>NC_060119.1:1063765329-1065007472 GCF_021461395.2 Schistocerca americana
TATTAACTGTTGAAGCACAATATTTGATTGTAACAGATCACGGGTGAGCGATATCTGATACTAAACCTTGTTTCTAAAGTGCCAGCGTTGATGAAAACGGTTGCTAATGGACAAGACGAAAGTACTTACCTGACGCTGTGTTATTTGACAGGACATGCGAAGAGTACGCAGTCGGCATTCTTGAGACACTGATTTGATGATGATGCTGTGATGATATTTGGTTTGTGGGGCACTCAACTGCTTGGTTATCAGCGCCCATAAACATTCCTGATCCTTTCACTGTCCAGTCTAGTAACTTTCTCGAATGATGACGGTATGATGAGGATAGCACAAGCACCCAGTCCCCGGGAGCAGAAAATTCCCGACCCTGCCGAGAATAGAATCCGTAACCCTAGGATCTCGAGGTAGCGACGCTAGCCACTAGACCACGAGCTGCCGACCAGAAATTTTAGCCGTGGCTTCTGGAGTGGAAGGTTTCATCAAAATGCGCTGCGTATCTTGTACCGAGTTCGACAAACGCCTCTCTTTGTACACAGATTTACTGCATGACATAGCCACTCCTGATTAGAAATATATACGAATATCAATATCAAAATGCTTCAGATGCTTTGTATGATACCATTGTATCACATACATCGTCATCCTCTAACAATACGTTTAAAATGGTTCAGATGGCTCTGAGCACTGTTGGACTTAACCTCTGAGGTCATCAATCCCCTAGAAGTTAGAACTAGTTAAACCTAACTAACCTAAGGGCATCACATACATCCATGCCCGAGGCAGGATTCGAACCTGCGACCGCAGCGGTCGCGCGGTTCCAGATTGTAGCGCCTAGAACTGCTCGGTCACCCCGGCCGGCCCATACGTTTAGCTTGTAACTGGAAACACCATACAGCTTGACATGTTTCACCAACATTGTACATTCGTTACCAAACAAATGGGATCAAAGATGTAAATGATGGGTGGCTGACCCAATCACTTACAAATACTCCGGGAAGATTAGGAAGGAAGCCTAATTTCGCTATCTCCACGTTTACCATTACACTCATTTCAATTAACATAGTAAATAAAAACGTGATTTCTGTACATTTCCTCTCTAGCATTAGAAGCTGCTGATACAGAATTCTCGGTTGTACATAAATACGCTGTAAAAGCAATTACCACATAAGTCTTTGTCCATCTGTATTACATCATCGTGTTATTTAACTCCCCGTGTTAACGGAGGGCTAAAGTACGAACTAAAAAATGTGATGACCTAAGATCGATTCCTAGCTACTATTCCGTACTTTATGGAAGCGGTGTAGTCTCACCAAGTGATAGCCGCGCAGACGTCGCGAACATAGAAGGGCAGCATTCGATCAGAAGTATCCGGATGCGCCTACGTAATGATTAAGAGACCACTAGATGTCACAAGGGGCCGACCCCCCAGTATAAAAAGGTGATGAAGAGTACTGTGTTGTCAGTAGGCAAGCAGTTACAGCAGAACGGCTCGGTCAGAAAAGCTCAATGATTCCGAATGTGAGTAGTCATCGGATGTCATCTGAGTAACGAATCTTCGACTATTGGGTAATGTGAGTGTGAAGCGGAAACATGAGGGATCAAGGATAGCTGAACCATGACCAGAGAGACCTCATTTACTGCCGGAGATGAATCGTGGCACCCTGCATCAAATCAGCAGAGTTGCAGTACTACCAGCAATCTAGATAGCACAATGGCTGTGTGTACAGAGATAAAAAGAATGGTGAAGCAGCTTCTAATAAGCCACTCACATTTCTGTAGCCGATGTTCGGTCGTGGCATGAAGAACGACGACGCTGGATGACTGGAAACGAGTCATATGGAGTGATGAATCACGTGGTATCACGTGGTGATCCACTGGGAGGGTTTGAATTTGACGAGTGCCTGGAAGACGTTGCCTGCCATCATGTGTAGTGCCAACAGTGAAGTATAGAGGAGATATACACACATAAAAAAAAGTTTTCCATCATCCCGGTTCCCAGAACTCCTGAAGATAGACGTTGACTGTTGAGACTGAGCCACAGACACAGTACCTTTGACTATTCAGACATGTCACTAAATCTGCCCAAAGACGTAAACAACGGTGCATGAGCAGCGCCTATTTGACGAACGGGGTCCGACAGCCGATCAATTCCAGTCAATCCACCAGGAATGTGGTACACGGCTCGTGTTGTCTGTTGTTCAACCACGACTAGACGGTCTGTACCGCGGATCGATCTCGTCGCATTGTTACTTTGTGCCAGGAAGGGCTCTCAGCAAGGAAAGTGTCCAGGCGTCCCGGAGTGAAACAAAACGATGTTGTTCGGACATGGAGGAGATACAGAGACACAGGAATTGTCGATGACATACCCCGCTCAGGCCCCGCAAGGACTACTACTGCAGTGGATGACCACTACCTGCGGATTATGGCTCGAAGAAACACTGACAGCAACACCGCCATGTTGAATAATGCTTTTCGTGCAGCCACAGGACGTCGTGTTACGACTCAAACTGTGCGCAAAAGGTTTAAGGTTCGCATCTCCCTCGACGTCCTTGGCGAGGTCCATCTTTGTAGTCACAACATGATGCAGTGCGGTACAGATCGGCCCAACAACATGCCGAATGGACCGCTCATGATTGGCATCACGTTCTCTTCACCGGCGAGTGTCGCATATGATTTCAACCAGACAACCGTCGGAGACGTGTTTGGAGGCCACCCGGTCAGGCTGAACGCTTTAGGCACACTGTCCAGCGAGTGCAGCAAGGTGGAGGTTCCCTGCTGTTTTGGGGTGGTATTGTGTGGGGCCGATGTACGCCACTGGTGGTCATGGAAGGCGCCGTAACGGCTGTAAGATATGTGAATGACATCCTCCGATTGTTGGTCCAACCATATCGGCAGCATACTGGCGAGGCATTCGTCTTCATGGACGACAGTTCGCGCCCCCATCGTGCACGTCTTGTGAATGACTTCCTTCAGGATAACTACATCGCTCGACTAGAGTGGCCAGCATGGTCTCCAGCCATGAATCCTATCGCACATGACTGGGATAATTGAAAAGGGCTGTTTATGGACGACGTGACCCACCAACCACTCTGAAGGATCCACGCCGAATGGCCTTTTGGGAGTGGGACAATCTGAACCAACAGTGCCTCACTGAACATGTGGATAGTATGCCACGACGAATATAGGTATGCATCAATGCAAGAGGACGTGCTGCTGGGTAATAGAGGTACCGGTGTGTACAACAATCTGGACCAACACTTCTGAAGATCTTGCTGTATGGTGGCACAGTATGCAATCTGTGGTTTTCAGGAGCATTAAAAAGGGCGAATATGATTTTTATGTTGATCTCTATTCCAATTTTCTGTACTGGTTCTGGAACTCTCGGAACCGAGGAGATCCAAAACTGTTTTTGATGTGTGTGTGGTCCACTTATTGTGTTTAGTGAAATTCTAATTGCGGAAGGATGTGTACACATTTTATTGCGTTGTGTACTGGGCACGATAGATTAACAGTTCGGACGCTTTGGCAGTATCAGAAGGACAATGCATCCTGTCATATGACAGCTTATACGGGGTAATGTCTTTTGTACAATAACATCTCTGAATTGGACTGGCCTGTCCTGAGGTCCGACATGAAATCAATGGAACACTTTTGGAATGAATTATAACGTGAACTTCGTCCTACAACCGAGCGTCCACCTTCACTGTCTTCCCTAGTCCCGGCTCTTAAGCAGGAATGGGCTACCATTCTACCACAGACATTCAGACCTATCATTGAATGTGTTTCCACCAGAATTTAAGTCGTCAGAAACACGAAGGGTGGGCACAACCACCATTAATGTCCTGTAATATAAGTACAAAAACTTTTGATCAGATAGCGTATATAAAAAAAATTTGCATTCTAAGATACAGTGGGGTGGACAAAAATATGGAAACACCATAAAGACAACACATTACGTTGCTTAATACGGTGTACGAAAATCGCTGGTATTCTAAACAATTTCGTCTCGGATTGGATAAACACAGTTCCTGTATTGTTTCCACCGAAATCTTACTCTATTTTTCCTGAAAAGTATTGGCAAATTCAGATGCAGGAGGTGGCTGGCGACCACGCAATCTTCCTTCCAGGAAACCTCAATAATGTTGAAATCTGATGACTGTAGCGGCCAGAGGAGACTCGACAGCTTATCCTCGCCCTCACACGACTATTCATGAACTGAGCGAGCTGTGACAACAACACAGTGTCGTCTTCGAATCCAGCATTGCCGTTGGGGAACAAACATTGCGCAATCTGATGGGCCTGATCATAGACAATGGCCACACAATCCTTGTCAGAAAAACGACCTGGCATAGTATTCATCCGGCCCATTGAATACCACATTATGACTGCGCATATCATCACCGAACCCCCGTCCTGTGTCACTCTTGGGACGTAAATTCGGCTAGCAGTTGGAAACAGTGTGAAACAAGACTCCGCCGATTAGATAACATTCTTCCATTCCCCCACCCCAACCCTCTGTTCCACTCGTGGATCGCACGAGGGAAAAACGAGTGTCTGAATGCCTCAATACGAGCTTTAATTTCCCTTGTCTTTGAATGGTCATCATTGCGCGATATCAATGTTGGTGGTAATAACGTATGCTCTAGATCCTCGGCGAAGATCGAATGTTCGCCCCTTCCGTTTAGTGCGACGTCTGGCTGCAAGTGTGTCCCACTTAAAACTTTCTATGAGATTTGTAACGCTCTCGCTATGGCTAAATGTACCAGTCACGAATCTTGACCCTCTTCTTTGGACATTCTCAATCTCTTGAATCAGACGCAACTGGTAAGGGTTCCATACAGATGAACAACATTCTAAGAGTGGACGAACTAAAGTATTGTAAGCTGTTTCCTTTGTTGAAAGACTGCATCGCTTCAGGATTCTACCAATAAACCGCAATGTAGAGTTCGTCTTACCCGTTACTTGTGTAATCTGATCGTTCCATTTGAGATCATTTCTAGTAGCCACACCCAGATGCTTGACGGATGTTACCGCTTTCAAAGACTGGGCATTTATTTTGTACTCGTACATTAATGGAGACTTTCGCTTTGTGTACGCAGTAGGTCACACTTACTAATATTGAAAGATAACTGCCAGTCATTATAACACGCATTTATTTTCTGCAAATCCTCATGGATTTGTTCACAACTTCCGTGTGATACTACTTTCCTGTAGACTACAGCTTCATCGGCAAACAGTCTAATGCCGCTGTCAATAGCATTAACCAGATCGTTTACGTAAATCGTAAAAAGCTGCGGACCTATTACGCTGCCCTGGGGCACAGCTGATGTTACGCTTGTTTCTGTTGAAGTCTCCCCATTCGGGACGACATACTACTCTCTGTCTGTTAGAAAACTTTCTATCCAACCGCACCTGCCATCGGATAGACCGTAAGCGCGCACATTTTGGAGCAAGTGACAGTGCGGAACTGAGTCGAACGCGTTTTGAAAGTCGAGGAATATGGCATCAACCTGGGAGCCGGTGTCTAGATCCTGTTGTATATCATGCACAAAGAAGGCCAGCTGTGTCTCACATGACCGCTGTTTTCTAAAACCGTACTGGTTTCTGCAAATGAGCTTCTCAAAGTATAGAAAGGTCATTATGTTTGAACACAACGTATGTTCGATGATTCTACAAGTAGACGTCAGTGAAATTGGCCGGTAATTATGTGCATCCGATTCTCTACCCTTTTTATAGATTGCTATGACCTGGGCCTTCTTCCAGTCCCGTGGAACTTTCCGCTGTTCCAATGATCTCTGATAGATGATGGATAAGAATGGTGCTATATTTGTACCATAGTCAACATAAAATCTTACGGGGATACCGTCTAGGCCATATGCCTTCCTGGCGTCTAAGGATCTTAACTGTGTTGCAGTCCCAGATACACTAAACACTTTGTCAGCCATCCTTGCGTTTGTTCGATGATTGAAAGGGAGAATGGTGCTGCAGTCCTCTACCACGAACGAGTTTTTGAAAGCTAGGTTTAGAATTTCGGTCTTCTGTTTATCATCATCCCTTACATTACTCGTACTGTCAGCAAGAGAAGGTATTGAATTATTTATAGCGTTCATAGATTTTACGTACGACAAAATTTTTTGGGGTTATTTTTAAAATCTGCAGATAAAATGTTGCTTACGAATTCGTTAAGAGAATCTCTCATTGACCTTTTGACAACTACTTTCATTTCGCATAATTTCTGTTTGTCAGCGGGGCATTGACTACCTTTAAAACGACTGTGCAAAATTCTCTGCAACTTCCTAATATGTTTGTTGAACCAAGGTGGATCCTTTACCTCCCTTATATTTTTTCTAGGCACATATTTCTCTAGCACGTGGTGTACAATGCCTTTAAATTCCGACCAAAGATGCTTAATATCTTTGTGTCCCACGACGAATGCTTGGAGCTGACTATGAAGATATTCATTAATGACCCTTTTATTCGTTTCCAAAACTAGAAAACCCTACCCTGATTCTGTGTTTTTTTTTTTTTTTTTTTTTTTTTCTTTTTTTTTTTTTTTTTTTTTTTTTTGCCAGATTACTGACATAGAAGCCACAACGACATTATGGTCGCTAATACCTTTTTCTAGATTAACTTTCTCAAAAAGATGAGATCTGTTCGTCGGCAAGATATTTAATACGTTCCCTTCTCGAGTTGGTTTTCTAACCGATTGCTCAACGTTGTATGTTGAGAGCGCTCCTAGAATAACTTCACACGAGTCTTCGCTTCTGACGCGAAATTGACACCAGTTGATAAACAGGAGAAATTCCCATCAAAGAAAGTGCTGTACTCCTTACTTTTTATGCACCATTCGGTTGCTGCCGCATACCTCAACATGCACGTCTCCCGCATGACCCGTAACGAGTAGGATAGAGTGTTGCACCAAGAGGACGGGGTTATAATATTTCTTGGCTGGGGCTTCAGTGACTGACTTTAGTAACACACGAAGGAATGCGCTTTAGAGGCCTCCGTTGTTTTCTACAGTTTCAGCTGGTGCTAGAGAAGAGGTTGTATTTTTTGTGCAGCGTTTGTAAATATTATCTGTTTTACACTTTAAGGTGAGTAATATATAATAAGTATACGGAATATACCGTTGATTCTTCAGTTACAGGATTTTACGACAAGTAGAATTTTACATGTTTTTGAAACTAGTTATATGATGAGTGGACAATAAGATCATACCTCGTTGATCATACACCATCTGGTATCTTGAAACAGAATGAGGTCTTTCGACAGGGAAAGTAGGATATTTCCAAAGTAATTGAGTGAGTCTTCGCCTAACCAAGAACACCTTATTCTTCCGACAGCACTTTGTCACTACATTAGGTGTTCTTCTGGATCTGGATCAGCGCTAAGCACGGTCAGTTTCTACTATAAGGATCCATTAGATTCTCGGTGGGCCGAACTGATCCAGTTAACGAAGGTCATTATCGAATTTTGTATAAACATTACTGTTCAACTAACCGTATGCTTTGCTGTGCGAATTCTAGTCAGCATTCCTTCCGCTTATTGGTGACTTACATTTTCATTCTTACGCTATAGATACTGGCCACTACAACTGCGGTTCGTGTGACTAATTATTTTAATTGTTTTAATAAATGTGACTCCCGGTTCTTGACTGACTCCATTCTTTCGTTATAGGAACTTCCACATCCACATTTTCTCATCTTGCAGATTTTTTTAGGAAGCCCAACCATCGCTGTTTAACAACCATTTATGTTGCTGACAACCGTTGGGGGATCTCTCGCTTTCGTTTACAGGTTCACCTTGGAACATTGTAATTCTCATCAGGCATGAAGTCATTACTCCTAAGTAATGGATATGAAAACGATGATCAGCAGCACCATATAATGCTGCATTGTAACAACAGTTCTCAAAAGTGTATTCAACACAATGGCGTCTAGCAATAACTGTACAGAATACTATTTCTGGTGACAGTAATTTAAGGTTTTTTTCAAGTTTCTTTAATTTCTTCTATGATTTTTTGTATACAAAGGCCGTAATTCTTTGGTGCAGAAATGCTCCTGAGGACGTATCTTTAATGTAGGAAATCGGTCGTGGCTCTTCGAAAGGACTACAATAACTACAGGGTGTTTCAAAAATGACCGGTATATTTGAAACGGCAATAAAAACTAAACGAGCAGCGATAGAAATACACCGTTTGTTGCAATATGCTTGGGACAACAGTACATTTTCAGGCAGACAAACTTTCGAAATTACAGTAGTTACAATTTTCAACGACAGATGGCGCTGCGGTCTGGGAAACTCTATAGTACTATATTTTCCACATATCCACCATGCATAGCAATAATATGGCGTAGTCTCTGAATGAAATTACCCGAAACCTTTGACAACGTGTCTGGCGGAATGGCTTCACATGCAGATGAGATGTACTGCTTCAGCTGTTCAATTGTTTCTGGATTCTGGCGGTACACCTGGTCTTTCAAGTGTCCCCACAGAAAGAAGTCACAGGTGTTCATGTCTGGCGAATAGGGAGGCCAATCCACGCCGCCTCCTGTATGTTTCGGATAGCCCAAAGCAATCACACGATCATCGAAATATTCATTCAGGAAATTAAAGACGTCGGCCGTGCGATGTGGCTGGGCACCATCTTGCATAAACCACGAGGTGTTCACAGTGTCGTCTAAGGCAGTTTGTACCGCCACAAATTCACGAAGAATGTCCAGATAGCGTGATGCAGTAATCGTTGAAAAATGGGCCAATGATTCCTTTGGAAGAAATGGCAGCCCAGACCAGTACTTTTTGAGGATGCAGGGACGATGGGACTGCAACATGGGGCTTTTCGGTTCCCCACATGCGCCAGTTCTGTTTATTGACGAAGCCGTCCAGGTAAAAATAAGCTTCGTCAGTAAACCAAATGCTGCCCACATGCATATCGCCGTCATCAATTATGTGCACTACATCGTTAGCGAATGTCTCTCGTGCAGCAATGGTAGCGGCGCTGAGGGGTTGCCGCGTTTGAATTTTGTATGGATAGAGGTGTAAACTCTGGCGCATGAGACGATACGTGGACGTTGGCGTCATTTGGACCGCAGCTGCAACACGGCGAACGGAAACCCGAGGCCGCTGTTGGATCACCTGCTGCACTAGCTGCGCGTTGCCCTCTGTGGTTGCCGTACGCGGTCGCCCTACCTTTCCAGCACGTTAATCCGTCACGTTCCCAGCCCGTTGAAATTTTTCAAACAGATCCTTTATTGTATCGCTTTTCAGTCCTTTGTTTACATTAAACCACCGTTGAAAACTTCGTCTTGTTGCAACAACACTGTGTTCTAGGCGGTGGAATTCCAACACCAGAAAAATCCTCTGTTCTAAGGAATAAACCATGTTGTCTACAGCACACTTGCACGTTGTGAACAGCACACGCAGAAAGACGACGTACAGAATGGCGCACCCACAGACTGCGTTGTCTTCTATATCTTTCACATCACTTGCAGCGCTATCTGTTGTTGAAAATTGTAACTACTGTAATTTCGAAAGTTTGTCCGCCTGAAAATGTACTGTTGTCCCAAGCATATTGCAACAAACGGTGTATTGCTATCGCTGCTCGTTTAGTTTTTATTGCCGTTTCAAATATACCGGTCATTTTTGAAACACCCTGTAGGTAATACGGTCATATGGACTTTAATTCTAATTTGCCAGTTACACACGGTGTAATGTATGCTATGAAAGTTCCAATCCCATCAGTCATGTAACTGACTTTCCTCAATGTCTGTCAATTTTGCCAGTCTGAAAAATGTGTTGTGCTTGTTTCCAATAGCTTTAAATTAAAATGTACACTCCTGGAAATGGAAAAAAGAACACATTGACACCGGTGTGTCAGACCCACCATACTTGCTCCGGACACTGCGAGAGGGCTGTACAAGCAATGATCACACGCACGGCACAGTGGACACACCAGGAACCGCGGTGTTGGCCGTCGAATGGCGCTAGCTGCGCAGCATTTGTGCACCGCCGCCGTCAGTGTCAGCCAGTTTGCCGTGGCATACGGAGCTCCATCGCAGTCTTTAACACTGGTAGCATGCCGCGACAGCGTGGACGTGAACCGTATGTGCAGTTGACGGACTTTAAGCGAGGGCGTATAGTGGGCATGCGGGAGGCCGGGTGGACGTACCGCCGAATTGCTCAACACGTGGGGCGTGAGGTCTCCACAGTACATCGATGTTGTCGCCAGTGGTCGGCGGAAGGTGCACGTGCCCGTCGACCTGGGACTGGACCGCAGCGACGCACGGATGCACGCCAAGACCGTAGGATCCTACGCAGTGCCGTAGGGGACCGCACCGCCACTTCCCAGCAAATTAGGGACACTGTTGCTCCTGGGGTATCGGCGAGGACCATTCGCAACCGTCTCCATGAAGCTGGGCTATGGTCCCGCACACCGTTAGGCCGTCTTCCGCTCACGCCCCAACATCGTGCAGCCCGCCTCCAGTAGTGTCGCGACAGGCGTGAATGGAGGGACGAATGGAGACGTGTCGTCTTCAGCGATGAGAGTCGCTTCTGCCTTGGTGCCAATGATGGTCGTATGCGTGTTTGGCGCCGTGCAGGTGAGCGCCACAATCAGGACTGCATACGACCGAGGCACACAGGGCCAACATCCGGCATCATGGTGTGGGGAGCGATCTCCTACACTGGCCGTACACCACTGGTGATCGTCGAGGGGACACTGAATAGTGCACGGTACATCCAAACCGTCATCGAACCCATCGTTCTACCATTCCTAGACCGGCAAGGGAACTTGCTGTTCCAACAGGACAATGCACGTCCGAATGTATCCCGTGCCACCCAACGTGCTCTAGAAGGTGTAAGTCAACTACCCTGGCCAGCGAGATCTCCGGATCTGTCCCCCATTGAGCATGTTTGGGACTGGATGAAGCGTCGTCTCACGCGGTCTGCACGTCCAGCACGAACGCTGGTCCAACTGAGGCGCCAGCTGGAAATGGCATGGCAAGCCGTTCCACAGGACTACATCCAGCATCTCTACGATCGTCTCCATGGGAGAATAGCCGCTTGCATTGCTGCGAAAGGTGGATATACACTGTACTAGTGCCGACATTGTGCATGTTCTGTTGCCTGTGTCTATGTGCCTGTGGTTCTGTCAGTGTGATCATGTGATGTATCTGACCCCAGGAATGTGTCAATAAAGTTTCCCCTTCCTGGGACAATGAATTCACGGTGTTCTTATTTCAATTTCCAGGAATGTATTTTAACTAGTAACTGTTTTTTATATAATATTTCTCAAAAATTTTATTTCGCTTACTCATTGTAAGTCTGTAGTAAAGTAATATTTTAACAGATGGACGGCTATCTCGTCGTAAATAATTAGTAGTGAGCATCCGATTTGGAGGCCAGGCTGTGAGTACACATAATAGCAAAACTCGCAGCATCGAAAGAAGACGGCGGCTTCTATCGTTGAAATATTGTGCAGAAATTGGAAACAACAATTGCGGTGAACTCTCGGAAACTCGCTATTAAGAGAGACGAATACATAGGTCTACAATTTTGACAAGATTTTCTCGACTACAACGCTTTTAATTTTCAGTTGAAAATTTGTTACTAGGTACATTACCATATCGTACCTTGGAACATGTTCTTACATTTGGAGAAACCTTAATTTTACGGCGTAATTATTCTGATTTCAGAAAAAAACAGCAGATAAAAACGGAATGCCATAACGTATAAATGAAATAAGAATACACACGGCCGGGAAACTCATAACGCCAAACAGTAATTAATGTAGAGTAATTAAATTTCGAGAATAATATGTCTAGGTAACGAATTTAAGTGATTAACATTGCAAGATCACTGGTTAACGTGAGCACCAGATAAGA
The DNA here is from genome assembly GCF_021461395.2 of Schistocerca americana. Lineage (NCBI taxonomy): Eukaryota > Metazoa > Arthropoda > Insecta > Orthoptera > Acrididae > Schistocerca > Schistocerca americana. The sequence continues at coordinate 1,063,777,212 of NC_060119.1, forward strand.
AATTGCAAATGTAAAATGTCGATAGAATAAAAACCGGTCTAGCCGCCAGCATGCTGAACGTAAGCAAGCAAACGTGCGTGCATTGTGTTATATAGGTGGTGGATGTCAGTTAATGGGATGCAGTTCCAAGCCTGTTGCACTTGCTCGGTCACTGCTCTTTCTGGAGGACTCCAGAGTTGTTGTCCAATGGTGTCCTGTATGTGCTCGATTAGGGACAGATCTGGCGACCGAGCAGACCAAGGGAACTTTCCGACATTCTGTAGAGCATCTTTGGTAGCAACAGCGATATGTAGGCGAGCGTTTCCTATGGAAAAACACTCCCTGAAATGGTGTTCATGAACGACAGCACAATAGGTCGAATCACCAGATTAACGTACTAATTTGTAGTCAGGCTGTGTAGCACAACCACGAGAGTATTCTTAGTAAGATACGAAACCGCACCCAGACCATAACGCCGGATGTAAGTCCAGTGTGTGTACCACGCAGACAGGGTGGTTGCGGGCTCCCTGAACTGGCCTCTTTCCAGCCCACAAAATGCCATCACTGGCACCAGTCAGAACCAGGTTTCATCAGAAAACATAAAAGACTTCGTCTCTGCACTGAAATGAGCTCTCACTTGACACCATTGAAGGCGCAAATGGCGGTGTTCCCCGGTAAGGGAAATGTACGCTATAGGGCATTTGGGTCGGAGTTGTCTTTGAAGTAACCGATTTGCAACAGATTGCTATGTCACCCTGGTGGCTACCAGTGCTCAGATTGCTGCTAAAGATTCATCGCGAGGCTCTAGATCCATAGGCCGAATCTTATGTTATTCCCTCTCGAAAGTGTCACTTAACCGTCCGGAACTCGGCCTTCTTGGGACCGTGCATCCCCATGACAACCGCTGCCAGCAGTCATATACAGTGGGTACATTCTTGCCAAGTTTTTCTGCAGAATCGCTGATCGAACATCCAGCATCTCGTAGCGCTGTTGCACGACCTCGTCCAAACTCATTAACGTCGTGAGAATGGTGGCTTTGTCGCCTTACAGCCATTCTTGACTAACACAGACCTTCCGAATCCAGTCTGAAACGCTCACGATCGTTACAGAGTCTATTTAAAGCAAACCTGATTTGTATCCTCCTACTGGCGCTGTTAGCGCCAGTCTTATGCGACTGGCGCGAAATTTGAACAGACATCATCTTTCAGATGTAGAAACACGCTTACCTACTTTCGTTTACGTCGCGCTACTTCTTCTTAGCGCTGAGACTTTTTTTCGTCACTGTATATGAAACTTCTACTACACAATCTGAAATGCGTCCCAAAGTTTAAGACTTACCTCTAATTGTCTGTGTATTTAACTTTGCATGAGAGCAGCAGACATGTTTGGTGACCAGTTGAGTGCAACACAAAACACTGATCGTGTGAAAAAAGCAAGTGTTTATTTTCGAGCGATATAAGAAACAAATTTCGTTGTAAACTTGCGTGTAACTTTTTGTGAATGAATTTAATGTTAGAACTGTTCCGGTACAGCCTACAGCAAGGTCTAAAATCCAAAACCTACTGGTGAAATGGAGCGAAACAGGGTGTGTACAGAATAAAAACCGTGACTGTCGAAAAAGCGATAGAACACCGGAAAACAACGCGCGAGTGAAGGAAAACTTGTTACTAAGGCCTCAGAAATCTCAACATAGTTTATCTGTGCATGTGGGAAGTAACGGATCGTCATTTTCAAACTTTATCAAAAAGGATCTGCATCTGTACTCTTACAAATTTACCGTTGTGCGTGAGTCAAAGCGTATATGCGAAGATTCGCGTTTTCTGTTTTGCCGGTGGTTTTTGACTGATATAGGATCATGACTTTTGGATATCCTTTGAATAATATGAGGCGTATTTCACCCTGTCGGGGTCTTTAACCTCAAAGAAAGTGTGCCACTTTGCATCAGAAAATTCCCGCAGTATTTTGAAGACCGTTGCTTAATCTTAGGATTGATATTTGGTGAGCAACGTCTAGTGACCGTATCGTAACACGATTCCTTCGCCAAACCGTTAATTCTAACCGGCATGTGGAGAAACTGGTTAGTCCATATGTAGAGAAACTCAAAAAAGAAGAGCAACTGCATGAATATTTTCAGGAAGACAGAACAACAATACACATCATCTTGACAATACTGTGACGTGCACAGAAAGTCTTTGGTGAGGAAATGCAGAGCAGTCTCGGTCACCTGAACACTCTGCATGCGATTTTTATCTCAGGAGCTAATTGAAGCGCAAAGTGTACTCATACAGCCCTAAAGCAGTGAAAGAGCTACAAGACACTGAAACCGCTATCCCCCATTCATATCTCCTGCGCGTGTGTTAAATTCAGTTTGATAAAGTGAGCAACCGCGGCATTGACGTAAACGGTGACTATTTCCCGCATTTTATGTGATTTTCAGTAATAAGGGACAATCTCGCATCAGTTTTGTTGTAGATATATTCCAGACCAGATTAATTTTGCCCAACGAGTAGATACTCAACTGAACGTTAAAATACTCTCTGTGAATAATTGATGTACGTCACCGTACGCTGGTGTAATAACACAGTTACGCAGTATTCGAGATATAGCTCGACGCATTGTAAGCTGCGCTTGTAACTTTCTTATTTATGTAAGTTATCGTTATGCATGTCAGAGAGAGATCAAGTTACGTTACTGTTAAACTATCGTTGGTCTTCTCATGGCATAGTCTTTGCCAGTCTGATGAATTCTTAGTTGTAGTGTGGTAGGTGATGGACACATTTAGAAGTGTTGTGTTGACTTCTGATGGTATCTCTGAGACGAGTGCAACTAATTTGTAGAAATGATTATTTGCAGCTATTTAACTTAGTTCACTTGCTCAGAGCTGAGAGAAACACCACCCCACTTCCCTGCATCATGCATTAATTCATCAACTGATTAAGTTGCTTCATTTCTTATAGAAATTCTCTGTTAACATTGCACTCTTTACAGATCATTGTTTACTTTGTTAAGCATATTATTGTTTAGACCAATGTTATGCGTGAAGATCACGTGAAGTTTTGCTCTGTCTGTTTGAATACATACACCATTCTAAAACCGTTGTTTTGAAATATCATTTCATAGGAATAGTTACTCTCTCCATCCAACTGTTTAAAGGTTTACCATTAGGCATTACCACACTGCAACAGTATGAATATTTACTTAGAAATAGAAAACCAGATTTGCCGCTGTCTGCTTGCTGTTGGCTGTTGTGCCTTCGAGAAATCTGCAACGTTGTTGTCAGTATGCTAGGTAACTGGAAATTTTGATTTGAGCCAGATGGTTTTACTTTAGTTGCGCATCTAATATAAAGTGAAGTTGTATTCAGATCACTTACAGTTCAGTTCAAGTTAGCCATTGATTAGCATACGCGTTTAAGTTGGATAACAGTTTGCGGGGACACAGATTTGGTAATAAATGACTTTTTACACAGTGGGAGGTACATTTGGGCTAAATTTCATACAGAAACCATATAGTCAGAAGGTTAAAAATTGTGTACTAATTGCCAGCCACAATACTGGATGAATATTTATTTAATGGTTTATGTGATGGTGACAGGGGAATTAATTACTTTGAGATCTCTGAGCAATTCACCCAATATTGGCCGCTGTGACAAATTAACCAATAACAGAATGCGGTAAGCTCGTATATAAAGCGGACGTGTTGCATATATTCATTGCAAATGAGGACCTGAATTACTTCCTCTTTCCTTTTGCGGTGGATGTAATGAATTGTCATTAAAAGGAGACCTGAATAAGACTCTTACAGAACAAACTGTTTGAGAATTTACGGTGTAAAATAGCTAAATCAATGAAACCATAATATGTACGTCAGTAAGGAAATAGTTTTCCTATATAGAGAAAAAAATCTAGATTTCAGAAGGGGTCTGAAGTTCAAGATGACTCGCGATTCACTTACCAAAATATATATCTAACAACATGTTAGAGGAGGTACAATGCAACAGTGTCATGCTGCAAAGTTCGTTTACAAAACGGTTTTCTTTATATGTGTCTGTAACTCTCAGGGGTATTTAACGTATATCTTGAATTTCTAGAGTATTTCTCAAAATGTTTGAGTCAAGTTTAAACAGCAGATATGGAACCAATAGTCGGAAATGCGTTTTTATTGTATTATGGACATACACAGTGCACACTGCACAACAGCAGCGTATCTCTTACGAATTGTTCAAAATGATGACCACCAGTCTCAAGGCATGCATGGCAACGGCGCATGCAGTTCTGTCGTACTTTTCCAAAGATCCCCGGTGTCTTTTGTATCAGGAGACAGGCATCTAGGAGTCTAATGCTCAGATCTTCATCAGTTTCTATCAGGTTTTCGTACAACAACGTCTTGACGTAACCCCGTAGGAAGAAGTCTAGGGGTGTGAGATGCAGGCATTTCACTGGCCACGGGACAAGAGCTACCCTTCCAGTCCTATGATGAGGGTATGTGTTATTCAGGGGCTCAAGGATATTAACATCAAAGTGGGTAGGTGCACAATCGTGTTGAAACTACATCCTCTCGTGACACAGCAACAGGTACACACTGCAAGAACTGTGGCAGGACATCCTGCAGGAATACCTTGTAACATGGACCAGTCAAACCTTTTCCTCAAAATCTTGTGTTCAGACCTGTCCGTGGCGGGAACATTGGCCGGCTCTCTGTAATGTGAACGGCCCTGTCTCTGCTGCCCAGAATTAAATAAACATTGATGGTATCCTGATGCCACGCTTACTTGGAGGTACTAACCAACCTGAAAACATACTACTTATATTAGCTTTGAACCAAATATGTTCAGTATGCTGTTCTCAGTCATCAGTAGCAATGTCTGCTCTCATATCCCGAACACGCTGTATATAAGTTTGGATGGAACGTTGGTTCATTGACTTACTTAGCGCGTTTGAATCAACGACGTCTGCACAGTGTTCTACTTGAAGACAAGACAATTAAAGGGGCTAATACTGGGTTACATTTTGCAACAGAAAAGAATCGGATGAAAAGATAGCTGTTTTCACAAAACCTGTTTGCTTGAATAGGTAGCTATACACTTGACTGAAACCGTCTTCTTCACCAAAATATGTTAGCATATGGTTACAATTACAAAACTGAACCCTTTATATGTTTAAGAAAAATAGTGCAAAGACAAAATGCGACATCGCTGGCTGGATTTATCACACTGAACGCTCCAGTGGTGTGTTAGTGTTTTTCGTAATTAAAAATGTGCAATTTCTTGCATTTATTTCCGTATTTGTTTACATTCTACATTACACCTTCGGCTGATTCTTGGAATGTGTAAGTTCGAAGTTATTCACGTATTAACACAGGACTGTTCTGCCTACGACTTACAACTGTGCGCAGTAGATTTTGGTAAACGACTGGCGATTATGGACAGCACAACAATTACTTGTTTCCTTAATTTATAGTTCGCTTGAATTCCTTTTTTCAACGACAGAACCTTTGTTCCGAAAGAGTACTAGGCGTACAGTAGTAAAGTTAGGTAGTATGAAGCATAGAAGTCTTTGAACTATTCTGTGCATGAGAGGTGGAAAATACCGCTACAGTTGTAAGGTATTTTATTTAACACACGACCGATTTCATGCTCTTGTGCGCCTATCTGCAGGTGTCGTAGCGTGGTGCTGTGACCCCGAGCGCCGCGGGGTGCTGCCAACGAGCGCAGAGCATGAAGTCTGCACTCGTTGGTAGCACACCGGATCTTGTAGTCGTCCACCGCGGCGGTCGGGGTCACAGCACCATGCTACGATACCCAAGGATGGACGTATAAGAGCCGGAAATATGTCGTGTGTTAAATAAATGAACCTTACAACTGTAGCGGTATTTTCAAACTCTGGTATAATGCTCAGTTGCGTATGTTGCTCCGACAGGATTGTTTATTGTTATTCTCTACTCAAAAAACGACAGCAACTAGGAGCACATTCGGTCCGAGAGATAGATATACGAGAGGGAGGGGGGGGGGGTGGGGGGTGGGAGGCGAAGAGGGTGAGTGGAGTGTATCGTGTAACCCATCGTTCTTGTACTAGCCGTTAAATTTCTAGCGGCTGTCTTTTCATTAAAACCGCCAATTAGCGGCCACTACGGCTCTGTTATTCATTCCGTATGGTCGTTTAACTACACTAATGCCCATTACAATTGCTACACCAAGAAGAAATGCAGATGATAAACGGGTATTCATTGGATAAATATATTATACTAGAACTGACATGTGATTACATTTTCACGCAATTTGGGTGCATAGATCCTGTGATATCAGTACCCAGAACAACCACCTCTCGCCGTAATAACGGCCTTGATACGCCTGGGCATTGAGTCAAACACAGCTTGGATGGCGTGTACAGGTACAGCTGCCCATGCAGCTTCAACACGATACCACAGTTCATCAAGTGTGGTGACTGGCGTATTGTGACGAGCCAGTTGCTCGGCCACCATTGACCAGACGTTTTCAATTGGTGAGAGCTCTGGAGAATGTGCTGGCCAGGGAAGCAGTCGAACATTTCCTGTATCCAGAAAGGCCCGTACAGGACCTGCAACATGCGGTGGTGCATTATCCTGCTGACATGTAGTGTTTCGCATGGATCGAATGAAGGGTAGAGCCACGGGTCGTAACACATCTGAAATGTAATATCCACTGTTCAAAGTGCCGTCAATGTGAACAAGAGGTGACCGAGACGTGTAACCAATGGCACCCCATACCATCACGCCGGGTGATACACCAGTATGGCGACGACGAAAACCCGCTTCCAATGTGCGTTCACCGCGATGACGCCAAATACGCATGCGACCATCATGATGCTGTAAACACAACCTGCATTGATACGAAAAAAATGACGTTTTACCATTCGTGAACCCAGGTTCATCGTTGAGTACACCATCGAATGCGCTCCTATCTGTGATGCAGCGTTAAGGGTAACCGAAGACATTGTCTCCGAGCTGATAGTCCATGCCGCTGCAAACGTCGTCCAACGTTCGTGCAGATGGTAGTTGTCTTGCAAACGTCCCCATCTGTTGACTCTGGAATCGAGACGTGGCTGCACGAACCGTTACAACCATGCGGATAAGATGCCTGTCATCTCTACTGCTAGTGATACGAGGCCGTTGGGGTCCAGCACGGCGTTCCGTATTACCCTCCTGAACCCACCGATTCCATATTCTGCTAACAGTCATTGGATCTCGAAAAACGCGAGCAGCAACGTCGCGATACGATAAACCGCAATCGCGAAAGGCTACAATCCGACCTTTATCAAATTCGGAAACGTGATGGTACGCATTTCTTCTCCTTACACGAGGCATCACAACAACGTTTCACCAGGCAACGCCGGTCAAGTGCTGTTTGTATATGAGAAATCGGTTGGAAACTTTCCTCATGTCAGCACGTTGTAGGTGTCGCCACCGGCGCCAACCTTGTGTGAATGCTCTGGAAAGCAAATAATTTGCATAACACAGCATCTTCTTCCTGTCGGTTAAATTTCGCGTCTATAGCACGTCATCTTCGTGGTGTGGAAATTTTAATCGTCGGTAGTGTATGATGGCAAAACACTGGCTATGTAACGATGAAAATATTATACAGACATGTGCTTCTTGCTATGTCACGTTATTGCAGCTAAGGAATGGCCCGACTTGTCGCCAAATGCTTTTCGTCTTAATTATACGTGCTAGAGCGTTTAAACCCCGTCTTTGCCAGTTCAAATACTGCACAGGCTTCTTACCATGAAAAATCAAAGCAACTTTTATTTTTAAATAAACTTTTTTTTATTTCCATGTCGTAAAATGACTAAGACTTCTTACGACTGATCAGTACATTTGGGCTTTGCAGGATACATATGGGAGACATGTATTACAGTGTCTCACATCCGCATTCCCAGCCACTTTGAATATTTAGTGACTGTCAACAGCGTGTTCATTTTTAATTCGCCAACTACTAACACTGTGTTCCCAGGAGTGAATCTTACTTTTGTCCAGGTAAGTGAATCACAGTACGCTGGTCTTACACGAATTGTCGCGAGAAGATCAATCTCTAGTGTTATGTCCGTCTCCGCATCGCAGCGGTAGCGTTACCGCCTACCACGCAAGGGGGCCTGGCTTCGAGTCCCGGCAGGGGATTTGGTGTATACGTTTCATTCATAATCATTGTCATCATCATTGACACGCAAGTCCACGTAGTGGCGTCGACTATAAAGATTTGCAAAACGGCGGCCGAACCCCGAAAGGGGATACCCCGGCCAATCAATGCCATACGATCACTTCACTTTTAGTGTTATTCCATTGCTATAACTTTGAGAGCTTCAAAATAACAAAATAAAAAAGAGTGAGCAGTACATATAGACCTACAGATTAAAGATTGAACAAAAGTACATTACATCTATTTGTCAACGTGGGATATATTTATTTGTCTTTGTATAAATTACGTAGAGTTCATCTCACTCAATTTAATTTTCCGTTAACATATTCTTCAAATAAATTTAATGCAATATATTCTCCGGAATTTGCTGTCAATATACTTGTAGTGGAACAGTAGATCAAAGATGAACAAATTTACTTGTCAAAACTACGCTAACTGCTTTAATAAAATTGTTCTAAAAGAATATTAATCAAGATAAGCTGTAAGACTAAGTTTTATTGAACTGGTGTGCGTTTCATTCTCTACTCTAAGGTGGTGTTTTTTTTTTTTTTTTTGGGGGGGGGGGTGCTAGGCTGATAATTGCGAGTATTTGAGATTGGACTTCCCCTTTCAGCATTCACTTCATAATCTGTCCTTGATCGTAATCGAGGATTGGACATAATTTATTTGTGAGGACAACATTGTCAGTTGTCCCACAAAGGCGTTATAATATGCTGCATGAACACTTGTGTAGGATTAGGTCTAACTTATTTCTGAGGACAACGATACATCTCTCTACTTGACGGGAATTGTATCTAATTTATTCGTGTACGACAAAGTTCTCAACTGACCCACACGAAAGTTACAGTGTAGAGCATGTACACTTATAACAATGTGGCCGTGTAGATAGATTACGTACGTACGCGTCAGAGCTGGGATGCTGTGTTCATAGCTGTTGTCAAATAAGTCACCCACATAATCACAACTGCGAGAAGTATTGCAACATTAAGTGATATAGTGACAGAATATGTTCATAAGCACAATTTTTCTTTATGGTTTTGTGTAGTAATTGTGGTTGGTATTTATGTCAAGCCGTAACTAAACGTTTGGAGAATTAATGAATTCGCTTTTGTACTTCTATGTGTGTGTTTGGTGTTTTTCACATATGGTTGCTGTGGTCGGATCCTTTACACGGTGACACGATCAACGAACTTTCTTCTCTTAAAATAAATACGTACCGTATTAAAATGGCGGGGCGTTATGATGTATTAGATGGCACGGAAGATGAAGAAATGTTGTATCTTGACCACGTAAATTGTCGCCCCAACCGTACTGGTGTACTTGTGGAAAGGGGAAATCCTTCCGGATACTACGGGGACAGGAAATTTGAGGAGAGATTTTGTCTTTCAAAACAAACAGCTTGGTGGTTATTAGGTCAAAATGAGGAAAGGTTAGAACTTACTACTTATCGTAATAATATTGTCTCTTTCATGAACAGACTTCCATGACATCTGTGCATATGCGACCTGGAAATTTAATATAATTATTGGTGACAGTGATTATGTACATAACAGAACAGCGCAAAGAAATATCATTGATGTTATGGGGGTCACAGCAGCAGAATCTCCTTACAGTTTCCTTCTCGAGCAGAAATACACTCCGTTATGGATGGTTTCAATGTACTGATTGCATTTCCTGGGGTCACTGGTATAGTGAATTGTACTCATGTAAGGATTGAATCTCCTGGGGATATAAAGCGGAACTTACCCGCAGCAGAAAATCATATTTTTCATTTAACTGTCAAACAGTCAGTGAGCACAATTTAGTAATAAGTGTTATCTTTGCTCTGTGGCCTGGCTCCGTGCAATCGTGAAAAGCTTGTTATTACTATATGAATATTTAATAATCTACCTGGTACATTATTACACCACGACGTACCAGATTCAGTACAGTAAGTGAAATCAGTTTATGTAGAAGTTGTGGGAATGGTTCATTCTACTTCAAAGACCTACGTGGTTTACAAGAAATTAACACTTTATTTGTATTAAATGCACTGTGCAGAAAATAGAACTCTTTTACCACACGGCAAAGCATGGACCATCCGTTTTTTAAGTTCTAAAATTTTCGCAATATAGCTGATACTTCGCAGATGATAGCAATTTCAAATTCTGAGAAATTGGGCGTCATTTTCTTTGTCTCCATAACACAGTAACAACGCCCACTTTACGATGACATATTATAGATAGTGATTATTATTATCTTTGCATTCATAACTGGCGTTTTCCTTTGTAACTGACGGAGTTAACCAAGGTCAAATTCCCGATTAGTTGAACGTGCTTTGATAACCGGCGTCTAACACTGGTACAGCGCAGAAACAACGTAATCGTGATTAAGCATTAACCATGATGACGGGACAATCGGTCATCTCACTTTTTAATTGATGTTGTTGCAGTCCGCTCTCACTTTCATTACACTATAACGAACCTTCATAAAAAGCCACATGACATCAGTGTGGCGCTTAACAAACATCTTCTTTCTTTTCTCACACGTAGGGAGCTTACTTTGCGAGGACCCTACTAAATTTATCAAATACACTGCATGCAATTCTTACCTATCAACAGGTCATTTTCATGTAACGATCTACTTACGTAAGTTTCCTTCATTCCTCACTGAAATATTAATTTCAGTTGTAAAGCTAGGAACTTGTTAATTTCGAACTGTTTCTGAGTGGTGGTAGGAGGGCGAAATGAGAAATAATTTCATTTATTAATAGTTTTAAAAAAATCTGTTACCAGCAGAGTCATCACCAAGCTTAACGTTTCTTGGAAAGCAGTACTCAAGAGACTTACGAGAATGTACTGAATTCGCTGGAGTATCATCTAAGACGGATGACATTCACAACCCACGTTTTCCCAGAAAAAAGAAGGACAGTTTTAAACTTTTACTAGTCAGTTACTACTCTATATTGATTCCAGTAAGACCAATACGTACTTGTTCCAGAGCAACTGTGGTTGCAATTGATTGCCTTTGAAGGACTGTTAGGAAGCTATTGCTACACAAGATTATATAATCTGGTGTTAATTCAGCAACCTGTTGTGTTCTTTAGAAAACGAACTTACGTGAAACTGAAATTAATTTAGTTTGAATCAATTTTCAGAGTGTACAGTTCTTTCAGAATTGCTGTACGAAGCTGAGACAGCTATTTTCTCTGTGTCATTTACCACTCTTTGATGGTTATCAACTCCTGTAGCTGCGGAACATTATTGTAGGCACTCAAACGCATGTCATGTTAAATTCTCATATTGGCAATTTAACTTTCGCAGAGGACATTTATTTAGGCCTTTTATAGCGGTCACAGCTGTACTTCGACTGATGCATGTCCTACCTTCCAAACATCGCAGATCTTTCCTGTATACGTGGCGGGTTCAACGTTCCTCCTGCATAGGAAAACTGCTTTCCCCAGGCCGTGGCTAGGTAATGTCTGCACAATATCCTTCGTTCCAGCAAGGTACACAGAGAACATAGGTGAAGCTAGGAGTGTAGATGTACTGCGGCAGATAGAGATGTGGCGGCGAGCCACGAGTCGTGCTAGGTTTGCTTAGTCGGCACAGCAGTTGTACCACAGAAGCAAATGTCTCACATTCGAATCGCTCTCCGGCACACTTTCGTAATCTGCAACGAAGTTTCAAATCAGCGTTGCAATGAAAATGCATTCCGACGTATTGTCTTGCTAACCGATGAGTAGTTCTGGAGGGTGCCTCTCGCCGTATCTTACACTATGTAGTTAAAGATATCCGGACACCTGGCTGAAAGCGACTTACAAGTTCGTGCCGCCCTCCATCGGTAATGCTGGAATTCAGTATGGTGTTGGCCCACCCTTAGCCTTGATGACAGCTTCCACTCCCGCAGGCATACGTTCAATCAGGTGCTGGAAGGTTTCTTGGGGAATGGCAGCCCACTCTTCACGGAGTGCTGCACTGGGAAGTATGATGTCGGGTGGGCAACAATTCATTTGAATTGTCCACAGTGTTCTTCGAACCAATCGCAAACAATTGTGGCCATGTGAAATAGCGCATTATCAATCATAGAAGTTCGAACGGTGCTTGGGAACAGGAAGTCCGGAATGGCTGAAAATGGTCTCCAAGTAGTTGAACATGCCCATTTCCCGACAATGATCGGTTCAATTGGACCAGATAACGCAATCCTTTCCACACAAACACACACATTAATACTGTCATGCTGTTGAACAGTAAGAGATTATTTTAAAGCACTCTTCACTTTACATGGCCTGACTACTAACGTAGCGTTTCATCTCTATTTTCCCTATCAGTATATCTGATAAATCGAAGTATGTACACGAACCTGCTTCTGAGAAAGTACTTCCGACATCGGCAACTTCACGACATCTGCTAAGGAACATATCGATGGGGCTTAGCGACTCTGAAATGGATCGCGTTTGAAAGCATGATAATCAACAAAACGTATGTTAATGGAAAAAAAAATTTTTAACGAAGGGAGGGGAGCTATCGAGCTATTATGGCCTTCATTGTAGTCATTATTCCTTGTTCTTGAAGTGCAACACCTCAAGGCAAACTGAGCTAGCGAGCTTTTAATGTGCAAATGCTCTAAATGGCTGCGGATGTCTGAAACGTCACTTCGTTTTGTGAATCTTAGACACTTGTAATACAGAAAGAATGGAAGTAAGGAAATACACGCTACAAATGTTGCATGAAACTCCGATCGATATTTGTTCCCCTAACTTACAAGAATGCGAAGACGGGAAGACTAGCATTCTGTGTCAGGCGTTGGGTACTTCAGGACGATACACTACGGCCAGAAAATATTATTTCATCGTCACTCTACTAAATAAAGAACTCAAGTTTCATTACTCTGTCTTCCACAATGAAATTAACTCCGGTCAAGGCCATACTCATATCCTCGCATCATATGCAACCTAATTCTATGCAGAGGCCTACGTCTGCACCTACATTCGAGGGACTTTCCCAATTGTGATCCATTACGAAAGGCCCTTGTGAGACGTAGATAAGATATGTCATAGGAAACTAAATTGTTTAAAACTTATTTTTGGCATTTGAGACAAAAAGCCTACCACTTGCAATATAATAATTTACCTCCAGCTACCTTCAGGATTGAGCATTCTTACGTAGGCGTCTTCACGACGTTATGATCCCCAGCTTCGGTTAACAGGTTTCTTCTGTAAGACACTCGTCAAATCGGCCGGGTCCTATGAATCACTTCTTTCAGAGCCTCCAGACTTTCGACATACAGACTAAGACGTGTAACTCTTGGCCTGCTACAATTACGAGTACGTAACAACATGGATCGCTATGGGGTAATAGTCCGATGTTCCATATACCTACCATTGACAATTCTAGCGTGCATAACACACATGCCTGTCGGTCCAGTGTACCAGTTAACAAGACAATTAATTACGCGGCTTATGGATCTCGAAGCGACACGCCTCACGTTGCCAGATACTGCGATAAATTATTGGGCCGGTGTGATAAGCGGACCCAATAACTGTTAACATGCCGACGTTTACCACCACGACATTTTCAGGAGGTAAACTAAATATAAGCCCTGCAATACCACCAAGCAGTTTCTCCTCTTTCCATATCTCATTAGGAACCGAAACACAGAATCGTATGACGTGCGTGAAGGTCTGCTCATAGGTATTTACGAACTGAGCTGTTCATTATATTGCCAAGTACAGACACAACCAAAAATCAGGCGTTTGGCTCAGATTAGAAATAACTTCTGTTGTTAATCACTGCTCACCTCCAGAAAAAATACTCTTATATTAAGTGATAGGGACTGCCTCACGGGATGAGCCACAAGTATAATACGCTGGTTAGTGATATCGTATAGTCGTGGCCGCCATACATACTCGTGTATACACACAGCTTTAATTTACAATTGAATCGAAGCACAAGTTGCGACATAAGTTTCAGACGGAACAGTTCAAGTTCCTAGGCGTTCGGATAGATGGTAAGCTGTTGTGGAAAGCCCATATCCAGGATCTTGTTCAGAAGCTAAATACTGCTTTATTTACCATTAGAACAGTATCTGAAATAAGTGACACTTCAACACGAAAAGTAGTCTACTTCGCATATTTTCATACGCTTATGTCGTATGGTATTATTTTTTGGGGTAATTCTTCTGATTCAAAAAGGGTATTTTTGGCTCAAAAACGGGCTGTTCGAGCTATGTGTGGTGTAAGTTCGAGAACCTCTTGTCGACCCCTATTCAAAAATCTGGGAATTCTGACATTGCCCTCACAGTATATATTTTCTTTAATGTCATTTGTTGTTAGCAGTATTAGCCTATTCCCAAGAGTTAGCAGCTTTCACTCAGTTAATACTAGGCAGAAATCAAATCAGCATGTAGAATGCACTTCCTTGACTCTTGTGCGGATAGGAGTGCAGTATTCCGCTGCATCCATTTTCAATAAGCTACCACAAGAACTCAAAAATCTTAGCAGTAGCCCAAACTCTTTTAAGTCTAAACTGAAGAGTTTCCTCAAGGCTCACTCCTTCTATTGTGTCGAGGAGCTCCTGGAAGAGCTAAAAAATTAAGCAAATTCCAGTGTTACATTGTTGATTTTCTTCATTTAAACTTACGACTTGTCACCTGAATATCTTTTTTTATATTTCATTTTATCTGTTTCTAATATCGTGTTATAATTTCATGTATTGACTCGTACCATGACCATGGAGACTTCTCCTTAATTTGGTCCCACGGAACAATAAATAAATAAATAAAAATAAAAAAACTGAAGTGAAATGACATGCTGGTAACAAGAGGGCTTACTTACATCAGCCTTTCGCATAAACAACTGTTGTTGAACCACTGTCATATTACCCGAGGAAAATAAAGCAATTAAGCAAAATAAGGATGAAGCCACAAAAAAATCTGAAAAACCTCAAGAAAGCAGTACAACGTTACAAAGTAGACATATGACGAATAAAGTACTGAGCAGGGAATACTGTAAAATACATATTACTTCCGCTGCGTGGCGCCTTTCAGAGGGCGAAAATCTTTTGGTAACAGGACTGCTGAGTCTCTCTGTCGGCAATAAAGCTTATTGGATAATTAGTTAGTTTGGCTATAATGCTGTAAAGCCCAAGAGGGCTCTAATAAAGAGAGGAGTAGGAAACACATTGTGGCTGTAAATTAGACGTGCCAATGAAATACAAAATGACGCAGCACATAAAACAGAATAAGTTACAGTTTGACAGATCTCGTCAAGAAAGCCCTGCGACTATTATCTAGAAAAGAAGGTAACTTAACTATACCTATGAAGTGTTTTTAATATTTACTTTTATTGATAAAAAACGCAAAATTTATCTACTTCTTCGCAGTAACTGGTACTGCCAACCTGCGTGAGATAAGGAGTGTTCTTGTCTGGGAAAAATCAAATAAAGCTCCTCAGAATGACGACTGGAATGATCATTTGTGGAAGCATAGACGTTTTGCGTCAACGTTATCGCTACGAACAAACGAAAATATTTGCTCTGTAGTAAAAATAAAACAAAAAATATACTGTGGCTAGAACTATAGACCTGAATGCTACTAACAACTCTCCTTAATAACTTGTAGCTGCGTGATTTGAGATTTTAATTATGACAATAAATAAATTGGTCTTCTGCTTCTTCGACCTTCAGCCATCAGGTTGATTAGCAGCAGCTCGTCAAAAATTTCCGTCTTCAGCTTTTCTCTCGAGACATGTTGCATCCGGTATCCTCCATGATCTGGTTGACGTCTGCCTCTTGCGTTCTTCCCTTAGGCAGCTCATTCGAGGATACCTTTTATGACATCCTGATGTCTTAGCAGATGACCGACCCATGAGTCCCTTCCGTGTTTGAGAAGCTTCAGGAAACGAGGTTTCTCTTCCTCCACTCTGTAGAGGACTCCTTCATCTGATGTCTCCTCTACCCAGGAAACCTAGACATTCTGCATCAGAACATCTTGAAGGGTGTTATTTTACGTTTCGTGCTTCTCCATGTCCCACGTCCGTACAGCAGCAAACAAACGTCTTTATGAGGGATTTCAAGAGATTAAGATGAGGAGCTTATATAATTTGCCACAGTAATGGAACTTGAAATATACATTACTCATTGATTAGTAGTTCCCGTAGAGCTACCAAACAGTGTGGACGCTGCTGCTACTAGTCACCCATTGTTTCAAAATCAGTCTCAGACGTCCAGAATGAAATTTTCACTCTGCAGCTGAGTGTGCGCTAGTATGAAACTTTCTCGCAGATAAACACTGTGTGCCGGACCGAAAATCGGACTTGAGATCTTTGCTTTTCGCGAGCGAGTGCTCTACCGACTATCCATGCACAACTCACGATTCTTCACCGTTTTACTTCCGCCAATAGCTCATCTACTTTCCAAACTTCACAGAAGCTCTCCAGTGAAACTTGTCAGGAAGTTTCATATCAGCGCACATTCCACGCAGAGTGAAAATTTCATTCTGGAAACATCCCCCAGTCTGTGACTAAACCACGTGTCCGCAATATCCTTTGTTCCAGCAGTGCCAGTCTTGTAAATTTCGCAGAGGAGCTTCTGTGAAGCTTGGAAGGCAGATGACGAGGTAATGGCGGAAGTAAAGCTGTAAGCATGGATTGTGAGTCGTATTTGGGTTGCTCAGTAGGCAGAGCACTTGGCTGCGAAAGGCAAAGTTCCCGAGTTGGAGTTGCAGTCCGACACACAGTTTTAATCTGTGAGGACGTTTTAGTGTCAGATCTTCTCTGTGGGATAGACATCGTGTGATTTAGCTAGCCATTGGAGATGTGATAAGGTGCCTGAGTGTTCATCAAACCACGAACGTAACCATGCAAGATTTTAAACACGACTTTTGTCACCTTGAAAGAGGGGGATGACCACAGACTACTTACCACGAACATGCAAAACTAAGCTCAATATTTGTTCACCAAGAACGCTGATATAAGCATTATGGTATATGGCCCAACTTCCCGTACAGAAAACGCCCCAAAACGTCAAAGAACCCCATCCGACCTCATCATTACAGGTTAAACGTCTCATAGGACAGTCGATGGACTCCATGTCATGTATAATACGAAAAGAGGCAAAATCGTGATTTGTCAGGCCACACTACACGCCTCCATTTAGCTAGTGTCCAGTTTTTAGTAGTCTGGAAAACTGAAAACGTGCAGATTTACTTCCAGCCGTGAGCAATGGCAATTTACGAGGCTGCTACTAGTAACGTCCATCGCTTGCACTTCCCTTCGTTATGTTCTCTAGGAAATTGAGTCAGAAGCTTTCACTGACAACATCAATTGCTGTAAAGTTGAAAGAGATTTTCATTGCCAAGGCATGATGCTCGTCACCTGCCCATATCGATCAGGATCATTTTGACGAGTGCACCCTCAAATCGGGCATCTACATTTACGATGGCTCTTTTCTGCCCTTTTGTCACACTTCCATGTAGTACAATTTCCGACTGCCACGTTCACATTAATTCACTCCCACGACTTAAGCCACACAGACGTCTGGTACGAATTCTACTCGATGTACAGTGTACCAAAGCGACCCATGTGCGCTTTTGAGGGGTTTAGTGGTGCTACATCAGACGTGCTTAATATATATGATTTTTTCCATCGCAAACAAACCCCAAGATTGATCGATGAGAGGATACTGAACAAAAAAGGTCTAATGAACTTGTGTCTTGAAATGCATGGTTTCCATACTAGACAGCATCTATTCAATCATAAAATGTTATAGCGACTGCGGTCTAATACGTGCTGTACCTTGCAGCCACAATTACAGTATGTGTTGAAAATGGCTTCCATGTGCCTCAACACATGAATGTACGCGACGAAGCATGTTCTGTCTCACACGTTAACATCGGCCAGGCTGAATAGGAACAGTGTTAAAGGCAGTATGAATAGGATGCTCCAGTGTCTCCACATCTGGATTGGACTCTGCATACACCACACTTTTGAGGTGGCCTCATAACCAGAAATCGCACGGATTGATATCCGATGAACGAGCAGGCTATGCTACTGGAGAACCCTCATCCGTTCCATCGACTAGGAAAGACACGATTGAGACGCATCCGGACTTTAACGGCGAAGTGGGTTCTTCCAGCAGGGGAGGCAAAGTCACCTACAGATGGGTGCCTTCCATTTCTGGATGTTTTGGTACGATGCAAATTGATGGAACATTGAGACATGCAGTATATCAAAAACCGACCAATACAGTTTTATATTTACGTGCAAATATCTGCCGCCATCTTCCGCAAGCAATGAGTGTACTCAGAATTCTGGTACACAGAGCACATGTCATTGCTGATGAGACCAGTCTGGAGAGTAAGCTTACACACTTACGAAGAGTTCTTGAAGCTAACGGGTACTCTCCACTGCAGATTCGTAAGGCACTTCACATGAAACCAACAGTGAGTATAGGGAATGCTGAAGACACGGAACGTTTCAAGTCCATGGCTTTTCTGCCACATGTCGGAAGGCTATCGTCAAAAACACGACGGATCGTCAGTAAACAGAAAGTGATTTTTCGCCCTCCACCAAAGACAGCAGCGCTCCTGGGTTCCGCTAAAGATGTTTTAGTGCAGCCGGCCGAAGTGGCCGTGCGGTTAAAGGCGCTGCAGTCTGGAACCGCAAGACCGCTACGGGCGCAGGTTCGAATCCTGCCTCGGGCATGGATGTTTGTGATGTCCTTAGGTTAGTTAGGTTTAACTAGTTCTAAGTTCTAGGGGACTAATGACCTCAGCAGTTGAGTCCCATAGTGCTCAGAGCCATTTCATTTGTTTTAGTGCTTCGGAAATCTGGCGTTTACAAGATCTGCTGTGAGTATGGCCGCTCATACATCGGACAGACGACACGTACAGTCCATGAGAGATGCTTCGAGCACCGCAGGTACACCCGGGTCTTAATAAATACGCGGTAGCAGAGCACTGTATTGACACCGAGCAGACTATGGCGTGTAATGTCGAAATTTTAGCCGCAACTTCATCTTTCTGGAACTCAGTAGTGAAAGAAGCAATTGAAACTCGATTGGGAACGAATTTAATTAATAGAGATATCGGTTTCACCTATGACAAATCATGGAATCCACCACTTCCTGCAATAAACTAACGAAGACGTCGCGACGGTGCTGCTCGCAGTGATACACCGATACCACCATGTGGATCGACCGCGCAGCCATAGATATAATTCCATGCATATGTTATACTTCTCTGCCGCCGATCAACGTCTTTGGTGCCTTTTGTATCTCTGACAGCATGCGTAGTGATGCGGTCCGCGGATTTAAAAGGACGGAGCAACTGCGGGAGTCACCTCGGCTCACACTGAGGATGCCTGGACGGTATACAATGAAAGTTATGCGGTTGCACGCCCGAAATTTTATGACACAACATTATCGCTTACGATTGAAGGGTGCACGGCATCTTCGACAATCGATCTTGAATGAATGGCGAAAAGCCGTGTGATTGGAAGAATTATACTTCTTGTCACATGGAGTCGGTAGTCGTGTCCGGATTCGCTGTCAGTCGTGTGAACGGCTAATTGAAACTCTCACCGCGCCATGGACTCACGGTAGCTGCAGCATTATACTATAGAAACCCTTACGGCAGAAAAACTGTATTGTTACAAGGCGAGGATCGTGCTACAGTGCTTTGTTGATGTTTTGATCAACAAATTTTTCTAGTCTGAATCTGACGGAACCCGTCAGGAACGCTATCGACGACCAGACCTGCACTCATGAACCAACGGCACTTTGGTTTCGTGAAAATGGTGTCCTGCGCGTGGATATCTATTGCTACATACCTACAGAAATCTTTTTCTCGAAAGTATGCCACATACGACTGCTACTTTCATGCGATCCAAAGGTGGGTCAACTTGCTGTTAAGCCGTTTGGTCGTAATGTTTCGGCAGATGGCGTGTTACGGAAATGAACTGCCAAAGTTGAAGAAATAACTGTTGCTCTCCCGGAGAAAAATAAGTGATGTAACTGCATCCTTTACAAATTGTTATCTAGATATACACTTAAATTCTGCAAGCCATTTGAAGGTGTGGCTGAGGGTATTTGAGGTATCACTATCTGAGTCTCCTTTCCTGTTCTATACGCGACTGATGCGTGGGAAGAATGATTGTTGGTAAAAGTCGTTGTTAGTTCTAATTTCTCAAATTTTCACGTTGTGGTCATTTCGCTAGACGAATGTGGTGGGAAGCAATATGTTGTCCGACACATCCTGTAATTTATTCTCTCCGAATTTCAGCAGCAAACACTGTATGGAACGAATAGAATTGGTGTATTGCAGTTGCTATGACTTCTACAAATTCGCGCTTCACATGTGGAGGATCAAGAAGCCATCCAGCGTAAAATACGTTTACAGTGTGGAAAAATGAGTGGCTGTGCTCGTTTAAGAGGACGGAAGACATCGACCATGATGGTCGCTAAGCCAAGTGAGTTGGTAACAGGAAACATGATGGTTCTTTTGCCGAAGCCTTTTAAAGTTACAAAATACGGTTAATTTTAAGGAATCTCACACATTCCAGAGTCAAGAGCAGAGACGTCACCTAAAATATGCATAATTACTAACTCAGTCCGGTCCATTGAAACCCAAGTCCTGTAAATCACTCACAAATACGCGAAAATAAACATCGATTATTCACATGCGAGACGCCTATAACAGTTTCCACAACGAAACCTTGTCTCGAAACCTGGCAGAAAATCCAAAGAGATTCTGGTTGAATGTGAATTATGTTACCGACAAGAAACTATCAATGCCTTCTCTGCGCGATAGCAATGGAGATACTATCGAAGACAGTGCTGCCAAAGCAGATTTACTAAACACAGCCTTCCGAAATGCCTTCACAAAAGAAGACGAAGTAAATGTTCCACAATTCTAATCGAGAACACCTGCCAACATGAGTAACGTAGAAGTAGATATCCTGGGAGTAGTGAAGCAACTCAAATCAGTTAATAAAAGCAAGTCTTCAGGTCCAGACTGTATACCAATTAGGTTCCTTTTGTAGTATGCTGATGCATTAGCTCCATACTTATCAATCATATACAACCGTTCACTCGAAGAAGGATCCGTGCCCAAAGACTGGAAAGTTGCACAGGTCACACCAATATTCAAGAAAGGTAGTAGGAGTAATCCACTAATTTACACGCCCATATCGTTAACGTTGATATGCAGCAGGATTCTAGAACATATATTGTGTTCGAACATTACGAATTTCCTCGAAAAAAACGGTCTATTGACACGCGGTCAATATGGGTTTAGAAAATATCGTTCCTGTGAAACACAACTAGCTCTTTATTCACATCAAGTGCTGGGTGCTACTGACAAGGGATTTCAGATCGATTCCGTATTCCTGGATTTCTGGAAGGCTTTTGACACTGTACCACACAAGCGGCTCGTAGCAAAATTGCGTGCTTATGGAATATCGTCTCAGTTATGCGACTGGATTTGCGATTTACTGTCAGAGAGGTAACAGTTTGAAGCAATTCACGGAAAGTCATCGACTAAAACAGAAGTGGTTTCAGTCCTTCCCCAAGGTAGTGTTGTAGGCCCTTTGCTGTTCCTAATCTATATATACGATTTGGGAGACAACCTGAGCAGCCTTCTTCGGTTGTTTGGAAATGACGCTGTCATTTATCGACTAATAAAGTCATCAGAAGATCAAAACAAACTCCAAAACGATTTAGAAAAAAATATCTGAATGGTGCGAAAAGTGGCAGTTGACCCTAAGAAACGAAAAGTGTGAGGTCATCCACATGAGTACTGAAAGGAACTCGTTAAACTTCGGTTACACGATAAATCAGTCTAATATAAAAGCTGTAAATTCAACTAAATACTTAGGTATTTTAATTACGAACAACGTAAATTGGAAAGAACACATAGAAAATGTTGTGGGGAAGGCTAACCAAAACCTACGTTTTATTGGCAGAATACTTAGAAAATTTAACATATCTACTAAGGAGACTGCCTACATTACGCTTGTCCGTCCTCTTTTAGAATACTGCTCCGCGGTGTGGGATCCTTACCAGGTAGGACTGACGGAGTACATCGAAAAAGTTCAAAGAAAGGCAGCACGTTTTGTATTATCGCGAAATATGGGAGAGAGTGTCACAGAAATGATACAGGATTGGAGCTGGAAATCATTAAAAGAAAGACGTTTTTCGTTGCGACGAAATCTTCTCACGAAATTCGAATCACCAACTTTGTCCTCCGAATGCAAAAATATTTTGTTGACACCGACCTACATAGGGCGGAACTATCACCACGATAAAATAAGGGAAATCAGAGCTCGTACTGAAAAATATAGGTGTTCATTCTTTCCGCGCGCTATACGAGATTGGAATAATAGAGAATTGTGAAGGTGGTTCGATGAACCCTCAGCCACGCACTTAAATGTGATTTGCAGAGTATCCATGTAGATGAACATGTATATGTAGATCGATGTGTGACAACAGTCCTGCAAAATATTTGCCTAGCGTCCCACATTACAACCAAATTCCTTTGCTGTCCGTCTTCCAAAATATAAAACCTCCCTTTTTTATTTTTATCGTCAGTCTTCTGACTGGTTTGATGCGGCCTTCCACGTATTCCTCTCCTAAACCAACCTCATTCCCTCAGAGCAGCACTTGCAACCTACGTTCGTAATTATTTGTTGGATATATTCCAGTCTCCGTCTTCCTCTACAATTTGCATGGGGTCAACCGCCCCTTACGTATTGAGAACAATATTTCTTGCCTCAGCAGGTCCTAGTAGGTACTACCGATAGTCGAGCGCCCGGTGCGCCAGAGAGTAGTCAGCGTTGAGACTCCGAGCAAGTATGTTGTTTGCTGCTTAGACGGATTTCGGCAGGTCGGGTGACCGGGTCTACTATTGTTTAACGGTTTTGTGTGTCACCGAACGACGTGGGGCTGACCTCCAGCAAATACGTAAATGGCTTTATATGAGTGATTTGTTGATGCGCTTTAGTGTTCACCAGTACACCGTGATTGTGAGACAACCGCGCCGGACACCCACGATTTGGTTTGCACTGAGGATTGTGCATTCAGTGCCACATGAAGAATACTGGCGTGTGACGACATTAATAGACGGCTTGTGATGAGTCAACCGTTATAACTTTGTCGGATGAAGGGAGTAACTGCCTCATTGTGGTGTTTAGACAATAGATTTAGTATATTAACAACAAAGTATGTACCGATTATTGCTACCTGACATCTTAATTAGCTTTGTTGGATTTGATACGAAACAACTCCCCTGCAAATATTAACAGATCAACCTTTACTAATTGCACACGGTCAAACTATTCTTAACTGTGGGGCTATAATCCGCTAGTCAATAACGGTGGTTATATAGGGAGTGTTTCATCGTGTTGTTCCGTGAAAGGACATTGTGCCATTTTCGCACAGACGATAAGAGAAGGAGTATAAGAATAAATGGTTTAATCGTGTTTATCGTGAAAGAACACTGGCAGTGTTAAGACAATAAGCAAAAGTTCAAATGGTAACAAAAACTTCACATTAGTTTACGCGTGCATGAACAACTGAAAAACTACGTGGAAAATAGCCTTCGATGAACAATACTTTATAGTAGTTTTCATTGTAAAAAATCTGTGTAAGAAACTTTGGACAGTGTATTACGACGTAACTGCAAAATTGCAGGATAATAGAACGTAGTAACACCTCATAATTAAAAGTAATTGGCAGTATCGGGCGACAGGGACAGATAGACAGATATTCAGCGATCACAGGCCCTGCAGACCACGCGCTGCTTCCACAAACTGCCTCCATTCCATCCTGTTTTACGCCCGGTTCCTCGAGCTGTCTGCAGTTCCCGACGCTGCTAGGTCCTTCCCCAGGTCGTCCATACAGTGCTGCCTTGGTCGTCCAATGGGGCGTTCGGGGTTTTGTTTCCCCTCTAGTGTCATCTTCGCCTGCCTTCCATCTGACATACGAGTTTCATGGCCCACCCATTGTATTCTTTTGCTCTTTACCTTCTGTAGGATAGTTGGTTGTCGAATCAGAAGGTATATTTCCTGGATTTTCCCCTCCTCGTATCTCTGTTATCTAAAAGTGGTCCCCATATCTTCCTCATTACTCTTCTTTCCAATATTAATAGTTTCTCCCTTTCTCGCTTAGTCATGCCCCATGTTTATGAGCAGTACATTACTGATGAGCATATCACGGTGTTGTATATTTTCATCTCAGTGTTCACTAAGATCGACTTAGAGCCGAGCGTCTCTCTGAGGGAATGCATGCATTTAATTCCCCCTGCTATTCTTTCCTTGATGTCCATTTTTATGTTGTTGCCCGTGGTAAACCAAGATCCCAAGTATTTGAACTGGTGTACTCTCTTGAACCTCTCGGCATCTATCTCAAGAAATTCTTCCTGCTCTTGTCTTCTTCCTAATGGCATGAACTCTGTTTTGTCTCGATTCAATTTGAACCCTACCTTCTGTGCATAATTGTCCATTTTCTGGTACATTTCTTTCAACTCGTGCTTTGATTCACTTAGTGGTCATCTGCATATGCGAGACAACTGAAGTCACCGTCCATCTCTACTCCAGCCCACTCCTGTTGCCTACACTATTTTATTATATTCTCTAAGATTACACTGAACAGAACACATGAGAGAGCATCCCCTTGTCTGAGGCCTGTCTCAATCTCGAAAGTTTCTGATGTGGCTCGTCAGAAACGTACTGCTGCCTTTGAACGTTCCATACAAGGTTGTACCATACTCACAAGCTTCTCAGGGATTCTGAAGTCACACATTGCATTGTATAGGCTATTCCTGTGGATGCTGTCATATGCACGTTGAAAATCGACGAACAGGCTGTGGATGTCTTTATCATATTCCCAGTGTTTTTCAAACAATTGTCTTAGTGTGAAAATGTGATCTATTGTCGATCGGTTTGGTGGAAAGCCAGCTTGGTAGTCCTGTATGTTGTTCTCTATGAATTGTTGCAATTTTCTGAGGATAATGATGGACAGCACCTTATATGTTACATTCAACAAGCTGATTAATCTGTAGTTACGGCATTCCATTTTGCTACCCTTCTTGCATATTGGGCATATTATAGCCAATTTCCAATCTTCTGGTAGCGTCTCCTTCTCCCATATCAACTGGATCAGTTTACATATCTCTACGTGTACGCTCTCATCTCCCTCCTTGATTAATTCTGATGTTATTCTGTCCTCCCCTGCGGCTTTGTTGTTTATGAGTCCTCTGATTGCGATCTTCACGTCTTCTTCACAAACTTCCCATTCCTCTTCATCTTTCCCCTCCTCCGTAGTGTTTGCAGGTAATATCTCATCTTAGTCTGAGCGATTCAACAGTTCTGAGAAGTATTCTTCCCATCTTTCTACAGTTCTTCCCTTGTCATTTATCAAGTTGCCGTTCTTATCGCTAATGAAAAAAAAGGTTGGGCTCTGAAATCCAAAGGGACATTGTTAATAAGCTGTATTGTGGAGTACCAGCACGAAAAACTCGTGTGGGAAACAGTGCAAAGTGAATATTAACGAGAGACACGGGTAGACATTATGCTCAGTCGAATTCGAGAGAAAAGTGCAGTACCTCATATGTTTATGGTAGCAGCTATAGCTTGATCGGACTCTGTATAGGCACCAGGTAACAGTTAAATTGGCAAAGGAGGGGAACAGTGTGGGCGATGGGGGGGGGGGGGGGGGGAGGGGGTAAAAATTTTAAGAGGGAAATAAAAGTCTGAGGGAAACAAGCACGTGGAAATTGATATAGGGTGCAGTGGTTACACCTTGTCAATGACAACGTGTTGAAACTCAACCACTCATAAGAAAATAGATTGATTTCAATCCTGTGCGTCGCAGTACTGATCTCCTGCTCAGAGGCATCAAAAAAGGGATGAAATGTGATGGAATGTTATGACGTTCCCATCATGTCACGCGTCCACGGTGGCGTTAGGCAGAATTTTGATGAAATTTACTGCCAACGGGACATTGTTGACGCAGTTTTCACGGCACGTGACCTGCTGAGCTCTGAACTTTTTAGTATGTGTCGCACCTTGCTGTTTGAAGGCTGACGTCGCAGGCTTTTGCACCGTTACAGAGAAAGCCTGTAGACACCTTTGAGCGAAATTTCAAACATCAGTGTCGCAATGCGATCCTTTAATTCTATTGCGAAGTGTAGGTATGTGCCAGACACTTTATTCGTAGTGTACTGAACGCACGAGATTTTGCGAAATATGCCCAGCGCGCAAGTGTTTTTGTCGCTTTGCGCAGCCAGCGGCCATTCCGTCGTCGCAGCCGGTATGCAAAATCTGCGCGCCACTGCGGCAGGCGCGGAGCTGTTTTACGGGCATTGTTCACGGCGACAGGATGCGCGCCGGAAGCACGGCGCGCTGACAGAACCCCCACCCAGACCGAGCGTCCAGCGGCGGCGCCGTGATATCCGCAGGCCGTTAACTGCAGCAGCGCGCAGTCGGCACGGCCACCACTCTGTGCGGAATGTACTGCAGTCAGCAGGCGGCCCTTACTCACACCGCCACTTGTATATCTGGGCGTTTGTTTCTGATAGCGTCTAATCCACTAAACAAGGGCTTTCATAGTAACGCAGCATTAGTTTTACATATACTTTATGAATGTATCCGTACATAGTAAATCAACATATGAGGCCGGCCGGTGTGGCCGAGCGGTTCTAGGCGCTTCGGTCTGGAACCGCGAGACCGCTACGGTCGCAGATTCGAATCCTGCCTCGGGCATGGATGTGTGTGATGTCCTTAGTTTAGTTAGGTTTAAGTCGTTCTAAGTTCTAGGAGACTGATGACCTCAAATGTTTTGTTATGTTATGTTAATCGGGGACCTAGAAACGACGGAGAGGCTCCGACCCCGCCGCAGCCGCAGTGGTCCACAACCGCACGACGACTACCGCAGTCCGCTTCACCCCTCTCCCGCCCCACACCGAACCCATGGTTATTGTGCGGTTCGACCCCCGGTGGTTCCCCCCAGGGAACGTCTCACACCAGACGAGTGTGACCCCTATGTTTGCGTGGTAGAGAAATGGTGGTGTACGCGTACGTGGAGAACTTGTTTGCGCAGCAATCGACGACATAGTGTAGCTGAGGCGGAATAAGGGGAACCAGCCCGCATTCGCCGAGGCAGACGGAAAACCGCCCAAAAGCCATCCACAGACTGGCCGGCTCACCGGACCTCGACACAAATCCGCCGGGCGGATTCGTGCCGTGGAGCGGCGCTCCTTCCCGCCCGGAAAGCCGTGCATTAGACCGCACGGCCAACCGGGCGGGCTTCCTCAAATGTTAAGTCCCGTAGTGCGCAGAGCCATTTGAACCATCAACATATGAGATGCGAATTCTGGATGCAGCTAGGCTGCCAACACACATACGAAAAGCACCCATCATCATACAATACAATCCTAAATGACAATGGCCCCCCGATGTCTGCCCTATGTGTACCCATGACTGTTTTGAGGTCTGTCTTACAACATGTACTAACACACTGAAGAGCCAAGGCAAGTGCTACACCTGCCTAAAATCGTGTAGGCGTCCAAGAGCACACAGAAGTGCCGCAACATGACGTGGCATGGTCTCGAGTAATGTCTGAAGTAGTGCTGGAGGCAACTGACAACATGAATCCTGCAGGGCTGTCCAGGGCTCTCAGAGTACGAGGGGAGGAGAACTGACTATCACGTTGCAAGGCATCCCAGATATTCTCAAGGGGAGTTTGGAGGCCATCGGAGGTATTTGAACTTAGAAAAGTGTTCCTGGAACCACTGTGTAGCAGTTCTGGGTGTGTGGGACGACGTATTGTCCTGCTGGAATTCCCCAAGTCCGAGGGAATGCGCAGTGGACATGAATGGATGCAGGTGAACAGACAGGATGTTTACGTACGTGTCACCGGTCAGAGGGTAGGTAGGGCAACAACAGCTTTGAGTAGTCATCTTCCGTATTAATAAACCGCTTCAGGTTTATTTACGTAGTTAAATACAGCTGAAGCAGTTTATGAATATCCTAGAATTTCCTTTATTGCTTCTACAACTTGATGAGAGCACTCTTGTGTCCCATATAATTGTATAGTACCTTCAGAAGAGACGCTTTTCGGGCAACGCCGCACAGTCGAACGGAATTTCCCTGTGTCAAGATACAGTTTTAGAAACGATGCACAGTAATTTCAGAAGACAAGCGTCAATGAGAATTTACTGACGTTCTCGCCTGTAAGAGAATGTGTTCCATACAGGCGTGCAACAGCCGGGAACAGACACCACTATTCCGTTCGCTTTGGAGCCGGAAGAAGTCGCTTTCATTTTAGATAGAGGCCCGTAGGCTGAATCAGAAGTAAAGGCACTGTCTGCCACCGGCTGCTGTTTGTTTTCAATATGAGTCAGACAGTGGCTCTGGAAGGAGATGGGAAGAGAGAGAGAGAGAGAGAGAGAGAGAGAGAGAGAGAGAGAGAGGGGGGGGGGGGGGGAGACAGGGTTCATGCGCCTCTAAGGATCCGAACAGTGCACCTCTCCTCACCTCCCCTCACCGCCAGCCCATCCTACTACCCCCACTCCCTCTTCCTCCACCCTCATTTCAGTTCTGTCAGAGGGTATCGCTGGCTACGAGCGAAATGCTGGTTGCCGTTTCTTCGGTTCTATACCGGGCCCACTTCCATTTGTCTCACTTTGCTCCGGAGATTTCTTTTCCTGCTTTCTCTCAGCGACGGATATTTTACCCTTAAGAGACAAATACCTTTGCTCTCTGAGACTCGGAGGCACGAGTGAATGCTACACAAATCACAAAATGTCGACTGTATTAGAGATTTTGCTTGTACTCGTAAATGAGCAACTTGATATTAAGTACCGGTATGCCATTGTTCTTTAAGTCGACAATTCAGAATCGCTACTGCTAATGCCAAGCATTTTTAATTCTCAGTAATGTCATTCGATTGGTGAAATGCTTCTCACCATCTCTTTCAATTTGATAATAATCTGTTCATCTCTCCTCTATAATCTCAGTAGCATAGTTTAACAAAAATCTACTTTCTCTTCCTCTTGGATGCTGTAAATAACACTAAGCTACTATTTCCTTTAGTAGGTATCTTCCAGCCTGTCTTATTGATAGTCCTACGTGCAGTAACGTATCTGTCTACTCAGCAGCACAACAAAATGTCAAATCCTGCCGTTTTTTCTTGTCGCTGTTTCCCACCTCTGCCGTTCACTTACCCCAGCGCTATGCTCCAGGAGCTCTTTTCGCAATTTTTCTTCAAAGGTCAGTATCGTTTCCCCTACCTAGTTTCTGCATCTTACTGTAAGTGATCTTGTGCTGTCTTGGTTTTTTGATAAAAAAAATACATTCACTTCTGGTATTTTAACGTTGTTTTCATGTTAGTCTCCTTTCTAGTACACTTCACTAACATCGTAATAGCTATATTTATCTTCTGCCATAAAAATTATGACAGGTCCATTGAACACAGTTGCTAGTTTTATCATCTGCATAAAGTTAAGGTGGATAAATCCATGAACTTGTTTCACATTATCTTTACATTAGGTCATTAGGCCGAGCATTTGACAGAACTAACTGTGAGTCTAAAGTGAACCAGGCAGTGAATTTCTCCATTTTTCGTTGATCATTTATGTGGTATATCGTCACAATGTGAAACGATTTTAAAAGCTGTAGCCAACATTCATACTTCATCAGCATCATAATCGGATTCAGTCTCCTGGTGATGTGGCGTCTTTGAGCCGGCGTGCAGCCTAGGTTCAAAGTAGGTTCTAACTGTCCCGAGCGTTCTGCAGCCCATTAAATCCAGCTGTCGTTGGGAAGTTTCTGTTCCATCTGTTCGGTGCCTTCCCCTAAGCCTGTCTTGGTTAAGTGAACTCAATTCTGGTATTTTGCTTGACCTTCCGGCATCCTTTCTTCGAGCGATATGACCAGCCCATTGCCATTTCAAGATATTTACTCTGTACATTAGGTCACTGATCTTTGTTGTACAAATGATTTATTCTGATATCTGACTGTAGTTGTGCAGCCCAACACTGATCTTTCTATTCCTCTACCGGCTACTATGAGTTTTCTAACAATGAACTCATTTAATGTTAGCGTCTCACAATCGTATGTTATTATTGGCAATTTACAAAAACTGTTTTCTTTAGCTCGATCGATAGCTTAGACTGAAAAACTAAGAAATATCTTGCCTAATTTTTCCAGCTGAATCTAATACGAATAGATATTTCTGTTTTTAAGTCTTCTTTCATATTTTCAAAGTAACCCAGGTAGACAAATTCTTTGGTTCTTTGCAGTTGTTTACTGCCAACACATATATTTCTGCCCGGTTTTCATTCATTCGTTAGTATTTGCTATAGTTCAATTTTAGATCAACTTCAGCGCCGACTAATGGAAGTTCGTAAACTAATATTTTAAGTCCCATTATACTATCTGTAAGTAGAGCAATATCATCAGTAAATCTCTTTCACAGAACTTGAATTCGTTTTGTTGTCCTGTTCACCGTGGAGACAGTTGTTTCTAGGGCTACTAAAAGTATTCTTGAAGATGTAGCGTCACCTTGTTTCAGACCGTTTTCAAAAGTGAAGCTTATTGGATTCTTCGACACCACTAACAAACGCTGTGGAGGTTTTGTGTATATTACAGTAGGTTTTAATATAGTACTTTTCTACTTCTTGTTCTGTTAGAATCTCAGACGCATTTGGATGTCTGTTCGAATCGAACGCCTTTGTGTAGAGTGAATGGATGATCAGTTTTACTAAATCTAGTGCTAATTTTTTAGAGCGCATACTGGTAGTTAAAAGTCCACTTTCTGCTGACTGGACAGAAGGCTTTGTATCTTTATTGCCCACTTTCTTGTGTATTAGCACCATTATGGCTTTATTCCTATCTCTTGGAAATGTTACGCTCTGCTAATAATTCGAAAGTACTTCGCCTAATGTTTTATGCATGCTCGATGCAGCAGTTTTTAAATAACGACTGACAGGTCATCACTGCCTGAAGAAGTCCCATTGTCAATCTTATCTGTATCATGTTTGACTCTTAAGGGAAGTGTTTCTAGGATTTGGGAGACTGGAACATCAGTTTCATGTGGATTATGGTAGCTGTACTATACAGGTTACTACAAAAATTGCCGCTATACATTCGAGTATTATTTTATTATCTCTAATTCGGCCTTGATTTGAATCTAATGATATTATCTCATTACTTTCCAGTCATAAGATCATGCTTGGCCATCTTTTAACTACATTTACTTTCCAGACTGGATTTCAGTGTATCTTATTCAGACTTCTTGATATCTTCTTTCATGCCGGTTCTCTGTATTATATGTCGGAGTAATTTCGTGGTACGTTAGATCACTTGACCCCTTGCTGACAAGTTTGTTGGATGGTGGTTGCCGAGGTCTTGTGACCCACACAGATTAGGATCGTATTTGGTGCCGTACTTGCTGATTCGATTACTGGCGGCATCCACAAAATCACAGAGGATTCAAATCTTCTTTAATCGACTGCGTAAAAGTTAATATTTCAAAGAATTCAACTGCACACAAAAAAGGATTTACTAAACTCCTTATTTTTCCCGACACTTAAGTCATACAGGGAGCTAAAGGCTATTTACAATTTGTACAGAAACCAGATGGCAGTTATAAGAGTCGAGGGGCATGAAAGGGAAGCAGTGGTTGGGAAGGGAGTGAGACAGGGTTGTAGCCTCTCCTCGATGTTCAAAAAATGGTACAAATGGCTCTGAGCACTATGGGACTTAACATCTGAGGTCATCAGTCCCCTAGAACTTAGAACTACTTAAACCTAACTAACCTAAGGACATCACACACATCCATGCCCGAGGCAGGATTCGAACCTGCGACCGTAGCAGTCGCGCAGTTCCGGACTGAAGCACCTAGAACCGCTCGGCCACCACGGCCAGCTCTACGATGTTATTCAATTTGTTTATTGAGCAAGCAGTAAAGGAAACCAAAGAAAAATTCGGAGTAGGTGTTAAAATCCATGGAGAAGAAATAAAAACGTTGAGGTTCGCCGATGACATTGTAATTCTGTCAGAGACAGCAAAGGACGTGGAAGAGCAGTTGAATGGAATGGACAGTGTCCTCAAAGGAGGATATAAGATGAACATCAACAAAAGCCAAAAGAGGATGATGGCATGTTGTCGATTTAACTCGGGTGATGCTGAGGGAAGTAGATTCGGAAATGAGACACTTAAAGTAGTAAAGGAGTTTGGTATTTGGGGAGCAAAATAACTAATGATGGTCGAAGCAGAAAGAACATAAAATGTAGACTGGCAATGGCAAGGAAAGCGTTTCTGAAGAAGAAAAATTTGTTAACATCAGGTAAGGATTTAAGTGTCAGAAGTCGTTTCTGAAAGTATTTGTATGGAGTGTAGTCATGTATGGAAGTGAAACATGGACGATAAATAGTTTGGAAAAAAAAGAGAATAGAAGCTTTCGCAATGTGGTGCTACAGAAGAATGCTGAAGATTAGATGGGTAGATCACATAACTAATGACGAGGTATTGAATAGAATTGGTCAGAAGAGGACTTTGTGGCACAACTTGACAAGAAGAAGGGACCGGTTGGTAGGACATGTTCTGAGGCATCAAGGGATCACAAATTTAGCATTGGAGGTGAGCGTGGAGGGTAAAAAATCATAGAGGGAGACCAAGAGATGAATACATTAAACAGATTCAGAAGGATGTAGGTTGCAGTAAGTACTAGGAGATGAAGAAGCTTGCACAGGTTAGAGTAGTATGGAGGGCTGCATCAAACCAGTGTCAGGACTGAAGACAACAACAACAAGTCATTGGCAAATCCATGTTTCATTTTGAGAAAGATCACAGTTCTCTTTTTCCTTCCTTTTCAATATCTGTTTACAGTTATTTATTACGTGTTTGATACGTAAGTGATTTTATCATGTAAGTGATTTGCTTTGTAACACTGATGAGCCACTGAGCGGAATCTGTCGCATATGCACAAAATGGTGAACCAAAGCATAAACAATGCCCTCCGCGTGACTGAAACCCGCCTTGTCACTGCGGGCGTACGGATGAGCGCTAAGGAATGTATAGAGCGTAGGAGAGACTAGTGCATAGTCATTCTAGTGATGAAACGGTCAGCAAGTGGGGCAATCCACTGTAATAAGTGAAATGACAAATGGAGGATTGTTATGGTCCGGCCGCTGGGATGGAGCATCTTGGAAAAGCCACATCTGTGGAAAATCGGTTGACGGCCGTGAAACCATGACTAGACGACATCCATGCACCACAGGACGTGGTCCACAGCTTACCCACTCATAAAGGAGGATAGGTGGTGGGCCGGCCGCGGTTGTCTAGCGGTTCTAGACGCGCAGTCGGGAACTGCGCGACTGCTACGGTCGCAGATTCGAATCCTGCCTCGGGCATGGATGTGTGTAATGTCCTTAGGTTAGTTAGGTTTAAGTAGTTCTAAGTTCTAGGGGACTGATGACCACAGATGTTAAGTCCCATAGTGCTCAGAGCCATTTGAACCATTTTTGATTGGTGGTGATTCGTGGCAGACTTGATGACAGAGTACAATGCTGTTAAGGGGGTCAGTTTTTGTGATACACCACTGAGCACCCATTATTGAAGCAGGAACGTACGGAGTATCGGAAAAGGTTTATGACTGATTATGGGATTGCATAGCAGACAGAAATAGGCACATGCCTCTTAATGGAACACTGTTGAGTAATGTGTAGATAATTTCGGAAATATCGTAATGGAATCTTATAAGGCAGTTTTTTTTTCAAAACATAGAGGGGGATTCAGCTTGCCCTACGATTGGTTCTATGCAGCCCGCGATACCTTCAAATAACACGCGCAAGTTTCTTATTTTCTTTCGTTCGTTATGCGCAAACAATTACTTCAGCAGAAAAAACGAACAGTAACTTGATGCACGAAATTTAACTTTGTTAAATTTTGCAATGAGGTACACTGTCACTAGAGGCCATAGTTTCCCAGTTATTCAAGAATAACGCGTTTTTCTTGAATAACTCGAAAATCATGGCCTCGGGCAAAATGGCCCGGCACAAAATTTAACTACATTAAATTTCCTACGAAAAAGTTCTGTTTGTGTTTTCTGTAGGACTGGTACTTTGTGCACAACGAGCGAGTGAGTATGAAAACCTCACTCCATTGGTAGGGGCAGCTGAATTACCGTATATATTGATCTACCAAATAATACTGAAGCTCTATAAGGCTTCTCACGAACGAAGCTGGTGTAGTACCGCCCCACCGCCAGAAATCTAGAAAAATATAGGAAGGCCTCAGGGAATAGATGGTTAGTTCAAATGGTTCAAATGGTTCAAATGGCTCTGACCACTATGGGACTTAACATGTGAGGTCATCAGTCCTCTAGAACGTAGAACTACTTAAACCTAATTAACCTAAGGATATCACATATATCCGTGCCCGAGGCAGGATTCGAACCTGCGACCGTAGCGGTCAAGTGGTTCCGGAAAGGAGCGCCTAGAACCACTCGGCCACAACGGCCGGCGATAATTGTTTCAGCGACTCACAGCTGCTCACTGAATGTAAATAAATGTAGCATTTTTTACATGACTATGCCAAGAGATACACAGTGGGCGACATATCACTGGAAACAGCAACTGCCATATAATTTCTAGATTACATAGGGGAGTATAAAGTAGAATAAAATTGCAGGAAAAGCAGGTGCCAGGCTGAAATTCACTGGAAGAAACGAAACCTTTTCGCTGCTACAGACGTGCTCTCTGCATTCCGTGCTGTGGGCTGCCTTTGTTATGGCTGAACAGCTCGCGAAATGCTGGTGCCTGTGATGTGAGATAGCAGTCTGATCAATATGAAACATATCATCCCATTTTTATAAAACTATTATGTGAACAAAGTTGATTTTTGCAAATCTTACAGCGTGATATCTTCGTTCGATAAAAGACTGAATTTCGTTTCGCTACCCATCGTACTTACTGCGATGCATCAAATGAAATCAAACATTGCACATTGTTTTAAAGGTTTTGCATAGGAAGCGCAGTGCGTATGGTTCAGTTTAGCTCACATATTGAAATTAACTAAATGTAAATAAGATACCGAAATTTTATTTAAAATTCGTTGTCGAGTTATTGAGTTTTATATATGACGGCCAGTCGCGCCTGACGTGCCCATTCCCTTCTTTGTACATCGCTAATCTTGTGGTCATGTCAATCGTTACGTCTCACGAACAACTGAAGATATCTGAAACGAAATTTCTTTCTGCAAGTGATATCACGCAATGAGGCACATACGTCGTACGATAAATACTGGAAACCTTTTTATTCACCGAGACATGGATGTAGCTCGTCCGCAGCAGTGGGAGATCGGTGGTTCAGGACGCATACAGATGTCCATAGCACTGCAAGGAAACCCCAGCGGCAGGTTTACACACGTAAACAGCAACCAGGATAAAAGGCATAACAGCACGTGTATACACGTCCACGGTGGCGAAAGGTTTAAGGTAAAGTGAATTGTACCTGAAGGAAGTTACTTAGGAAATGGTTCCTCGATCGATTTTAGTGTACTGATCATCAATCTTCTACATCTACATCTACATGATTACTCTGCAGTTCACATTTAAGTGCTTGGCAGAGAGTTCATCGAA
Source organism: Schistocerca americana (assembly GCF_021461395.2). Taxonomy (NCBI): domain Eukaryota; kingdom Metazoa; phylum Arthropoda; class Insecta; order Orthoptera; family Acrididae; genus Schistocerca; species Schistocerca americana. The sequence continues at coordinate 1,063,812,978 of NC_060119.1, forward strand.
CCTCAATCATACTATCTCGCTACCATTCCACTCCCGAACAGCGGGCGGTAAAAACCAACACCTAAACCTTTCTGTTCGAGCTCTGATTTCTCTTATTTTCTTTTGATGATCATTCCTACCTATGTAGGTTGGGCTCAGCAAAATATTTTCGCATTCGGAAGAGAAAAATGGTGACTGAAATTTCGTAAATAGATCTCGCCGCGCCGAAAAACGTCTTTGCTTTAATGACTTCCATCCCAACTCGCGTATCATATCTGCCACACTCTCTCCCCCATTACGTGATAATACAAAACGAGCTGGCCATTTTTGCACCCTTTCGAAGTCCTCCGTCAATCCCACCTGGTAAGGATCCCACACTGCGCAGCAATATTATAACAGAGGACGAACGAGTGTAGTGTAAGCTGTCTCTTTAGTGGACTTGTAGCATCTTTTAAGTGTCCTGCCAATGAAACGCAACCTTTGGATCACCTTCCCCACAATATTATGTATGTGGTCTTTCCAACTGAAGTTGTTAGTAATTTTTACACCCAGGTACTTAGGTGAATTAACAGCCTTGAGAATTGTACTATTTATCGAGTAATCGAATTCCAACGGATTTCTTTTGGAACTCATGTGGATCACCTCACACTTTTCGTTACTTAGCGTCAACTGCTACCTGTCACACCATACAGCAATCTTTTCTAAATCGCTTTGCAACTGATACTGGTCTTCGGATGACCTTACTAAACGGTAAATTACAGCATCATCTGCGAACAACGTAAGAGAGCTGCTCAGATTGTCACCCAGGTCATTTATATAGATCAGGAACAGCAGAGGTCCCAGGACGCTTCTCTGGGGAACACCAGATATCACTTCAGTTTTACTCGACGATTTGCCGTCTATTACTACGAACTGCGACTTTCCTGATAGGAAATCACGAATCCAGTCGCACAACAGAGACGATACCCCACAGGCCCACAGCTTGATTAGAAGTCGCTTGTGAGGAACGGTGTCAAAAGCTTTCCGGAAATCTAGAAATACGGAATCAACTTGACATTCCCTGTCGATAGCGGTCATTACTTCGTGCGAATAAAGAGTTGCACAAGAACGATGTTTTCTGAAACCAAGCTGATTGCGTATCAATAGATCGTTCCCTTTGTGGTGATTCATAATGTGTGAATACAGTATATGCTCCAAAACCCTACTGCAAACCGACGTCAATGATATAGGTCTGTAGTTCGATGAATTACTCCTACTACCCTTCTTAAACGCTGGTGCTACCTGCGCAATTTTCCAATCTGTAGGTACAGATCTATCGGTGAGCGAACGGTTGTATATGATTGCTAAATAGGAAGCTATTGTATCAGCGTAATCTGAAAGGAACCTAATCGGTATACAATCTGGATCTGAAGACTTGCCCGTATCAAGCGATTTGAGTTGCTTCGCAACCCCTAAGGTATCTACTTCTAAGAACCTCATGCTAGCAGCTGTTCGTGTTCCAAATTCTGGAATATTCCATTCGTCTTCCCTGGTGCAGGAATTTCGGAAAACTGCTTCAGTACCTCCGCTTTAGCGGCAAAGTCGTCGGTAACAGTACCATCGGCACTGCGCAGCGAAGGTATTGACTGCGTCTTGCCGCTTGTGTACTTTACATACGACAAGAATTTCTTCGGATTTTCTACCAAATTTCGAGACAATGTTTCGTTGTGGAACCTATTAAAGGCATCTCGCATTGAAGTCCGAGCCAAATTTCGCGCGTCTGTAAATTTTAGCCAATCTTCGGGATTTCGCGTTCTTCTGAACTTTGCATGCTTTTTCCGTTGCCTCTGCAACAGCGTTCGGACATGTTATGAGTACCATGGGGGATCAGTTCCATCTCTTACCAATTTATGAGGTATGAATCTCTCAATTGCTGTTGCTACTATATCTTTGAATTTGAGCCACATCTCGTCTACATTTGCATAGTCAGTTCGGAAGGAATGGAGATTCTCTCTTAGGAATTCTTTTTCAAATAAAATTATTTTGCGTTTGTTTCTGGTGGATTTGGAAGAAACGATATTGAGCCTAGCTACAACGACCTTGTGATCAGTAATCCCTGTATCAGTCATGATGCTCTCTATTAGCTCTGGATTGTTTATGGATAAGAGGTTAAGTGCGTTTTCGCAACCATTTACAATTCGCGTGGGTTCGTGGACTAACTGCTCGAAATAATTTTCGAAGAAAGCATTTAGGACAATCTCGGAAGATGTTTTCTGCCTACCACCGGTTTTGAACAAGTCTTTTTGCCAACATATCCAGGGAAGGTTGAAGTCCCCACTAACTATAACCGTATGAGTTACGAGACTCAAATTTTCTCTGAACTTCTCAGCTACTATATCATCGGAGTCTGGGGGTCGGTAGGAGGAGCCAATTATTAAATTAGTTCAGCTGTTAAGTATAACCTCCACCCATACCAATTCGTACTGAGTATCTACTTCGACTTCACTACAAGATAAACCACTACTGACAGACACAAACACTCCACCACCAATTCTGCCTAATCTATCTTTCCTGAACACCGTCTGAGGCTTCGTAAAAATTTCTGCAGAACTTATTTCAGGCTGTAGCCAGCTTTCTGTACCTATAACGATTTCAGCTTCTGTGCTTTCTATTAGCGCTTGAAGCTCAGGGATTTTCCCAGCACAGCTACAACAATTTACAATTACAATTCCGACTGTTCCTTGATCCAAGCACGTCCTGTATTTGCCATGCACCCTCTGAGATTGCAGCCCACCCCGTACTTTCCCGAGGCCTTCTAACCTAAAAAACCGCCCAGTCCACGCCACACAGCCTACGCTAACCGTGCAGCCGCCAGCTGAGTGTAGTGAACTCCTGACCTATTCAGCGGAACCCGAAACCCCACGACCCTATGGCGCAAGTCAAGGAATCTGCAGCCAACACGGTCGCAAAACCGTGTGAGCCTCTGATTCAGACCCTCCACCCGGCTCTGCACCAAAGGTCCGCAGTTGGTTCTGTCAACGATGCTGCAGATGGTGAGCTCTGTCTTCATCTCGTAAGCAAGACCGGCAGCCTTCACCAAATCTGATAGCCGCTGGAATCCAGACCACTATCAGTTTGGATCGATAGAAGATCCCATGAAGAATGGTGCGTTTTGTTACGAGCGTAAGAATGGTCTGCCACTCTTCTGTTTTTTACTTTACAAACTCGAGCAGATTGGCTATCAAGAAAAGGGGAGTGTCTCGTGGACTGATAAGCCGTCCACTGCATGTGCAGGGGTCGTCTAGGAACTTGATTTATTAAAGAAACACTTCTAGGCTCTGCATTCAGTAACTGATTTAACATAAAGTAAGAATAAACAGCTGAATACCGCAACGGAAACGCTAGAATCGGACACAACCATGCAACGTTGAGCTGTTTACATGCCTTCACTGACCATTATCATTGAGAGTTTCAACCATCATGACTCAGAACTCTCTGAGAGAATGGCTACGGTCTTAAACGACAAGGTGGCTCCACTCATAAAATTGGTCGTTTATTACAAAGTTTACTAACGAATAAAACACAGGTAAAAACACAAACTCGTTTACATCAGTCCCTTACGAACACATATAGGAGGGATGGATCACGTTGATTTAGCACTGCAATTCAACACGAAAAGCCTCATCTTACGTTTGCGAGAACGATCTACGAGGAAGAATATACAGTCATCCAGTCGTATGCCGATTCCAAAGAGACGGAAGTAACAGATATGGACAGCATGTCATTACGAGCTACAATATATTTTAGATACCCGCAGATAATTTACTTCATACCATGACTATTGGAATTCAACAGAACAGAGCACAAAATAAAATTAATTCTCCAGCAGAGAAACCTCCTCCGAACATCGTCATGTGACAAACTTCAATTACAGCTGGCAGAAAACATTGTTAGCAGTAATAATTCAGAGAATATATTATGAAAAGGGGAGCCTAAAGAACAGATCCCTTTCAAATGATCGTTTAGTCAGTGCAAGGACGTTACTAGATGAAAGTCCTAGTAGCAGAAGCTACAACAAAGGCGTTGTGCAGTTCAGGGAGGTTAGCTGTTGAAGTTACGAGAGAGTACGTTCTGTCCAGAGATACGCAATATAGTACTCGTATGGAGAACGACCATAAAATCAAAGGCATTGGATCTCTTTCCGAGGTGTAACAACAATCATTCTTCCCCGACACCATTTGTGAATGGAACAGAGAAGAAGGAAAAAAATTGTGGAACCACAAGCACGTTCGCACATACATTGTAGGATGAGACTAAAAGCAGATGTAATATTGGTGAAACATGCTCCATAACAATCTCACTGATGTATCGAGAAACTCTTGACAGAATCCGTTCTTGCGAAGAGCTACTTGCACAATAACGTGACTGCGCTTATGAATGGGACAAGAGAACCATTACTATACACTTAACATTAGCGGAAACAGCGCTGCTCATCAGAATCGCTTACCAAACTCCCGGTATGAATCAACTCTCGCCGGCCGCTGTGGCCGAGCGCTTGTAGGCCCTTCATTCCGGAACCGCGCATTTGCTACGGTCACAGGTTCGAATCCTGCCTCGGGCATGGATGTGTGTGATGCCTTTAGGTTAGTTAGGTTTAAGTAGTTCTAAGTTCTAGGGGACTCCTGACCTAAAACGTTAAGTCCTACAGTGCTCAGAGCCATTTGAACCATTTGAACCAATCAACTGTCACAAATAAGTAACATACATTGAACTCCAGGTCCAGCAACAGAATTTTGCTTCAGAAGCCACCTACTGCCCAACTGAATCTCACTCCAATCTCCCTCACTGTCTAAGATAAAAAAATACTTGTCCTTTCAAACAGCAGACTACAACCATTACTTAAAGAGGCAGAAAGAGGCAAAGTATGGCTATCAGGATACCTCTTCGTTTTCTGATCTATGTCAGTTTCGTCCACCACCCAGTGGTGCTTAATTCCACAGTGAAATTCTTCTGCTTTTGCAAAATTGGGAAATTTTGTTCTCCAAATTTTGTCAATATTGCTGTATAGAGAAAGGCTGCACAATGCAGCATGGCGTTGACAGGTCACCTGTTGCTGTCCAATAAATCCAATGTGTCGTTTTCCGGCACTCATAAACTAAATGAGAGATAATACTTAGTCATTCTGGAAAATGCAGAAGTTATGAATTATCTAAAGAGATCAATTTTTGAGTTCTTCTACGATTGTGAAACGCAGAATAATAAAAAAAGTGGGGATCAGATATTCGAAGTCTACCGACGAGGCAAGCGTAGTGGCACAACTTCACTGCAAATAATCTTACAGCACATAAATTCTGATACTACAAAAATGTCATGTCATTATAGAATTAATTTCAGTCACAGTACGCTACGAAAAGGTTTCGTTCGTTTTCTATGTGACGAAGAGGTGTACTTTCGAGAATATCTTTGTGAACTCGCAGAGTCATTGTGAAAAGTTAGGTCATAACATCAGGGTGAATATTAGCAACACAAAGACGTCTTCGCGTTTCAGTGTCATTGTCAATGAAGATCATGTTTATGGCAAAAATAGCATTCAACTCCACACAAGATGATTACTACGACTTTTCATCACAAACATTATTAGGATCATCATCATCAGCGATCCGATAACCACTGCTTTGATAAATATCCGCTCCACAGTTCACAGTGTGCTACATTCTCGACTGTGTTACCACTGAGAAAAATGTCAGTTATTAAACTGTAAATGTAGGATTTTTGACTTTCCTGTCCATCATCATCTGTTGGTGTAATGTCAGCTTTGTGACGAAAACTGTGTACATTACGTTCCACTGAAGTTAAGTAAAAAAACTCGTTTGTGCGGTACAGTTTTAGCTGCTGAATTATTTACATCACAATACACGTCTTTCACAGGAATAATTGTGATGTTAGCAAAACCAACGGTTTCTCAATGACTGTTCACGTTCAATGACAAGTCAAGAGTAGTGATTATCTGGGAATATATCACCATCACTAAAGTCTTCTACATATTCTCTAAAGACTTCGAAATCGATAGTGATGACTTTACTCAACAACTAACCACCAAGTTGAGCCACAGAACACAAACCATTCACACCCACTATGAGTTTAAAATGTCCAAAAACTGATAAATGTTAAGAAAACGTAGGTTTTTATTTAATTTAATTTTGCAGTACTGTAAGCAATGTATTATGCGCAAAAATATCCAAACCATAGGAACTGCTGCTCACCTGAGTTGAATGGAAGCCGCATCGCTCTGGGCCTTCTAAACACTTGGTGGTACAGTGGTGTACGCAAAATTATTTCCATGAGAGGCCACTAGAAATCATTGTTCCATATGTGAATCGGTTAGATGTAACTTAATATGACGATTCCACGAAAGGTCTTACAGAGCCAAAGCGGACCTTAACGACTGCGAAATGAAATTGTACATCTGGAACAGGTTAATAATCTTATTAAGATCATCTCTCTCTGTATCTCGGTTACTCCTTTCAGTGCGCATGGTCAAGACTTTTTTTGTGCATAAGAGAATTTGCAAAAGTATATGATCTTTCGAAGTTCCTCGACAAGTCGAAGAATTCTTGCTCTTTAAATGGTTTTCCAGGCGCTTATAACTGCCGTTCGTTGGTGAATGGTTCAGTAGAACCTGTTCAATTAATTAATCTTTTAGGTATTTTGTGATTGATCTTGTCAACGTCAGCTGTTCACTAACCGTTTTCTGGCACCATTTTTTTACAGCAGTTCTTTACAGCAAGTAGTTCTGGAAGTAGTGTTTTGTCCCGATTTCTCCTGAGTTTATGATACCTGAAGATGATCGGAAGACTGAAAGTGGTAACGAATAGTTACGGCCTGTGGGGCACTAACTGCACAAAACATGTGAGCGAAACTCAGAGAATTCCCGGCCTTTTGAAAAGACTCATGAAGACTAAAAGAATGATCCGATGTCACATCAAGCTGCAGAATTCTAAAGTATATTTTTTTCTCAGGTCATACAGAAATAGGTGTTATAATACGAGTATACGGATTGCCCGTTTGTCAAGAAACTGATTTACCTGCGTATTGCTTATGAGTTCAGAAAAGCATCTAGTGCTTTTCTCAATATTTCGTAAAATTCTGAGAATGTGCTTCATAGCACTGATTTCACTTATTCTATCGTGTATACGAACATCTGTTTCCAGCTACTCTAAGAATACGCAGAGAGTTACTGTTGGTCCAATGGATTCCGAAACTAGATCGTCACTTCTCTGTCCCTTATGTGACAGATTTATTGGTACACTTGCGATGACGTGAGTTACATAATATGTTCCTGAAAGCCGTGCATAAAAACGGGGATCTTCCGTGGCTCATAGCTCCGGTTCAATTCCTGTTAGAAGTGTAGTGCCAAGTGTTTTGGTAATCCTTGGGCTAATGACCATTTGTGTGCACAATAGAAGGCTTGTCTAAGCGTCATTATCCTACAGTACAGGGTCACGTATGAATATTAAACGCTTCCTCCTGCAAATGGAGCAAATCGTTTAATTCTTTTTACATTTGATATGGTCTGCAGTGGACAGTAAAGGGCTTATCGACGCACCATTAGTTCATGAGTGGTTCCTTGGAAAATCACAAAGAGGAGTTTTTAATCATTTTTGGGAGCAAAACCGAGCTGCGGATTCCAAGACTGCTATGCACAGTAAATGGCTGAAACTTGTACAATATATACCTAGGATCCAGATCTCGAACAACCCTGAAAATTTCATTGATATCGTCATTCGTTTCTGAGATACAGGGGATCGAAGTTTACCTTACATGTACGTTAAAATATTCACGCAAAATTCTTTATGAGGCTAAATGTAAATAACGAATAACCACAATAAATTGCGAAAATTGTAGAGTTGTGTTCTATAGGCATTTCTCTGAAGTATCGTCTTCCAATTTTCCAAAACTTTTATCCGTTATTGAGAAACAGCCAGAAAAACCTGGTTTCTGGATATAAAAACCGAGCCGCTGATTCCAAGACGGCTATGCATAGCAAATGGGTGCGGTTGTTATGACATATTCCTAAGACAATGATCTCGAATACTGTAGAAAATTTCCTCGATATCTTTAACCGTTTCCGAGGTACAGATGTTCAAATGCTCCCTAGTTGTGCATGTAAAATACTCACCTAAGTTCCGGTATGAGCCGGAATCGTAGTTTATAGAGTGACTTAGCATGGAGAAATATGCTGTAAAGCGTCTCCGTTACAATCAAGACTCTGGGAGCATAGTGTTGTAGAGCTGAAGCACATGTAAAATTGTGGTGCACGGAGAATCCGTTTTGCGTTATTTCAATTTCACATGCGTAAACTATCTAAATTTTACTGAGAAACACATTTCGTTTCATATGAGTTACATGCCCTGCTGCAGCAGGGAAACGAAGGGAGCCAGCGGAAAAATGCTACTATCGGAGCACAAAAATGCGAGTATGTTCCCGTTTATTTAAAACATTCTGACTGGAAAGTGGGGTACCAGCTGCCTCACTGTAGAACCTTGAAAAATTTACCCACATTTTTTGGCATTTGAACATGTCCGTGCTTTTTTGTGCTGAGAGAAGGAGAGAGTGGCAGTGGGAAAGAGATGGAAAATGTACGTGAAGTCTTATGGGACTTAACTGCTAAGGTCATCAGTCCCTAAGCTTACACACTACTTAACCTAAATTATCCTAAGGATAAACACAAACACCCATGCCCGAGGGAGGACACGAACCTCCGCCTGGACCAGCCGCACATGATGGAAAAGTAGTAAATATTCGAAGATAGTAGACAGTGCTTGTTTCACATGAAGCGCGAAGGAGACAATGGAATTGTGAGGGAAAGCGAGGGCCACAGTGGCTGTGAAATATTGTTATCAGTGACAAAACAGTGCTCGGAACTGAGTGAAGGAGGTAGTGCCAGTGGGACACGAAAAAAGAGAAGGAGGAAGTGGAAGTTGGTGAGAGCCAGTGATAATAAGAGACAGATTCTCTGACAAAAAGGATGACCATAAACTGCGACATGGTCGCGAATGAAACAGTGACCCTAATATGGAATAAAATTCCTTTACTTTCCGTCAATGGTCACAATTTTTTTGTCATCAGAGTACTATAATGACCATCTTCAGATCTGCTTTATAAAACAGTCCATTAATTTTCATAAAACAGATCTGAAGGTGGTCATTGTGGACCGAAACCGTTGGTCTGATGACAAACAGTTTTTGACCATAGACATCAAGTAAAGGAAATTTAAAAAATAGGTCATATATACTGTGGACGAGCGGTTCTAGGCGCTACAGTCTGGAACCGCGCGACCGCTACGGTCGCAGGTTCGAATCCTGCCTCGGGCATGGGTATGTGTGATGTCCTTAGGTTACTTAGGTTTAAGTAGTTCTAAGTTCTAGGGGACTGATGACCTCAGACGTTAAGTCCCATAGTGCTCAAAGCCATTTGAACCATTTGACATATATAGTGACAATGAGAAGAGACGCAACAGTGGGAAGGAAGGAATGGTATCATAGCAGTAAGAGAGAGTAAGAGGGAGACGCTGACAGTGAGTGGAGAGAGTAGTACAAGGACAGAGTGATGGAGCAATGACTGTGTTACAGCCGTCAGTGACTGTCAGAGAGATACAGAGAGATAATGAAAATGAGCTTGGCTGTATCAATGAGTGGATGGGGATGAGCGACTCACAGTGAGTGCTGACGAGTTACAGTTAGGGGAGCTTGTCGAGGTAAGACGTGAGCTGCATACTAAAAAGGGAGCGAATATTTTCACGCGCCAAAACGGTTGGTAAAATTTTCAAAGGTGCTGAAAAGGAAGAATGAGGTAGCTGGTACGCCAGTTTTCAGTAACTCTTTTAAAAAGTTGGATATTTGTATTCCGATAGTAGTATTTTTTCGCTGATTATATTATTACCACTGAGTTTCTGGCGGTGTCCAGGCAAGTATTTATTTCACTCTTCTATCAAACTATTACCTACTTCCCCTCTCTGTCTGTCCATCTCTTCCTTCCCCTTTCTCTCTCCTTTTTACCTCCTCTACGCCAGTAAGTGGTTGATTTTACCGTCACAGTGTTTGTTTACGATAGTAAGTAATCCAATACCAAACTAACTGCAGTCTTGACTGACAACACTGTGGCATGAGAACACAGAGTTCTTTTCTACTGTGCCTTGTGTTCAGCGATGTGCGCTAAACGGTTTGCTCTGGAAACATGTGCCTGCTGGACTGTGCGGCTGGTCCCGGTGGACGTTCGAGTCCTCCCTCGGGCATGGGTGTGTATATTTTTCCTTAGGATAACTTAGGTTAAGTAGTGTGTAAGCTTAGGGACTGATTACCTCAGCAATTAAGTCCCATAAGATTTCAAACACATTTGAACATTTTGAACATGAGCCTGCGCTGGCATTCCACTCTGTCGTCATATCTGCCACACAGGGCAGCCTATCCTGCTTTACGCAGGGGGATACCTCCTGTCTCTACTTTCTGTGTATATGTGTTTGTGTGTGTGTGTGTGTGTGTGTGTGTGTGATGTTAGAGGAGGAGACTGACAACTAAGCGCACTGATGGGAAGTAAGAAGGTTGTTGGGTAGGGTTGGTTTGGGGGAAGAGACCAAACTGCGAGATCATCGGTCTCATCGGATTAGGGAAGGATGGGCTAGGAAGTCGACCGTGCCCTTTCAAAGGAACCATCCTGGCATCCATTTTCTGTGATGAAGCGTACACGTCCGACATCTTGTCGCCTAATCGAGATCTCACCGTGTTTCAGCCAGTTTCCATACAAGCTCAGAGCGGACCATTTTAGACGTTCCCAAGATGCTCCTTCGCAGGCACACAGCCGTGAAAAACTTTCCTTTGATACATTCGCTAATGTCGGAGGATTTCGCAATTTGTGGCCCGTATCTTCCCTAGTATGTTTAGTCACTTACCTCTGCACCGCTTACGTACTTTCCTGACGGCGTCAGGTATCCGAAAAGCCACCAGGTGGTATTCAGTCTCGCGGTGGACAATGGTCATAAGGTTTTGGCTCATCAGTACACATAGAACATAAAAATATACACATTTTTGATAATAACTCTGGACACTTCGCTCGTGTATGCAAAGACATTCAACACTGCGTCATTCGTATTGAAGATTTTCCAAAAGCGACAGTAATAGGTGTGTGGATGAGATCTTAAAGAGAATATGAGTCGTTTCCCATTTTTGGTTGTTTGCTAAGTGGGTTCATTGCCTCTAACGCTCATGTCATCCGGGATACACTAGAAACACATCGTTTCCTGTGATTTTTCGTATCTTGTAAGATGCTTTAGGGTATTGCGACAAATTTTAATAGAATTATAGGTCGATAATTACTTCGCCTTAGAGGATGATTATTTGACTCCAGTCGCTTTAAGTAAAAATAAAAATACTAAAGTAGTCTCTAATGTATTAATCAGATTTAAAGTAATGATAGGTTGACAGCAGTTGCAGTGAATCTAAATCCTAACTACAGGCGCATATGTTTAACAAATAAAGTTTATTTAATTCTAGTAGCGAAGTTCTCCAAAATTGTCACACGAGCTGTGCATCAGGGTCACAGTGAACCTTGATTATTTGTTTGGGAAACTGCCTGAGAACTGAATATTTTGTAAAGAAATTGGACTCTCATGTACTAAACTCATTTTATTTCACTTCTCTCATGGAATTTTTAGTCAATATTAATATTCGAGCCTAAGTAAAAACTGTCATGGAATATTTTCAGTGAAGAAACCTGGAAGTGATCGGGATTGAAAGACTTTATTTGCAGTTTAATTAGATGTAGATGTTATTCATTTAATGAAATGGACGTATTACAGGAATATTTAGGGTGTTCTCAATTATTTACATCTTTTTATTCATTATTTCCACACTCTTGGAATATGGACTGCAATGTTTGGCAGCTGACAGCCCTGTTACAGTAGGGGCAGCTGTATTCTAACAATGACCATTATCTTGGACGACTGTGTTTTCTTCATTGCTGTCTGAAGGTTCGGCAGACGAATTTCGCCATTGTCTATAACTACTGCAGGAGCATCAGCTTCAGAATCAGTTTCATCACGAAAATCACTTAAGTCTCTTTCACGAATGAGTTCTCCTAACAATGCTTCCTGTGTAGCATCTTCTGCTATTAAAATATCTTTACAATTTGCAAATTTTTCATAAATAAACTTTATGTTCAGCGACTGAACAGTTACAAAACGTGTACTCTAGGTCGGTAATGAGCTTCAAAATTGTTTCTGTCAGATTAATTAAACAGCAGTGTCCCACAATTTTGAAAGTCCGTCGTCTACTAGGTCTCACTCAATGCTGAATTTACATTGGTGACAGCTATCTGTGTATGTGCAGTGACGCATGTACAGTAACCCACAAAAAATTCCAGGGTCACAGTGAGCCTTGTACACCCCATTGTAGACCCTTCTAGGGTTAATATCACAGAAAATTTCGTAGGCTGGTGAGGTGACTTGAAATTTAGCCCAAAGCTCAAATATTAGTTAACACTCCAAATAAATAAAATAGCTCCAAAACACAGGTGGTTTTCATAGATAAAATTAGTCAGTCAGGCTACACATTAACATTGCCTAGTCGACACACGAAGCAACAATTTTATCTGCAGATCAGTGACAAAAATAAAATTCCCACAGGTAAACTGAGTTAAAAATCAGACTTAGTGCCCATTATTCGAAGTCCAAGTTGGTTCACTCGCAAAATACAATTTCTGCTGAGCAACCAGCAGAAATAAAACAGAATTCTGCTAGCTGCAGAATATCTGAACTGACATGAAATTCTAAGTGTCAAGGCTGGTAATGCGATAATTTCTATAACAAAAGAATCGCGGCCAGATAACTGCTCAGATTATCAAAGGTCTTGTCTCAACCAAACCACCCCAAACAATGCGATAGGGAAAGATTGCGGCTACTATTTTCAGCCCTCTGTGCCCCCCTACGCGGAAAATCCAAGCCCCCCTTACATATTTTATATACAAATGCAATTGACAATCTGAAGGCGCCATTATAAGAATTACTAAAATCTGAACGAAACTGGCGTACTTATTTCTGCGTGCAGTAGTTGGTCCACATAACAGTTTCGAACAAATGCATATTACCAGCAGCAGTAATCAAAATAGTTCATGATGTCTAAGCCTTAATTAATTACAGTACAGACAAGTACGACAACTTTCAATTACAGAAATCTGCATGCTATTCCCATTGACACGGTCAGAATTTATGTAACGTTAACCAGCTTCGAATCTCAGGTAAAGATATGCAAATTTGTAACCAGTTAATTAAAAGTGACAGCAGGTGCGTAACAATGTCGGACAACACATGTCGCCTTTCTATTAGTGTAGCTGTCTCGGAAGAATGATATGCTGATTTTAATCAAAACTTCAACAAAGTCATAGCTTGATACCTTTTGTGTGACAGAAGTTGTAGAAGATATTGATTGTTTACTAGATTTGAATTAAACAAATCTGTTCGGCACTGTACAGTGCGGTTCGGCTGCCTCTATTGCTGAACCTGAAATGTTATATACCGGCTGATCAAAAAGTCAGTATAAATTTGAAAACTGAATAAATCAAGGAATAATGTAGATAGAGAAGCACAAATTGACACACATGCTTAGAATTACATGGGGTTTTATTAGACAAAAAAGTTCAAAAAATGTCTGACGGATGGCGCTTCATCTGATGAGAATAGCAATAATTAGCATAACAAAGTAAGACAAAGCAAAGATGATGTTCTTTACAGGAAATGCTCAATATGTCCACCACCATTCCTCAACAATAGCTGTAGTCGAGGAATAATGTTTTGAACAGCACTGTAAAGCATGTCCGGAGTTATGGTGAGGCATTGGCGTCGGATGTTGTCTTTCAGCATCCCTAGAGATGTACGTCGATCACGTTACACTTGCGACTTCAGGTAACCCCAAAGCCAATAATCGCACGGACTGAGGTCTGGGGACCGGGAGGCCAAGCATGACTTAAGTGGCGGCTGAGCACACGATCATCACCAAACGACCCGCGCAAGAGATCTTTCACGTGTCTAGCAATACTTTTTTTGTTCTAATAACACCCCATGTCATTCAAAGCATGTGTGTCAATTTGTACCTCTCTATCTACATTATTCCGTGGTTTATTAAGTTTTCAAATTTATACTTACTTTTTGATCACCCGGTATGTCTTGATGATAGAAAGAAGGCTTTCACAACATTTCTGCTGGTAAACCATCGTGTTTATAAAGTCGTGTCCACGAAATTCTTCTATTTCTAACGTTTCGTACAGAATGCGCCAGATTGTTATATTATCTCATTCACTATACATAAATTATTAGTGCTATAGGTAAAATGAACGGAACCTTTTATGTAGGAAACTTAATGTAGTTAAATTTTGTGCTGGGATACGTTTCGCTGGACACCACGGATTTCGAGTTAGTCACGATAAACGCACAACAGTGACTTTAGACCACCTCCACACTCACACTCACCCTCGTCAGTTGTGAATTCTTGTACGTGGTTCGAGCACTCCCTCCTACCACTGTACAAAAATTTTCTACTATCGCGAACTATTACCGATATTCGACCTTCTTTGACTCTTTCAATTGGGCTATTAAATGGCTCTGAGCACTATGGGAGTTAACTTCTGAGGTCATCAGTCCCCTAGAACTCAGAATTACTTAAACCTAAGTAACTTAAGGGCATCACACACATCCATGACCGAGGCAGGATTCGAACCTGCGATCGTAGCGGTCGCGCGGTTCCAGACTGTACCGCCTAGAACCGCTCGGGCAATCCGGCCGGCAATTGGGCTATTACACCATCAGCATAGACGACTATTTCGTTAACATTGTTAATTTAAACGTGCCCGTGTGGATAATTAACAAAAAGTAACTGTGTGAACGTTACGTTAAAAGTAACTATGTTCACAGTTCAATCCAGACTTACTCCTTACAAGTACAATAGTTTCGTAGTCAGAAGACTTTATGAACACCGTGACGTGACTGTTAATTTTATGCTGTTAACATTCACACAACAGTGAGGTAAAATTTACACAAGCGTCATTTTTACAACCGGTATGTACTGGACTAAGCCGTTGGAATAATTTGGCCAGAAATGAAGGCAAAATAAGATCGAATGTAGGAAATAATTCATGCAACAGCAAATTTTTGTACAGGGGTAGGAGTGAGTGCCATGAACAACATACCAGAAATCCTGACCGTCGGGAGCTGATGGGAAATTAGGTGCGTTCCAAAGTCACTTTTGTACCTTTTTCTTGAATAACCCGAAAACTACGGCCTCAAGCGGAAACGTATCCTGTTGCAGAGTTTAACTACATTAAATTAAAAAAGCCCAGTTCATATTTTCTTTACGAGTAACAAATTGCGCGTACCGAGCAAGAGAATATGAAAATCTCTTCAAGGCCGAAATAACATTGCTAGTAGCGTAAAACGACAGTGATAGGGTCAGCTGAATCACCCTGTATGTTCCCACACACACTGTACATGGGGCGTATCTGGATACCAAAAGAACTGTCTCTACTTCATCTTTAACATGATATCGTGCTTTGCTGCATCCATAGTCGATTGTGGTGCACGTGCACAATCGGGAACAATATAAATATAGCCTTTGCCCTTTCTGTTGCGTGGATCTGACGTCACGTCCGGAGCATTCAAATCTGACAGGAGCACGTCCACCTCAGGCCACGCCTACTGTTACCCTCAGACGTCCGCTCGTAGTTCACCACGCCACAGAGCTCGCAAACTGAAGACTGCTTCTGATCAAAACCAAACGCCACTGTGCAGATATGGCACATCATGTTACAATTCTCTGCGTTGGATAGTTCACTGTTTTCCACCATAGTTTATGTGAGGACAACAGAGCGTTACTGAAATCGGTGCCTATCAGAAGTATATCGATTTCTAACTCTGGCGAATATAATATGGCCTGTAAGACAGCAGGTAACTCAAAACGTACCACACGCATTATTATGCACACTAAGAAATAGCCGCTATTGCTATCGACCTTTTTTCGGGGAGCAGATTCCACAGAGATGATTCATATTCTAGAGTAATCTGTTCTTTGAGTCTGTTGCTCCAAAAACAATTAGAAGCCGCTACTGTAGTATTTCACTATGAGGAGCTACTAATCCTCGGAGAATGAATTCATAGATATGCAGAGCAAGAGTCAATAATAATCTAATAGTTGTAACCAAAAAACAAAAGAAAGTGGTAATGTAACTGTGTGAAGCAGTTCAGCGGTTGACGGACGAGCCTGGTTTTGGGGATATGCAGAATTCAGATCCTCACATATACACTCATGCTCATAAATTAAGGATAAAGCTGATACATGGTGAAACAACGTGAAACAACGCTCTGGTGGGCGGTTTGCGGGTTTAAATCATCACGGGGTATGACCATGTGGTGCATTTGACCTGCGGTCGTCGCACGGTGGCGCTGGCAGCAATCCACATACGCAGAGGTGTGTTGGTGCTGTCAGAGTACGGTGCAGCGATTAAGTGTGCAGACGTTTTCAGTCGTGCTAATGGTGATTGTGTGTTGGAAATGGCTCAAAGAACACATATTCATGACGTTATGAGGGGCGGAATACTAGGGCGACTGGAGGCTGCTCGGACACGGTAGGTCATAGCACGAGCCCTCCGTGTGTCACAAAGTGTGATCTCAAGATTATGGCAACGATTCCAGCAGACAGGAAACTTGTCCAGGCGCTACAGTACGGGACGTACACAGTGTACAACACCACAAGAAGACCGATATATCACCATCAGTGCCCGCACATGGCCACGGAGTACTGCAGGCAGCCTTGCTCGGGACCTTACCGCAGCCACTGGAACAGTTGTCTCCAAACACACAATCTACAGACGACTGACCAGACATGGTTTATTCACCCGGAGACCTGCAAGGTGCATTCCACTGACCCCTGGTCACAGGAGAGCCCGTAAAGCCTGGTGTCAAGAACACAGTACATGGTCACTGGAACAGTGGTCCAGGTTAAGTTCATGGACGAGTCCAGGTATAGTCTGAACAGCCATTCTCACCGGGTTTTCATCTGGAGTGAACCAGGAACGAGATACCAACCCCTTAATGTCCTTGGAAGGGACCTGTATGGAGGTCGTGGTTTGATGGTGTGATTATGGTTGGTGGACGCACACCCCTGCATGTCTTTCACAGAGGAGCTGTAACAGGTCAGGTGTATCGGGACGTCATTTTGCACCAGTATGTGCGCCTTTTCAGGGGTACAGTGACCCCCACCTTCCTCCTGATGGATGGTAACTCACGCCCCACCGAGCTGCCATCTTGGAGGAGTGTCTTGAAACAGAAGATATCAGGTGAATGGAGTGGCCTGCCTGTTCTCCAGACCTAATCCCCATCGAGCACGGCTGGGATGCTCTCGGCCGACGTATCGCTACACGTTTTCGAACCCCTACGACACTTCAGGATCTCCGACAGGCACTGGTGCAAGAATGGGAGGGTATACCCCATCAGCTCCTCGACCAGCTGATCCAGAGTATGCCTACCCGTTGTGCGGCCTGTGTATGTGTGCATGGTGATCATATCCTATATTGATGTGAGGGTACATGCGCAGGAAACAGTGGCATTTTGTAGCGCATGTGTTTCTGGACGGTTTTCTCAATTTATCAGCAATACGGTGGACTTACAGATCTGTGTCGTCTGTGTTCCCTATGCGCCTATGCTATTAGTGCCAGTTTCGTGTAGTGCCACGTTGTGTGGCACCACATTCTGCAGTTATTTATGAGAATGATTGTATATCCTAATTATGAACTTCTTTCGTTTCATTTTTGCTTCCAATCATTGCCCAGTACTACAAGGTGCCGTGTGCATAATGGCCTCGAGGTCGAAAAGAGGTCAAATTGTTTACATAATTCAAATTAAAAATATTTACAGTCTTATAGAATTTCGCAATTTTTACGTGTTTCTTCATTTTCCTGAGCTCGAAACAAACTGGTATGTATAACAGATACTTTCGTAAATAAAGTTTAGTCTGTAGTTCTTTCCGACATTGTGTGCTCGTTAGGTATCAAAAGCTCTTACAGAGCTACACAGGAAACAGCGTCTGGGCAGTGTAATTCACTTTTTGATACAATACAACAAAGATGGTGATGATTTTTTAAGCAATATAGCGACCGTGTATAAGACTGGCCACCTATGAAACCCGTGAATCGCAACGATAATCACTATAATAAATGCATACTGCGTCACCTTTAAAGAATAAAACCAAGAACATCTTGACACTGCGAAAAGTCATATGTACAGTCATTTTGGATACACTCGGCGTTCAAGTGAGGCGTTTTGAATTCGAGGTGCGTCAGAGAACACATAAATGTTTACTGTGAAGCGCTTGTCACACAGCGTCGCGAAATATAGGATAAGCGCCCTGGACAGCTGACAAATAGTGCTGTTTTCGTTCATGGGAATTCCCGACCTCTCACTCTAAACGAGATACAAGTCGTACAGTGCCTTGCCTGGAGCCAGTTTGATCATCTCGTTTTGGACCTCAAAACTGTCCTTGTTGGTCAAAGCTTTATTGATGACGATCTCAAAGAATATGTCACCACATGTCTGACAACACAGGCGGCCACGTTCTATGAGGAAGGCACAAACAATTTTGTAATAATCTATGGTAAGTGCCAACAATACGGTGGGTACTTTGTAGGAACATAGTTTAATATTAGTAGTTTCTTCTTTTCCAATAAATATTTTTTTTCTGTTTGTTTTATTTTTGTTACCATATGAAACTTACTTTCTGGGCGCAACTCGTGTACTGACCATTTGCCAAGTCATCCTGCAGTAAGGTAATTTTCTTTCCAGGACAAACAGCTTGCTCGAAACGATCTGACTTTACATGTTTACGAGTTCATTTTACAAGCCTATTTCCAGTGTCAATACTGTGCGCATCATAGAATGCGAACCGCAGGTCCCCAGGCTTCGTGTTGTCGCTATCGAGCGACGCCAGCAGCGGAACAAATGCCTAGCCCGGCAACTGGCAGGTGTTTTGTGCCGGCCAATGGGACGCGCTCTGGCGCCCTGCCGAGGTAATCATTCAGAGAGCCCCGCGGCTTCACTTATTGCAACAGCAGATGGCGCTGTGGCCGGAAACGCAATCGCGCTGGCAAAACGCTCAGTTTATTTCAAATCGGGCGTTCCATTTCCCTCCTGCTTCCGTCACTCTACGCGATTACATCGGCTCCACGTGCATGTTTGCTTTTGTGATTTCGGCTTGTCTGTCCACGTCATGACAAGGTGACCCAACAGATTGAGCCATCAACCCGTGAGGTGGAGTGCCGGTATCCGTAGACAAAGAAAAACTGTCGTTCGACATAATGGAAAGCTTCTCCTGCACTGTTATTTTATTAGTACTGAAATTTCAAAGAAAATATAAAACAATTCTAATATATCGTTTATTATCAGTCCCACCTGCACATTGTTTTATTAATAAACGACAATTTTCGACCTCCTTGGAGCATCTTCAGATATATGCAGTGGCGTTAGTAACCCATCGAGTCTGTGTCGGAAACAAGAGTGAGGATTTTAATTTTGTCGTTGAAGGGGGTAAAAATTTTATGACATACGAATACATACTCCTTACAATCACCACACTGCTTTTTGGTTTAATAAGGTGTAAATATTGTATCATAATAACATATGATATAGCCGGCCGCTGTGGCCGAGTGGTTCTAGGCGCTTCAGCCAGGAACAGCGCTGCTGCTGCGGTGGCAGGTTCGAATCCTGCCTCCTGCATGGATGTGTGTGATGTCCTTAGGTTAATTAGGTTTAAGTATTTCTAAGTCTAGGGGACTGATGACCTCAGACTTAAGTCCCATAGTGCTTACAGCCATTTGAACCGATACCATATGATAATATTTGAATAATACCATACAATAATCTCTCAAGTTTAATGTATATGTTAGAGGTATAACTATGAAGAGAAGATATTCTGAGTCAGTATGATTGGATGGACTGATTAGTCAATCCATCTGTTTGCCTCGTGCTTTAGTTCACAACTGCCTTATACTGTTTCGTAATTAACATATTACAACTTCAACTGGTTTGGATTAAAGGACAAACGCTCAATTCTATCATAATTCATGTCTCATACATACCGACAAGTATTTTCGGAACTAAGGGACAAGAAAAGTTTCAAATGCCGTAAGCTCCGCTTTTGAAATCAGATACTGCATTGTAAGGTGTACTCCGAGCAGATGCAGACTCAGATCGCAGTTTAGTAATGGTGAAGAGCAGATCTGAATTTAGTATCTATGAAGAGCAGACTGAACTTTAAGACAACCGTAAGGAAGAATCAGTGCGGAAAAAAGTAGAATACTGATTTACAGAGAAAGCTTGACAAGCATTTGAAGTGCGCTAAGGATGTGGATATAGAGATAAGGAATGTCACAGTAGCCGGTTTGGTGGAATTGGACTGGACATATCTAAAATAGACAATTACAGATTTTAGACAGTTAGGTATGGGTAAAAGAAAGGGCATCCGAAGGTATCTGGGGTAAGCAGAAGAAATACTTCTACTGATCGACGAAAGAAGAGAGTATGAAAATGTTCAACGAAGACAAGAATACAGAAATATAAATCATTTACGAATGAAATACACTGCAGCACCAAATAAACCGGTATAGGCATTCGTATTCAAATACAGAGATTCGTAAAGCCGGCCGGGATGGCCGAGCGGTTCTAGGCGCTACAGTCAGGATCCGCGCGACCGCTACGGTCGCAGGTTCGAATTCTGCCTCGGGCATGTGTGTGCGTGATGTCTTTAGGCTAGTTAGGTTTAAGTAGTTCTAAGTTCTAGGGGACTGATGACTTCAGCTGTTAAGTCCCATTGTGCTCAGAGCCATTTTTTTTTTTTTTTTTTTTTTTTTTTAGATGCATAAACAGGCTGGATATGGCGCTGCGGTCGGCAACGCCATTATAAGACAACAAGTGTCTGGCACAGTTGACAGATCGGTCTCTGCTGCTACAATGGCAGGTTATGAGCATTTAAGTGGGTCTGTACGTGATGTTATAGTCGGCACACGAGCGATGGGACACAGCATCTCCAAGGAGGCAATGAAATGGAGATTTTCCCGTACGACCATTTCACGAGCGTACCGTAAATATCAGGAACATGGAAAAAAATCAAATCCCTCGCATCGCTCCGACCGTAAAAAGATCCTGCAAGAACGGGATCAACGACGACCGAAGATAATCATTTAATGAGACAGAAGTGCGCCATTAATAAGAGTCAGAATGCAAACCATTCAACGAAACTTAATTTATATGGGCTTCCGGAGCAGAAGGCCCACTCGTGTACCAAGCTTTACGCCTGGCCCGGGCCAGTTAAGAAAGACATTGGACTGTTGATGACCGGAAACATGTTGCCTGATCGAACGAGTCTCGTTTCAAATTATATCGAGCAGATTGCCGTATATACGTATGGAGACAACCGCATGAATCCATGTACTTTGCATGTTAGCAGAAGACGGTTGAAGCTGGTGGAGGCTCTGTAATGGTGTAGTGCGAGTGCAGTTGGAGTGATACGGGACCCCTGTTACGACTAGATACAACGCAAACAGTTAACAAGTATGTAAGCATCCTGTCTGATCACCTGCATCCATTCACGTCCATCGTGCATTCCGACGGACTTCGGCAAATCCAGCAGAACAATGCGACACCACACGCGTACAGAGTTGTTACAGACTAGCTCCAGAAACAATCTTCTGAGTTTAAACACTGCCGCTGCCCACCAAACTCCCCAGACATGAACATTATTGAGCATACCTAGGATGCCTTGCAACGTGCTGTTCAGAAGACATCTTCACCCCCTCATAGTCTTCCGGATTTATGGACATTCCCGCAGGATTTATGGTGTTAATTCCCTTCAGCACTACGTCAGAAATTAATCGAGTCCTTTGCTCTTCGTGTTGCGGCACTTCTGAATGATCGCTGTGGCACTACACGATATTTGACGATAGCACTGTTGCTGAAAATTTAAAAGATGTGAGTTCATGTAACTTTTACTATTCTAATGAAAATAGAGCTATCGAAACCTGATTAATGTGTTTTTCTTTTTAATTGTGTGATACCGGTTGGCTGACTGTTGGATGTTATATACATTTAAACTGTATAACAGGTATATCAGTTTTTTTGGCTCTTCAGTGTAAATAAGAAGTTAATGTAAGTTGAGGTTAAATGGATGCAGGAAAACGAAATATAAAGAAGAAATAGAAGAAGAAACGATCGTCACATCATACGAAAGAATCGGTGTGGAAGAATGTGGTATACTGAACTACAGAGAATGGATGAGATGCATTTGATGTTTTCGGCTGATAAGGAATATCACAGTGGGCAGTTCGATTGATGAGCACTAGGCTTCTCTAAAAAGTTACAGATGTTGGTAAGTCAGACACAGGTGCAAGGAAAGTACTTCCGAAGAAATCGTGAGTGGCAAAAGAAATACTTCAAGTGATCGACGAAAGAAAGGAGTACAAAAATGTGCGGGGAAAGGAAGGAACACAGAAACGTAAATCACTTACGAATGAAATAAATAGGAAGTTAATGGAAGTCAAGGCGAAATGGATGCAGGAAAAGTTTGAAGAAAAAAGTAGAAATGATCGTCGGAAGGATTGACTAGCTTACAGAAAAGGCAGAAACGTTAACAATGCAGTAGTAATTCTACTGTTAAAGGCACAGAAGAGAGCGGAAGGAATTGGATTTGATGTGGAAGAGATAGGGGATCCCGTATTTGTGCTGGAATTTAAAAGTACTTTTGAATACCTGAGATTAATTAAGGCAGAAGGGATAGATAACATCCAGCTCAGTTTCTAAAACACTGAGCAAGTGGCAACCAACGATTATTCGAGCTGGTGTGTAGAATCTTTGAGGCACATAAAAAAAAATACCACCAAGCATTCGGAAATCATCCACACAACTTCGAAGATAGCATAAGCTGGTAAGTGCGAGAAGTATCGCACAATTAGCTTAACAGCTCATGTATGAAAGCTGTTGACAAGAATATAATACAGGAGAATGAAAAAGAAAGCTGAAGACCTGTTTGATGGAGACGAGCTGGGCCTTAGGAAAAGTTTAAGGCACCATAGAGGCAATCATGACGTTGCGCTTGGTGATCAAGGCAAAGAAAAGTCAAGAACCGTTCATAGGATTTGTCGACCAGTAGAAGGCGTTCGACAATGTAAAATGGTGCAAGATGTTCGAAATCTGCTGTAGAGAAGGACAAAGATTGTAGTACCTCCAACAAATAAGGGTAGGCAGGGAGCAAGTGATGATTGAAATAAAGAGATTGGGATACGAAAGGAATTCGTGACGGGCAGCGTAGTACAGGAAAAGAGGGGTTATATACGATACGTACGAGAACCAAGGAGGAACAATGAAACTATAAGAGCAAGAACGAAGTGTTTGGGTTGAAAATAGTCTAAGAAATGCAGTCTTCCGGCCCCACTGTTCAATCTATGCGTCAAAGACGTAACGACGGGACTGACAGAAAGGTTCAAAGGCGGGATTAATATTCATAGTGAAAGGATATCAATGATGGTATTCACTAATGATATTGCTATCCTGAGTGAAGGTGGACAAGAACTACAGGATCCGTTGAGCGGAATGAACTGCCAAACCAATACGGATTGTGGACTGACAGCAAACCGAAGAAAGATGAAAATAGTGAGAAGTAGCAGAAATGGGACTAGCGAGAAACTTAACAACAAAATTGGTGATCACAAGAGAATTCTGCTGCCTTGGAAGCCAAATAACCCGTGATGGACGAAGCAAGGAGGACAAAAAAGCAGAATAGCAAGGGCCAAAAGGGCATCTTGGGCCAATTGAAATCTACTAGTATCAAACGCAGGCCTTAATTTGAGGATGAAATATGTGAGAATGTAGATTTGGAGCGCAGCAGTGTGTGATAGTGAAACATCGACAATGGGAAAACCGGTACGGAAGAGAATGAAATTATTTGAGTTGTGGTGCAATAGAAGAACATTAAAAATTAGGTGGGCGTTGAATGCTTGCCCCTTTTTTGGCGTTTTGCATAGACATACTGTGTTTTTGTTGAGCTACACTAACAATCACCCTTTTTCTCAGTTTTTGATTCGTATTTCTTAGGATAATTTTGTGTGTTTACCTAATGTGTGCCAACCTGTATTGGATATAAATGTGATTAATTGCTTCAGATGATTTCATTTGTAGAATTTTTTTAATGTTATGAATATCTGTGCAAAGGATCACAGTGTCAATGGTATTCTGTTCTGTGGTCTTGGCAAGTAACTATTTCAAATGATGTACTTTGGACCTTGCCAAGCATAACAAGAAACATAGTGACGGATTGGTGTAGCGTGGAGATTAGAGTGTCCTTCTAGTGACACCAACTGAAAAATGTCATGGGCTGTCGTTCCATCGGAAAGACAGCCCTGAGTCCATTTTCTTCGAAGATACCAGAGAGTGATGAAACGGTACTTATTGCCCCGTTCCATGTTTTTATCAATACATTCCGGTACAGGAGAATTATAGCGAGAGTGTGTTTACTCTGCGGAAGTAAATCCGTGGGTAACAAGCAAGAGGTAATGTTTATTTATTCATTGTTTTTTATTTCATGTGTGCCACGTTTCCTTGCAACCTTTCCTTCATGAAACCTAGGACTGCTTGAGTGAGATATTATGTAAAGTTGCAGAAAGCTTGGGTCAGAGGTCGTAGCACTGCATGAGTAGACTGGTTCTGTGGTAAGATAGTACCAACCCCCTAAACACAAACAAGTTTGGCAAAGGTAGTGTGCAAGTCAGGCCAGAGAGGTCGCGAAGGCACGAGTATTGGCTCTGTCAGGTTGGTGAACCATCCCCTCGACCAACTTTTGAACGAACAACGGTTAGACGAGGTTTCCGCAGGTCGACTTGTTCCTGCGTAGCGGCTCTGGACAGAAGTAGAGACGGAGCTCTCGAATTTGGTAATGTAAAAAAGGTACCAGAAAGTCTCAAAACTGCTCATTAATAAAGTCCAGATGTTGAAATCAGGTGTGCGACAACTACCAAACACGCATAAGGGAGTTTATTTTCATAATTCAGTCAAATTTCAGTAAGAACTTTGCGTTTCTGCCTTGGTCAGGCCATGCACCATGGGCCTTGAGCTCACGGTTGTATTATTGCTCAGTGTTTACGGGAAATTCACTCATTTAATGTATTTTAATGTGGTTTTTCTTTTAAAATAATATTTTGGGGGATTTTTATTTGTTTTTCATATGTTTCCTTTGTGTACTTGCTCTCCCGCCACGTGGTCGGTTGGAGCAACCGCGACATTGGTAAACCGCAGTTTCGGTCAGAAAATATATAGTAGCCGAGTGCATAACCATACGGTAGTGGGTGAGTGTAAGATAGAGAAGGAATAATCTTGTGTGTCCGCATTTTTTTGCATTTCTATTGGCTACCGCCACTTGGCCACGTGTGAGGAACAGTATTGATGTGATAGTTATTGTTTCTTGTGCCCCCTCCCCCCTAACTATTTGAGTCGCCTACAATGAAGTGTGTTACGTAAAGTACACTTATAAACTCTTGTCTCTAGGAAAGTTCAGATTTTAATGCCCATTGATGGAATAAGAACTTGCAAAATTTTCCCGCCATATGATAGTAAATACTCTTCCTCCCAGCTCAGTAACGTGGTGTTGTTTCCGAAAGCAAGATTAAACCAAAATTGTCAGTCATAGTTAAGTGCACCACTAGCTACCCTTTCTTCAGCGTACGTTTTAACGACAATATTTTCGCAAATACTCTTCCGCCATGACCGAGTTTGCTTGTAGTGTCTTTGCTGAACTTGTTCTGCGTGACTTATAGTAATTGATTGTAATAAGCGTGTGTTTAGGTATAATTGTGTGCCTGCATAATACACTACTGGCCATTAAAATTGCTACACCGGGAAATTTAACCGACAGGAAGAAGATGCTGTGATATGCAAATGATTAGCTTTTCAGAGCATTCACACAAGGTTGGCGTCGGTGGCGACACCTACAACGTGCTGACATGAGGAAAGTTTCCAACCGATCTCTAATACACAAACAGCGGTCTTCTGGAAACCGTAACTTCTCGTGACCACCACTGCCAGCAGTCTTGTATAGTAGCTGACATTGCTGTCAAGTCTTTCTGCAATATCGCAGAAGGGACATCCACCTTCTCGTATCCCTCTGTACGACTTCGTTCTAACTCAATGACGTGTTGATAATGGCGCCTTTGGCACCTTAAACGCGTTCTTGACTAACAGCGACTCACCACGACCAGTCTCACAGTTACTAACGCTTACGACAGTTACAGCATGTATTTAAATCAAACCTCACTTGCACCTTCATAGTGGTGCAACCAGTGCTACTCTCATCTGACTGGTGTGAAATTTAAATAGACATTACCTTTCATATGTAGACACACATCTAGCAACTTTCATTTATGTCACGCAACTCCCTGGTGGTACGACTTTTTTCCATCATTGTAGAAAGGATCTGTCAAGAAGGGAACTGAGGTATAGAGACTGTAAGATAATAACTTTGAGTCATGATTTTAATATGAAGATAAACACTTTAATTGAAAAACCCACTACCTAGCTCGATGCCGTTATGTGAACTGCTTGCTGCAACATGCTGACCCAGGATTGCGTCATTGTAGTCTCCGCGCTGCCTCATCCGCTTGCCAGTCAGTGCCTCCAGGAACACACTTGAATGTAATCGTAAAAATACACAAAGAAAAACTGGCCGTAGAGTTAGGCAGGGAATGCATCGAAGCTGTAAGTAGGCTGTTTAGGTTTTTTTTTATTGGTAACGCCACGTAGCGCTCTGTATGAAAATCACTGGCTGTGCTGTGGGCAGTCTGTGAGTAGTTTGCATTGTTGTCTGTCATTGTAGTGTTGGGCAGCTGGATGTTAACAGCGCGTAACGTTGCGCAGTTGGAGGTGAGCCGCCAGCAGTGGTGGACGTGGGGAAGTGAGATGGTGGATTTCTTGAGAGCGGATGATCTGGACGTGTGTCCATCAGAAACAGTACATTTGTAAGAATGGATGTCATTAACTGCTATATATATTATGACTTTTGAACACTATCGAGGTAAATACATTGTTTTTTCTATGGTGTTGTTCCATTGTGGCTAAATTTTGAAGATTTTGTTCCATTGTGTCTAACTTTTGAAGCTTTTGCTGTGTTTGTCTCTGATTTTGTTCCACTGTGTCTAATTTTAGAAGATTTTGTCCCATTTGTTTCTGATTTTGTTCAAGCGTTGTGTCTAACTTTTGTTGCCTTTGTCCCATTTGTTGCATTAACTGTAATAACAGTGCACTGGTGTCTGAAACATGTTCCTCAGTGCTATTCGGCAGTGCATTTCAACCGGCAATATTCGCATTTTGAAAAGCAGAAAATGTGTCTTGATTTATTTGAGAAAACGGTGAGGACGCAAAACCTGAATCTACAATGTTTGCAAGATTGTGTCCTGTCATTTCGGAATCCTGAGGCGAGCTGTTGCCGACCGATCGATCGATAATTCTTCCCTGTTCACTAACTGTTTCACTGCCTACACCATTATTTGCAGCCCGCTCCATTTCCCTATGCACAATTACCAAATTACTACTTTGAACATTAGTTAATTCATTACATGGTGGAACTAACACACTGCTTTCGTCTTCACTGTCATTTCTCAGTTTACTTTGGGGCCTAGTATTACGTTTTTCACACGCCATAATTGTCACAAGATTTCACACGACAACACAGAAAAACACAATTTGAAGAGCAAAAATAAGAGAACACATTAATATAGCACTGAAAATAATATCTAGTTAATTGCAAGCGCAGCTGCAAAATACTTGGTGCAGATCTACATGCATGCCACAACAACAACGAAAGACTGCTACTACAAAGGAGATTCTCTCTACAATTACGCGCTAGCAATAAACAATAGCTACCCTAATTACACAAACTACAAGAAAAAAAATCAGAAGATTCCAGTGAGGTATCCTCGGCTAAGGGTCGACATATGAAACGTCCCCTTTGAACAATTATACATGACTGTGCTTAAACTGACTCACAATATTTTTGGCGCAACGCAATCTGACTTCCAAAAATCCCTACAAGAGAATGGCCCTGACTAACATTAACCTATACGTTTCACAAATCACTTACCTCACAAAAAATCTTCGTTACTCGAACTACTGCAATACAGCGAGCGCCACTACTGCCAGCTAAATAAAAGATTCAAACTACTGAAGGCACTAACTACCGATAGGCATAGTTAGCAAATGAAAGATTTTGATAGAGAACAAACAATGAATTTACCTTAATAGTGTTCATAAGTCATAATATATATAGCAGTTAATGACATCCATTCTTACAAATGTACTGTTTCTGATGGACACACGTCCAGATCATCCACTCTCAACATATCCACCATCTCACTTCCCCACATCCACCACTGTTGGCGGCTCACCTCCAACTGTGCAACGCTACGCGCTGTTAACATCCAGCTGCCGAACACTACAATGGCAGACAACAATGCAAACTAGCCACAGACTGCACACAGCATAACCAGTGATTTTCATACAGAGCGCTACGTGGCGTTACCAATAAAAAAAAACTAAATAGCCTACTTACATAGCCCACATGCTTCCCACAAAAAATTTTACAAATTGTTTTGGGCAGTGGCCAATACAGATTTGAAAAAATTTTTCATAGTTACAATAACAATGATTTCAAATGCACACACTTTTTGATACAATGTTGGTCATAAGCTAAAATTATCTCACAGTCCATAAAGACAGTCCTGATCATTCATCACAGTAAAATTGCAGTGTTTTTCTCAAAGTCTGAGCAGTAAAAGAAAATGCACACGGAAGTAGTGGATTTCCATGCAGTTTTGAACAAGTAGTGTTGTCCTTCCAATGGAAAGACAGTGCTGACTCTCGACATGCAGACAGGTAATGGGCCACAACATAGCAAACCCACAGCAGAGTCATTCAACGTTTTGAAGAATAGTAGTAGGTAGGTCATCACACAGTAGACCCACTGTAGTCCTGGTAGAGATTACGGTATTGGTAGGCCACCAGAGGTGCAGACCCACTGTAGTCCTGGTAGAGATTGTGGTACTGGTGGGCCACCAGAGGTTCAGACCCACTGCAGTCCTTGTAAAAATAATGGTACTGGTGAGTCAGCAAAGGTGTAGACCCACTGTAGTCCTTGTAGAAATAATGGTATTGGTGGGTAATCAAAGATGCAGACCCACTCTAGTCCTTGTAGAGATGGCCAGCAGCCATCTGTTGTGACTGTGCAGGTGCACACTCACCATTGAAGAGTCTTGCGGATAATATAGCAACTCCATAAACCACCACTTGTGTACACACAAAGTTTTTGGAATTGTCCTTAGAACCAGCAATGCTGTTAACCAGTCCCTTGCTGACTTATCAACACACATGGGAGCACTAACAGACCTCGATTTTTTTTTTTTTACATATTGTGCATATACTATGACCAACACAAATGTGTGCAGTGAAATGAATGCTTACAAGTTACTTAATTTGCTGAACTTGTGTCAATTACAATATTATAACATGAGAATACAATAACAAAGGTACAAAATTTATCATTAAAGAACATAACAATACAGATAACATTTGTAGTAATACAGGCTTTACAAAAGAATCAAACTAACATATACATCAGTGTTACAGGAATTATGACATGAGTGCATACATAAAAGATCAGAGTAACTTTCGAAACATCAAATTCACACATGAGCATTAATGCAGAACAGAATAAATAATGTCTATACATCTTTACAAAGAAAATAACATATTATCAGAAAAATTCTACAACATAACTCTTATTAGCTAAACACATCAAGACAGGAAAAATACAAATTCACATAGTGTAATAACACAGAAATACAGGACAGGGTTTGTTTTCAGTGTGACATTTGGTACTGCAGTATTTTGCAAACGAAACCTTTTTTTTTCTTGGAGATCTCCCTTCGTTCATCATTATTCTCAAAAAGTCCTATCTATACCTGCTTTCTGTACTTTTTTCGTATAACTTCTCAATGCATTTCTTCCAATTCATCGCAACTCATTCTCTTATATAGTCTACCCTCTCTAAAGCTAACTTAAATCTACTGAGCTCAGATGCTAAACTAAGGGATGAGGCAATGCAGCAGCACAAAACAATTAATACAAACTGCAATGACAAAAAATTCAAATTTGCAAAGCAAGCAGCAATATTACAACTAATATAAGGCAATGAGCAGCAAACAAGAAAAATAAATCAGTAGTAAAACTGGCTTAACAGAGTAATGTAAAGTGAAATTTAGTAGCACTATGCCTGGCAAACAGCAGCAGCAAATGCAATAACTTATATCTAAACATGACATAGCTCAAGCAGAAAAAATATTACAGTAAAAATGGCCATTTTTAATACCTATGTCACATCTTAACACTAGAGTGATGCCTCACAAGAACTTACTCTGCAAGAAAGTTACCAAGTCATTAAAAAATTATTTATGCAATTCCTGTGAAGGGAAATGTCTATTTGTGCTCTCTTTTCTAGGAAAGTACGTCATAAACGTATTCTTTACTGGGCCTGTAGACAGAAAATAGTGATATTAGTACATCTATTAAATTTGATAATAACCAATGCTACAGTGCAGCTAGAAACTAGATATTAAAGAAAATGAGCAAATATGTACAAAGGAAGGCATGAAACATCATTCATTAGCCATATGGCATTTCATAAGGTAGTAAAAAAAATCTCTCAACTAGAAAGACAGTAGTCATAATCAGGTGTATAGACATAAAAATATTTCTCGTCATTTCATTAGGTATTTCAGTAAATACCATAAATTAAGAGCTCCACAGTGTTATCATATGTTTTCAAGTTTGAACGTGTCGTATTTGCGATGCTTTCTACAAAGGAATGTCAATAGCGAGGATAATGGCCCCCTTTTTTTTCACCTGGGCCTCTGAAAGGCATACACTAATGGCTTTTTTCCAGGTGACTGTCGTGCAGCTGGGTGCCCATGACTCATTACGTGAAGGTGGTCACTTAACTTTCTTACTGAAATATTTACGACACCAGTTTGCATTACAGTAACAGTCTGCTTTAAAAAATTTCACAGGTCGAGAATTTGCGTTGCAAATGCGTAGAAACAAAATCCTATGAATACAACAGTGTTCAAAAAGTTTTCGTCGGCATTGTGATACATTTGCGCATTTACACACATTTCATAACTCTTAAAGTACGATTCTTGGTTTCCAACATCCTTTTCCACAAATCAGAGTCCCTAACCACTACTCATTATTCATATACATATTCGTCGACACTTCTTCAATATTTCATCAAAATAAATACGTAGCATAATCAAATTCCTCATTTACGGTAGCATCATCTTATTGATCATAAACATACCTCAACAGAATAATACACATCATCGTCGTGAAAATAACATCATAACACCTCAGTCGAATCTCAAAAACGTCGTAGCTTTCTGTAATAATGTCAAAACCTAAAAAAAATTCTCTGCTCATTTCAATAGTGTCATCTACCACAAACGTACTTTAAAATCATGCTCCCTTACCAGATACATCATTCAAAGCTCTCATAGTATCGCAATGGTTTCAAAAAAATATGAACAGTTCACAAAGTACAGACAAAATACAATTTCATAAGTGTGAAGTTACCCAACTGTGTAATTGCGTAATCATGTGTCACTGATGTAGTAAAAAAAATGTTTATCTCTCAGTTAAATGATCAGATAGCAGTGTAATTTACGTCCCCTTAGAAAAATTATACATGACTGTGCTTAAAATGACACACAATATTCATGGTGCAACGCAATCTGCCTTTCAAAAATCCCTACAAAAGAATGGCCCTGACTAACATTAACCTATACGTTTCACAAATCACTTATCTCACAAAAAATCCTCGTTTCTCGAACTACTGCAATACAGTGAGCGCCACTACTGCCAGCTAAATAAAAGATTCAAACTACTGAAGGCACTAACTACTGATAGGCATAGTTAGCAAATGAAAGATTTTGATACAGAACAAACAATGTATTTACCTTAATAGTGTTCAAAAGTCATAATATATATAGCAGTTAATGACATCCATTCTTACAAATGTACTGTTTCTGATGGACACACGTCCAGATCATCCGCTCTCAAGGAATCCACCATCTCACTTCCCCACATCCACCACTGTTGGCGGCTCACCTCCAACTGCGCAACGCTACACGCTGTTAACATCCAGCTGCCGAACACTACAATGGCAGACAACAATGCAAACTAGCCACAGACTGCACACAGCACAGCCAGTGATTTTCATACAGAGCGCTATGTGGCGTTACCAATAAAAAAACCTATACAGCCTACTTACAAAGCCATCGACTAGTCAACCGTTATCATGTCAACTTCCGCCATCAGGCCGACACTGCCTTGTCGCCATCCTAACACGACAGCCTGCCAAGCCGGTCCAGTCACCGTCTGTTGGTTCGAGGGTAGAACTAAGGCCGTCCTAGCGACCAAACCACTGGGGCGCTCGCCCGACAGCTACCGGTCCGGTGTTCGTTTCCTGATCGTCTGCACCCACGACTCCCCACGCCCAGGCGGGACTCAGCGCCGTGTTAACCTGTGACATTAGCCCTAACAGAACCCTGTGTCGGCCGCTACCGTTGACTACGCAAGATCGCGCCATGCATTGCCCACGCTGAGCACAGCAGCGGCCGGAGACCCGGTGCTTCACTGCCTGGGTCCGCAGAACGAAGCCCACCTTCTAACACCCCCTTATATAGGCCTTAATTTCACTAGGAACTGCTGGGTGTAATAAAAGCACTGTACAGCTCACACTTACCCACTACACACCATCACATCGTATCCACCCACCGTACAGTTTATTTTGAGTCCTCAGTCTTCTGACTGGTTTGATGCAACCCGCCATGAATTCCTCTCCTATGCCGACCTCTTGATCTCAGAGGTGTACGTGGAACGTAAGTCCTCAATTATTTGCTGGGTGTATTCCAATCTCTGTTTATCCTTTACAGTTTTTGCCGTCTACGGTGCCTGTAATGCCATGGATGTCATTCCCTTATGTCTTAATAGATTAGATGTCCTATCATCCTACCCCTTCCCATTGCCATTGTTTTCAACATCTTCCGTCCCTCTCCGTTTGTGGGCAGAACCTCCTCATTCGTTACCTTATCAGCCCACCTAATTTTCAACATTCGTCTCTAGCACCACATCTCAAATGTTTCGATACTCTACTGTTCCGGTTTTCCTACTGTCCATGTTTCATTACCGTGCAATTCTATGCTCCAAACGTAAATTCTCCGAAATCTCTTCATTAAATTAAGGCCTATGTTCGAAACTTGTACCCTTGGCCAGGAATGCCCTTTTTGTCAGTGAAAGTCTGCTTTTGATGTCTTCCTTAAAACGTTGGTTATTTTGCTGCCTAGGTAGTAGAATTCCTTAACATGCTCTACTTCATGACCATAAATCATGATGTTAACTTCCTCGCTCTCCTCGTTTCTGCTCCCTCTTATTACTTTCGTCTTCCTTCCATTTACTCACAATCCATATTCTGTACTCATTAGACAGTTCATTCGATTCAGCAGATCATGTAATTCCTCTTCATTGTCACTCAGGATCGCAA
Source organism: Schistocerca americana (assembly GCF_021461395.2). Taxonomy (NCBI): domain Eukaryota; kingdom Metazoa; phylum Arthropoda; class Insecta; order Orthoptera; family Acrididae; genus Schistocerca; species Schistocerca americana. The sequence continues at coordinate 1,063,846,655 of NC_060119.1, forward strand.
TGTCATCAGCAAATCGAATCATTGATATCCTTTCACCTTTAATTTTAATTCCACCCCTGAACCTTTCTTTTATTTCCATCATTGCTCCTTCTATGTACTAGGCGAATGACTACGTCCCTGTCTTATACCCTTTTTAATGTGGACACTTCGTTCTTAGTCGTCCACTCCTATTATTCCCTCTTTGCTCGTGTACGTATTGTATATCACGTGTCTCTTCCTATAGACTACCCCTATTTTTCTCAGAATTCCGAACAGCTTGCACCATTTTGCATTATCGAACGCTTTTTCCAGGTGGACAAATCCTATGAACGTGTCATGATTTTTCTTTTTTCTTGCTTCCATTGTTAACTGCAACGTCAGAATTATACAGGACTGCACTGCTGTGCTGCTTCGCTTTTTGTAGACGCTCGCTAATAGTGCGTTAATTATAATTATCTACCACATTCCACGTCATTAATTTTTTAAACTTTTCCTTCTTAAATTGTCTAATATTATGATCTAAATGGTACTGACTTGCGGTGAATTTTTTTGAACAGTCAGCTGCAGAGCGGCGTTACGAACCTGAAACTGGTAAAAAGATAAAAATTATTTTGTGCTCCTGGTTGCTGATTGTTTTCTCAACAAAAATGCATGGCAGTTGCACTGATTTCCACTAGCTAGCTCTCATCCATTTCGTGGCCATGATGTGGTCCGTGCAAACATTTCCGGTCCAGAAATGTATTGGCTCAAATATAGCTGGATAACAGTGGCACCAATTTTGCCAAACATGTGGCTGCAGTTCACGTGTCCCGCGATGTATCCGGGTAATAACCTCCGTCTATATTGTCGACAGTGTCCAATTCCTGTGGTCCTGTAAACATACCTTGAGACGGAGAGGGTTGAGTGGTTAGTTGATTTGATGGAGGTGACCAAACAGTGAAGTCATGGGTCTGATCGGATTAGGGAAATATGGGGCAGGAAGTTTGCCGTGCCCTTTCAAAGGAATCATCCCAGCATTTGCCTGAAGCGATTTAGGGAAATCACAGAAAAGCCAAATCAAGTTGGCCGGACTGGGTTGGAACCGTCGTCTTCCAGAATGCGAGTCCAGTGTCCTAACCACAGCACCAGCTTACTCGGTAGAGGGGAGGGTGGGGAGTGGAGGATGGACAGGAAAAAAGGAGCCACTATGTCAGAAAGTAAAAAGTCAGTGGTGCAAAGCCCAATGATCCCCCTCAGTGGGACTTGAGTGTTCCTCCAGAGGGGTGATCGCCCGTACCTCTCTAGTTCAAGAAGCGCACGCAGCCTCAGAAACAAGGAACACCGTAGTGGTTGTGGCTGTGGCAGGGGGCGCAGAGATGGATGGTCGCATTCCGGTAACGGCCCCCGGCGGACGCTAACGGATGAGCTGGCCCGCCGCTAACAAATGCGCACAATTTGGCACCGCATGATGGATCCGCAGCGCACGGCGCCTGCTGGGGTGGCGACCCCGCAGGTACCTCGGCTAGGTTCCTGGAGATGCCGCTGTTGTTCGAATCGAAAGTTTTGTTTATTCTTCTGTGGGCGAATAAAATTTATTTATCCCATCATAGTCAATAATCGAATACGATTCGAATTGCAAATGCAGTATCAGGTTCATACTGCAGTAGGTCTACTTCAAACTTCATTGTGACATACGCGTTACGCATAGCTCATCATTCTTTTCGCACGAAAATAACTCTTCACTTCCTGTCGAAATCGTTTTGTAAAAATATTCAATGGTTACATATATAGTCTTTATTTTCTTTTTATCTGTTTAAAAAATAGATTACTTTCGGTGATGATATTTATATAGAAGTAGGTAATGGAGCATAGATCTACAAGTGGGTAATTATATGAATGAAAAGTATTTATTAACAATTTACGCTCACTCTAATCAAATTTCAAGTCATCTTACGTGTTTTTTTCTTTTTGGTTTTTTCTTTTTTTAATGGGGTGTCATCTATCTTCTTACTAGTTTCATGGACCCGCACGAGTTTCTCTCCTGTGCCAACCTCTTCATCTCAGAGTAGCACTTGCAACCTTCATCCTCATTTATTTGCTGGATGTATTCCATTATCTGTCTTCCTCAACAGTTTTCGCCCTCTACAGCCTCCTCTAGTACAATGGAAGTCATTCCCTCATCTCATAACAGAACTCCTATCATTCTGTCTCTTCTCCTTATCAGTGTTTTCCACATATTCCTTTCCCCTCCGATTCTGCACAGAACTCCTCATTCCTAACCTTATGTGCCCATCTAATTATCAATATTCGCATATAGCACCCCTTCTCAGATGCTACCATTCTCTTCTGTGCCGATTTACCCACAGTCCAAGTTTCACCACCATACAAGGCTGTACTCCAGACGCACATTTTCAGAAATTTTTTCCTCAAATTATGGCCTATGTTTGACACTAATAGACTTCTCTTGGCCGGGAAATCCCCTTTTCGCCATTTCTAGTCTACTTGTGATGTTCTTACTCCGTCTGTCATTGGTTTTTTTTACTGCCTAGGTAGCAGAATTCCTTACTTGATCTACTTCGTGGCCATTAATCTCACTATTCTCATTTCCGCTACTTCTCATTACTTTTGTTTTTCTTCGATTTACTCTCCATCCATACTCTGTCCACATTAGACTGTTTATTCCATTCAGGTGATCCTGTGATTCCTCTTCACTTTCATTCAGGATAGCAACGTCATCAGCAAACCGAATCATTGATATCCTTTCACCTTGAATTTTGATTCCACTTCTAAATCTTTCTTTTGTTTTCATCATTGTTTCTTAGATGTCTACATCCCTGTCTTACACCGGTTTCAATCTTAGCTCCTCGTTCTTGTTCGTCTACTCTTATTATTCCCTCTTGGTTCTTGTACCCGTCTCTCCCTATAGCTTACCCCTATGTTTCTCAGAATTTCGAACATCTTGCACCATTTTACATTGTCAAACGCTTTTTTTCAGGTATACAAATCCTATGAACGTGTCTTCATTTTCCTTTACTCTTGCTTCCAGTATCAACCGGAATGCCAGAATTGTCTCTCTGGAGCCTTTACCTTTTCTAAAGCCAAACTGTACGTCTAACACATCCTCAATTTCTTTTTCCATTCTTCTGTATATCATTCTTGTCAGCAACTTGGATGAACGAGCTGTTAAGCGTATTGTGCGATAATTCCCGCACCTTTCAGCTCTTTCAGTCTTCGGAATTGTGTGGATGATATTTTTCCGAAAGTCAGATGGTCTGTTAGCTGATCTTATGTCCTGCAGAGCTCTTTTAAATTCTGTTTCTACTACTGGATCATCTATCTCTTCTAAATCGACTCCTGTTTCTTCTTCTATCACATTAGACAAATCTTCCCCGTCATAGAGACTTTCAATGTATTCTTTCCACATATCTGCTCTCTGCTCTGCATTTAACAGTAGAATTCCCATTTCACACTTAATGTTACCACCCTTGCTTTTAATGTCAATGGAGGTTGTTTTGACTTTCCTGTATGCTGCGTCTTTCGTTCGGCCAATCATTTCTTTTTCGATTTCTTCACATTATTCCTGCAGCTATTTCGTCTTAACTTCCCAGAAATTCCTACTTCAAAAATGGTTCAAATGGCTCTGAGCACTATGGGACTTAACATCAGCGGTCATCAGTCCCCTAGAACTTAGAACTACTTAAACCTAACTAACCTAAGGACATCACACACATCCATGCCCGAGGCAGGATTCGAATCTGCGACCGTAGCAGTCGCGAAGCTCCGGACTGAGCGCCTAGAACCGCGAGACCACCGCGGCAGGCGAAATTCCTACTTATTTCACTCCTCAGCGACTTGTATTTCTGTATTCCTGAGTTACCCAGAACATTTTTGTTCTTTTTTTTTATTTATTTATTTATTGTTCCGTGGGACCACATTTAGGAGAAGTCTCCATGGTCATGGAACGAGTCAATACATGAAATTATAACACGATTGTAGAAACAGATAAAATGAAATATAAGAAACATATTCAGGCGACAAGTCGTTAGTTTAAATAAAGAAAATCAAGAATGTAACACTGGAATTTGCTTAATTTTTTAGCTCTTCCAGGAGCTCCTCTACAGAATAGAAGGAATGAGCCATGAGGAAACTCTTCAGTTTAGACTTAAAAGTGTTTGGGCTACTGCTAAGATTTTTGAGTTCTTGTGGTAGCTTACTGAAAATGGATGCAGCAGAATACTGCACTCCTTTCTGCACAAGAGTCAAGGAAGTGCATTCTACATGCAGATTTGATTTCTGCCTAGTATTAACTGAGTGAAAGCTGCTAACTCTTGGGAATAAGCTAATATTGCTAACAACAAACGACATTAAAGAAAATACATACTGTGAGGGCAATGTCAAAATTCCCAGACTATTGAATAGGGGTCGACAAGAGGTTTTCGAACTTACACCATACATAGCTCGAACAGCCCGTTTTTGAGCCAAAAATACCCTTTTTGAATCAGAAGAATTACCCCAAAAAATAATACCATATGACATAAGCGTATGAAAATATGCGAAGTATACTACTTTTCGTGTTGAAATGTCACTTATTTCAGATACTGTTCTAATGGTAAATAAAGCGGCATTTAGTTTGTGAACAAGATCCTGAACATGGGCTTTCCACAACAGCTTACTATCTATCTGTACGCCTAGGAACTTGAACTGTTCCGTCTCGCTTATAACATGCCCATTCTGTCTGATTAAAATGTCAGTTCTTGTTGAATTGTGGGTTAGAAACTGTAAAAACTGAGTCTTACTGTGATTTAGCATCAAATTATTTTCCACAAGCCACAAACTTATATTATGAACTACATTATTTGATAATGTTTCAATATTACACACAAGATCCTTCACTACCAAGGTGGTGTCATCAGCAAACAGAAATATTTTTGAATCACCTGTAATACTAGAAGGCATATCATTTACATAAATAAGAAACAGCAGTGGCCCCAGCACCGACCCTTGGGGAACGCCCCATTTAACAGTGCCCCATTGGGACTGAACATCATTACCACTCTCAATATTGCGGAGGATTACCTTCTGCTTTCTGTTCTTAAAGTAGGAGGCGAACCAATTGTAAGCTACTCCCCTTACTCCATAATGTTCCAACTTCTGCAGTAATATTTTGTGGTCAACACAGTCAAAAGCCTTCGTTAAATCAAAGAAAACACCTAACGTTCGCAACCTTTTATTTAATCCGTCCAAAACCTCACAGAGAAAAGAGACTATAGCATTTTCAGTTGTTAAGCCATTTCTAAAACCAAACTGTACATTTGACAGCAAATTATGTGAATTTAAATGCTGCAGTAACCTTGTATATACAAACCTCTCGATAACTTTAGCAAACACCGATGGCATAGAAATAGGTCTATAATTGTCAACATTATCCCTGTCTCCCTTTTTATAAAGTGGCTTCACTACCGAGTACTTTAATCGGTCAGGAAACCGACCACTCCTAAAGGAAAAGTTACAGATATGGCTAAGTACTGAGCTAACATACGTGGAACAATACTTCAGTATTCTGCTAGATACCCCGTCATATCCATGAGAGTTCTTGGTCTTTAGTGATTTAATTATTAACTCAATCTCCCTCTTGTCAGTATCATGGAGGAGCATTTCAGGTAACAGTCTCGGAACACTTTTTTCTAAGAGCGCTATATGATTCCCTGTTGGGACTAGGTTTCTATTTAGTTCACCTGCTATATTCAGAAAGTGATTATTAAGTACTGTACATATATGCGACTTATCAGTAACACGGACATCCCCAGTACGCACTGATTCTATATTCTCGACCTGTCTCTGCAGACCAGCCACTTCCTTTACGACTGACCATATGGTTTTAATTTTATCCTGAGACTTAGCTATTCTATCTGCATACCACATACTTTTTGCCTTCCTAATAACTTTTTTAAGCACCTTACAATACTGTTTGTAATGGGCTGCTGCATTTAGATTTTGACTGTTTCTAACGTTTTGATATAATTGCCACTTTGTTCTACAAGATATTCTTATCCCTTTAGTCAGCCACCCAGGCTGCCTGTTTGTGCTAGTACCCTGTTTTAAACGTTCTAACGGAAAGCAACTTTCAAAGAGCACGAGAAAAGTCTTGAGGAAAGCATTATATTTATCGTCTACTGTATCAGCACTATAAACATCTTGCCACTCTTGTTCCTTGATAAGGTTTACAAAAGTCTGTACAGCAACTGGATCAGCTTTCCTAAAAAGTTGGTAACTATATTTAACATGTGTTGCAGCACAAAAATCTTTTAGACTTAAAATTTGTGCATCATGATCTGAAAGGCCATTTACCTTTTTGCTAACAGAATGCCCTTCTAATAATGACGAATGAACAAAAATATTGTCTATGGTTGTTCTACTGTTCCCTTTCATGGATCAAATGAAGTATTTCTTCCGTTACCCATGGTTTCTTCACAGTTACCTTCCTTGTACCTATTTTTTTTCTTTTAGAACTTCTGTAATGGGACTTTTCAGAGAAATCCATTCATCGTCAACTGTACTGCATACTGAACTACTCCTTATTGTAGTATCTATAGCCGTTGTGGGTTTCAAGCATATCTCGTCATTCCTTAGTATTTCCGTATCCCACTTCTTTGCATATTGATTGTTCCTGACTAATGTCTTAAACTTCAGCCTACTCCTCATCACTACTCTGTTGTGACCTGAGTCTATATGTGCTTGTGGGTACGCCTTACGATCCGGTATCTGATTTCGGGATATCTCTCTGACCATGATGTAACATAACTAAAACCTTCCCATATCACCTGGCCTTTTCAAGCGTACCTCCTCCTCTTGTGATTCTTGGTTTCGCGATTAGTAGCTGAAATTTATTACTGAACTCAATTAGCCTTTCTGCTCTCTCGCTCCTACTCCCAAGCCCACATCCTCCTTTAAGCTTTTCTTCTACTACTTCCCCTAAAACTGCATTCCAGTACCACATGACTATTACATTTTCACCTCCATTTATGTAATGTGTTACCCTTTCAATATCCTGTTATACTTTCTCTGTCTCTTCACCTTCAGCTTGCGACGTCGGCCTACATACCTGGGCTATCGATGTCGTTTCTGGTTTGCTGTCGATTCTGATATGAACAATCCTATCAGTGAAACTTTCACTTTAATACACTCTTTGCCCTACCTCTTTAATCATAATGAATCCCACTGCTAATACATCAGGGAACGGCCTTTCTGCAGTGGCTACACCGGTTCCCGTGAGATCACCGAAGTTAAGCACTGTCGGGCGTGGTCGGCACTTGGATGGGTGACCATCGGGGCCGCCGTGGGCTGTTGCCGTTTTTCGGGGCACACTCAACCTCGTGATGCCAACTGAGGTGCTAATCGACCGAATAGTAGCAGCTTCGGTCAAGAATACCATCATAACGACCGGGAGAGCGTTGTGCTGACCCCACGCCCCTCCTATCCGCATCCTCCACTGACGATGACACGGCGGTCGGATGCTTCCGATAGGCCACTCGTGGCCTGAAGACGGAGTGCTTTTTTTTACTGCTGATACGTCATTTACTGCTGCTGATGATATTATCATATCCTCACCTGACCAGAAATCCTTGTGTTCTTTCCATTATGCTTCACTGGCCTTTGCATTTCCCTTTTCATATTTTCTAGTTTCCCTACCACGTTCAAATTTCAGACATTCCACGCCCCGACTCGTAGAACGTTATTCTTTCCTCGATTATTCCTTCTTTTTCTCGTGGTCACCTCCCCCTTGGCAGTCCCCTTCCAGAGGTCAGAATGGGGGACTATTCCTAAATATTTTACCAATAGAGAGATCATCATGGCACGTTTTCAATTCCAGGCTACATGTCATGTGGATGCACATTATGTGTCTTTAATGCAGTTGTTTCCATTTCCTTCCGCATGCTCATGCCGTTGATCATTGCTGATTCTTCCACGTTTAGGGGCAGTTTCCCACTCCTAGAACATGAGAGGGCCCTGAACATCTGTCTGCTCCTCCGCCCTCTTGAAATGGCCGTTGGCAGAATGAGGCTGACTTCTTATGCCGGAAGTCTTCGGCCGCCAATGATAATTATTAATCAAAATTCAAGCAGTGGCGGGATTCGAACCCAGGACCGAGGACGTTTTGATTTCTAATCCATTTCAGCGTTTTATCGTTTGTTACAGTTTGTTAATGAGTTCATAAACCGGAACTTTTGCCTAGCTCCACAGTAAATTAAACCAATGTTAAAGTGTGTTACTCTCCGCAATTCGCAGCCGCATAGTTTTTCCTCAAATATTCCTGTCTATATAAATGCATTTTGTACTGCTTCATTCAGGTATTTCCCTAACATAGTTCATTTTGCTACTTGGTAGTGGGATTGCGGAACTGGGATCCCCGGTATTTTCGTCTGACAGATGGATTAGCATTTTAAGTGAACTCGGGATTAATATTCCATGTCAGAGGCCTATCAGACAACTTGTTACTCTGACTGAAATATCGGCTCGCCCTTCATTCATATTTATGGAACAGCCCGACATTACTGATAGATTCGGATGAGTATTTCGTGAGAGACGGATGACAAACTGATTTGGGATGTTCATTGATTGCGTTAATTCCATCTATTAATAGTGAGTTTCTATGTCAGTAATTAATTCTAAAACATTTCCCGACAGAAAGACATAAAAATTTACCTGTAAAATGGAAAATAAAAGAGAAAAAATAAGGACCTAAACGTTTGCCTGACCAAATGGAAAAGAACAGAAAAGAAACTACACGGTCATGCATATTGTTAAATGGCTAACCAGTTGACGACGCGCACTACTCGTTGCAGTTTGCCATCATTTTGGCTTCTAACTCAAGGAACATTTTGGTTTTCAGTGTTTCATATCATTATTGCCCAAATGCAAAAATTTAAGTTGATGGCATAATCTATTCCATCGTCGATTAACGAAGTCATCTTTCCGATTAATGGATTAACTTTTAATTCAATTTTAGAAAAATTAATGGACTTTTCAACTTTCGTTGACTTTCTTTGTCTGTTATTCGGTAAATAGGCGCCTATTATTTACGACAATCACAAGTCTGGTCCGCCGGCGGAAATCATGTTCAGCCATCTTTTGGTCACGCAGGATGCGCGCGAATAGTGAAAACAACCGAGTGTGAGCGAGAATAAGTAGGTGTTGACTGTTTATTGTCGCTTGTTTACTGATTTCGCATTAAGTACTACTTTTTGTTAATGGAACGACTGTGGGAACTAAATCATGGAATCGGATTCTAGCTCTGACGACAATCTAAAGAGAAGCCTAGTAGAAACACGTCTGTAAACAGCAAAGCACAAAGTCTAGTTAAAATGTGGCAGGACATGAAATCAGGACTCATTGAACGATGCGGTATTTCTTGGGAACCAGATTTTAGTAAGTTTATTCATTAAAGATAGTACTCCTGAGTGCTACAGTGAAACGACGTTTTCCTGTGAGCTAATACATTTTGTCTCCTAAATGGGCCTCGCTTTCGGGAAAAAACTTTCACTTGTTAATATTCGTGAATGGAAATAGGATTCCTCGTGATTTAACATTGCTTTCTAAAAAAGTATAAAGCTAAATGATTACATAATTAAACTTTTTTATTTATCTTCGACGTGCTACCTAAAATTCCCCAACGAAAAAATTTTTATTTGAGCAATGGTAATACGTTTAAGTCAGTTGCTCTTTTCACCACTTCCATAACATAAAGTTTCCTATCAAGAGTTAACGATTCAAACGATTAGCGAAGTCAATTTCATCGTTAATATAAATTTAATTTACAGCCTACACTTGCCACATTAATTGCATCTCCATCAGCTGGCAGTAGAGGATGGTTAGCAAAGGAGATAACTTAATATGACCAAAAGAAAAATTGTAAAATATAAAAGAAACCTATAGAGAAATTGTAATGCGGTGGTCGCAGAAAATATGTTTTCGTTTACGTGAAATGAAGCATAATAGTATAGAAACAGAAAATATAAACATTAAACTATTAAGTATTTTCTCTGGTTCAGACAGGCGTTGGTTTATTATTTCTGAATTCAACTGTTGACATTTACAAGAGGCACTCTACAGAGCTGTAACAGACGCACTTTGTTCCAATTAACTTTTCCAGCGTTTTATAGTCAAGAAAGTTCCTGACAGCCACAAACAGCCACAAAACTTGTCGACTCTGATCTACGTTAACATGTAATTTCTTAGACTTTCCCGGCGATTCCTGCAGCATTAGGAGGAAGAGGTCAATGACTTATGATACGAGAATATGATAGGCGAGGAAACAGTTGCATTTCAATATTCTAGAAACATTGGAGGAATAGTAAGAGAGTACGACGGAAAAAATTCAAACGATGGCCAAGACAAAGCTTATTTCTACAGTCTTGATGTCAGCTGCGCAAATAATCGACGTAGCTGAGTAAATGTTGACTACACTTAGTTTGAAAAATAAACCCTTTATGATATTTACGTTAGTTTAAGGTTGACGAGTGAAGAGAAAACGTCATATGGAATTATTAACTGGGCGACCGCCGACTACGATCAACAGCCCATGCAGCCGGCTGAGTGGCCGAGCGGTTCTAGGCGCTACAGTCTGGAACCGCGTCACCGCTACGGTTGCAGGTTCGAATCCTGCCTCGGGCATGGATGTGTGTGATGTTCTTAGGTTAGTTAGGTTTAAGTAGTTCTAAGTTCTAGGGGACTGATGACCTCAGAAGTTAAGCCCAATAGTGCTCAGAGCCAACAGCCCATGTCTACCCTGCATGTGAAAGTTTAGTTTTGTCTTAAGTGTAGTGAGTGTATTCGGTATGTGTACATTATGCTGTCATGTGAATGTGAAACTGCAACGCTCGTTTCGAATAGTATCAAGGGAATCGCCGGGTATGTTTCATCCCACAGACGTATTACCATCAACAGTCTCACATGCTCCATCTTCATGAGACACTGCACGACGATTTTTGAATTTAGTTCAGGACATTAGTGCAAACTCTGGTCATCAGTAACTTCACGCAACTACCATGGCGAAGCTGGAAGTGCAATCACCGCCGAATTTGGTACCGACTGTCCCTCATATTGTGTCATACTGCTCTATGGTCCCTATGGACTGGGATCTTTTTACGACTGCTGTTCTTATTTCGTGTTACGAGTGGTGAGCCATTTCTTGTAGACTAGTTAAAGAGTCCGCGTGACACATAACCCATAGGGCAGTTTCATTCAAGCGTGGTCACGGGCATATCCAAATACGGTAAGTAATGTTTGCTAGTTAGTCCGCCTACGTTGATTCCATAGAGGCGACTGGCCCGTGTACACCCCTTCGCCACCATGATTTACGGCAGCGCTGAAGGAACGCGTGGACCCCTGGTATCAGTGCACGATCTACAGCGCTCGAATGTGAGCGGTGGGCTCTTTTAAGGAGGTTACTAGGATTCTGACAAGTGTGTTTGACTGCAGTCTAGCTTATGCACACGATGTAGGTAAAATATTACACCTTCATTTTCCCAGAAGGACTTCAGGTAGTCAAATGGTACAGAGTGTCCATAGTTCGAATTCCAATTCAAAAACGCTGTAGAAAGAGAACAGATTTTAGAATGACGTCAAATTTGAATTGCACGTTATTGATGGTTCAAATGGTTCAAATTGCTCTGAGCACTATGCGACTTAACTTCTGAGGTCACCAGTCGTCTAGAACTTAGAACTAATTACACCCAACTAACCTAAGGACATCACACAAATCCATGCCCGAGGCAGGATTCGAACCTGCGTCCGCAGCGTCCGCTCGGTTCCAGACTGTAGCGCCTAGAACCGCATGGCCACTCCGGCCGGCGCATGTTATTGACGCAGAGGGAAACGTCAAGGAATAAAACAGATAGAAAAATATTACCAGTATGTGGCGCTGTAAGCACCTAAGCGTAAATAACATCGGCAACAAATGACTGAGTATCGCAATACGACGGCGGTGATTTTTGTTGCTCGTTACACAATCCATACTGCTAAATGTGCATGACAGCATAATCTTGGTAATTAACAGTTGCTGCACTGTTAGTTAAGTAAGCTCATCCACTATGGCAGTATCGTAGCACATCGAGAAGAAAAAATTTGATTTTAAGCGTCCTGGCGCCAAAAACAGCATAAAAGGAAATAGCATAAAAAGCCAAATGACATCACTTTCTGCCATGAGACTAGTGTAAGACATGTTCAATATGCTGTACACCGGTTTCAGGCACAATCTGAAGTTGCGAAACAGCTTGTTCCACAACAGGCTAGAGTGTCTCGGGTGTTAGTTCAGAATGCGTTGCGCAGTACGTCCCTTCAAATCAGCTATGTTCGTAGCTGTAGCACTACGCATAACATCCTTCAGATAACCCCACAACCGGCCGCTGTGGAATAGCAGTTCTAGGCGCTTCAGTACGGTACCGCGCTGCTGCTACGGTCGCAGGTTCGAATCCTGCCTCGGGCATGGTTGTGTGTGATGTCCTTAGGTTGGTTATGTTTAATTAGTTCTTAGTCTAGGGGACTGATGACCTCAGATGTTAAGTCCCATAGTGCTTAGTGCCATTTGAACCATTTGATAACCCCACAGCCAGAAATCACACGGATTAAGACCAGGTCATCTGGATAGTCATGAAATGATACCTGATAATTCTAGCATTTCCGAAATGTTTTTGCAGCTGCCGCTCCACTGGCTGTGCAGTAGGTGGAGGAGCACCATGCTGCATAAAAATGATCCTACCCACACATCCGTACTGTTGAGCGGTTGGAATGGCGTTGTTGTGCCATAGATTCTCAATAGCACGTAACAGAGACGGTACAGGTAAAAGGACTCGCAGAACTCAGCTCCTCGAAAAAATAACGGCTCCACGATAAACAATGCGTCAACCCACATAAAACAGTCACATTTGCAGAATGAAGTGGTACCGATTGACGATCGTGCGGATTTTCCGTTGTCCGTTTTCTGCAGTTCTGCGAATTGATATGTCCTTCGAGAAGGAGATGGACTTCGCCGGTCCATAGAATGTTCTATGGTCACTCATTGTCCTCCTCTATGCGAGCATGAAAATCCAGAGCGAACGTTTGTGTTGCTGTCAGGTCAGAAGGAAGAAACTCCCGACAATGGGTGATACTGTATGGATAACGACGCACGTTGTTTCGATGTGTTTTACAAGTTCGGGCAATTTTCCGTGAATTGCGTGTTTGTAATCCACCGCTAGACTCTTCCAGCCATATGGAACTTCCTGGCAGATTAAAACTGCCTGCCGGACCGGGACTTAAACTCGGGACCTTAGCCTTTCTATCCCAACTGAGCTACCCAGGCACGTGTCACGACCTGTCCTCACAATCTTACATCCGCCACTACATCGTCTCCTACCTCCCAGACTTAATAGAAGCTCTTCTGTGAAATTTGGAAAGTAGGGGACGACGTAGAGGTGGAAGTATGGCTGTGAGGGCTGGCCATGCTTGGGTAGTTCAGTTGTAGTCGGTACGGAGCTCGGTGTGTTGGGTCAGAGCGTTAGTCACCCTCTGTAACAGAAAAACTGAGTAAATGGATAAACTACGAACTTGAACGGATGTCATGGGACGTCCACCCCGAAGAAATGCAACGAAAAAAATGAGATCCAAAAAAAAGAGTTTGTGGAGCACTGACCCGCGAAAGGCAAATATCCCGAGTACGAGTCTCCGTCCGGTAAAAAATTTTAATCTGCCAGGAAGCTCCATATCAGCGCACACTTCCCTGCAGAGTGAAAATTTCATTCTGCGGCCATATCTTCGACAGACGTCTGTCCAAGGGATAGAAAAGCAACTGACATCACTCAACTGAGGAAAGGTCATTGGACCTGACGGGATACCAATCCGATTCTACACAGAGTACGTGAAAGAACTTGCCCCCCTTCTAACAGCCGTGTACCGCAAGTCTCTAGAGGAACGGAAGGTTCCAAATGATTGGAAAAGAGCACAGGTAGTTCAAGTTTTCAAGAAGCGTCGTCTATATCTCTGACATCGATCTGTTGTAGAATTTTAGAACATGTTTTTTGCTCGCGTACCATGTTATTTCTGGAAACCCAGAATCTACTCTGTAGGAATCAACACAGATTCCGTAAACAGCGATCGTGTCAGACCCAATTCGCTTTATTTGTTCATGAGATCCAGAAATTATTAGATACAGGCTCCCAGGTAGATGCCTTTTTCCTTGACTTCCTGAAGGCGTTCGTTACAGTTCCGCACTGTCGCCTGACAAACAAAGTAAGAGCCTGTGGAGTGTCAGACCAGCAGTGTGGCTGGATTGACGAGTTTTTAGCAAACAGAACACAGCATGTTGCTCTCAATGGAGAGACGTCTGCAGATGTTAAAGTAACCTCTGGCTTGCCACAGGGGAGTGTTATGGGACCATTGCTTTTCACAATATATATAAATGAACTAGTAGATAGTGTCTGAAGCTCCATGCGGCTTTTCGCGGATGATTCTGTATTATAGAGAGAAGTTGCAGCATTAGAAAATTGTAGCGAAATGCAGGAAGATCTGCAGCGGATAGGCACTTGGTGCAGGGAGTGGCAACTGGCCCTTAACATAGATAAATGTAATGTATTGCGAATACGTAGAAAGAAGGATCCTTTATTGTATGATTATATGATAGCAGAACAAACACTGGTAGCAGTTACTTCTGTTAAATATCTGGGAGTACGGCTGCGGAACGATTTGAAGTGGAATGATCATATAAAATTAATTGTTGGTAAGGCGGGTGCGAGGTTGAGATTCATTGGGAGAGCCCTTAGAAAATGTAGTTCATCAACAAAGGAGGTGGGATCCGTTCCAGGTCGGGTTGTCAGAGGAGATAGAGAAGATCCAAAGAAGAGCGGCGCGTTTCGTCACAGGGTTATTTGATAAGCGTGATAGCGTTACTGAGATGTTTAGCAAACTCAAGTGGCAGACTGCAAGAGAGGTGCTCTGCATCGCGGTGTAACTTGCTGTCCGGGTTTCGCGAGGGTGCGTTTTGGATGAGGTAACGAATAGATTGCTTCTCCCTACTTATACCTCCCGAGGAGATCACGAATGTAAAATTAGAGAGATTCGAGAGCGCGTGGAGGCTTTCCGGCAGTCGTTCTTCCCGCGAACCATACGCGACTGGAACAGGAAAGGGAGGTAGTGACAGTGGCACGTAAAGTGGCCTCCGCCACACACAGTTGGGTTGCTTGCGGAGTATAAATGTACATGTGGAACAGCTTTCCTCCCCCCACCACGCAGCACTTCAAAAGATTCTGTCTTTTCTAATTTTGTGATTATTTTATCCAGACCCTTAGCAGACATCGGACTAATACATTTTTATCTTGTCCTTCAGTGTACAGAATCTCTGCAGGGCTACTGGTATACAGTCACCGTTCTTGTAAAAGAGCTTTACCATCAGCGCACTATTCTTCTGGGAGACAATCATGTCGTGCGTCTCGACGCAGGAATGAACGGCTGCGTACCTATTCATAAGCATATTCTGACGCTTAAGGCTCCATCTTTGGTTAAATGTTCGTTTATTTTCCATTTGACGTCATACTGAGCAGTGGTGCCGTTACTAAAACATTTTGAAACTGTACTTTAACTATGAACAGCCTGTATATTTGAGTCAACGTCGGCAAAAGATTTTTCTAATTGTAAAATTGCTTCAAATGTTAGTTTGTCGTTCTTCATTCTAACTTCTAAGATCAGAAACTGAGTCATATTGCCTCGTGTATTCCTGCATTTATCCGGAACGTAAACCGAACTTTCTCCAAGTATGCTTGTACCACTGACTCCTTTCATCCATAGACAGTTTGTGGTAATACGTCGTAACCATTATTTTATTGATACAGTATTTCGATATACTCTCCCCTACAAACAGCTGTCACTTTGGTTCTACGATTATCGTATTGTTCTTGAAATCTGGGGCTGTTTCATCTGTCGCTGCATCCTCACATCAGATGGAACAGTTTGTTTATGTTACCCTACAGGATGTTAATAAATCTAATCCGGGAACATCTTTCCAGCTTAGGTCTTCCAGGTCCTGAAGTTTGTTCTTGCAGTGGCACATCAATCATCTCGTACCCAAATGCTTCCTCTTTAGATCCCATAACATTGTCTTCAGCTGATATTCCGGTAACATACACAAATTCACACACACTTACACACACACTCACACACACACACACACACACACACACACATGCTTTTCAGCTATTGTACTCTCTTGCTTTAAATAGCCTTTCTGCCTATTCTTTCGTCTTTCACTAATCCTTTCTTTACTCGAAAGTGGTTTGCCATTTGAGGACTTCATGCACCTGCTTCTCTTTTCTATCAAGGTTTCTTTAAATTTGTTGTGAGCAGTGTGTATCACTCGTAAACTAACACAGGTTCCCACAGATTTGCAGTTCTCTCCTAACACTCTTGCTTTGTCACTTCGTAATTTCTTTCGACCTCATTTCGTAATTCCTCCTCCCTGCCTCATTTTCTGCGTTTTATTTCATTTCCTCATTCCATCAGCTAAACTTAATACCTCGTGTGCTTTAGCTGCTTTTCGCTAGGCCTCGTTCTTTTACCTAATTTTTCTTCTGCTACTTTCTCTATTACTGTTACGATCCATTCATGTACTATGTGTTGTATTCTGCCTTTTAGTAATATTTTTTACCCTGTTTATTACTAACACTCTCGTATTCCAGCACCGAGAAGATACGGATCAAAATAGACTGTCGTACATCAATGGTCTTTATCTGAAGAAGTCTTCCTTGGAAATACCTGCGAGCAAACCTAAGGCAAGTGTAATATACCGCCAAGTAAGTCCGTCCGGGGCCGGCAGATATTGGATTTCTGAGTGCTTTGATGTAGAAGATATTTCGATCTCCTGAAGCATTTTCTAGCTAAAAGCAGAGAATGCAATAAACTTATAAAGCAAATATTTGACCTGCGTATCCGAATGAGACATTCTGAACTAAATTTACGGCCTGTGTTTGTAATGATTCTGAATTGTTAGCTATATGAACTAATATGTTACATTTTCAACGTTCAGTAACGTATTTCACGACGAACATGACCCAATCTGTACTGCACCTAGACATATTTTTCTCTCTGTACACAATTATATCAACTGTTCTGCTGTCGTTCGCTTCCATTTTAATGTTTTACATTTTTCGGGTATTTACATTACGTACATGTATAGTTTTCCAAAACCTCTTTTATAAGGCTGTAAATACCATCTTACCTCAATCAATTCAAGATGTTGCGAGGGTAGATTAATAAAAAAATAGAGAAAAGTTCATGGGTTCCGCACAGTCTCCCCCCCCCCCCTCCTCCTCCTCCACCAGATGTGTACAAATCATCCGAATGTTCACACAATCATAAGAAACAGTCAGAAAATTTGGGGGATTGTTCAACTCACGATTCACATTGGCCTGCATGACGATTATGTCGCAAACCGTTATCCTTTGAGTGAATTCCTGCACTTTGTCGTTTTGCTGTGGATTCGTATTGATATCTTCTAGTATCGTCACCCACTATGATTTTTTCTAGTAAACAATTGCACGCATTTTGGATTTCAATCAAGTCACCGTAGGCGTCCACGTGTCATTGTGTTTGTTCGAGAATCAAGGGTTGCGAGACAAACTTCGATCAGATTTCTTTTCTTCTTCAGAACGTTCTGGAGTATGTCTTAAACATCTGATTTAGAGATTATGCTTGTAACAATACAAGTATCATTACCATCTTGTGTAAACTGTTTCATTTTATTACGGTATATTGATAATTTTTACTATTTGGACAGTCTGACTGCAACT
The DNA here is from genome assembly GCF_021461395.2 of Schistocerca americana. Taxonomy (NCBI): domain Eukaryota; kingdom Metazoa; phylum Arthropoda; class Insecta; order Orthoptera; family Acrididae; genus Schistocerca; species Schistocerca americana. The sequence goes on from NC_060119.1 coordinate 1,063,864,426, forward strand.
GAACGAAACAATTTTCGTACCATACGCATTTTGCTTTATTCTCTGCAAGGCATCTTCAGTGGCCTGGAATATGTACATATTTTTACTATTTAGTTTACATTTTGGGGCAATGTACCTATAGGATATAAACAGTTCTGGTGGTTGGTTTTTGGTATGATGTAGTAACATTTTAAATTCCACTATAGGTACATTGCCCCAAAATGTAAACTAAATAGTAAAAATATGTACATATACCATGCCACTGAAGATGCCTTGTAGAGAATAAAGACCAAACGCATATGGCACGAAAATTGTTTCATTCAGTTGTAGTCAGACGGTCCAAAAAGTAAAAATTATCAGTATATACCGTAATATTACACGCAACTGAGGAAGACAGGAGTACAAAAGTTGAAGATGATTCATTTTAATGATATAAATTTTTTCCATAAATTGTCTTTATGAGTATTAGATGGGACACAATAGAAGACAGTGACGTATTAGAGCATGCAAGGTATTCTTACTCCATCTAGCGTTAGCTAGACACTTACGATACTGCCACCAGACAGATAAATGCGAAATATTAAACCGTAGGTATATTTTTTTGAATTTTACTGTTTAAATAATGACTTGTGTATTGTTGTATGTATTTTTTAAAGCTGCTTTCTTCATTGCAATTTTATGACCTATGTAAATATGAATGTACAGGGTCATGACATAATCAGTAGGAACTTCTGCGGGAAGAGATTTGGCGACAGAATTACCATCTTTCTAATCACTAGAACATTTTCTAAGTGGAAGTCGAGGAAATTCTGGAGTTACGTGTGCAATAGCAAACACGTATAGTACGTTGTGGTGGACAAAACTGAACTAAAGTGTTGTCCACCCGAGGCTTTTACAACCTCGGGTGGGCGAGATTAAGTTTCTTCAATGTTTTTAGCAGCTCTTATCCAAGAAAGAAGAGGGGGGGCTATATATTTTTATGGGCCAGTTTCAAATTGTTGTAAGCTGGCTTACGGCAGGCATTAGACTGCAGCAAGATTTATTGTGCTGGTCTGGCATGACGATGGAAAGTACTGCGACGTCTGGCCACAATTAAAAGCTGCAAAATTCATCATACTACAGCAATTCTGGTAAGAGACTATAAATAGTGCTCACAAAATTTTTATTGGTGCAGTTCAGTGTAATGTAAAGGTCATGATCTCATCTCATTGTTTATAAAGATGTATAAGCTGGTGATAAATATAACGTTTTCTAAATTTCTGTTACTGGCATGATTGAGTAAAAACCGTAGTGTTACCAAAGAATTTTACAAGATATGTTATTTTAGAGATTACAACAAATTGGAAGCACTGTTGCAGAAGAAAACATCAAAAGGTATTGCATGATTTTTCCTACCTACAATAGATAATTGTTGTAAAGGCATTTCAGTCTGCTCGATTTCATAAATTTATTTGCGTGTATCGAAAGTAAATTCCAGTTTGTTAAAATGTATAGTGTTCCCTTGTTTAATGAAAGTGTAATCACATTATTGTAGACCCGTTTCGACATAAATTGTAATGTTTTAGTAATAATACAAAGCACATTTCCGTAAAGTTTGATCAGATGTTTTACCGTCGTAAGGAAGTAATGATTACTAGTTACACTACTAACAAAAACACCACCACTGTAGCTAAGCATCGTCAATGCTTATAAGGTTATATTCACTGAATATTTCACAGTACATTTGTTTATAATTCAATCAGGTTTACTGTAGAGGTGTTTTGCTCAGTAATCACTTTCCCACTAATTAATTCAGTACATACATGGTACTCACGTTGATCATTTGCAGAGCAATATCGTCATCTCAAAGTGTTGCCTGTTAATATGCCCTCCTTTTCACTGTTTTTAAATAACGTTAGTTTGTCGTTTCCTTTAATTAAAATTCTCTTTGTGTGGTACGATACAACCTCTCCATGCTAGAGAGATCAGTAAACTAAATGCTAATTACTTAAAACACGCGAGTGTCCCCCAGCAACATTTACCAGTCAAATTGCCGCTCACGGTCAATTGTAGGCGAATACGTATCCATATTAGGATAAATCTGGGTGGGGCATCGCAGGCTCCACTGCAATTTGTCAAACGACGTTGACACATTACGGCTCCACATTCACTACGTAAGACTGCCTGCCGATAAATGACTGGACGAATGCACATATATTCTCTAAAGTTGTTAGTTCAAGCTGCCACACCATTTCTCCGAGATCACTGGTGCAACGAGGGTAAATAACTTTCGGTTATTCCATTCTGTACTAATAATAAATCTGTCGAACAGTCGTCTTTGATTGAACACGCTTCTCCAAAAGTGCTAGATAAATTTACGTAGGGATTTAACGTATAACTTGAACATAGCTTGACGCACCATATATGCTTGGTTTCATAAAAATCGGACGACGGGAAAAGAATATTGTAAATGACAGTTTTACCCATACCAATGTTATAATTATGAAGGTAACTAACCCGCTGAACCGATTTCGAAGAAATTTGGTATGGAGATAGCTTGAACACTAACGAAGAACATACGCCGTTTCAGGAAGTGTGTAGTACAAGACAATCATTGATTTTAAGCGTATGACGTGAATCAGGGAAAAATTTTATTTTATTTTTGTTCTATATTTTTCTTATATTTTTTGAGTCATCCGTCTTCTAACTGGTTTCATGCGACCTGGGAATAATTATTGTCTTGTACCAACATTTTCGTCTTAGAGCATCAGCTGCAACGTACGTCCGCAACCATTTGCTAGACGTATTCCAATCTCCGACTTCCCAAGAAGTTCGTACCATCTACAGCTCCCTCTTTTATCATAGAAGTTACTCCCTGATGTCTCAATAGACGTCGTATCATCTGGGCCCTTCTTGTTGTCAGTGCCTTCCATATATTCATTTCTCGCTTATTCTGCGAAGAACCTTATCAGCCCACTCAATTTTCAAATTTGTTCTGTAGCACCAGATCTCCTGTACTTCTCGTCTGTGTTTTCTCTCAGTCCGTCTTCCACTGTCATACAGTGCCATGCTCTAGGCGTACGTTCTCAGACATTTTTTCCTCAAGTTAAGACCGTGTTTGATACCAGCAGACTTCTTTTGGACAGGAATGCCCTTTTTTCCAGTGCTATTCTACTTTTTTAAGTCTTCCTCGCTCCGTCCATCATGTGTTATTTTGCAGCGTAGGCAGCAGAATTACTTTATTTCATCTACTTCGTGATCCCCAATTGTGATGTTAATTTTCTCGCTGTAATTATTTCAGCTACTTTTCATTACTTTCGTGTTTTTTGATTTACTTTCACTCCGTATTCTGTACTCATTAGACTGTCCATTTCATTCAACACATCGAGTAATTATTCTTCACTTTCACTCAACACATCGTGTAATTATTCTTCGTTTTCACTGAGGATAGCTATGTCACCAGCGGATCTTATCATTGGATCGTATCATTGGTATCCTTCCACCTTGAGTTATATTTCCATTCTTGATAAATATTATTGTTGGAATAAGCTGTTTCGATCTTTATCACATTTGTGAAAAATGTTTTTACTCGTTGGTGTGTGCTACGTGAAATAATTCAAAATAACAGATTCAGTGCTTACTTATAGAACGTGTTTGACACACACTTCCTCGGTATTCGATCCATAATGTACACGTCGTATGATATAGAGTTACTTGAATAACATGATATGTAGATTGAAGCCTAAATGGTGGATTGCTGGGGGCTAAAAGATGCAATTGTTGATAGCTAATCAGTATAATTGATGAAGTCCTAAGAATGTGTTTAATGCTAAATAAAGTACTCAAGCTGATGGTCAAATAAAAAAAACAAGTGGATCCACATCACGTGCAATGCTTGCCCCAGTAAGCAGACATATGAGGGCAGCTGATGTTATTGCGGATATTCACTCATCATAAGAACATCATAAACACAAAATCAAATAGGGGTAATGCAGGAGTAGGTTTAATAATGAATAGGAAAATAGGAATGCGGGTAAGCTACTACAAACAGCATAGTGAACGCATTATTGTGGCCAAGATAGACACGAAGCCCACACCTACTACAGTAGTACAAGTTTATATGCCAACTAGCTCTGCAGATGACGAAGAAATTGAAGAAATGTATGATGAAATAAAAGAAATTATTCAGATTGTGAAGGGAGACGAAAATTTAATAGTCATGGGCGACTGGAATTCGAGTGTAGGAAAAGGGAGAGAAGGAAACATAGTAGGTGAATATGGATTGGGGGACAGAAATGAAAGAGGAAGCCGCCTGGTAGAATTTTGCACAGAGCACAACATAATCATAACTAACACTTGGTTTAAGAATCATGAAAGAAGGTTGTATACATGGAAGAACCCTGGAGATACTAAAAGGTATCAGATAGATTATATAATGGTAAGACAGAGATTTAGGAACCAGGTTTTAAGTTGTAAGACATTTCCAGGGGCAGATGTGGACTCTGACCACAATCTATTGGTTATGACCTGTAGATTAAAACTGAAGAAACTGCAAAAAGGTGGGAATTTAAGGAGATGGGACCTGGATAAACTAAAAGAACCAGAGGTTGTACAGAGATTCAGGGAGAGCATAAGGGAGCAATTGACGGGAATGGGGGAAATAAATACAGTAGAAGAACAATGGGTAGCTTTGAGGGATGAAGTAGTGAAGGCAGCAGAGGATCAAGTAGGTAAAAAGACGAGGGCTAGTAGAAATCCTTGGGTAACAGAAGAAATATTGAATTTAATTGATGAAAGGAGAAAATATAAAAATGCAGTAAGTGAAACAGGCAAAAAGGAATACAAACGTCTCAAAAATGAGATCGACAGGAAGTGCAAAATGGCTAAGCAGGGATGGCTAGAGGACAAATGTAAGGATGTAGAGGCCTATCTCACTAGGGGTAAGATAGATACTGCCTACAGGAAAATTAAAGAGACCTTTGGAGATAAGAGAACGACTTGTATGAATATCAAGAGCTCAGATGGAAACCCAGTTCTAAGCAAAGAAGGGAAAGCAGAAAGGTGGAAGGAGTATATAGAGGGTCTATACAAGGGCGATGTACTTGAGGACAATATTATGGAAATGGAAGAGGATGTAGATGAAGATGAAATGGGAGATACGATACTGCGTGAAGAGTTTGACAGAGCACTGAAAGACCTGAGTCGAAACAAGGCCCCCGGAGTAGACAATATTCCATTGGAACTACTGACGGCCGTGGGAGAGCCGGTCCTGACAAAACTCTACCATCTGGTGAGCAAGACGTATGAAACAGGCGAAATACCCTCAGACTTCAAGAAGAATATAATAATTCCAATCCCAAAGAAAGCAGGTGTTGACAGATGTGAAAATTACCGAACTATCAGCTTAATAAGTCACAGCTGCAAAATATTAACACGAATTCTTTACAGACGAATGGAAAAACTAGTAGAAGCCAACCTCGGGGAAGATCAGTTTGGATTCCGTAGAAACACTGGAACACGTGAGGCAATACTGACCTTACGACTTATCTTAGAAGAAAGATTAAGGAAAGGCAAACCTACGTTTCTAGCATTTGTAGACTTAGAGAAAGCTTTTGACAATGTTGACTGGAATACTCTCTTTCAAATTCTAAAGGTGGCAGGGGTAAAATACAGGGAGCGAAAGGCTATTTACAATTTGTACAGAAACCAGATGGCAGTTATAAGAGTCGAGGGACATGAAAGGGAAGCAGTGGTTGGGAAGGGAGTAAGGCAGGGTTGTAGCCTCTCCCCGATGTTGTTCAATCTGTATACTGAGCAAGCAGTAAAGGAAACAAAAGAAAAATTCGGGGTAGGCATTAAAATTCATGGAGAAGAAATGAAAACTTTGAGGTTCGCCGATGACACTGTAATTCTGTCAGAGACAGCAAAGGACTTGGAAGAGCAGTTGAATGGAATGGACAGTGTCTTGAAAGGAGGATATAAGATGAACATCAACAAAAGCAAAACAAGGATAATGGAATGTAGTCTAATTAAGTCGGGTGATGCTGAGGGAATTAGATTAGGAAATGAGGCACTTAAAGTAGTAAAGGAGTTTTGCTATTTGGGGAGCAAAATAACAGATGATGGTCGAAGTAGAGAGGATACAAAATGTAGGCTGGCAATGGCAAGGAAAGCGTTTCTGAAGAAGAGAAATTTGTTAACATCCAGTATTGATTTAAGTGTCAGGAAGTCATTTCTGAAAGTATTCGTATGGAGTGTAGCCATGTATGGAAGTGAAACATGGACGATAAATAGTTTGGACAAGAAGAGAATAGAAGCTTTCGAAATGTGGTGCTACAGAAGAATGCTGAAGATTAGATGGGTAGATCACATAACTAATGAGGAGGTATTGAATAGGATTGGGGAGGAGAGAAGTTTGTGGCACAACTTGACCAGAAGAAGGGATCGGTTGGTAGGACATGTTCTGAGGCATCAAGGGATCACCAATTTAGTATTGGAGGGCAGCGTGGGTGGTAAAAATCGTAGAGGGAGACCAAGAGATGAATACACTAAGCAGATTCAGAAGGATGTAGGTTGCAGTAGGTACTGGGAGATGAAAAAGCTTGCACAGGATAGAGTAGCATGGAGAGCTGCATCAAACCAGTCCCAGGACTGAAGACCACAACAACAACATAAGAAACTTGCTGATGTAACAGCCTAGCCGCAGGTAACAGCTAACACTGCATTACTCACGTTTAGTTTCGATGCTGAGCTCAATGGAGAAACAATTGGTCTCACGCAGGAGCCATCACGCTATTGACATGCCGCACCACCTCCAACCTTGACGATGGCCTTATTTCATGGAGAAACAGAGCCTATGAGTGTCGGCAGGCACCTCAAATCCAGCTGAAGGATCTCATTGGTGATTAGATCCCACAAAGCTATCAAATTTCGAGGATGTTGTTGGTATGGTTCACCCGCTTTCCCAGATAGTCCCCAACAGTTTTCCGTGGTATTAAAATCGAATGAGTCTAGGTGTGACAGGATACCTCATTGATCGGCCAATCGAGGATGCATGGGTGTAGCCCTCTCAACATGTTATCTTCAGATGTGGATGTAGAAGAATGGATAATACTTGGTCCACGAGAATGTTAAAATTAACACTGGTGTTTCCATTTGTGCTAATATGCAGGAGTGGGTCAAGCTGCGAAAAGTACCCACAGTACGTCACATAACCATCTTCGGCCTTAGTTACACACTGCAGTAAAAGTTAACATGACTGTTGTTGCTTATTAACAGTTTTGCTTGCTGGCAACACTGGAATTCGTAAAATCTGAACATAACAATTCGACTGCAAGAATGTATTTCAAAATCTGACTGCGATAAAGTAAGTTGAAAGTCTCTATCTCGTTCCTTGTCCGTTTAAACATTCGTAATGGCAAGAATGCTGTCTGAATTATGTGATATGAATCATTGAACATATAAACTGACAAATTAGCACTGGAAAATTCAATGTTCCTTTTTCTTTTGTTATTTAATTTCTGCTTATCTGTTTCACAATGGAAACACCTTGTCTTGAAACTGCGTCGCATTTGCTGAGCCTTGACTACTAGCTACTGAGATGCACCTGGTGCAGTAAGGGAAAAGAATTAAAAAAAAAGAACCATAAGGCATACTTGGTTCATATCAAATACGAATAAGTGAAAATGATAACTCATATTTGGCAAGGACTTTGGATGTAGACAACGGTTTGGGATAAATTATAACACCAAATTTAGATTTTCTGATTAGAAAAGTTCTGTATTGAAAAATCATCTCTTCCTTTGCTTCACAAAGATTAATGCACAAAAAAGTATAGTTCTAGAGTAGAAAAACGTAAGTTGTCCTTAACATGAAATGAGATCTTTCCAAAAATTCAATTCGTAAAAATGATGTTTCATCGTCGACAGTTATTCATACCCTCAAATTCGAATTGAAAATTATGCGTAGCTGTATATCTTTCCCTGTACTCAAGTCTCTGGATGTCCAATCCAAGAATGTGTAACTACAATCTGCCGCAGTAACGTACAAAAATCCAAATTTTTAAAATCAGTTGCCTTAAATTAACTCAATTACTTCGTCTATTACTCATCAAAACAATGATGATAAAATATTCTTCTCAAAATGCTTTCTGTTTAGTATTTTGTTTTACTTTGAAATAAACACTTCATAACGAAGCGATTAGCTAGTTTCTCGGCTTCTAGCACATGTAGCATGATTATATCACACATGGCTGTGGATGATCAATTTTTACTGCGATGTAGCTTTATAATGCCCTAGGGGCGAAATAACATAACTGATGATTCGTCCAATAAAGTATTTCAGGATAAAACAAATACCTACTCAGGAAAATGACTTTCCACAAGAAATTCACTGCGAATGTGGATCTATAAATACAAAAGACCGCCATTATATCCTACCCATATTTTCCTAAGTGAGAAGAGAATGGTATAGCGTTAAGTGGGCAGTATCCAGTCTCGTAGTAGTCGAGATCACTTAAGAGTATAATGCAGCAACCCTTCATTTAACTTGCACCACTGAATATTTTACAAGCAGCCACTTCATACATCTCAGTGTATAGCAATTTGCCAGCTTCGTCTATGCATATTTGGAGGAACCACAAGTAGCTTGAAGCGAACTGCAAGGTCTGTGGTATTACCTCGACAGACAGTACTGAAAGCTGCGGCAGTAACTGGGCGATTACTCTAGAGGTTCACTAGTACACAGAGACCACAAACAACAGAGCAGTCTCAGCAGCTCAGGGAACATTAATGTTACGGTAAACTAGAAGTGCGCTTCGGTGGGCCAACTACGCTGCTGGACCAAATAGCAGCAAACACCGCAACGGCTGCGGGGCTTCTGAAACCTTTAGAGAAGCAGACGGCAAGTGCCGCTGACCGCAGTCGCTACACAGACGATTTCAACCGAACTACTCCGTCGCATATGTCTTCAGGCTCCTCTTCCAAGGGGCATCCTCTAATCGTAAATTAAACGTCTGCAGTAGGACCTCAGCAATACTGCAACGGTCTTCAGAAGGATACAGATACGTATTTCTTTTTTATTTGGAATTCCTTTCAGTTTGAGTACATTACTTTGCCATTAAAGAATTTTTTATTTGAACTTCAACAATTACGCCTTTGAGCTACCAACAGATACCCAATTCAATTACACTATTTAGAGATCAACAGTTAGTTTAAAATAACTACACTGTATTCGTTAGCTACACTGACGGAAATAAAATCACAACAGCAGAAAATATGTGATTTATGGTAACGAAATTTAGGGAATATATTTGTCTAGGTAACATATGTAACTGATTAATACTGAAAGAACACAAGTTAATTTAAGTGATGGGTAAGCCGTTGCAAACGTGAAATGCTTGTACATTAACAACCGGTGTAACCGCCAGAATTTTGAATGGAGGCATGAAAACGTGCATTCATGGTGTTGTCCAGGTGGCGGATGTTAGTTTGATTGATGGAATTCCGAGCCTGATGCACTTGTTCAGTCAATTCAGGTAAGTTAATGCTGTTTATGGATTACGCTGGAGGTGTCACCCGATGATGTCCCGTGTGTGTTCGACTGGGGTCACATTAGGTGCAGGCTAAGACAACATGTGGACACCCTGTAAAGCATGTTGCGTTGAAACAGCGGTATGTGGGCAAGCGTTATCTTGTTGGAAAACAACACCCGGAATGTTGTTCATAAATGGCAACACAGCAAGTTGAATCACCAGACTGACGTACAAATCTGCAATCATGGTGCGTAGGACAATGCCGAGAGAGCCCCTGCCGTCAAGTGAAATCATGGCCCGGACAATAGCTCCAGGTGAAAATCCAGTGTGGCTAGTAGGAAAACAGTTTGATAGCAGGCCCTTAACTGGTCTCCTTATAACCAACATACGGCCATCACCGGCACCGAGGCAGAACCAGTTTTCATCAGAAAATACAACGAATCTCTAACCTGCCCTCTTGTGAGTTCTCCCTTGACACCACTGAAGACGCAAGTGACTGTGGTTTGGGGGTTAGTGAAATGCAAGCTACAGGACGTCTGTCTTGGGACTATCCCCAAAGTAATTGATTTCTGAGAGATCGTTATGTCACAGTGTGTCAGCGTTTGCTCAAATTACGACGGCTCAATCCTGATTTAGGTTTTCCGTGATTTCCCTAAACCGCTCCAGGCAAATGCAGGGATGGTTCCTTTGCAACGGCAGGGCCGAATTCCTTCCCCATCCTTCCCTAATCCGATGAGACCGATGACCTCGCTGTTTGGTCTCTTCCCCCAAACAATCCAAAATCACCTTAAACGCATTCTTGACTGACATTAACTCCCCACGCCCAGTCTCATGGTAAACAACGCTCGCGATTCGTTACAGCGAGTATTTAAAGCAACCCAGAGTTGCATCCTCATCGTAGCGCAACTGGCGCCGCATTTGAATAGACATCATCTTCTAGATGAAGAAAGACGCCTGCCAACTTTCGCTTATGTCGCACAACTCCTTCTTGGTTACGCGATTTTTTTCTGTCAGTGTATGTTGCAAATCGCTTTCCAACTAGTGACAGGTTGATGCTAAGATGACATAATGTATTGTAATCAACCACAACATTGATATCCAGCTACTGAGAAAAGAATGAGTTGAGGGGAATCAACACAGAAGACAAGAAATACAGAGAGACTTTCATTCAACAGGAAGATTGCTGATAAATGCAAGCCACACCTTTATCTTATGGTTCCAGAAGTGGAAATGAGAGGTTCCCTCGCTGAAATAATTTTGCTCTGCGAGAGACGCAACCGCACCCACACATGTTGCTTGCGACCGCCCGGGCACGTTGACTTCATTGCTGGCAGACAGCTAAACGCCAATTTAGCCTGCCACCCGCCGCCCACAATTGACTATCGACTGCCGGAAAAAAATAAAAAATCCTAATTTGTAAATAGAGATATAAAAACTAATTTTTTCTTTACAAAGACTTGTTCAAATGGTTGAAATGGCTCTGAGCACAATAGGACTTAACGTCTGAGGTCATCAGTCCCCTATAACTTAGAACTACTTAAACCAAACTAACCTAAGGACATCACACACATCCATGCCCGAGGGAGGATTCGAACCTGCGACCGTAGCAGTCGCGCGGTTCCGGACTGAAGTGCCTAGAACCGCTCGGCCACACCAGCCGGCTGAAAGAATTGTTACAAACAAGTTTGTTCCGTCACACTCTCCGATAGGTAACCAATTTTTAACTTACTACACAAAAACGGTGGCACACCTTTCTTACAGGTCTATGGTCCGATTGCTAACTTACTAGGCATCTAAGAAGTATCATATGATATCTGGTAATGCTTCTAGTGAACGGTGCCCTAAATATTTCTTAATTCTGCGAGGAATTGTTGCGAATTTTTTCAGTCACAGACGTGTAATAGCTTAACTGCAGGCAACGTAACTATAAAATAATGTTCCAGTGATTGAACCTCATCCGAGTAATTTCTGAGTTACCTCTGCTGTGTTATGACGTTCTATAAAACCAGGTTAAGCAAAATATGTGGGCTTCAATCAAACCACAAAATTTTGCTCATTTACATTTGAGGATTCCTATTACTGTTTCCACTGGGACCTAGTTTCAGGTTTACTTGTTTAGATTTCGGCGAAAGACAACTGGATATCTAGGTAGAAGCGACAGAGATTTCATTCCATTACTCAATCTGAGGCAAACGCGTGGCAACGTAACGAAAGCCAAATTTTACTAGATTCAACGATATCTCACGCGGTTAGCTGAGACGTTATCACCTTTTAGTCATTCATGTAGCTTCGATTATACGCTGCAAGACATCACTGGACTACGGCTAAACGTAAACAGTGCGTTTGATCTGAATCGGTTGTATGCGTTCGATATGCAAATGGGTCCCCTCTGACTAGGATGTACTTAACAAATCGAAACAGAAGGAGTGACCCCGAGAATTGAGTCAAGGGTGTGGTTTTTGTTGAGCTTAATACCGACAATTGGGACCGAGGGGTTCATGATCGAGGGGTTCATCTCCAAATATTGAAGCGAAAGAGTGGTAACTTACATCAACGTTTATTAATAAATGTTCCACAGGAGGAGCAACAAAGTTCAAGCTCACTGGAAATGGCTATATATCGTAACACGAAATCCGTATAATCAAACCGTTGCCAGAAACTGTATGGCAGAGTATGTGCAGTGAGGGACGAGCATACTCTGGTAAGTACCAGACGAGATCACTCAAGCAAATTAAGTACACGGTTCTGCATCGGATTTGATGATTGCGTCGTTCTAGTGGGTGTAGGAAAAAACGTACATTAATCCGCATAAGAAAGTCATGGTCAGGCTGTAGAGTGTGAGAGAGTGATTTAAAGCGCGAGACCACCCACGTTTTAACTGGGAACGTCGCCATTTCGGTCTCGTCACTAACAAATCGCGTCGCGATTGTGCCAGAACCCATTAACCCATCAAGAGACGAAAAGACTTGCTGCGACTTTAGCCACTGCAGATGACACCTGCGCTGCAAATTGTGCCACGATCCACACACAGGATTAATTTTTCGCCTTGGCCTCCGTAGCCGAAGAGAACTGCTGCAGCTCAGTTCCGACCAAGAATAAGTGTCTACTTCACGTCCAAAGAATACTGACAACTTTTTGTCCCGGCTGATGGTAATATTCAGCTTCATGTCTTGACCGAGACTACTGTAAAATTCACGACGCTCTGAGCTGTCTGCAGAAAGACTGACAAAAATTACTAACTGCGCAATGAGACGCAATGTTAGGAACGCGACCAATAAGAGACCACACAACAGACATTTCCCTCTCTCGCCCGAAAACTTTATTATTACTTCATCCAGTCTCTTAATTTTTTTAGATCAAACAAATTTACGACAGTTCGATGCTAGACCTCCACCTTGGAAAACGGTAACAGCTCAGATCATTCCCAAAGAACCAGAGCTATAGCCCCTTCAAAATTCGAAGACAGTTCTCCTACTCTGGCTAATATTTAGTATCCCGTTCAATGAATGTACTATTTCTCACACCAAACGCTCGGGCCAAAATCCAGTATTTAAGAATCGGCACCATGGTGACGATAGTGAATTTCCGATACAGGCGTAATGCAGTCCTCATCCCCGAAAATATCTAATTCCAAATTGATGCCTAAAATTTCCATAAGTATCATCTTTATTTGCCGGACCGACGCCATCCGAGATATCATCAAATTGCTCAACGAGAATCTGAAGCTGGCACAATTGCCAAGAATCTCTGGACATGGTCTGTGTTCGGCAAAGCGGCGCCTCAACTAAAAGCGTCGCGCCTAATCATGGTACACCAAGCGTGACCGACCAATGAGAATTGGAGAACAGACGGCACATTCTGTTGCCGATTTATTTATCAGGGGGGACAGGTATGCAGTGGAACCCCATACAGCACTCCAGGGTCGTGTTGCCGTCCACGGATGAATTTTAAAAGTACTGGTCCCCTCTCCGGCAGTGTAAACCAGTGGAAAATATTGTGTTGAAGGGAAATTGTAACCTCTGCAGTCGTTATGTAAGATTCATTTGTGTGTAGAAACTGACATCGTGTTACCAAAAAAAGAAAAGAGTTCCCTCTATCTCTCGACTGAGTACCTAGTACTCTTAATGAGAAAGAAATCGGCAGGCTGGCTGCAGGCTGACGGGCTTCAGCATTACACACTGTATACATATACTGGTTGAATGACTTAAATCTCGCACCTCAAATATTGCACTTCGTCGTCAGGCCACGAGTGGCCTATCGGGACCATCCAACCGCCGTGTCATCCTCAGTGGAGGATGCGGGTAGGAGGGGCGTGGGGTCAACACACTGCTCTCCCGGTCGTTATGATGGTATTCTTGACCGAAGGGAGAGGGCAAGCTTAAAGTCCTCAGCCAACGGACAGACCATCAGGAATCGGAATCAGTAGAATCGGTACAAGTACTTTCCAACATGCGTTGTTGAGAGACTTGTTGAGCATGCATGCAGCAGAATTACATTGTCACATGAACTCATCCCAAGAAGCAGTGTGGTGAGTTTAGGAATTTAATACAGGACTTGGCCACAGACCTTATCATCACACTTATGGTAGCCATGCCGACTGTTAGTCGGTAAAGAACATCTCATAAATCTAGTCGTACTTCGAGGACCTCTCTGAAATCCTACAGTGTTCACCTGGAACAATCACTCGACCGGCTGTAACCGTTTCAAAACTCAAATCTCCACCAACGCGAAGAAGTCAGATCTCATGTGATGTCGATTACATCCGGCAACGCACCGAAGACTTGTACCGTTGCAGAGCAGACCAATTTCCAGTGGCACTATAATGGTTAAGAGCAGGTGTTCGAAATGTGGAGCTGAACTATATCGAAACCGGGCTTCATATATTTAACTTTATAGAGGTTTGTGGCATTTTATTTATCTAACTACTGACGATATCTATAACTGCGGAATATAGGAGTACCGATGTGAATAATATACTGCCCTTTGCAAATTCCAGGTTTAATTTAAGTAACAGCGCTTACCGAAGTGCAGCTACTGGTCTATCTGACAACAATTAGCGTGCGATTATTGACTGCTGATGGCGAAAATGAATTACGTGCGATCAGTGTACGCGAACCGGATACTTGAACGAGTACGCTCAAAGTGACATCCGCTGGACGCGCTTCTCTGCGGCTGCACGCTGCATAATAATCTGGCGATCCGTACGATGACTAACGGAAATAATGAGCCGCGAGCGCGAATTAATTCCGCGGTTGCCCGCGCAGTCGATCAGCCGCGTAGCGATTCCCGTCTGGCGGGGAAATGTGCTTGCCGAGCCCCGGGCGACGCGTGCGGCTGTAAACTCGTTAATCACGAGCGCTGAAACGAGTACACAGACCGCGCAACCAGCGCAATGTGTGCTCGGAAGGTTCTCTCCTGCACCGGTAGTTTATCTGGTAGCGACTGAACGCGTTTTCTGTGCTGTCTGTAGCGAGCGTCTGGTTGGGTCCTTATACTAGATTTTTATCGACGGAGTTCATGTTTGAAATACCTGGTCGTCCCTGCGTGAAACAGTTTTTGTTTTATATAAATACTACAATTTTCTCGTGAGTTATGATGGTTTTCCTAGCGCTCTGTGCAATCTGTGGAAGCTGACCGGCTATGACCAGGAGAATCCTATGGTCCTAACGTCACAATTTCTAAATTAGAGTGCATTGGAAATGTCCAGATGAGAATGGGGTCCAGGTTGAGAAGATTATTGAAAGAAAAGTCAAAAATATTATTGGTAGATGGCAAGAAAATATGTGGTAAAGGTCGCCTGAGAAATCTTGAAATAGACAGATTACAGAATTATTATGACTTGGCCATAAGGAAAAATGTAGGGAATTTAGAAAACATGAAAATAGCTGTATGGGCTATCTTTTTCCACAAGCTTTCCACAAATGAAAATCCAGTGCACGGTCTTTGTCCGAATGATCCTGACACGTGGTGCCAGTACAGGAGAAGTGCCAGATATGACCACAAACATTCTTTACCTGCACCAGTAATTAATGAAATTAAACCCATATTTAGAGACCGTTGTAAAGATACCTTGTTGCAGAAATGTCCTAATGGGAAAACACAAAATTTGAATGAATGTGTGAATTCCATCATTTGGAACCGGTTACCGAAAGCTGAATTTGTTTAGATTACAGCCCGCAAATTTGGTATTTATGATGCTATTTTATGCTTCAATGGTGGTGTAATTAGAAAACAGGATATTTTGGAATTATTGATCATTAAATCTCGTGGAAATACTGCAAAATCCTAGGTGCAAATAGATAAAGACGGAATCCGCCTAACAGATATTGCTAATTTAAAATGCACGAAAGAAGCCAGATAGAAAAGAAGAGGGACCAAGAGAAGAAAAGAAGATCAGTATGATTCAGGTGATGCTTAGTATGGAGCAGGAAAATATTAGTGGTAAGTAACTCTTATCAATAAATGTATTAGAATTGCAATATTAAATTTTAAATGGATTTTTCTCAAGACCACTTTTCTTTTACTTTCAGTTACCATTATTTGATAAACTAATGGAGTTAGAAACATGAAATTTGGTTGTTTGAACTGCAGATGGTAATACACTATTACAAGTAAATGAAAACCACCAAACAATCAGAAAATGTTTTGTAATAATTAATGTACAAAAAAGTTAAATTTTACTAGTGAAAGAATAAAAATTGTTCGTCTTCAAGACAATAACAGGTATTATGTTCATTTTACTTGTAAATTGAAGCAGATCTTCATAAACGTATTAACTGTCGAAACGTGCCACTAGCGGTGTCATTTCGTTTTTTTTCTGTCTATTAACACCAGTTTATATAAACTTCAACTATCGCAATACAAATTCGTTTTTTGTAATTAGGAGTAAAGAAGTAAAGCGTACAGTAGTGAGTCGCAAATGATGTGGATTGCGCATCTAGATTTCGGTCACTGTGTGACCATCTTCAGTACAGCAAACGTAAGTTGAAACAATGTGAACTGAACCTCTGAAATAAACAATCCATTTGGGTCTATGTGGATATTCAAGTAGTTTTAACGTTTTAACTTACATTTCGTGCACCGAAGATGGCCACACAGTGACCGAAATATAGGTGTGCTACCACTTACGAATGATGCTATATCCTTTACCGCTTGAAACGAATACATTCGCTCGACAAAACTGTTGGAATAAAACTTGGTGCCAAATCCAGTTCAACTGGTGCATTAGACTGTGAAAAGCCCGTGTTTGTTGGTGGGCGCTGCACGTAATGCTCCAAATACTCTCAGATGGGTAGAGATTCGGCGGTCTAGCTGGCCAAGGTCGAGTTTATCAAGCACGAAGACAAGCAGTAGAAATTCTCTCCGTGTGGGGGCGGACATTATCTTGTAGATCCAGGACGGCTTGTCATGAAGGACAACAAAACCGAGCGTAGAATATCATCAACGTACTACTGTGCTTTAACGATGCCGCTGATGACAGCGACAGAAGTCATGTCATGAGAAGAAATGACACTCAGACGACCACTCCATGTTGTAGAGTCGTATAAAAGGCGACAGTCACAGTGGTATCCTATTGCTGTCCGGAGGCTATCTAGTCATGTCTTCCCTGGTCACCGGGGCACAATTCGAAGCGGAAGTCATCACTGAAAGCAAGTGTACTCCATTCAGTGAGATAGCAGTCCGAAGATGAGTCTGGAAACGCTCCAGACAACAGTGGGATATCAACGTGAATGTCGTCCGCCGTACAGCCCGACAACCAGAAGTGTTGGCCTGGGGAGACATTTATTTTCATAGCACGACTCCTATGGTTGTCATCCGCGGAAGTCTTATAGCACAACGATGGGCCGACTATATGCTGCGCCACGTTCTGTTGTCCTCCATGGCAAGCTATCCTGGGCTTACATTTCAGCAAGACAAAACGCGCCCGCACACGGAGAGAGTTTCTTCTGCTTCTCTTCGTGCTTGACATACCCTACCTTGGCCAGCAAGTTTGGCGTGTCTCTACTCAGTTGAGAGCGTATGGAGTATTATGGGCAGGACCTTCCAACATACATGGGATTTCAATCTACCGCGCCACTCAGACAGAATTTGGCACGATACCCTTCAGGAGGACATCTAAAAACTCTGCAATCAATGCCAAGCCGAATAACTACGTGCAGAAGTGCCGAAGGTGGACCAGCGCGTTATTGACTTGCTCGATTTGTGAAACCTTTCCTCTCGACTAAACCACACAGTTTTTCAGAAAACGTAATTGTATGTTTTTGTATGTAGATCAGATCTACCGGTTTCCGTCCCATTCTGGTAATATCTTCATGGTGAGCATTTTGTCTTGGAATTTATGTGAAAATGAGATTTAAAACCTTGAAACCGCTCTGCATCTACATATGTACTCAGCTACCCACCAAGCGGTGTGTGGCGGAGGGTACAATTGGCTCCAAAGTCATATTTCCCCCCCCCCCTCCCCCCACCCCCCCATCTGTTCCACTCGCGGATCACGTGAGGGAAAAACGACTGTATGAACGCCTCAGTACGAGCTCTTATTTCTCTTACCTTTGAGTGGTGATCACTGCGCGATTTGAAAGTTGGTGTAATAATATAGACTCTACTTCTTCGGCGAAGATCGGATTTCGGAATTTAGTGAGCAGCCCCTTATGTTTAGCGCGCCGTCTATCTGCAAGTGTGTCCCACTTCAAACATTCTATGAGATTTGTAACGCTCTCGCGATGGTTAAATGTACCAGCCACTCATCTTGCGCTCTTCTTTGGGAATTCTCAATCTCTTGTATCAGACCCAACTGGTAAGCGTACCATAGAGACGAACAATACTCCAAGACTGGACGAACTAACGTGTTGTAAGGTATTTCCTTTGCTGAAGGACTGCATCGCTTCAGGATTCTACCAATAAACCACAATCTTACCCGTTACTTGTGTAATCTGATCATTCCATTTGAGATCATTTCGAATAGTCACACCCAGGTACTTGACGGATGTTACTGCTTCCAAAGACTGGGCATTTATTTTGTACTCATACATTCATAGTAATTTTCGCTTTGTTATACGCAGTAGGTTACACTTACTGATATTCAGAGATAACTGAGATTCATTACACAACGCATTAATTTTCTGCAAATCCTCATTGATTTGTTTACAACTTTCGTGTGATGCTAGTTTCCTGTAAACTAGAGCATCATCGGCAAACAGTCTAATGCCACTGTCAATATCATTAACCAGATTGTTTATGTAAATCGTAAAAAGCAGAGGACCTATAACGCTGCCCTGTGGCACACCTGAAGTTACGCTCGTTTCTGTTGAAGTCACCCCGTTCAGGACGACATACTGCTCTCTGTCTGTCAGAAAACTTTCTATCCAACTGCATATGTCATCATATAGACCGTAAGCGCGCACTTTCTGGAGCAAGCGACAGTGCGGAACCGAGTCGAACCCCTTTCGATAGTCGAGAAATACGGCATCAAGCTGCAAGCCGGTATCTAGAGCTTGTTGTATATTATATACAAAGAGGGTCAGCTGTGTCTCGCATGACCTCTGTTTCCTAAAACCGTGCTGGTTTCTGCAGATGAGCTTCTCAGAGCCTTCAAAGATCATTATGTCTGAACAGTAAATATGATCCATGATTCCACAACAAATCGATGTCAGTGAAATTGGCCGGCAATTATATGCATCCGATTTTCTACTCTTTTTATACATTGCTATGACCTGGGCCTTCTTCCAGTCCCGTGGAACTTTCCGCTGTTCCAATGATCTCTGATAGATGATGGATCAGAATGGTTATATATTTGTAGCATACTCAACAGGAAATCTTACGAGGATACTGTCTGGGTGAGATGCCTTCCTGGCGTCTGAGGATCTTCAATGATTTACAATCCGAGATACACTAAACACTATGTCAGCCATCCTTGCGTTTGTTCGATATTTGAAAGGTGGAATGGTGCTGCAGTCCTCTACCGGAAACGAGTTTTTGAAAGCTAGGTTTAGAATTTCGGCCATCTATTTATCATCATCAGTTACATTACCCGTACTGTCAGCAAGAGATGGTATTGAATTATTTGTAGCGTTCATAGATTTTACGTACGACCAAAATTTTTTGGGGTTATTCTTAGAATCTGCAGATAAAATATTGCTAGCAAATTCGGTAAAAGAATCTCTCGTTTACCTTTAGACAGCTGCTTTCACTTCGTATAATTTCTGTTTGTCAGCTGGGAAGTGTCTACGCTTAAAACGACTGTGCAAAATTCTCTGTTTCTCAGAAACTTCCTAATATGTTTACTGTACCACGGTGGATCCTTTCCCTTCCTTATGTTTTTGCTAGGCACATACTTCTCTATCACATGGTGGACAACACCTATAAATTCCGACCAAAGATGCTCAATATCTTTGTGTTCCGCGGTGAATGCTTGGAGCTGACTATGAAGATATTCATTAATGACACTTTTAAATGCTTTTCCGGTCGTATGTACAAGAGTATTCTAAAAGTGAGTGTGGGAGAATACCTGATTATTTAGCCTACACCAGTGTTGTACGATTTGGGTAATTCGAGGGTTGGCTGAACTAAGGTGACAGGATGCAGTTATGAGAACTGGTTCTCCCATAAAGAAAGAGTCCGCTAGCTGTATTCCCGACAAACTTCGTCTTCTCAAGGGGAAAAATATGTTCATGCCGAGAAGTATGTCCGTATTAAGCAACTTGATTTTAAAAGGAGAAAATAAGCGCTGGGATGCAACTGCCTGAGGCGTCCTTTGCTCTGCTCGGAAGCACACTGAGGAGGTGCCGATCACGTCTCTGGGCTGCCCGGCAGCCACGGCGCCGGCTCTTACGGGTACCCTGCAAGCCACCGGCGCCCCAGGCGGTCACGTTTCGGAGCGGTCGCTCCTGGTCACGCGGTTCCGCCCTGTGTCGATAACTGCTGGGTCGCACTACCCGGGTGCCGGTTGCGACAACCAATGGGGGCCTTCCCACAGTACACTACCCTCGCTCTCTTTCTTTCTCATACACATAAACACTATCCTTGAGAACGTGGTAGTACAGAGTAGAAGAAAAAAAATTACATAAATTTTTTTGACTACAGAGGTATACGGAATGACGGTTGTATTGTGCGAGTACAATTGGCCCATTGCAGTGACCCATTCTGCAAGAGCAACAGGTGTAGGTAGAAACAGCAGTGGAAAGTTTAGTTGGATAGAGGAGCAGATGGACAAGGGGAGGCAAGTGAGCATCGATGAGGAGAGGGAGTAGGAGGGAATGGAAAGAGGAGTAGGAGGGGTGGACAGAGAGTGAGGTAGGAGGGGAGACAGCAAGAGCAGCAGGAGGCGTAGGGCAGAGGAATGGGTAGGAGGGGTGAGACAGAGGAGGGGCAAAACGGTGGAGCAGGGAAAGGGGAAGGAGGGGAGGGACAGAGAGAGGGAGAGAGAGAGAGAGAGAGAGAGAGAGAGAGAGAGAGATACAGGGAGAGATCGAAAAAATAAGAGGGGGAGATGGACGTAGGGACAGCTACAAGGAGTAGATGAACAGTGACAGGAGGAGGAGATGCACAGAGGAGAAGGGGGGGGGGGAGAAGAAATGAGGGTAGCTGAGAGTGGATCAATTCGGCAGAAGGGATGCTGGGCAGAATGTGAGAAGGAGAGGGAGACGAAGAAGGCAGATGAAACGTGTATAAGTGTGGTGGAAAATGATGAGGTGGAGGAGGAGATGGACAGAGAGAGATGGGAAGATGAGGTGGACATATATATGGGTTACGAGGAGGCGCACAGCGGGAGGTTGAGGAGATGTTTCCAATATTCCTGGATGTGTTGAATGAATTCGTGAGCGAAGCCGCAGAGGAGAGCCTAGTTTTGAATAAAAATCATCATCAATGGCGGTCAAAGACTTCTGGTAAGGACACCCTCTTTCTGCCAATGGCCCTGTCGAAGAGAGCAGAGTAGCGGAGAAATACTCAGGTCAAAGCCTTGCCCTTGGGGTTGGAAACGCCCTTTAAAAGACGAAAAAATCAGAGATGATCAACGGTATGAGGCAGAAGCAGGCAAAGGAAGTCACTACTTTATAACTATATGATTTGTATTCACAGACATTTGGCCTCTAATTGAGAAAGCATCACCATGTTATCTTCATCGCAAAATATACACGACTGGTTCCCCATTCGGGCCACAGCGAAGGAAAGTGAAAAAGTGAATGGATAACTACCAACGAAAGCGTAACATACTACGAGACGAAACATGGAATGTCAGAAATTTTTCTGGGAAGCAAGAAAATCGGAAAATGGAAATGCTTGGGCTCAGTCCGGGCACAGTGCAGTTCATCCAAATGAAATGGAAAGAAGATAAGGATTTCTGGTCAGACGAAAACATGGTGGTATTAACAGCAGCAAGGAGCGGTGTAGTGGGAGTAGAATTCGTTATGAATACGAAGGTTAGGCAGAGAGTGGGTTACTATGTAAAGTTCAGTGACAATTTTTATAATATCAAAGCCCACAACAATGCTTCATTTGTACTTCGTGACACCAGAGAATGGAGAGGTAGAGAAAGTCTACGAGAAAATGAGCAAGTGATACAGTATGTAAAGCAGACAAAACTTCTACTAATCATGAGTGACTGTGAAATCTGTAGTAGGAGAGGAAGGAGGAAAAACAGTTGGACAGAATTAGACAGGAGAAAGAATTATTAAGTTTTGCAGTTCATTTCAGCTAGTTATGGGGTATACACTGTTCACAAGATGAGGAGATATTCAAGAAAAAGGCCAGGAGAGATGGATGGATTCAACTTGTTTTACATCGTGGTGGGACATAGATTCCAAAATAAAATAGTCGATTGTAACGTGTATCCACCAGAACATAATTCAATAGTGCTGCAGAGCAGACTAAGTTTTAGGAACAGATCAGGAGAAACGGGAAGATTAAATTTGTATTGCATCGTGGTGAGACAGAGATTTCGCTGTCAGATAATGGATTGTAACGTGCCACAAGATATAGCCGCAGATTACAATTCAGTAATGATGCAGAGTAACTGAGGTTTACAAAAATCGTCCAGTGGAATCAGCGTTGAAAGAAATGAGATATCGAGCTAGAGAGGAATAATTAGTGGCGTTAGAAGTTGTCTGATGCTGTAGATACCTCAATAATAAATATCACAGTAAGTAATTCAGTGGAAGAGGAATTGAAGTACCTACAAAGGGGAATCGAAGTTGCAGAACACACAAACATAGGTGCAAAGTAGGCAAAAGCAATGAAACATTGGATAACAAGAGACGCACTTCGATTAAAAGACGTACTAAAAACATTTTCCGGGTAAGACAGGAATACAACAATATAAACCATTTAGGAATGAGATATGAAATGCGGGGAAGCCAAGATGAAATGGAGTCAGATTTCTGCGATTCCTTACATGTCCAGCCAACCTAGTTATGTTACTGTCTCTTTGATTAATATATTTTCTCAGTCAGAAAAACAAATTTTGTACGAATGTAGCTCACTGTCGGCTAGTAATTGGGTCGTATATTTAACATTAAAAATATATTTGACTGTGTTGTTCCCTACAAATAGTAGTAGTGAATACTGTAGTTGCTTGATATTTTGACTACTCTCTGTGATTCCTTACGTAGGTTAAAGATTGTACTGCATGTACTGCAAACAACTGAAATAACAGCGGAGAGAGTATAGAGGAGCGGTATATTGTCTCTGACAGGTGTTCTAGACCTGACAGCAGATATAAAACTCATAACATATTTCTACATTTTGCAAAATTTGAGAGGTTATATGTTTTTCTGTATTACAGTACCAAAATATCATAAAACAGTTAACACGATCGTTGACTTTGCCGCTTCGACGTGAACTAACCACACTCTATCCTGTCATTTCCTTCACATAAGTTGGCTCTAATACCTCTAGCTACAAAATGATACGAGAGTATCTCTCAGATCGTTAGAGTATGCCTTCGTGTTATATTATGAGAAAACATTTTCAAACACTTACGCACTTTAGCAAATAAAGATATGACGTGAACCAAAGAAGTTTAAACCAGAATTGCAGCGCCTAAGCAATCTCTTAACAAGAAGAAGAAAATCTGAACTAAGAACTGAGAATGGTGAAATGAAATGATTACTGAATGATACAGAATCTTGGACATTAAAGAAGGAAGATCTGTAAAGACTGGAGATCTCTGAGATGCTGATCTGAAGGAGGATGGAGAAGATAAGTTAGACAGAAGGAGTTAAGAACGAGGAGGGATTAAGAGTTTGCTAAAAATGGCGATAATAAAGGCGATTTTAAGGAGAGAAAAGAACGTTTTAAGATATTGTGTAATAAGGTTATGTTTACTTCAAATGGTTCAAATGGCTCTAAGCACTATGGGACTTAACATCTGAGTTCCTCAGTCCCCTAGACTTATAACTACTTAAACCTAACTAACTTAAGGACTACACACACATCCATTCCCGAGGCAGGATTCGAGCCTGCCACAGTATCAGCAGCGCGCTTCTGGACTGAAGCGCCTAGAACCGCTCGGCCACAGCGGCCGGCGATAATGTTTGCTAAGAGATGCTCTGGAGCAGATGGTAAAAGGAAAATGAAAAAGAGAGAAACATATGAGTTTCAAAAGTAGAAATCTGTTACACAAGTGTAAATATAATGGAAGAAGGCAGAGAAAGATGTGTAATCAATATGTAAAGACTTGTAAGGTATGGTACTATGTCGTCAAAATTCACAAAATACACTCCTGGAAATGGAAAAAAGAACACATTGACACAGGTGTGTCAGACCCACCATACTTGCTCCGGACACTGCGAGAGGGCTGTACAAGCAATGATCACACGCACGGCACAGCGGACACACCAGGAACCGCGGTGTTGGCCGTCGAATGGCGCTAGCTGCGCAGCATTTGTGCACCGCCGCCGTCAGTGTCAGCCAGTTTGCCGTGGCATACGGAGCTCCATCGCAGTCTTTAACACTGGTAGCATGCCGCGACAGCGTCGACGTGAACCGTATGTACAGTTGACGGACTTTGAGCGAGGGCGTATAGTGGGCATGCGGGAGGCCGGGTGGACGTACCGCCGATTTGCTCAACACGTGGGGCGTGAGGTCTCCACAGTACATCGATGTTGTCGCCAGTGGTCGGCGGAAGGTGCACGTGCCCGTCGACCTGGGACCGGACCGCAGCGACGCACGGATGCACGCCAAGACCGTAGGATCCTACGCAGTGCCGTAGGGGACCGCACCGCCACTTCCCAGCAAATTAGGGACACTGCTGCTCCTGGGGTATCGGCGAGGACCATTCGCAACCGTCTCCATGAAGCTGGGCTACGGTCCCGCACACCGTTAGGCCGTCTTCCGCTCACGCCTCAACATCGTGCAACCCGCCTCCGGTGGTGTCGCGACAGGCGTGAATGGAGGGACGAATGGAGACGTGTCGTCTTCAGCGATGAGAGTCGCTTCTGCCTTGGTGCCAATGATGGTCGTATGCGTGTTTGGCGCCGTGCAGGTGAGCGCCACAATGAGGACTGCGTACGACCGAGGCACACAGGGCCAACACCCGGCATCATGGTGTGGGGAGCGATCTCCTACACTGGCCGTACACCACTGGTGATCGTCGAGGGGACACTGAACAGTGCACGGTACATCCAAACCGTCATCGAACCCATCGTTCTACCATTCCTAGACCGGCAAGGGAACTTGCTGTTCCAACAGGACAATGCACGTCCGCATGTATCCCGTGCCACCCAACGTGCTCTAGAAGGTGTAAGTCAACTACCCTGGCCAGCAAGATCTCCGGATCTGTCCCCCATTGAGCATGTTTGGGACTGGATGAAGCGTCGTCTCACGCGGTCTGCACGTCCAGCACGAACGCTGGTCCAACTGAGGCGCCAGGTGGAAATGGCATGGCAAGCCGTTCCACAGGACTACATCCAGCATCTCTACGATCGTCTCCATGGGAGAATAGCAGCCTGCATTGCTGCGAAAGGTGGATATACACTGTACTAGTGCCGACATTGTGCATGCTCTGTTGCCTGTGTCTATGTGCCTGTGGTTCTGTCAGTGTGATCATGTGATGTATCTGACCCCAGGAATGTGTCAATAAAGTTTCCCCTTCCTGGGACTATGAATTCACGGTGTTCTTATTTCAATTTCCAGGAGTGTATTATGGTCGACAGTAGTTCCTTTGCTTGAGAGAGGGTGATAAAGTTCACAAAGAGGCAGGAAGATAGTGTGAAACTATTAGGAAGATAAGTAATAAAGAAAGTCCAAATTCGCAATGACTGTCTGACACGACATACATAAAACTTTAAAAAGTATACTACCCGTTTTTCCCAGTTGGAAAAAAGAAGGTACATGGAGTGCTCAAATGTATTTTGCTAGTTTTTCCTTATTTAGGGAAAGAAGACGAACAAATCAGCTGTGGTACCCTCTTACAAGCTCTGTTCACTGGCGTGTGACTTTTCCGTGCGGGCAGCTGTTGGCACGGTTCCCCCCTAAGAACGTACTGTCCTCATCCGCGGAGCGCAAGAACCGGAGCGCAGAGGCTCGCCTAGAGGACTCACGGGCAGATAACGCGCTATTACGTCGGCCTGGAACGACACGTGCTCGGCCAGCTGTGAACTCAGATTAGGGCTGCCTCGTCGCCAGCTGTGCTGCGCTTTCCGCACTCCAGCAACCTGACACGTGTGACGGGACGCCAGGAGTACACGAGCTTACTCTACGCAACCTGGTCTCAACAGACTCACGTGCATTTGCGTCGAAGCGGAACGGCGGAGAAACTGGAAACTAAGGAATGATTGAGGTACAACCCATCTGTCAGTCAGCGATCTGTAAACAAATGTTGGGGATGATTTATCTTACTAGTTGATCGTAAGTACCCGTTGACGTCGTTTTCAGATTTGTATATAGAGGGTGGACAAAATATGTGTACTGAAAGAACACTGGTATGTTGTTAGTAAGTCTCAAGGCTGTGGGCAGTGAAAGGACCAAACCCATAGAGGATTCCCAACAAAGAAATTTACGTTCATGCTCATAAATTAAGGATAATTGCAGAATGTAGTGCCACAGAACGTGGCACTATACAAAACTGGCGCTAAAGCATAGGCACATAAGGAACACACACGTCACATATCTGTCAGTCCACGGTATTGGTAAGTTGAGAAAACCGTCCCGAAAAACATGTGCTACAAAACGCCACTGCTTCCTGCGCATGTACCCCGACATCAATATGGGATATCATCACAATGCACATATACGCAGGCCGCACAACTGGTTGGCATACTCTGGATCAGGTGGTCAAGCAGCTGCTGGGGTATAGCCTCCCATTCTTTCACCAGTGCCTGTCGGAGCTCCTGAGGTGTCGTAGGGGGTTTGAAGACGTGCGGCGATACGTCGACCGAGAGCATCCCAGAGAGCATCCCAGATGTGCTCGATAGGGTTTAGATCTGGAGAACAGGTAGGCCACCTCCTTTCACCTGATATCTTCTGTTTCAATGTACTCCTCCACGATGGCAGCTCTGCGGAGCCGTGCATTGCCATCCATCAGGAGGAAGGTGGGACCCAGTGCACCCCTGAAAAGTCCGACATACTGGTGCAAAATGACGTCCCGATACACCTGACCTGTTACAGTTATTCTGTCAAAGACATGCAGGGGTGTACGTGCACCAATCATAATCCTACCCCACAACATCACACCACGACCTCCATACATGTCCGTTTCAAGATTAAGGTGTTGGTATCTGGTTCCTGGTTCACGCCAGATGAAAACCCGGCGTGAAGCAATGTTCAGACTACACCTGGGCGTCCTTGAACGTAACCTGGGACCACTGTTCCAATGACCATGTTCTGTGTTCTTGACACCAGGCTTTACGGGCTCTCCTGTGACCAGGGGTCACTGGGTCTATGGGCGAATAAACCATCTCAGTTAAGTCGTTTGTTGACTGTGTGTCTAGAGACAACTGTTTCAGTGGCTGCGGTAAGGCCCCGAGCGAGGCTACCTGCAGTACTCTCGTGGCTGTCTGCGGGCACTGATGGTGTTGTACACTGTGGACGTCCCGTACTGTAGCGCCTGGACACGTTTCCTGTTTGCTGGAACCGTTGCCATAATCGTGGGATCACCGCCGTGCTAGTCAAAGTCATAATGGAGGTGGTTTGCCGTAGCCTTCCTCCGACCGTAATGGGGATGAACGATGAAGACGACATAACGACACCCAGTCATCTAGGCGCCGCAATCGAACCCGGGACCAAGTGCTCGGGAAGCGATAACGCTACCGCTAGACCACGAGCGGCGAACTGCAACTTACTATTTGTTCATCGGTACACTTACACTAATACTCTCTTCAAACTGGGCAAGATCAAACAACTTACAGACGTGTTGCAATAATTCCAGATCGAAATCCCTGCAATCCAGGAAACACGATTTACGGACGAAAACCATTTTGACACAGACAACTACAGGATCTACAAAGGAAACCAGCAGTTAAAACTTATGAGAAAAGTCTCAAACAGTTTGATACAGCATTTGTAGTCCACAAATCTATCAACGACTCTGTCATTGACTTCCAGTCTGCCTCAGAACGTACATCAACGCTCTCCGTCAAATCGGCCAACAAAGCATATACCTTGATCAACGCACACGCACCCACAAATAACTATAACAAGAAGAACCCCCAGAAAGTGGATGACTTCTGGAATGACCTTGAAGAGACGACAAACAATGTTGCCAAACACCATGTAATAATCTTGTTAGGCGACTTTAACGCGCAATTAGGCAAAGAGAAAAAAATACAAGTAAATCACCGGAATCCATACAGCTCACAGGAGAACTAACAAGAATGGGGAAAGATTGATAAAATTTTGCGAACATTTCGGCCTCGTTATTATGTCAACACAATTTAAAAAACCCAACAAGAAACTGTATACTTGGAAGTCGCCCAATACAATGTTGGGTGAATTCCAGAGAGACCATGTGGCCATCTCCAAGAGTAACACAACAAAAGTTCTGAATGTGAAAACGAGAAGAGGATGTTTTGAATCAGACCACCATCTTCTACAGATAAAGACCAGATTACAACCAAATGAAAAAAAGCCAAAACTAAACAAAGTGCTGAGACCAGACCCCGTATACATAAAACTCAACAAGAAAAACATCATACAATAAATCAGTCAGACAGACACCACAAACTGGACAGAATTTGTGGACGTCCTCAAATCCGCGATGAAATTGGGTCAACCCCCGAGAAGGAGAAAACACAGGTGGTGGAATATAATATGTGACCAGGCAATAGAAGAAAGGACCAATGCCTGAAAAAAATTCAATAGCCACAAAACAAGAGAAAAATGGCAACAATTTCTGGTAATCCGAAAACAAACATCAAAAACAATTCGGAGGGAAAAAAGAAATTATGACAAACGGCGACTAGATGAGATAGAACAAGACTTTAAGAAGAACAACACCAGGAATTTTTATAAGACGTTTAAAGAACATATTGCAGGATACCAGCAAACCAAGTCTTTGCTTCAAGAAACCGGATGGTTCACTAGAAACTAACACGAAGAACAACTGCCAAGTCCTCGCAGACCATTTCAACAAACTTCTCGACTGTGAAAGACCTACAGAGGATATTCACTACCAGACATCTACACCAAATCTCGACGCTAAACCACCAACTATCAACGAAATAGCAGAAATAATCAAGACACTGAGAAAAAATAGAGCCCAAGGAGATGGAATTATTGCAGAACTATGGCAGTTAAATGATGAAAGATTAACAGGGAAAATCTATAAAATCATATTAAACATTTGGGAAACAGAACAGATCCCTTCTGAATGGAAATGCGCACTCATCGATCCACTCCACAAAAAAGGGGACAAAACTGAACCAAATAATTACAGGGGTATCTCACTCGTGACGGTCACATATAAAATCCCATCAAAAGTTCTCATGAATAGATTAGAAGAACAAGCTGACCCACAAATAGGAGAATACCAGGCTGGTTTTCGCAAGGGACGATCCTGCATAGAACAGATCTGGAATCTGAAAATGATTCTCCAAATGAGAAACACCAGAAACACAGTGGTCACTTTTGTAGATTTTAAAACGGCCTACGACTCAATAGACAGAGTAGCGCTCTGCAACACGCTGGAAGAATTCAGCATTGACAGAAAGACAAGAGCAATCATTAGGGAAACATTAACTGACACAGTCTCCAAGGTCAAATTTGTGGGGGATATCTCTGAATTATTTGAAATCCAAACTGGAGTGCGACAAGGTGACGGACTTTCACCATTACTCTTTAAAATCATTCTTGAAAAAAATTATCAGGAAATGGGAAAAAGAAGTCAAAAGAGTCCCAATTGGCATTAGAAAAGATAATAGATTCAATGTGAAGTGTTTAGATTTTGAAGATGACCTTGCAATCCTCACAGATAATAGAAAAGGAGCCACTAACGCCATAGAGAAGTTACACGAAATTGCACAAAGAACTGACCTGCAAATTTCATATAAGAAAACCCAGTACATAGAAAGAGTGCCACAAGACAAATTGCCTATTGTGACAACCCATGGGAAAACCGTACAAGTACCACATTTTAAGTACCTGGGAGATATCATCCAGCCATCAGGGATCAACCTAAAGGCCAATGAGGAAAGAATAAAAAAACTACAGAAAGCATATAAACTCACGTGGAACTATTATAACAAAAAGTCCATATCCATTAACGCAAAATTGAGGCACTACAACACTGTCGTACTTCTGGAGGCACTATATGCATCTGAAACAACACAAATAAGTGGGCAAACTAAAATCAGAGAAATAGAGAAACAAGAAAGGAAAATTCTCAGGAAAATTTTTGGCCCAATACAAGAGCAAGAAATCTGGAAGAAGAGACCAACATCAGAATAATATAAATAGACAGATATGATTACGGATACAATAAGGAAAAGAAGAATGCAGTTCTACGGACGTATCCACAGGATGAATGAAAACAGAATTTCAAAGAGAATTCTTAAAGTCATCAACTCAGGCAGGGGAAAAACAAAATGGATTAAAGAAGTTGAAGAGGACCTCAGACAAGCACACATAACAGTAAACGATGCAGAAAATAGAACTGAATTCAGGAACATCAACAAAAAACATAAATTTGACACCACAACACAGAAGAGACCAGGATGCAAATGGACAGCGGAGCGAAAGAAACAACACAGTGAACACATGAAGAAAATTTGGGATCAGAAAAAACATAAACAATCATCATAAAGGAATTCAAGTTCAAATGCTCTCTTTAAATGGGAATAATCGAAAATAATAATAATAATAATAATAATAGAATGAATCTTTAAGAAAATACTTTACAAATATGCAAAATACTTTAGATAAAATAATTTGACACAGGATTAACAAGCGTGGCGGCTATGAATGATTTCAAATCTTCTGAATAGTTTAAAACACCAAAATCATTATTTACAAACTACAGTTGCATCAATTACAGTACTGCTCCAACTCAGCAGTCGTAGATCCACTTAGTTGTATTGGTCACGTGGCGACGAGTGTTCCCTGGGTGCAGCCTCCTGTTCATCCAAACGTACAGAATTCGCAGGGCCTTACTGCTGAGCTGTAATAGTTGAATTTATGGTTCTTCCTGGCCAAAAGAAGTCTACTATTATGAAACATCGGCTTTAATTTGAAGAAGGAATTTATGAGAACGTACGTTTAAAGTACAGATTTGTATGGTAGTGAAACATGGACTGTGGGAAAACCAGAACATAAAAGAATCGAAGCATGTGAGATGTGGTGCTAGAGACGAATGTTGGAAACTTGGTGGAAAACACTGAAAAGAGGAAGGGACTGGATGATGGCACATCTGTTAAGACGTCGGGGACTCACTTGCATGGTTCTAGAGGGAACTGCAGAGGCTAAAATCTGTAGAGGAAGACAGAGATTGGAATACATCCAGCAATTGATTGAGAATGTACGATGGGAGTGTTACTCTGAAATGAAGAGGTTGGAGCAGGAGACGAATTCGTGGAGGGCTGTATATCAAACAAGTCAGAAGAACGATGACTCAAAAAAAAAAAATAGTTCTTGTACTTGGAGATGCAAATGTTCTTTCGGGAGTAGTAGATTCTCTCCAGCTAGGGACATCTGGGATCTACTGCCAAGTCCTCAGTCTCACTCTTAGGTAGTTGACGACTGGTAAATCCAATGATCTTGTACACTGACGTGAGAAAACTTATGAGATACCTCCTATTATAGTGTAGGATCTCCTTTTCCCGGCGTGGTGCAGCAGGTCGACGTGACATGGGCTCAAGTAGTTGTTGGAAGTCTCCTGCAGAAATATTGTGTCATGCTGCCTCTGTAGCCGTCGGTAATCGCGAAAGTATTGCGAACTTAGGACTTGCGCATGAACTGGTCGCTCAATTATGTGGCATAAATGTTCGAAGAGTTTCTTGTCGGCTGATATGGGCGGGCAAGTCATTCGCCCGAACACTTCAGAATGATTTTCAAACCAATCCCGAGCCATTGGGCCTGGTGACATGGAGCATTGCCATCCACAAAAACTCCACATGGGAACATGAAATCCACGAATAACTGCAAATGATCTCTAGGTAGCTGGAGATAACCACTTCTAGTCAATGATCGGTTCAGTTGGACCAGAGGACCCAGTACATTCCATGTAAATGCAGTCCACACCATTATGGAGCCACCATCAGCTTGTACAGTTCTTTGTTGAGAACTTGGGTCCATAGCTTCGTAGGGTTTGCTTCGCACTCGAAGCGTAACATCAGGTCTTACCAACTGAAAGCGGGGCTCATCTGACGAGGTCACCGTTTATCAGTCGTCTAGGGCCAGGGGAGGTACTTCTGTTTGCAAGGGCACTTGCGTAGATCGTCTGCTGCAATAGCCCATTAACGCCTCATTTCGCTGCACTGTCCTTATGGGTATGTTCGTCGTACGTCCCGTACTGATTTCTGCCGTTATCTGACGCAGTGTAGCATGTCTGTTACCTCCGAGAACTCTACGCAAATGTCGATGCTCTCAGTCTTTAAGTGTCCGTGGTGAGCAGTACTGCTGGAAATTTGATAGTCTTTTGACAATGCGCATCTCAGAATATTGAATTCCCTGACTATTAAGGTGATGGAATGTCCTATGCGTCTAAATCCAACTATCATTCTGCGTTCAAAGTATATCAACCCCCGTCGTGCGGCCATAATCAGGGCAGAACATTTAGATGCGACAAACCCACTAAAGAGACAGCCTACATTACACTCGTCCGTCCTCTGCTGGACTATAGCTGCGCGGTGTGGGATCCTTACCAGGTAGGATTGGCATAGGACATTGAAAAGGTGCAAAGAAGGGCAGCCCATTTCGTATTATCGCGCAATAGGGGTTAGAGTGTCACTGATATGATACGCGAGTTGGGGTGGCAGTCACTGAACCACAGGCGGTTTTCTCTGCGGCGAGATCTATTTACGAAATTTCAATCAGCAACTTTTTCTTCCGAATGCGAAAGCATTTTGTTGACACCCACTTACATAGGGAGAAATGATCATCATAATGAAAGAAGAGAAATCAGAGCTGAACGGAAAGATTTAGGTGTTTCTCTTTCCCACGCGCCATTCGACACTGGAATAGAATACTATAGAAGTAGTATGAAAATGGTTCGTTGAACCCTCTGCCAGGCACTTAAGTGTGAATTGCAGAGTAACCATTTAGATTTAGATGTAGATGTAGAACATTTTCACATCAATCACGACCGGCAATGCACCGCCTTTTAAGATCCTGTTTACGCGTTTGTACCGCCATCTGTATAAGCGCATATCGCTATCTCACGAATTTCGCCACCTTAGTGTGTAAAGTCTACACAGCTTTTGGAGAGCTTTCTGGGGAAGCAACTTATTAAAACACGTCCGTCTACGCAGTTTACTGAAGGTAATAGTGGTATTAGCGAAGGGAAAAGACACAATAGTAGCAAAGATTTAGCACGATGCACAGTAGTAAATTACAAGAAAGCAGCCTTGTATACTGAATATACGCGTATCTACGTTTTACTGAATTAATCTCTTTTTAACAATGCGTTATCAGCAAAGATCCCCGCAGTGGTTTCCCCCTCAAATGCTATCACACCTGCTAGGAGGGAACACGGGTTACACGGCCCAGGAGGTAGAGGTACGCGTCTGGGAGTTTTCCCGGCAATCGATAGCCAATTGTGGGCGGCGGGCGGGAGGCTAGATTGGGGTTGAGCTGTCGGCCGGCAATGAAATTAATGTGCGCGGGCGGGCGCAAGCAACGCGTGTGTGGGTGTGGGTGCGGGCGCACCTCTCCCAGAGCGAAATCCTTTCAGCGAGGGAGCCTCTCATTTCCGCTTCTGGAGCCACAAGATAAACCTGTGGCCGCAGTTATTGCCAATCTTTCTTCTCAATCAAAGTCCCTCTGTTTTCTCTTGTCATCTATGTTGACTTCCCGCAACTGATTCTTTTTCAATAGCTGGACAGTCATGTTGTGGCCGATACCAATCCAGTATGTCAACGGAGCGTCAGCTTGTAATTTGTTTGAAAAAAGCAATTTCCAGCATACGTTCGGAATATTACTTAAAGGCATCGACATGTACGTCTCCAATTATACTTCGCAATCTACCTTACGTTGTGTGGTGGAGGCTACTTTGGGTACCATTTTAACTTGCTCCTTAACCCCACCACTCATATGTACACTGCGTGAAAAAATTTGCAACATAAAAAATAATTAATTTACAGTAATGACGTTTGTGGAATACATCTGCTGGTAAAATATTTAAGTGATTAACATTCCAAGATTACAGGTTGATGTAATCACGAGATAAGCGATTGCAAATATGAAATGCTGGCACATTAATAACCGGTGTAACCGCCAGAATGTTAAATACAAGCATGCAAATGTGTATTCATTGTGTTGTGCAGGTACGGGAGGTCAGTTTGAAGGCTGGTGTGTCATGCCTCTTCCCCGTAATTGGTAAACAAAGAGATGGTTCAAAATGGTTCAAATGGCTCTGAGCACTATGGGACTTAACATCGGAGGTCATCAGTCCTCTAGAACTTAGAGCTACTTAAACCTAAGGACATCACACACATCCATGCCCGAGACAGGATTCGAACCTGCGACCGTAGCAGTCGCGAGGTTCCAGACTGAAGTGCCTAGAACCGCTCGACCACCGCGGCCGGCAAACAAAGAGACGGTTAATGCTCTTTGTGGATAATGCTGTAGTTCTCATCCAATTATGTCAGATAAGCGCTCGAACGCTCGAGCAGGCCAAGCAAACATGTCCACGTCTGCAGAGTAGGTTGGGTTACAACTGTGGTATATGCTGAGCGTTATCCTTTTGGAAAATACCCTATCGAAAGTGTAATACGACAACATCGATTATGGTAATTGTTGACAGAAAAAGCTAATTAAAGCAAGGTTACATAAGTTGGCAACTTGTGGCGAGTTGGAAATACAAAGTCGCGACAAGAGTGCAAGGTAACATGAGGAGTACGCAAACTCTTGACTTCTACCTGGAGGAAATATTAATTACACTGTAGTAAGCAGCTGCCATCTAGCAACAGAAAGCCAGAAAAATTATCAATTCAGAGATAGCGACTGCAGCGTGATGCAAACTGGTGGCCGAAACTTGAAGCTAGTAAATTATTTCGTAAGTAAATTGTGTGAACAAATAATTGTATTAGTGAAACCTCCTGGCAGATTAAAACAGTGTGCCGGACCAAGACTGTAACTCGGGAACTTTGCCTTTCACCGGCAACTGCTCTACCATCTGAACTACCCAAGCACGACACGATCAGTACCCACAGCTCTCCTGCGAACCTTGCAGAAAGCTGGTAGTTTACTCGGTAGAGCACTTTCCTGCAAAAGGAAAAGGTCCCGAGTTCGGGTCTTGGAGCGGCACGCAGTTGTAATCTGTCAGGAAATTTCATATCAGCGCATACTCCGCTGCAGAATGAAGATTTCATTCTGGAAACAGCCTCCAGGCTGTGGCGAAGCCATGTCTCCGCAATATCCTTTTTTCCAACAGTGCTAGTGCTGCAGGGTTCGCCGGACAGCTTCTGTGAAGTTTGGAAGGTAGAAGACGAGATACTGGCAGAACTGAAGCTGTGGGGACGGGTCATGAGTCGTGCTTGGGTAGCTCAGAAGGTAGAGCACACGCTGCGAAAGGCAACCGTCCCAAGATCGAGTCTTGGTCCGGCACACAGTTTTAATCTGCCAGGAAGTTTCATATCAGCGTACACTCCACCGCAGAGAGAAAATTTCATTCTGGAAATTGTATTAATGTCTGAACATGTTGAAAGAGTATGTATACTATTTATGAAATTAACTATATGGCAAGACGTTTTAGAGAAGCTAGGCCTTATATAAAGCTAGTGCGTCATAAGGGAAACCCCCGTCATTCAACGGACATTAAACGTAGGCGGGCGCATTTTATCGTGAAAACGACACTTACAGTACTGATAAAGTAATGAGAATAGTGATGTAAAACAGTGCGAAAAGTAAGTCCCCACCCCAGTGCAAAATAAAACGCCTAAAATGAACTGGCATTAAGAAAACGGGAACGAAATGTTAATCTTCTGGGGCATTTTTCTTCATACAGTAGGAAACAAAGGCCGGGATGTACGAATCAGAAAAAAGTGTCTGGGAATTTTCAGGAATTCCATTCCACCGAGGTACATTGTCTGTTAGTCGGTTTCCGGCAATAAGAAGTTTCGTCAGGTTTAATGACAAAAGAACAAGAAGGCCTAGGTTACAAATTGATAAACTTTCTACTTATCCTACAAATATAATGTATTTATGTGACTGAGCGGGAAAGAAATGTTAGATAAATTAAAGATACAATGGATGAACAACTAATTCTATTTAGTGGCCACTGTGAATTTGTGCAATATATGCCAAATAAGCTTGGAAAGCGAGGAAAGTATATATACTGTATGTGTGAAGCTTAACGCCGTTATGCCATTGATGGGATTTTGTATACAAAAAGAAAATTGAGGATGAGTTAGATGACGATCAGTTTGGCTTTAGGAAAGGTAAAGGATCAGAGAGTCAAATCTGACGTTGCGATTAATAATGGAAGAAAGAATAAAGAAAAATCAAGACACGTTCATAGATTTGTCAACCTGACAAAAGCGTTCGACTGTCTAGTATGGTGCAAGATGTTCGAAATTCTGAGAACAATAGGGGTAAGCTGTAAAGAGAAACGAATAATATGCAACATGTATAAGAGCCAAGAGGGAATAATAAGAGTTCTCGAACTAAAAAGGATGAGACAGGGATGTAGTCTTTCGCCCTTACTGTTCGACCTGTACATGGAAGGAGGAATGATGGAAATAAAAGAAAGGTTCAGGAGTTGGATTAAAATTCGAGGTGAAAGGATGCTAATGATACGATTGGGTGATGACATTGCCATCCGCAGTGAAAGTGAAGAATAATTACATAATCTGCTGCATGGAATGAACAGTCTAATGAATATAGAATATGAATTGAGGGTAAATTGAAGAGAGATGAAAGTAATGAGAGGTAGCAGAAATGAGAACAGCGTGAAACTTAACATCAGGATTTATGGTCACGAAGCAGATGAAGTTAAGGAATTCTGCTACCTAGGCAGCGAAATAACCAAGGACGGATGGAGCAAGGAGGACATCAAAAGCAGACTAGCACTGGAAAAAAGGGCATTCCTGGCCAGGAGAAGTCTATCTACTAGTATCACACGTAGACTTTAATTTGAATGAGAAATTTCTCAGAATGTACGTCTGCAGCACAGCATTCTTTGGTAGTGAAAGATGGACTGTGGAAAACTAGAACAGAAGAGAATCGAGGCATTTGAGATGTGCTGCTGCAGACGAATGTTGAAAATTAGGTGGACTGATAAGGTAAGAAATGAGGAGGTTCTGTGGAGAATCGGAGAGGAAAGGGATATGTGGAAAACTGACAAGGAGAGGGGCAGGTTGATTAGACGTCCACTAAGACATCAGAGAATGACTTGCATGGTACTAGAGGGAGCTGTGGATGGCAAAAGCTGTAGAGGAAGACACAGATTGGAGTACGTTCAGCAAATAATTGTGGACGTGGGTCGCAAGTGCTTCTAATGAGATGAAGAGGTTGGCACAGTAGATGAATTCGTGGTGGGCCGCATCAAACCAGTCAGAAGGCTGATGGCTCAAAAAAAAAAAAAAAAAAAAAAAAAAAAAAAAAAAAAAAAAAAAAAAGGACAAGAAGAAAACCAGGTGAGCTGCCCCACAAAATTTGGGGTCTTACCACGGAGAATATCATTGCGGCCTGTATAGCTGGTACAGCCAGAGAGAGTGTACATCTTTTGAGTAAAAACCTAAGTGTTGTGGAGAGAATGAGGATGCACAAAAGAGAAACCAGGTACACATGCAAAAGACAAACTATTCATTCTCACACGACTCTCAGGTGCAACATGTAGTATGCACTCTAAATGCCTTTATTCTTTATACACCACAATATGCAACATACCTCAAGGGCACTTGCGTAAGAGGAGGATGTTCGCCAAGGAACTTTCAGTGGAGTTGATCTAACCGCTTATGACCACAGTATCTAATTCCTTTCTACAGAAATCCATATCTTGTATTTGGATAAGTTCATTACCATACGTCAGAAAAACAATAGCGTAGCCAAAACAACAGCATTATGAACCAGTGGTGTAGGGGTAGCGTCTCTGATTCATAATCAAAACGTGTTTGGTCCCGGGTTCGATCCCCGCCACTGAATAAATTTTGATAAATAATCAGCATTGGCGGCCGAAGACTTCCGGCATAAGAAGTCAGCCTCATTATCCAACGGCCTTGTCTAAGAGGACGGAGGAGCGGATAGAGGTTCAGGGCACTCTTTTGTCCTAAGGGTGGGAAATTGCCCCTAAAGGCGGAAGAATCAGCAATGATCAACGACATGAGGATGCAGAAGGCAATGGAAACCACTGCATTAAAGACACGTAACGTGTATTCACAGGACATGTGGCCTGTAATTGAAGAAGTGTCATGATGATCTCTCCATTGGCAAAAGATTCCGGAATAGTCCCCCATTCGGATCTCCGGGAGGGGACTGCCAAGGGGGAGGTTACCATGAGAGAAAGATTGAATAATCAACGAAACGATAACGTTCTACGAGTCGGGGCGTGGAATGTCAGAAGCTTGAACGTGGTAGGGAAACTAGAAAATCTGGAAAGGGAAATGCAAAGGCTCAATCTAGATATAGTAGGGGTCAGTGAAGTGAAGTGGAAGGAAGACAAGGATTTCTGGTCAGATGAGTATCGGGTAATATCAACAGCAGCAGAAAATGGTATAACAGGTGTAGGATTCGTTATGAATAGGAAGGTAAGGCAGAGGGTGTGTTACTGTGAACAGTTCAGTGACCGGGTTGTTCTAATCAGAATCGACAGCAGACCAACACCGACAACGATAGTTCAGGTATACATGCCGACGTCGCAAGCTGAAGATGAACAGATAGAGAAAATGTGTGAGGATATTGAAAGGGTAATGCAGTATGTAAAGGGGGACGAAAATCTAATAGTCATGGGTGACTGGAATGCAGTTGTAGGGGAAGGAGTAGAAGAAAAGTTTACAAGAGAGTATGGGCTTGGGACAAGGAATGAAAGAGGAGAAAGACTAATTGAGTTCTGTAACAAGTTTCAGCTAGTAATAGCGAATACCCTGTTCAAGAATCACAAGAGGAGGAGGTATACTTGGAAAAGGACGGGAGATACGGGAAGATTTCAATTAGATTACATCATGGTCAGACAGAGATTCCGAAATCAGATACTGGATTGTAAGACGTACCCAGGAGCAGATATAGACTCCGATCACAATATAGTAGTGATGAAGAGTAGGCTGAAGTTCAAGACATTAGTCAGGAAGAATCAATACGCAAAGAAGTGGGATACGGAAGTACTAAGGAATGACGAGATACGTTTGAAGTTCTCTAATGCTATAGATACAGCAATAAGGAATAGCGCAGTAGGCAGTACAGTTGAAGAGGAATGGACATCTCTAAAAAGGGCCATCACAGAAGTTGGGAAGGAAAACATAGGTACAAAGAAGGTAGCTGCGAAGAAACCATGGGTAACAGAAGAAATACTTCAGTTGATTGATGAAAGGAGGAAGTACAAACATGTTCCGGGAAAAATCAGGAATACAGAAATACAAGTCGCTGAGGAATGAAATTAATAGGAAGTGCAGGGAAGCTAAGACGAAATGGCTGCAGGAAAAATGTGAAGACATCGAAAAACATATGATTGTCGGAAGGACAGACTCAGCATACAGGAAAGTCAAAACAACCTTTGGTGACATTAAAAGCAACGGTGGTAACATTAAGAGTGCAATGTGAATTCCACTGTTAAATGCAGAGGAGAGAGCAGATAGGTGGAAAGAATACATTGAAAGCCTCAATGAGGGTGAAGATTTGTCTGATGTGATAGAAGAAGAAACAGGAGTCGATTTAGAAGAGATAGGGGATCCAGTATTAGAATCGGAATTTAAAAGAGCTTTGGAGGACTTATGGTCAAATAAGGCAGAAGGGATAGATAACATTCCATCAGAATTTCTAAAATCATTGGGGGAAGTGGCAACAAAACGACTATTCACGTTGGTGTGTAGAATATATGAGTCTGGCGATGTACCATCTGACTTTCGGAAAAGCATCATCCACACAATTCCGAAGACGGCAAGAGCTGACAAGTGCGAGAATTATCGCACAATCAGCTTAACAGCTCATGCATCGAAGCTGCTTACAAGAATAATATACAGAAGAATGGAAAAGAAAATTGAGAATGCGCTAGGTGACGATCAGTTTGGCTTTAGGAAAACTAAAAGGACGAGAGAGGCAATTCTGACGTTACGGCTAATAATGGAAGCAAGGCTAAAGAAAAATCAAGACACTTTCATAGGATTTGCTGACCTGGAAAAAGCGTTCGACAATATAAAGTGTGCAAGCTGTTCGAGATTCTGAAAAAACTAAGGGTAAGCTATAGGGAGAGACGGGTCATATACAATATGTACAACAACCAAGAGGGAATAATAAGAGTGGACGACCAAGAACGAAGTGCTCGTATTAAGAAGGGTGTAAGACAAGGCTGTAGCCTTTCGCCCCTACTCTTCAATCTGTACATCGAAGAAGCAGTGATGGAAATAAAAGAAAGGTTCAGGAGTGGAATTAAAATACAAGGTGAAAGGATATCAATGATACGATTCGCTGATGACATTGCTATCCTGAGTGAAAGTGAAGAAGAATTAAATGACCTGCTGAACGGAATGGACAGTCTAATGAGTACACAGTATGGTTTGAGAGTAAATCGGAGAAAGACGAAGGTAATGAGAAATAGTAGAAATGAGAACAGCGAGAAACTTAACATCAGGATTGATGGTCACGAAGTCAATGAAGTTAAGGAATTCTGCTACCTAGGCAGTAAAATAACCAATGACGGACGGAGCAAGGAGGACATCAAAAGCAGACTCGTTATGGCAAAAAAGGCATTTCTGGCCAAGAGAAGTCTACTAATATCAAATACCGGCCTTAATTTGAGGAAGAAATTTCTGAGGATGTACGTCTGGAGTACAGCATTGTATGGTAGTGAAACATGGACTGTGGGAAAACCGGAACAGAAGAGAATCGAAGCATTTGAGATGTGGTGCTATAGACGAATGTTGAAAATTAGGTGGACTGATAAGGTAAGGAATGAGGAGGTTCTACGCAGAATCGGAGAAGAAAGGAATATGTGGGAAACACTGATAAGGAGAAGGGACAGTATGATAGGACATCTGCTAAGACATGAGGGAATGACTTCCATAGTACTAAAGGGAGCTGCAGAGGGCAAAAACTGTAGAGGAAGACAGATATTGGAATACGTCAAGCAAATAATTGAGAACGTAGGTTGAAAGTGCTACTCTGTGATGAAGAGGTTAGCACAGGAAAGGAATTCGTGGCGGGCCACATCAAACCAGTCAGTAGACTGATGACCAAAGATACACCTAGCGAAACAAACCTAAGATACACTCCTGAAATACTGTCTGCTGCTCCTAGGGTTCTTTGAGCGGTGCTCCCTCTTACATTCCTCAGTATTTAAAACTGGATGCTTGGATTCTTATTACAGTGGCTCAAAATTCAGCACAGTGGGAGACCAGTTACTTACTGTGATGAGTTTAAATCCACTGACGTGTTTCCACCTGGGTAATGCGTTATTTTACCAGAGAACACTGTCAATAATGAAATATGATTATCCCTCGAATATTGCCCATCCTACGCTCAACTTTCCATCTAACTGGCACAACAGTATCTTCCTCACGAGACACTTCCATTGCAAGTGATTGCACAGATCCCCTTGGAAGATTCTTGAGCATTGTCTGATTCATGTATCTTCTGAACGCTACATACTTTTCCTCCTTGTACAGAAACTCAGAGTAGGGAGAGTCTTGCCTTCTCTCGTGCAAGTTGAACCATCTGTCGCTTTTCATGGCTCATGGAGAATGCCTCTCATCTCATTAGG
Source organism: Schistocerca americana (assembly GCF_021461395.2). Taxonomy (NCBI): domain Eukaryota; kingdom Metazoa; phylum Arthropoda; class Insecta; order Orthoptera; family Acrididae; genus Schistocerca; species Schistocerca americana. The sequence continues at coordinate 1,063,906,413 of NC_060119.1, forward strand.
CAGACTGAAAATCTGAGTCAAAGGTTTTCGATAATTTCAGTAATCAGTTTCCATTCCACTTCATGTCTTTAATTCTCTCCAATCTAGCGAGAATATTCGACGAGGGAATTTGCTTATGCAAGCGTGATTTTCCTCTGAATGAACTTTCCGCTTAACTCCGAAGTAGTATTCCTCCACAAAGATTTAGATGATGTGATGTATCAACGGTGCTAAGAATTCTCTTTGATTAATTATTGCCCTTCGTTTACTGTCATTGCACTTCGACATTCCATGACATGAGAGAGACTTATGAAATGGGAATAAATTACCTACTTCGGCCAGAATTCTCGTAGATTAATTTTTATCGCTAATTTCCTTCGTTTGCACTGCGGCGTTCCTTGATATTATTGAGACGTAAGGAGACCGTACGTTACAGTGAATGTCAAGGCTATAATTCTCATCACAACGAGCAATCGAGGAGACGAATACTTTCACAGAAATGAAATCAGAAGTAGAAAATTTTTCTCATTCTGTGCTGCAGCATTTCTTTACTTCGCCGTAAACCGACGTGGATGTAACATGGATATCTTTTGTATATGTCAGATGTGTAGAATATCTATAACATGAAAGCTATTAAGATAGTTACGTCATGTGAAACGGAAGTTTGCCATGAAACGTAAAATGACGAAACTTTCTTGCCTTTAACTGACTTCGGTCTTTTCCAGTTTTGGTTGTTACGTTATTGTTCAGCGGAAACAGCAAAGACAAACTGTAATTAATACCTTAACAGAGAAAAATATAACAAAATCAGAAGAGGAACCGGATACACAAGAACTCCGAATTAGTAAAACTTACATGATGTACATGAGCCTACAAGGTACCCAGAAACCATTTTATAGCACACAAGTGGTCAAGCGTACAATCAGTATAAAACACTTCAAGACTAGTCCGTATTCACGGTAACAGCTACACTGAAAACTGACTATACAGCAAACTACGTATTTTAGTTCCAATTTACCGTTCGTTCACTATATATATATACCATGATGCTCCATTCAGCAAGACTAAAAGACCGCTAATTTACACATCTGAAACTGACCATTTTATGCGTTTTAAACTTGTAAAAATATGAAAGCGGTTTTGAATGAAAAGCAAAATTATTTGATACACATAACAACCACAGTTGCCTCCATAAAATTCTATCGATTTGTATCTGGGTTGTGATAGTGGTAGATCTGAAGTAAAGTATGTTTCCTAGAACTGTAAGAGGTCAAACTATTTCGCGGGAGTTGAAGTGCCGCCAGCATTTCAAAAGTCTTACACGACGAAGCTACAATTTTTTTTATTTTTTGTTATCCGCGGCTGCGCGAAGTTCTTTACAGTTTCGCTTCCCGTCATAATATATTATGAGAAACTCGGAAGAACAAACTTTATGATTCTAAAAAGCTCTTCGAATATTTTAATTGAGGAATACCATTAAAAGTACAGTATATCCTATAACGTTTGGTCTGTATTTTTATCTTACCAGTAATCCGTGTGGTACGTGTATTAATAATAAATGGCTCTTTTGGTATCTAATTCAAAGACGTGCTACCAAAGGAATCCTAAAATATAAACAAATTCGGGCTGGAATCATGTTTTTAATACGTATACTGTGAAGGTGAGAAATAGCCATTGACCAGTGATTTTCTTTCAAATGATTAGTGTATATAAATTAGGCACAGGTAATGTAATGTGTGTCCTTTCGAACTGCGCTCCCTGTGTCAGTATTTCACGTTATTCACGATTTGTATGAATATCAACGTTTTCACGTCTATACTCTGCAACGATTCTTATAAATGATGAAGATTCCTGTTTCATTATGCATATGCAATATGTAAACATGACTGACACGTGGACAATGTCCCCTTAGAAGGAATGATTAAGCAGTGACGTGATTCATACTGTGCTGTCACATGAGAGAGGTATAATAGTTCCAAATTACTATTGTGAATAAATGCGCTCTGTCAAGAGCCCAGATGAAACATTTTGTCATTTCTAAAATTATATAAATATGTTGCAAAGGCCCTTTTGAGTATTTCAGGCGTCACCGATCCCATTCCTTTTGCCAGAGGACTGGCATATATAACCTTTCGTGTGGAGCTGTAATTTCTCTGATTTTATCGTCATGTCACACTGCCATAGACTCATATGTGTGAGTTCAACATGTTACTTGAGTCTTCTTGAAACGCCCTAATTTGTTTGACGAATTTGTACCTCTTTCGTGGGTAGAATATACAGGGTGGTCGGAAATTCTCGTTACAAAATTCTAGAACATGTAGAGGGTAGTGAGTACATAACGCCGGCCGGGGTGGCCGAGCGGCTCTAGGCGCTTCAGCTGGTACCACGCGACCGCTACGGTCGCAGGTTCGAATCCTGCCTCGGGCATGGATGCGTGTGATGTCCTTAGGTTAGTTAGGTTTAAGTAGTTCTAAGTTCTAGGGGACTGATGACGTCAGATGTTAAGTCCCATAGTGCTCAGAGCCAGTTGAACCATTTTTGAGTACATAACATTTTGCATAGGAACCCATGCCCGGAAACGTATCGTATCCGTTCTACGACAGTCTCAATGCAGATGATTATCTCATCCACACCCACGTGAGGAATGCACTTAGGCGTGACCCAGTACAATTGTTTCAATCCATTTGAAAAGAATACTGACTCGTTCCGTTATTACTTATGCATTTCCATTACAACTTACACCTTATGGCTTACATTAGTCGACAACAACAAGAACCCAGCATCTACGGCACCAGCCGCCACTTACCGATGCATTACAACAGCGGCTCGATGTGGCGACCGCCAACGTTTTTACACACATTACACCACCGAAGCCTGTTCTGGTACACTCACTCCATCCCACCTGGTGTCTGTCTCTTCAGTGTCTTCTGCAGCGGCCAGAACTCGTGCCAGCAGATCTTCCTCTGTCTCCACAGTTGTCTCATAAATTAGGCTCTTCATAAGACCCAACAAGAAATAGTTCATAGGGGTTAAATCTGGCAATCATGGCTGCCACGTGGTTATACCACCAAGGGCTATCCATTTTTCACCATATTCTTTGTTGCAATGTCTCCGGTCAGCCAGTGCAGAAACCACGTTTCCTGACGGACATTCAATGGCACATCTTCCAAGAACAGATCCAGTACGTGTCGTAGGAAGACTAAGTATGCGGGACCCGTGAGCTTGGACGGAAAGAGGTATAGTCCAATCACATGACCGTCCAGAACACCTGCCCACACATTAATTCCAAACCTGTCTTGAAATCCCTGAACATGCGTGGTATGAGGGCTTTCGTCCGCTCAGACATGGCTATTTCGAGCATTCCCTTGTGATCATAGTATGAAGGCTTTCACGACCGGATGACGTATCTTCTGGTAAACCTTCCGGGATGTAAGGTCGTGGTCCATGAAACTCTTCAGCTCCTAACGTTTCGTCCAGAGCTGCGCTGGACATCTTCAGAGGGGTGTTTCTCCTCCGGTGAATCTTGCAAACTCTGGACGAAACGTTAGGAGCTGAAGAGTTTCATGGACCACGACCTTACATCCCGGAAGGTTTACGAGAAGATATATTCCCTTGTGAACCTACATTCATCTGTGACGAGAAGTCGACGTGGAAAAAAAAAATGCTTCAAATGGCTCTGAGCACTATGGGACTTAACATCTATGGTCATCAAATGGTTCAAATGGCTCTGAGCACTATGGGACTTAACATCTTAGGTCATCAGTCCCCTAGAACTACTGAAACCTAACTAACCTAAGGACATCACAAACACCCAGTCATCACGAGGCAGAGAAAATCCGTGACCTGCCGGGAATCGACGTGGAAACAGGTGTGTCGATGCAACGGTGCAGGAACTATGTGCACAAGGCGACGCGTTGTGGAAAGTCTGTTGGACCCATAACGTGTACCCTTTGTAAGTGGTACAGATGTAATTGTTGCTCATGCAGGTCGTCCAAGACGATACTGTGACTAACAGCCACTGCACGCGCAATTGTTCGCGACCTCGTTGACGGGCTATCTTCAATGCGACGCAGTACAACTTCTTCAAATTCGGGAGTGCGGCGTCGCCGTGGAACACCACAGTCCTGCCTCCTCACGAAGAAGGTAACCGTTTCTCGTAGCCGTTGTGTAACTTGGGCAAACAATTTGTGCGATGGAGTGTGACGGTGTGGGAAACGTTCGCAATACTGCCGACTAGCAGCTCTTCCGTTAACTCCAGCTTCGCCATGCACAAGGATCATGTCTGAGTATTCCGCAAACGTTTACTGCACCACTATCGGTGATGCACAGCAAAGCGGACAATAAGTGACATGTGGGAATCGTTTGACGTAGTACACGTCATCGTGTCTGCCCTGTTGCATACCAAGACAGGGATCTCTGAGACGTTTCTCTTGCCCTAAGTAGACGTTGACGAGGTACACATATGAACTGAAACTGTCGTAGATCGGAAACGATATGATTCCGGACATGGGTTCCTATTCAAAATGTTCTGTACTCACTACCCTCTACATGTCGTAGATGTTTGTAACGGGAATTTCCGACCACGCCGTATGTATATATAGAGTTTTTGAAATTTATTTTTCTGGCGCCAAAAATCGCGACAACCGGTTGTTTGCGGTATTTTATCTTTAAATCTCTTCGGCCACACCCTTCAAGTTATGCTGACTGATCAAAAGTAGCCAGACTCTTTTCAGTGGGCATTAATAGGGGGTGCGACCACCATTCGCCGTTGCGATGATCTCTACATTTAATTAGATCTGAAATTCTGCGGAGGTATGGCAGACTGTTCTTCCTTTTCAGATTGATTCGATTCAGTGTTGGGGAACCTTAGCTTACTTTTACTATATTTTTCTCGTTCTCACTTCCTGTGTGTGATGTAGCATCCGATTCAGAGTTTGTGTTTGTATCTGTGTCGTTTCTATGTACTGGTAATCTGTCATATGTGGAGCCTATCTTATTCTAGCGTTTTTCCTTTCCTATGTGTATGCTGCATATAGTGCTCGCGATGCTTCGTCTGTGACGTTGCTTAAAGATTTGGAGTCATCTTCTCTGCGTACTAACTGTCCTATGTACTGGTTCCCTAAACTCAGTCTTACATGTCCTAGGATATGGCAGTGAGCACTGTGTGCTCAGGTGTGCCATTGTCGCCACAGGCACAAGTGTGAGACTGTTTTAGGCCAGACCTGCGGAAATGCACAGAATACGGTCCGTGGCCTGTAAAAAAGTTCACTATGCCTCGTGTAGGATTTATGTATTCATCCGCACTCGGATACTGGTGAAGAAAGAATACACTCTTCTTTCCTCATCGGCTGTGTCCCATTCCGACTGCCAATTATCAGTTCCCCACTTGTTAATTTCCGTTTCTCGATCATGTCTTGTCCAGTTATTTCTCTTGTTTCGTTGCGTGTTCACCTTTTCAGCCAGTAGGTCACCGCTCTGTGGCGGATTGTAATATCTAAAGGAAAAACTATCGGTACAACCTGCGGTTGTTGCAATTGCAGTACGTGCATTGAGACAAACAAGCAGTTCTCGGCAGAGCCAGGAGCTAGTACCTCGAGAAACTGGTATTTTATAATACTGTCAGCCATGTGTCACTACGGTCTACGCAGGCCGTGGCCGCTGTGTTGACACAACTGCCTCGTGGGTGTATTGATGTCTCTTCCAGACCGGGCAGTCGGCGATCCCAGTGCAAGCGAGGAAGGGGCTCCTGCATGTCAGGAGTAACTAGTAACTCTTTTAGCAGCTGACATTTCCACACTGTTCTTCATGGTTCATACAGTACACTCTGCGGTTACGAGCGATGCGCAGGGTGTATTTGCTAGCCACAAATTCTGCACCGAAATTGTGATTGTCGTGTAATGGGTTGGGGTTGTTTATTGGTAGCAAACAGAAGTGAGGGTGTTTGTGCTGTGATTTGCAGCAGCTTTGCTTCTTAACTCAACGCTATGTGCGTGATCAATTTTGTTAACACCAAGATGTCTTTTTTGAACTACACCTTGAGGGTGACTGCTGGATATTCATCTTGTTACCTATTCTACGTGAATAATTAATTGTTTGTGTTACTGTATAAGAATTTATTATGGTATATGTGTAGATATACTGGTAGTGTTTCGTGTATTTTGTTGTTCTAGTTGTCTGGTGATAGCAGTAGTAGATCAAAACACCGCCACTTCTTAGTTCATCTCCAATTTGTGTTATAGGCTACCAGTTCCGGTGGTTTAAGACGCTGTCCTTAGGCCCTCTATGCTGTATAGTAGCAGAATTTTCCAATGACAAACGTATCTATGTAATATGCCAAAATGACCATTCTTCACGCCAGCTTATACACGCACCATCACTTCGTGATTTGTGATCGAGGTTTATTGTGTGCTAATGTCTCGCGTGTTCTTGATATTTTTTACGTTCATATCAGATATTGTCCTACCGTTCAGCAAGCAAGAATTTATGCACCTAAATTAATGTTAGTTGAGTGTTATGATCCTACTTACTGGCAGAAGAAAAGCTGTGAGTACCGGGCGTGAGTCGTGCTTTGGTAGCTCAGATGGTAGAGCACTTGCCCGCGAAAGGCAAAGGTCCTGGGTTCGAATCTCCGTCGGGCACACAGTTTTAATCTGCCAGGAAGTGTCATACCAGCGCACACTCCGCTGCAGAATGAAAATTTCATTCTGGAAACACCCCCCAGGCTGTAGCTAAGCCATGTCTCCGCAGTATCCTTTCGTTCAGGAGTGCTAGTTCTGCAAGGTCCGCAGGAGAGCTTCTGTAAAGTTTAGGAGGTAGGAGACGAGGTACTGGCAGAAGTAAAGCTGTGAGTACCGGGCGTGAGTCGTGCTTCGGTAGCTCAGATGGTAGAGCACTTGCCCGCGAAAGGCAAAGGTCCCGAGTTCGAGTCTCAGTCGGGCACACAGTTTTAATCTGCCAGGAAGTTTCATATCAGCGCAGACTCCGCTGCAGAGTGAAAATCTCATTCAGGTCTAAAAGTTGTTTTGTATGTTTTACTACTGAAATTGTCTCAAATATTATGAGTGGTTATTTCCCAGGACTGGGCATTGTAAATTGTTAATGTTGATGGCCAGTAATGTATATTACGGTGAAGTTTGAATGTTATTCTTTTATTTTGTAGAATACATTTTTATGTCGACTGTATGGACACTTACTTAAGCATCTTTACAGGCTGCAGAAATATTTTGTTTTGGTGAGAGTCTATATTTTGTCGATGTTACGTAAATGATAAATTGAGGTCTACGTCCACACAACCCCAAGCATGAATCCCACTTAACCTGAATCCTACACTGCGATACCTATTGTTAAAATGTTATGTTAACATGTGTATTTTGTTTCGAATCTAAGGTATAAATAACCTACTTAGGTCTAAAAGTTGTTTTGCATTGTATGTTTTACTACTGAAATTGTCTCAAATATGATGAGTGGTTATTTCCCAGGACTGGGCATTGTAAATTGTTAATGTTGATTTTAGTAGTGATATTAAAGTCTACGAAGTAATGTTATTATGTTTTGCTTGCTGTGGTGTGTGCATTAAATGTTTGCCAGGTTTAGTGGAAATTCCACCTCAATCCCGCTTAGCGAGAGTTGCCCGAGCCTGCTCGCTAAGCCACGAGAACCGTTCCAGGTTCACTTAAGTCTTATCTGCTTCAGCTATTAAGAGTTGTCTGATCTTAATGGTTTGACAGAGCGGGTTCAGGGGAATAGAACCCCTTTCAGAATTCCGAATTGGATTTAAGCGTTCCTCGGCCGATTTTTTTAACGCATTGAGACCCTCACTCAGGTGTTCCCCAGTGACCATTTGCGTGGCCTGGAACTTCTGCTATTAACGACAGTTGAGGTAACTCACAACGTTATCAGATGTGTTTTATGTCCCTAAACGTCTATGGTCTCCACGCTTACAGGAAACGTGTGTCATAAACAGAATACACGCATCTACAATATTCCAAAATCTCGAAAAACCGTGGTCTGATGATGAAATCTGTAGCGTGAAACGCTCAATTTCTGACTTGTTGCTAATAGTATGGGTAGAGGCGGTATTCTAAATGTGGTAGAAAATTCAAAGAGATGCTGTAGGTGTGTAAAATATACCAGCGGCGAGATACATTCAATACCTACAGTGTGTGAGAGCAATGGTAACGTTACTGACCACAGCGCCTCTTACACGTACTAAGACAATTTCTCGAAATTCCTTCATCAAAGAAAAAAAGAAAACTGCATTAAATATTGTACAATTCGAATCAAAAACAAGTTTCAAATGAGTAATTAGGTTGTACATACCCTCGGTGTAGCGAAGAAACTAAAATCACGTATTGAAGACAAATGTTAAGGTCCAGATTATGTACTAGTTAGGTTCCTAGAATCACTGGTGGTGTTCTAGGTTCACTTGACGTCGTAGGTTGCTGTACAAAGTTTGAGGATTCAGTGAGCAATTGATGTTTCCCCACAGACGCACTATGGGGATTTTTCAGGTGGTATTAGTAGTTGAGGAGTTATTATGGTATGCCGTTCTGAGACGGTATAAGGCCTGAGCTTAGTAGTGAAGTCTACCAAACTTCGAGAGAGCATTTGAAAACCCACACTTTATTTGATAGTGTACTATCTTGCCATTCATCTTCCCATTTCTTTAGGACGTGGCGTCTAATGTGTGCCCATAATGCAGGAACTGGAAGCTATAGTTCTAATGTTCCCATCCCCACCGCCTCTTTGGTCAGTTTATCAGGCAGCTCATTACCTGGAATTCCGACGTGAGCCGGCTTTCAGAGAAAGATGGTGGATTTCTTTTTACAGTAGAAGGTGTACAGATGGTCATGGGTGGCAGAGACCAGTGGCTGTTTTGGATAGCACTTGTCTGTTGTTTGTAGTACACCCAAGGAGTCACCGCATATGATGAAATTATGTCGAGAGCAAGTTATTACGTTTTGAAGAGCTCAGGGTACAGTTATAACTCTGCAGTATAAATAGTGCATTATTGTGGTAGAGAACTTTGTTCTCGATTCCGGTTGTGTACTAACGTACAGCCGACTCGTACATTATCTTTGCAACTGTCTTTGTAAAGAAGATTAAAATGTGGGTGTTCTTGGATAACTGAGTAACATAGACAGCGATACAAACAGGGAGCTGTCTCGTCTTTGGTGTCGTGCCACAGTTTCATCCTTACTACTGGTTGGGGGACACACAATGAAGAAGTTCGCAGTTCGGAGTATTGCATACTGGTAATCAGCACATGCTGGTGGAGGAGCTGCAGTCTAAGCTTGTTCCACATCGAGAGAATTTTACACAGCAATGCATTCGGATATTCCGACTGGAATGAACCACCCCCTCTGAAACCAATTTTAAGCTGTAAGGAAAATATTTTGCAACAAAACAGTGAGCTGGACCTGCGTAGCCACTGCTTTCACTTCCATATGAGCCATCTTAGCACGATCCACGTCTTGATTTCCTAGAATACTGCCGAATACTACGTCACTGAGTTTGCCTAAAAAGGAATTGGCATTTTAATTGATAGGAGGACGGGGCACAGAGAACTTACTCGTACAATCTCTGACTAGCAAACTTAATTTTAGACTGAGGGAGAGGTCAGAAATATGCATCAGTTTTTTATATTATTTGGAAAGAAGAAGAAGTGACAGGATTATAGGACATTTGTTAAGATATCAGGGAATAGCCTGTAATAATGGAACGTTGTGATCGATAATAGAAGCAAAACTGAAGAAAGATTAGAATACGTTCGTGGGAATTGTCGACCTGGTAAACGGGTTTGACTGGGTAAAATAGTGCAAGATGTTAGAAATTCTGAGAAAAGTAGGTGTAAGCTATATGGAAAGGCGTGGTATGTAATATATACAAGTTCCAAAAGGAAACAATGAGAGTGGGAGGCCAAGAATGAAGTGCTCGGATTAAAAGGGTGTAAAACTGGGATGCAGTCTTTCGTCCCTAATGATCTAGCTGTACATGTAAGAAGCAACGACGGAAATAAGAGAAAGATTCAAGTGCGGGATTAAAATTCAGGGTGAAAATAGATCAGTGATAAGATTCCCTGAAGACATTGCTTTCCTCAGTGAAAGTGAAGGAGAATGTAGGATCTCTGCAGGGAATGAACAGTCTGATGAGTACAGAATACGGACTGAGAATGGATCGAAGAAAGAAGAAAGCAATGAGAAGTAATAAAAACGAGAACCGCGAAAAACTTAACATCAGGACTGACGATCATGAAGTAATTCTGTCACCTAGGCAGTAAAATACCCCATGACGGTTGGAGAAAAGAGGGCATAAAAAGCAGACTAGAACTGGCAAAAAGGGTATTTCTGACCAGAAGAAGTATCAAAGAGAGGTCATAAATCGAGGAAGAAATTTCTAAACATGTACGTTTTGAGAAGAGCAGTGTACGGCAATAAGACATGGGCTCTGGGAAAACCGGAATAGAAGAGAACTGAAGCAGATGTGGTGCTTCAGACGAAAATTGGAAACTAGGTATAGTGATGCGGTAAGGAACGAAGAGGTTCTCTGCAGAGTCGGCGAGAAAAGCATATATGCAGAACACTGAAAAGAAGGTACAGGACGATAAGACACGTTAAGATAGGAGTGAATAACTTCCATGGTACTAGAGGGTAAAAGCTTCAGCGGAAGACAGAGGTTGGAATACATCCGCCTAACAATGAAATAAATGAATGTCGTGTTACACCAGGGTCCGGTGCAAGTCTTTCAATTGGACGCCACTTAGGCGGCTTATGTGTCCTGGAAACCAACGGCACATGGCTTTCCCCGGATGGTGAGCCATCCAAGTACTAGCAGGGCCCAACGTTGCTAAACTCCGGCAAGCGGGCGAGCACCGATGTTACCAACGTGGCAAGGCCGTTGGCAGCAAATAATTGAAGACATATGTTGCAAGTGCTTCTCTGAGATGAAGTGGTTGCCACAGAAGAGGCATGAGGCATTCAAGAGACTGATGACTCAAAAAACAGAAAAACAAAAGAAAGTAGGTCACTGCAGCAAAGAGAATGAAAAATCACCTTTTCTGGACACTTACACTCTCTGATATGGAAGCACTTGTTCACACGAGCTATTTGCGTTTCATATTAGGTCTTGAAAAACTCTTTACAGTGATATGTAGACCGGTAGAACGAAATAAACCTAAATAAGCGGTTACCCGAATGTTTGTTTCTGATATTCTGTTTATAACATCACTACTAATCACTTAATATCATATGCACAAAAGTCCTAACAATAGGGACTAAGTGAGTGAATTTTCCGATTAATGTCTCATATAAGTACAGTTAATAATAAAAATAAACTGCTAACCGCAGCCGTACTTACGTCTTGCAAGATTACTGGTAACACACACCTGTAACAAAAAGTTGTGTATCAAGAATGAGAACAACAAAGACAAGCCATGAACAGTAAAAATTATGGACTTTGTGATAACCTGAAAAATTAAAGGAAGTCATAACATGATTACTAGAATTACTACTATTTGCACGTAAAATTATATTCCGAAGGTTGTTTTACAGCACTTGACGGAAGGTGCTTCGTATAATATTATAATTTCCCCCCTATTCCGTTCCATTTGCGAATGGAATTCGAAAAGGAAGACTGCCACCAAGTGAGATACACAAGTCAGGGAGACTGGGGATCAAATCTCTCTTCCATCGTCAATGCATTAATGCCACTGCTGTGCTCAGAAAAAGACATAGACGATCCTCGTCTTCAGTTCTTTACTAATACGAGGTAGTTTCTATCTCTAATAACGTCGTTGATAGGACGATCAACATTAATATTTCCTTTTCTTTTAAGAAATACCGTAACGAAGCTCTAGGAAACCTTTCCACGTGAATCACTTGAGTACAAAAGACAGCTCCGCGAATGGACTGCCCTTTTTTACCTTAAAACTAAACTCCGTCCGACCAGCCCTTGGAAGGCCCGATGGTACCGATTGGCCGCCGTGTCATCCTCAGACCACAGGTGTCACTGGTTGCGGACATGGAGGGGCATGTGGTCAGCACACCGCTCGCCCGGCTGTATGTCAGTTTAAGTGACCGGAGCCGCTACTTCTCAATCAAGTAGCTCCTCAGTTTGCCTCACAAGGGCTAAGTGCACCCCGATTGCCAACAGCGCAGACCGCAGACCGGATGGTCACCCATCCAAGTGCTAACGCAGTCCGACAGCGCTTAACTTCGGTGATCTGACGGGAACCGGCGTTTCCACTGAGGCAAGGCCGTTGGCCCTTTTTTAGCATATGTACACTGTATTACCGTCGTCTGTGTATGTTCACATCGCTATCCTGTGACTTTTGCTGCCTCAGAGTAAATTAACGTTTGAACATGAAGGGCTACATTTACATTGTAAATGAAATGTAGAATTAATGCGTCGATTATTAAATACAAATACGGGCACACTTGATGTCTGATAATTGCAGTGCCATGTACCATGAGTGGGAAAGAATGGTTTGACTACACTGTACATATTTTTTTGGCGTAGAACCCGAAAATTCATTAAAATGAGGTGGGGGGGTTGAACATTTGATAATATATAGTTGACCTCGCCAACGTAAGGGAGGCGCTTAGATGGCCCCCAGTTATAGCACAGACAGATCTTCCCTTTACTAACTTTTCATGTACAATAATTTTTTTCGTATGATGGGGTCGTTCTGGAGGTATTTTGTTGTCTCATGTTAAAACAAACACACTGTATAAAATCTTCGTACACCCATAATTGAAATGGACGATTTGGGACGTCAGCTAGTATAATATATGTTAAAAAATAACGAAATTCCTCCAGCTGTATTAAGGTGTTGGTTTTATTAGCGACTAGTTTCAATGTTGTTACATCATCTTCAGGCCATAGTTGTTGACAGCGACCGTATGTGTCTAACACTATTAGTCAGTGGTGAGATAGGCGTGTTCCATGCGGAAGGCAGGTAGTAACTACCTGGCCCATCAAAAGTAGTCGCCAATAAAACAGCTGGAGGAATTTCGTCATTTTTAACATTGTATACAAGGTTTGTTAATTTATTCATAACCCAATAGACTACCTTAAATGTCCCCTTACTAATTTATCATGTACAATATTTTTTTCGTATGATGCGTCGTTCTCGAGGTATTTCGTTGTCTCATGTTGAAACAAACACAATGTATAAAATGTTTGTTAATTTCTTCATAACACAATAGACTCCCTTACATGGATTACTTCATGTCGTACTTCAAAAAAGTAACGACCGAAACAGTGTATAAGGTCCAGATGATAGAAATTCCTTAATTTCATGAACAGATAAAGTTCAGCACGAACCATTCACACCGTCCACGTGTCGAGACAACAGTAGCTACCGTCCTGAGCACTGGACGCATCGCTCTCGGTCTCTCAAGCGTACAGCTACGACAGATAAATTCTGCCTCGGCGCTCTCTGAAAACGCTGGAGTTTAGGAGAGAAGTGGTAGCAGCAAATATTACGGCTACGGGAAAAACAAACGTCGTAAATGTCGTCCGGGTGAGTGGGACGGACGGCAGGGATTAGAGCTCGGAGCTGTCCGCCGCCGGTAGCACAGTAAATACGGCCGGCCGCCCGTGGAGGCGGTAGCTGCCGCGTGGGCGGCAGGATGCGGTGTGGGGCGGGGCGGCGCGAGTGAGGCATTCATTCTTCCCGCAGGAGTCGGCGTCGGAGCACCGCGCAGCCCACCGTGGTCCTACACGCGTCGTCGAAGCGTCACCGCACGCTTAGCTGGAGACAGTGGCCGCGCGCTATGCAGCAGGGTTGCTAAAACTTTGTCCACCGGAACACTGGTGGTCCACACCAAGTGAATAAAAGCTCCACGAAGAAGTGTTAGTAACAAGGCGTTTTGTTCGTCACTTGTGTAATATTAATTATTCTTAAATTTTTATTATGATTTTTGTGTCATTATTTATAATTTACCGCTGAAGCAATCACTGAATAAAAAAAAATTATCATTTTACAATTTTTTGTTAACCTTCAAAATAAACGAGATGTTTCAGTGGAAAATTTGGGCATCTTTACTCTAGAGCCCCACCCGACTCCCCCCCACCCCCCTCACCCCCCCAGAACCATGGACCTTGCCCTTGCTGGGGCGGCTTGCGCGTCTCTGTGATACAGATAGCCGTACCGTAGGTGCAACCACAACGGAAGGGTTTCTGTTGAGAGGCCAGACAAACGTGTGGTTCCTGAAGAGGGACAGCAGCCTTTTCAGTAGTTGCAAGGGCATCAGTCTGGATGATTGACTGATTTGGCCTTGTAACAATAATCAAAACGGCCTTGCTGTGCTGGTACTGCGAACGGCTGAAAGCAAGGGGAAACTACAGCCGTAATTTTTCCCGAGGGCATGCAGCTTTACTGTATGGTTAAATGATGATGGCGTCCTCTTGGGTAAAATATTCCGGAGGTAAAACAGTCCCCCATTCGGATCTCCGGGCGGGGACTACTCTGGAGTGCGCTGTTATCAGGATAAAGAAAACTGGCATTCTACGGATCGGAGCGTGGAATGTCAGATCCCTTAATCCGGCAGGTAGGTTAGAAAATTTAAAAAGGGAAATGGGTAGCTTGAAGTTAGATATAGTAGGAATTAGTGAAGTTCGGTGGCAGGAGAGACAAGACTTCTGGTCAGGTGAATACAGGGTTATAAATACAAAATCAAATAGGGGTAATGCAGGAGTAGGTTTAATAACGAATAGGAAAATAGGAATGCGGGTAAGCTACTACAAACAGCATAGTGAACGCATTATTGTGGCCAAGATAGATACGAGGCCCACACCTGGCACAGCAGTACAAGTTTATATGCCAACTAGCTCCGCAGATAACGAAGACATTGATGAAATGTATGATCAGACAAAAGAAATCATTGATATAGTGAAGGGAGACGAACATTTAATCGTCATGGGTGACTGGAATTCGACAGTAGGAAAAGGAAGAGAAGGAAACGGAGCTGGTGAATATCGAATGGGATTAAGGATGAAAGAGGAAGCCACCTCGTAGAATTTTGCACGGAGTATAACTTAATCATAGCTAACACAGTTCAAGAAGCATAAAAGAAGGTTGTATACTTGGAAGAAGGCTGGAGATAATGGAAGGTCTCAGATAGATTATATAATGGGAAGACAGAGATTCAGGAAGCAGGTTTTAAATTGTAAGACATTTCCAGGGCCAGATGTGGACTCCGACCACAATCTATTGTTTCTGAACTGTAGATTAAAACTGAAGAAACAGCAAAAAGGTGGGAATTTGAGGAGATGGGACCTGGATAAACTGAAGGAACCAGAGGTTGTAGAGAGCTTCAGGGAGAGCATTAGGGACCAATTGACAAGAATGGGGTAAAGAAATACAGTAGAAGAAGAATGGGTAGCTTTGAGAGGTGAAATAACGAAGGTAGCAGAGGATCAAGACGAGGACTAATAGAAATCCTTGGTTAACAGATGAGATATTGAATTTAATTGATGAAAGGAGAAAATACAAAAATGCAGTAAATGAAGCAGGCAAAAAGGAATAGAAACGTCTCAAAAATGAGATCGACAGGAAATGCAAAATGGCTAAGCAGGGATGGCTAGAGGACAAATGTAAGGATGTAGAGGCGCATATCACTAGGGGTGCGTTAGATACTGCCTACCTGAAAATTAAAGAGACCTTTGGAGAAAAGAGAACAACTTGCATGAATATCAAGAGCTCAGATGGAAGCTCAGTTCTAAGCAAAGGAGGGAATACAGATAGGTGGAAGGAGTATATAGAGGGTCTATACAAGGGTGATGTTCTTGAGGACAATATTATAGAAATGGAAGAGTATGTAGACGAAGAAGAAGTAGGAGATATAATACTGCGGTGAATAGTTCGACAGAGCACTTAAAGACCTAAGTCGAAACAAGGCCACAGGTGTTGAAAACATTCCATTAGAACTACTGACAGCCTTGGGAGAGCCAGGCCTAACAAAACTCTACCATTTAGTTAGCAAGATGTATGAGACAGGCGAAGAAGAATATAATAATTCGAATCCGAAAGAAAGCTGGTGTTAACAAATATGAAAATTACCGAACTATGAGTTTAATAAGCAAAATACTAACACGAATTCTTTACAGAAGAATGGAAAAACTGGTAGAAGCTGACCTCGGGGATGATCAGTTTGGATTCCGTAGAAATGTTGGAACACGTGAGGCAATACTGACCCTACGACTTACCTTAGAAAATAGATTAAGGAAATGCAAACCTACGTATCTAGCATTTGTAGACTTAGAGAAATATTTTGACAATATTGATTGGAATACTCTCTTTCAAATTCTGATGGTGGCAGGGGTAAAATATAGGGAGCGAAAGGCTATTTACAATTTGAAACCAGATAGCAGTTATAAGAGTCGAGGGACATGAAAGGGAAGCAGTGGTTGGGAAGGGAGTGAGACAGGGTTGCAGCTTCTCTCTGATGTTATTCAATCTGTATACTGAGCAAGCAGTAAAGGAAACAAAAGAAAAATTCGATGTAGGAATTAAAATCCATGGAGAAGAAATAAAAACTTTGAGGTTCGCCGATGACATTGTTATTCTGTCAGAGACAGCAAAGGACCTGGAAGAGCAGTTGAACTGAATGGACAGTGTCTTAAAAACAGGAATAAGATGAACATCAATAAAAGCAAAACGAGGATAATGGAATGCAGTCTAATTAAATCGGGTGATGCTGAGGGAATTAGATTAGCAAATGACGCGCTTAAAGTAGTAAATGAGCTTTGCTATTTGGGGAGCAAAGTAACTGATGATGGTCGAAGTATAGAGGATATAAAATGTAGACTGGTAATGGCAAGGACAGCGTTTCTGAAGGAGAGAAATTTGTTAACATCGAGTGTAGACTTAAGTGTTATTAAGTCGTTTCTGAAAGTATTTGTATGAAGTGTAGCCATGTATGGACGATAAACAGTTTGTACAAGAAAAGAATAGAAGCTTTCGAAATGTGGTGCTACAGAAGATTGCTGAAGATTAGATGGGCAGATCACATAACTAACGAGGAGGTATTGAATAGCATTGGAGAGAAGAGAAATTTGTGGCCCAACTTGAATAGAAGAAGGGATAGGCCGGTAGGGCATGTTCTGAGGCATCAAGGAATCACCAATTTAGTACTGGAGGGCAGCGTGGAGGGTAAAAATCATAGAGGGAGACTAAGATATGAATACAGAAAACAGATTCAGAAGGATGTAGGTTGCAGTAGATGAAGAGGCTTATTACATACCAGATCTGCTGGAAATCTCCAAATACTTTATGAGTGCAGGATGTGCGGGCCGCGGGCAGTTCCGGTTTTGCATTTTGCAGTTACTTCCCGGACGTACCCGGTAAAGCAAGATATTTCATTATTTTAGTATTGCGATGAGGTATTTTTCAGTGGGCACAGCTCTCTTCAGCTCAGCAAAATTTTGTTGTCAGCATCGTTTACCCCTCGCTATTTGTTCGTCATATGAAGAATACTGACAGATCCACTGGTAGAAATGAGACCATCTAGCGAGCCATTGAAAAAAGGAACTTAAAATGAATGCGAATGACAGAAGAGAGGAACGAGAATTTTTTAAGTATATCATCCTCTCGCATAATGGTCGGGTACCCAAAATTTGATATGAGGAGACATTACAGAACCATATAGAAAGTATTTAAAGATTTACTTAGCAATGAAAGAGCAAATACTTAAGGATCGATAGATCGGATTCACTGTTTTGTACGTCAAAAGTTCTTTACGCAAAATTTACTGGCATGGAGCACGTGAAGAAATTGGTAGTGCGAATAGTAAAATTTCGGTTCAAATATGTGTAAGGTGTCAGGCAAATCCAACGCCTTCCATGAAAACCCTGACATGATAAGCAAATCCAGTAGTATGTCACATAGATCCGAATAAATCGTGACATTAAATTAACCAAAATAATACGAGTAACGAGTGAGCAAATGGAATACCACAGACTAACACAAGAATGCCTAAATGCATGTCATACCTTCCCACCGTAAGACAGACGCAGTTCCGAGGGGAGAAACGAGAACAGAAGCCGAGAGCAGAACCGTGTTAAGCTAGAAGGCTCTACGATAAGGGACGGATTCCCACGTCGCCAGCTAACCGCTAGGACCACCCCCCAGCCCATGTTAAAAGCTAGAGCCCTCCAGGAGAACAGTATAGATCTTACGATAACACTAAAAAACCACACCAGCTGCAAGTTTTAGCGTGAGACTTTTTTGCGTCTCTGTTACGTTGCAAACTTTAAAAACATTGCCCCACCACGAAAAGTATAACGTTTCTCATTGGATAGACAGAATTTTTGTAGGCAGAGCTTAAGGTTAACATTGAGATCCTGATTCGTCAGATGAAAACACAGCCAGATAGTTTTTTTAAAACCACTTCGGTAAATTGTAGTAAGGAGAATTGAGGAGAGAGTTGCTTCCGAGACGGTGAGGTGAGCGGAGCTGTGCATCTCGCCGCCCCCTGACGAACACCGACAAGGTAATGAACGCACGCGACGCCGCATAACAGCGCATAAAGCATCACTCAGAACTGCAGAAGTCTCATCTGTTACACCCCCGTTTTGCGTAATACTAGTGTCGATCGTCAATTAAAGCTCATGGTATTCACATTTGCTATGTAAGTTAAAATCTGAAACGTGACGATTAATCTTTATTGTATAATTATTGAGAAGCCACATCAGCCACTGTAATTTACGACAAGTTAGATAAGTAATTAAAGATAATTGAGGGTAACTGTAGACCATTTTGATAGTTTTCTCTCTTGTGAAACTTAATTTAAATCTAGATTATAGATGTGATATGGCATAGGTCATCCTTCGATCCATTCAGGGAATATTCGTTCACATTTTTGTTGAACGCAGTTGGTTTTTACCATCCTGTATTAAAACATTTCCATTTATCAATAGTGCAATTTATAAACAATGTTTTGTGAGTAGAATAAAATTTCCAATGGTAAACTTAACTGCTTTTTCGACGTTATTTTACCAGCTAACTAAAAATAGGAATGCCTTGAACCCCTTCCACTAAATTTAGTTAGTATTAAGATTCTTTTACAGGGAGTGCAGTGGAGCTGTCGCTCAAATCATTGAGTATTTGGTTATATCATCGCTAGTCTCACTGAACTCTTCTGAACTCTACATGTCATGTGCGGTCTGACGTCTCCTTATCAGCAACAGGTCCCAGGTTCTAACTAGTCAACTCCTTAAAAAACACGCTCAGAGCGTCGTTGCGCGAAAGTGGTAGGGAGACACGGTATAGAACAACAGACACCACGCAGAATGTTAGAAATGGTTCAAATGGCTCTGAGCACTATGGGACTTAACATCCTAGGTCATCAGTCCCCTAGAACTTAGAACTACTTAAACCTAACTAACCCCGGGGCAGGAATCGAACCTGCGACCGTAACAGTCCCGCGGTTCCGGACTGCACCGCCTAGAACCGCACGGCCACCGCGCCCGGCTAAAATTTCGGAAATTGCACACAGCGTGCCAGCTGAAAGATATTTCAATGGAACTAAATGAAGAGTACGGAAACCTTATACATTACAGCAAAGTAAGTTGGTTAAATCACGCCTGTAATGATTTAAAACTCGCTGTTGTTCAGTTTATCAAAGGAAAAAGAAGTGCACGTACGACAATCAGAAGATCCAGAATGTATTGCAGACTTCGCAATTTAAATGGACTGGACTGCACGCTGCCCACAGTAAGACATTGCAAGGTGTTCTGTGTTGCTGTCCGCTCGCAATTTTCACGTCACTATTACGAGGTTGCAATAGTGCTACAATATTTCGACCAATATACACTCCTGGAAATGGAAAAAAGAACACATTGACACCGGTGTGTCAGACCCACCATACTTGCTCCGGACACTGCGAGAGGGCTGTACAAGCAATGATCACACGCACGGCACAGCGGACACACCAGGAACCGCGGTGTTGGCCGTCGAATGGCGCTAGCTGCGCAGCATTTGTGCACCGACGCCGTCAGTGTCAGCCAGTTTGCCGTGGCATACGGAGCTCCATCGCAGTCTTTAACACTGGTAGCATGCCGCGACAGCGTGGACGTGAACCGTATGTGCAGTTGACGGACTTTGAGCGAGGGCGTATAGTGGGCATGCGGGAGGCCGGGTGAACGTACCGCCGAATTGCTCAACACGTGGGGCGTGAGGTCTCCACAGTACATCGATGCTGTCGCCAGTGGTCGGCGGAAGGTGCACGTGCCCGTCGACGTGGGACCGGACCGCAGCGACGCACGGATGCACGCCAAGACCGTAGGATCCTACGCAGTGCCGTAGGGGACCGCAACGCCACTTCCCAGCAAATTAGGGACACTGTTGCTCCTGGGGTATCGGCGAGGACCATTCGCAACCGTCTCCATGAAGCTGGGCTACGGTCCCGCACACCGTTAGGCCGTCTACCGCTCACGCCCCAACATCGTGCAGCCCGCCTCCAGTGGTGTCGCGACGGGCGTGAATGGAGGGACGAATGGAGACGTGTCGTCTTCAGCGATGAGAGTCGCTTCTGCCTTGGTGCCAATGATGGTCGTATGCGTGTTTGGCGCCGTGGAGGTGAGCGCCACAATCAGGACTGCATACGACCGAGGCACACAGGGCCAACACCCGGCATCATGGTGTGGGGAGCGATCTCCTACACTGGCCGTACACCACTGGTGATCGTCGAGGGGACACTGAATAGTGCACGGTACATCCAAACCGTCATCGAACCCATCGTTCTACCATTCCTAGACCGGCAAGGGAACTTGCTGTTCCAACAGGACAATGCACGTCCGCATGTATCCCGTGCCACCCAACGTGCTCTAGAAGGTGTAAGTCAACTACCCTGGCCAGCAAGATCTCCGGATCTGTCCCCCATTGAGCATGTTTGGGACTGGATGAAGCGTCGTCTCACGCGGTCTGCACGTCCAGCACGAACGCTGGTCCAACTGAGGCGCCAGGTGGAAATGGCATGGCAAGCCGTTCCACAGGACTACATCCAGCATCTCTACGATCGTCTCCATGGGAGAATAGCAGCCTGCATTGCTGCGAAAGGTGGATATACACTGTACTAGTGCCGACATTGTGCATGCTCTGTTGCCTGTGTCTATGTGCCTGTGGTTCTGTCAGTGTGATCATGTGATGTATCTGACCCCAGGAATGTGTCAATAAAGTTTCCCCTTCCTGGGACAATGAATTCACGGTGTTCTTATTTCAATTTCCAGGAGTGTATGTGTGTGAAATATGATATTTTTCGATTACGAAAGGAAGTAAGTCACGATTAAATGGCAACCTGAGTACGAAAACCTTCAAATTGTCTGCGTCTCTCCATATCTCGATGTTCGTACCGGATTTAAAAAAAAATGGCTCTGAGCACTATGGGACTTAACATCTGTGGTCAACAGTCCCCTAGAACTTAAAACTACTTAAACCCAACTAACCTAAGGACATCACACACATCCATGCCTGAGGCAGGATTCGAACCTGCGACCGTAGCAGTCGCGCGGTTCCGGATTGAGCGCCTTAACCGCGAGACCACCGCGGCCGGCGTACCGGATTAAAATTGTATGTCAGCAATGGGGGAAAAGAAAGAAAAATTCAGTGATACTGAAAATCTGTCATTTAATCTGTTACCACTGCCGTTTAAATGCAGCCCCCCCCCCTCCGCCGCCTCCCCCCCCCCCCCCATATGCTGAGAAAGCGTGGCGTGGCGTAGGGGAAATGTGCCAGGTTCAGCGACTTCTTCGCCACCCCTGCCGTAGAGACTTTCCAATCATGGCTGTTAGGAAACTCTGCCTTGTGTTTATCTATATCCGGCGGTTGTATATTCTAACCAGCCTATCCGCTCCGCGAGATATACTGCATAATCTGCGTTATAAATTCTGTTCACTATCGTCAAATATATATCAGCGCATCTACAGTTCTGTCTGTAACCACGTTCATAATTATGAATGTTTTCACACACGTGACACAGCGTAGTGCAAAACGATTCTTTTACTGGTCTGAAGCTTCGTAAAACGATGTGGGACTGCGGCTGCACCTTGATGAAAAGACCTTTTCATTTTTAATACCCAGATGCGACAACTACCACCAGAAGTTCTGTTACAGGTTTAAAAGACCTAGGATGGACACTTGCTGCACGTGTGAAAGGTTAATAGTAAAGTTAAAATTTGCCTCTCTGAAGTGTACTGCAGCAGATTAATCAGTGATTGATGTGGGGAAAAGTAAAAAATTGTACTGTGTTATGAAGTATGAGGGCAACGAGAAGGAGAAAAAGGAAAGTAAGTGACTTCCAGCAGAATGTTCCTTATTAGAATACTTCTGCAGGAGGTATTTTATTCTCACAGCTAGCACTGAATGTAGTCTTTGATCAGGACATAAAACTAAGGAAAGCTTGATTAATATGGTCGTACAATTCCTGAGGAAGTATTCTTATGTAGCTTTCTAATCGACTATTTAAGTGTAATTCCAAAATGCATAGCTGAATACAGAGTCTTTTCCCGTAGAATTATACATTAAGCCGTTCCTTAATCAAATACGAGGGTTGGAACTTCAATAGTGGCAACTATTTATTCAAAGCTGATACAAAAGAGTTACATGTTTGCACCTATTACTTTCCTTCAAAGTAGTTGGTTGGTTGGTTGTGTTGGGGAAGGAGACCAGACAGCGTGGACATCGGTCTCATCGGATTAGGGAAGGATGGGGAAGGAAGTCGGCCGTGCCCTTTCAGAGGAACCATCCCGGCATTTGCCTGGAGTGATTTAGGGAAATCACGGAAAACCTAAATCAGGATGGCCGGACGCGGGATTGAACCGTCGTCCTCCCGAATGCGAGTCCAGTGTCTAACCACTGCGCCACCTCGCTCGGTTTCAAAGTAGTCACCAGCGTTGTGTAGAACCCGTTGCCAGTGATGTAGAAGGCGTCGTATACCGTCAGCAGAGCCTGTTCTGTTAATGGTGCGAATGAAGCAGTCTACTGGCTGTTGAATCTCTGGAACAGCTTCACTTGCCCGCGAAAGGCAAAGGTCCCGAGTTCGAGTCTCGATGCGGCACACATTTTTAATCTATTAGGAATGTTTCGTATCTCATCATTATTCACCCTTCAGTATCCCTCTTCTTTTCAGTCATTCCTCCGGTTCCTTCTGTTAAACTTCAGTCTACCCTTCAGCCTTACGGAATCATAAGGTCAGTCAGTGACTGCTATGGGTGAAATTGAAATTTATTACATAATTAAATTTGTCTCTCTCGTCTTGTGGAATGTTGCCTTTTCGTTGGTTATTCGGTCTTTTTCTTATGATTAACTTGCACTACGCAATTCCTTCCTAGAGATCCGAGTGAAGGGGTTAGTCGGAATCTTTTACCAAAGGAGAGGTCATTTTCAATCACCGACCACATTTGCCGTGGAAATACGTTATGTATCTTTAATGCAGTTGTTAATCACTGCTGATAGTTCCTTCTTTTAAGAACAGTTTCTGATTCCAATGGCAAGATGCTGCGTCTGAACTCTGTTCACTCCTCTGGTGTCTTCGATAACGCCATTGGCAGAATGAAGGTTTTCATTAGTAGTCGAAGGCCCTACACCTAGTCCACAGGGTCAAGTAAATCTCACGGTTTAACAAATCTCATGAAAATATAGAAGCAGTCGGTGAATCACTTCTTTGTGTTGCATTCAACAACGAAATTGAATGAGGTACTTATTACAACAGTCTCAAGCACTCTGGTTGTACTACTCGTTGTGTATTACAGGAGACCACTAAAGCCGTTGTATTGTATGAAATTTATGAAAAAGGACGACGGAATTGCTGGATTTGCTATATCGACTTACTCACTTTGAAACACTATGTACAGCTGAAACTGTGTCCGGTGTGCGAGCTAACAGAACCCACGCTGGTCACTGCAGTCAACCGGATGCTCAGATATTTCCACACTGGCGGATTGGAGTAGCGCGGAATGAGCCATCGCAATCCACGCTTCAGTGTGCTTAATCACACCGTTAAAAGGATCCCGGCTGCTTTCCTGCGGTCTGTCCTGTGAATAGCCCTCTATACCGAGGCAGGCAGGGACACGGGATTTGGACATTCAGGTTTCTATAGCCGGTGGGTGGCAAGTCGCAAAGTAGCTGTAGAGAAGGGAATGTCCCGGCGGACGGGCGCCGTTGAATGCTCCCATTTGGCGGAGTTTAATATGAATTGGCACGGCACGTGTAATCTGCCTCAAGCAAGGTGAACCTAAAAAAGCCTTAGATGAACTGAAAATCGTACGCACAAATACGTAACGAGGCACACTACTATGTATAGAACGTGCTTAAAACAATGAACGCATCAATGTTAAACTTCACGAAAATCGCACAAATATCACTTTTAAATAGAATATAAGGGAAAGGATATGAGGTTAACGTTAAAATCAAAACTGTAGTCCACGTTCAAAATTTATCAGGATTATTATGTCGTTTGTAATGCAGAGTTGCTGAAAATGGTAAACGAGGATGATGCAGCAGCACATAAGATTTGCATCACTGTCAAGAAGTGAAAGTCTGACATGTTAGGCAAAAATGGACGGTAATGGTATACGAGAGCGACTACTATGACTGCCTTGCTGCTATGAAAAGAGTTTCCTTAACCATTGGCTTTCAGTGTTGTAAGATGGGGCACTTACCTTTCCTTTCCCTCTTATTTTAATTTTTTCATTGCATGTAAAGGCGCTTTTAACATGTCCGTTTTTCAATTAGTCAACTTGAACTATGACGCCCTTCTTCTTTTGAGAAGTTTGAAGCCCCCTCTTTCCCGTATCAGGGCTTAAATGTTTTACTGACCTGTGAGTATTTTATATTGGTTGCCATTAAGTATATATTATTAGGATAGGTATCTGTTCCTTATCATATGTTGATTGTGCGTTTCCTGTCTTGTGCACTGAAGAACCAAAGAAAGTGATATACCTGCCTAATATCGTGCAGGGCTTTCGAGAGCACGCACAAGTGGCGGAACACGACATGGCATGGACGCGACTAATGTCTGTAGTAATGCTGGAGTGGACTGACACCATCAATCCTGCGAGCTGACCATAAATCCGTAAAATTACGAAAGTGGGGGGGGGGGGGGGGGGGTGGGGTTGGAGTTGGAGATCTCTTCTGAACAGCAAGTTGCTAGGCATCCCAGATATGATGAATGGTGTTCTTGTCTGGGGAGTCTGGTGGCCAGCGGAAGTGTTTAAACTCAGAACAGTGACCCTGCAGACACTCTGTAGCAGTTCTGGACGTGTGGGGCGCAGCATTTTCCTGCTAGAATTGTCCACGACGTCGGAGCGCACGATGGCCATGAATGGATGCAGGTGAGCAGACAGGATGCTTAGGTACGTTTCACCTACCAGAGTCGTATCTAGACGTATCAGGGATCCCATGCAGGGTCCAAGGGTTCATGAGGCTGTCTCCATACCCGTATACTTCCATTCACTCGATACAATTTGAAATGAGACTCGTCTGATCAGGCAACATGTTTCTAGTCATCAATAGTCCAATGTCGCTGCTGAGGGGCGTAAGCGAGGCTAAAGCTTCGTGTCGTGGAGTCATCAAGGGCTCACGAGTGGGCCTTCGACTCCGAAAGCCAATATCGATGAGGTTTCGTTGAGTTGTTCGCACCTTGACTCTTGCCGATGGCCCAACATTGAAATCTGCAGCAATTAGCGGAAGGGTAGCACTTCTGTCACGTTGAACCATCCTCTTCAGTCGTCGTTGGTCCCGTTGTTGCAGGATCCTTTTCCAGCCGCAGCGATGTCGGAGATTTGATGTGTTACTGGATGCCTGATATTCACGGTCCACTCGTGAAATGGTCGTACGGGAAAATCCCCAATTCGTCGCTACATCGAAGACGCTGTGTTTCATCGCACATGGGCCGACTGAAACACCACGTTCACACTCAAATAAATCTTGATAACCTGTCATTGTAGCAGCAGTAACCTATCTAACAACTACGCCAGTCACTTGTCTTATAAGGACGTTGCCGACCGCAGCGCCGTACCGTATTCTGCCTGTTTACATGCCTATACCAGTTTCTTTGAAGCTTCAGTGTAATTGTACACCGTAAGATGTGATTTGAAATCAAGAAACCGGTCGTGTTCCTGTAAAAGTTTACAGAGAGCTGAAAACGGTTTTTTTCAGCAACATGGGCTACAGCTGGGGCTAAGTCTTTATTGAGTGACGGAAGTAAATTTAAAGTACGTTCACCTGATAGTGTGCAGTATTTCCATCGACGAAGAAACCAAAGGGACAAGAAGAAGTACCACAGGCTCCAACAATTAAGCACAGTGGCAGCGTCATGATGTGGGGAAGTTTCCCTAGACGCAGGTTTCGCGTTCTAGACCAAACAGAAGACAAAACGGGTCATTTACTGAACAGTGACATTTCATAAAATAACATGGTTCCATACAGGAAGAAATTCCACGTAATAAGATATTTCATCAGGACAACTATTTAAAACACACCCCAGGCCGTTTAAAAATCATTTAAGGGAAAGAGATCAAAGTCTTGAATTGGTCAAGGTAGGTCCCGGGTCTAAACACAGTTGAAAACCACTAGTATGCATTGGATTGACGTGTTCGTCTTAGAAGCTACTCAAACAAGATTCAATTTTCTGCAGCTTTATTGGACAAAAGATCAGAACTCCCCCTTGAAGTATTACAAAAAGTTGAGGATTCAGTGCCAAATAGATTTGAAGCTGTGATTGAAGCTCGGGGATATGCAGCGAATACTGATTACAAAATAGTTTTGTTTTATTCTTATGTACTTAGACACTCAAATGAGTTTTGAGCCAGAAGAACTGTTATTTATCTGTTGGTGGAAGATAACTTTGTTTAAACTAAACAGGGTTTTGAATTTAACGGGTTATAATTACATGCTTTTCAGTTATCAATTGGTAGTTTTTTTCTGTTACACAGTTATCTTTGTGTAACTGTATCTGATGTTTTCTGCAAAATACTTTTGAGCGGTGACGTACTTCGTTCCAGGCGTCGTCAGGAGTGCCAGACAGATATACGCTAGCGTCCATTGTCGTGTCCTGACACAGGGTAGAGGGAAGACAGGGGGTTTAAGGTCAGTCTGCAATTTCCGAGCGGTGAGGAGCAAATGCA
The DNA here is from genome assembly GCF_021461395.2 of Schistocerca americana. Taxonomy (NCBI): domain Eukaryota; kingdom Metazoa; phylum Arthropoda; class Insecta; order Orthoptera; family Acrididae; genus Schistocerca; species Schistocerca americana. Next base: position 1,063,933,518 of record NC_060119.1, read on the forward strand.
GAAAGACAAATTTCCAGAGAAGGCAGGTTGATGACTTGGATCAGCGCCAAACACTGTCACGGGGCACCTACAAGAGTTGCAGATTCTGGGGCTCGGTACGACGCTTGCAGCAGGAGGCTCATGGAATTCACGGGTCTGGTTAACACCAATAATTTGTGACCTGACTAACTACTACCCTGTAGGCTAATTCTAAGCATTAGAAAAAGCACAGGAGGCAACAGGTTACAAGTCAGAAGTCAGTGTTTGAAGCCACGGTGGCGGGTGCTAACAGAAGTATCGGACACTAGGAGCACTTCAAGTACAAACTTGACAGCAGCTCTCCAACTGAGAAAAGCATACATGTCGGAGCACACCGAGCGTGGCCACGAGCGGCACGGAGTCGGCGTCCCAGCGAACTGACTGACAACTCTCTCTGAATACAAAAACATGAGTTTTTAAAGAATCGAGGCCTCGCACCATTTCTCCCTTCCTATAGTCTACCCACCAATCTACCTGCACATAACAATGTTCACCCAATCTGGGGAGTCGTTCTGCACCTCCAGGGAGCGTCTGGCCCACCACATTTACATTCCTTCCCAGCTCCTACTCGGTAGGTAGAGATGTTTCTGGATTTTACATTAACAAATTCCAAGTTTGCTATCAGCAGCGTTCAGCTGAAAGGTAATGTCACAGCCACTCCTACTGTGACCAGCAACAACCGTGTTTCACGTCATTTGGCCCCGACCTTCTGTGGGTGGGTCCTGCTGCAGTAGCGCTCTAACCTGTGTAGACCGACTGACGTTGCAGTTCTCAGGAGCAAGTATCAAGCTTGCTGCCTCTGTTAAGACGTGCTTTTTCGTGGCCGTGTCTACAGTGACGCTTTACGACAGCGTCTAGATGGTTGGTGGAGTTACCAGTTAATTCTCTGAAGTGAAATTTCTCCTCTGGACGGCTGCCCAGAGCGTCTGGTGTTTGCACGGCTCAAGTGTTGCTATTTATCTCCGGTAATCTAAATGCTACCATTTGTGCCTGCTCTCTGCATTGTGTCTCTGATTTCCTACCTTGGAGAGCTCTTGACCGTCCAGAGAGCCTTAAACGTAGCAACGTGCAAGTCATTATATCGACAATATATGACAACATCAGTGAGCGCATTTAGAATAAAAGTCAAATTCAATTACTAATGCTGTCACCATACACTATGGGTATGCTCATGTTGATGTTAAATGTTCAAATGTTCTAATGTATATGAAATCTTAAGGGACTTAACTGCTAAGGTCATCAGTCCCTAAGCTTACACACTACGTAACCTAAATTATCCTAAGGACAGAACACACAAACACCCATGCCCGAGGGAGGACTCGAACCTCCGCCGGGATCAGCCGCACAGTCCATGACTGCAGCTCCTCAGACCGCTCGGCTAATCCCGCGCGGCTGATGTTGAATAATCCGTCGGATGGGATTCTTCTAAAGGTACCATATGCACACAGTGCAGCTTTCCAATTCATACGTCACATTTATACAATTCAATAATCAACATATCCTGTTGCTCACTTGCTCTATGATTGACGAGTGATTGTGGGTGCTGTAGTGGAAGAGAGAAGGGGATGCTGGGGTAGGGATGGAAGGTTGGTGCATTGTGGATCCTTTTAAACACACGTATTAAATAATACTCTTCTTTCTATTGTAGACCACTGACGTTATCTAGTATGAATAGGCGTAACTTGTTTGGTTAAAATAAAAGGTAACATTTATACGCAAAAAAGTACTTTTATAATGCACATCTTAAACATAGGTGATGTAGCAACTGAGGAAGGATGCTTGTAAATGTTAACAATAATATCATTAATACACTTAAATTTATTCAGGAATTTCTGTCATCTTTTCACGAACTTAAAGCAAAGATGATCAACATACTGTTCGGTAGTATTTTTTATTTGGTATTGGTTTATATTTTGGCTGCGATCCTACTGCTCCTGTCACTTTCCGCATCTCGGTGTGCACACAACCTATTTTGCGTGTTTTCGATAGTTGCAATATCTTAAATTATCAAGCATCGAATTTACAGATGCTTTTTACGTAATTATATATGAAATTTTCCGTGTGCCCGATATCGACTAGAAAACAGTATCACGATTTCAGGTTCAAAGCGTTGTTCTCCTTATATATAGAAACTTATAACGTAAGCAATACCAAAGTGTGTAGTAAAGAATGTTCAGTGATTATAATAATAAGAAGTAGGCGTTGAATTTTACCTTTTTAGATCTTAATTGAAAATTTGCTCTCCCGTATTACACATGTCAGCATTCATATGGAAGTCGTTCTCCATGATCATTTACATAAAAAAACGATTATTTTCTCACTTAACCAAGGAAGACCACGTAGGCACGTCTACAGTCTATCACGACTAAAACAGAGGAGAGAGATTACGAAGCGAAAGCTGTTGAATCGGGAAGCGATAAAAGTCGTAATTTATTTATTGCTAATTGCAGATTATTAATTATTTGTCTTTGGCCTCTACTAGACAGATTTCATTCATCTCAACAATCGAGGCGAAGAGGATACTACATAGTCCAATTCTGATTGGTCATATTCATTTCAAAACCAGGGATCCACTTAGGCAGCGGTCTTCCTCTGAGACTTCTGTTTGTGGACCTATACTCACTTATATTTTCTAGTATTTTTCTTACTCCATTCTCATTCGAAACCAAAAAAGTCATCTGCGTTCTATTTAATTCAATATGGTATCTTTCTTGTGTGTTATTTTCCGAAATTCAGTTAGAAGACCAGGTGGTGGTTGCGACTGATATTTCCTATACGAAGATATTCCGTATTTGATGAGATAATTAACAGAAGCATATAGTGAATTGGGACTGAAAGTGAACACCAAGAAAACAGAATATGTAACTATGGGAACGCAATTGGTAGATCTTGAAATATCAGACAGCGTAACCATGTAAGTGTGAAAGATATAAATACCTAGGGTACATAATTAAGGAAGAAGGAACACTTGAAGATGACTTAGAAACAGATTGAGCTAAGGAAGGAGAGCAATATCAAAATGCCCCCTTTTGCTGTCCACAAAAATCGGATTAAAAACAAAACATAATATATATCCATTATTGAGCCAGTTACCATCGATCATTTGGAGTGCTGGCGATTACGTAGGAGAACCGCAAGAAGATCGAAGCTGTAAACACGAAATTTTTGACGAACATCTAGGATCTCCCGTTTGGTACATAGAACAAATTAGTTTATGAATTTGTGATACGGAATACCTGTTCCCAATATCACGTCAACTTAATCTGTTGCATCTCAATTTAACTACTGCTTCATTTCTCCATGTTGTGATTACCGTAAATTAATACTCTACACCTAAATTATAAAGACCAGTATTGGACTGAATAGTTTTCAAAAGTAATGTTTTTCATTTGTCATATATTTTATCCTTCTAGGCTTATCATCTTTTCCTGGTAAGAAATAGAGAACTAGGAATGTAATAAACCCATTACTTTACACATATTTGGATAATGAGCGAAAACGATATATAACATCAAAATTGAAAGAATTTCTTCTCAGTAATACACCAACATTCACTGATAGTATTAGAATACATAACCTGTTTTTCTCGTTGCCACAGTAAGTTGTATGCGGAATTAAACTGCGCATTTTATTGTTATTTTGCCGCGTCGGCATAGTACGAGGTATGTAAAAAATGGAAAGACTAAAGACTAATCAAAATGTTACATCGAAAGAAATTATAAAATCCCGCAAAACCTTAAATTAACGACAGACCGTACTACGTTTGTTTAGGTTCTCTGTCAGCCGTGGAGGAACTGAGTCTTAACACAAAGATTCAGGCTGTGCTTTACATCCTTTACCTGTTATGATCTACATTGTGAACATCGATTTTTGGCGATGTGTGAAAGACAATTCACCAAGGGCTGTCACGTATTTTCATACGTTGCTCTTAGACTCAGTCGGTGGTAACTGACGTTGTCAACCTGAAGCAAGCAGTCTCTTGCCATACACTCCTTTATTCACGAATGTCTTCATAGCATGTGGTGCCCTTACGGCAGTTTTCCGTTTTCGACTGTAATAAGTCTTCATGGGAACTAAAACTTCGCAAAAGCCAAAAATGCAAAATTTCTGTTAAATAAAAACGTAAAGTGATCAGTTGAAACCAGTTAAATGTCATGAATCACCAAATTCGAGCACAATGTTTTTTAATAATCTAAATATAAAAATAGTTCAAAAAGCTGTAAGCACTATGGGACTTAACATCTGAGGTCATCAGTCCCCTACGCTTAGAACTACTTAAGCGTAACTAACCTAAGGACATCACACACATCCATGCCCGACGCAGGATTCGAACCTGCGACAGTAGCAGCATCGCGGTTCTGGACTGAAGCGCCTAGAACCTCTCGGCCACAGTGCCGGCTAACCTAACATCAACTTTTCCATTTTTTTATGACCAAGAGGCAACACACTAATATAACCCAATTTCAATTGCGGTAGATTTTCAAAAATGCCTCCATTGACACATAAACAAAGGTTAAAACGTCGGATCATGTTTCTGTCTGACACGGGCAAAAACCCCAGTAGTATCCTAAATTGTTCCTGCTGCTGCTACTATCCAGGCAACCAGATCCTCTTCTGATGCAACAGGAGTTGTATAAATAAGCTTGTGCATCTCTCCCCACACAAAAAAGTCCAGAGGGGAAATATCTGGGGATCGAGCAGGCCATGGTACAGGATCACTTCTGCCAATCCACGATTTTGGGAACCGTCGGTCCAGGAATCGACGCACACGACGACTGAAATGTGCCGGCGCCCCGTCATGTTGAAATCACATTCGTTGTCTTGTAGGGAGCGGGACGTCTTCCAGCAATTCTGACAATGCTCTGACGAGAAAATTGTAATAGTGCCTGCCATTTAAAGGCCTAGGTAGCAGATACGGCCAAATTAAACAGTCCTCAACAACACCGACCCTCACATTAACGAAGAACCGCACTTGATGAGCGCTAGTAACTGTGGCATGTGGGTTATCCTCACTCCAAATATGCTAATTGTGCATGTTGAAGACTCCATCACGCCCGAACGTTGCTTCATCGGTAAGTAACACAGAGGATGGAAATGTAGGATCCTTTTTACACTGCTCTAGGTACCACTGTGAAAACTGTGGTCTGGTTCCAGGTTGTGGACCGCTGTAAGTGAAATGGACGTAAAAATTGCTCTCGAAGGACTCTTCTTACATTCGTCTGATTCGTCACAATGTTACGTGCAACTGCAGGAGTGCTGATTGAAGGATCCAGCTCCACATGCTGCAAGGCAGCTTCCTCAAATTGCAGCGTTCTTACCGTGTGACGGCGTCCCTGTCCAGGTAATCTGCTAAATGACCCGGTCTCACGCAGATGTAGATACACAGCAGCAAATGTCGTATGATGCGGGATACGGCGATCAGGATATTGTTGTTGATAAACCCGCTGTGCAGCTCGTCCGTTGTGATGCGCTACGTAGTATGCACCAACCATATCAGTATACTCACTCCAGGTGTATCGTTCCATTAATAAACACAGACAATGCACTACTACACTGGTGGACGGCAGTTTCCTACAACTGAAGAGCGTAATACGGCATCTAACAACTGCAGAGCGTAATGTGGCCTCCACCGGTTTAAATAACCCTCATAGGAAAAAACGACATTAGGGAAAAATATTTGTTCTGATGTCACCTGCAACCTCCCAGAGTTTGTCAGTTTAAATACTTTTCACCACGTATAGTTACAGAATGCAATATAATAAATTATACTCTGACTTAAACACTGTAATTACAAGTAACGACAGAGTGAACTATTTAAAAAATTTTAACTTCTACAAATCAGTCGTGAATATAACTTATGTAGCTACTCTTACGTATACACATGCAAAAGGGAAGCACGGAAAAAGCCATGAAGCTGCTTTCATTCTCCCTTTAAGAGTCTCGATATTTCTTAACACATCTGGACCTACCATTCTCATACTTATGCCGTGTGAAAGTTCTCATGGCCTCTAGTAAGTATTATGATTTGGTTTTCTAATAGGCATACATAAATTCACTGTATACAGAAGTCAGTGCATATATTTAACGATTTCAAATCAAATTCCATACGTTTCAGTTTCAACTACACACACTTTCAACTACACACACGTAGCAGCGTGTTTCCAAGATTAGACTGTCGCAGCAACATCGCGTGTTGTGCGGACGTCCTTACGTGGCGGAAACACGACGACCATTCGTCAAGGGCATTTATGAATCTTGCGTCATCTTGTAGGAAGAGAATGTTGAATTTAAAGTGAAAGTGATGGATGTGGTTTTCACCTGTCTGTTAAAATTCAGACTTTCACAGGCTGCACAATCTTCCAAGTGCCTGGCATATTCACGCGATATTCTACAACTTCATTAGGATGAACAATGAGTCAGTTATTCAAAGGAACATCATTTCAAGTAAATGTAGCCGGAAATATTTGGTATAAGACAGCTGCTTGAGCTTATCAGTCTACCTCCTTTTTTATTATTCCAGTAATGCCTTGAGTGGATGCTGAAAATTTAAGTCGTTGGTGTAAGCAGCGTTCATTTGTCCAGTACTTTCTTCATGCCGTGATAAATGTAACTCAAAATGTATTGTAACCCGTTAGCTCAGAATGGTTCAAATGGCTCTGAGCGTTATGGGACTTAACATCTGTCGTCATCAGTTCCCTAGAACTTAGAACTACTTAAACCTAACTAACCTAAGGACATCACACACATCCATGCCCGAGGCAGGATTCGAACCTGCTACCGTAGCGGTCACGCGGTTCCCGACTGAAACGCCTAGAACCGCACGGGCACATCGGCCGGCGTTAGCTTAGAACTTCGGTACTTAATCTGCCCCACATCTGCACACGTTGCAGAGGACACGAGGAACCTTCATATCTTGTTTCCAGCAATCGTGATTACTACCAAATTCACAAACAGCTGCCTCTTCTGCGGAGCTTCCTCCATTTTCATTTCCCTTGATCTCTGGCTTCCTTCGCTCTATTTTACAAACTACCCTCGCCTTCTTTATTAACTTTGGCAATAGATCGCTTGATATTCGTTAGACACGTGCAGTTACAACACTCCTTAAATTTTTTCTTTCTTCTTCATACCTTTATCCTTAATGAGACTGCATGTTATAAAATTACAGTATCAAGACACAGGTTGATAAGATAATCTTTGCATATAAATTACAAATACTTATTAAATAATTTCACGTTACACCAATTATTATTTTCGAGTGGTTACCCTTTATTATCTGACCACTAGTTATTTCATATGGGTCCTCTTAAAATTATATATATTCCTTTATATCTCAGTATTAAAATAGTTTTTCGGCTTAACAATGTTAATGGCCGTCAAGAAGGGTATATTTTGTGAATAAAACCTAATAGATCGCTTAATGTGCGTATATATTCCTCGTACAGGCTGCTGCCATCATCAGATCTGCAGCGATGTTATAAAGACCCTGCAGTTCTAGAAGGTCTTATTCACAATATATTATCAATGATCGCGGACTCATTCTGTAAATTTCTTTTCTTTTTTGTAGGTCAAGTAGAGCACGTCACGTCCGACGCTTACTTTTCGCAAAAAGGAAGACACTTGAACTAAGAATACAGGCACTGATATAAGTCGAATATACTCTCTGAACAGCTAGGTCTTAATTTTGAAATTCTAATTTTAATACAATTATTAAAAATTATGAAATGAACTTCTAGTAATAATGAGACGGAAAAGGAGTGATGTATATACACAATCCTTGTCTATCAGGGTACCGACACCCACACCACACACACACACACACACACACACACACACACACACACACACACGTAATCGAAAGTCGCTGTCAAATATTCTGTCTTCCAGCTCAATGAGGATTCTTATGGAAGGAGCGGGGAACGGGTAGGGTACAGTAAATAAAGCAAACTTAATAATATTATGTCAACGTAGTAAACAGGCAGTAAAATACAAGTGTATCAGAGGAATCATTTGATACACGGTTCGATGAAACTCCTACAACACAGGTCTTCATAGCGTTAACTTCTAAAACTTTGTTGCGAGTTTATCGTAAATACCAACTCTCAAGGAAGAAGTGTGGGTTACATGAGCTGGTGCACCTCAATATACGTTAAATGTGGTTGGTCTTGTTCAGTAGTAAGTAGTGAATTGTTAACGTATTCTATTAGTAATAACTTGCGCACGGCGTTTGTCCTTGTCCAACGCAAATCGCTATCTTATAGGTTGAAAATGGAGTTGTTAACCCGCATTCACAGAGCTGTCTTCCCCTACACATTGTGCTGTACTGAGCACCATCGTCTCAGTATGCACGAATACTGTATACAGGAATACTGTTCTAGTCTCAGCTGGACACTTGTTCACTCACACTCAAAACTCCAGCTGTCAAACAGTCAGATTGGTACCAAAAGTATTATATCGATAAAGCACTAACCATATATAGATGGTGCTATGCGCTGTCGTCCAGAAGAACGTTCGTAAAAGTTAAGTAATAAGTAACATCTGAACCATGGAGTACAGAAAAGACATAGCGGTGATCGCCTCTCCTGTAGAGCTCCCATGAGGAAGTCGTAGGGCGTTAGTTTGTCGTGCCACGGTTGGCACGTTCAAGTTGTGGTCATGCAAGTTCTTCTACTATAGTATGTGTGAAACTGTTATATGAGACAACATGTTCGTACCACGTAAAAGGACTTTCGGAGTTCACAGCAATGTTCTTTTAGCACTCTGCTTTCACTTCGTTTTTTTGAAAGTAGCAAACCCATAAAGATCATTTGTAGTTTCACGTAAAAACAAAATCAATCGGTACACAGGAGTAAAGAAACAACTGAATCACACTTGCAGAAGTTTTAATAGTAATAATAATAACGGTAATAATAACTATTTCTGTTACTGTTAATGCTTCTGCAAGTGTGATGCAGTTGCTTCTCTATTCCCCTCATGCAATTGTTTATGTTTATTCTGTGCTACTACAAATATACTTTACCGGTTTTCTACTTTTAAATAAACGAAGCGAAAGCGGACTGCCAATGGAATGTTGCTGTAAACTCTGAACAGTCCTTTTACTAGTGAGGAACATGTTGTCCCTTACAACAGTTTTACCCATACTTCAGAACGAAAACTGGCACGATCATGACTCGAACCCGAGAGCCTTGATACGACAAAATAATGCTCTACCAGATTCCCAAGGGGATCTCTGCAGGACAGACGCTCCCATTTACACTTTTCCTGTTTACTTACCACTTACAGTTCGCAAACGTTCTGCTGGACGACAGTAAATAGTACAAAACTATATCGGAGTTTTGGTTGGTACTCTGTCAACGTAGTATGTCTGGTACCAATCTGACTGTCTGACATCTGAAACTATGGGTTTCAGCTCTTTGTCAGCACATTGGCTCCAGCAACTTCTGTAACTTTCTGGGAACTTCGCCGTTGCTATGCCGACAAGCGTGTCGGTCGCAGAAGCAGAGCGTGCATCAGTCTGGGTGACGAACAAGAGCTCTCTTGAACTTCCCCTGTCTCACTGCCGTCACCTTCACCTCCGTCGGGTTCCTATGGTCTCCACTAGTCCACTGAACTTATAACAGTAACGTGCAGGTGGCAGAGTCGAGTGCCATCATGACAAGCCAGAAAAATGGCTTTTTCCCACATCCCAGGCCTCTAACAGTGTGTGGCAGGGTTACTACGAACGCAATAATACTATGTCTGTAGCATACTGTATCGAGTTTATCATAAAACTAGTAGGCACGTACAAGGCATAAACAGACTTGACGGAATTACATAGTTTCTTTCATAACCAGGGGAACAAAATAGGACATTTGCCTTTCCTGATTGGAAGTTGGTGTAAAGGCACTCAATGTCCTATTGTGTTACTGCATTGTTAGTACTTTGTCCAACCTTCGTTCTTCCTAATTACTTCAAAAATGCTTCACGCCATTGATTTTGTTAGTGTTTGTAGTTCTTGCAGTGAAATTGTGGCTCACTCGTCTCCTATCGCACTTTTCAGACCACATACGGCCTCAAATTGCGTTCACTTGGAATAAACACACCTTGTAATTACTCCCCATAGGTTTCTATGGGGTTCATATCCGGTCTACGTGCAGACCAGGGTAAAACATCGATATCTTTGTCTTCGATTCACTATTTGGTTGTATCATAAACGTGCGCAGATGAATTATCTTCTCGAATCATTAAACTTCCTTTCCGTAGGTCGTCGTACTTTCTAATCAATTCTGTCTCTAGTGTCTCAGAGCAGACAGAGTTCATTCTACTGTTCAGTCAAGGAATGTGTGATTTATCTTTAGCCCAGATGACTGCCCAAATCGTAACACTTCCACCATCAATCTTTCTGCTCATTCTTACCCGCTACTCTCTCCTCAGATCACACTGGTAATACTGTAATCCATCCAGCAGATATAAATTTAACTTTTTCTCATCACCGAATATCACTTTATCCCCTTTGAAGTCCATGATATATGTTTCTCAGCAAACTCCTATCTATCCTGCTTTTGTTTGGGTGTCAGAGAAGTTTTTTGCAGTCGTTTCTTGAACGCAAAATGTGATTTGACAATATTTGTCAGACTATTCTGGCAATTGCTGACAACCGTAAACCAGCAACCACGTAAGAAGAGTAACGGCCTGTGGCCCTTGCTTTCTGCATAAGGAATCGTTTCAACGCCTCAGATAGTATTCTACTTAGTCCATAAGTTGCGTTCTGTCCATATCATACGCCCAGTCTAACGAAATTGTCAGTCATTGCGCTTGAACGGCTCAAGTTCTTGGTCATCTGACGATTAGAGAGCTCCATTTCCTTTTTGTTTTCCCATTTAATAATAACTGTTTTCTGCGCAACATTGCCACAGTCGTGAATTTTATATCCAACATGCGCAGTCACTAATGGTATATGTTTCCTGTCTGTAGATAAGGCACATACGCACACACTAACTCGACACAGAGCCGACTGCCTTTATACTGAGTTCCACCCTCTAGCAAATGAATCGTTGATATCTTGTTATACATTGTACTACTGACAGCAAAAGCTATACTATTTGACTGCATTTGTTAGTGTACTGGACGTCATACGACTGGATATGCACTGTACACAACTATTCCAGACGGCAATGGAATTTTCCTGTGAAGATGCAAGCCTTTATATCGATTTCCACTACTGTGTATACACAGGATGAACTCCACCTCACGCACTCGGCGTGTACGTCGCCATTACTTGCCTACTAATGGTTCAAAAATATCTCAAACTATCGTCCCCTGCATAGAAAATGTGTCTCAGAAACGACAATTTGACAACACCAAAAATATCTCTAAGAAACTACCGTCTCCTGCATATAAATTGAACCTCAAAAACAACAATTTGACAACACTGCATTCACACATACAACAACGAACTTCGTTCAGTCCTGTGTGGCCGTGCGGCACACCTGGTGCAGTAGGTAGAGATTTGCGCTAGAATACTCGACTTAGTTAGAATAGTTGTATATATTTTCTAATTTTAATCTGCATGATTTGTTATCTGGCCTCTTTGTTGTTATACAGAAATTACTGTAGGTTTAGTTAAAAGTGCAGTGACATAGGATCGATAGCACAATCGTTTGGTTACTTCACTTTTAGAGAAGCACTTTGCCATTAAACGTTACACTAGTCTCGCCCATGCATGAATTCCAGTCTACTGTTAGCATTGCTTTTTTTTTCTTCAGTTACACCGCGTAAAGGAGAGATGGGGAGTTTACATTGAGGCGACAAAAGTCATATAATTCCTCCTAATATCGCGTCCGAAAAAGCGTAGTGCATCAGCTCGAAGTGGCATGGACTCAACAAGTCTTCAGAATTCCGCTGCAGCAGCCTTGAGCCATGTTGCCTCTATAGCTGTCCACAGTTGTGAATGTTTCGCCCTTACAATATTTTGTGTTCGCACTGACCTATCTGTTGTGTCCCATAGATGTTCAACGGAACTCATCTAGGGCGTGATCTGTGTGGCCAAATCATTCGCTCAAATTGTCCACAATGTTGTTGAAACCAAACGCGAACAGTTGTGGTCCGGCGACGTGGCGCACTGTCATCAATCCATGAATGGCTGAAAATGGTCTCAAAGCAGCCGAACATAACCATTTCCGGTCATTAATCGGTCCAGTGGGATCAGAGGATCCAGGGCATTCGATGCAAAACAGTCCACGCCATTATGAAGCAACCACTAGCTTGTGCCTCGTTGACAGCTTCGATCCATGGCTTAGTTGGTTCTGAGCCAACCTCGAACCCTAACATCAGCTCTTCTGAATTGGAATCGGGACTCATCTGATTAGGCCACGGTTTTTCAGTCGTCTCTGGTCCAACCAATATGGTCACGAGCCCAGGAGAGGCACTGCAGGCGATGTTGTGCTGTAACCAGAGGCACTCGCCGTCAGTCGTCTGCTGCCATTTTTTTTTTCGTTCGTCGTAAATCCCACATTAATTTATGCGGTTGTTCCACGAAGTTTTGCTTGTCTGTTAGCACTGACAACTCTAGGCAAAAGTAGCTGCTCTGAGTTGTTAAGTGGAGGCGGTCGGCCTCTGCGTTGTCCTTGGTAAGAGATGTTGCCTGAAGTTTGGTGTTCTTGGCACACTCTTGACACTGTGGATTTCAGAATATTGAATTCCTTAACGATTTCCGTAATTAAATCCCCCATGAGGCTAGCTACTAAAACCATTCCGCGTTCAAAGTCTGTTAATTCCCATGGAGCAGTCATAACCACGTCGGAAGCCCTTTCATGCGAATCACGTAAGTACAAATGTCAGCTCAACAGTGCCTTTTTATACCTTGTGTACGTGATACTAGCGCCATCTGTATACGTGCATATGGCTAACTCATGACGTTTGTCACGTCACTGTATCATGCACCTGCGACAGCGCTGGTGTACAATGTAATGTCAGCAAACAAATATAATCACTTAATGACATTCACAGGTATTTTTTTCTTTTCAGATATTTAAAAGAGATCGCTCATATGAATTACGGTGTGTACGTTACGAATAATCTAAAAACTAAACGGAAGCGCCCTGAACATTGTTGAGTCTGTATTTCCATTTTGAACACCGTTTCCGCCGTCTATCAGTAGGGGAGAGCGTGTTACCCGAAGGACAGTGTACCTAGGAAAGTCGGTGTTTGTGTAGCGACCAGTTTTAGAATGGCATTAAGCAAGAGTGACTAGAAATCGCCATAAGCAGTTTGCAACACTTCCTTGTAATTTTTCAGAGTTTGTAAATACACTGCTGGCCATTAAAATTGCTACAGTACGTGGTTCAGACGCGAAATTTAACCGACAGGAAGAAGATGCTGTGATATGCAAATGACTAGCTTTTCAGAATATTCACACAAGGTTGGCGCCGGTGGCGACACCTACAACTTGCTGATATGAGGAAAGTTTCCAACCGATTTCTCATACACAAAAAGCTGTTGACCGGCGTTGCCTGGTGAAACATTGTTGTCTTGCCTCGTGTAAGAAGGACAAATGCGTACCAGCACGTTTTCGACTCTGATAAAGGTCGGATTGTAGCCTATCGCGATTGCGGTTTATCGTATCGCGACATTACTGGTCGCGTTGGTCGAGATGACTGTTAGCAGAATATGGAATCGGTGGGTTCAGGAGGGTAATACGGAACGCTGTACTGGATCCCAACCACCTCGTATCACTAGCAGTCGAGATGACAGCCATCTTATCCGCATGGCTGTAACGGATCGTGCAGCCACGTCTCGATCCCTGAGTCAACAGATGGGGACGTTTGCAAGACAAAAACCATCTGCACGAACAGTTCGACGACGTTTGTAGTAGCATGGACTATCAGCTCGGACACCGTGGCTGCGGTTACCCTTGACGCTGCATCACAGACAGGAGCGCCTGCGATTGTGTACTCAACGACGAACCTGGGTGTGCGAATGGCAAAACGTCATTCTTTCGGATGAATCCAGGTTCTCTTTACAGCATCATGATAGTTGCATCCGTGTTTGGTGACATCGCGGTGAACGCACATTGGAAGCGTGTATTCGTCATCGCCATACTGGCGTATTACCCGGCGTGAAGGTATGGAGCGCCATTGGTTACACGTCTCGGTCACCTCTTGTTTGCATTGACGGCACTTTGAACAGTGGACGTTACATTTCAGATGTGTTACGACCCGTGGCTCCACCCTTCATTCGATCCCTGCAAAACCATACATTTCAGCAGGATAATGCACGATCGCAGGTTGCAGGTCCTGTACGGGCCTTTCTGGATACAGAAAATGTTCGACTGCTGCCCTGGCCAGCACATTCTCCAGCTGTCTCACCAACTGAAAACGTCTGGTCAATGGTGGCCGAGCAACTGGCTCGTCACAATACGCCAGTCACTACTCTTGATGAACTGTGGTATCGTGTTGAAGCCCCATGAGCAGCTGTACCTGTACACGCCATCCAAGCTCTGTTTGACTCAATGCCCAGGTGTATCAAGGCCGTTATTACGGCCAGAGGTGGTTGTTCTGGGCACTGATTTCTCAGTATCTATGCACCCAAATGCCGTGAAAATGGTATCGCATGTCAGTTCTAGTATAATGTATCTATCCAATGAATACCCGTTTACCATCTGCAATTCTTTTTGGTGTAGCAATTTTAATGGGCAGTAGTGTATTAGGAGCTCCACACATTGAAGGGCTGTGTGGTATAATAATGATATTTTTGGGGACGTTCTTGTGTCCGGTTTCAGAGTTTAATGGTAACTAAAATTCTGTACCTTTTTAAAAGTAGTTACTTAATGTTTGGAAGATTGAGCCATACAACATTTTATACCCTGCAGCGGTGACTATGCAAATCTTTATTGAACAAACTATATTCTGTGTTTGTGACTGTCAAGGTCTAACGGTGCCGACAGATTGCCTTGTCATCGTCAGCAGACAGGCTTCGCTGGATGCAGACTTGCAGGGGCATGTGGTCAGCGCACTGCTCGCGCAGCATTTGTCAGTTTTCGTAACCGGAGCTGGTACTTCTCAGTCAAGTAGCTTCTCAACTGAACTCAGAATGGCTAAATGCAGCTCGCTTACAAAAGCACTCGCCAGCCCCGGACAGTAGCCCATACAAGTGATAGCCAAGCCCGACAGCGCTGAACTTAGGTAATTTGACAGGAACCTGTGTTACCACTGTGGCAAGGCAGTTTATAATAAGGTGGTAACAAAATACTCTCAAATATCAAATATTGATACATGCAGAAATAATCAAGAATCGTAGTACTACAAGAACGTTTGTAGGTATAACCCTCAGTATTTAATGTCCTGTACCCACCTATAAAGGAAAATGGCTATAAGATTCAATGTTTTTAGTCCGTAATGTGTAATGTGTAATTAAAACCTAATTATTTTTCAAGAAATGCTTCATAAAATGGTGAAATTTGAACATCACCCTCTCCATCAAAATACATCGGGGCAATTATTTAGTTTACCCATATGTCATTGTACACAGGACGTGCTAGTGAAAAACCAGTTGTCGCACTGTCTGCAACAAATAATGTACCTTTTATTTATGATGATGATGTTTGGTTGGGGGGGGGGGGGGGGCACTCAACCTTTTCTCAGTCCAAACTTCATGAATGATGATGAACTCAAACACCCATTCATCTCGAGGCAGGTGAAAATCCCTGACCCCGCCGGGAATCGAACCCATGACCCCGTGCTCTACCTTTTATTTAGCCAGCGTCATCGGGTATTTCATATTCTTAGGTCCTATTTCTTCAGCTGCCGAATATTTTCAGGTATGTCAGTAATAAACTCTGTTTTCATAGTTGTGGACACCCTGTAGGCATAAAGTGACAAGTTCTATTACATAAGCATTGAAAGCGTATCCCCAATTCGCTAATAATATGAGAAGTCTGACGTTTGAAGTCATTTCATCCTCCAATGAAAGCAAAAAGAGTTAAGACAAATTCAGCCTACAAATGTAAATGGCTCAAACAAGCTCCGAGTATCAATCCCACTTGACAATAAATCTTCAGTGAAAGGGGTTTCGACTTACTAAGCATGTAATGTTGAAGATCTGTGGCCATAATGGTGATTAACTACGTAAAAGTCGACAACAAAGAATATAGTGGCTACAAATTATGACATGTATAGGATCGGTTTTTTCGATCAAAGCTGTGTGAATAAAACAAACTGCAGATATAAAAACGCTTTTCGGCCATCCGATTGTAATTACATTATTACCGCGAGTTTCATATGTATCTGCTGTCAAATTTCGTGCTCGGGTTCACCCAAACGTTAAATTAACACAATAAATATTACCATTCATTTTAATGCGTCGGCATTAGTAGTTTCAAACTTTTCAGCAAAGAGAGGCTGTCCAAATGACTCGTAATTTACATTTTTAATCTCTAAATGTGCTTCCAATTCGTTATGTGACCACTACATTTCATCATGTTGGTGACACAATTTCGAAGTCGAATATTATTACCGCCCAGCCGTGGATGAAAGTTAGATCCAGTTGCAATACCGGCTGATGTACGTTTATTCTCTGACTTTGCACACTAAAATTTGATCGGATTAAATTGGATTCCGAACGCGCATTAAAACAAATTACCCGTTTTATGTGATCATCGGAATCGATTACACTGCTAATTCAAGTTCCCTTCAGCATCTGCGGCTGTAGGATTGTTACTGCAGCCTCGCCTGAAATATTCCAACTAAATCAATGCTGTTGTCTACGTCATTGCTCTGCAGAACAATCTATGCAATAAGCTTCAAGTTCAACGTACTCCTCCCCAAGTACGTCTACACTTAGCTTATAAGTTACGTAATGGGTCTGAGTTTATGGCAGTAAATTTCGTCCATGTAAACTCGTGGCAAAATCAGAAGCACTTCAGGTGATGCCGAGCAACATAAAATGGTGTGTGATAAGGTAGTGCTCAACATATTGGAAAGAAGATAACCTACAGGAAATTAACATAATTAAAATGATCGTTCACAATAATGGGTATAGGTCTGCCATCATTAATAAGCTCCACAGCACCATTAAAAAAAAAAAACAATAACAAAAATAGCTAAATTTACAAGCAACTACAGCTCTGTTATCATCCCACACATTGTGAAACATCACTGCATACTACACATTGGTAAGGCGCCATATCAGATTGCAAATTTGTTCCGTGTATGAGTATCCAGATTAGTTTCTCCGCAAATAATAAAACGAGTGATAAACTAATAAATAAGATAAATTTCACGAATGAAGCACACAACGCATCTGGAATTTAGAGAATGAATGGTTACGTGTTCCCCAAATTTTATGTAGGCCTAGACCAAAGTAGCAACAATTTCGGCGTAAAGTATTTAGAAAACACCGCAGCAGTCTGGCTAAATAACTTAAGTAAAACAACTTGTACAGCTCACTTGGCCCAACCCGTAGGTATACGGTACAGTACTGAAGGGAAGGAAATTTAGAAATACTGCGTTTTGTTCAGAAAGTAGCGCAGACAAATTTGTGGAAAGAAATAGAAATACAGAGCCACATTCACAACAAACTTGGCTGCATCTTAAATGACCAACTGGGGTTAAGCAACCAAGTGTACTTACAGAATTTCTTCCAACTTGCACAGTTTTGACAGAAGTTGTCTGTATACCGCTTAGTTAGATTAGTTAAATAATCAAAAGAAGAAACCAAACATCAGCGTAAACTAAAAACTCAGCTGGACATTGACACTGTTAAAAAATATTTATAGCTTCCATAATGATCTAGATTAGAACAAAAATCTTTGTAGTAATGTGCATCATGGCTGCAGAAGTATTCCTTAGAAGTACTGTCTTGTTCTTTGCTGCTGTCATATCTCTAGCTGACTTGATGTCAGGTGTAAAATGTAAATACATGTTTTCGCCGTTTTGTCTTTAGTCTTTTAGCCTAACGGATATCTGTCTCACAGGTCTGTCTTGTAGTATATAAAGCAACTCTTTTGCTCATATAATATAGTGTAAAAGCTTTCGTAAATCAAGAAATCACTATCCTATTATATTATATGACGAAAAGTGAAATTTGTACGAGAAATTGTCGCTGTCGTCTGAGGATGGAGCAGGTTCGAAACCAGTTAAGGTGAAACATTTCATTGTGCCAAGAAGTGTGATTGACTACAGTTAATTCTTCAGTCATATTTACGGAAACAGCTGCCTCGCTCTCAAACAGTCACTCATAAAATAATTAGTAGAAAGTGGTATATTAGACAAGGGCAGTTTTTATTTATAAGTCTTCACCGTTTCCACACCTGTGCCAGTCTATTCAACGTAGGACATTGTCATTCCTTAGTAGCTGGGCGCATTTCTTACCTGCCTCAGTATACAGATGTTGAAGTATGTTTCTCTAGATACCACCAAAATATGTATCTTTCTTTTCTCCTGTCGCAAACTAGGTCGATCATCTAATACAGAAGACTACTGCTATTAAACTAATACGGAAGTTAATAATTTTCAGTAAGACAATGTCCAATGACGAATCTCGATTCATTTTTTGTGCATGTACAGTACATCACAGTCGCAAACAGCGAAAGAAAAGTAATGTCTGTGAATCATGAAGACTGTTAGGCGATTATTCGGTGTTATTTGAGAGATACTGGAAACTGTTCACTACTTCTTGGACAGATTCTTCACCAGACTGACAGTCAGCCAGTATTCTTGAAGAGGTTTTTCACCAGTCAGCCTTTTACAGGGTGAGTCGAGTTGACGACATAAAAAAATAATTTTAGGAGGTACTGTGAATCCATGAAGTTTTACGATTTATTACGAGATTCTACACTGAATGAGCAATGAACTATATCTGGGAATGAGGTTCACGGTTGTAGGAAGGTGAGCCAAAGAAGATAATGGGTTTGCATTTAACTGCAAGCCCAAATCGTATACCGTACTTCTTGAGAGCTTAGAGACAGAACAATGCACACAAAAAACGTGTTGCAGCACTGGCAGTAGCTACTCTATTTATTACTATGTACTTTCGGAATGGGTTGAGCGATAGTTTGTGACACGCGACCGCTACGGTCGCAGGTTCGAATCCTGCCTCGGGCATGAATGTGTGTGATGTCCTTAGGTTAGTTAGGTTTAATTAGTTCTAAGGTCTAGGGGACTGATGACCTCAGCAGTTAAGTCTCATAGTGCTCAGAGCCATTTTTCATACTTTCTGAATAACTACGTATTAGTAAACAGTGGTCTTCATTGGCTGGTTACAGAGCACTTTCAGTTCATTTTACACGCTCAATTACGGCAGGAGATATTAGACACTGGTACGCTATAAAAGATAGATTGAGTGTGTTGGCATACAACTTGTACTTTTATGCAGCAGCAATATTTGGGCCGTCCACTTTTGATTTGTGTATGCAACTCACAAATGCCGTCATATGGGAAGAGAAGCAAGTCATCCTGCAGAAGCATGCTCGTAAACTTGAAATACTTAGGTTGCGATGTCCAACTGCTATTTCACCGCCAAATATTACTCCTAGAAATGCCTCACTTTCGCTAAACGAGTGATTACTCTCACGCAACTTATATTCGATGAAAAACAATCTCGACTTCTGGATAAAGGCTTAAAATATACTCGTAGTATTCAGCCTAAGCTTGATGGTAGCAAGATCGCCACTTTAGTAGCAGATGTAAAAATGGCCATCGACGCTTCGAAGTCTACTAAAGAAGAAAATGTCAAATTGGCCTGTAGGGCGAGTGATGTAATAACTAAGGCGGTAAAAAGACAAGCCCATAATGATGAGATGTCACTTCTGTGATCTATAAACAAAAATCTCGAGGATGAGGAAGCCCTTGTTACGCGTGCAGATAAGGGGAGCTCAGCCGTTATTATATATCGACAAGTATATGTGGATAAGTTTCTTTCATTCTTCGAAGAGAATAACATCCACCGGCTAGACCACGATCCATCGGAGACTTATGCAATGGAACTTAAAGATTGTCTTGAAGGATGTTTTGTTATCATTCCCTCTAACAGTTTGTCAAGATTACCTGTTATGAATCCTAAAATTCCTGCACTGAGGGCCCAAATTAAGACTCATAAGGAAGGTTTCCCTATCCGCCCGTTAATTAATGCAAGAGGGAATTAAAGGTGGACCTGCGCAAAGAATTCTGTTGCAGATTTTGAAAAAAGAATTTGTTTTTGAACAGACTTTGACGTTAACGAGTCGAAAAGAACTCGTTACGTTGTTACCGGACCAGGTTTTCCCGACAGGCTGTCGTCTGTTATCCCTTGACATAAAGAATTTGTACAAAGATGTGCCGATAGAAGAAACCGTTATGTTTATCCAGGAGAATCTCTTTCATAATAAGCGATTGATAACAGGTGATCTCTCTTCTTTGAATTCTTACGGCCTATAATTATTTCCCGTTCAATGACAACATGTACAGTCAGAGAGATGGCCTGGCTATGGGCAGCGTTTTGACTGGTTTTTTAGCTAATGTCTTCGTTAACTACGTTGAGCTCCAGGTGTTTAAATGCAATTCCTACTTTTGTCAAACATTTTTATTTTATCGGCGTTATGTCGACGACATTCCGGTTATGTTTAATGGCGAAGAATCAGAAATTTCGGGTTTGGTTGATGAATTTAATACCCTTCACCCTAAAATGTTTTTCACACATGAGGATATGAATACTGACGGAGTCCTCAATTACCTATATCTGCGGTTACAGCTACGTGATAACAAAGTATCCATAGATATTTTTAGGAAACCCACGACCATAGATGCTATTATTCATGCTTCTTCTTGCCATCCTCGCCAGCATAAGATTAGTTTTTTTAGAGCTATGATCACGCGTCTATGTGAATTGCCATTATCTGAAGACGCAGTTAATAGAGAACTTGACAATCTAAAGTATATCGCCCGTAATAATGGCTACAGTGTTGCGCTCGTTGATAAGACATACCAAGACAAAACAACGATGTCCCTTCGGAGTTCACCGAGTGCACCTTCTGTTACGGGGCATAATTACATTTCTTTGCCGTTTATGGGCAAGTTTAGTTATGAACTGGCAAAACATTTCCGGGGAGTGGGCTCCCGTATAGTATTCTCCGCGGCTACCAATCTCCAGTTTATGTACATACTTATTGAATCACCTAAAAAGAACAACCTTTAGGGATCGGGGGTATATCTACTGGAGTGTCGCAATTGTAATGCAGGATTTGTTGAACAAACAGGAAGAACCTTCAAAATTATGTTGCAAGAACATCTTCGTAATAGATGGGTACAGGTAAAACAAAACTCTCCCTTTGCCCAACACCTTAAGGCCAGTGACTACAGACCTCCGCAAGTACAAAATCTTAAGATTTAGCATTCTGCGCAAAAGGGTAAGAAGTTAAACATTTTGGAAGAAATTGAAATATTTAGGCATATGGAAGACAAAGATTTGTCTCTCCTTAACGGCCAAATATTTGGCGTCAATCAGGCCCTTTTAGAAGTTAAGAAATCGGTGTTATTAATGTAATCCTGGAGCTCTCGTAGTTCTGCCTAAATATGGGACCTGTTCCTCTCTGGTCTTATGTCGTCTTCTTGGCAAAGCCATTAGGGATTTTTTGACTCAAATAGGATACTTGCGAGGTTGTCCCTTTAAATGATGACGCATTTTACACATTTAAATGTAGTTATGAAAGAGAGGGGGGGGGGGGGGGGAGTTTACTCATATAACGTCCATCTTCCACCTTGGTGTGTATTTTTTAAGCCTAATAGTTTTACTTGTATTTTTTAAAAAAAAGTTTTCTTGCTATACGTTCTAGCTCCGAATGACGCAGTATTGAGTGTTACATGGGCGGCCTTTTTATTTGAAATTACGATCCTGTGTTTTTAATGTTCTCGTTCTAGTGGTATATGATACGAAAAATCTGTTTAAGTACTGCATCTGTGTGTTGTATTATACACCTGTTTTCTCATTTTAAATTTACCGCCTTCATTTATACTTTACATCGTCAAAATTTTAGGATAAGTTAAGCACAAGTGTTGCCCCTAGTAATTCCATTTTATCAATGTTTTATGTGCATTACATTTATAAGGTTTTAGTGGGTATGTATATCCAGTTGACGATCTCTCATTTTTAATCACTGCCGCGTCGCTGCGCCACCTCTTGAGGTGATTCTGTATTAGGCTTCAGTACTGGCACACGACGCTGTGGCGCATTATGCTTACTATCTGAGCCCCCATCTTACTGTTACTTTCTCCTGTTATGCAGATCTTGGTGCCTCTCGCGTCCATCTAGAAAAGGTAATGATTTTACTATTTTATACTTCTAGTTTTTACTGAGTTTAACGAAGGCGATGTTGGCCTGATATATACGACGATGCCCTTTGGCTACACTGGCTACAGGATTCTTAAGAAATATCAAATTAAGGTACTTGCTCTTTCAGTAGGTGATCTGTTTATATTTTCAATAGGTGATTTGTTTATGCATGCTTATAGGTTATCCAAGTCTGCACAACGCGATCACTATTCTTAAATAGATGTATTTGTTCTCTGTTTTCTATTTAGATAACGTGCAGATGCCTAAATAAGGCGAAACACTTCGTTGAAAAATAAAAAAAAAACTAAAATTGCAACCAAGACTGTTTTTAACCAATACTATTTACCATTTCAATGTGTGTAATTTTCCGGTGAACTTTTGTTTTTCCTTGGCAATAAATGAAGGACAACACCAGCTGTTGCGGGCGTGTCAAGGTTTCCACATAGCTCGCTCCATGTGTTTCTCTCAGTGAAGCAGAGAAGATCGTTGTCCATATCCACAATCATACTACTTCAAACGTAGTATACCAAATAGATTTTTACGTCAAAATTAAATTTCATGTGTGCGATTTCTTGGGCACAGCTATAAATAAATACCTAAGCAGCGCCTGTTTTCTCAAAAGAGGTAAAATTTGGGAAATTCCCTCCCAATGCAATTTTTCACTGTTATGAAGGTTTCTTCACAGAAACAACGGTAACTGTAGTAATAGGCCCAGTAGCTCATAATTGCATTATTACTCCACGACGAGGTGCTGGAGACCAAAAGACTCAGGAAGTATCCACGAACACCCTCCGAAATGTTGATGTCTTTCCGGCTCATCTTGTATACAGAAGGATCAGAAAGTCTGTGGAGTGAATAAATGTACGTTAGTGTACAGAGCCAGTCGCTTGGTCTGTGACTGGCTCGCCAGCAGGCCAAGTAGGCGACGGGCGCCCTGCATCCGTTATCTGTGACGGACGGCGCGCAGCTGCGGCGCACTGCTGCCGCTACTGTGCAGCCATCCCTCCGCACACCTCAGTGTCTGGACCACTTGTAAAGTTGATGCTTTAATTTGTTCTGAAAGCGGTGCTGATATTCAAGATAATAAAAGCAAGGATAAAACCTGTGTGCTATCTGGGGAAGATATCGTTGCATTAGTGAGCAACTGTTTCACCAGGTATTCAGTCTAGTTTACCAAATTGGCAGCCAGACTAACATTAATTATAATCTTTTAATAGTCATCTTACGACAACCGGTGATATATATATATAAAAATAGAATTTAGACATTTATTTTAACATTGATCATTGTACCGTTAAAATTTCAACATATTAAACTTGATTCATAACTAAACTGGTGACTTATTTAGGATTGTGAAAATGTGAATTTTTAATCTTATGGAACACATCAAATATGGTGCCAATATTGGGAGACTGTATACAGCACTGCATTCATAAAATAACACACCAAGAACGTTGAAACATATGCAAGAGGAAATTAACCACAACCAACCAATTCAGTTTTCACCCAAAGAAGTCCGTCATGAAATTACCACACACTGGTATACTAAATTCATACTAATTGTCTGTGAAATCTTCTCGAAAAGAATAGCTGAGGGCTAGTTTGATGATTACACCACATGCTTCACGTGGTCAACTTGGCTTACTCAAAGAGTGTAACTCCACAATAATTTTGATAGTTAAAATTAAACACATCGAAACGCAATTTACAAAAGAAAAACCTCAAACTGGTTACTATCGTCTTACTGTTAACCTGATGGGTCAAACAATTGTATAAGCACGTGGTACTGGTCTCACAAAGTACACCCCACGTGGGTTGAACATAAAGAAAAGTTGCTATGTTGAAAAATATTGTCAAGACGAGACCTTATAATCTCACACACATTCGCATTTAAGATTGATGATCTTAGTTAGAGTTACTGATCAACACGTGGTTCCACTTTACTCACAAAGTAGTGACAAAGCAACTACTGAAAGATATTCTGAACTTCACACTCGAATTACACTACGTTGCAAATGTTAGATCTAAACCTGAAATAAAGGTGATTAAATTTTCAGTTAGGCTGAACTTAAGAAATCCATTGTCCTACGGACAGAGATGCGCTTAGCCGGAGATCTTACCACTTCAGACGCTCGCTGCGGACAGACTGGCGTGGGCCCCTACCCAGGGTGCTTAACAGATACAAACGGAAGTGACCAGAGAGGCAGCTTCCTATACCAACATGACAAGGGATGCACAGGATCATACCAAGAATAGAAACCTCTTTGCTTTTAGAAAGCGTAGCTACCTGTTCCGACGTTGGTCCTACTGTTATATAGCAGACAGGCTTGTCTGCTACCATCCAGAACGCAACTAGAAATATATTTGCTCATTCATCCTTTTACACAGAAGGGAAGGGGGATGACAGTATCTTATCATATACACTATATAAAAGAAAGCGCATGTGGGTTCCACATGAGACTGCGTGACATGAATTACATATAAACTGTGTTTTAAAGTGTAGTAGTGTGACAGATCGTTCTTGTCTATGTGTAAAGGTAACACGTTCCACTGCTCAGTCTCCTCCCAGATAGATTCAGAAACACTACAGTAAATTTAGAAGTGGAATGTATGATGTAAATGACAACAGATTTAAGAAATTAACATGAAAGGAATCTAACAGAGACCCTTCACACTCCTGTACAGAGCCACACCAGAGCAGCGATCTGTGCAAGCCCGTATGTAGACAGCAGGCAGTCTTTCCGCTGCTACCACTGGCTTGTTGATATTCAGACTTTCTTTGCTGCAGATTTGAACAAACAATGTTATTTTTAACAATATTACGTAAACATGATTGTAAGACAGAGATGCAGCCTTTCGTCCCTCCTCTTCAATCCTGCACACCGAAAAAGCAATGGAGGAAATAAAAGAAAACTTCGAGAATGAAATTAAAACTTAAAGTGAAAGGTTATCAGTGGTAAAATTCGCTGATGACTTTTCTACCCTCAGTGAAAGTGAAGAAGAAATACAGGGTCTACTGAATGGAATCAATAGTCTAAAGAGTACAGAATGTGGACTGAGAGTAGATCGAAGAAATACGGAAGTAATGAGAAGTAGCAGAAATAAGAAGATCGAGACACTTAACATTAGAACTGGTGGTCACGAAGGAGATGAAATTAAGAAATTCTGGTACCTAGGCAGCAAAATACCCCATGGCCGTTGTAGCAAAGAGGGCATAAGAAGCTGATTAATACTGGAGCGTTGTACAAAAGGACATTCCTGCCCAATAAACGTTTACTAGTATCAAACACAGGCCTTAATTCGAAATAGAGATATCTGAGAAAGTACGTTTGGAGCACAGCATTGTAAGGTAGTGAAGTATGTTGGAAAAACGGCGAAGAATAGAATCGAATCGAAGCATTTGAGATGTGTTTCTAAAGAAGAAAGTTGAAAAATTAGATGGACTGACACAGTAAGCTATGAGGAGGTTCTCTGCATAATCGGCGAGGAACGAAATGTGTAGAAAACACTGACAAGAAGAAGAGACAGGATAAAAGAAAACCTGTTATGCCACGACGGAGTAAGACTCCACGGAGTTACTTCCATGGTATAAGAGGGAGCTATAAAGGGTAAAAACTTAAGAGGGAAACAGTGACTGGAATACAACCAGAAAATAGTTGAGGACTTCTACATCTACATCTACATTGATACTCCGCAAGCCACCCAACGGTGTGTGGCGGAGGGCACTTTACGTGCCACTGTCATTACCTCCCTTTCCTGTTCCAGTCGCGTATGGTTCGCGGGAAGAACGACTGTCTGAAAGCCTCCGTGCGCGCTCAAATCTCTCTAATTTTACATTCGTGATCTCCTCGGGAAGTATAAGTAGGGGGAAGCAATATATTCGATACCTCATCCAGAAACGCACCCTCTCGAAACCTGGCGAGCAAGCTACACCGCGATGCAGAGCGCCTCTCTTGCAGAGTCTGCCACTTGAGTTTATTAAACATCTCCGTAACGCTATCACGGTTACCAAATAACCCAGTGACGAAACGCGCCGCTCTTCTTTGGATCTTCTCTATCTCCTCCGTCAACCCGACCTGGTACGGATCCCACACTGATGAGCAATACTCAAGTATAGGTCGAACGAGTGTTTTGTAAGCCACCTCCTTTGTTGATGGACTACATTTTCTAATCACTCTCCCAATGAATCTCAACCTGGTACCCGCCTTACCAACAATTAGTTTTATATGATGTTCGAAGTGGTACTATGAGATGAATAGGTTGGCTCAGGGCAGAAATTCGTAGCGAGTTGCATCAAACCTGTTAGAAGACTGATAACTCAAATAAAGAATTGTGACTGTTTTATGAGATCTTCCGAGAAGTTCTTCGTTATCACATAGTCAGAATTTTAATTTACCTTCTGCTTTTGATGGTAAGTTTTTGCTGTAAATGGAGATTTTAGTAAATGTTGTCGTTACGCTAGAACATTGTCATGTTGCGAAAACCAATCAGTATATTGTACACTGACACTCTTAGTGCTTTACGTACGTTTTGATGTAGGAGGAGGAATATGAAAGGGATGGTTAACAGTCTGATTGTAGGTGAAAAATCCTTAACGGACTTATACCTGCAATTACTGTGCGAGATGGCACATTGGTTAGCACGTGCACTCGAGGACGGCAAGAACGAGATTAAAATATGGGTTTTTGCTGATTTGGTGAACAGTTGTGCCAGTGCGTCTCTTTTGAAAATGATTCAGTTCTATGCTGGTCCTTCCCGGGTAGCGTTTCATTACTAACCACCTCTTTGTCGAAACGATTTTCAGCATAGAATAAATATGTTTCATATTGTTACCTGGGAGATGCCCAGAGGGTCCTCAGCAGCGCAATCGGAAATTGTTTCCTTCCGCCATCCACAATGACCACTTTCCACGGGGGTTACGAGAGATGTGCTTCAAGTGCATCTGTTGTTTTTAGGACGGTATAATGGGTATGTGCCCAATGTTGTGATTGTATTGTTTGATGGAAGTCCTTATATATATTTTTACAGCATGATTCGGCAACTCAACTTTTGGATGGAGGAATCCAGCCAGCTACGTCCTCTGTGTTTAAGAAAGCAAGGAGAAATAACTCTATAAATTAAAGAGTTATAAGTGCCATTTTTTCGGTGCCTACGTTCTATGGAAAGGTTTTAGAAAACAGAAATGTGAAATATTTTACAAAAGACCAAAACAAGTTCATAGTCCGTCAGTGTTATGTCAGTGGTTTCGTTGTGTTTCAGTAAAGAGCAGAACATTATACTAAAAGAGGACGAACAGTCCGTTTAATATCGGTTGATCTAAATACGCATATGACACAGTGGCATTAAATAAGTTGTGATGAGCATGAGAAATAATAGTGTCTTAATAGCCTACACTAATACAGTTAAAATCTTAAATTTCACCTGCTCAGCGAAAGTGGCTAATGTTTTATCAGAGGAAACTGAAATTAGCAAATGATTTCCACAGGGTTGTCCACAGGTTCTCCAGTGACTACTGTGTTGTTTAAAATGTATCCGTATATGGTGCTGACAAGAAAAAGTAATCGTAGCCCTGTGGGAGCGTCATACTGTATAGCCAATGACCGGATGATAACTGCCGAATGGTGGCGACTAGCTTCATGCTAAGGAAACAGAAGAATGCGATACATGGTGTTTGAAAATAAACGCAAAGGTAGCTGTGTACATGATACTATCACACAGCACGATTAAGATTCTGGACACTTTATTGTCAAATACTGTCCTTCTTTTAAATATCTACGCAGTACCATACCTGTGAATGGAAAGACTGTAGAAGATACTAAAAATAAACATTACAAGGAAAACACGTAATTCGACAGACACATCCAAACGTCAGTTGAACAAAAGGGATTTTGTGTGAAATAGCAATAGAAAGCATACGGGTCAGAATTTTGGGAAATGGGAAAAAGAGCAAAAGGTCAACTGCTATCCCTGAAAATTACTGGAGACGTTGTGCTAGACTGTAAAATTTCGACTACATCAGAAATAACGAAATCGGAAAAATTACGAAGGGGGAGAGTACACGAGGGAGAAATTGAAATGAATGGGCATTAAGAACGAATTCATCACAATAGGCAGTCAAAGAAGCCTTGGAGATGAATCGCTCAGGAGAAAAGGAAAAAAAAAGCGGTCGTCCAGCCCAAAGAAGAAGGAAAGCTGACAGAGCCTATGGATCCTTCACAACTGCGAAAATGTATATAAAAACAGATTTCCTCGTGAAAGACACTTGCAAATACGGGAGAAACTTGAACTTTGTCTCTTAATCCTCTTTGGGCGATGTGAAAAAAATGACAAAACGCTTGCTTAAAATATCGAGACTAACCTGTATAGATGTTTACGCACGAATTGCTAATTAATCTGTTGCACTCACGATGGTAATTAATGGATTACTCTCTTAATTGAGTACAAACCACAGTAACGCAATAACAGCTCTGTTTATTGGCAGCAATCATATTAATTAGAATATTTATCCATTTGGAAACACGGTTTCTGTTCGAGTGTTAAGGGTAAATTTATTGGCTCTCTTCATTGTCACAGTTGCCATAGTGTTCATTTACTCATCTGCCAACTCAAATGTCGCAAGTGATCACAACATCGTTTATATTCTGTATAGGTCATTCGAATTTTTCTTAACGTACTTGAAACGAAGTCACTGATATTCTATGCAGGCGACTTAAAAGTGTACACATTATTACAGTGCCTTGCTGTACCTATTGGTACCCCCGAGTGAGAGAAATGTTCTATTCATTGAAATTAAGCACTGCATCACTATCAATAAAAAAGAAATACAGTATCTGATCAAAATTATTCGTATACCTATCCGTGGACGTTAATAAATGTTTTGTGAAACCTTCGCCCTTATGACAGCTTCAAATCTGCCTATAGCACGTCCAGTTATGTGTCCGAATGTCTATGGAGGATTGCCAAACCATTATGTATCAAAAACCGAAACCAGAGGAGATAGTGGTGCTGGTGACTGGGTCTGCAGAGAAGTCGGACATTCTCACTCATCCCAAAGGCGTTCCTTGGGATCTGTTCAAGACGAGAGACTACTCCATTTCACGAATGTTAGTATCCACAAACTATCACCTCACAGATGCCGCTTTATGGCAGGGTACACTGTCAAGTCTATACAGTCGTCTCCGAACCGTTCCTCTGCTGCACACGGTACACAATTGTGTAAAATGTTTTCGAGTCCTCCTGCCGTGAGGGAGCGACATCCCTTACGACAACTTCACTTCCATCGTACATCGTTGTTGTCACCACACGACGGAAGGTAACATTCTCCAGGCATTCGCGAAACCAAAACCATTCCATCAGATTGTCTAAGGTGACGGCACGGTTCATAGCTCGTTCCTGTCATCTGCTGTCCGGTGGCGTAACTAATAAGGAGCTGCTGAAGCGCTGTGTCCAAGAGCGCCCATGTCCGGGGGCAATGTGGCGTTGTCCCACCCGCCCCCCCCCCCCTTTTAGCTCACAGACAAAGGAAAAAAATATTGCAGTCAGGTGTCTTTCTTTCAAGAACGAGAACTAAAAGTCGCGTGGATCTAATAATTCCAATCACAAAGAATGCAGATGTTGACAGGTGTGAAAATTAACGAACTATCAGTTTAATGACCCACCATCGCAAAATACTAACACGAATTATTTACAGACGAATGGGAAAACTGGTAAAAGCCGACGTCGGGGAAGATCAGTTTGGATTCCGTAGAAATGTAGGAACACGTGACGCAGAACTGACCCTACGAATGATCTTAGAAGATAGGTAACGAAAAGCAAACCCACGTTTCTAGCAATTGTAGACTTAAAGAATGTTCACTGGAATACTCTCTTTCAAATTCTGAAGTTGGCAGGGGTAAAATACATGGAGAGAAAGGCTATTTACTATTTGTACAGAAACCAGAAGTCAGTTGTAAGAGTCGAGAGGGATGAAGGGAAGCAGTGGTTGGGAAGGGAGTGAGACAGAGTAGTAACCTATAACCAGTGTTATTCAACCTGTATATTGAGAAAGCAGTGAAGAAAACAAAAAGAAGATTTGGAGGATGAATTAAAATCCATGGAGAAGAAATAAAAATGGTTCAAATGGCTCTGAGCACTATGGGACTTAACATCTATGGTCATCAAATGGTTCAAATGACTCTGAGCACTATGGGACTTAACATCTTAGGTCATCAGTCCCCTAGAATTTAGAACTACTTAAACCTAACTAACCTAAGGACTTCACACACATCCATGCCCGAGGCAGGATTCGAACCTGCGACCGTAGCAGTCCCACGGTTCCGGACTGCAGTGCCTGGAACCGCACGGCCACCGCGGCCGGCGAGAAGAAATAAAAACTGAGGTTTGCCGATGACATTCTAATTCTGTCGGAGACAGCAAAGGACCTGGAATAGAGTTGAACGAAATGGACAGTGTCTTGAAAGGAGGATATAAGATCAACATCAACAAAAGAAAAACGAAGGTAATGGAATGTAGTCTAATTAAATCAGGTGATGCTGAGGGAATTACATTAGGACATGAGACACTTAAAGTAGTAAATGAGTTTTTCTATTTGGGAAGCAAGGCAACTTCGGATATAAAACGTAGACTGCCAATGGCAAGGCAAACGTTTCTGAAGAAGTGAAATCTGTTAACATCGAGTATAGATTTAATTGTCAGGAAGTCTTTTCTGGAAGGCATTTGTATGGAGTTTAGCCATGTATGTAAGTGAAACATAGACAATAAACAGTTTGGACAAGAACAGAATAGATGCTTTCGAGAGGTGGTGCTACAGAAGAATGCTGAAGATTAGATGTGTAGATGACATAACTATTGAGGAGGTAGTGGACAGAATTGGGGCCGGCCGAAGTGGCCGTGCGGTTAAAGGCGCTGCAGCCTGGAACAGCAGGACCGCTACGGACGCAGGTTCGAATCCTGCCTCGGGCATGGATGTTTGTGATGTCCTTAGGTTAGTTAGGTTTAACTAGTTCTAAGTTCCAGGGGACTAATGACCTCAGCAGTTGAGTCCCATAGTGCTCAGAGCCATTTGAACCATTTGAACAGAATTGGGGAGAAGAGTAATATGTGGCACAACTTGACTAGAAGAAGGGATTGGTTGGTAGAACATGTTCTAAGGCATCAAGGGATCACCGATTCAGTACTGGAAGGCAACGTGAGGGGTAAAAATCGTAGAGGGAGACCAAGAGAAGACTACACTAAGCAGATTCAGAAGGATGTAGGTTGCAGTAGTTAGTTGGAGATGAAGAAGCTTGTACAGGATGGAGTAGCATGGAGAGCTGCATCAAACGAGTTTCTGGACTGAAGACCACCACAATAACAACATTACATGCGTTGGTAAATAATCACTGGTGTCAATAAAATATGATAAATTGGTTAAAACAACGTTTTACTCTTTTTTATAGAGTATGGGTACCGTGACCAAGTGTTTTAGCAACAGGAAAAATTTTTTGACAGCGTCGAAGCTGAAACTTTTTGATTGCTACTTACAATTAGCCAATCGTCTTCCAAAATATAAAAAAACTCACCACGTCACCAGGTACTCCCCCCCCCCTCCTCATGACACACACACAAAACACACACACACACACACACACACACACACACATACACACACACACACACTCAACACTCAAAATATCATGTGGGCACCCTTAATTGTACTCCATTCGTTTCAGCTCTATATGAACAGTCATTAAGCTACTTGGATTTCTGATAGCAATTTGGAACTCTCAGGTGATTCCTTCATCTTATTTCATGCTATTCTGTACGACCACCATCCCTGGCCATCAGTACATTAGTTTTTCGGGTCCTGGTTTATGTGTGGTTGTTCATTCACGTTACCACTTCACAATCACATCACCAACAGTCGTCTTTGGAAGTTTCAGAAGGGTTGAAATGTCCCTGACGGATTTGTTGCTCAGGTGACGCCAATGAATACTTCACGTTCAAAAACACTGAGCTCTCCGACGGATTCTGCTGTCACTGCCGCTACTTCTCTACTGGCAACGTAGTTCTCCGCAACTCTTTTTATAGTGGCGTGTTCACTTATCGTGACATTTAGTGCTCAGTTCCGCCTTACATATTGGTGTCAGGTACAATCGATCAGACAGGGTATATTAATTCTTCTACAGGAAAAAGAAAAAAAAATTTGTGTCATATGTAGTCACATGTTAACCATTCACATGAAGTATTTACGCTTATACCTACACGTTAATTTTATGCTTAACGTTATTAACAGTTCATGTCTCTCTTGCGTTAGTTGTGTAGAATGACACGTGAGAAATCGATAATGTGTGTTTCAAAATGCCTCTACTTTATGTTGGATGTGAATCAGTGGAAATAACGTAACTTTACATTAGTTTCAATGGTTCTGATAACGGTACACTTGTCTCTGCAATAATAAGCTTGTGAGTAATTAAGTTTTTTTAATAATTTCTTCTACAGCCCGTGTGAAGTTGTGAGAATCGTTAGGGAATTTAATACTCTGCGTTCCACAGTGTCAAGAGTGCGCAGAGAATATCAGATTTCAGGCATTTCCTCTCACCATGGACAACGCAGTGGCCGACGGCCTTCACTTAACAACTGACAGCAGCGGCGCATACCTAAAATTGTCAGCGCTAACAGACAAGCAACACCGCATGAAATAACCCAGAAATAAATGTGGAACATACGAGTAACGTATCCAGCAGGACAATGTGGTGAAATTTGGCAGCACACAACAGATACGAGTGCCTTTGCTCACAGCACGACGTCACCTGCTGTCTACTGGGATCGAGACTAAAATGGTTGGACCCTAGATGACTGGATAACTGTGGCCTGGTCAGATGGATACTGATGTCAGTTATTAAGCGCTAATAGCAGGGTTCGACTGTGGCGCTGAATTCACAAAGCTGTGGACTCGTGTTGTCAACAACAATGTAGAACTGACTGTGTCCCCTGTATGTTTCGCTACTTGGAGACCACTTACAACCATTCATGGACGTCATGTTTCCAAACAAGGATGGGATTTTTATGTATGATAATGCCCCAAGTCAGCGGGCCGCAACTGTTTGCCATTGGTTTGAAGAACATGCTGGACAACTCGAGCTAATTGTTCAAAAAATGGTTCAAATGGCTCTGAGCACTATGGGACTTAACATCTATGGTCATCAGTCCCCTAGAACTTAGAACTACTTAAACCTAACTAACCTAAGAACATCACGCAACACCCAGCCATCACGAGGCAGAGAAAATCCCTGACCCCGCCGGGAATCAAACCCGGGCGTGGGAAGCGAGAACGCTACCGCACGACCACGAGATGCGGGCGAGCTAATTGTTTGGCCACCTAGATCGGCTGACATGAATTACATAATACATTTATGCGACACAATCGAAACCCCAATTCGTGCACAAGATCCTGCACTGGCAACACTTCCGCAGGTATGGATGGCTATAGAGGGAGGATGGCTCAGTATGTCAACAAGGGACTTTCTACGACTTATTGAGTCCATGTCACGTCGAGCTGCTGCACTACGCCAGGCAAAAGAAGGTCTGACCAAGCATTTGGAGGTATCACATTATTTTTGTCACCTCAGAGAACGTCATACACAATCGTCTGATTTCGCAGGATCGGCTGTTTTTGAGTAATCAATAAGTGTATATAAATTAGAAACAATTTCATCTGCATCTGTACAAATATGTATGAACCGTTTGCATGTATTTTTGTTTTATTCTGTAGCGGCACCTCCGTTTAGGATGGGGAAAGTTAGTTTTGCGCAATATTCTGAGCACAAGTTACAGCCAGGTGCGGGTCAGACTGCAGTAAGTTACGCATACCAACAGTTACGAAGTAGAATAGAGGCCATAGGGCTGTCAAATTGCTGAAAGAGTATATTTAGCAGTTTTGAATGTCGCAAATCACGTGCAGAAGGGGCCCACTGGCCAACCCAGTGTGTTATGAGTACATAACGCAAAGCAGTGTGTATGGCAAAACAGAGGCACTCAGCCACGTATAAATAGGTGCGGGTTTCTAATGAGATGTGGCAGCTCTCCTGGACGGTGGGGCGTGCCACACCACCATCTACACGCAGCAGCAGATGGGGCGCCAGCATTCCAGTCCACAGCAGGTCGTTGGTTCGACCCTCTGAGGCCGACACAGGGTCCGTAGCCAGACAGCGGCAGGCCACTCCATGGCTCACTACAGCGGGCAGTTGTCCTGCTTCCAGCACACGCCGGAGGCATCCCGAGACGAGAGCCACAGACTCAGGCTTCAGATCGCCGGCACTGGTTGCCGCGACCTTAGCCATGCCGGCGAGAAACACGCTGCTGGCATCATGAAGACGCTGCAACTTCGCTGCCATAGAAGGCCGACAAACAGCAGTGTGTGCACGGTTCACTGAGGCAGCCATTTCGTAAACAGCGAAGTGGCGTCCTCAGGATTGCGAGACCCAGTGATGCAGAAGGACAGGAACAGGTCACCGTAGCGTAAAACACTAAAGCTCTTGGAAAGCTCAGACTAGTATTGATTTGGTGCCTTCTACCTCCTCCCACTAGAATTGGTGTTGCTGTTACATTCGGTGGCAGAAGTTCCACTACATTTGGTGTCAGAAAAGCGGACGCCGTCTGTCCAGTACGACATTCGAGCCCATGGTCTGCGTTACATTCACAAGATGTGGTGAGTTCTGACCAGTTTTCTTTTGAGCATTGGACGTTTTCTTGCATTTTTGTGTTTTTAAGTATGGTTCACGGTAGGCCATTTTAGATGTTTTCCGTAGGCATTTATTGTTTTTCTTTTTTAGAATAATTGTTAGTGTATTTGGAGCAGTAAGATTTACTATTTTTTTCGTGGCATTTGATTACATATGTATTGGTTTTAGTATGATGTTACCGAGTATGATGATACTGAGGTGTAGTGAGTCAGGTTGTACTTGTACTTAAATGTTTTGTTTTGGGACTCACTGGGAACGAAATCAACACAATGGCAGAGTCAGGGACGCGAGGTGTGTCAGAACCAGAAGCGGTACGGATTTTGTTGGACAAAATAGCACAATTGACAGCAGACAATACGCAATTGAGAAATGAATTAACATCTAGAAGTGAGCGGGAAACCGCATCTGCTCAGTCATTGTTGCCTAGGGTGCAGGAGATTGATGCAGCTGCCGCAAGTTTCATTCTTCCGTTTTCTGGCAAGGCATCTGAGGATGTGCGTTCGTTTGTGGAGGACTTGTAAACTTCAGCGGTGATGAATGGTTGGTGCGATGAGCAGTT
This sequence comes from Schistocerca americana, assembly GCF_021461395.2. Lineage (NCBI taxonomy): Eukaryota > Metazoa > Arthropoda > Insecta > Orthoptera > Acrididae > Schistocerca > Schistocerca americana. The sequence continues at coordinate 1,063,969,095 of NC_060119.1, forward strand.
GTTACATGAAACCAAGATTAGATTAACGGGTGAAGTGAAAACATATGTAAGGTGTTCTGAGGCCTAAGAAAGGCAGGACAATTTAAGCAGTTAAAGGAAGGGCTTTTACAAAGGTACAGGATACAGAATAGACCTCGGTACTTTAGAGAGAGGTTAAGTACAATGACAAAGAAACAGGGGGAAACGATGGAGAAATTTGCGGACAGGATAAGGGAAATTAATAAGTATACTTACAAGTTTGGTGAGATCGATGGAGCGAATAGTGTTCTGTTGCAGGAGGCCAAGCAAGGGCACTTAATGTACTTCGAGAGGGTTACCGGCGCATATGTCACGGAAACTGCGTGAAGGAACTGCAAAAGATTTGTATTCGGCCGTTCAGCTGGCAATTCAATGTGAGGAAATAGGCATGGCAACAGTGGTATGTGAGAGCCAAACAGTGTTTGCAGATGGTGTCAAATGTTTTGAGTGTGGTCGTATGGGGCATGTGCAGAGGCAATGTACGCAGTCACCGAGGAATAAAGGAAGGGGTGGAAATCGTTAGTGGGGGGGATGAAGAAGTGAAGATAGTAGAGGTGGACAAGCGTTTAACGTCAGAGGGGGCCCAAGACCCATCTAAGCGAGTTCCTGTTTAATTCCAGTGCTTCGAATTGTATGCAGAGGTGGAATGTTCAGTGGTAGGATCCATAGGAACTACTCGTAAAAAGTTTAAGATTTTGTTGGACACAGGGGCGCAAGTGTCAATGGCTACTAGGAATATAATGGACACACCACATTATAGGTTTGCGTGGAGTGAGGGGTAAGGAGGTCAGGCCTTTGAGGTCGGTGACAGTTGACTTTGGAATAGAGAAAGTCCGATTTAATTCATGCATGGAGGTAGTACCATGGGCAAGCTAGGGCTACGACATGATCCTAGGAGTAGGTTCCTTGCATCAAACTCATGCCAAAATTGACCGTGGACAACGAACTGTGGAACTTAGTGGAATGTTATTTCAGCTAGGGGAAACTCGTCACTGCACAGCTGTCGCGAGGGGCGTCCAAAGTAATGACCAAACCAATTGAACCGCGCACATTAGCATTATGGTTTAATTCCCATGAGTGTGTGTGTGTCTAGTGGCACTGGGGAGGCGCGTTGGGTAAGCGTGGAGTCAAACGTACCGGTGGGTACAGTATGAGTTATTGAATCATAGGAGGATAATGAAGTTTTGAGTGCACCGGATTGTTTTGTGAAACGTAGAGGTGAACAACGGGCGAGTAGTCCCAGTGGACGTGGATAATTTTGGCACTGTAGACGCGAATTTTACGACATGAGTTTTAGTAGCAAATTTGGATGTGCCAGCTGACGAACACTGCTGTTCGAGAGATAGGCGAAGCGATCAACCACTAACTGCCGATAGAAGTGCATTGCGTGACAAAATTAAGCATCTGAAAGGGGGAGTAAGAGAGCATATGGAAGAATTACTGTGGGAATTTTTTCCACAAGGGCCGTTACCAGCAACCCCACTAACGCAACAAAGGATACCAACAGGGAATGAAGCACCTGTTTAGCGTAAACCATACATAATACCGAGGTATTTGCAGTCGATTGTGGAGGATTTCATTGATCAGTAGCTTCCGGACGGTATTAGAGAGCATAGTAATAGTTGATGGGGAGCGGGCATTGTCGTTGTGCCTAAAAAATCAATGGATGGAACTAAGAAATCCAGGTTCTGTTGTGACTACCGATACCTCAATAATAAGAAAGTAACGGACGCATACCCATTCCAAACATATCGGAGACTTTGAATCACTTAGGACAGTGCCAGTACTTTTCTACGAAGGATTTGACAAGTGGTTATCATCAGTTAGAGGTGGCTCCAGAGGATCGTCCCAAAACTGCTTTCTGTACTCCTGGAGGCCACTACCAGTACATTAGAATACCATTCGGTTTGAAAAACACTCCAGTAACGTTTCAGAGTTTGCTTGACAGTGTCTTGAGTGGTTTGAAACCACGGCAGTGTCTTGTCTATTTCGATGACATTACAGTGTTTTCAGGTAGTATGGAGCAACATAGACAGTGGTTAAGGGAAATCTTTATGAGGTTAAGAGCAGTTCGTTTGACGTTGAGCCTGGATAAGTGCCGTTTTGCATTGGAAGAAGTAAAATATTTGGGTCATGTTATCAATAAGGACGGAGTGCGAACAGGTTGGTACAGGCTGTAAGGGATTTTCGGGAACTGAAAACAGTTAAGGAAGTGCAGTCACTCATCGAAATTTGCAATTTCTATCAAATTTTCGTGAAGGGTTTTGCAGATTTAGCACAGCCGTTGACGCAATTGTTACGAAAGAGTGTGAAATTTGAGTGGACAAAAGTGTCAGAAAGTGTTTGACAAACTGAAAGAAGTGTTAACATCATGTCCGGTTTTTGTGTTTCCAGATTTTGAAAAGGAGCTTATACTAGCATGCGATGCATCGAATCAAGCATTAGGGTGTGTTCTTAGTCAGGAAATTTATGGGAAAGAACATCTTGTAGCCCATGCGTCTAGGCAGTTGAATGCAGCAGAGAGGAATTACTCAACAACTGAGATGGAGATGCTTAGCGTAATCTATGGAATCACATATTTTAAATGTTATTTCTGTGGAAGATGATTTCGGGTAGTGACAGTTCATGTTGCATTGAAGTGGTTGTTTGGGTTGAAGGATCCGTCCACTAGGCTCGCTAGATGGGCTGTGAGGCTTTGAGAATTCGACTACGAGGTGGTGCACAAGCCGGGGAAGAATCACGGTAATGCGGATGCACTAAGTAGGAAGGTGACAAAAGTAGACATCATAGGTTATGACCTACCAGTATGGCAAGAATTACAGGACACGGTCACCAATTGTATATTGTATCGAACACAGCCACAATTTAATATGTACAACGGTCTTCTGTGCAGGGAAACGAAGTTATGGCCAAGGGTAGTAGTGCCAGCGAAGTTGAGGGATGAGGTTTTAAAGGGAGCGCATTATTACGTGTCATCTGGTCATGGAGAGTGCAGAGTGACGAATAGGAGAGTGGCGGAGAGGTATTGATGGAGAGGTAGGAAAGAAAATGTGGATCAGTATGTCAAGAATTTTATACCATGTGTGCAGATAGCAGATTTGAGCCAGAAACAGATACAGCTACAACGATTGCTAGAAGCATTATGTCCATTCTCTATGCTGGGGATCGATGTCTTAGGACCTTTCAGGCGAACACCATTGGGGAACAGATTCGATCTGACAATAATACACAATTTTTCGACATATGTGGAGATGGTGGCTATGCAAAATCAACAGGCAGCAATGGTCGCACAAGCGTTAGTAAACAACTGGATTTTGAAGTTTGGTGTAACAGTGACAATAATTACTGACCAAGGGAACAATTTCATGTCGGATTTAATGAAGAAGCTGTGTAAATTGTTGAATGTAAAGAAGTTCAGGACGAGTGCGTTGCATCCACAGGCCAACAGAAGGACAGAACGAGTACACAGAACAATCGGGAAGATGCTGAATATGTGGATTCTCATCGCCGTCAGTGGGACGAGTATATGAAGCATATCGTATGCGCATACAATGCAAAAGTCCATACAAATACCGGTTTGTCTCCATATGAGGTAGTGTACGGCCGAAAAATGACGCCACCGTTTGAATTGGTGGGCTACAGAAAGGAAGGACTGGGGAATCTATACATCAGTTCGCAAGGACAATTCGGGATGTTTGGAAACGGGTACAACAGGAGAATACAAAGGCTTTGGAAAGGCAGGAACACACAGTAAAGCGGAAAGGAAGTTTACCACAGTATAGAATCGGCAATGGGTAATGCTGCCCAGGCCCTATAAGCAAAAACGGAAAACGAAGAAGTTCCTCACAAGGTATCAAGGGCCATACCAAGTTGTTGAAACCACATACTCCGTTAATTTTAAACCTCAGCTGCCAACTAGAGCAACGATAGTACACATTGGGCGGTTACGGCCATTTAAGGGTTGCCCAGATATGATTCCATGCGTGTCACAGGAAGGAAAGAGGAAGAAAGAGAGAGGTGCTAAGCACAGAGAAAACCAGGGAGATAGAGTACAGCATGAAGTACCAAATGCTTCATGGTCCAGAAAGTGGTAGAGTATTTATAGTTTTTTTTTGTTTTTTTTTGTTTTTTTTTGTTTTGTTTTCGTGTCATGCATCACTGGGTTTGCTTAGAGTAATTTGGTATTGTATTTTCATATATTGTATGTAATTTCGAGTATTGTGAGCCTGCTGCGGGCAGCAGTCCTTTTGAAGAGGGAGGAAGGGTAATGATGAATCTGAAAGTCACTGAAAGGGAGAACGTTGGCGGGATTCGTCTCTTCAACATCGGAGTGGAAGCCTTACGGTTGCAGCACGTGGATGGAGGTGTGCTGTACTCAAGGCAGGAAGATGTGGATGGAGGTGTGCTGTACTCAAGGCAGGATGATGTGGATGGAGGTGTGCTGTACTCAAGGCAGGAAGATGTGGATGGACGTGTGCTGTACTCAAGGCAGGAAGATGTGGGTGGAGGTGTGCTGTACTCAAGGCAGGAAGATGTGGTAGTGTCGAGTTACCAGTGGGCTTAAGGTTGGTATGGAGCTTATGGGAAATGCGGAATGAAATAAGGAGGCATGAGGAAGTGATCGAAGATCTTAAGCTATGTGCAGATGGCAAGGGATTGCTGAAGGAAGTTTCAGGGGAGTATAAGAAATTTCATGAGGCTTATAAGACGCTACAGAAGCAGATAGGGCTAATGGAGGAAGAGGTGCCACGGGTAGGACGGAAACGAGAGTGGCTGAACAGAGGGGGAAAAATTTTAGACAGCTTTTGGAACCGCAGATGAAAGCGATATAAAAGAACTGAACAATATGGTGGAAGCAGTGAAGCAATTCGCAGAGGAGAATAGGGCAACGGAAGCTTGGCATGCAACTCAGATAGGGACATTGGAAGGGAAAGTCCTGAATAACACACGGTTGCTCCGCGCATTAGCAGGGCAGGTAGTGAAATACGCTAAGGCGTCGCAAGATGTAATAAATGGTAACCTGGGAACCATAAGGGGCATATAGAAGTACTAGATAGCAGGGTGATGTTAACAAGACTTTTGCAAGGAGTAGCTAACAGTGTTTTGGATGTACAGGGAGTAATAACGAATCTGCAAGAAGCGCTGCATCACGCATTGCAAGGCCAGATAAGTATCTATTTGCTACCGCTGGACCAATATTTACGCGGATTGCGCAAGGCGCAGAAGGAACTACCGTCAGAGATATATTTAATAATAGAGCCCAGCGAGAAAAATCTGCCGTTTTTCTACCATATCAGAACAGTAAGGGTAACAACTTACCACGCACGAGTGTATATTTTGGTCCAATTCCCGGTTATAGGGAAGAACGCGAGGTTTCAGTGTTACATGGTCCACACATATCCAGGGAAGTGGGCAGCGTTGAGCAAGTTTGTGGAAGTGAAACCTAAAGAGCTATTGCAGATCTCAGCAACTAGAAACCCGTACGCCGAGATGGCAAGGGAGGAAGTACGAAGCTGCCATAGAGGGGAGGTAAAGGTATGTCCAGCCAGGTTGGTAAGTACCAATCCGGACACATGCATGGTGCAGTTATTTTTAGGAAGGGGGAAAGGAATAAGCTGTCCAAGGGATATCGAGGAGCCAAAATTGAGCTTGCAACATGTCGGGATTCATTGGGTCTTCTCCACCTATGAGAATTTGGAAGTAGTAGCTAGTTGTTTTGAGTGGGTAAGCGGAACGTATAGAGTTCGAGGGGAGTGGAAATTTAATCAATGGAAATAAATGTAACGTAATAGGACCAGCCTTCCACCAACCAGCAGCAGTTTCAGGAGTCACGCAACGGAATGTTACGCAGCCACAGCTGTACTGGACAGAAGCCAATTTAGAGATTCTGCTAAGGCAGAATCTGATCTCGTTAAATCAAACTCTGGAGCTAGGTCTGTTAAGGTCCGTAAACCAGTTCATTTTAAACAAGAGGGGCACATATCAGCCGAACAGTTCAGGCAACAAGTCGCTCAGATAGGGAAAGGCAATGGCAAGTAACGTACATTTGGAGCACCTCCTTGCCAAGTGTCATCGCAGCCTTAACTTTGTTATGTGCTGCCTTTTTCCTTATGATCAGGCGGAGAGTGAATTCCAAGAGGGAACCTAGGGTAGTCCAAGGCCCAGTGGATTGGGTACCACGGATATGAGATGAGTAGTTAGGGGTTGATCCAGCTGTGGTGTCACCGCCAGACACCACACTTGCTAGGTGGTAGCCTTTAAATCGGCCGCGTGTCACCACTATCAGTGATTGCAGACCGAGTGCCGCGACACGGCAGGTCTAGAGAGACTTCCTAGCACTCGCCCCAGTTGTACAGCCGACTTTGCTAGCAATGGTTCACTGACAAATTACGCTCCCAATTGCCGAGACGATAGTTAGCATAGCCTTCAGCTACGTCATTTGCTACGACCTAGCAAGGCGCCATTATCAATTGCTATTTATCTTGTGATGCATGTACCGTCAGACAGATGTTCACCTACTATGGATTAAAGTTAAGTATTCCAGAAGCTACGTACCTTTTTTGCTAGTCTCAATTCCTTGTCATTTTCCAGACCTCACGCCAGCCTGCGTGAGCTTAAACGCGTGCCTTTCGGCTACCTGTCATAGTGGATTGGCTGTCTTGTCAGTCCACAACACGAGCAGTCGTTGCCCAGAAAGGAATATTTACGTTTTGTTTCATGTCATGGTTTTAAGGGGCACTAGACCACATTTAAGTTTTATGGTAGTAAGGCGACGACCCAAACAAGTTAAGGGCTAGCTAAGGGGCGACTTAGGGACCGGGTCTTTCCGAAGAGGGGAATAATGTAGCAGCACCACCGTTTAGGATAGGGAAAGTTAGTTTTGTGCAATATTCTGAGCGCAAGTTACAGCCAGGTGCGGGTCGCACTGCAGTGTGTTACGCATACCAACAGCTGCGACGTAGAATAGAGGCCATAGGGATGTCAAATTGCTGAAAGAGTATATGTAGTAGTTCTGCATGCTACAAATCACAGGCAGAAGGGCCCACTGGCCAACCAAGTGTGTTATGAGTACGTGATGCAATGTGGCACGTATAGAAAAACAGAGGTGTACAGCCGCATAAAATAGGTGTGCGTTTCTAACAAGATGTATGGCAGCTCTCCTGGACGGCAGGGGGTGTCACACCATCAGCTACATGCAGCAGCAAATGGGACCCCAGCGTTCCAGTCCACGGCAGGTCGCTGGTTCGACCCTCTGAGGCCGACACGGGGTCCATACCCAGCCAGCCAGCGGTGGGCCACTCCACAGCTCGCTGCCACAGGCAGTCGTCCTGGCTTCCAACTCATGCCAGAGGCATCCCGAGTCCAGGGCCGCAGATTTGGGCTCCGGACCACGGGCGCTTGTTGTAGCTGGGACCTTATCCATGACAGCGAGAAGCATGCAGCTGGCCGCCTGCGGCTCACACAGAGTGGCGCTGAGTCTACAGGGACGCAGAATGCTGAGTCAACAACTACCGGCATCCTGACGACGACGCAACTCTACTGCGGTACAGGGCCGACACACAGCAGTGCATGCACTGGTTTCTGAGGCAGCCATTCCACGCCAAGCCGTTTCGTAGGCAGCGAAGTAGCGTCCTCAGCATTGCGGGTCCCAATTATGCACGAGGAGAGGAACGGGGGCACTGTAGCATGAAACAATAGAGCACTTGGAAGCTCAGGTGAGTCTTAATATGGTGCCTTCTACCTCTTCCCACTACATTTGGTTTTGCTGTTACATTCGCTGGTATAAATTCCCACTACAATTCTGTGGTAAACAATGAATTCATGTACTCAAGTGTTGGTGACTATGTCCATCTAACGTAACGGAGTCATCTACTGTATAATCGAAAATTTCAGTTTTACCTTAATAACACAGTTTCTCTTTGAGTATAACCGCAAAAACATGAAAATTTTATGATAGCTTTTACAATAATTTTATGCTAATTATACGTATTTTTTCCTTCAAAGATTCATACTTTTGTCAAGTACAACACCTCTCTTCTTCTCTCCTTGTCCATTACAGTAGAGTAACACACACACACACACACACACACACACACGTTACACCATTACGAATTCTGAACGAGATGTTAGACATATACAGTATAACTGTGTTTGAATTTAATTTCATTATCTATTAGTTACTTTTCCTTCTGTGTTGTATTTATAAATGTTTTTAACACTCTTGAGAAATTCACTTTTAAATATAAATAATGTGTTAAGAATTGGCACTTATTTATTCCTTCAGTGGATTGCGTCTACGCCATTCCCATATGGCTGCAATTCTGTCATATTTATCTGTTTACTCGATTTTTTTACGCGAGTGGCACTTCTTACAATACGAGACTCATCGATGGCACAACAAACAACGAGAGAGAATATGAGGAGGGAAAGGAGGAGGAATAGAGCATGCATAGTACATAGTGCTGTTCTCATTTTATGTCTGTTACACTGTTCATCAAAAGCAATGTTAGGAGGATAGTCATGGTTAGAAGTAAGCCAGCGTGGAAGCAGAAGCTGCCATACGTGCAGCATATGCGAAGCGTAACTTCCACCACACGGCACAAACGCTAAATTACATCACGTAGATAGAATGGTGTCGGTTACGGAAGAAGGTAACTTCCGGAAAATGCATCGCTTGTGACTCTGCAGTCCTTTTGATCTCTTTAGCGTCTAACGAAACATTTTGCTACACCAGCGTTCATGGCATCCTCTAGTGAGGCCTTTTGCTAAACGGACCTGAATAAGCTGTTCCGTGGTAAATCCTCCAGAGGTAGCTGCACTTGAAATTTGAATTACAAATGAAATTGCTTTGCCTTCTCGGTTTTCTAAGAATCCCGTGACCCACAGGCTGCCTCACGACATGCTACCGCAAAGAGCACAGCGTTCTGAGGTCACACACGTATACCCTTCATGCGTGCCACACGAGAAGAAAGAATTCGCATCCGTCTCTTACCAACTCTATTTTGTTCAGGCGAGCAAGACGGCTCAGAGGCGAGAACAGCAGAGCTAATTAGCTCTTTGTAGCAACAGGTAGCATGTTTATCCTTCAGTTGCAGAACTGTCAGCAGCATACGTCCCTGGAGGAGCCTGCGAGCTCTAATTAATTTAAAACTCGCTTGACTTTCAGATGCTGGAGCCCCCACACTCCTTCTTTCTGACAGTTGACAAATTAGGACTTAAATTAATCTCGTTTTTCCTCAGACGCGCCAAAATATAACAGTTCCTTTGCGTGGCCATCTGTATCACCCGCAATAACTGTAGCTTCTTAGCATCCAACCACGGGAGGTGGAGCAACAGTTAAGGCACTGAGCTGTCACTCTGGGCACGGGTGTTCATATTCTATGTTCAGCCTTTCTCTTTAAGACTGTTCCCCTAACCCATTCATATGAATGATATGGTGCCCGCTTCCACACGAATATACTTAATTTCCTGCGTAATACCAGTCTTTCTGAGCTTGTGCCTCATATCCCTGTTGACCTAGACTAGAAAATAAACACTAGCCCCTGGTTTCTGTCTGTCAAATATATATTTTTTGGTAGCAGGAAGCACTTACCGATTTAAGAACAACATTGGGCTTAGTCACACGTATATGGCTTACCACATAAAACCTGATGGGTTTTGGGGAACAAAAACGCATCTTTCAGACTCAGTCAGAAGAATCAGAGCATCAAAGAATAAATGCTGAAGTTATTGTTAAGTTTTGCGGACTAAGTTGTCACAACGTAGGCGTTACCCGATAAGAGGACAAATTACACTGTACATCTTTCCATATTTTATGGAATGACAGCTGCTTTTAGTCATTGATGGTTTGATATTGGACGGTTTAACCCGGAAGATGTAAGTGTATTTCCGAAACGAATCAATTTTAATGAGAGCTAATTTTAATGTGATTAACTTTATGAACTTTATGAACCATGAACCATGGACATTGCCGTTGGTGGAGAGGCTTGCGTGCCTCAATGATACAGATAGCCATACCGTACGTGCAACCATAACCGAGGGGTATCTGTTGAGAAGCCAGACAAACGTGTGGTTCCTGAAGAGGGGCAGCAGCCTTTTCAGTAGTTTCAGGGGCAACGGTCTGGATGATTGACTGATCTGGCCCTGTAACACTAACCAAAACGGCCTTGCTATTGTGGTACTGCGAACGGCTGAAAGCAAGGGGAAACTACAGCCGTAATTTTTCCCGAGGGCATGCAGCTTTACTGTATGATTACATGATGATTGCGTCCTCTTGGGTAAAATATTCCGGCGGTAAAATAGTCCCCCATTCGGATCTCCGGGCGGGGACTACTCCGGAGGACATCGTTATCAGGACAAAGAAAGCTGGCGTTCTACGGATCGGAGCGTGGAATGTCAGATCCCTTAATTGGGCAGGTAGGTTGGAAAATTTAAAAAGGGAAACGGATAGGTTAAAGTTAGATATAGTGGGAATTAGTGTGGCCAAGATAGACACGAAGCCCATGCCTACTACAGTAGTACAAGTTTATATGCCAACTAGCTCTGCAGATGACGAATAAATTGATGAAATTTATGATGAGATAAAAGAAATCATTCAGGTAGTGAAGGGAGACGAAAATTTAATAGTCATGGGTACCTGGAATTCGAGAGTAGGAAAAGGGAGAGAAGGAAACATAGTAGGTGAATATGGATTGGGGCTAAGAAATGAAAGAGGAAGTCCTCTGGTAGGATTTTGCGCAGAGCATAACTTAATCATAGCTAGCACTTGGTTCAAGAATCATGAAAGAAGGTTGTATACATGGAAGAACAATGGAGATACTAAAAGGTATAAGATAGATTATATAACGGTAAGACATAGAATTAGGAACCAGGTTTTAAATTGTAAGACATTTCCCGGGACAGATGTGGACTCTGACCACAATCTATTGGTTACGAACTGTAGATTAAAGCTGAAGAAACTACCAAAAGGTAAGAATTTAAGGAGATGGGACCTGGATAAACTGAAAGACCCAGAGGTTGTGCAGAGTTTCAGGGAGAGCATAAGGGAACAATTGACAGGAATGCGGGAAAGAAATACAGTAGAAGAAGAATGGGTAGCTTTGAGTAATGAAATAGTGAAGGCAGCAGAGGATCAAGTAGGTAAAAAGACGAGGGCTAGTAGAAATCCTTGGGTAACAGAAGAGATGCCGAATTTAACTGATGAAAGGAGAAAATAAAAAAATGCAGTAAGTGAAGCAGGCAAAAAAGAATACAAATGTCTCAAAAATGAGATCGACAGGAAGTGCAAAATGGCTAAGCAGGGATGGCTAGAGGACAAATGTAAGGATGTAGAGGCTTATCTTACGAAGGGTAAGATAGATACTGACTACAGGAAAATTAAGGAGACCTTTGGAGAAAAGAGAACCACTTGCATGAATGTCAAGAGCTCAGATGGAAACCCAGTTCTAAGCAAAGAAGGGAAAGCAGAAAGGTGGAAGGAGTATATAGGGGGTCTGTACAGTGGCGATGTTCTTGAGGAAAATATTATGGAAATGGAAGAGGAGGTACATGAAGATGAAATGGGAGATATGATACTGCGCGAAGAGTTTGACAGAGCACTGAAAGACCTAAGTGGAAACAAGGCCCCGGGAGTAGACAACATTCCATTAGAACTACTGACAGTCTTGGGAGAGCCAGTCCTGACAAAACTCTGCCATCTGGTGAGAAAGATGTATCAGACATTCGAAATTCCCTCAGACTTCAAGAAGAATATAATAATTCCAATCCCAAAGAAAGCAGGTGTTGACAGATGTGAAAATTACCGAACTGTCAGTTTAATAAGTCACAGCTAGAAAATACTAACGCGAATTCTTTACAGACGAATGGAGAAACTGGTAGAAGCCGACCTCGGGGAAAATCAGTTTGGATTCCGTAGGAATGTTGGAACACATGAGCCAATACTGACCCTACGAGTTATCATAGAAGAAAGATTGAGGAAAGACAAACCTACGTTTCTAGCATCTGTAGACTTAGAGAAAGCTTTTGACAATGTTGACTGGAATACTCTCTTTCAAATTCTGAAGGTGTCAGGGGTAAAATACAGGGAGCGAAATGTTATTTACAATTTGTACAGAAATCAGATTGCAGTTTTAAGAGTCGAGGGACATGAAAGGGAAGCAGTGGTTGGGAAGGGAGTGAGACAGGGTCGTAGCCTCTCCCCGATGCTATTCAATCTGTATATTGAGCAATTGACATTGTAATTCTGTCAGAGACAGCAAAGGACTTGGAAGAGCAGTTGAACGGAATGGACAATGTCTTGAAAGGAGGGTATAAGATGAACTTCAGCAAAAGCAAAACGAGGATAATGGAATGTAGTCGAATTAAGTCGGGTGATGCTGAGGGAATTAAATTAGGAAATGAGACACTTAAAGTAGTAAAGTAGTTTTGCTTTTTGGGGAGCAAAATAACTGATGATGGTCGAAGTAGAGAGGATATAAAATGTAGGCTGGCAATGGCAAGGACAGCGTTTGTGAAGAAGAGAAATTTGTTAACATCGAGTATTGATCGAAGTGTGAGGAAGTCGTTTCTGAAAGTATTTCTATGGAGTGTAGCCATGTATGGAAGCGAAACATGGACGATAAATAGTTTAGACAAGAAGAGAATAGAAGCTTTCGAAATGTGGTGCTACAGAAGAATGCTGAAGATTAGATGGGTAGATCACATAACTTATAATGAGGTATTGAATAGAATTGGGGAAAAGAGGAGTTTGTGGCACAACTTGACTAGAAGAAGGGATCGGTTGGTAGGACATGTTCTGAGGCATCAAGGGATCACCAATTTAGTGCTGGAGGGCGGCGTGGAGGGTACAAATCGTAGAGGGTGACCAAGAGATGAATACACTAAGCATATTCAGAAGGATGTAGGTTGCAGTAGGTACTGGGAGATGAAGAAGCTTGCACAGGATACAGTAGCATGGAGAGCTGCATCAAACCAGTCTCAGGACTGAAGACCACAACAACAACTTTATAAAGGTTCCACTTGGCAAATTGTTCTTTTCATTTATTAATTTCCAAGTGCCACGTCGTTTCCAACAAGCTGTGGAAAAAAAAGAAATATTTCCCAAGAACCTTTATTCTACAAAGTTAGATCAGTATAATATAACACAGCTACAGCCTACAGTTGTTACTATATTTCTCTGAAACTACTTTCAGCTGCACATAATCGACACCTGCATAGTAGATAGCTGCCTTAACATCATTCATCCAAATCGTGGGATGCTTCCATATCGTGTTCAAGGAAGTGGTTCAAGAGTTATTAGCCTGAGGCAAGTATAATACTACAGTCAGTCGGTATAGATGTTTTTGCGTTTGGACATAGTGCACAATTATATGACGTGAGCCAAATATCAGCCTGATCTGCGGAGTATTCGGCCATTAGAAATAGTCTCTTGTTTTGGGTGTATTTAGTAGAAAAGAGTAACATGAAATACCGTGCCATCAAATAATTTTTGGAGATTTATCCACATGAAGACGTCCTAAAACAGTAACTGCACATAAGAATGTCAGAGAGGGAAGGAATGAACATTAGCTTTTAGTGTCCCAACGACGACGATGCCATTCGCCCCAGAAATACAAGATCGGATTATGAAGGAATATAGAAGAAAACATGTCGTTTGTACTCGAAAGTAACCATTACGGAGTTGCCTTAAGGGACTTAAAGAAACTACAGAAAACCTAACCTAAATCAGGACTGCTAGGCTGTGATTTGGACCGATGTCCTCCCAAATGTAAGTCCAGTGTCTTACCACGGTGCTACCTCGGTCGTTTTAAAATATAGTGAAGAAGAAGTAGAAAAAATGGTGTTGGACAAAACGAGGTTAAAGAAGTATAAAAAACCTCATTACATAAAGCAAATCAAAAGAAGACCGTGTCGCAGTTGTAAAGAATGCAACTAATATCCTCAACATTTTACACGTAATTGCGGAGGCCATGGCAGAAACGGAACAGCAATAAAACCGGTGCGTGAAACTCGTGGATCTGCACTAAGAAATGTGAAGTTTTTTCTTCAGTTCGCTGGAAAGTATACGTGGCGGAAACGACGTAAGACGTTTGCATTAATAAAATTTCAAAAGGTATATGGGAACAGAATTGGACTGCAAAAAAAGGAAGACACAGGATATGTTTTCAAGGACGTTCACCTCCCAACAATACTCCACGTTCAAACTTTAGAACGCTTTCGCTGCTCATCAGATGCAGCATTTCATGACTGCACGTATTACCAAGTGTAAAGAAATTTGTTACAGAAAAGCGTTTTCAGTTGACGAGTTTACGACTGTGGATGGGTATTTTGCGGAATTGTCATATCGCTATTGAAAAAAGCAATCTGTTCAACAGAAAAACGTGGGACACCCATTGACATAAAAATGGAGACTCTACGAAAAACAAATTTCCTGCTTTAAAAATATTCATTCCCCTTCTCGTCTACAACTTTTCGTCACTTATTTTTCTTTCGCATGGATTATGTGAGAGTCCAGTAGGTGAAGAATTATGCATGGAAATGGTTTTTAATTTCTTGAACGAACCTGTGATTTAACGGAATCCAACAAAATCTTATCAGTCATAATGCTGATTAGTAACAGAAACGAAAAGTAGCCAAAAGACTTCAACCACACACTGTCCACAAAAAAGATAAATTGCGTGTGTGTGAAACCTTATGGGACTTGACTGCTAAGGTCATCAGTCCCTAAGCTTACACACTACTTAATCTAAATTATCCTAAGGACAAACACACATACCCATGTCCGAGGGAGGACTCAGACCTCCACCGGGAACAGCCGCACAGTCCATGACTGCAGCGCCTGAGATCGCTCGGCTAACCCCGCGCGGCAATTTAAATTGTCCCAGTTAATAAATAATAAACGAAAAAAATCCTGCATGTGAACTCTAAAATCAGCGCTACAGTGACTTCAGATAGTACAAATGATTTAACAGAAAACCGCGGAAATGTCACGCAAATTAACCAACAAATTCTCAAAAATATCACCGATCAAGAAATACAAATGATAATGAACAAAGGAAAATATAAAAACGATTTTTACACTAATGTTCACGAGCGAAGCAGCCCATGTGCAAAAAGAGTTATGCCAGGTAGTTTTTGTGGTTTCGCTATCGAGGTAGCTCTTTGATGTGGCTATGCAATTACCAAAAGTTTCTACAACCTCGCATCCTGAGCGAAATGTTCGCCTGTTGTAGGTTTTCTATGCCTTAATCGTGTGAACTGAAATGGAATAAAGTGAACTGCTATTCTTCATACCCGTGTATGTCTGTGTTGTAATCGTGAACAGTGCATGTGGTGTAATTACGGAAAGGCTATGTGATAAATAAGTCGCTAGAAGTAAAATTGTGTAACTGCATTTTAAGAAACTTCGACCAAATTAATTAGAAAGCCAAAATTGTAAACTAAATAATCTGTCCTGTGAAACTATTGTGCCGTGCAGCGAGGAGAGCTACAATTCGTGAAGTCACAATACGCCACTTGCCAGCCGAAAAGAGAAATTAACAGAGTAAAAATGCTATGTACAATACGAATCGAAATTTGGAAGAATAAATAATCAAGATATTACTATATGATTTTAAATACATTTCCAAACCTAAATGATACGTATACAAATGTAACAATGCAACCTGAGACTAACACAGTCTGCATGTAAAATGAAATGCAGTGTGAAATGAACATTATATAAAGTGAACTGCTAATGAATTTTGAAAGGCAGTTCCTAACAGTGAATCATATCACTGTATACTAACTGTAACGTAACTGGCCCTAACAATTTTTATGTTATCTGTAGCAACGGAAAATTATTACTGCTCGAACTGGGGGCCGGCCGAAGTGGCGAGAGGTTCTAGGCCCTACAGTCTGGAATCGCGCGACCGCTACCGTCGCAGGTTCGAATCAAGCCTGGGGCATGGATGTGTGTGATGTCCTTAGTTTAGTTAGGTTTAAGTGGTTCTAAGTTCTAGGGGACTGATGACCTCAGCAGTTAAGTCCCAAAGTGTTGAGAGCCATTTGAACCATTTTGCTCGAACTGATGACTATAAAATACGGAGTGCTGGAGCAAGCAAGCTAAAACGAAAGAAGAGCCTTGCGCATGGCAATGCAAGGACGTGAAACTATTTTAAGCATCTCATGCTTCAATATTACTGTGTTCCACAAACTACAACACGGCGACACAAATAATAAGAAAATGCCAATTTCCTTCGCGAGAGGACAAAGATGGAATTTGAATCTGTAAATGTTTGGAAGTAATTTATCCTTTAAAAAACTGAATTACGACAACCAGTAGTCGTTCCGCAACTTCATAATGATCTCCACAAAAATTATTCTCTTATAACAAATATTGCTGCGCCACGAATTTAATTATTAAATTGGTAAAGCGACGGTAAAACTTTAACTTTTCAGTGGAAGCCACATGAACTGATGACATTTTTTAATAGCGTCTGAACCTTGAGGCTAACTAACCCAAGCCAATAAAGTAAAATTCCATTCGGAAGGGGAAGTCCAATTTCAAAATATGGTTTTTAATGTTCATGAAACATATAGTGAATGCGTATAAAATTAAAATACGTGCTGAATGCCTTCTATGCACAGAGGACAGTATCATTCATGCCACAGCGGGTATCTTGGAATTTCTGAAGTTCTGGGCACATGTGATATGGTTCAAATGGTTCAAATGGCTCTGAGCACTATGGAACTTAACTTCTGAGGTTATCAGTCCCCTAGAACATAGAACTACTTAAACATAACTAACCTAAGGACATCAGACACATCCATGCCCGAGGCAGGATTCGAACCTGCGACCGTAGCGGTCGCGCGGTTCCAGACTGTAGCGCCTAGAACCGTTCGGCCACACCGGCCGGCACATGTGATATGAAAATACAAATTCACCTCATGTACTGGATTTTTCCATTAAATTGTTACGTTTCGTGACGGCACTATCATTCTGTGTCTTTGTATGTTCCTTACTCTCAAATAAAAAAATAAAAAAAAGCCTAACTGGAAACTGTTTAGATTTATGTAGGACGAGTGTCGTAGATCAATTCGTTCGTCTCTAATCACGAGATTATGGTTTCCTTAATAGAACAGGAATGAATCTTACCAGTTTCCAGGCACCGGTACTGGACCATTGATGTCGTTTATCTTTGTTGCTTAATAACGAGCAGCGAACTATTAAGTTTTGAATATACAGCAATACATCTTTTGATCCCAAAACGATAAACTTATTCAGGCAGCTCCTATTAATCTCCCCGATCAGGCAGAGGAGAGCCTGAAATACCCAACGGGAGCCTCTGTTAAGCCCAGTGCGGGAGGTGGGGCTGTTATACAAAAGCGTGACGCGGATTGCTAACCCGATTTACGGCTCAGTGCAACGGTAAAATTCAAATACTGGGCCGACGCTTGTTAAACACATTGCTTATTGTTAGCTAGGAACACAGCCGCCTGTATGCCATTACTGAATAAACGACCATTGTTTGACGACAGCCACAAGTGATACACGGGTGGTGCGAGGAACGATGTATTTCCTGCAGCGAACGCAAACTCTTCAGTTTGTCCGAATGGACAACCCAATGCGCTCTCCATCGTTCAGTAGCATTACTCGTCAATGATTTATTGCAAAACACTTCACCTACCATCATAAGTTTTACCGCATATTTCTGATCTATAATAGTTAACAGTTGCAAGGAATGGAAAGAAACGAGAGCCAGTAAATGTTCATTACTTATTCTTGATCCCCCCCCCCCCTTTCCCCTGTTCTAGCTTGTATTTTTCTTAGGAATGAAAACATGGTCCAGGCAGGCTGTATTTATTATTATTATTATTATTATTATTATTATTATTTTCTAGGCAATTGACCAATTTCGACCTTTGGACACTTTCAGGCACGAATCTTAAACTTGAAAATGAGCAAAGGTCGAAATTGGCCAGCCACATAAATAATAAAAAAAAGTAATGCAGCCTGTCTGGACAACATTTTCGTTCACAAAACACGTAGAGGCTGTGGAACCCGACAAAAATAAAATTTTACAACTTTTCTTAGGGTAGTAAGAACATTAATGGTTCTGAAGGTAATACACTGCTAAGCCTCAAAAGGGATAGCAGATAAATCGCATAAGTAAATTTCGGGCCTCTGCTAAGGAGAAGAACCATCTGATAATGAGATATCACATTAACTTATTGTCAGAGATTTGGAGGACATAGAAAAAGTCAGTAACAGTCAGGGGGATACACACCACTCCGACAATAGAAATGACTAATAAATCCGAGAAACATCGCACATCAGCTTCAAAACTCATACATCAAAGCTCTCAACCAAAATAATACACTGATGAATAGAGACTAAAACTAAGCTTCTGTTACGTGACGATTACTTTTTTCTGTGTTTTTGCCCCTCAGTCTTTTGCCTGGTTTCGTATGGCCCACTTTGCCTCTGCTGTTATCTTTTTATATCCCAATTTCTTCGTCGACCTTACGTGCTTTTTTTCTGTGTCAGCAGAACACCGACTCACTAGCAGTCTCGTCTGCGAATCTCATCCTTGATATCCTAACACCTTGTATGCTAATCCCAGCCCTGAAATTTTAATATATTTCTGACTTACACCAGTTTTAATCTGAACCCATCGTTCTTAGTCTTCCAGTCCTAATTTACTTCTTCACCTATTTGCTGAAGATTTCGAATATCTTTCGACTGTTACGCTTCTCTGTATCGGCAAATCTATCCTTCAAGGAGACAAAACCCATGCTTCCATCAGCATGCACGACGTCAGAGTTGCTTCTCTTGTGCCTTTATCCTACCTAAAGCCAAATGGCCTTTTCAAAGAGGGCAGAGGATCGGACATAGGTAAAGGACACTGTCTCACTGTTGCGGAGAGACACTGTCCCTAAAAACGGAATAATCGTCAGTGAGCAAAGGCATGAGGATGCTTAAGGCAATGAAAACCACTGCATTAAAGACACATGAGATATATCCACAGGACGTAAGATTTATAATGTAAAAGTGTCACGATGATCTCTCCATTGTGTAAGATTCCTGATTAGCACCCAGTCAGATCCCGCGTGAGAGGACAGCCAAGTGGGAGGTGACCATGTGAAAAAGATGGAATAACCAACGAAAGGGTAACATGCTGCGAGATGGGGCATGAAACACCGGCATTTCGAACGTGGTGGACAAGCTAAAAAAGCTGCAGAGAGAAACGCAAAGGTTCAGTCTAGACATAGAGGGCATAAGTGAAGTGAAATGGGAAGAAGATTAGAATTTCTAGTCAAACGAATATCATATCAATAGCAGCAGAAAAAGGTAACGCGTGAGTAAGATTCGTTAGAAACAGAAAACTATGCATCAGCGTAAATTACTGCCAGAAGTCCAGTGATAGGGTAGACTTGATATCAAACGAAAGCCGAAGCTGAAGATAAAGACTTAGAGAGAGTATGCAAGGTGTCCGAAAATTCCCGTTACAAATATCTAGTATTTGTAGAGGGGAGTGAGTACATAACATTTTGAACAGGAACCCGGTCTATGACGATTTCAATTCCGAAGTGTAACACGTCCACGTCTGCTGAGGGAAATAGAAAAGCCTCTGAGTTGTTTCTCCTGGTACTCAGATAGGTAAACACGATGCGTTTAGAATGTGTGTAACATCGTTGGTGGTCGCCACATTGAACCACTGTTGTAATGCGTAAGTACTGTTCTATATGTAAAATACACTGCGTTCTTTTTTGTTTTGGAATAATGTAACACGTAATTTTTACGCGTTAACACAAAAAGTGCTTACTTGATAAATTGACGTTTTTTGCATTTCCTTTCGAATTTTTCCTAATAACTGTGCTGCGTCACGCGTAATTCAGTTCCTCAAGCAGAAGTGGATGAGTTAAACATCGGAATTGAAGACGTCGTAGAACGGAAAAGGTACGTTTCTGGACGCGGCTTCCTGTTCAAGATATTATGTGCTCTCCCCTCTACAACTCCCATAACGTCGCAACGGGAATTTCAGAACACCCTGAATAAGCATATGGAACGAGTAAATCCATACGGAAAGGGAAAGGGAGATGAAAACCTAATAACCATAGGGAATTGGAATGTGGTTGCAGGGCTAGGATCAGAAGAAAGAGTTACTGGGGAATATGGGCTTGGTAGTAGAAATGTAGTATGAAGGAGAGAGGAGATAGAACAACTGAATTCTTCAACAAATTTCAGCTATGAATAGCAAATACACTATTAAAAACTCATAAGAGCAGGAAATACACCACTGGACATTAAAATTGCTACACCCAGAAGAAATGCAGATTATAAACGGGCATTCATTCGACAAATGTATTATACTAGAACTGTCATGTGATTACATTTTCACGCAATTTGGGTGCTTAGATCCTGAGAAATCACTATCCAGAACAACCACCCCTGGCCGCAATAATGGCCTTGATACGCCTGGGCATTGAGTCAAACAGAGCTTGGATGGCGTGTACAGGTACAGCTGCCTATGCAGCTTCAACGCGATACCACAGTTCATCGAGAGTAGTGACTGGAGTATTGTGACGAGCCGGTTGCTCGGCCGCCATTCACCAGACGTTTTCAATTCGTGAGAGATCTGGAGAATGTGCTGGCCAGGGCAGCAGTTGAACATTTTATGTATCCAGAAAGGCCCGTACAGGACCTGCAACATGCGGTCGTGCATTATCCTGCTGAAATGTAGGGTGTCGTAGGGATCGAATGAAGGGTAGTGCTATAGGTCGTAACACATATGAAATGTAACGTCCACTGTTCAAAGTGCCGTCAATGCAAACAAGAGGTGACCGTGACGGGTAACCAATGGTACTCCAAACCACCTCGTCAGGTAATACGCCAGTATGGCGATATACACGCTTTCAATGTGAGTTCACTGCGATGTCGCCAAACACGGATGCGACCATCATGATGTTGTAAACAGAACCTGGATTCATCCGAAAAAATGAAGACTGCCGTTCGTACACCCAGGTTCGCCGTTGAGTACACCATCGCAGGCGACCCTGTCTGTGATGCAGCGTCAATGGTAACCGCAGCCACGGTCTCCGAGCTGATAGTCCATGCTGCTGCAAACGTCGTCGAACTGTTCGTGCAGATGGTTGTTGTCTTGCAAACGTCCCCATCTGTTGACTCAGGGATCGTGACGTGGCTGCACGATCCGTTACAGCGGATAAGATGGCTGTCATCTCGACTGCTAGTCATACGAGGCCGTTGGGATCCTGCACGACGTTCCGTATTACCCTCCTGAATCCACCGATTCACTATTCTGCTAACAGTCGTTGGATCTCGACCAACGCGAGCAGCAATATCGCGATACGATAAACCTCAATCGCGATACGCTACAATCCGACCTTTATTAAAGTCGGAAACGTGATGGTACGCATTTCTTCTCCTTACAGGAAGCATCACAACGTTTCATTAGGCGACGCCGATCAACTGCTATTTGTGTATGAGAAATATGTTTGAAACTTTCCTCATGTCAGCACGTTGTATGTGTCGCCACCGGCGCCAACACTGTGTGAATGCTCTGAAAAGCTAATCATTTGCATATCACAGCATCTACTTCCTGTCGGTTAAATTTCGCGTCTGTAGCACGTCATCTTCGTGGTGTAGCAATTTTAATGGCCAGTAGTGTATACTTAAAAAATACCCGGCGACACGGAATTCCAATTGGAATTCAACGTGGTCAGAGACAGATTCCGAAAATAGATGTTGGACTGGAAGGTGTACCCAGGAGGAGATACCGACACGCATCACAATGTAGTAATGTTGAAGGGTAGAAATATCAATAAATAAATGAAAGTAAAAAGAAAAAAAACCTAAATATTAAGCCTGAAATTCGTTTTTAGCCTTCTTTGCTGATGTTACGTTTTAGTACGGTCATTATATTATATTCTGCTGCCAAAACTGATTTGTTGTTTTGATCTTTTCTGTTGTTTGTTACGTTTCAATTATGGAACAATCTTAGAAGGGGTTGAGGAAATATGCTAATTATTAACGAGCTTTGTAAATTGGTGAGTGGGAGAGGCGGTTCTGTGTGTGTAAATCGTTGTTTACATACCCTGTAGAGGCAAGACAAAGGGGAGTCAACTAAATATAACACCCTCAATTTCTGCAATATCTGGCATGTAAAAGCTGTGTGCTGGACAGAGTTCTTGGAAGGTAGGAGATGAGGTACTGTTGGCGGAAGTACAGCTATAAGGACGCATATCGAGTCGCACCTGAGTAGCTCAGTCACTAGAGCACTTGCCAGCCCAGGCAGAGGTCCCGAGTTACAGTCTCGTCTGGCACACAGTTTTAATCTAACAGAAGGTTTCAAGTTGCAATTTTACCTATGATATGTAAAATTACATAGAAGTTCAATTTTTCTGCTTTCAGGTGTAAAGATGATTATTTTGAGACGATGGAAACTGGTAGCCTAAAGACAAATGGTTCAAATCCCTCTGAGCGCTATGAGACTTAACTTCAAAGGTCATCAGTCCCCTAGAACTTAGAACTACTAAACAAGGACATCACATACATCGATGCCCGAGGCAGGATTCGAACCTGCGACTGTAGCGGTCGCGCGGTTCCAGACTGTAGCGCCGCCAAAAAACATACATATGACTGTTTCTGGTAATAAAAATTATCTTAGCCGATCCATTCAGATTTCTACAGGAAACAAAACTGTCGCAGAAACATAGTTTGTTAAGAGCAGTTGTGGTAAACGGCAAGTATCTTGGTATCTGGTTCGACTTGTTGTGCAGAAAGTTCAGTGATTCAGTTAGTAACGTATTCTTACTGCTTCTTTTCAAAGATTTAAGAGTATCAGGAAAAGAAAAATAGAACCCTGCATATACAGTGTAAACCTTTTTAAAAACTCTCGAATTCATTTCAGTACGATATACATACTATCATAACCTATCTCGAGGTCTCTGATTTCACCAAGCCCGGTACCAACCGATAAACCTTTGACTGCCTTTGGTATTTCACTTTTAATATCATCCAGCAGTTTATGGAATGTTACGGTGGACCTTCCTCACGTTTCCCATATTCCCGCAGTAGTGAGGACATTAGAGGAAAGACCAATAAAAGGGAAAAAGTAAATGTCTATAAATACCAGAAGATGTAAAATGCACTTTAAAGGTCGTTGAGAGTAATAACCAGGCAGAAATGAAAGTCTAGTGAGTAGTGAGGGAAGGTAGGTAAGACAGTCCTAATGGTAAGGAATTTTCGAGACGTTATTTATGCCGGATGTGGTCATTAACGTACGCCACAAGTTAACATGTCGCAAAACATGAAAACTTTCGTGTGAAACAGAATAAAGGTACCTGAAGTGATAGAGAATTTCCCAATTATTACCATCATTACACAGTGAAGGAAAAACATGGCAACACCAAAAAATAATTAATGTAGTGGAATGAAATTTCAGGGATGTATTTGTCTACGTAACACATTTAAGTGATTAACATCGCCGGGTCACTGATCATGTGCTCGACTGGAACAGATCTGGTGATTGAGAAGGCAAAGGTAATAAGTCGACACTGTGTAGAGCATGTTGTGTTACAACAGTAGCATGTGGGCAAGCGTTATTCTGTTGGAAAACTGTTCATGAATGGCAGTACAACAGGTGGAATCATCAGATTGACGAACAAATCTGCTGCCAGGATTGTGGGATAACCATGAGAGTTCTCCTGCTGTCCTATGAAATCGCACCCCAGAACATAATTCCAGGTGTAGACCAAGTGTGTCTAGCAAGGCAGACAAGTTTTTGCAGGCCTTCAGCTGGCCGCCTTGTAATCAGCACACGGCCATTACTGGCACCGAGACAGCTTTCGACAGGAAACACAACAAACCTCCACTCTGCCCTCCAATGAGCTCTCGCTTGACACCAACTGAACTCGGAAATGGCGGTGCTTTAATGTTACTGAAATTCATGCTAAAGGATGTCTGGCCCCGAGCTGACCTTGATGTAACCGATACGTAACAGCTCGTTGTGTCACTGTGGTGCCCACTACTGCTCAAATTACTGCTGCAGATGGAGTACGGTATGCCAGACCCATTCGCCGAAAACGATGGTGTTCCCTCTCAGGAGTGCCACGCGGCCATCTGGAGTCTAGTCGTTTGCGACTCTACCTTTTTGTGACTACCGCTGCGACCAATCATGTACAGTGACTTGATTCATGCCAAGTCTTTCTGCAGTATCTCAGAAGTAACAGCCAGCTTCTCGTAGCCCTGTTACCCGACATACTCTACTGGCCATTAAAATTGCTACACCACGAAGATGATGTGCTACAAAATGGTTCAAATGGCTCTGAGCACTATGGGACTTAACTGCTGTGGTCATCAGTCCCCTAGAACTTAGAACTACTTAATCCTAACTAACATGAGGACATCACACACATCCATGCCCGAGGCAGGATTCGAACCTGCGACCGCAGCGGCCTCGAGGTTCCAGACCGTAGCGCCTAGAACCGCTTGGCCACCCCGACCGGCTGACGTGCTACAGACGCGAAATTTAACCGACAGGAAGAAGATGCTGTTATATGCAAATGATTAGCTTTTCAGAGCATTCACGTAAGGTTGGCGCCGGTGGCGACATCTACAACGTGCTGACATGAGGAAATTTTCCAATAGATTTCTCATACACAAACAGCAGTTGACCGCCGTTGCCTGGTGAAACGTTGTTGTGATGCCTCGTGTAAGGAGGAGAAATGCGTACCATCGCGCTTCAGACTTTGATAAAGGTCGGATTGCATCCGGTCGCGATTGTGGTTTATCGTATAGCGATATTTCTGCTCGCGTTGGTCGAGATCCAATGACTGTCAGCAGAATAGTGAATCGGTGGGTTCAGGAGGGTAATACGGAACGCCGTGCTGGATCCCAACGGCCTCGTATGACTAGCAGTCGAGATGACAGCCATCTTATCCGCATGGCAGTAACGGATCCTGCGATCGTGCGGTTGAAGAGGGCACATCGAACGCCGACCCAAAAAATGCCCATATATTGCAATGTCACGGGCACCAGTGACGTCACAGCCAGCAGCTAGCGTATATAAGGACGCACCAACAGCGCTCCGGCAGTCATACAACTTGACAATGGCCAAGGAGTGCTTGACCGAAAGCTCGTGTAGTTTTAAGCAATTGACGCGGTTGGAAACCCGAGAAGATTTTATTCAATGTTATCGCCGCGAGACTCTGCATTGATGCACATTACTTTGCCAAATGTGGGGTAGAAAACACTTTGCGTTCAAAATAGCTTCCATTCTTCTCGGAGTGGATGAATAGCGGTCCTGAATGGTTTCAAAGGGAATTTTATACCATTCTTCACAGAAAACAGTGGCAACCTTAGGTAATGGTGATGGAAGTGGATAGCGGTCACGTACCTCTCTCTCCAGAGTAGACCACAAAGGTTCAACAACACTGAGATCTGGTGACCGTGGTGACCAGGAGAGGCGCGACAGTTCATCCTCGTGCTCACGAACCAGTCCTGGACGATGCGAGCTTTGTTAGAAGGCGTTCCATCGTCTTGGAACACAGCATCACCATTGGTGAAGAACCATTGTACCACACTATGGATTTAATCAGTCAAAAGGGTCTCACGATCCTTGGTAGTAATTCGACCTTGCAAAGTAGCCGCTGAGCCCACGATATAGCTGCCCAAATCATCACCGCATACCCGCGCCATGTATCACGCTTGGAATGTAAATCCGGCCAGAAGTTGGATACAGCGTGAAACTAAACTAATTCTTCCATTGCTCCAGAGCCCAGGGATTATGGCTTCTGCGTTACTAATGAGTGCTTTTGGGATCCCAGATCGGCCTGCAATCCCCTACTTACGGAGCAGAAATATGGACTTTAGGAAAACCGGAACAGAAGAGATTTTGTGATTTGATGTTACAGTCGAATGTTGAAAATTAGGTGGACTGATAAAGAAATGAGGATATTCTGTGCAGAATCGGAGAGGAAACGAATGTGTGTAAAATACTAACAAAGAGAAAAGACAGGATGGTAGGACATGTGTTGAGACATCAGGGAATGATTTCCATGGTATTAGAGCGAGATCTAGAGGGCGAAATCCGTAGAGGAAGACAGAGACTTGAATACATCCAGCAAATAACTGAGGACGTAGGTTGGAAGTGCTACTCTGAGATGAAGAGGTTGGCACAGGAGAGTAATTTGAGGCTGGCCGCATCAAACCAGTCAGAAGACTGAAGACTCCAATGAAAAGGAGCTTCTTCCCTAATTATTTCTTGTTTACAGGAGCCACGAGTCTTTTGTCAGGTATGCTGGTTCTCTACGTTATATGCTTTTTCCTTCAACGAAGTTTGTTAGATATTTACCTTTAATGTTGGGTCACTATTCATCAAAGTATTTGATGTTGACAGGATTTACGAGTGCAACATTAAGCTCTGCAGCGACTCCCGCAGCTGTCGACCTGTTTTCTTTTTTTTTTTTTTTTTTTTTTTTTTTTTTTTTTTTTTTTTTTTTTTTTTTGTCGCAGTCTACTTCAGTTCGTCCGAATTGTGATTTAGCGGATGATGTTTTTTCTTCCTTCCCTGTAAGCGCGCCAAATCTTTGATATGGTGCCTCTTGAAACACCAAACACCTTGGCTGCCTTAATATCGGAATCACCAGTAAGATGCCAACATTAACTTAGTTCCAACATAGTGCACTCAAAATCGCGTAGAACACAATTCTAATCACGTCTGACACTTGCAAGATATTGACGATGTTGCACAGGTGCCGTAAGTGCTAAGAAACAGCCGTGCCACCGGCAAGCTTGCTAGCATGTGCATTACGCTCAAGAAAGTTTATCTCGCTGCGTTTACACATTTCTGCCCGATCATTATATGTATAAACAGCATATTATTAAACAAAACATTCCACAAGTTCTCGTCTGCCTGCTATGGAAGAGCAGAAGTACAACTATTGAAATTAAAAATAAATAAATAAAATAGTCACCCATTCCACAGCCTCCACGTGGCGCGCATTGCAGTTGCCACAAGAGGTTTTGGTTAATTGTAGATTAAAAGGCGTTTGACGTTAGCGATAATATTACGTTATGAATTAATTTGACTCTAATTTGATTCGCGATTTTATGTCTGTTTCCGGGGTGGATAAGAGTTATCAACTGGATAGTAATGATTAAAATTTTTGCAGGTCATAAGTGCAGTTAATTCAGAAGTCAGTAATTTTCATTGTTAGGAAACCTTTTGTGCTACGTCTGATCAGTTCTTTACGCATAAACATACCAAAGTCACGCCAGAGAAGCTGTTCTGGCCGTTGGAAGTCGTGACTGGCAAAGTACCTAAATGCATACCCAAAACTGTGCAAATGAGTGTGCTAGGTATTAAAAGTAGTCTGTCATTTTCCCCGAAACCCGAGATTTTAAAAGAGCCCCACAGCAAGAGCTCTGTCTCACTTTTGTGGCAAGACACGACTTCGGTGTGTGGTACAGTTCCAGACCTCAAACGCTTACCGTTCAGGTTTAATTGAGTGCTAAAGGCATCACAAGGTCTATAAAAATCGCCGGTTATTCGCAGAAATAGTTAAGGAATTTGTTGTTCGCTAGATGCGACAATCAGAACACAGTGAGTTTCGATGTTAACATTCAAATCAATAGCGCATCCATATGTGCTTTAAGGTAATACTTCACATACTCCTGCCATGTGTCATCGTTAGAGAGCATGTTCTCACTCTCCCTTAGTTACGTGTTTCATTTATGCAGTTTTTACATCTCCGCTGATAACAGATTTTGTGGTTTTTCTTTGTGGACTGAGCGTTCTCCTTCGCACCAGTGTCATCGGTATTGTATCCACACATTTTGTCACCTAATTCGGTTCCTTTTTATAGTTTTCAGTCAACTGAGCTACATTTGTGTGTCTTTATCAAAATACACTGCTTACCAAAATGTGAAGTAACTAGAGGACTTGGTCGGATATCAATGTGGCTTCATAAACGTGCAAACCAATGGCGTGTATGTAAGTGATAAGGGTTTCAATTCTCTGCTGCAGGTAGAACGGCCCACAGAGTGCATTAGTGTTCTTCGCATCTGGTGTTGTTACCAGGCCTGGTAATCTGCATAGCGGACTTGAACAGCGTCAGATGTTCAGTGATCACAGTTACGCACATGGAGATGCCGAGTACTAGTTTGAGACAGCGTCGTCAGCACATGGAAGAGTTTGAAAGGGGACTCACTGTGGGTCTCCATTTCGCCGGATGATCGAATCGTGCAGTGTTAACATTTGTGGGGCGTTTGAATGTGAGAGTGCCAAAGATGGACGGTTTGGAAACATGAGATCAGGCATAACCCTTGTCAAGGTTCTGGTCAAACACATCTGACCAGCACAAAGGATGAAACTTCCTGGCAGATTAAAACTGGGTGCCGGGCCGAGACTCGAACTCGGGACATTCGCATTTCGCGGGCATGTGCTCTACCAACTGAGCTACCCAAGCATGACTCACGCCCCGTCCTCACAGCTTTAATTCCGCCAGTACCTCGTCTCCTACCTTCCAAACTCTGCAGAAGCTCTCCTGCAGGAGAGCTCCTGCGAAGTTTGGGAGGTAGGGGAGAGTTACTCTAGTTTATACAGCACAGAGCTCGAATATCACATTACATATTAACCAAAATAATTCCAGAAACGCGTGAAGTGATTTATAAAGCTCTAAAGTGGAAATATGCGAAGGTAAATAAATATTTACTACACTATATGGGCATAAGAACTATTTTTACTTTTGAATAATTTAACTAACGGAATTAATGTTACAAATACTACAAAATTAATAAATGGTATTAAACAGACGAAGCGCGTTTAAACTTGTGGTATGCAGAGTTCAAAAATACACAAAGTAGAACGGAAAACTGAAAAAGAATTTTTTATTTTAGAGTGTTACCATATCTTCTATTCCTCTATTCCGGCTTGCTGAAAAGCTGCCTTCATGTTCTCAGAAGTAGAGGTAGGTGGCTATAGCTGTGACTGTGGATATGAAGTCATCTGCAGCATATTCCACCTGCCCATCAACACCCAATTAACAGCATACACTGTGCCCAGCGCATCCTAGTCGCAGCAAATTTATTAAAAAAAAAGTTGGAGGTACACAACAACTTTGAAGTCATGTTTACAAACACACTACAGAAACGTCAAATAACGACGCCAGCGCTCCAAACGGTTACGTTTCACATTCCAGTGAACAGAAGAACGAACGACTTTTATGATCAAATGTACGGCGAGGCCCTAAATTTGATCATATTTATGTGACGACGGGCGAGATATGACAATGTCCCCTGTTACGCCATCAAATTTCTTTGACGTAAGTATTCGAAGTATCGACTTTGACAAAGAAATATGATAGTGTAATACCGACCTAAGTGGGCACACACACTCCCAAGTTCCTCGTAAATTTGACTCGCTTTCGTGATCACTGCAATAATATCACCTTACTTCTCAACTCGTTGAGCCTCATTTCGTTTTCCAATACTCTTCTGGGTGGTTCACATTTTTTTTTTCAATTGTTCGTGCCATATATCATTTGACATCCTGTTGTTACTGTACTACCACATCGTAATGTTAATTTCAATTACTGGCGTCACTGAGTTGCCGCCTTGCCGGCCCGTCAGTGGCAGCAGCGGCGTTTATCGATTACCTTTGCTGACTGCTATTATTTGCCGGTTGTCGTGTGTTGTGGGTTAGTTCGACTCTGCCAGTCAGTTGGAACGCGCTAGCAGTGGAGTTCGGACCTGGCAGTGTTTGACGCGGCAGAAGTTCAGTCGGTGGACGGCTGGAGTGACGTCCGGACAGCCATGACTCGCGCGACGGTTGCCGACACGTATCACTTGAGTGCGGACCACATCGGTTGTTCGTCGGTCGGTCGTCTCGTCGGAAGACGTGTGTATTCGCCGGCGATCGCTTATGGATTGGCTGCGTGTGCTGACTCGTGATTCGTCCTTGTTATTGCACTGTCACTGCCGTTAGTATTATTCTTCGTGCAAGTGTTCGTGAAACTGTTTGTAGCTTGTGTGATTTCGACTGACAAGTTATTTCAAATGCTGTTGGCGTGCTGTTGTGTACCGAGTCGGTCGGTTGGTGTTGATCATCCAGGAAATCTCCGCGCGGCGCAGTGGGCCGGGCGCGCTGGCAGTCTCTACGCAGTGTCGGAGTGTGTGGGAGTTGTTCCAATGGCTACGAGGTTCGTGGCTCACCGACTCAGGACATCAAAGTTGAGTGGTGATTTAATTACCGAAGCCAGACTGTTCATATTGTGGCGTTGGTTTTCATGGTTGGCTGTTGTGGGCATTCCTGTGAGCCACAGCGAGTGTTCGAGGTGGCGAAAGTTTGACCACCATCCGGTGGGGTTTAACTGTATTTTGGTTATTTGAAGTCCAAGTCCACCAGCGGAATTTTCTGCCTTGTGCCCGTTAGCGTTCCGACTACCTGCCCTGGCCGCTGACGTAAAATTCAGGCAGTGTCCTTTCCTCACTGTGTTGCCGCTGTCCAACAAGTGTGTGTAATTTTGACAGCTTATGCATGCTTGGTTGTGGGTGGCTACGCCTTTTACTTTTTGGCTTTGGAGTTCCTTGTGTACTGGTCGGGTGGGAAGCAGGTAGTCTTGTCGGTGTCTCCGTTGACTGTCTCTTGGTTGGGTTGCCGGCGGATCGGATATAGACGGGCCGCCTACCTGTCTCCCCTAAGCGAACGTTAATATTTCAAGTGCAGACCGACCCCCGGAAACTTCTGAGCGCCGCTGGCTGTACTGCTTTTTCTTATTGGTGTTTGACTGTCTATTTTAATGGCTTATAGCAGATGGTTTGAATTTCTATCATTTTAGTTGGGTTTTAAATAATCGGCATTCAGCTGCTTTAAAATTTAAATTCCTTCCTTGCTAAATCTTAGATTGTTCGGGCCTTGAGCCTGTGTAAAATATTGTTTAAGGATACAGCTTTGGCCTTCTGCTTACTGAAAATTATTTTAGTTGCTTTAAGTAATCGGTGTTTAGCCGTTTTTAAATTACAGTTCTTGTCTTTCAAGTATCAGACTGTGTGGGGCCTTTAGCCTAATTGGAGATAAAGCCTTCTGGCTTGTGTGTGTGTGTGTGTGTGTATGTGTGTGTGTGTGTGTGTGTGTGTGTGTGTGTGTGTGGTTTTTTTTTTTTTAAATTAATTTTACCTTCAGTCTTAAATCATGGGCCTTCAGCTGTCTTTAAATTAAACTTTTTTGCTTTTCAACTGTTAGATTTGTTGGGCCTTCAGCAGAGTTATTGTACTTACTTACGTGAGGCATTCTGCCTTCTACAAATTTTCTTTTGAGTCTGAATTTTAAGTTAATGGCTTTCAGCCGTTTTCAAATTGATGAGATTGTGCCCTTAAGGCATAAGATAGTGTGGCCTATTCAACCGATAACTAAGTCTAAAAATTTTTGCTGTACTGTTTGGACAACTAAATAAAGTTATATGTGTTTGAGTGTCACTGGCAACCTCCTTTTGGCGTCTTTCCACAATTCCAACTACCTGTTCTGTCCTGCGGACTTACGCAGGGCGTTTCAGTATACGTATTTATCTCAGTCTGCAGTTTATTCATATTGAAGTAGAATTGTGCTGTTTCCTTGGGTCCTTGCTCTATTGACTGTTATTGTGAAAACAAGGTGGAATGGTACCTGTAGTAGTCAGGGCAGGGAAGAGGGTACTGGGTGCTCTTTCCTAGCTACGCAGGTGCTTTTCACACACTAACCAGGTTTATTAATCTCATTTCTTATTCTGCATCCCACGTATGGCACTTTAATTGTGTTACGAGATCTGCAGCTCTATTATACAGGGTGAAAAGTATTTAAACCGACAAACTCTGGGAAGCTGTAGGGCACATCAAAACAAATATATTTCGCTATTGTCATTTTTTCCTATGAGGAGTATTTAAAGTGGTAGAGGAAGATTTATCTGGCGACAAATCAATTAAACTAACAAAAAAGTCCAGAGGGGACATATCGGGGGATCGAGCAGGCCATGGTACAGGACCACCTCTGCCAATCCACGTTTCTGGGAACCGTCGGTCCGGGAATCGACGCACACGACGACTGAAATGTACCGGTGTCCCGTCATGTTGGAACCACATGCGTTGTCTTGTATGGAGCGGGACGTTTTCCAGCAATTCTGGCAATGCTCTGGCGAGAAAATTGTATTAGTGGCTGCCATTTAATGGCCTAGGAAGCAGAGACGGCCCAATTAAACAGTCCCCAACAACACCGACCCACACATTAACGAAGAACCGCACTTGATGATCGCTGGTAACTATGGAATGTGGGTTATCCTCACATCAAACACACGAATTGTGCATGTTGAAGACTCCATCACGCCCGAACGTTGCTTCATCGGTAAACAATACAGAGGATGGAAATGTAGGATGCATTTCACAGTGTCCCAGGTACCACTGCGAAAACTGTGCTCTAGGTGGATAATCAACTGGTTCCAGGTTGTGGACACGTTGTAAGTGAAATGAACGTAACAAATGCTCTGGAAGTACTTTTCTTACATTCGTCTGATTAGTCCCCATGTTACATGCAATTGCACGAGTGCTGATTAAAGGATCCCGCTCCACATGCTGCCAGACAGCTTCCTCAAATTGCAGCGTTCTTACCGTGCGACGGCGTCCCTGTCCAGGTACTCTGCTAAATGGCCCGGTCTCACGCAGACGTTGGTACACAGGAGCAAAGGTCGCGGGATACGGCCATTAGAATATTGTTGTTGACAAACCCGCTGCGCAGCTCGTCCGTTGTAGTGCGCTATGTAGTACGCACCAGGCATGTCAGAGTACTCACTCCAGATGTTTCGCTCCATTAGTAAACAGAGACAATGCACTACTGCAATGGTGGACAGCAGTTGCCTACAGCTGAAGATCGTAATACGGCCTCTAACAACTGATGAGCGTAATACGGCCTCCACCGGTTTAAATAATAGTCATCGGATAAAAAGACATTAGGGAAAAATATTTGTATTGATGTCCCCTACAACCTCCCAGAGTTTGTCGGTTTAAATACTTTTCACCCTAGAATGAAATTTTCACTTGCAGCGGACTGTGCGGTGATATGAAATTCCTGGTAGATTAAAACGGTGTGCCGGACCGAGATTCGAACTTGGGACCTTTGCCTTTCGCGGGCAAGTGCTCTGCCACTGAGCTACCCAAGCACGACTCACGCCCCGCCCTCACACCTTGTACCTCGTCTCCTACCTTCCAAACGTCACAGAAGCTCTCGTGCGAACCTTGCAGAACTAGCACTCCTGGAAGAAAGGATATTGCGGAGACATGGCTTAGCCACAGCCTGGGGGTTGTTTCCAGAATGAAATTTTCACTCTACAGCGGAGTGTGCGCTGATATGAAACTTCCTGGCAGATTAAAACGGTGTGCGGACCGAGACTCGAACTCGGGACCTTTGCCTTTCGCTGGCAAGTGTGCTACCACTGAGCTCCCCAAGCACGACTCATGCCCCGTCCTCACAGCTTTAATTCCGCCAGCATCTCGTCTCCTACCTTCCCTACCCGTTTTCGAGTCACCGTTTTAATTTGCTAGGAAGTTTCACTTTTCACCCTGTAAATATGATCGTGTTTTCGGTGTCATAAATCAATAATTCCTTAAAGCTGGAAGCTCTAAAGGTTCTGAATCGATCGTAACTGACCACATTCCGGAACGGACAGTCGCCACACTGGCCGCCGGATCTCCTACTGAAAGTGGCCGGTCTCCGTGGCCGGGGAAGGACCGTGAATTGCCGCCGTGGCGGCCGTTTTTCACGCCGCTAGCGTCGCGTTATCGCGGGGACCCAGCCAGACCTTCTCTGTCGCGGGCCGCCTGCGGCCGCAAAGCGCCCACCGCTGCAATCGATATGGCGGCTCCCGTTTCTGTGCGTCTCGCCGCCGCGTGAGCTGGCACGCACGGCGCCGCAACAGAACGTCCGGCCGGTCTTAGCACCGCGCTATCAGTAATACACTCTTCCTACACGTGCTGGTGTCACAGGGACGGTAATGGCAGTCCGGCTTGATTATCAGTAGCATTCGGCGAACTTCCGACAACTGACATTTACGAAACGAGGTACCTAATATAACGGTGCATTGCGGGCAGGCGTGTCATTTAGCATCATATTAATTTAAATCGGGGAAGAATTAAAAAGGGGAAAGTAATACGAAACTTTAATAACTGCTCAGTATTACTAACAAAGGAACCTTCACATCGCACCCTCCTCAGATTTAGTTATAAGTTGGCACAGTGGATAGGCCTTGAAAAACTGAACACTGATCAATCGAGAAAACAGGAAGAAGTTGTGTGGAACTATAAGAAAAAGAAGCAAAATATACAAACTGAGTAGTCCATGCGCAAGATATGTAACATCAAAGATCATGTAAGCTCAGGAGCGCCGTGGTCCCGTGGTTAGCGTGAGTAGCTGCGGAACTGGAGGTCCTTGGTTCAAGTGTTACCTCGAATGAAAAATTTAATTTTTTTATTTTCAGACAATTATTATCTCCTTGACAGCTATACAGGACAGAAGGATCAGGCATTGTACAATTTTAGTGTGGGAGAAGACGTGATTACCATTCCTCGATGTTGTACACCTCTCGTGCAACCGTTAGATGTGTTTGGTTTTCGGCAAGTGAAATACTTTGTGAAGAGATTCTACGATTTTGCGAAGCTGCACAGGTACACAGAGCAGTATTGTTTACGCGATCGTGTGTCAATTATCAAAGTTCAGGCACTGACACATAATGAACTTCGCTCTCCAAAATTCCAGGACATGTTCAGATTTGCTTGGACATATGCAAGATTTGACCGTCTACACACGGAAAAATTTAAAAACGTTAAAAACATATGTTTTGACAGAGCACAGCGAAAACTGTGCGACTGTGAACTGTTGCATTCATTTGTTGCAGTTTGTGATAAACTCTTATTTTCATCACTTTTTTGAGATTGATTAACTCATCCACAAGAAAACATAAGTCGGGCAAGGTAGAAGAATCTTTTTACCCATTCGCCAAGTGTACAAGATAGGTGGGTCGACAACATATTCCTGTCATGTGACGCACATGTCGTCACCAATGTCGTATAGAATATATCAGACGTGTTTTCCTGTGGAGGAATCGGTTGACCTATGACCTTGCGATCAAATGTTTTCGGTTCCCATTGGAGAGGCACGTCCATTCGTCTATTAATCGCACAGTTTTGCGGTGCGGTCGCAAAACACAGACACTAAACTTATTACAGTGAACAGAGACGTCAGTGGACGAACGGACAGATCATAACTTTGCGAAAATAAAACTTTTACTCGGGGGAAGACTTGAACCTAGGACCTCTCGATCCGCAGCTGGTGAGGCTAACTACGGGACCACGGCACTCCCACATTATCCTTGATGTTGCATATCTTCCACATGGACTACTCAGTTTGTATATTTTGCTTATTTTTTCCATAGTTCCACACAACTTCTTCCTGTTTTCTCGATTCATCTGTGTTCACTTTTTCAAGGCCTATCCACTTTGCCAACTTATAACTAAATGTGAGGGGGGTGCGATGGGGAGGTTACCTTGTAAGAAGGAATGTAATGAAAAGTATAAAAAGCAAATAGCAAAGACCAAGCTGGACAGAAAGATATAGGGGCGCGTTTGTTTTTTAATACATATAAAAGAACATGTGACACATTATTGAGCTCTCTACCTTCAGTTATAGCTATCAGGCTAGTCGATGAAAAAGTGGTACGCGACTGCGAAATTCGTTAAGGAGATTATTTAAAGACTCTTCAAGCACGTTTAAAATACATTACGTGTGATGAAGTGATCAGAGACGTTTATTGTCGAGTGGAGTGAAAATAAATCCGACAACATAATTCGAACTTTGTGTTAGCTGGGAAAAATACTCTTGGGAAACTATTATGTTTGCAAAAGAAAGCTATAGTTTACGTAATTCTACATTCTATAAAATGGTGAAACGCGTGTGCGCGGAACTTTAATAGAATCTTATCCTTGGACGATTGCGATGGTAACTGATACAAACAACGCTCTAGCATAAAAAATTGTTCGCTTATTAATTACCAGATATTAATTAACGGGGATCTAAAATACTAAAAAAGAAGGGTAGGATCATCACCTCTAATCCCGATTCAAATTTCGTATTTAATTAGTGAAAAGAGAAGTGTTCATAAACAAACTACATTTCTATTTTATCCACGATTTTGGATTCATTACGTAGTCTTGACTACATGATAAACAGTATCTGTGGAAGTTGTATGGAACGTATCGTCATAATATTTAGCCAACCAATATTGTGGGACACCAAAAAATGTAAATGCATGAAGTTGTTCTCACAGCGGATGTAAAATGTGTGAGTGCGACGAACTATATTGAGAAACTGAACATCCATTACGTACTTGCATGTTTATCTTAAAAATGGTTCAAATGGTTCAAATGGCTCTGAGCACTGTGGTACTTAACGCGAAAATGGTCCTTGTCGGTACATCAGTATAGAGTTCGAATAGAATCGCTGGAACATTGCAAACCATTCAGATTAATCGAACATCTAAATACGCATGACGCTGGTACCACCAGGATGTGTACTTTCTCCTCACCCCCGTGGCAGCAATTGAATTAAGAGTCAACCGGGAAATACATTTAAATCAATTGACGACCATTGAGATAGCGTCACGAATTTTCAAACGTCCACTGCCATGTACGAAGGTGAGTGACACCACGAGTGTTAACGTCGATCGAATGGTGTCGTCGTGATCGTATTGAATGACAGTGAGCGGTTACACTGAGAACCAATAAGAAGGGTAGTAACGTACAAGTTGCAAGTGCTCTGCTATGACACCTAAATCTTCAAATGAAATATCTGGGACTTGGAACACAGGAACATCTAGGTCATCCTCTATATTTAAGAACACAGTGAATTCAACACAAATGGTCTTCGTTGAGTCACAAACAATTAAAACTTTCTAACTAGTTCCTAACGGGAAAATAATTTCACGAGTAAACGCAATT
Source organism: Schistocerca americana (assembly GCF_021461395.2). NCBI lineage: Eukaryota > Metazoa > Arthropoda > Insecta > Orthoptera > Acrididae > Schistocerca > Schistocerca americana. The sequence continues at coordinate 1,064,006,128 of NC_060119.1, forward strand.
ACATGGAATACAAGTCTCGGTTCAGGAAACAATACAATGAAAGCTTCTACAGTCGGAATTTCTTCTCCTCTAGTCTGACCACCAAATGTTCGTCCTCTCTCTTCTTGAGCAGAACACACTGGAACACACAGGGTAATCAAAAAGTCAGTATAAATTTGAAAACTTAATAAACCACGGAATAATGTAGATAGAGAGGTAAAAATTGACGCACATGTTTTTCAGAACAAAAAAAAACTAAGTTCACAAAATGTCCGACAGATGGCGCTGGACAGCAACTCTGCTACCGTGACGGGTGAGAGGTACGCCAATATGTTACAGAATCGCATCATCCCCAGCCTGGCTGATAAACACCTGCTGGAACGTACGATTTTTCTGCAGGATGGCGCTCCACCCCATATTGCTAGACGCGTGAAAGATCTCTTGCGCGCATCGTTTGGTGACGATCGTGTGCTCAGCCGCCACTTTCGTCATGCCTGGCCTCCCAGGTCCCCAGACCTCAGTCCGTGCGATTATTGGCTTTGGGGTTACCTGAAGTCGCAAGTGTATCGTGATCGACCGACATGTCTAGGGATGCTGAAAGACAACACCCGACGCCAACGCCTCACCATAACTCCGGACATGCTTTACAGTGCTGTTCACAACATTATTCCTCGACTGCAGCTATTGTTGAGGAATGATGGTGGAAATAATGAGCATTTCCTGTAAAGAACATCATCTTTGCTTTGTCATACTTTGTTATGCTAATTATTGCTATTCTGATCAGATGAAGCGCCATCTGTAGGACATATTTTGAACGTTTGTATTTTTTCGGTTCCAATAAAATCCCATGTCATTCCAAGCATGTGTGTCAATTTGTACCTCTCTATCTACATTATTCCGTGATTTGTTCAGTTTTCAAATTTATACTGACTTTTTAATCACCCGGTACTAACACGTAAGTTACGATGTGTAAGAGTTCGCAGTTTCTGTAGCGTTGCCAGATGAGTCCGACATAATACCAACATGCCGGTGAACCCGTTGCCGAGGTCCCTTGGTGGCGAAGACGGCGCCCGGTCCAGGCAGTGCTGGATCCGGAGCAGACTTGTGCGCCATACCTGAGGTGATCGGCACGGACGTTGTCATAAATAACCGCACGGTGGAGGGATGCTTCCTCCTGATTGGCTGTACGTGACACCCGCAGATGCTGCAAAAGGTTCGTGGCAGGAGCGACCTCTCTTACGGATTAACACGCTTTCTGTTCATTGGTCTGGTGTACGCGAAGACCCTGTGTATGTCGCGCTGCAAGTGGAGGAGACGGAATGTCGTTTAATCGCAGGAGCTGATTAGGCAACCAAGCTCACGGCAGTGTGTTGCAGTGTGACGTCCGTGTCTGACGGCTTTTGCGACACTCCACAGGTCTACTTAGTCCTCAAGCCACTATACGGTGCACTGCCGAAGGTACCCTTCATTTGCTAATCTTTCCCTTTCAAATGGAACAAGGGCAAGTATATTTTTCCGTACGAGCACTGATTCCTCTTATCGAGATGTACGTTTGGCAGTAGGATCGTTCGGTAGTCTGTAGCAAAAAACGGTTTTTAAATTTTCACTGTGCTACCATCGGAAAATTCCCATTTGAGTTCATGAAATATGTCCCTAACACTCGCCTACTGATCGAACCTCTCGGTAACTAATCTAGCAACGGGCCTCTGAAATGCTTCGGTGTCTTCCTTTAATCTGACCTGGTGGGGCTCGTAAACACTCGTACAGCATTCCAGAACGGATTAGTAGAATTCTACGAAAGTATAGCTCACCTATAAAGGAGTCAGTGTACGGAACAGTCTGGGTATGTCCATCTTTACACATATGGTTGTGCAAAGTCGGCTATTCAGCACAGAACGTCAAATGAAAACACCTTTCTACAGCCTAAATTTCCAAATTGTTATTTTACTGAGCAACTAGTGTTGTTTTACGCCACCCTCAGGCCCCCTTTCCGACGTGTAGGAAGTGTCTCACCTCTGGTCCAGTCAAATAGGCGCCAGCATTCGATGACTGGTATCCGTAGATTCCTGATACAGCGATAACCTCCTACGGATCGGTCACGGGGCGTAAGGATAGCATAACATATGGTCGAAACTAGTTGCTCAATAAAATAACAGTTCTGAAATTAAGACTGCTGGAAGGTGTTTTGATTTGACTTTGTGTGCAGAACACTTTCTCCCAACAGTAACTATCATATTGCGACTTGTATGGAAAGCGCCTCTAAAATTAAGGAAAAAAGAGGACTGCATATCGTTGGGCATTCTTACTGATGCATCTGGAAATTCTCTTTTGTCTTACGTGACGTACATCAAGTAACTGAATTATTTATTACGTTCTCCTTGTTTGGGAAGCACTGCTATCTCTAATCTGTATACTGAATAGATGAACAACCAAATACAGATGCTAAAAAGGCTCTTTCTTTTACTCCGTGACCAGTTTCTCCTGTTGCGTCGAAACCATTTTCTAGTAGTAACTGAAACAGCCACCACAAATACAGCCAAACTTTATATGTAATGATATAATAAGTATTTAGATAACTTGCATATCTGGAATGTAGGAGTTTCGACACGAAAAACATGAACTTTATACTTGTACTGCATAACGACAGAAACACAAAGAAAAAAAACGTCATATAAGCTGTGCTGTGGTCAAGCAAAGTCAGATTACCAAGAAATTAATATACAAATCGATTTAAAAACGGTGGAACCTGTGGTATCGTTGTTAAAATAAGGGAGTCATGAGTATAAAAACTGTACGTTTCGATAAATTCAAAAAATTACTCGGTTTAGCATTAAAGGGAATTATATTCTCATGTGATAGAAATTTTAAATTGTATGGCTAACCAATGAAATGCTAAATATAGTTATTTTCAATACCCATCGTAATAGATGATGGGAACGCAACCGAACATAGCAATAATATAATAATAATAGCAGTATTAAAATGGCCTCAGGTAGGAGCTGTAGTTTTAAAAAGTTTTATTTCATCATCGATTTCGACTCTTCACGTCTCATTTTCAGATTTACCTGCGCAGAGTTCTCATTGCTTGGTGTGGAACATACATATCTACATCAACCATCTTAGTAGATGGTGAGATAACAGTCGCAAATAGTAATAGTAAACTAGCCTCAGGATGAAGCTACAGTTTTATATGTTGAAGATATCACTAAGAGATACCAGTTTCCTGGATATATGCTGGCCCGTTGTTGAGAGCTTTCTCTAGCGGCACTTTTCAGTTTCGAAGCTGGGTTCAGGTTGTTATCTTGTAAGGGGTGCACGTAGCGTGCATGACACGCCAACTGCCTCTAGCGTTCCTTGTCTTCTAACTTTCGCCCGACCACACTAGAAGACGTAACTAGACATGTACGCACCGTCCAGAGCAGCTATTTTTGAATTTGAATAAATTCAAAGTCTCTGACTTTCATTGGTGAAGCACACAATTTAAAATTTATGACGTCAAAATATCGTTTTCTTTAATGATAAAAATGTCATTTTTAATTTCGGAAACTGTACGGTTTTAATCGTCATGAGGCCCATTTTCCTACGGTGTTATTGGCTACAACACTTTTTGGTCTGCTTGACTTCTTTTACTTTTTTAATCATTTAAGTTTGCTTCATCACAGAATAATGAAGGCTGTATGTTTCTTTCTCTCTTTTTTCTTTATTTACACTATGTACGTATAAACAAAGTTTTGTTATGCAAAAAGTCCCCCGTTCGTGTTACGTAATTAGCGTAAATATTCAATACATTATTGTGAAAGACGTTTTGTTGTATTTAAGTTGTTAGTTTCCGATTTCACTATAAAATGTTATATTATTCTTGAAAAATCAAGTCTCCCAAGATCGCTCGTAGTTCTTTTTATTATTTTGACTGGTTTCGATAGATCTACGCTGTCATCATCGAATCTTCTAACTTTGTTAGATGTACATGCATGTTATTAGACTGAAAATCACATGGTGACTTTGCGTCAATCCGTGATAAAAGTGGTAGTGAACATCATCCTGTTACAAAAGCAATAACGCACAGCTGAAACTTACAACATGATGTGCTGATGTCCCAACGCACACTAATCGCGTGACACCTTGACGGCAACTTAGCTAGTATAATATTTTCTCAGTTATATAATATAACATTATAAAACGATTTCGAGTGAATCATTTAGTGTAAGCTGAACAGCAGTGAGAAAGCATAAACGGGTGTTTTCTGGCGTCTTTCTCGTGAATTGCGAGCTCCTAAGAGGCGCTCGGTAATCGATATGAGGAGCGGTTCCCTGGCCGCCTAGAGACTTGCCGCCGTCTCAATGGACCACCCCCGCCGCCACCCCCGCCGCCGCCGCCGCCGTTACCACTACCAACCCCGCGGCGTCCGCCTCTGTTCCCCCATCCCCTCCCCCGGCCCCTAGATCCGCCCGCGGCGCTGGCGTCAGGAGCTGCGACCCGCTAATGCCTTATCCAATTTGCATTCCCAGCGGGCGCTGCCAATTCGGGCGGTACCTCACGGCCTCACCACAAAAACGCTTGCCTTCCGTTCCACGGAAACTGGAGGGCCCCCGGCGATTTAGGACGGCGCCCGTTTCTTCAGCGGCTCCGTGTGAGTCGCCGGTCCCATAAACAAACCGGCCCAGGATCCGGGAGCCAGGAGCGTTGGAGCGCTGGAGGCTCCAGCAGCGACGGCAGGGGGCGGGCCAGACGGCGGGTGAATGAGGAGCGCCGAGCGGCTTCCTGGGTAATTGCTTCCCGCAGCTGCGAATGAGCGATGGCGCTGCAGTCTCTGATGCGCAGGTTCCGGCCTGCCGTAACAGCGAGTCCTGTCTGCGAGGTGTCTGTGCATGACATGCTTCCAAAGGGAGGAAAGCAAGGAAAACTATTATCAGTTCGGCCACAGAAAAGTCGCCAATTTCTGTATCTTTTCTGTATCTACTGACGCGTAACTACATCAGTAGACTGTAGGCAACCACATCGTCATTTGGGCTATTCACCTTTCGTTGGCATCTAGTAAACACTATACAGTGCTGTGTGGTGGGGGATGCCCCCCCCCCCCCAAAAAAAAAAGGTACCACTTGTAAGGTACTAGATAATTTTAAATTTTCTTTTGTTGCAGACTAGAGATGGTTACCCGGCATACTTTGGAAGAGAAAAGAAAGAAGATTGCAGCTTGGTGGCGATGTCTACCTCACCTTCAACAGCACGAAAACAGTTTCAGCTATGCTTGCTTGAGGAGCCTCCAAGTCGTGTAACTATCAGCCGACCATATGAGAAATATTGCGAATACGGACTACCATCGCTTGTATATGGGATCACGACAGTGAGAATTTGTGTCGGACTTCGACTCGAACCAGGATTTCCCGCTTATCGCGAACGGTCTCCTTCCCATTGGGCTACCCGATCATGACTAACGGCCAGACTTTATCTTGCAAATGTCCGAACCACGTGCCTACAACCTACACCCGTACATCTGTTATCGTCAACCACGTGTCGATAGCCTATACCCGTACGTCCATTGTGCATATTCCAAGTACAGGGGAGATCTTTTACTTGAAAGTTGCGTGCTTGGTGTCGGCGGATAAAAACGATATTCCACTATCTGTGTTATTCCGAATAAGGAACAGGCGCTGCGGCGACTACAGGCATCATGAAATAAAATATTTGGAAACATCATCAGTGATCTTTAAATTAAAATTTAAAGATTAAAAACAGTCTTGATCGCAACTTATTTATTTTTATTGGAGTGACTGGATTCGATTCTATTTAAGAACCATCTTCAGACTCCAGAACGGTGGGTGGGCTCCATGGGCAAGTTGCGTCGACCCAGCGTCGAGGGTCGGCGCAAGTTGCCCATATAGTCCACCCACCGTTCTGGAGTCTGAAGATGGTTCTTAAATAGAATCGAATCCGGTCACACCAATAAAAATAAATAAGTTGCGATCAAGACTGTTTTTAATCTTCAAACATTATGAAATACGTGAAACGTATTCACAGTTGCGAATATGGACCATCATCAGCTCTGTAATGCAATGACGGCAATGAAAATGTATACTCGACGGGGAATCGAAAAGGATTTCCCCTTTATCTCGAGCGGTTGCCTTACCATTTGGCTATCCAAACACGACTTATGAACACGACTTACGACCAGACCCAAACTTCGATACGTCGTCAACCGTCTATCTACAGCCTGTACTGGTACCTCCATTACACAAATTCACGTACAGGCAAGACATTTTACTTCAAAGTCGCATGCCCGATTTCGGCGGTTAAATACAATATTAGAGTGCCGATGTTATTCTGAATTGCTGCTCAATGTTCCTTCGGACATATATGAGATGTATCTGACCAACGACTGTAAAAGAAACAATGGATGCCCAATAAGGATTCGAACGGAATGTAACAGCATAAATGTTCAAGGCATAATTATTAACCCAGGGAAGTCAAGTACGAATTAGCACTGGAGACCGGAATTGCACGGACAGTCTTCAATACTCCCCACACTGATCTGGGAATGAACCCGTATCACATTCAAATGATATAGGCCCTATCTGATGTTGATAGAATTGCTCATGAACGAGCTACATAAGTGTTATTAGATATGACGCACATAGACGCTTATCTTGAGTTCCTCATGTTGGATGAAGACACATTTCATGTTAGCGAGAAAGTGAATTAAAACGTTTGTCTCATTTTCACTATAGAGTGTCTCCCTCGATCCTCTACGAAGGCTAACGTATCATGCGGTATTTCTAAATTTGCTGTGCTTGGCCAACATTCTTTTAAAGATCAGCCTATATTGGGAGATTCTTACCTAGAAATGTTGCAAAATTTTGATATTGATCATCTTCGTATCGTAACACCAGGTAGCTCCCAGCTAGACGGTGCATCACCACATAATTCCTTAATAATTCGACATTACCTAGATGAAATATTTGGTAGACGCTGGAGTGGAAGAGATGGACCTGTGGCGTGGCCACCACTATCGCACGATTTGACTCCATTAATTTTTTAAGAGGAACGGTGAAAGAATGCATGTATGCTACAAGTCCTACTGACATCAATGGCCTCAAACAATGCGTGACGCTAGTTCCCCGCTCTATATCTACTGAAATGTGTGAACGAGTTATGGCCTGGAGGATGAGAAGATTGCACATGTACTCAGAATCAAGGAGTGCATGTCGAAGAAGTACATTAGCTTCATTTGGACTTGTGTGTATAGTACACGTTCAAAAATTAAAATAAACAAAATAAAGTAAGACTGAAATAATAATAAATGATAAAAAGCAATAAAATAAAAGTCAGTCTCGTATATGTTATATCATTTTGAACAACCCTGGATATTTCAGCTTCAAACCACGTAGATGACATTAGCAAACCGCCATCAGATGATCGGCTTAAAAAATATTCATACCATAAAACAGGACAGGGAGCCTTATCTATCAATCAGTTTTGTACTGTGTACTATTCTGATCATATATTTCTGATCTAGGTGTTGTCAGCTTTCTAGCATTTCGTAATTGATTGTTATCTACATTTCGAAGATTCAGGAAACAGTTATGTTTTTAGTGTGTGTGTATCTCTGGGACTTGAGAAGCTACTGTGTAACGTATAAAAGTTTATAAGGACTGCTTTGCAAAACTTAAGCACGAGCGAGGTAAAACAACATATTAACAGTACGGTGGAAGTGAATGAAGAGCGGAAGCATATTGCCTGAGGTATCCTAATCATGCACAAAACGCTGGTCGTCATATGCCGCGAGGCCAGCGTGACTACTGCGCCATATGTGGCTGGCCGCACAACACGAAGCAGTTGAAGAAACGGGAAAAGACGGTGTGTGTCAATCAACGTGTACTTGCAGTGCCCTATAGTGCTTTTCTTCATTAAGCATGGTCCAGAGACAATATTTGGATGACTTCACACGGAGACGAATCCTCGTGAAAAGAAGGTCGAAGTGTAACGAGTGTAGCCCAGGATTTTCGTATTGCTCGGAGGATCGTTGCACGTGCACGGGAACATTACGAACAACAGGCACAGCTGCACAAAGGAGCTGGAATACAGACTATGCCTGTATGACAAGCAAACACTTAAGTACATTTTATTACTTTTCCTTTGCCTTGTTTTAACACTTTTGAACAAATGATATCTGGATAATTTTTTGAATTTTTCTTTTTATCTTGACCACCATCGTAACCATATGAGTTCCTCTCTGACGTATGTCTGGAAGTGTGTAAAGAGTACTTCTTTGCTTTTTCCACTCATGAAATGTACCATTTTTATTGTTTTAAATATATTTCATTAGTTTTGGACTCTAAGATTTAGTATCTTCTCCAAAAGTTTTGCACCCCGTACCTACGAAAGTGTAAGGTCATAGATTAATGGGGAGCGAGGAATGAGAGCATTATCATTATGAAACTAAAACAACTAAAATGAAGACAGAATGTTCTCTGTACATCTTTGAAGTCAAATGAACAGCTGGATAGCATTGAACACCGTGCTGTTTAACCTAATTCACAGTAAAATATTTGGATACTCCTTATCCGAAGCTCTGCAAGGTGGTCGAGAATTCGTGTGACTCAGAGCTATCCCACTGTTGCACTGCGACAGCCCTCAGTGGCGTTTCAACTTCGACACATGACAATCTTCAACATGTTCCAAGGTTGCTGAATAAGGATCAAGTCAGATAATTCAGACCACCGCACTGATGCCTCCAGGAGGAGAGTGTTCACGGGGTGGCTGCGGTCGTTGTGCATTGCTTTCTAGGAAAAGTCACCAAAGTGGTAACTAAACTGCAGGATGGTAGACCGCAGGATCCTGTCAAGATACGCCACGTACGTACTATTCCGGCTCTAGACATGACCTATCACATTTTACGAATCCACAAACAATCCTGTTGGCAGAACACCCGCAACTGAGAATTATAGCAGAGGTTGAAAATACCGCTTCAGTTGTAAATTACTTTATTTCCACACGACCGGTTTCCGACTGTTATAAGCCCATCCTCAGGTGTCGTAGCTGTGTACAGGCGGCGCTCGGGGATCACAGCACAGCTACGACGCCTAAGGATGGGCTTATAACAGTACGAAACCGGTTATCTGAAAATAAAGTAATGTACAACTAAAGTGGTATTTTCAACTTCTGTTTTACGAATCTATAAGACTTTAGGACAGGGACGAACACTATCAAAGTATTTGAACATTTTTTAGTGGACATTGATTTGGGGCGTGTCCACCTATCGCCTTTATGCCGGCTTCAACTCAGCTGGGAACACTTCCAGTGATGTGTCTGAATGTCTGTGAAGAGTGGCAGCACTTTCTTCCTCAAGAGCCGAAAAACAGAGATAGTGGCGATACTGGACGCTGCGTTCCGGAGCGAAATCGACGTTCTATCTCACGCCAAACTTCCTCTGTTGGGGTCAGGTAGGGTCACGGGACAGGTTAGAGGATTGCAGGAAAGTTACTGCCCACAAACCATTGCTTCATGCATGCTTTTTTGTGACAAGTTGCATTGTCATGCTAATATCAACAGTAATTGCCTACGAATTATTCCTCTGCAGTATGCATTTGCTTAACAGCAATCAGGTAACCCCGAAAAACTCCCAACAAAGTAACAGCACCTCCTCCGTACTTCGCTGTAGGCACAATACATGGTAGCAGGTAACGTTCTCTAGGCAACCACCAAGCTCTAACCAGTCCACCGATGTGCCACAAGGTATTCCGTGTTTGATCAACACAAAATACTCATTTCCAGTCATGCACTGTTCAGTGGCGCCCCCTCTTTACGCCACCCCGAGCACCGATTAGTATCGATTACAGAAATGTGTAGTTTGCGAGGGGCTGCTCACCCATTGTGAGACCAAGAACAAAGATCGAGATTAATTTAAGTAAAACACGTGGAATGGTGGCCCAACTTGATGCGACATCTATCAATCCCTAACAGACATTTTTGTTTAATAACAAGTCATCCATGTGCAAAGCGACAGTTGTCAAGATTCTTGTGCAATACATAAAAATAGTAAATATTTTTAAACTAAATTCACAATGTATAATGACATTTTCATCGTACATAAAATTACAAACATCATCATCCCAGCCTTTTCCCACGCCATGTGGGGTCGGCGTTGCTTCGCTGGATACTTCTCTTCCATAAATTCCTATCCAGTGCTTCTTCCCCGAGCCATCCTTTCTGCCGTAGGTCCCCTGCTACCTTGTCCTTCTATCTCAGTTTCGCTCTTCTTCTTCGCCTTGGTCCTTCGATTTCTAGGTGTTCAATTCTTCTCCCCACGTAGTACTCCCCTCTTCTCGGCACATGTCCGTAACATCTCAGCCTACTTTCTTGGATCTTCTTCCCAACAGGCCCCACTTTCACTCTTCCCCTGATGTACTCATTCCTTAGGCTATCCTTTCGTGTCACCCCACTCATCCACCTTAACATTCTCATTTCCACCACTTCCATCTCTTTCTCTTGGGCTTTTGTAACTGGCCAAGTTTCTGCGCTATACAGCATCGCAGGCCTCACCACATATTTCTAAAGCTTTCCGTTCGTTCTGCAGCTAACCTTCTTATCACACAGTAGTCCGTTCAGTTCCCTCCAGTTCATCCATCCACTATTTATCCTGTGCTGTATTTCGGCCTCCAGTTCTCCACCACTTTGCATTTAAGATCCCAGGTATTTAAAATTATTGACCAACGTCAGTTGTTCTCCTTGCAGGTTAATATATAGGTCTTTGGCATGCTTTGTACATTTATGTTCTATTCTCACCCTGAAAATTCTCATTCACCTTTCCTCTAGAGCTTTTCTCCCCTATTCAAGCTTGTTTTGAAGTGCCTCCTAAGTGGGTTCACAGATTACAACATCATCGGCAAACATCATGCTCCAAGGTGCCTTTTTCTTAACATATTTGACTAGTCTACCCATGACAAGGTCAAAGAGATATGGGCTGAGAGCAGATCCCTGATATAGTCCAACTCTCAAACAATATTCAAAAATGTCAACTGTGCAACACAGTGATGGTCCGACTACAAACAGCAAATTAATTAAATAAGAATGCGGCGGCACACTGTCCCCGCAACTAGATCACAGCTGTGGGCTGAACCCACAGCATGGTTCAAATGGCTCTGAGCACTATGGGACTTAACTTCTGAGGTCATCAGGCCCTTACAACTTAGAACTACTTAAACCTAACTAACGTAAGGACATCACACACATCCATGCCCGAGGCAGGATTCGAACCTGCGACCGTAGCGGCCACGCGGTTCCAGAATGAAGCGCCTAGAACCGCACGGCCACACCTGCCGGCAAGAATAGTGAGGAAGAGGTTTAATTGTTCTTCGTAGTGCCCGCCTAGAGGCCAATATTATAACAGGGAGACGTTAGCGTACTATCCTATCCATGCACCCTCCCCGCCCCCTACCCCCCCCCCCCCTAGTTCCTCCAAAAGGAAGTGCAGACTTCCGTTAAAGTGTCACGCGGTACCTACGAATGTTAATTTGTGGGTGGGAGTAATCAGCTGGTTATATTGACCGTGTTCGTGTCAGTTATTTCGTGTCAGTAGCTGTTGACTGTTCGAATGACGCCGCCCGCAAATAACGCTGGTAAGATCTAGAGAACAAGGTTCAAATCATACTATTCACTTCAGCACTACCAGCAAGTGCGGAAATTACGAAATTTGGAATTTACGAAATGAGCGCGACATGGTACTGCTAAGTTGATTTTGGTATTTCTTGCATTATCTCTGCAAGTTTACGGAACAAAGGACTGTTGATTCTTGTGTTTGTGAAGCATGAGCGTGACAGTATTTAACTAGTTAACATTATTGTCAGGGAAGTACCGGTACGTAATTTGGAAAACGGTGACCAATTCCCGGCAGGGGAGTAGGAACTTTAGAGGGGCTGGAGTCCAGCGGCCTGGACGGAAGGGGATGATTTGTGGCATCGGCCGGACCTGCCGCAAGAGCGACCCCCGTGGGAGGGGCCGGATGCCCCATCGGATTCCATCGAAGGCATTCCAGCTGTGTCAGCGACGTCCGGCCGGCCGAGCAATCGATAGGGGGACGGGCAGGTACGACTCGGGGAGCCTGGAGCCTCCGCCCAGACGTAAGGCCCCGCACTGTCTACTTATGCTAATGGCATCGATCCCGAAGCTGATTCTTTTTATTGTTACGGCTCTGCTAATCGTTTCCCAATGCCACCATTCTCAAACGAAGGGTTAGGGGTAGTGATGCTGGCAGTATATACGAGTACATTGTACTCCACCGACTGAGATGAATCAATGCTTAGTGGCAGTGCTGCTGTCTTTGTATATACACTTACGGAAAAACAAATCTCAGCAAACAGAAGAAGTCGCGCGTGATTAGCGAAAGTTGGTAGGCGTGTTTATACATGTGAAAGACGACATCTGTTCAAATTTCGTTCGACTCGCATAAGAGTAGAGCTGGTGGCTTGACCGTTAATTCCTTTGAGAGTGGACGTGGTGAGTTGATGTTAGTCAAGACTGCCTTTAAGACGACAAAGACAACATATCAATACCTCGCTGAGGTTGAACGAGCTCGTGTAACAGGGCTACAGGCAGCTGGACGTTTCTTCGACGATATTGCAGAGAGACTTGGCAGGAATGTCGTCTGTGTACAAGATTGCTGGTAGCGTTTTTCACTGCAATGTACAGGCGCAAGAAGACCGGGCACCGAACGGCCACGTGTTCGGCAAGTGGCTGTGGCACATCGTACAGCATCTGCGTCAGCGTTTTGATCAGCAGTTGGCATTAAATGACCCAGCGAAAGTGTCGCAAATCGGTTGTATTCTATTGTATGTATTGTATGTTAACCGGGGATCTTGAAACGACGGAGAGGCTCCGTCCCGTCCGCAGCCCCAGTGGTCCACAACCCCACGACGACTACCGCAGTCCACTTCACCCCTCGGCCTCCCCACACCGAACCCAGGGTTATTGTACGGTTCGGTCTCTGGTGGACCCCCCAGGGAATGTCTCACACCAGACGAGTGTAACCCCTATGTTTGCGTGGTAGAGTGATAGTGGTGTACGCGTACGTGGAGAACTTGTTTGCGCAGCAATCGCCGACATAGTGTAACTAAGACGGAATAAGGGGAACCAGCCCGCATTCGCCGAGGCAGATGGAAAACCGCCTAAAAACCAACCACAGACCGGTCGGTCCACCGGGCCTCGACACACATCCGCCGAGCGGATTCATGCCGGGGACCAGGCGCTCCTTCCCGCGCGTAAAGCCGTGCGTTACACCGCACGGTCAACCGGGCGGGCCTCACAAATCGGTTACTTCAAGGACAGTTCCGAGCCACACGCTCCGTAGCGTGCATTCCACCAACCGCAAACCGCCGACATTGGAGATTTAGGAGGAGCCAAGCGAGAGATCAGTGCAGGGCGGAATGGAGGTCTGTTGTGTTTTATGATGAAAGCCAGTTCTATCTCGGTGCCACTGATGACCCTGTGTCCGTTAGAGAAAGGCCAGGTGAGCGCCTGCAACCATCCTGCCTGCGGTCTAAACACATTTGACCTGGAATTATAGTCTGGGGTGCGATTTATTATGCCAGCAAGAGCACCCTCATGATCATCCCACGCCTCCTGACAGCAATTTTATACATCAGTCTGGTGAGTCGACCTGTTGCGCTGCTACTCACGGATAGCATTCTAGGGGGAGTTTTCCAACAGGATAACATTCACCCACATACCGCTGTTGCAGCCCAACATGCTTTACAGAGTGTCTAAATACTGCTTTGGCCAGCTCGATCAATAGATCTTTCTTCTTTTGAGCACGTATCGGACATTAACGGACGGCAACCACAACATCATCAGTAACCAGCGTAAACTGTCCCTGCATTGACGGACCATGTGCAAGAGACATGGAACACCATCCTACAAACTGACAACGAGCCCCTCTACGACACAACTCACATTTCCATGCTTGATGGATTTTTTCACCTTTACATTATCCTGTGATTTGCAGCTTTCATCTCATAAATGTTTTACCGTCAAAAGTAGTGTAGAAATTTCATTACTATACACTAATTATTTATTGGTGTTGGGATATTTTCCATCACTGTATGTACGCTGCAAAGACAGAGCCAAACCAATACTGGAACTTTTGACTTCACATTCTTCTCCAGCTCACAGCCATACAATTCTACGAAAGACCCGCACACCAAAGGGTACAACAGAGATACGGGTTTCAAATTTTATGACCGATGTGCACTGTGTATCCATTAAATTCATTGCGGTGTTCATCAAAACACTACTATCTGTTGACAGCAACACACTGCCTGAGAAATATGCGAAGCGCCGAGAAGTGAAAGAATAAATGAAATGAAATTTCACCTGTTGAAAAGGTTGAGACTTCGAAACCGAGTCAAATTTAGGAATAACTTGATACTATGTGTCCACTTATCAGTATGACATTGCTCCCCCTGTAGCCTTGGTGCATTTGCTGGCGCGGTTCGGAAGTGGGCCATAAAGGCCGTGTATCCTCTCCTGAGGCAACATGGCCCACAACTCTTGCAAATGGATATTAATATCCCGGATGCTGGCACAGGGACGGAATTGACGTCCTAGGCTGATCCCACACACTTTCTGTCAAGGAAATCACTGGTGATCTTGTTAGCCTTGGGAGTACAGCCAAAACACGCTGGTAGGTTGTAGATACGTGCTATATGTGGATGAACATCGTCCTGTTCAAAAATGGCTGCAAGGTACTGTCGCATAACACGTAACACACGAGAAAAGATGTCTATGACCTGCCGCTGTAAATTTAGACTTACCTTAATCACTGGTACTCGTAACCAGAAGCTGTACCCGATGACTTGTCGCACCACGACACCAGCAGTACCACGGATGTGCCCCTCCAAAACTTTGGAAGATTGGGAACTACCTCAAGATCGTCGCAATAGTCACCAATGATGATCATTCGAGATAGTGGAAAACAGCGATTAATCTCTTAACAAGATGCTACGCCGTTCAGTCCAATACGTATGGTCAAGTCAACATTCCAGACGCACACATGTGACGGTAATTCCCAAATCTGGCTCCTGTTAGTCTCCAGTCAATGGTTCATGGTGACGCAGATTGTTGCAGGGGTCTATAATTGTTTTGGATGGGAGGCACAAATGTGCAGAGTCTATGATGTGCCTCGTGCGTAATACGGTGACCCTCCCCTTGTAGTGGTCAGAAGAGTACGCATATCCTCACGTCGCCACGCAATCCAACATCGTGCTGCTGTCACATCAGAATGCCCCACAGTCTGGTCGTTCGTCCAGAGAGGGAAATGCCGATCCACCACAAGCCCCTTTCTGTCAGGTACCGATAACGCTATGGCACGCGACTACACAGCATCCCCATATCCTTCAAAGTATTTCACAACATCTAACTTCGTTTACGTGCCTTATACACACTAAGAGGTTTGGTATGAACACTAAATACGAACAACACTAGCACACTCTAGTGGTCATTCTACATATAACAGAGAATTGCTACTCTAATTATTTACTGAACGTGCTAATGTTGTCTACGTGAATAAACATACTTTGACATTCAACATTGCGTTCTGTTTTTCACTTTTTATGCGCGGGCAATGTACTTGAGACCTGAAAATGGTGCTGTCTGGTCGAAGCCAGTCATAGCGATACAGTCACACGGAGAACCCACCTTCTTTACTCACAGATACTTAGTTATCTTGGAACCACCAGTAGCATACCTCCCTCCCCATGCACACCAGACAATCTGACGTATTCGGGAGAAGCTTGTAATGGAATCAGACACATATCGAAGGAGAAAATGGTTCAAATGGCTCTGAGCACTATGGGACTCAACTGCTGAGGTCATTAGTCCCCTAGAACTTAGAACTACTTAAACCTAACTAACCTAAGGACATCACAAACATCCATGCCTGAGGCAGGATTCGAACCTGCGACCGTAGCGGTCTTGCGGTTCCAGACTGCAGCGCCTTTAACCGCACGGCCACTTCGGCCGTCATTGAAGGAGACAACAGGTTTAGTATCACGTGGTTATCCTCAAAGATAACGTGAATGCTGTTGTAGATGTGAAAAGTAACAGCCAAGTATGATGATTGTGGATCTTTAATCACAATGGCTCTTTAGGACTGGCCAAGTGGAATGTAGCCCAAGACGAGATGGCACCCGGTTGGCGCGAGGCTTAGCTGTTGATAACGTGGATGTGCAGTTTTAGTGCAAGTTGTGGTGGCGTGAGACAAAAATAGTGTATTCTCAGAATTAACCAAAGTGTAATGCAGGTGAAGTGTGACAAAATAATAAAAAATTAAGAGTTAAATATATGTTACACAGTCACATAAGACACCTGCAACCATTTTATAAAATTATAAATGTTTAACATTGCTATTGTGATCGTTGGAGAAAATGTTCTTGGTCACTTCAAGTTCAACAACTAAGTTATATTTACACGTTTCAAGTAAACTCTTCTTCAAAATATATGTAATAAAAGGTAAAATATGTAAAGAGATACTAATTTCTGACTGTCACAAGCACAAAGGTGCATTGTATTTTATAGATTTAGAGTCATCAGATTCTAAAATGTTTATTGTGTTAGGATGTTAAAGTAGTTTACTATTTAACATTATGTGGTAGGTAATTGTGAGCTGTATAGATTGTTTCTTATTATTTTCTTAGAACACTTTCAGGGGGAATTAATTTCAGTCTGTCACAAGCACAAAGGTGCGTTGCATATTGTAGTTTTAGAATCAACAGTTTCTAATATGTTCACTGTGATAGGATGTTGAAATAGTCTACTATTTGATATTGTAATTATGAGCTGTATAGATTGTTTCTTATTCCTATTTTTGAACACTTTCATGTTTTGTATAAGGGGCGACAGATACAATCAATAGCACAAGTGTGGGCTGTATATGGAAAAGGGATAAATGTTGATGATGTATGTGTAGAAAACTAGGGTGTATCATTTGATGTTTTTTAGAACAAAGATTCTTTTATTTCCAATGTATCTAATAGAACATTCATGTAATCAATGAGTATTCAAATACTGTAAGAATATCCTTTTGTCTGTAATGTTGCGAGATGCATGGAATGGTCTGACTGATTGGGTGTCGTAGTGCTGAGATGCTACGCGCGCCCATACCGCATAAGAAAGCAGAAGGTCAAGCTGATGCGCCATGGGAGAGGCGACAGAGCCACTGCGCTCCCCACTCCACTGCCAATCGAGGTACACTCCAAGCGCCCGCTACAGAAGGTCAACGGCCTGGGGCGACACGCACCTACCACTGGCCATTCATACGTTGTGCCACCCTTACGACTGGAGACAGTATCCCGCGGACGCAACAGCGGGTGGTTTTTCTGCTCAACGGCTCGCGCGGCGGCAGCGCGACGGTAGAATGAACGACGCGCAACAGAGTCCGCAGCCATTTTTAACAACAGCCATTAACTAGTACTGGACTGTGGAGCCGAGAAACAAGATAACTGCTCGTATGTCTCAATAAGGTGGAAAGTGAAGGACTGGTGTTTCCACGTTGTGAGTGGTGGAAAAGATTTTGTCTTTAGCAGAGAGGACGATTGTTTTGTTTTGTCTTGACCACTGAACGGTGGGATCCATAAACTTTTGGCAGCGACTTGTTAAGTACACTTTGTAAAATGCATGTGGGATGCATGGTATACTTAAAGAGGACAGTTGTCATTTGGTGAATAATTATAGTATGAACGCAAGAAACTAAAGTGGGACATTGACATTTGCATTTGTAGTAGGAGACATATCCTTAATTGGTGCGGGAATAAATGTTGTTTGTTGGAACTTAAGACTTAATTACACCATGAACTGAAAGAGCAGGACTGTGGATAATAGTAGTTGCAGGGCCATTTCTGGACGACCATACTCGTGTAGATAATAATCTGAGAGTGACTATGACATTTGTGTTTAATGTGAGAGACAGTTTACTGTTCAGTGCGTGTTCAAATTGCCGATTTGAGTGACCTAAAGATTTTCGTCCAGGTAACCATGGGAGAGCTTTGACACCGAGACAGTGTTTCTAGGAATACTATCAGCAACTTTTTGAGCCCAACAAAATAACAGAATGAAATGTTTCTGTGTGACTCGCAAGATAGGGAATAATGTATTTGTATTTGTAATTGTAATTGTGTAATTCTTTATATGTTTTATTCCTGAAGGGACAGCAAGTGTAATATTATATCATTAACATATGTTTTTAGAATAGTTAGTGTATATTTTTTTTGTTCTGGGTTATCAAGTTCACGTAGCATGTTTATTAGAATATTTAGTACAAGGATGCTTTACTTATTAGCCAGTGTCGTAGTACTTACGTAGTGGCTCTTGTGGCATTGGTCAGTAAGGTTTTCACA
This sequence comes from Schistocerca americana, assembly GCF_021461395.2. NCBI lineage: Eukaryota > Metazoa > Arthropoda > Insecta > Orthoptera > Acrididae > Schistocerca > Schistocerca americana. Next base: position 1,064,024,490 of record NC_060119.1, read on the forward strand.
GGGGACAAGAGTTCGCATTGCACAACAAAAATCGGAATTAACTGATGTATTTTGATGTCGTGGACAGTAATAATCTTGTTGGTGTGTTGACTGAAGCTACTTATTTGCATTATCACTGTGGTGATATTTCACATTGAAGTGTAACGGAGGCTAGTCGAAATGCAAGTTTTTGTCGTCTAAATATGTAACAACAGAGAAATGAGCAGTAGAGTAAATTACGAGAGTTACTGGTGGATTCAAGCACTTATTGCTAATTATTTACTGCATGTATTGATCAAAGATGATGTACTGATTAGCTCAGCAGCAGGTATTTGTACTGGTGGACAAGGATAAGGTTAAACTTACAGTCGAGTACTGGTGGCAATTGCTTAATTGATGATAGTTTATGAGGTATGACATGATGTCTTAGATGAACTATATTACGTAACCAGTATTTAACTTGTGGTATATTTCATTGGTTTTTTTCTCAGTTTTATTTCTCTGTATGTTTGATGTACATTTTAGAATATTGGTAAGGAGCCTGACATTCTACATCTAACTAGTGTATGCAATTTTTTTTCTTTTGTTGATTTTGTTTTGTATTTAGACATTGCCGTGTAAAGATTATTACAACGCAATTAATGAATGACAGATTACTTGCTCTATGTTTGGACGGTGAGCTATTTAAAATATTAAGAGTACACTTAGTATTTTTTTATTTGTTATAGAATTAGTGAAGTTTGGATTACTCCTAAAAATAACGGACATCCCAGTAACTAAGCAAATTTTTATCTCGCCATTATTTTTTATTTGCATGATGTAATATTTTATTTGTCATTTGGATTGTTATAAATTTGTATGTGTACGTTACTCCGGATTGTGGAGAGTACAATAATGCAACAACTGTGTCAATAATTTGGTAAAGTAACACCTTTTGGTCGTCTATTTGAGGTCACCATGGGCTAACGTGTCCTCCTGGTTATTATGATGACTTGCTACATTTGTTCTAATACAGCTTTCTTTAAAAAAAAGCGTTAGATCATTACGAGATCATAAAATAATCACCAATGTAAAGCCATGCCCACTGGGCGGAGTTTCTCATTTGTAATTGTAGTATAAAATTTAATGGTGTGTTTAGCTTATCTATGAATCATGATAGAATTTATCGGAATAAAAAAAAAAAGATAGTGAAAAGAAAAAGATTGGTGGCCTTGTTCTTCGAATAGTGTGTAGTCATGATATCCAAAATTTACAATGTGTGCGCCATTCACATTCAGTGCGATGGCCACGTGTTGATCAAAGCCGTCGAGTAAGAAAGAAAATGTGGTAGTGCCAGTGCGTAGTGACTAATCAGAGTTGTGTAAATTACTAATAGTCAGATGTGCGTTATCCGTTTCCGTTGCGTAATGTTCAAACATGAGAATAATTTGTTGCTTAATTGTGAGTACTAGAGCTCATAATCAGTCAATGATGTTTTGCGATAAATAAGAATAAATCCACTCGCTAGGCAGACAAATCATCTTGCAAGCCTGACTGCTTGATGCCACAGTATGAGCAAGGCATGTGGGTGCCTCTCACCACTAGAAGCAGTGGCAGGAAAATGACGAATGTAGCAAATAAAAACAAAAAGCAACAGTCGGAATGGTAATTAATTTATGTGCTAGTGACCCTAACAGGCTTCGGTTAGCTCATGAGGAACCAGTGCCCGGAGACACTGCGTAATTCCATGAGACTGGGGTCACCAACTGGTATCTTTACGTCACGTTCAGTAGCTGAAGCTTTAGCCTGATACCAAAATATTTTTAGCCCACCTTTGCGGCTGTCTAGGGTCAAGAAAGTCGAGGAATTTTGTAAGTCGAGGTAGGAACTTGGGAAGATGTTGGTTTTATGTCTCCCTTATTGAAGCGTTTTTAAGGGTAATCCATATTGTTTTCTGGATCCAAAAACGAGTCGCAGGTTGCCTGCGTAACAGCCTCCAGAGGTAATAAAGTGTGATTTAAATTTTTTCGTGTAATTATTGACCGAATTTGAAAATTGGAAATTCTTTCATAATATCATGCAGCTTTACTGTATGACATGGAGAGCTGCATCAAACCAGTCTCAGGACTGAATACCACAACAACAACAACTTCATAATATATTCATTTCAAGGTATAATCATATATTAAAACGCTAAGGCAAGTACTATAGTTAGAAACCGTTTATTAGTCTTGAAATAGTGTTACTGACGGCGCGAAACTACACGGACTTTATTCATCCAGAATTGTAGATTACGAGCATATAAAGGTTATGCATGTGTCATTCTCTCGTTTGGATGTGAGCCTGCTATCAGCTCAGCAGTGGACTCCCTAGACCATTCTGTACATCTTCATAAGTGGGTACAATTTGTTGCTTCAGTACTTCACTTTCCATGTGACTTCAGTTGGGAAATCCAGATGATTGAGGTCGGGTAGCCTTGGACGCTAAGGTACAGGCATTGCTCGACATATCAATCTTACAACATACTTGCGCGTTAGATGTCACATTAAATTAGGAGCAAAATGCCACGTTTGCCACCAATGTTACAAGGGGAGCATATTCAAGCAGTGCTGGAAGGTCCCACGGCAGTAACTAAAGGTACTTTCGTCCACCACGTTTTACTGGAAGAATTTGTGGCTGAGTCTGACTATCATCTAGTACTCCAACCAGAAATTCGCAGAGCGGGAAGGCACAGTGGCCTGCACACTCGACTTGAATTCGGGAGGACGAGGGTTCAAATCCCTTTCGGGCTATTTAGATAAGTTTTTCGTGATTTACATAAACCGCATAAGGCAAATACGGGGCACGTCCGGTATCCTTCTTCATGCTTTCTTAATCCGAGCGTGTGCTTCGTCTCCAATGATTTCGTTGTCGACGGGACATAGAACACTAATTTTTCATCCTTTGCCAACCATGCATTCAATCAGAAACGTTGCTGATGTGGTAACTTATAAACAGTACGGCTGTTTACGGCTAGTTTGGACATAATTAGAACAGAATTAATCTAAAAGTGTACAATCCAACTACATTTGTCCAATAAAGACAATATCTACTACTGATGTCATGACTGGTGCTGATCACACATCCACAATTCGTTGGCCACCAGCTCCTTTCACAACCCATCTTTAATGATAATATTTCCTTTTGTTGTGATACATTTTCACCTCTGTCAACTGGATCATTAATTACGTTGTAGTTTTTGTAATAAAACCCCTAGGCAAGTACATTTTATGTTAGTTTCTTTCAGTAAATGTCGTGCGTGTACTTGGGTATAGGTCCGCGAACTGAAACTGGAACTCCTGTCATGTTGCACTGAAGAAATACACAAACTAAAGCCAAAGAAGAGTTGCATCAATCTCTGCATCATTGGTTGGTCAGTGATAGCGTTACATAAATGTTTCGCCATTCCCAGTGGGAAACGCTGCCAGAAGTCTGAGATATTGCACCGTGAGTTTGCTCATAAAATTCCGGTATTCTGCTTTCTAAAGAGAATGGAGAAATTTCTGCTTTCTCCCATATGCACGAACACATTGCGCAAGTTGAGGGTAAAATTATATAATTTCATGCTTATACGAATATTGCCAATATCTGTTTATTCTGCGAATGAAATAGAAACGTGATAAAATTTTCCTCTGTCCGAACGGGCCCAACGGTATCGACAGATCGCCATGTCATCCTCACTGGATGCCAATATGGAGGGTCGCGTGAACATCACAAAGCTCTCCCATACGCTGTCAGTTCTCGCGACCGGAGCGGCTACTTCTCAGTCAAGCAGCTCCTCAACTGGCGTCAGAATGGCTGACTGCACAACATCGCTTGCCAACAAGACTCCGCAGATCCAGGCGATCACCCATCCACGTGCTAGTCATGCCCGACATTAACTAATTTTAGTGATCTGATGGGAAGCAGTGATATCAATACGGCAAGGCCATTGTCCAGCAAATATTACTGGTGCACTGTATTCCTTGTCACACAATATGTGGTAGGCAGCTCGGAACATTTGCAAGGATTATACGGGCTGATTCAATTGCTCCTACCTACGGGTTTTATGCAACCCATACGTATTCAAATACATTGGCTAGTCTGAAAGAAAGCCATAATAGAAGTAAAAACGTTGAGTTTACTTGTCGTTGGTGAATTGATCGAGACTTGTGGTTACAACACACCAATGACATCTGTGTGAAGTATTGTGTTATTTTGTACAAATCTGTTTTGAATGTAAAATGATTTTATACCACGTGTAAGATTTTCAAGTGCATTGCTAGCTACGTGCAAACTATTAGTCCTATAGAAAATACGATCAAGACATTTTTTGGAGGAAACTTAACTATATGCTTAGTACACGAACTTCACTGAAAGTCGCAAACAAAAATGTAGCTGCCAACGGGCCCTATTATGAAGGGTACATCATAATTAATGGCCCAACTGACAGGAGTGAAAATATACAATAACGAAAGGAAACATTTTCAATAAAGATGGGTTCTGAAATTAGCTCGTCGTGAGGGGATAGTGGATGTGTGATCACGAGTCGTCACGGCTTCTGTATGAAATATTGTCTTTATTAGGACAAATGTAGGTGAATAGTAAACTTTTTGATTAACTCCTCTAATTACGCTCAAATTCGACGTAAACCTACGTACTGTTTATTAGTAATCACATTAGCAATGTTTCTCATTGAATGCGTGGTTGGGAAAGGATGAGAAATTTGTGTTTAATGTTCAAAGATTAGCGCATCTATAGCAAAAGTGACCATATGGTATACGCCTATTTGGCCGCACACAAACATCAGTAACTCACTAAACTTAGAAGCAAAGTCTAATGAAGAAATATCACGATTGGACATAATTCTATACAGGGTGATTTAGTTCCCCCTACTTATATGTTTTATGAAACTCACAATGCTATTAAAAACCTCACACAAGATTTTCTATTGTCTCGCTTGCTATGCAAGGAAGCGTATCCAACTACAAAGTTTAAGCACTCTCAATTTCCTACAAAAAGGTTCTGGTCATTTTTCCTGAAGGACTAATAGTTTGTGCATAGCGAGCGAGAGAATAGAAAACGGCGTGCGCCGTTTATGAAGGCATTGCGAGTTTCATAAAACCCAAAGTTAAGGACAATTAATCACAATGTACATTGTTATTCTCAATCGTGAGATTTATTCCTTAGAACTTGCTTCTGAGTGTAGTGAGTTAGTGACGTTTCTGTCTGGCCAAATAGACATATAGCATATGGTCAACTGTGATATAGATGCGCCAATGCTTGAAAAAAGTTAGGTGGTAACTTTATTATCAGTCATCACCCTTACTGCTAATTTCAAACCATCATCGTTTCTTCCTATTTTGCGATGGTGTTTTCTTCGCTGGTGTTAACAGAACACATCCATCATCTGCCCCAGGAATTTATTTCCTTTCATCTTCGAATGACAAGTTCAACACTCGTGGCTAAATTAGCAGATGTCGAAGTAGTATATTCTTTATTGTAGTTATGAATTTTCAATAGGCTTCATTTATTATCCATTCCTTTCTGTACCACACTATTTCGTACTACACCTGGCATATTAATATTTAATGGTCTGTAACATCCGAACCGAATTTTGCTGTTTTACCTTTGTTATTTCTATTGTCCGTCTTCACCAATTACGAACTGTGTTCGAGACAAATAATTTCATAAACATCTTCGTCAGTTTTTGGTACCAGCTGATCTCTTCGGTTTGAGAAAGCTTTCTTAGACTTGTTGTGATATGCACCCTGGGAGAAAAGTTGTCAAACAAAATAAATGTGGGAGTTGAAATGATACCAAGCAGAAAACGTTAGTGATGTTACTCGAAATTCGTTGAAGTTGTCAACAAAAAATGCTAATAGCTGTAAACGCACTATAAAGCCAAAAAATTAAAACGGCTTCTTTTATATAATGGTTTTTCAACCACTTTGCAATATGATATTTCACTAACACGTAATGAAATCAGCCGCCATTACCCAATATTTGCTGAAAGAATACAATATCAGATCTGGAAGTATTTTACTACTGTTGTTGTCATTGAGAGAATCAACGAACGATAGTACTTGAATCACCTTCCAAGTGAGAAAACTGGGAAACTTAGAACTTGCCGTTGAAATAATAATAATAATCTATGGATGTTACACTAATAATTGCAAAATTTAGCTTCTGTGAGGATTCAAACCATCTAACTACTTTATAAAAAGAAAACTTGTCCCGTTTTAGGCTATAATGTAAGCGTGTGTAATACGTGACATTATGCATGTGGTTGTAAATGACTTGTGATCGAAATTAGCAAATCATACGATTTAAATAAAAAACGTTTACATTACAACCTACAATGGACCATGTTTTCTTCTGTAAACTGATGCCTTTGGTGTAAAATAAGTACGTTGAACTTCATAGGTCCGAGAAACGGTAGTACAGTTTTCACCCTGTTTTTCGAAATAAATCTTTATTACGTCCTTGACGAATACTGGAATTTCTTGTGAATAGTAACTCAAGAACGTACAGCATTCAGAAATGTATTTCATGCTGTTGCAACTTTATCCTGGTAAGTTTAATAAGGAACGTAGTCTAAAGACAGTCTTTTTATCCCTTAATTTACAATTTGCGACGAAGGAAAGAATTACTCGTGTAACTTGGTCTTCAATAAGGGACCAGCCTTTCACTGGGAAGGAAAGCGGCCCTCCTTCGCAGTTAACTGAGAACGTTCTCTCTGGATGCTCGTCAGGGCTCCCTTAATTCAGACTGTTGTCGAAGAGCGAGTTGTCTTTGCTGCCTAACTCCTCGCAGGCTTTTGAATGTATCGAGGGGACTTTTGAATGACGCGACGAACAAAACAACGCCAAGTTCCCCCCACCCCCACCCCCCTGGCTGTATTCTGTTGCCCGGCTGGCGATGAGCGCACGGGAAGGAAGCGCCATTGTTCTACGCCCACGCAAAGCGCCGCTCGTCGAACCATTGTCGAGCTACCACTAGCGCGGAGTCGGTTACGCAACCATATTTTTTGGGGAGAGCAACCCGTAAGCCGATTGGTTCACATGACTGAATCATCTGTTCAGCGAACGAATCACACAGGGCTCGTACCAGTCAAAGCCGTAATGACGGCACAAAAGGATTAGTATGCGCCTCTGCATACCAGAACCCATACGAATTAATTTGTATGTGGAGTACCATTTCACGTATTGTAATCAGCCGCTGGACGTACAAGAATTTAACACAGGAATAAAGGTCTTTCAAACGAGCACTGGAACTATTCCGGCACTGTTAAATACTCATGTGTTTACGTGCCGCTTCCAGGTAACATCGTTACACATATAATTCCTGTTAAATTGTTCTCTTTTCCACATAATCGTTAAATATCATAACTCACAACTACAATTTCTCACGAGCATTTCATGGGACTATAAAGTGACACTGCAAATCGTTCTCTCCCAGCACTCGACTCAGGACCTGAGTACAAAGACACTTTATTGGTTATTAGTTGATGGGTCTATGAAAAAGAGATTAAATTCGGGGAACCTACTACTATATGGCTATAACTATTAGGTTGGTGAATAAGCTCTGGTGTTTTTGTTCTTTATGTTGGTATTACGATTGCTATGGCTTTATTTATCGATTGCCATTTTTCGTTTGTAGTTCACTATTGCTATTTTCGTTTACATATTGTCAATTTGTCAAATGTAGATAGTGAGTGGAGCTGTGGACACTAGGAAGTGGACTGCCAAGTGAAGAAATCAGAATACTTCCGGCATATTCATCTGTCTGAGTTCAGCAGATGGGTGACACCAGCGGAAGCAGCCAGAATCAATTGCACGGTGCAACGGGATAATTCCATTGGACAGAGGACGGCAAGAAAATGGCTTTCTCGTATTACGGATGATAGTTTCGACATCAGTGACTCTCCAAGTTCAGGAAGACCTTCGGGGCTTGATGAAGATCGTTTAGACGCATTAATCCACAACGATACACATCCGTGAAGTGGACAGCTAACAGCTGTGGTGAACTGTGATCATCCCTTCATCGTGCGACATTAGCATGCAGCAGAGAAGGTTCGAAAACCGGATTTATGGGTACCGCATGCTTTAAGTCAAAATCACAAAAATCAGCTGGTGGCCATATCTTAACCTCTGCTTGCTCCTCAGCAACTGGCTGACCATTCCTATCCTGTATCGTTATTGATGACGAGAAATGGTGTCCATATGCTAATATAAGGAAAAGAAAGGAATGGTTGAGCCCAAACTAGGTAGCAACATTCCGGGCAAAGACCTGTGCGCATACACAGAAAATAATGTTATGCTGCTGGTGGAACAGCAACAGCAACTGCTGACATTGACTGTCAACAATCGAGACGTCTAGCTGACGTAATCCAAAAACAAGGATCAAGAACACAGCGTGAAATTATATGACACTCCACGATAACGCCTGCCCGCATTTTGCAAGACTGAAGGAAACCACTACACAGGAATTCGGTTTGGAAGTTATTCTGCTTCCACTTTATTCATCTGATCTTGCAACTTCAGAGTTTCACCTTTTCCGCTCTCTATCGAACAACCTTGAAAGAAATTCCTTTCCGGATAAATATGTGGTCCGAACGTATCTCGAGATTTCTACAGTCATCGAATCGAAAAATTACCACATCTTCGGCAGACTGTTCTAAATAGTGAATGGCAGTCTATTATTGAAGTTAAAGTCTCTACTTTGTGTACTGTTGTGTTTATTAAATATAAACGAACTTATGCTTCAACCCAATAATTTTAATGTTTCGCCTACTCGCAACAAATAAATATATGCCTCATTTTATAGACATTTACAGTTAGAAGAACTATAAATTCGGGTAAAACGCTTACTAGTCCAGGCAGACGTAGCCAGGGTATTCGAATGGAAAACGCAGGGAAAGGTATGGGACTTGTCAACTTAAAAACAAATCTGTTGCTACCGAACTGCGGATGACGCTCTGATTGTGCTGCTTTCATGGGTCACTAATCTACTGAAATGGTAAATTTGTCAAGAACAAAGAGATACCGTTGCAGCCAAGTATATGTTTTACAAATCTAGGTCTTTTTAAATATTTTTCTGCTGCCGAAACTTTTAGTTTACGACAGGCTCGATATAAATGTTGCTATGTGGAAGCTTGTTTTCATATTGTACTTAACTGCACTAACTTAGACAGAATCATGATTTTATCACCTGAAGATTTCTGAGGACTTCCGATTGTAGCATATAATACAGATCTTACTCGTTATAGCCTGGCACATGAGGGCCATTTTTTCACATTTCAATGAGGAAATTTGTCACCTCAAATTATTAAAAAACTTTTCTGAAAACAAGATCGAAAAAACAAGATCGAAACCATAAATATCTTTATAAGAACATGAATGAAAAATAAACAACCTGGATCTTGTTTACGATAGGTCCAAGGGCACTTAGTATTTCAATATGATATGCTGCAGCACAAAAAAGCGTTTGAAACCCTGTTCATTTCACATGTCGTGTATGTGAGCAGTCAACTGTCAGTAACAGACATTTCAAATGGCCTTTATTCCATGCAACGCCACAATTTTCACAGAGAATGTGTTTAATTAAACACGAGTGGGACCTGTTTAACGAAATCATTAATTTTATTTTGCACTTCATTCTTTGCTGCATTGCTGCGTATAATTTCCCAACAATCAGGTGAACAAGGTAACAAAATGTATTCTGCCACTCGATATCGCTTATCGATTCGTTTAAGTGTTCTCAGCGAGAGGTGTAAGGAATTTTTAGTGCTCAATTTCTGTATTTTAACCCATTAATTGACGTTTTACATTGCCTTTTTCGGACCAAGTGAGTTATACCGGCTTTGGTACATTCTTAAAATTTGAAGCTGTTGATTGTTTCCCTGATTTTTATCGCTGTCGGTCTTCCCGTCCTCGACTATTCCCTATTCCTTTCGAGCACACACCATCCAAACACTGACTAACACCCTCCTCCCCTACTCACATACACACACACACACTCACACACATACACACACACTCACACACATACAGGCACACACAAACTGGATGCGTCTGTACTCTATACGTAACTCCATTTAGCTCATTCTTTGTTCGTTAACCATACTTCGTAAGCTGTATTCTCTCTAGCACAAGGTCAATCTCTCACAGCCTAATGATTGTCCTTTCTAGAAATATTTAGTTCGCAGGTCGCTATGATTAAAACGTTTTTTCCACTTTTGTAACTGGAAATAATCCCGTGATACTCATATATACGAGGTGTATTCAAAAAATTCCAGAACATCAGAATATTCGTAATTTATCGCCAATGGTGTGTTAAAGCGAAATGCTGTTGACAAACTGTACACGCCTGTGTTTAACATGTAACTGCCGGAAGTTTCATTGTTGTATGTGTGCCAGTTATTGTTCATTGCTGTATTGACTAGAACATTGTGTTGCCCAGTTAGCGAATTTCGAGATGGCAGAGTTAGATGAGCAAAGCGTCTGCATAAAATTTTGCGTGAAACTCAAGAAAATATTTACTGATAAACACTAATTATGCAGGAAGCCTACAGTGATGAGTGCTTAAGCCGTACTCAATGTTACGAATAGTTGACATGGTTTAAAAATTGCCGGACGGAAGTTAAAGATGAGCCTTCTTTAGAAATCCATTTGACATCTACAGACGACGCTCATGGTAGGAACGTCAACGAGATTGGACATGCCAATCGAAGACTGACTGTCCGAGCGATACACATAGTGTTACTGCCAAGTTCGTCCGACGGCTCATGAGTCAAGATCAGAAAGAACCCCCGGAATCTGTGAAATGTTTTTGGATAGCGAAAATGTGTACGAGATGTTTTCTGAGAGAATCGCAACGGGTGATGAGACGTTGGTCTGCGGTTATGGTGTTGAGGCCAAAGTTGAATGTTCACAGTAGGTCGGGAAAGGTTCCCCAAGACCAAAAGAAGCTCGTCAAGTCAGAGAAAACGTCAAATGACAGTATTCTTTAACTTTGAAGGATTAGTTCAGCATGAATTCGTCCCAGAGGGACAAACTGTTAATAGATGGTACTATCGGGACGCGTGTGAGAAAATGTGAGAAGGAAACGGCCTGAAATGTGGCGAGACAATTCATGGCTTCTGCATCATTTCTCTCCTCACAGGAGAGGAATTCGCGGGGGGTGGGGGGCAGTCAAACGAGTCATCAGAATATTACTGACTCAACAAATATAAATTTAAAATAAGCCATACATCTTTTACAGTATCAATTGACCATGGTCGCGTGTCTATATAGTTAAAGCAATTGGAATATCAATTCCGTTTCCTGACATAGACTTGCATTATACAGATAGAATGAACTATTAACTGGTTTAGAAGCAAAGTTCGTTGTCAGATGCCGGAAACTAAATGAAAGTTGCCAGTCTAAATCAGACATAATTTCAGAATAATAATTTGTAACTTTCAACCTTCAGAAATAAAAGTCTGTTTTAAATTTCTTCACATTTACAATGCAAAGTGAAAATGGACTCAGACGAGAACATGTTAGCTGCACCAGTCGCTATCACCATAAAGTTGCCTAACGTTATTCATGAATAAAACTACAAATTATGTCACTTAACGTTTCCTACTAGACAATTTTGGTAAACATTATTGTCTTTAGTACGAACTATTTGACAGGTGACCAATTCAGTGTCTAGTATACGATTCTCAAAACTTCAGTATCCCACTTCTTTCCCTACTGATTTTTCTGGACGTTTCTTTTAAACTTCACTGTATCCCCATCATCACTAAATTGTGGCCCGAGGCTGTGTCATCTCCCGCCTACACTTTACAATGCAATAATTAATTCTGAAGTCTCTGTCTTACCATGATGTAATCCAACTGAAGCCTTCCCGTGTCTGAGCCTTTTCCAAGTATATATATCCTTTTGTGTTCTTTGAATAGTGTTTTCACTATTACTGGTTGAAGTTTTTTGTAGAACGTGTGCCGCGAATTTCTTACGTGTCGTGGTCGGCAGCAACGCTCCTAACGTTAGTGGAAGAGCGCGAGACGATAATGTGCTGTGACTTGCTCTGCTTCGAACGCGGCGCATATTCCAAAGTCAGCGCTAAGACCACGCTTGTATGACCTGCACGTCTTCAACAGTTAGCGCGGGGTGCAGAGGGTTGTGGCGAAGGGTGAAGTTGGTGGTTCGCGCTGCGCTCGGAGGTGTGCAGGAAGTCGGAGTCTGGGGCGGGATAGCAAACGAATCGGAGGTGCCAGTTGTGGCATTCAGTTTCTGAACAGAGAGGATGTAGTGTTGGCAGAGCGGAGAGCGAGAGCCTCGACAGCATGGTATGCTGCGGTGCTGTCGTCTGGACGTTACTAACGCTCAGCGTCTGGACGTTACTAACGCTCGGCCGTGGTCGCTATGTGGACACAACAGTATGGTGCAGCACTTGGTTTCTTTTCCCGCTCGAGAAGTGAGTAAATCCAGAGGAGGCAGAGGAAGGAACTCCCGTATGGCAAAAGAAGCACTAGCTGAGTGCTTCAACAGTTGACAGCAGCACTGTATTGGTTTAGGGCTTTTATACAGGGCTCTGTGTTCTGATCGAGTGATGTAATGGATGTACTGGGTATCAAACAAATTATGCAGAGAGGTACGCGGATATTGTGTGAAAAGGTATGTTTGCTGACTGAAGGCATACTGGGCATGCAACTGTGTTCTCTGTACACATCGTGAGTGTGATTACATGTACTACACAAGGAAGTGGTTTTGTTTGAACTAGGCCTTGAGTGTAACCGATTTTTTGATGCAGTTTGCACTAAGCAAAACAACTTCTTATTTGTTTTGGTGCGAGTGATCAACATGTTATTTTATAGGAACTTAGGGAGTTTTTTTTGTATCTTATATTTCCTTTAAAATCCATGGAGAAGAAATAAAAACTTTGAGGTTTGCCGATGACATTGTAATTCTGTCAGAAAGAGCAAAGGACTTGGAAGAGCAGTTGAACGGAATGGATAGTGTCTTGAAAGGAGGGTACAAGATGAACATCAACAAAAGCAAAATGAGGATAATGGAATGTAGTCGAATTAAGTCGGGTGACGCTGAGGGAATTAGATTAGGAAATGACATACTTAAAGTAGTAAAGGAGTTTTGCTATTTGGGGAGGAAAATAACTGATGATGGTCGAAGTAGAGAGGATATAAAATGTAGACTGGCAATGGCAAGGAAAGCGTTTATGAAGAAGAGAAATTTGTTAACATCGAGTATAAATTTAAGTGTCAGGAAGTCGTCTCTGAAAGTATCTGTATGGAGTGTAGCCATGTATGGAAGTGAAACATGGACGATAAATAGTTTGGACAAGAAGAGAATAGAAGCTTTCGAAATGTGGTGCTACGGAAGAATGCTGAAGATTAGATGGATAGTTCACATAACTAATGAGGAGGTATTGAATAGGATTGGGGAGAAGAGGTGTTTGTGGCACAACTTGACTAGAAGAAGGGATCGGTTGGTAGGACATGTTCTCAGGCATCAAGGGATGACCAATTTAATATTGGAGGGCAGCGAGGAGGGTAAAAGTCGTAGAGGGAGACCAAGAGATGAATACACTAAGCAGATTCAGAAGGGTGTAGGTTGCAGTAGTTACTGGGAGATGAAGAAGCTTGCACAGGATAGAGTAGCATGGAGAGCTGCATCAAACCAGTCTCAGAACTGAAGACCACAAGAACAACAACAACAACATTTCCTTTCTTTGGTCGAGGGCCATGCAATATAATTGCCTGTGTTGTTGCTTGGTTATGTATCCTGCAACAAGGATTTGATACTAATTCTGTTAATTATACAGAAGATATTTGAGATGTATTTTATAATTTGAGCCCTGATGAAGGATCTAAATGGGGCTACAGAATAATATTCTGTTTTACTCTTCTTATTGTACTATTAGTTATACAGAGGTAATTTATGGTTAATGAAGTAACTGTTAAATTGAGCCCCACATCTGCACAGTACTTTACCCGAATCTCACTCCAACCAAATCCTAATTTACAAACTCAATTACTTTTCTTTCTTTCTCACTCCTACTACCAAGCCCATAGGCTCCGAAGCCTCAGTCTTCAATTCCTTTAGTAACTACTGCGCTCCAACCCCCCACGAATATTACGTTATTGGCTCTCTTTACATACCGAATTACCTGTGGCTCTTCATCTTATCTTACTGAAGACGCCATGTTTACCTGAACTCTATCACTGACCTGTTCACAGTAAAACACCTCCCCCCTCCCCCACCTTCCCGCCCATAACGTAATTATCTCATGTTGTGTCATCTTCCACTGCCGTTGATATTACCCTATAGTCTTCTCACCGGAAATCCTTATCTTCTCTCCATTTCTCTTCACTATCCTCCACTATATCTAGATTGGACTTTTCCGTTTCATCCTAGCAATATGAATGGGGGACAAATCCGGAATATTTTTGTAATGGTGATATCGTCACAGCTTCCAGGCCGAATTTCCTGTGGATACTCATTGTATATCACTAATGAAATCACTTCCACTGCCTTCTGCATGTTCATGATATTGATCACTGCTGTTTCTTTCCTCATTTAGGGGCAGTTTCCCACGCCAAAGGGGCAAGTGGTTGCCCTGAATCTGGCCTCTCCTCCGCACTTATTGGCAAGATCGTTGCCAGCATGAGGGTGACTCTTTCGTTTTCATCGCTGATTATCCTGTTCTCGGTCCAAGCCCTGTTTGGGACTCCATACAGGACCCAGGTCGATTACAGATGGAGATGGTAAGTATGTCGGCCGTGTTTCTGAACAAGAATTATAACGTTCCATGATATGCATTTCTCACTACTTACACTTTTGGTGTTTGTATTACTGTATTCAAAGCTATTTTATTGGAAACTCAGCTATAAGCAAAATAGTATAATTCAATAACCAGAATGGAGATGACTGATAATTTGTACTGTTAGTTCTCACAGTGTGGCGTAGAGAAATTTCTACAAGGAGTGGAACACAAGGCATTAAATTACAGTGTATCACACAAGAACAAACAATTAAATGAGTCAAACTTTAACAATTTTAGTAATACTCCTCTGACGAAATGGGCAACGCAGAAGACAAGATAAAATAATCATTCCTTTGTTGCGTAATGTTATTGTAGAAGATAGTCTATGAAGATAAGAAATGTTAAGTAAAGAAATAGCTTCTCTTTAACTAGATTATAGTCTGTATGGATTATACAAGTACATACCTTCCCTCGCAAATTTTGCAGCATGTGATGAAATTGTTTTACTGCATAAAATCTGACTGGAACTGAAACAAAATATAAATTCTATTTAATTTTTGAAATAATTCTTGAAGTTAAGATAAAACATTCATAAATTAAACAGGGCACATACATGTGAATATATTTGTAACAATATCAGTAACCACTGCAGATCATTCAAAAGTTTGGATGGAAAACAAGAATGCTGAAAAGTTGTACAATGAAGCATATAGAGAAAACTTCGTAAATGGACTTGAACAGATGCAGTTGGATTGTTTGATTATGCATTTGAATTCTGTTTGTCAAGCAATAGATTCACACAACACAAATAAGGTCAGTAATATAGTTCAATAACAGCTATTTTCAGGGGTATTCTTAACTAATTTTACTTTAATGGATCAAACTTTTGTCTTGAAGGAGTGTAACAAGAAGACTCATCGATAATATATAGAAATAGTATTTTCTGTGGGTCTATAGCTTGTACATCCAGACACGTTCACTCTCGTGTCATGCGTATTTACCCATATGAAACTATGATTCTATCATCACTGTGAGTTACCTGCGTTATTACCGAGGCGAAAAAAGTATGTGGGTGCTCATATCTCGTACTTAAGAAATTTATTAATGGGATGAAATGTTTTACCAGAGACTGGAAGACGAAATTAAAACATTAAACTGAACTACTCGTATGTTTTAAAGCTAATGGTATTCAAATTCGAAAATGATTTTGTATAACTGCTGGTGTTATACATATTTCCAGAAACAGACTTGCGTGTTCACCTACACCTACTAATATTTCATATTTTTAATATTCCATTGGAATAAGTGATGTCCACATCTACATAACATTAATGATTTGTGAATTGCATATTTCCGTTATGAGATAGTAATATGATTCGGACATCTAACTAACGATGCTTTTTTTTTCATTGCTTATTTTCAGTTTATATTCTTTCCATTTAATAATGATTTTATGTAAATTTGTCCTCAAATTATATTATAGAAATTAATATTTTACTTATTTGATTATTAGTGCTAAGAATTTAGAAGAATACCATTACATTCAGATTTGCAGTGTACAGAATGCATTGTGCCACCTGCTTTACACACACAGGAAAGGAGGTGTTTCACATACTAATAAAAGAGTATTAATGAAGTAAATAAATTTCCAGATAGAGTCGGTACGTTTGTGGACATTTTGTGAATGAAATCATCTAGATAACTTTATGTAAGTCTTTATTTATACAAGCTTGTACTTATCAGTCTAGATGGCTGTATTCACAAAATAATAAATAATTAAATCTATCTGAGGATCGAAATATGTAACACCGTATTAGAAAACGTAGTGTTAATATGGGCATCACAAATGAAGACAGTTGAGTGGAAATTTCTAAACGTATCAGCTTTCACACAAGCACTTTTTTTCTTCATACATTTTGGTTCACATCTTTCTTCATAGTGCAGGTAAATACAAATTATGCAGAATTAAGAAGTCAGTGATTTCATTGTGCTTCTGTTTCTCAGTGCAGATGTCTGCTTTATAGAACTTTAATGTCTGCTGAAGAAAGGAAGTATTCTTAATTTTCCTGCCTTTGCGTTAAGGACATGAAAAAAAGTCTTTTTCGCTTCGTTGCCTTCTCATTTAAGACTTACCACCCTGTTTTTGCTTAATAGATGTTACGGTTACTTGTCCTGTTCTACGAGCTTACCCACAGGGGTCAAGCCACAACCCCGCTCAAGCCACACAGAGAAGTCGCCCTCGCAGGGGCCAGCGGCCTCGACGCCACGTGGCTGGGAACGGCCTACTCCAAATGGCCGCTTGTTTTACGTCGCGCTCACGACGCCAGTGTCCCAGCGCTATCTTTTCCGTCCACAGTCGCAGAGTCTTCTTTCTCGCCCCGACAGTATAAGCGACCTCTCGGTAAATCTCGGTCGCACAAACCGAATTGTAGCGTCGGTTGCAGCGCGAATGGGGTCAGCCTTATAAACAAACAACACGACAGCCATAGCCAGAGGAAACCGGCGGTCCAGTGATGCGTAACAGCGGACGACAGAGGGCACAATGAAGCATGCTAAGAGTGTTAAATCTCCGCTCTGGACGACTTGTTTACTGCTTTCTTCCTCGACCAGGCCATTTGAGTTTGGACGTAAATTACGCGCGACTGTCTCCTATACGGAGGCTGTAAAGTTCTGGATAAAACTTTCTGGCAACCATTAGTAACGACACAAAATGTCTTTAAGTTTCTGTCGTTCGTGCAACGATTGCGAGACTTACTGCCTCTACCGTACGCTTCAGGGGTTTTTAAGGTCGTTCGTTTCTCATTTCCTTTTTGTCGAAGAGTAAAGATTAGAACGACGTCGCCGTGCCGTGTTCATTGATAAAGGTAAGGAAAGCCTTCATAGCATGTAATACGTGAAACAAGCTGACAGTAAACTTGGTTCTTCAAAGAAATTTGACGTTGATCTTTTATTAAATAGTGACAATGAGCTCTCGCAGAAATTTATCGAAGAGAGGCAAGTTTGAGGAATCACACAAAGCTCATTATATTTTAAATACCCCATAGATATCCATTCAATGTTGCATAGATGGATTACGTGGACGCCGAAGTGAAAAGCAAATTTCATTATTAAATGAAAACTACTAATTCTATATTAATAATTTGAATATGAATGCTACATATCTGATTGAACGGTCTTTCTTGTAATTAAATCGCGGGTATCCAATAAATAACGCATATAAAAATTTTGTTCCATTACCAATAATATTACATTGCCTCTACTAAAACAGAGAAAAAAAAGTGGGTTGAAGAATCCGTGAATAGTAGCAAAAACAATCAGCAACAATTATTTAAATAAAACTTTTAATACGCAAAGTTTTTACAACTGACTAGAAATTATAAAATGATTTTTACTAGTCACGTGTAGATTTCGGACCCCATATAGATAATCCTGAAAATTTGTCCTTGTAAATTGTTAGTAGCAAAGAAAATTTTTTTGTAACGTGGACCACATAGAATAGATAATAGTACGGATGTGAACAATTCATGCATCAATTCTGTACTGCATGCGTCCCATGTTTTCCGTGTTAAGTTCTGCAAGCATTTCATAGATTTTAAAAATTAACAAACACTCACTGTCAGAACTATCTATATGGGATTACAAACCTGTGTGGGTCTAGGATAAATTACTTATTATAAAAGCGTCATACAATGAAAAGTTTCTTATTTAAATAAATATTTTTTTAATCTCTGTTCTGTCTATTTCATAAATTTTGATGACAGTAGAACAGAGACGTGTGATAAACTTGAACTTCTCGTCATCTGAGTCATACAATGCATTGTGTCCTCCTACGATAATCTCACGAAAACACCTAGAAGATAAAAACTGGAGAGACCCACATTCATAAGTTGAAGAGGAAAGGGAGGAAATAGCAGCGGCACACAAGATTCACTGTGCCACACACCAGACACGCAAGTGTGCTAATATTGCAGTGTGACTGAGTTCTGAGGTATGTTAACAGTTTCAAGTCTCTAACTCCTCCGGATATTGTAGTGGTAAACAAAGTACCCTCTGCCATACATCAGACAACGAAGCGCGTTGATATTACATTATCGTTTGGTTCTGCATTATGTTGATAGTTTCAAGTCTTTACATAATCAGAAGGTTAGTTTAAAATCAACTGCAAGATTTTCACCGAACAAACAGACAAAAAGGTGTTACAAAAAGACCAGTTGATAAGCTTTAAAAAAATGTTTTTTCATCAAGCTTAGCTACGTTAAAAAAGCGATACAGTAGGATCACAGAGAATTACTGCTAAGATGCGTAACAATCTTGTGGTAAATATAAGGTCTATATTCCTAGCTCTCCCCCTTGCTGACGACTATGTTAGCAACAGATACAGGCAATTAAGGGATTTCTCATTTCTCCTGTATTATTACCTAAAAATCTCGTAATTTAGCTGACTAGTTGCTTCAACTACAATCTACTGCTTTGAGGTGTTTATACCATACAACGAAAATTTATTCCTCCTTCAAAAATTCTCATTCATAGTATGCAAGTCAACGACAAGAAAATAGAACTGCATTTACTTTGCTGTTGTAAAAATCTAAAATACAATAGAAATAGCTTCATTTGTCTTTACCTAGACTGTTTATGACCATGTGCAATGTTCACCAAGCCCTTTGTATGGCGTCTAAAAGCAGTACTGTCATACTGGTACTGTATTTTGATATTCGTATCAAAAGCTTTGCTTCTATTGCAGTATATTTTACGGTTGCTAGTAAGTGAATGCAGAATAGATTCGGAATTCCCTTCCAAAAATTTAAAATTATAACGATGTTACTTTTTTCTGAATTTCTTTTTTCTTAGAATCAAAGAAATCGACTTCCATGTATTTAACTCTCTTTCAAAGGTGTGCAGAAATTATGTGATTTGATTATGCCGTCGTATTCGGTAACTGATTCAGAACCGAGCGAGGTGGCGCATGGCTAGCATACTGGACTCGCATTCGGGAGGACGATGGTTCAATCCCGCGTCCGGCCACCCTTATTTAGGTTTTCCGTGATTTCCTTAAATCGCTCCAGGCAAATGCCGGGATGGTTCCTGGGAAAGGGCGCGGCCGATTTCCTTCCCCGTCCTTCCTTAATCCGATGAGACCGATGACCTCGCTGTCTGGTCTCCTTCCCCAAATAACCAACCAACCAATTGATTCAGAGAGTGTGATGATGATGTTTGGTTTTGTTGCGTGATCATCAGCGGCCCATAAAAAGTCCCAATTTTTCACACAGTACTATTTCTTTACTCAGTCCAATTTGGCCACTGTCACGAATGATGATCATAAAATGATGAGCTCATACACCTAGTCCCCGGGCAGAGAAAAATCCCCAACCCGGCCTGGAATCGAACCCGGGACCTGTGATCCAAAAACAGCATCGCTAGCCACTAGACCACGAGTTGCGGACGTTCAACGAGTGTCATATACAGCATGTACACATAAGCATGCTCCGAAGTATTGTTATATTATACTTAGAAAATTATTATACTCTGTGGCAAGAAAACGTTGACATGTTCCTGAATAGTGATTACACATTCCTCTGTGGTGGAGTCTTCGCACTACTGCAAGCTTCTCCACAGTGGAAATCAGAAGACCTTACTGTATGGTTCAGAAACCATTAACAGCAGCAGTTTGCTAAGTCTTTGAAATACTGACTTTAAATCTAAAATGTAAAAAGTTGCTTTTTGATTTTGATTTACACTGTGCGTCCGTCATGACTGATTGGGAGACACTTTTTCAAACAAAGACCTAAGCGTACTACTGGTTATAAAGCAAATAGTGCAGATTTCAATCATATTGACTGAAAAAAAGAAGACGAAAGTTAGTAGGCGTATTCCTACATCTGAAATATGGTGTCTATTCACATTACGACCCAGTCGCCTAATAGTGGCACTAGTAGCGCCCCTGTGAGAATATAAATCATGTTTTCTTTAAATATGCCCTGAAAAAGTCGTGTGCGTTACTAGCTTTTTAAGTTGAAAGTGGTGAGTTAATGTTAGTTAACACCAACTTTAAGACGAGAAAAACGCCATTACCAACACCTCACTGAGTTTGCACGAGGTCATGTAATAACCCAACAAGAAGCTGTACTCCTTCCGCGATACTGCTGAAAGATCTGGAAGGAATGTAGCCACTGTACACGACTGCTGGCAGTGGTGCTCACGAGGATATACGGTGCCAAAAACGACCGCGCCCTGAACGGCCACGCGACACTTCTGAGAGGGAAGACCATCGTGTTTGGTTTACGATTCTGTCACATCGTACTGCATTTGCAGCAGCAATCTGAGCAGCGGTTGGCATCACACTGACACAACAAACTGTTACAAATCGTTTACTTTAAGGACAGATCCGAACGAGACGACCTGTAGCGTGCATCCCAGCTGACCTCAGCCCACCACCATTTTTGACTTCACTGGTGTCAAGCGAGAGCTCATTGGAGGTCTGTTGTGTTTTCTGATGAATGCTGGTTCTGCCTCTGTGCCAGTGATGGCCGTGAACTGGTTATAAGGAGGCCAGTTGGGTGCCTGCTCCAAGCCTGTCTGGGGAACGACTATATGACTGTGGGAGCACGCTCGTGGCTATACCACATACCCGTGCCATGACTGCAAATTTGTTAGTCTGGTGATTCGACCTGCTGTGCTGCTATTCATGAGCAACATTCCAGAGCTTGTTTACCAAAGTCATAACGATCGCGCACATATCGAGGTTGTGACCCAAAGGGCTCTACAGAGCATCGATTTGGCCTGCTCGATCATCAGGTATGTCTCGAGTAGAGCACATATGGGACATTATCGGACGACAACTCCAGCGTCATATACAAACAGTATTAACCGTCTCTGTATTGTCCGACCAAGTGCAAATTCTGGTTCAAATGGCTCTAAGCACTATGGGACTTAACATCTGTGGTCATCAGTCTCCTAGACTTAGAACTACTTAAACCTGAGTAACCTACGGACATCATACACATCCACGCCCGAGGCAGGATTCGAAACTGCTACAGAAGCACCAACGCGGTTCCGGACTGAAGCGCCTAGAACCGCTCGGCCACAGGGCCGACAGACCAAGTGCAACAGCCATGGAATCCCATCCCACAAACTGACTTCCGATTTCTGGACAACTTAATGGATGCACCTTAGCATGCTTGCATTCAACATACTGACTGCTACACCGATTTTAATGTACCAGAATTGCACATTTGCAATGGCGTATCTCACGCGTATATTGATCAGCGATCTTCCAATGTTAATTACTTATAGATGTTACCGAGACAAATGTATTCCCGAAATGTCAGTGGTCTACGTCAACTATTTTCTGGATTTGCGATTTTTTCCATCAATGGATTTTAGCGTATGGATTACTGAAATTCATCTACAGATTCAGTAACTCCGAAACGAGTAACTGACTTTTAATTCGATAACATGTGAAGCAACATATAACAAAGTCTTGTGGAAACCGCTAGGAAAAATGACATTGTAGCTCCTCAGTAGACTGATATACGAAGCGTGAAGGGCACTTCGTAGGACATATTTCCGTACTTCGAAAGACACTAGTTATGTCAAATGATCACCAATCCAAATATTTCCAGCTACAAGAATTCGTAGTTACAGTCCAAGTGCTGAAACGGCCATGTTACCTGCATCGCATTCAACAAAATATTCTTATGGCAGTGTCCCCACAGCGTACCAGTTTGGGAAATTTACAGTAATAAGGTTCTCAGTTATTCTACCCGCGCTTTCTTTTACCGATGAAAACAATCGCCGGCCGATGTGGCCGTGCGGTTATAGGCGCTTCAGTCTGGAACCGCGTGACCGCTACGGTCGCAGGTTCGAATCCTGCCTCGGGCATGGATGTGTGTGACGTCCTTAGGTTAGTTAGGTTTAATTAGTTCTAAGTTCTAGGCGACTGATGACCTCAGAAGTTAAGTCGCATAGTGCTCAGAGCCATTTTGAAAACAATCACAAACTGCTCATAGTCATCTTCAAGATTGCTTTATGTATTATTCGAGCGAATACTTAGTACATAACATAGAGAACGATTATTTAAGGTAGACTGCACTACGGTTCTACCCCCTTCATGTTATTTCTCGCATATGAATTATGAGAATAAGACTGGGGTAATACGGGAACATCGGTGAAGCTGTTTTTCCCTCGCTTCATGTACATATGTAATGGAAGACCTAAACAGTTTCAGAGTACTCTCCTTGATCCACTGAACAGTAGCATAGGAAATTCACTGATGAGGAAAAATATGATCTCCACTATCCACCTGAACACTGAATGCTGTCCGGTGGTGTAGCAGACACATGAACTGATAAGGAAAATATGAGTATATAAGCAGAGCAAGGATAAATGAGAAATTCATTCTAGATGTGGAATGGGCCGGAAATGGGATTTTAACTAAGGGCATATCATATGGCCAGTCGGTTATGAGTGAACACTTCGCAAACGGCGAATCTGGTTATTCACGAGCTACAGTCCTGAGTATCTACAAACAGTGGTTAAAGGGTGGTGAAGCAGGGAGTAGGCTCACAGAACGTGTAGGTCTGAGGCTTCCCCACTCTATAAAGAACCATAGGCAGAAGAACTGAGTAGAATGTGGATGCTTCAAAATGATTCAAATGGCTCTAAGCACTATGGGACTTAACATATGAGGTCATCAGTCCCCTAGAATTAGAACTACTTAAACCTAACTAACGTAAGGACGTCTGCCCGAGGCAGAATTCGAACCTGCGACCGTAGCAGCTGCGCGATTGCGGACTGAAGTGCCTAGAACCGCTTGGCCACAGCGGTCGGCTATGTGGATGCAGGAAAATGTTTTTCGAAGCACGCCGTCCAACGCAGGTTGCTGAAAATTAGTTGCAAATGTAAACGACCTCGCCGAGCGGTTCTAGACACTTCCTTCTGGAACCGCGCGACTGCCACGGTCGTAGGTTCGAATCCTGCCTCGGGTATGGATGTGTGTGATGTCCTTATGTTAGTAACGTGAAGTTCTAAGTTCTAGGGGACTGGTGACCTCAGCAGAATGAAGCGTCTAGAACCGCTCGGCGAGGTCGTTTGCATTTGCAACTAATTTTCAGCAACCTGCGTTGGACGGCGTGCTTAGAGAAACATTTTCCTGCATCCACATAGCCTACCGCAGTGGCCAAGCGGTTCTAGGCACTTCAGTCCGCAACCGCGCAGCTGCTACGGTCGCAGGTTCGAATCCTATCTCGGGCACGGATGTGTGTGATGTCCTTAGGTTAGTTAGGTTTAAGTAGTTCTAATTCTAGGGGACTGATGACCTCATATGTTAAGTCCCATAGTGCTTAGAGCCATTTGAATCATTTTGAAGCATCCACATTCTACTCAGTTCTTCTGCCTATGGTTCTTTATAGAGTGGGGAATCCTCAGACCTACACGTTCTGTGAGCCTACTCCCTGCTTCACCAACCTTTAACCACTGTTTGTAGATACTCAGGACTGTAGCTCGTGAATAACCAGATTCGCCGTTTGCGAAGTGTTCACTCATAACCGACTGGCCATATGATATGCCCTCAGTTAAAATCCCATTTCCGGCCCATTCCACATCTAGAATGAATTTCTCATTTATCCTTGCTCTGCTTATATACTCATATTTTCCTTATCAGTTCATGTGTCTGCTACACCACCGGACAGCATTCAGTCTTCAGGTGGATAGTGGAGATCATATTTTTCCTCATCAGTGAATTTCCTATGCTACTGTACAGTGGATCAAGGAGAGTACTCTGAAACTGTTTAGGTCTTCCATTACATATGTACATGAAGCGAGGGAAAAACAGCTTCACCGATGTTCCCGTATTACCCCAGTCTTATTCTCATAATTCATATGCGAGAAATAACATGAAGGGGGTAGAACCGTAGTGCAGTCTACCTTAAATAATCGTTCTCTATGTTATGTACTAAGTATTCGCTCGAATAATACATAAAGCAATCTTGAAGATGACTATGAGCAGTTTGTGATTGTTTTCAAAATGGCTCTGAGCACTATGCGACTTAACTTCTGAGGTCATCAGTCGCCTAGAACTTAGAACTAATTAAACCTAACTAACCTAAGGACGTCACACACATCCATGCCCGAGGCAGGATTCGAACCTGCGACCGTAGCGGCCACGCGGTTCCAGACTGAAGCGCCTATAACCGCACGGCCACATCGGCCGGCGATTGTTTTCATCGGTAAAAGAAAGCGCGGGTAGAATAACTGAGAACCTTATTACTGTAAATTTCCCAAACTGGTACGCTGTGGGGACACTGCCATAAGAATATTTTGTTGAATGCGATGCAGGTAACATGGCCGTTTCAGCACTTGGACTGTAACTACGAATTCTTGTAGCTGGAAATATTTGGATTGGTGATCATTTGACATAACTAGTGTCTTTCGAAGTACGGAAATATGTCCTACGAAGTGCCCTTCACGCTTCGTATATCAGTCTACTGAGGAGCTACAATGTCATTTTTCCTAGCGGTTTCCACAAGACTTTGTTATAAGTTGCTTCACATGTTATCGAATTAAAAGTCAGTTACTCGTTTCGGAGTTACTGAATCTGTAGATGAATTTCAGTAATCCATACGCTAAAACACATTGATGGAAAATATCGCAAAACCAGAAAATAGTTGACGTAGACCACTGACATGTCGGGAATACATTTGTCTCGGTAACATCTATAAGTAATTAACATTGGAAGATCGCTGGTCAATATACGCGTGAGATACGCCATTGCAAATCCGAAATTCTGGTACATTAAAATCGGTGTAGCAGTCAGAATGTTCAATGCAAGCATGAAAACGTGCATCCATTATGTTGTCCAGGTAGCGGATGTCAGTTTGTGAGATCTGATTCCATGACTGTTGCACTTGTTCGGACAATACAGAGACGGTTAACACTGTTTTTATATGACGTTGTGACGCTTATAACCGCTGGGTTACCCCGGCCGGCGCGGCAGTGATGCGCTGTCTCACAGACCATGCTCATTTCCTAAAACTAGAAGTCAAGTAACTGAGCACAGTAAGAGAAGTGGTGATAGTGAAACATAAACTCAATGTATGTTATTTTAATTAAATATTGATTAATACGAACAACATATTAACCCTACCATTGAATCGGTATATATTCGAATGTTAACTGAGCACATGCAACTTGCAATATCTCTCTGTTTTTCCTTACTGAAAGAGAGTCCCTAGGAGTACAATAGTTTCCTTATTTCCTCCCGGAAGCCAAAAATCTGTTCGTTACAATTAGAAATTCACAATTACAAATTAACTCTGTCTCTTCTGCTGTTTCATACAGAGTACAGCTCTGTGGATTTGGCTCCATCTGACTCTGGGGCTGTAACTAATACTGAAATGATCAACACTCGAAGAAAGCTGTTTTACGACGCAGAAGCCTACTTCTCGGCATCACGCTGTCGTCACTGATGGCACGTCGACGCGACCTTAACTGAAGGACACGTAGCAGACGGCGCATGAGTCGGCCAGCTCTCGACGACGGTAATGTCCCCAATGATTGTTGTTTTCTTTATTGTTATTTCACTTCCCCGCGGGGGACTAGCTGGCTGCAGCCGAAGCAGCTCGTCAGCGCAAGGTTACAACAACTGCATCTAAAAATGGTAAAAACTTAGGAGAAGATTGTGAAAAAATACATATGTGGGCGGTAGTGACGATTTTTACATAAAAACAAGTGACAATAAACAAGGATTTGTAAAATACACATAGATAAAAATACTGATGGTTTTTTGAAACTTACTTGACTATTTTATATTACAGTTAAAATATAGTCACACTTGAACATCAATGATGCGATGGTGTAATGGTGATGCGACGTGAAACTCGAAAAATTGTCATGATAAAGGTGCGATGATGAGTATGATCGTGGGGCCCTGTAGAACAGCGAGTGGTGACTAGAAGTCGGGAAGGTAGATGAAGGGGGAAGGAGAAAATTGGAGGATTGTGTGAGGCGGAACGTCGTGATTAAGCTCGGAAAGAGGGGTATATCTCAGGACGGATTTCATCGTACGGGATTGGGAGCGGGAGAGAACGGATAAGGCATGGAGGTGCACGGAGGGTGGAATGTGGATGTAGTGTCGTGGCAGCAGAATACCTGGACTGGTGATTAGTGGGTGGAAAATTGGATGCTGGGACTAGGTTTTATGAAATATGTATCGGATTCGAAGGTGCTCTAGGAAGCGAAGAACGTTTCGAAAGTGGATGAGTTGGTACAGCATGGGAGTCGGAGAAGGTAGGCGAGGCGGAGTGCATTTCTATCCTGAATTTCAAGGGACTTAAAGAATTTGGACGAGGCAGAAATCTAGGCAGCGTTATTGTTGGCTAGGATGGGGTGGATAAGTGATATATAGGTGAGAATAATAGTAGAAGTGTGTAGACCACAAGTGCGTCCTGTTAGGAATTTTAGTAGTTTTAGTCGGTTTCGGCTTTGTGTTGGATGGTAAGAAAATGTACATTCCATGTCGAGATTTAGTCCTAAATACTTTACATTGTTAGTCCGAGGGATGGGTTGGTTGGAGATGGAGAGATGGAAATCTGTACTACGGAAAATCCGAGCGGAACAATTAAAGTTAGTGGCTTGGCTTTTCTGTAGTTTGACTTGAAGTTTCAACGCATTGCACCAATCGACTAGGAGATTCAGGTGGCGTTGTATGGAGGCATGGGAGAGCTGTAGGGTATGATGAGCGGCTAGATAGGTGGTGTCGTTAGCATATTGCAGGAGGTACATTGATGATGGCGGCTTGGGAACGTCTGAAATGTACAGTATGTGAAGGAGAGGTGAGAGGACCGAGCCTTGAGGCATACCTGCCTCAGGGTGAAAGATGCGGGAGCAGGCATGGTTGATTGTGACGTATGTAGGATGGTGTTGAGGGAAGGATGGTATAAGGCGGACACAGTTAACTGGGAGTGCATAGGTTTGTAGCTTGAAGAGCAGTTCAGAATACCACACCCAGTCAAAGGCTTTTTGGTTATCAAGGGAGGAAAATATAGTGGACTTTATTTATTCATTTGATGGGAGATTAGGTGGGTAAGGTGAAGAAGTGAGTCGTTAATGGAACAATTGGGACGAAAGCCTCATTGGGTACTGGGAATCTGAAGGTGGGTTGCAAGGTGCTTCAAATGGTCCAAATGGCTCTGAGCACTTTGGGACTTAACTTCAGAGGTCATCAGCCCCTAGAACTTAGAACTACTTAAACCTAACTAACCTAAGGACATCACACATATCCATGCCCGAGGCAGGATTCGAACCTGCGACCGTAGCGGTCGTGTGGTTCCAGACTGTAGCGCCTAGAACCGCTCGGCCACCCCAGCCGGCTGCAAGGTGCTGATGGAGTCATTGGGTAAGAATAGTTTCAGACCTTTTTGCTAAAAACCGAGGTGATGCTGATAGGTCGATATGACGAGCTCTACGAGTGTGGTTTATCAGGTTTCGGGACGAGGAGGACTTTGGACGTTTTCCACTGCTCTGGAAGAAACTGTATACAAGATTGTATCGTAAAAAATGGCAAGGGTTTCGTGATGAGCTCTCAGACATTCCTTGAGGTGCTGTGTAAGTACTGGAAGCTAGAAGCGAGAGGTGGGATAGTTGTGTTAGCACGCTCATACACATAAGGGTCGATCGTGCGCTCAAAGTTGGGATCATGTGTGATGACGAATCTGTCCTCCAGGTAGGATGCGAAGGGTTGTCTTCGGTGAGGTTGCCTGGAAGCGGTCTGTAGTTATGGAAGATTGGATAGTTGGGAGTGGGGTTGTTTCTGTAGGGTCTACGGAATGCTCTCCAACACAGTATAGTGTTTGTAGGTGTTTCGTTTAGTTTAGTGAATGTCATATGTCAGTCCCGACGTCGTTTGGTTTGTAACTGCAAACGTATCTCTGGAGTTACCATGTCATCGTCACGAGTACGAAGGAATTCTCTGTAGATGCGACGGGATTCTTGGCGCAGGGTAAGAGCACGTGGGGGAGGTGGAAGGTCGTAGTAAAGAGCTCGGAGTGGATAATGTTGGAAATGGCATCCGAGACGGTGTGTGTAGGAAGTCAGTCTCACTTTGGATGTCGTCAAGATTGTTCCACAAAGATCTCTGGGTTTCCTGAAATAGCTATTTTCCAGGATGAGACGTTCTGCCTTCTAGTGACTCGTGACCGGACGTGAACGTGGTCTTGAGATGCGGCCAGTGACCTCTTGCTGTTGCTTGGCGAGGTGCCTGGTGGTCCGTAGTTCACGGGACGCCTACTGGATATCTGGAGTATACTTGAAAATCTCGCGTGGCTGCGACGGACCACGTTTCCGTGAAACGTCCGTTATAGAAGTCTTGTGTGTTGTGGTTGGTGGCCCTGGGCGAAACAGCACAACAGAATTCGTTGGAGTCAGCGACAGCCACTTCCGATCATTGTAGCGCAGAGGGTCACCGGGCGCCCAGAAAAAATGCAAGCCTCTCGTGGCAGGTCTCCGAACTAAGTGTCAGGAGCATTCCGGAGTTTCGGTGCCTGGACACTAGTAGAAAGAAAAAAATAAGATGCAGTTTGTGGGCCAAACGCCCCTTAGGAGTAGACCCTGAAGGATGGAAGAAGTGAAAGTAGTCCATCCTGAAAAATACGGGTTTGAGGAAACAGCGCAATCGTAAAATTACTTCGGGCAGTGCTACTGGATTTTTATTAAAGTAGGAGTCCGCCCCCGGTAGCTGAGTGGTCAGCGCGACAGAATGCCAATCCTAAGGGTCCGGGTTGGATTACCGCCTGGGTCGGAGATTTTCTCCGCTCAGGGACTGGGTGTTGAGTTGTCCTAATCTTCATCACTTCATCCCCATTGACGCGGAAGTCGCCGAAGTGACCATAGTCACAGGACATTTTTTTACTAGAGTAGGAACCAGTGGGTAGCATAATCCTACCAAAATTTTATTTATATATATATATATATATATATATATATAAATGGTTCAAATGGCTCTGAGCACTATGGGACTCAACTGCTGAGGTCATTAGTCCCCTAGAACTTAGAACTAGTTAAACCTAACTAACCTAAGGACATCACAAACATCCATGCCCGAGGCAGGATTCGAACCTGCGACCGTAGCGGTCTTGCGGTTCCAGACTGCAGCGCCTTTAACCGCACGGCCACTTCGGCCGGCTATATATATATATATATATATATATATATATATATATATATATATATATATATATATATATAAGGTCCCTGAAGAACAGTTAGCCCAGATATTTTGTTCGAAGAAAACGCATCGAGTGTCACCTAAGGACGGACCTACATCTGATGGTAATTCCAGCTCAGTTGCACAGTTCGTTTTTTAATTGTCCTTCTTACCCTGGCAAATTCAAAATACTATCAGCCTCGTAGAATGTGCATTTAAATGATGGTGTGATGGAAACTACAGACGTAGACGTTGTTAGCTTAAATGAACGTCGTTTATGATGCATCGTTTCGTCATCTCTCACCTTACTGATTTGTATGTAGCGCGAAGCATATTATCCTGTTACGAACGTTTCATTGTCGTGTTAAATAGTCACTGATGACTGGGGGAGTGCCAGATTTTATCGTCTTGAAGAATGTGTTGCATAGTGGCTATGCAGACTCAGAACTATCCCGGCTGTCCTCGTGCCAACAGCATCATTGTAATTTCAGGTGGGAATAGTTAACGAATTAAATTTAAAAATGTTTCTCGGTCATTCCAGTTAGCGACTACTGTATGAGATCCGAGATTTTTGGAGTGTGACAATGGTATCTTTGCATTTGTCTTGGAACTGCAGTACACCAAATTAATTCGACGACACAGGGTTTCGACATTATAGTATACTATGTTTTACCAGAGTAGTGTACTATTTATTTGATGGTGTACGAACATCCTCCTGAACTCTATTGGCTTATTGATAATAGTAGCTATGCCACACTACTTGTCGTGCAACGTACGAAAGACTGCAGACCGGCTAAAGATCGGGTAGGTTTTAACAGATAGAGGACGTGCGTATGGACTAAGAGTACTAATAAGCAGAAGGTAGGTCTCTGTTATCTGTAATCGATGACGTGTCCCCGTTAATACTCCGCTTATGCCTCCAGACAGCCCGTTCTATTACACTTCACTAACGTTTCAAATGTGAACTGCATAACACGATTTTTGTTTCATGACTGATTCAAGGTATCAAAACGAAGTTTTCGGCAAGTGAGGGCGTAGAGTGGGACACTTAATTTTCTTAACTCTTGTATAAAATGAGATAGTGAATCAAGTATGCTCTTTAAATGGTGCGCTGCACAGTTTTTAATGGGATTAGACAGCCCCTTAAAAACCAATGCGGTGATGTATTGCTTGTTACCTAGCGGTGTTTTTACCGGAACAACCGATTCCGAAAACCTTCAATTTCAGCTTTGGTACGTTTCTCGGATACATTTGGAAAAACTGTTACTTCACAGTACTTTCCCTATCAAGAACTCTCTACTGCCGTTAGAAACAGTCCGTCGTTCCATTAAAATAATATCTCCGTTGGCTGGTACAGGACTCACGAGGATTAAACGCAACTACCTCTCTCTCCATGCGATAATTTGCAGAAATCTTGAACCATTCACTATGTTAACCTTGTGTATTTAGAGATGCAGATATAGAGATAACAAGTCAGACAGTAGAGTGGGAGTAGTGCTATCTAGTACGTGCCAGCGTACCGATGCAAATGTGCTGTGATTACGTTGCTATCTCCGGCGGTACTCTGTTTATAGAGCCGTGTTTATAGCGTCGTGTTCCACAGTAGCCTCGGTCCCACATGTTGAACGACGCAGTACACGTAAGCCCATTAATACCGTGTCACTGCTTACGTACAACTAACAATGTATTGTCTACAGTGACTATGTTGAGTAAATGTAAAGGTAATCTTTACATCCATGTGATACATTCTGTACTACAAGGATTCACCGTGGTGTTCAGAAATTCTTCTTCCAGTGTAATTTAAGGGGACGGGAAAACTGGTAACATATTGTGACGGAATTTTCCTGCCGTTTCTTCTTTCTTTTCCTGTAATGAATGTTATGCTTGTACCTGAAAAGCGAAAAATTTCTGTAAATGCATGTGCTGTATATTTTCTGTTAGAGGGTGCTATGCCCAGAGGGATTAATATGTGTGTAAAATCAGACGGACAAACAGGTGAATGTAGGTGGAAACAAGGAAGGAAGGAGAAGGTTTTCGCGCGGTTTTTCTGGGTATCGAATCCTATAAGCATTTGAAAGACCCAATGACTAACAATTAAATAAAAATTGGTACAAAGGATTGAATAAAGAACGTTTGATACTGATTAAAGTTGTTGCAATTATGCAGTCAATTTATGAGCATTATAGAGTTAAAGTGTGAGCTATAAACGTTGGAAGAATGTTGAGTTCTACTGAATTATGGCAGGGAATGACCGCTTAGTTAATACTGCTACTGTGAAGGCATAAACATAGAATTGCTTTATGGATGGATGATGATGTTTGGTGTGCGAGGCGCTCAACTGCTCGGTTATCAGCGCCCATACAATTCCCAATATTTTCTCAGTCCAGTCTCGCCACTATCATGAATGATGATGAAATGATGAGTGCAACACAAACAGCCAGTCTGCAGGCGGGGAATATCCCCAACCCGGCCGGGAATGGAACCCGGGACCCCGTGATACAGAGGCAGCAACCCTAGCCACTAGACCACGATCTGTGCACTTTACTGATGGAACCCCAACACTTACGTTTCGGGCTATGCTGTCAAGTATTGTAAAACGGTATTGTGAGTAAATTGAAACTATTAATCCCAGCTGGATTCATACATTGCTCACAATTTATTTGTACTTTCGAGAAAAGTTGTTTTATTCAAACCAGTTTGTACCCCAAGAGCGTAAATAATTATTTTAGTATATATTCCCAGGAGCTCAAGAAAATCGTCACGCCATTTTCGCTGCCTCAGCGGAGGCAGTGCTTATAGCATCACTCGTCATCTTCACAAGTCACGAGGTAGGAGGGGCTTCTTTGTATAGATATATCCTAACGCATCGAACAACGCTGACGGTAAAAGTGGAAAAAATAAACAGAGTCAAGTGTGCATAAGGAGAGCCAACCTACAGTGTCATCTCTTAAGTGTATAAACTAAGTATATTTAGAAGCAAACACGCAGACGAAGCTAACTAACTCGACATTTTGCAAATTTACTTATAATGCAACATATGTGGCCACGAAACGTAACTAGCGACTAGTTAAATGATACAGGCTTTGGCGTTAATAACATAAGTATTTCAAGTTCGTTAACAATGTGAACCAGAAGATACGTGATCGCGGAAGCGTAACTAGCGACACGTTGAATGATACACTCAAATGGCTCTGAGCACTATGGGACTTAACATCTGAGGTCATCAGTTCCCTAGACCTTAGAACTACTTAAACCTAACTAACCTTAGGACATCACACACATCCATGCCCGAGGCAGGATACGAACCTGTGACCGTAGCGGTCAAGCGGTTCAAGACTGAAGCGCCGAAAACCTCTCGGCCACACCAATGATACACTCCTTGGTACCAATGACATATTTAATTCAAGTTTATTAATACGGTAATTCAGGAGATACGCGTGACCTATTAAGAATTTTCTTGTTTCTGTTAGGGAGGTACGGTACTGAATAGAACTGGGGAGTAGATGAATTTGTGGCACAAATTGACTAGAAGGGATCGGTTAGTAAGACACGTTTTGAGACTTCAAGGGATCATCAATTTAGCCTGCCTTAGTGGCCGAGCGGTTCTAGGCACTACAGTCTGGAACCGCACGACCGCTACGGTCGCAGGTTCGAATCCTGCCTCGGGCATGAATGTGTGCGATGTCTTTATGTTAGTTGGGTTTAAGTAGTTATAAGTTCTAGGGGACTGAATACCTCAGAAGTTAAGTCCTATAGTTCTCAGAGCCATTTGAAAAAATGGTTCAAATGGCTCTGAGCACTATGTGACTCAACTGCTGTGGTCATCAGTCCCCTAGAACTTAGGACTACTTAAACCTAACTAACCTAAGGACATCACATACCTCGGCCCGAGGCAGGACTCGAACCTGCGACCGTAGCAGCAGCACGGCTCCGGACTGGAGTGCCTAGAACTGCACGGCCACCGCGGCCGGCGAGCCATTTCAACCATTTGATCATAATTTAGTATTAAAGGAAAGCGCGGAAGGTTTAAATCGTAGAGGGAGACCAAGGTATGAATACACAAAACAGATTCAGAAGGATGTAGGTGCAGTAGTTATTCGGAGATGAAGAAGCTTGTAGAGGATATAGCAGCATAGAGAATTTCATCAAACCAGTTTCTGGTCTCAACAACAAACAATAGGGATATAAAGCCCAAGCAGTCAAGATCGAACTTGAAAATTTCTTTGCATGGATTGATTACTAGATTCATCAAATGATCCAGCCATTCTCAGATGTAAGACATAAAAAAAACTTTTTCCATGTTAGCAACATACAAGAACTTTAAGAACTGCACAATATAAGCCGTTGTATGTTGCCAACGTCGAGAAAAATTCGGTTCATATTTTAGATCTGAAGGTGACTGCATTGTTAGGCGATAGTAGTAACCGATCCTTAGACCTGAATATAGCTAGGTTATTAGCGTAAACTAATAATCAATCCAAATAAAGAAGCCTTCATGTGCGACCTTGACGTCTTGGGTTTTATATCCCTAACAGAAACAAAAATAATTTGCAGTAGATCGCTCATATTTCCTGATTTACAATGTCAACGAACTGGCATTAGTTATGTAATTGACATCAAGGTATGTATCATTTAACGTGTCGCTAGTTAAAAAATCCGCATAAACTGTTGTATGTTGGTAACGTGGCAGAAATCCATTTCGTATCTTATATTTGAAGATGGCTAGAGTTTTAGTCGAAATTAGTAATCAATCCAAATAAAGAAGAAGAAACTTTCATGCACGATTTTGACATGATTGGTTTTAAATCCCTAATGTAAATACATAATGAACGGTATGCAGTTTTAATTAGCAAAAAATCAATTTTTCGGTTTACAGGTATCGATTGAAGCATGTGTGATGTTAATTTAATCAACAGTGAGAGAATATTATCCGTGACAGTAAAGGAAGAATAGCCCAGTCATAAAGATATCCAACAGAGTGGAGTGATCCCCACAGACAGCGAGGTCGCAGAATTATTCGGCGTGATAAATGTGAAATGGGCGAGCATGCAGTGCGGAGTTTTTGTAGTGGAGCACTTGGCCAGCAACAGCACGCCAGGAAACGCCATATCAGGTCGTGGAGAGGCTGACTGACACTGACAGACACCGTTAACCACCCGAATAGGGGAAGGGGATACCAGTGACATTGGCGAGCTTAGTAGCACAGTGTGTCAGCCAAAATGTTCAACAATGAATCTCAATCTGCTGTTTAATTCCTTTTTAACGCATATACTTATAGAGAAATTATATTGGTTGGATAAAAAGTAGTAGCACCACTTCTGTAATTCATACGAGACTTTACTGATAGGCATTTTTAATATTCCCTCAGTATAATAGCCCCGCATCTCCGTCATGTTTCCCCACACAGATGGAAGACATCGTACACCGCCATTGCGACCATCTTTCTCGATGTCTCGGAAGGGCCGCCCTATTGCACGGATGATGTCATCATGTGCTGTAGCGCATGCTGCGAAGAGTTTTATTCATTTTGGCGAATAAGTCGTAACAACTTTGTCTCAGATCGGGTGAATACGGTAGACGTTCCAATATCTCCCATTCCCACACACGCGGGAACTCCTATACGGTGTTCAATGTGTAGCATCGTGTATTGTGGTGAAGGATGGTTGGACACAGTCCGTTGTCGACCCACATGCTGCA
Organism: Schistocerca americana; assembly: GCF_021461395.2. Classification (NCBI taxonomy): domain Eukaryota; kingdom Metazoa; phylum Arthropoda; class Insecta; order Orthoptera; family Acrididae; genus Schistocerca; species Schistocerca americana. The sequence goes on from NC_060119.1 coordinate 1,064,060,131, forward strand.
GGGAGGGAAGGAGCTCAATTGTCATGTTGTGCATGGGAGTACGTGCTGAATAGAGCCTTTCTTGAATGACATCCCTATCATCCCAAAACACTTCCAGCAATATCGGCGCCGTTTGGTATGGCAATGATGCATCACCGAAACCACACGCCGTGCTTGAAAACATTGTTGTGTGCTCCGACCACTAGCCACTTCTGTTTTGATCCATGCGTGTTCTTCTTGTTTCCTAAACGCACTATTAGGGAGCTTGAACTGACTTCCCGCTCTTTAAGACAATGTAGATTGCAACTGACTCAAACACAGCAGTTGTTGCCCACTGCACTATTTCAGCTGACCCACCATCAGCTACTGACAGTATGCATGTTATCGGATACACATCCCCCATGTAATGGCAGTGTTGCCACTACTTTTTATACAAACGTAGCATTAGTTCAGCCTAACTTAGGAAGCCAAGTTCTTCACGCGTTATGGGTATGTTTTCGTAGTTAGAAAATAATAATTTAAACAGAAGATACCGTCACAACTGTTGTGGGGGTGGAAAACAGCTTCGCCGCGCGGGATTAGCCGAGCGGTCTGAGGCGCTGCAGTCACGGTCTGTGCGGATGGTCCCGGCGGAGATTCGAGTCCTCCCTCGGGCTTGGGTGTGTGTGTTTGTCCTTAGGATAATTTTGGTTAGGTGGTGTGTAAGCTTAGGGACTGATGACCTTAACAGTTAAGTCCCATAAGTTTTTACACACATTTGAACTTTTTGAAGAACAGCTTCAGATTGAACACCATATGAAGCATTTTGCGAAATGTTGAATAACAAATGTAGCTTCAACGTTGGAAGAACTGTTGCTCTAGAAAGCATCTGGGAAGAGCTCTGCTTTTTCTGAGAGATATACGACTAAATGTACGTCTGTCGCAAGGATGATTATTATAAGAACTACTTCTGGTCTGTTGTCATGTCGCATAACAACCCTTTTAGTTGCTGACTAAAAGTGATAGTTTTTTGTGTACTAAGTATAATTTACCAATTTAAACAATATCGTGGTTGTTAAATGCAAAATATTTAAATGTCGTGTTTGTAGGGCCTCCCGGCAGGTAGATGGTTCGCCTGGTGCAAGTCTTTAGATTTGACGCCACTTCCGCGACTTGCGCGTCAATGGGCATGAAATGATGATGATTAGGACAACACAACACCCAGTCTCTGAGCGGAGAAAATCTTCGACCCAGCCGGGAATCGAACCCGGACCCTTAGGATTGACATTCTGTCACGCTGACCACCTTTTTTTTTCTTCGTATATCCATAATTAAAACGGACTACTTGGGACGTCAGCGGGTATAATATATGTTAAAAATGACGTAATTCCTCCAGCTGTGTTAAGGTGTTGGTCTTATTGGCAACTAGTTTCGATGTTGTTACAACATCATCTTCAGGCCCTAAATACAGCATACCATACATAAACAACCAATGCAACAACAGTAATTTATGAGTTGTTATGCAAAACAATTCTATTATAACCATATTACATAATGGATAATTTTTATGAAACTAATTAAATTTTTGGTCATTTCTGTTGAAATTCCATCCCTCTGGACGTAGCCATTTACGTGGTATCACAAAATACAAATGAAGCTGTATATGCAAAATCGTTTTATTATAAGGTAATATCAAGTATTAAAAAATGGGAGTGTATAAAAGATTAAGCGACAAGCCGTTGTTCTAATGGATAATAATATAGGCGCGGAACTTTGTATATTATTTTTTATTTTTATTTTTTTAAAATAATGAACTATATAAAGGCGAACATACGCGTTGACCATCAGACATATGTTAGGTAAACGTTGTTTACTAGAAGTGAACGGTGGGCAAGGTAGAGTTACGTTTGTAAAATTCTGTACTATTGTCATACTAAGGTAACAGTGGCGTAATTTACTTAGACAACTTCGTTCCTAACACCAAGAAAGAAATGATAAGGGACCTAAGTGGGTCAGCCAATGATAAGGCTGCTTTAGAATATATGTACGATAAATGTTAGAAGTTGATTCGGAGTAGTTTGCGTCGTATCTGTAAGAGTTACGTATGAATGCATCGAATATTCTGATCCTCGATACTATAAGTGGACTACTTCCACGATATCGTATCTTTGGCGCTGAAGTTGTCTTAGTTACGATCTTTGAACCACTAGTTTTAACTTCATATCAGTTACTACCTGCCTTCCGCATGGAACACGCCTATCTCACCACTGACCACTAGTGTTGAACACTTACGGTTACTTGTAAACAAGTATGCTGATTTACTTGTAAATGTTATCTACTTAGACGTCCTACATGTCGTAATAACGGAGCACAACCATTTCTCCGTTGCCTACTTAGACGTCCTACACGTAATAACAACGAAGCACGACCGTTTCTCCGTCCGCTTGCCGCGTGTTACTGTTACATTGCTTTAGAATGACGCAGCTTCCTTTTAGGTTTAATGTCAACAGGTTGACGGTACTTGAATTTTTTTCCCCTACGTGAAGATATTGTTCTGTTTTGTACTGATTACAAGTTATGGTTCACGTGATTATACCTACGTTGGAGTGCAATATGTTGTTTCTTCGATGAGTGTATGTATGCGTCGAAAAGTCTGGTTCTCGGTACTGTAGGTGGAACACTTCCACGATTTCGTATCCTTGGTGCTGAAGTTACCTTAGTTACAATTTATGAACCACTAGTTTTGATTTCGTACTTGTCACTACATGCCTTCCGCATGGAACACGCCCATCTCACCACCGACTACTAGTGTTAGCGACTTATGATCGCTATCCACAAGTATGATGAGTTACTTGTAAAATGTTGTCTACTTAGATGTCCTACGCCTCATAATAACGAAGTACGACCATTTCTCCGCCCGCTTACGACCTGTTACTGTTACATCACTTTTAGTATGACTTAGCTTTCTTTGTAGATTCAACGTCAACTTGCTTGCCGATACTTGAACTGTGTCCCCGCGTGTAGATATTCTGCTGTTTAATACTGATTATAAGATAGTAGTTCACGTGTTTATATCCGCTTATATGTTCTAACTTCGATGAGTAACTTGCCCTCCTTAGACAGATTTTATACTTGCTGCATTATCAACTTCCGTTATTATAGTCAGTCTGTCTTAATCAGTAAATTGGTCTTACAGTCAAAATAATTGTACTTCCAACTTTCATGCTTGTTTCTTGTAAATCAGTGGGTAACCGATATGCTTTAACTACAAAATATATAAAACTGAATTATAAAGATAAGTAAAATGAATGAGTCTCCATGTTGTAGTAGTGATTGGTCCAGTAGACTATTTGCCGATAGTAAATAGAGATTAAGCGCATCAATGATCGTAATTAACTGGAATTGACACTCGACGAGATCACATACTTAATACATAAGTTACACATCATGTATTTTACTGAGTGGCTGTGTTTGTGTGTATTTATTATAGGAACAACAAATAGGGTACATATATGACCGTTTATTTCATTACCTAGATTGCTTCTGTTTAGAGCATTGTCATGTACCTGATCGTGCTTTTGACCATGTAAACTTACTGGAATTGGTTATTTTAGACTTTCGTGATAGCCTTCGATAAGACACCGACATAGAAATTATTTCAGTAACGTTAACTTATACTTTCATTGGATTGAATAGTTTTTTAAATTGATTGGTTTGTATTTTACACTATTGACTACCTTGTGTTAACTGGGTTTCACACTATTTTTTTCGGTCCCTTATCATTTCTTTCGTGGTGTTAGGAACGAAGTTGTCTAAGTAAATTACGCCACTGTTACCTTAGTATGACGACAGTACAGAAATTAGCAAACGTAACTCCAGTCTACCTTGTCCACCGTTCACTACTAGCAAACAATGTTTACCTAACATATGTCTGATTGGCAGTGAGTGTGTTCTCATTTTTGTAGTTCATTATTTTAAAAAAATAAAAATAAAAAATAATAACATACCATGTTCCACGCCTATATTATTATCCATTAGAATAACCGCTTGTTGCTTAAGCTTTTATATACTCCATTTTTTAAAACCTGGTATTAACCTATAATAAAACGATTGTGCATATACAGCTTCATTTGTATTTTTTTCATTTTGTCCGTTGTTAATCGTTTTTTGGTCGTTGCGGACGTCACATGACCTCCGTTCAAGTTCGTTGTTCATCCTTTCACTCAGTTTTTATTACAAAGGCGAACCAGCTCTCTGACCGCACACGCTGAGCTACTGTGCCCGCGTCCACTCAGCTACTGGGGGCGCACCTTAAGAACTTAAACAAAATGATAAAGTGATCCTATTATTGTGAAAGACGCGCTCCTGCCGTCGTAGCGGAAGGAGCTCTCAGCCGGTGATGGCCGGTGCAACGGTAGCTATTGGGGTTTAGGCCTCGCTGACCGCTCTGCTCTACAGAGAGTTCCTTTCGAGGCGCCAGTAGCGCTCGGTTGATCGGCGGAAGGTTGAGCTTGCTCCCTTTCGTCGAGAAGCCGCGTAGCTCGCGGAGAAGCTCTATTGTCGTCAAGAGTCACTGACTCACAGTAACCCGTAACTTCGGTTACAAATCTAGCGAGACTCTCTCGTTCTTTGTTAGGGTTGATCAGTGCCAGGGGCCCGTTCACGTCGGACCACCCCGCGTACTGTAGGCCACTTCTCTTCCTCCGCACCTCCTTTAGGTGCCGCGCCACTGCACCAACGGCGCACGGTAGGCCGTAGGGTATTCCCCCTCTTCGTAGGACCTACTATTAGCCTTTTCTTCTCAGAAAAAGCATAATTGTCGTGCCCACCCACACCAAATAAAGCTCCTGCAAACACACGATGGCAGATTCCGCCGGTGTTTCCCCCGCCCTAACCCGCAGCAAGGCTGCAGCTAAAGAGGCGCGAGAGTCGGCTGTTCCCGTCGACGTCAGCGTCCCGCTTGCCGCTGTTGAGGAGGTGTTGGCCGACAAGGACCGGCAGATCGCTGCGCAAGCGCAGGAACTGCTGAGCCAGCGTCGATTAATAACCGACCTCTGCGGCACAAGTGAGTCCCCCACGCGGACAAGTACACTCCATATAACATTACATTCACCTGCATCTGGTGACTCATGCACCACTGTCCCACTGCGGCAACCGACTCCAACGGCGGAACCGGCAGCCGCAGATGCGGACACAGAACAACACTACACTGGGCCCTGGCAGGTGGAGGGCCCACGACGCAAACAAAGAAACACCACGCAAACAAGCGAGCAAACACCCTCGCAAGGTAGCCGAAAGGCGCTGCTACCTACACCAAAACCCGCGCTTCATGTTAGGAACACCAATGCTACAACAACAAACACGACCCGACCTGCGGTCAGCAACACCACACAAGCACCAACCGCAGCTACGCCCACACAACAGAAGACTGGTTTTCCCCCAGTCGTAATCCAGAACTACGGGGACCTCAGCGTCCTCAACACAACATTCGCGGAAAGGCACTCACCTTGCACGCTACACACGAAGTACTCTGGGGATAGGGCCTCACTGTACGTATCAACTAACAGTGAATATAAAGATCTCCTTATCTTCCTCAAAGAAAAGGAAATCGAGCACTATACGTACAGGACCGCCGAAGAACGGACACAGCAGTACGTGGTAAAGGGGGTGGACCCCAACACCCCAAACAACACAGTACAAGCGGCGCTTAACTTCCTTGGATTCGACTGCAAAAGTGCTTCCAGGATGACAGGCTTCCGCTCCCACCACCGTCTACCACACTACCTGGTTGAGATGGCCGATACGGCCGCCTCCCGCGGCCTTCTCCAGATAAAAAGCCTTCTGCGGATGGACGTAAGGGTAGAAATCTACGAACCGCCACAAGTCCCCCAACAATGTAACAACTGCCAGCGGTTCGGTCATTCGGGCCTCCGCTGCGGCCTGGCACCCCGTTGCCGCGGATGCGCTGGCAATCACGCTTCCAACGCATGTACACTAATACATGAAAACATACGCCGTTGCGCCAACTGTGGCCAAGCCCATGCGGCCAACTACAGGGGCTGCAACGTATACAGAGAGGCGCAGAGGCGCAAAAACCAACAGTCGAAGCCACCCAACGTCATAACACGACCAAGGCCCGCACCAAACCCTGTCAGGAACGGAGTGTCGTTCGCCATGGCTACACGCCCTGGAGGAGCAGTGCAGGCCGCGGAACCTCTGCGCCCAGCACACACACCTATCACAACCGCTGCGACAGCAACACAATTGTCTCAGCCAACACACGACACTGCACCCACACCGGTACCAACACCAGCCCCCAGAAACAACACGACCCCACCCCCTGTAGCCACTACCTGCGAACCTACACATGTCACACATGAAAACACACTAACACAGGGAGCCCCAGAACCGAAAACCCAGAGAAGGCGTAGGCGAACACGTGGAAACAGGAGCGGGAACACGCGCGCACCACAACAGAATACCCAGCGACAACAAAACGATGACATACAGACACACAGTCAGCAAGCCAGCAACACCAGCACACACACTACTCCTCCCCCCAACACATCTAATACACAGCCACCACAAAATGTTCCACGCAACAACACCACAAGCGCCAGCCCATCCATAACGCCAACACCCGCACCAGCGGCCGCTAACACCACAACTGAGCCACAGGCCGACACACACAACGCCAACACAACATCCGGGGGTTTATTGGAAACACTATTCCCCCGTCACACGACCACCCAGATCCTTCACAAGATCTGGGCGGCCGTCGCCACACTCCTTACACAGCTCACGACTGCCCAACCCGGGCAGTACTGGGCTGCCATACAAACAGCATTCACCACACTGTTTACACACATACATGGATAACACACCACACCCCGCCCCCATCGCAAACAACCAGACACTGACACAGATCCTGTTCTGGAATGCAGACGGGATCAATAACAAAAGGGCGGAATTCGCCGCGTTCATGGAGCGTAAGGGTATCCTTATCGCACTGCTGAGCGAAACTAAGCTCAAACCACGCAACCAACTAAACTTCACCGGCTACTGCGTCTATCGTACCGACCGACCAGACGGCTCCGGTCACGGCGGAACAGCCATCATCATACACAAAGACATAGAACACACAAACATAGTGCTCCCCGAACTCGAAAAACTAGAGGCAACCGCCGTCAGGGTCGTGTTCAACGGAGCCTACACTACACTGGTGTCAGTATACAACAGCCCTAAAAACATCAAAACACGCGACATCAGCACAATACTCAACACATCACCGCGCGTAATAGCCGCTGGAGATCTTAACGCAAAACACCCGGACTGGAACTCACGAATACGAAACTCCAACGGCAAGAAATTATACGAACATGCACTAGGACGAAACTACATCACACTAGCGCCGACCGAACCGACGCACATTCCCTACCGGAGGGGACACAGGCCAGACGTGCTAGACATGGCTCTCATCAAGGGCATAACAACGACACTCAACGTTGTCGTTGAAAACGATCTGCCCTCAAATCACCAACCCGTTATACTATACATTGAAGAAACACTGCAGAACATGGAACAACGCAGGATGTTAGACTACAGGCGCGCGAATTGGACCCAGTTCAAGGAAGCGCTTGACAGTCGCATCCCACCAACCCACGCGTTTAACGAGACAGCCCAAATTGACGAGGCAGTCGAAACCCTCACCGGCGCCGTCCAGGACGCAATAGCCAACACCATACCAATCCGCACGCCACAACAACACAGTGCTGCCCTGCCCCAGGAAATCCTGGGCCTAATCTCAATGAGGAACCGCCTCAGGAGACACTGGCAGCGTACCAGGCGCCAGCACTTCAAACGGCACATTAACAGGCTCCAGGGTATAATCCGGGAAAAAATACAAACATTCAAGACACAACAGTGGGACCAGAAACTCGAAGGGCTAGACACCACGCGGCCTGGCGTGTGGCAGCTAGCCCGACACTTCACCAGGGAGAAACTGTACACCCCCACGTTACAAGGGCCAGACGGACCAGCATATTCGGCGGAAGAAAAAGCGGAACTGATGGCCCTCACACTCGCAGCGTCATTCACACCGAACCTGGATCCCTCAGACCCAGCATTCACACTTGATACGGACCAGGAGGTCACACGCATCTTGGCCCAACCAGCGCGCAACAACATCCGACAAGCTAGTACAGCAGAAATCAAATGGGCCATCATGCACACCACAGCTAGGAAGGCCCCTGGTCACGATGGCATTCAAAACCGTGTCCTCCAGGAGTTCACGGACAAAGCTGTAGACTACCTTGCACACATTACGAATGCCATACTCAAACACCAACACTTCCCCGCCTTTTGGAAGACGGCCAAGGTCCTGATGTTCAGGAAGCCGGGGAAAGACCACTCCCTCCCACAAAATTACCGACCCATCAGTCTGCTGAGCGCGCTCAGCAAGATCGTTGAGAAGGTAATATTAAAACGACTCACCAGGCACTGCATCACAAACGACACCCTGAGACCGGAGCAATTCGGTTTCAGGAATCACCACTCAACAACACAACAACTCCTCCGCGTCGTTGAATACATAACACACGGATACAACACAAGCAAGGCAACTGGGGCGGTGTTCCTGGACATCGAAAAGGCTTTCGATCGTCTATGGCACAACGGCCTAATACGCAAACTCAGTGATGCAGGGTTCCCCGACGGGCTCGTACGTCTCATACACTCATATCTCACGGACAGGAGTTTCAACACTGACGTGCAGGGCAAACAATCGACACGACATGGTATACAGGCAGGAGTACCCCAAGGAAGTATCCTAGGGCCCTTACTGTTTAACCTCTACATCAACGACCTCCCAGCTACACATAACACGACGGTAGCAATCTACGCGGATGACACTGCCATCCTTGCGCAAGATTGGAAGCCGTCTAACATTAACTCACGACTACAGACCGCACTCAGAACGGCGGAGCCTTGGCTGGTGAAATGGCGTGTTAGAGTAAACGTCGACAAGTGCGAGGCCGTTCTGTTCACTAGAAGACCGAAGCAACTGCGCAAACATCAGCACTGCAACCCAATAACACTACACACACGCCCAATACGTTTCCGCGAGAAGGTCAAATACCTCGGTGTCTGGCTGGACAGGAAACTACTCTGGGGGGACCACATTCAACACGTGACCAACAAAGCTAACGCGAGGCTCAAACAACTCTACCCTATGCTTAACAGGCGTAGCACACTAAACAGGAGGGTGTCTAGGTCCATGTACATGACACTTATTAGACCCCTGATGACGTACGCAGCCCCTGTCTGGGGATACGCTGCGCCAACTCGCCTGCGCCGTCTGCAGCTCATACAGAACAAAGTACTCAAAATCATAAGCAACGCTCCGCGCTACACACGCATCGCGGATCTTCACCGGGAATACCGGCTAGATACTATCTTGCAGGTATTCCAAAAACTCTCCACACGACTGTACAATAACACGAGACACTCGCGCAACCCGTTTATCCTTTCTCTGGGTAACTACGACCACAACCATAGATGGAAGCATAACAGACCAAAGACATTACTGGCTAGGAACTGAACATCTATGGTCTATAGAACGCTAACACGACAGTACTGGCGAGCCCCTGCAACACAGTTATTACTGGAAACCCAGATGTGCGACTAGCCGAAAAACAGGCAACCGCAGGGAAACCGTACTGTACACAGCACGCAAACCAGCCACACACACCCCCCTACACAGTCCGTGAGCCGATCTATGACCGATCGCCCACTAATCCACAACGACCTTGAACTGTTGCAGGGACGCAGCAACCGCAGCAAGCGCCGCAACAAGCTCCAACAACGACAAAGGTAACGATGCACGATACCTCGAACTAACACAACCACACCTTGCATGCACTGTCGCAGATAGCAAGCCGCTACTGCCCTTACTACCCGTCCTACTGTCGCAGAGGTTTTTTCCCTTGGCGCTGGCCTTGGCACTTTTTTTCCTCTGCTCTTACAACCGCTACCCTTCGATCGCTTTCGACCACTTCTATCTCCTGATGGACCATGTTAATGAGTAGTCTTACCCAGACGCATGGATAACATCACAGCCTGCATCCTGTGACGCCTTGATTCAAAACTAACATGCATACGGAGGTGACAGTAGAACTTTTGTGTTGGTCACCACGTTGGTGCGGCGTGGAGGGGCCCCATCCTTGTGAAAAAAAATATTATTGTGACACGAAGGTTCTGAATAGTCCAATCAATAAGTTATTCCTTCTTCAGTTTCAACATTTCGTTGACAGGGTACAGCAACTATATTTAAATTCCTTAAAGCGTTTGTTAACGGTTCAGCCGACAGTTGCAGTATTAATTAGGCGACTAGATTCGATACCCAAAGATTTATTTTCAAGTCTGGCCAACTTGGTTTTCACTTCGTAAGATGAGTGTGTGGACTGTACCATCCATCCTCCAAAAATTTAAAGGGCATGTTGCCACTCAAGGTTTATTATTAAGATCAGGCGCTGTCAGTGCAGCCTCAGAAGGCCAGGCTTGAAAGTGAACCTGTGACGTTCGAAACAAGTCGCCTAATAAACACTGCAACGTTTCACAGACCCATTAATAAACGCTTTAAGAAAAGAAGACACTCCACTAAAATTCTTCACTCTGTGATCGCAAAACGATGTAATGCAACTATCGACTTTTAGGATACTATTGCAAGCATTACACTGATAAGCCAAACATTATGACCACCTCCTTAAAAGCGCGTTGGTCCACCTCTGAAAAGCACTTCAGTAGTGATTCTGCGTGTCATGGATTCGACAAGTACTTGGTAGGTTCCCAGAGGTTTCTGGCACCAGATCCATACGCACAGGTCAAACACTTCCCGCAATTTAAGAGTGGTTGGTTTGTGGCCGCTGAGCTGGCGGCCGACAGCGTCCCAGTTGGGTTTCATCGGATTTGGATAAGCCGAATTTGATAGCCAAGACATCAACGTGAGTTCAATACCATGCTTCTCAAACCATTGTAGCAAGATTGTGGCCTTGTGAAACGGACAACTATCCTGCTGGGCGATGCCAATGCTGTTTGCAAAGACATCAAACGGAAGAGGTTACAGGGGATCCCTAATAATGTTGACGTAGTCCATAGCTCTCAGGGTGTCTTCGATTACTACCCCAGGTCGTATGAGGCCCAGGTGAATGTTACCCCTAGCATAGTACTGCTCCCACGGGCCTGCGTCCGTGACGCGCAGGATGTTTCGAGAAGCCGCTCGCCTGGGCGACGGCGTTACGGGACACAACCATCGATCTGGCTTAACAATAAAATGGATTCACCCGAGCACACGACACGATTCCATTGATCCGCAGTCCAATCCTTATGACTCCGTGACCACTGTACTCGTAGCTGACAATGTTGTTGTTGAGCCAACACTGGGACTTGTACGGGCCATCTGTAGAAGTACACCCGACAACGCACAAGATTCTATTGATCCGCTGTCCAATCTCTACGACTCCGTGAACACTCTACTCATAACTGACGATGTTGTTGCGTCACCATTGGGACACGTACGGGTCGTCTGTAGAAGTACACGATGTTCAACACTGAGCGCTGAACGGTGTGTTCCAAAACACTTGTGCCTGCACCAGGTTTGTAGTTCGTCGTTAGATGTGCCACAGATCGCCGCCTATCCTGCCTTAGAGAATGGTCCAACCTTAGATCCCTCCACTCTGTGATCAGTATGGACGCCCTACATCTTGTAATCTAACTCGTGGTTTCATCATCCTTAAACCACTTTCCGCAGACGCTTACGACAGTAGCACGCGAACCACCGACCAGCTTCGCCGCTTCCGAGATGCTCGTTCCAGGCTCCGAGCCCCGACAATTTGGCTTTCGTCGAAATCGTTTATGTCAATGGATTTCCGAATTTTCGCACTTATCATCGCTACAACGATTCTCCATTCGTCCCAGTTCTGCTCATATTTCCCTTACCTGTGACGTTCCCTCAACGCCACCACGCAGCACTCAGTGTCGCGATGGGCAGTGGTCATAATGTTTTGGCTCATCATTATAGCCTGCTACATTATTGAAATAGATGGCTCATCTTACTAGATGCTTGTATAATTCATTATGCTTTCGATAATAACGATTCAGTAAAGCATATGACATTCACTTCAGCAGCCGTCGCTGTGATTTCCAACGTGACACCAATAAAAATTGGTACTAAGCAGCATCGTTTATCGAAAATAGTTCAGTAAATGTTTTATTGAACTGCGCATTCTTTATTATGGCTGTGCTACGCTGTGGCTGTTATGATGACAACTAAGTGTCCAACACGTATTTTAAACATTTTCTTATGCCTTCATCTCCCATCGGCGCAGCTTCGGTATGGTGATTAACGGATTGGGCACAGTTAATTTAAGGTGTGTTCGGGTGCCCTTCCTGTCCCATCCCATTAGCCCCTGCGATGGAATGCGTGTATATCAGTTGCCTACGTGCACTGTTAGTTATCTGAAATCGAGCGAGTGGTTTTTTTCATGTTTGCAAATCGCGTAATTGAGGTGGAACTTGAGTTCCAACTAGGTATTCATCTACTCGGGAGTGAGAAACCGACTAAAAATGGCATTTAGGCTGGCCCTCATACCGACCCGTCGCCGTTAATCCACCAGGCGTGTTAGATCCGGAGACGGGGACTGCTTAATACGCACGGCTATCCGGGCCAGACCTGGCGACCCCCCCCCCCCCCTCCCCCCTACAATATGTGAATATTAATGTCAGAGTCAGAGTTGAAGCTGGCTCTCTCGCATTGCGGGTCTGATACCCATATGCACATGGACTACGTCAGAACAGTTTTCTATTCCCCTCGTATAAAAGAGTAACGACGTTTTACATAGCACAAAACACTAATTGTACTCACACCATTGCATAGTACTACTAAGTTTAGTTTTCTAATGTGCCGCGAACGTGAAATCCGTAGTACGTCCTTCTTCCCAACTCGCCCAGTCGGCCCCTCCTACTGCTCTCGCACCGATGCGGGGTTCCCAGAACTTTTGCCACTGAATACCACTTGGCACTTTTAAATATCTGGGCATAACAATGTAAGTTTTTCACTTTTTAATGGGCCCCTAATGAGTGAGGGGATGGGAGGTTGCCGAAAGTTGAGCGACGGCTGCCGCAAGATTAAGAAACCTTGCTCAGTGTTGACAACTATTATCTGCGGCAGATATGTGACATCCATAAATAATAAGGTTTCGTTGAAGCGTATGGTACGTATCTGTAGCAAATAATATGAAATTAAATTAACCCGGTTCTCATACCAATATTCAAACAGAGAGGAATGACATTTCAAATACATATTAAAGTTGTACAGTAGCTTTCCTCATATCTGCTATTAGATGTTGGTCTAGGTTTTTTCTACAGCATTCTTGGGTGTAGAAGCTTCCTTGCTTAAAAACCGCCTCAAGTCAAGAATTCGCTCATTATAAATGCACACTCCCGTTTCAGTAGCAAGCTTTCGTCCTATCACTGTGCCTTTTAACGTAATGCCCAACAGAGCGTCAATGAGGACAAGAGACGGTTCACTGAGTAATATAGACACTGGTATCCTGCATACTTTGGCAGCAGTTGCAAAGCGGCACGAAAACATTCGAATAACCACAGACAAGTCCCGATGAAAATATCGCCACCATCAAAAGAATCTGAATCATTCCCTCCTAAGGCATCGACTACTAATGAAAGGAGAGGTGGAGAAGGTGCAGCCCGACCTTTCCAACCCTCCTGTATCCTGCGTGCAGTCCGAAACAACATCCAGTAAATCCATCTCTTTAACATATTTCAGATCTTCTTTTATCAGTCAGTTTTCTCACTATCAATTTATTTTGGAAATAATGTAACTTAAGGGATTAATTTCACTTATATCTGCCGGCCGGGGTGGCCGAGCGGTTCTAGGCGCTACAGTCTGGAACAGCGCGACTGCTACGGTCGCAGGTTCGAATCCTGCCTCGGACTTGGATGTGTGTGATGTCCTTAGGTTAGTTAGGTTTAAGTAGTTCTAAGTTCTAGGGGCTGATGACCTCAGAAGTTAAGTCCCATAGTGCTCAGAGCTATTTGAACCATTTTTCACTTATATCTGTAACTGTCTAGTTTACTGGTTCACGAGGACAGCAAATCCAAGAGATACATAGAGAAACCCTTCCGTATTACAGCAGGAGCAGTAACAGTCTGCTATAACCAATGGATCTGAAATAATGATTGGCTGATTTGATTCGAGTTGTGTTTAGTGTACAGTAAAGGGCACAAGCGATTTGTCAGTCGTTTTTCACACGGAAGGACCATTAGCCCAGCGTGGTATGTTGAAGTTACTGCCTTTGTTAGCATACTAGACGTACCTTTGTGTTCTCGAAACGAGAGTTATGTTAAAATTGTCTGTAATTACTACGCTGTGGACATGAGCATAACTGTATATGTATTCTACAGGGAATTGTAAATGCCAATATGATGTAGGTAACTGTTCTGCCGCGACAGGCTGGAGCTAGGTGGTGGAGTGGTGATGTGTTGGGTTAGCTAATAAACACGTAAAACTTTAAAGGTCATTTTTCTTTCAGTCATAAGTCCTGTGACTGGTTTGATGCGGCCCGTCACGAATTCCTCGCACTCTTTAAATTACAGAGACAAGCCAAAAAAGTATGACCTATTACTTAACGCAACGCAGCAGTGACTTCGCGTGGTACTGATTCGATAAGCGAATAGTAGGTTTTCGAAGGTATGTGGTCTAGGAGTTCCCATTAATGACAGGCCAGTGTTCAGTGTTAGTTGGAGTGGAACTATAGCCTGATTTCAGTCCCGGATGTGCTGTATCAAGTTCAGATCGTGTGAATTTGCTGACCACGACATCAAAGAATGTTCACTAACATGCTCCTCAAATTTCTGTGACACGATTCTCGCCCTTTGGCAAAAAGAGTTATGCTGGTCGGTTTCTTTGTTTGTTTCGTTTTGCTTTAGGACGCAAAAAACAACTGGGCTCGTACGCACCCAAGTCAAAACTATAGAACTCAAAGAAAGAGAGGAGTTGAAACATGACTATACGTCATTCCCGATTGACATACAATAATAGAAGACAGCTAAAAACAGGCAGGGGGAAAAGGGGCTAAAAAAGACACCACAGAGAAACAGAGGTCTAAAACTGAAAATTAAATGGCCTTCGCCATATTGCTTTGGCGATGAATAGAATAAGATACATTATCGGTAATTGGTGCTGTTACGCATCTCTGTGGAGTATGATTCAAGCCTCTAAAAAAGAAAAAAGAAGCATTTTCACGATTTTTCCCTGCACTTAATACTGCTGTCGAATGTATTTACAGCTAATTACCGAACAAGTATAAACCAATGACCATACTACTTACCTGAACGCACTTTAGTAGATAATTCCTTTCATTCGTCTTTCCTGAAGTGTTCTCATCATATAGTGTCGCTGTATCAGTTGTTTGCATGCCCACAAATTACGAAGTCTTGGCGTGAAATGTCATGAATGGGACAGTATCACCCTTCCATGCCACAGTATACTAAGCAAGCGTCAATTTTATAAAGATCTGTTGCGTTCTTCAACATATTACGCAAACCGTCAATACCGCTCTCAGACGGTCAATATTGCTGTGCTATACGAAGTATTGTGCAATTAATATTGAGCATATGAGGACCCCTATAGTTGCCAAGCCTTCCCTCACCACGTTCTGAGGTGAAACGTGATGCCCCAACATCTTGTCGCCTACTCCAAGATTAACCGTCCATCAGTTACTGTCATAGATGCTCACTACAGTAACACTCGTACAGTCGACGTATTTCGCCGTTTCTCAGTCGCTCGTTCTCCGTGTCGAGCCACAACAACCTGTCCATTGTCAAAGTCGCTTATGTCAGTATACTTCACCATTTGCGACCCTTGCCGCTGCTAGAATTGTTCCACATTAGTGTCTGCTCTGCTTATTTGTGCGTACTTCGCTTACCGTGAGACGTGGCTAAATCAGCGCCAGAGGCCATTGAATCTCGCGGTGGATTGTGGTCATTATACTTTGGCTCACCAGTGAATGTTCGAACGTCAGAAGACAGACGTCTTCGTATGATATCAGTAGCAAAGCATAAGAAGTGTTCTGCATTCCTTGACACACGATTATTGCTTTGTTATTCACTGGTGCTACACGACAGAGGTAAATTTGTCCCCAAGTTATGATATGCAACAAAGGGAATGCTTCTACATCTACAGCTACATCCGTACTCCGCAAGCCACCTGACGGGGTGTGGCGGTGGGTACCTTGAGTACCTCTATCGGTTCCCCGTCTATTCCAGTCTCATATTGTTCGTGGAAAGAAAGATTGTCGGTATGCCTCTGCGTGGGCTCTAATCTCTCTCATTTTATCCTCATGGTCTCTTCGCGAGATATACGTAGGAGGGAGCAATATACTGCTTGACTCCTCGGTCAAGGTATGCTCTCGAAATTTTAACAAAAGCCCGTACCGAGCTAATGAGCGTCTCTCTTGCAGAGTCTTCAACTGGAGTGTATCTATCATCTCCGTAATGCTTCGTGATTACTAAATGATCCCAGTTCTAAGCAAAGAGGGGAAAGCAGAAAGGTGGAAGG
Source organism: Schistocerca americana (assembly GCF_021461395.2). Taxonomy (NCBI): domain Eukaryota; kingdom Metazoa; phylum Arthropoda; class Insecta; order Orthoptera; family Acrididae; genus Schistocerca; species Schistocerca americana. Next base: position 1,064,076,722 of record NC_060119.1, read on the forward strand.
AGTATATACAGGGTCTATACAAGGGCGATGTACTTGAGGACAATATTATGGGAATGGAAGAGGATGTAGATGAAGATGAAGTGGAAGATACGATACCACGTGAAAAGTTTGACAAAGCACTGAAAGACCTGAGTCGAAACAAGGCCCCGGGAGTAGACAACATTCCATTAGAACTACTGACAGTCTTGGGAGAGCCAGTCCTGACAAAACTCTACCATCTGGTGATCAAGATGTATGAGACAGGTGAAATACCCCCAGACTTATAGAAGAATATAATAATTCCAATCCCAAAGAAAGCAGGTGTTGACAGATGTGAAAATTATCGAACTATCAGTTTAATAAGTCACAGCTGCAAAATACTAACGCGAATTATTTACAGACGAATGGAAAAACTGGCAGAAGCCGACCTCAGGGAAGATCAGGTTGGATTCCGTAGAAATGTTGGAACACATGAGGCAATACTGACCTTACGACTTATCTTAGAAGAAAGGTTAAGGAAAGGCAAACCTACCTTTCTAGTAATTGTAGACTTAGAGAAAGCTTTTGACAATGTTGACTGGAATACTCTCTTTCAAATTCTAAAGGTGTGAGTGGTAAAATACAGGGAGCGAAAGGCTATTTACAATTTGTACAGAAACCAGATGGCAGTTATAAGAGTCGAGGGGCATGGAAGGGAAGCAGTGGTTGGGAAGGGAGTGAGACGGGGTTGTAGCCTCTCCCCGATGTTATTCAATCTGTATGAACAAGCAGTAAAGGAAACAAAAGAAAAGTTTGGAGTAGGTATTAAAATCGAGGGAGATGAAATAAAAACTTTGAGGTTCGCCGATGACATTGTAATTCTGTCAGAGACAGCAAAGGACTTGGAAGAGCAGCTGAACGGAATGGACAGTGTCTTGAAAGGAGGGTATAAGATGATCATCAACAAAAGCAAAACCAGGATATTGGAATGTAGTCGAATTAAATCGGGTGATGCTGAGGGAATTAGATTAGGAAATGAGACACTTAAAGTAGTAAAGGAGTTTTGCTATTTGGGGAGCAAAATAACTGATGATGGTCGAAGTAGAGAGGATATAAATAGTTGACTGGCAATGGCAAGGAAAGCGCTTCTGAAGAAGAGAAATTTGTTAACATCGAGTATAGATTTAAGTGTCAGGAAGTCGTTTCTGGAAGTATTTGTATGGAGTGCAGCCATGTATGGAAGTGAAACCTGGACAGTAAATAGTTTGGACAAGAAGGGAATAGAAGATTTCGAAATGTGGTGCTACAGAAGAATGTTGAAGATTAGGTGGGTAGATCACGTAACTAATGAGGAGGTATTGAATAGGATTGGGGAGAAGAGAAGTTTGTGGCGCAACTTGACTAGAAGAAGGGATCGGTTGGTACGACATGTCCTGAGGCATCAAGGGATCACAAATTTAGCATTGGAGGGCAGCGTGGAGGGTAAAAATCGTAGAGGGAAAGAAAGAGATGAATACACTAACAGATTCAGAAGGATGTAGGTTGCAGTAGGTACTGGGAGATGAAGGAGCTTGCACAGGATAGATTAGCATGGAGAGCTGCATCAAACCAGTCTCAGGACTGAAGACCACAACAACAACAACAACAACAAATGATCCTGTAACGAAGCGCGCTGCTCTCCGTTGGCTTTTCTCCATCTCTTCTATAAGCCCTCTCTGGTACGGATCCCACAACGGTGAGCAGTATACAAGCAGTGAGCGAACAAGTGTACTGTAACCTACTTCCTTTGTTTTCGGACTGGCTTTCCTTAGGATTCTTCCAATGAATATCAGTCTCGTATCTGCTTTACCGACGATTAATTTTATATGGTCATTCCATTTTAAATCACTCCTAATGCTTACTCCCAGATAATTTATGGTATTAGCTGCTTCCAGTTGGTGACCTGCACCATGCGTCAAATCGTTGCAGATCCTTCTGCATTTCAGTACTATTTTCTATTGTTACAACCTCTCGATATACTACAGTATCATCCGCAAAAAGCCTCAATGAACTTCCGATGTCATCCACAAGGTCATTTATATATCTCGTGAACAGCAACGGTCCTACGACTCTCCCCTGCGGCACACCTGGAATCACTCTTAATTCGGAACACTTCTCTCCGCCCGCATCTCGTGGTCGTGCGGTAGCGTTCTCGCTTCCCACGCCTGGGTTCCCGGGTTCGATTCCCGGGGGGGTTAGGGATCTTCTCTGCCTCGTGATGGCTGGGTGTTGTGTGCTGTCCTTAGGTTAGTTAGGTTTAAGTAGTTCTAAGTTCTAGGGGACTGATGACCATAGACGTTAAGTCCCATAGTGCTCAGAGCCATTTGAACCATTTGAACACTTCTCTCCATTGAGAATGGCGTGCTGTGTTCTGTTATCTAGGAACTCTTCAATCCAACCACACAATTGGTCTGGTAGTCCATATGCTCTTACTTTGTTCATTAAACGAGTGTGGGGAACTGTATCAAACGCCTTGTGGAAGTCAAGAACCACGGCATCTACCTGGGATGGCCCTCTGAGTCTCGTGGACGAATAGCGCGAGGTTTCACACGATCGTCTTTTTCGAAACCCATACTGATACCTACAGGTAGATTTCTAGTTTCCAGGAAAGTCATTATACTCAAACATAATACGTGTTTCAAAATTCTACAACTGATCGACTTTAGAGATATAGATCTATCGTTCTGCACAAATATTATACGTACCTTCTTGAAAACGGGGATGACCTGTGCCCTTTTCCAATCTTCTGGAACGCTACGCTCTTCTAGAGACCTACGGTACACAGCTGCAAGAAGGGTGGCAAGTTCCTTCACGTACTCTGTGTAAAATCGAACTGGTATACCATCAGGTCCAGCAGCCTTTCTTCTTTTGAGCGATTTTAATGGTTTTTCTGTCCCTCTGCCACCTATTTCGATGTCTACTACTCTGTCATCTGTGCGACACTCTAGAGAAGGATCTACGGTGCGACCTTCCTCTGTGAAACAGCTTTGGAAAAAGACATTTAGTATTTCGGCTTTTAGCCTGTCATCCTCTGTTTCAGTACCATTTTGGTCACAGAGTCTCTGGACATTTTGGTTTTTTCCACCTACCACTTTGACATAAGACCAAAATTTCTTAGGATTTTCTGCCAAGGCAGTACATAGAACTTTACTTTCGAATTCGTTGAACGCTTCTCGCATAGCCCTCCGCAATACATTTCGCTTCGTGTAATTTTTGATTGCAAGGCTTTGGCTAAGTTTATGTTTGTTGCGAAAGCTGTAAGTATTTCATAGAGGAGTTATACTGAAGTTTGGAAACAGTTCGAAACTATGCTAACAGATGGTGCTATACACTGTGCACATCTTACAGTATCAGAGTCCATAATTAAACATGTTCTCTGCTAGCAGTCTTAAGATTCACATCAAAATCTTTTCCAGGTGTTGACCAGTCGCAGTACGGTGGAGCGCAAACGAACAATGAAATTTGCGTCACATCCTGTAGTGTCTCAACGGAATGGATTCAGGCGCAAAAAAGATCACTGATTCGAGCTAGTCCAGTGTGGTGAGATGTTTCCTGTAGATAGTGTCTTCTGATGTGCCCAAGGAGTAAGGTCGGGTGAATACGAAGGCTAGTGCACCCATCCACCAGTAAATTTACAATGACTTTGCTCCCGATGTTTTAATCAAGAAAGCGAAAAAAACTGCAAAGTAACGCTCACTAGTGACCGTTACCGAAAAAAAGGCCTATAACAGCTTTGCTGCATGCCGCAGCCGAACCAGTAACTATGAAAGAATATAGTGATTTCGCTTCATACAGATGGGGATTTTTGGAACCCCAAAGTCGCCAGTTTCTTCACGACTCCATACAGTTAGAAGTTTGCTTCACCTCTGTACCATTTGCAGCCAACATCAGAACCTTCAGTATCAATCATTATGAGAATATCGTTCACAAAGTCAGCCCTTTGTCGCACAGCTCGTACTGGTATGGCCAGGTGGCTTTGGATATTGAATGGAAATCTGTGTAGGCTTCTCTGTTTTCTACGTGCTGGAACACTTCAAACCAGTCTCTGCTGCAATTCTTTGGACGCATTTCCTTGGATTTTGCTGAATTACTAAAGAAATCATGGCGTCATTTTCAAGCCTAACTATAGTTTACTTGGGGCCTAAATTACCCAGTAGACTATCAGCCACGATACCTATCCCTTGGAATTTGGCCAAGAACTTGGGAATGGTTTTCGCCACAGATCCTTTTAGAACTTTAAATCGTTTTTGAAAACTGCAACTTGTTATCGTATTGCTGTGTTCTAACCTGTGGTATTCCAATACCAGAAAAACATGTCATTCAGCGCGGTCTATGAATTCAGTGCTTTCCTCCGGTACGTTAACCTCCTTTAACATTTCAACGGTGGAACTGGTGACTCCGGACTGTAGCGCACCATTTAGAAGCTCTATGTATAGCGATTACACCGCCATCTGTTAACAGCCTTTCGAACTATTTCAAAACTTTTGTGTAACGTCCGTACAACTTTGTTACAGCTATCACAAAAAAGTACCTTCAGTTCCACTTGTCTATCGTTCTTAGTTTTAGAGATATTTAATTTTCAAATCAGGTATTCCTTTGCTGAACACCCTGTACATTCCTGTTGTACAAAGTTTACGACGACTTTATGTATTTGGGTGATAGGTGTATAAATGTATATAGAACTGTAAATATAAAAATGATTGGGCAATGAATGCTGTTATGCACACGTACGTATTTTATTGATGACAATGTGTCTCCCACCGGTCTGGTGATTAGACAGAACATCGTTTGCCTTGCGTGACCTCAAACTGTTACTATAAATACGTTTAACGATCTTGACTAACAAAAGATTATTTATAAGAATTCAATAAGTTTTAAAATTCATGGATCGCTTATTTTCAACCTATGTCACGAAACAACAGAGGAGCAATAGATTCAACAACTGCATCGCACGATGCCCACGAGAAATACAGGCTGCTGCGTTTATTTCAAGAAGGCAGGCCTCAGCTCACTCGGTCGCTCAGTTCGACAGACAGTCAGCGTTTCTACATCAGTTAATTCGTAACTGGGTATTTACGTACAAACGAAAATTGCATTTCCTAGTGTAATCCGTTTTCATGGTGTCTTATTGCTCATTAGTCCTCCAATGATCGGAAGTCCATAGGCCTACTAACAATTTGTTACGCTGTACTGAGGCACAATACAATTAAAATAGTGCTAAAATCGTTATCGGTTGAATGAGGCACCACATCTTGTATGAAATGAGGACTGTTAAGCAGAAGAGACTAAATGCAATAAACAAGTCTTTATACTACTGATGTCACCATAGATATTAAATTGAAGCATAATGCCAAGTTGTTTAATTTGTTGTAGTACAAGTAATCAGTAAGATTTCAAAACGAAAGATTCCAGCGGAAGATGTAATTCAAGTTAACACGGAAACACCCAGCTGCGAGTTAACAGGTTTTGTCCGCTGAGCTGAGCGAACTATCTCTGGCCTATTCTCGTGCAGTAAACACCGCGGCCTGTCTTTCTTGTCAGCCCCGTGCGGGTGACGCTAAAGCGACACATTACGACATTACAGTGCCTGGGTTATTCTTATGACGACACAAAGTTCCTTTGGACATGTATGCTTATATAAAGGAATAGCCACTGCGGCGGCTACAGCAGTTATGAAACATATTAAATGAATTCGCAATTTCGAGTACTACAGCCATTATGAAACACATTAACTCATTAAATACCAGTGTCCTATTTTGAGGACAGAGCACATATTTATTTATAAATACACAATAAATTATTAATTTGCGACTATTACTGTTCTACGTCATTTGTTGGTGCTTTCTATAACAAATGTATGCTTACAGGAAATTAAAAGCAATAAATCCTACCATTAATTGATTATTGAATACTAAGGCACACTTTTCGTTATTACAGGTACTTACTTTATCGACAATTTAGTAATATTTGAAATATGTGGAAAAGATCTTTTTGTGATTATTTATAGTCAACAATGTGTCTTTTAAACTACTGGCACTGTTAGCTCAATTGGAGTCATATTCATTTTTGTCTGTTGTTATAAAATTTGGTGTACTCGAAATAGGACACTGGGACTTGGTGTTATCATTTCAGTTATTTGTATTGCTGCACGTTCGAATATGAAACGCTGCTACTACTGATGTATTTTATTTTTAGAACGTGGTAATTTTACCGGATTTTGTTGCTGAGGTAAATAACGAACCCTCTTTTATATATATATTACAGGTTATGAAGTTACTTTGAAATTTAGTGCGTATTATGAAAGTATATTTACGAAAACGTTACCCATTAGTAAATAATACAGTTCCAGATGGACAGAGGTATTTACACATTCCCTTTTCTGTAGTTTGTGCTAATGTATTATTCTTTCATTTCACTTTATTTTATTTCATTTCATTTTATATAGATCATAATGGCCTTCAGACGAGATAGATATCTCACTAATGAAGAAACAGAAGAAATAATAAACATTGACGCATTCTATAATGCGGTGTCACATGATCGGGACCATATTGCTATCAATGTATGTCCTCCTGAAGTAGACTGTATGACAGACGAAGAAGAAGGTCCAGACGATGTTACTGGAACCGTAGAAGTCTCAGATGTGCCAGGGGCTATTGAATTACATTATGTTGCATCAGAGAATAACGAAGAAACTGTATGTAAAACTTCACTGCCAAGTACTTCCCAAGTTTCCAGAAGTAAATCGAAGAAGAGACGTCTTACTGTTGAGAAAAGCAATTGAAAAAAGACAACTCCAGTTTATACAAAGCTGTCTCAAACTAGTGAGCATGACATCAGCACAAAGAGAGAGGAATTGAAGGAACAACTTTCTTCCTTGACTACGAAGGAGATGTTTGAAGAACTGATGAACGAAAACATATACGAGTTCATAGTGAAAGAAACTGTGAGATATGCAGTAAATATGAAGAATATGCAGGATTTTGTCCTCACAGTTGAAGAAGTTAAGGTCTTCGTCGGATTTCTTCTTTTTGCTGGATACCATAAGCTCCCTGATGAGAAGCTATACTGGTCTGAAGATGAAGATGTTGGCATACCAATTATAAAGACAGCTATGTCAAGGAATAAATATCAGAAGTTGAAAACATTGCTTCATTTTCAAGATACTGATTTAGCCAATGAAAACAAATACGATCGCAGATTCAAAATTAGACCTCTCTTGAAAATGATAAATGAATCTTTTCAAAAATTAGGAATATTTGAGGAAAATTTGTCAGTTGACGAAATGATAGTCAAATACTATGGACGAAGTGGGATGAAACAGTTTATCCGTGGTAAGCCTATTAGATTTGGCTATAAGTTGTAGTCTCTTTGTGGAGCAAGTGGCTACTGTTTCAAATCTGATTTATACTGTGGAAAGGATCCCGAAGATACTGCAAGGGATGACCTAGTATTGGGATCAAGAGTAGTCCTAAACATGCTGGACTGCATTGAAAAACCTGAGATTCATTGTGTGTACTTTGACAATTTCTTCACTAGTAGAGATCTTCTGATTCATCTGAGAAATTTGGATTTTCGAGCAACTGGGACTGTCAGAGAGAATCGAGTTGGTGACCGTCCACTACTGAGCAGCAACGAACTGAAAAAGACAGTTAGAGGAAACTATGACTACCAGTTCGACAGGAATTGTGAAGTCTTATTTGTTCGATGGCACGACAACGGATGCGTTACAATTGGTACAAATTTTGACAAAGTGGAACCTTCGGGAGCTGCTACGCGCTACAGTCGACAAGCAAGTAAGAAGACACAAGTGGAACAGCCTGTCGTTTTGAAGTCGTATAACGCGTACATGGGAGCTGTTGACCACCATGACTGGTTAGTTGGAAAATATGCGACGAAAATTAGAGGGAAAAAATGGTACTGCGTCCTATTTACACGTATACTGGAAATGGCCCTTGTAAATGCCTGGCTATTCTACAGACTAGTACATGGGGAAAGTGCACTGGATTTACTGGATTTCAGACGTGCTGTTACAGTTACATACCTGAAATTGGACACTGGAAGACCGAATATTGGACGTCCAATGGAATACCCATCAAGTCAGTTGAGAGTGATACCAGACATCAGATTTGATGGAATTGGTCATATGATTGACAAAAGCCGCCGAGAAGATGTGTAAGAGCTAAATGCAACGGGAAACCAAAAACATATTGTGTTAAATGTCGTGTATGTTTGAAGTGTTTTGTACCATTTCACAAGAAATAAATAGTTAAGACTTGAATACAGTTTAGTATGCGATACGATACTGTTAGATCCCATCGTCCTATTTTGAGGACGGCCATTATATCAGCTTGTATAAATATTCTATTGCTATTTTTGTACTTATTGTGGTTCATACATTATGTACTTCTTCTCTTCTTCTTTCGTTTCACCCTCTTTGAGGTACGCTGGATCAATCATTTCTTTGTGCGTTGTTCTTTTCTTAGGGCCCAGTATTTCTTCATTCTTTCTGATCTTCTTCTCCTCTCTTCTTCCGAGATGAAGGATTTGGACTTTTGTGTGGATTTGTCTTGGAACCTTATGTTTTCATCTTTAGTAATTAATTTAGCAGTTCGATCAATAAGTGAATTTTCTGAAATATTTAATTCCATTAGGTCTTTCTCAGTTTCTTTAAACCAGTTGGGCTTCGTTTTTCGGTTACAGAAGAAGTCAAAGATTTGTTTAGTTAATCTGTTGGCATTAATTCTGAGAAGATCATAAAAATTTATTCTCCTTTTTCGCATAGTATCTGAAAGTTTTTCAATTTTCTTGTAGAGAGTTTCATTATTAATGTATATAATCTTATTGTCTTGAAATTTTGGCCCAATGATTTTTCTTAAAATTTTTCTTTCCTTTATCTCAAGTTTTTCCATTTGGCCTTTGAAATTCATGTTAAGTGTTTCTGCTGCATACAGTGCTTCTGGCTTAATCACTGTCTTGTAAGGTGTAATTTTGGACCCCCATGAAAGGGATTTTTTGTTGTATGTATTTTTTGTTAGTTGGAAGGCCAATTCAAGTTTATTTTTTCTGGATTCCATTGCTTTGCTTTCCCCAGCATTCCAAGTAATCCATTCTCCGAGATATTTGACTTCTTTTACTATTTCAATCTTCTGTTCTTGAACTTTGAGGTATTTACATGAGTGCTTGATGTTTGTCAATATCTTAGTTCTTTCAGAGGAGATGTGAAGACCAATTTTAGCTGCTTGTTTCTTCAGTTCAAGGATTCGCTCCCGTGCTTCTTCCATTGTTTCAGCAAACAGGGCCATATCATCTGCAAAAGCAATGCAATTTACTTTAAGGTTCTTCTTTTTGCAACCCAGTCTTATACCACTCTTAATATTTGTGTTCCATTCTCTGACTACTTTCTCCAGGGCACAATTGAACAGCAACGGTGAGAGCCCATCGCCCTGTCGCACTCCCGTTTTTATTTCAAAGGGTTCCGATAGTTCGCCCATAAATTTAACTTTCGAAAATGTATTTGTAAGGGTCGCTTTTATAATATTAGTTGTTTTCTTATCCAAACCCATTTCTTCCAGGACTGATAACAGAGATTCTCTATCAATCGAATCATATGCTTTTTTGAAATCAATGAAGGAGATTGCGTATGTCTTTGCCCTTGATTTTTGGTAAGCCATGATGTTTTGAGGTTTAGTATTTGTTCCGAACATGATCTACCCTTTTTAAAACCTCCCTAGTATTCCCCGATTTGCGGATCCAATTGCGGCTCTGCCCTGTTCAAAAGGACTTTAGAAAGAATCTTGTACGTTATATCCACCAGTGATATTCCTCTGTAATTGTTGGGGTCTGTCTTCAAACGTTTCTTGTGGATAGGGTGGATGAGAGCTGTTCCCCATTCTGCGGGGATCTCTTCTTCTTTCCAGATTTGATCGAAAACACACTTTAGGGATGTAACTGCATTTTTGTCAGCCTTTTTCCATAGTTCGGCCACTATTTGATTTTCTCCGGACGCCTTGTTGTTTTTAAGTTCTGAGATGACCTTCTGTAGTTCTTCAGTCGTCGGTGGTTCTGAATCCGGCTTCTCACGGTTGTTTGGAATGGATTCAAATTTTTCAAGGATGGGTTCACAATTCAAGAGTTTCTCAAAGTAGCCTGCTAGTATTTTGCAGTTTTCCGTGTTGTTGTGAGCGATGGTCCCATTTACATCTCGAAATTGGAGGGTGAGTGCTTTGTATCTTGATAACCTTTGTTTGAAAGTTCTGTAAAAGCTCCTTGTGTTGTTTTTAGCAAATTCTTCATCAATTTGGAGGAGAGTTTTGTTTTCATGTGTCTTCTTAATCCATTTTATATTTTTATCTACCAGTTTTCTAACTGTAATGAAATTCAGTCTACTTTCTTCTGTTTTCTGTGATTGCCAATTTTGCCATGCCTGTTTTCTCGTTTCAATGAGGGCATCACATTCCAGCGACCACCAGACATGTTTTTTACTTTTTTTGTTAGGTGCTATCCGTTCAGCTGTAGTAATGAGGTTTTCCTTGATATCCCCCCAGCTTTGTGTCTGAATGGTTTCTGTTGCTTTTGTGAATTCATCTGATTTTAATATCTTTTCTGTGCTATACTTCCGACCCTTAATTTGTTTCATGCTGCGTTTCCTGTTTGGAATGACTTTGAACTTAATTTTAGAAAGGTAATGGTCTGAATCCAAGTTTGCACCCCTGAGTACCCTAACATTCATGATTTCTTTGCTAGAAATCTTCTTAATTGCCACATGATCAAGTTGAAATTCCCCAAGGCTGGGATTTGGGGATACCCATGTTTTTTGTCTTCGTGGTAGTTTTTTGAAAGCTGTGGATTTAAGAATTAAATTGTGTGCTTGGCAAAGTTCTGTTAGTCTCACACCATTTCTGTTTGTTCTCTTGTGTGCAGGATAGTTTCCAACTATTTTCTTATATCTTTTTTCTTTACCAATCTGTGCATTAAAATCTCCAAGAAGAATGGTGATGCTTTTATCTGGAATTTTCTGAATAATGTCATCTAGATGATTCCAAAAGGCCTCCACTTTTTCTTTGTTTTTCCTATTATCCTCGTTTATAGGGGCATGTGCATTGATAATTGTGTAGATTTTGTTTGTGCTTGTGAATGTAAGACTTGAGATTCTTTCTGATTGGGAATCAAAGCCAACTATTGAGTTCAAGATTTGTTTGTTGATTATAAAGGCTGTACCAAGATGTGGTACATTTTTCATTACTCTCGGTCCCACTTTCCCTTTGTATATCCTAAAACCTTCGGAATGGAAGGTATCTGTATCCATGTATCGTGTTTCGTGAATGGCTGTTATGAGTATGTTGTGGTTCTTTAGCGTATCTGTTAGATGTTTTAGTTTTCCGGTTTTCAACAATGAGTTTGCATTGAAAGTTGCTAGGTACGTTGATTGCCTGTATTGAAATTTGGATGAGATTCCAAGACACTCCGACTTGTCTTTGTGCAATGTTGCAGACTCCCCAGAATCCGAATGTCTGCTGACGTACTGGCGTACGGTGGATCGTCCACCTGGGGTAAAATAGTTTACATCACACACTTCCATGATTGATGAAAGTTATTTTGGGTGTGGCCCAAAGGCCACAAAATGTACAACCAAGATTGTGAGTCCTGGAGGTAGTTCTTCCGCTCTCTTCGCCGTTGGGAATCTGAACTTTCTCTTCCGCCTTTGAGACCGTTGACCAGGTTTCACCTAGTAACCCTAGGCAGGGGCCCTTACAGGGTGCTACCATCCGGAGCCAGATGGACACAGGTTTTTTTTAACGAGGTGTTACTCCTCCCCCTCCTCCTTCGTCATCACTTGCGAAATGAGGCCCCGGACTTGGGACCGGCAGTGGTGGAGTTATACATTATGTACATTATAATAAAGAAATAAAAAATTCGATTTAAAAAAAATTAATTTCGGAGTTAATGGGTTAAATGAATTCGCAACTTCGAGTAAGGACAACAATCAATGGAATGACGACAATGAAAATTTGTGCCTGACCGGGACTGTAACTCTGATTACCCTCTTATCGCGAGCGGTCGCCTTACCATTTGGCTATCCGTGAACGAGTCACAGCCAGACCTAAACTTCCGTATGTCGTCAACCATACGTCTACTACCGGTAGTCGTACATCCATTATGGACACTGAAGCGCCAGAGAAACCCGTATATGCATTCGTATTCAAATACAGAGATATCTAAACAGGCAGAATAAGGCGCAGCGGTCTGCCACGGCTATATAAAATAACAAGTGGTGCAGTTGTTGGAATGGTTACTGCTGCTAAAATGGCAGGTTATTAAGATTTAAGTGAGTTTGAAAGTGGTGTTTTAGTCGGCGCACGAGCGATGGGACACACCATAGCGAAGTAGCCATGAAGTGGCGATTTTCCGGTACGAGCATTTCACGAGTGTACCGTGAATATCATGTATACGGTAAAACAAATCTCCGACATCGGTCAGGTCGGAAAAATATCGTGCTAGATCGGGACCAACGACGGCTGAAGAGAATCGTTCAACTTGACGGAAGCGCAACTCTTCCGCATATTGCTGCAGATTTCAATCCTGGGCCATCAAAAAGTGTCAGCGTGCGAACCATTAAATGAAACATCATCGATATGGGTTTTCAGAGCCGAAAGCCCACTGGTGTACTATTGATGACTGCACGACACAAAGCTTTACACCTTGCTTGGGCCCGTCAATCTGTCATTGGACTGTTAATACCTGGGAACTGGTTGCCTGGTTGGACGAGTATCGTTTCAAATTGTATCGAGCGGATGGACGTGTACGACTGTGGAACAACCTCATGAATCCGTGGACCCTGTATGTCAGCAGGGGACTGTTCAAGCTGGTGGATGCTCTGTAATGCCGTTGGGAGTGTGCACGTGCAGTTATATGGGACCCCTGATACTTCTAGATACGCCTCTACCAGTTGATACGCACGTAAGCATCCCGTCTGGTCACCCGCATCCATTCATGTTCATTGCGCATTCCGACAGACTTGTGCAATTCCAGCAGGACAATGCAGCACACCACACGTCCATAATTTCTACAGAGTAGCTCCAGGAACACACTTCTGAGTTTAAACACTTCAGCAGGTCACCGAACTCCCCAGACATGAACATTATTGAGTGTATCTGGGACGCCTTGCAACGCGCTGTTCAGAAGAGATATCCATACGGATTTACGAACAACCCTACATGATTCATGGTGTCATTTCTCTCCAGAATTACTTCAGACATTAGCCGAGTCCATTTCACGTAGTGATTCGGCATTTATGAGTGCTCGAGGGGGCTCTACACGGTATTAGAAAGGTGTACCAGTTTCTTTGGCTCTTCAGTGTATGTTCTCATACATTGTACTTAAAGGTGGCTTGCCCGGTATCGGAACTTTGCATCGTAATCAGAATAACACAGGCGCTGCAATATCCTGTTTATCTGCCGATACCAGGCAAGCGACTTTCAAGTACAACGTCTGACCTGTACGGGAATATACACAATGGATGTACGAGTACTGGTCATAGACGCATGGTTGACGACTTATGGACATGCAGTTGTGTCCAAAGAAACTCTGAATCGGAATCGAATAACACAGGCATTGAAATAACGTATTTATCTGCCGATAGGTGGCAAGCGACTTTCAAATACAACGTCTGACCTGTACTGGTCTATACATAATGCATGTACGAGTAAGGGTAGTAGATGGATGGTTGACGACATATGGAAGTTTGGGTCTGGCAGTGTGTCGTGCACGAATAGCTAAATGGTAAGACGACCGCTCGCAAAAAGCGGGAAATCAGGGTTTGAGTCCTGGTCTCGCACAAATTTTCATTGTCTTCATTCCATTCTACAGCTGATCGTTGTCCTTACTAGCAATTGCGAATTCATTAAATGCACGACGCTGAAGCAGTCAATCGCAGTTCAAGCTTCTGGAGGGCTGGTAACATCCATTACTCAATACGGAATCCACATGATGTCCTCACCAGACTCACATCAATCCAAGGAGCGTGCTGCAGATTACATGAGCCTTAGGACTCAGCACACACAAGAGGGAAAAAATTCGCAACACCAAGAAGGAATTTCAAGACATAAATGAAAGCTGATAGTTGTGTTTCTACTTCTGAAATGTAATGTCCATTCACATTTCGCGCCAGTCGCGGAAGAGTGGCGCTTGTTGATTTAAAAATACGCCGTGACGTTCTTGGACAATGTTACCTTTCAGACTGGAAGTGGTGAGTTTATGCTAGTGAGGAATGGCTTTAAGGCAACAGAGACAATATTATCAGCAACTCACTGAGTATGATCGTGGTCGTATAATAGGGCTAGAAAAAGTTTAGCGTTCCTTCCGCGATATTGCAGAAAGACTTGGCAGGAATGTAGTGCCGCTAAAGCGGAGTTATTGAACGCAGTTTTCCGAAATTCCTTCACCAGGGAAGACGAATGGAATATTCCAGAATTTGAAACACGAACATCTGCTAGCATGAGTTTCTTAGAAGTAGATACCTCAGGGGTTGCGAAGCAACTCAAATCGCTTGATACGGGCAAGTCTTCAGGTCCAGATTGTATACCGACTAGGTTCCTTTCAGATTACGCTGATACAATAGCTCCCTACTTAGCAATCATATACAACCGCTCGCTCACCGATAGATCTGTACCTACAGATTGGAAAATTGCGCAGGTCGCACCAGTGTTTAAGAAGGGTAGTAGGAGTAATCCATCGATCATTGACGTCGGTTTGCAGTAGGGTTTTGGAGCATATACTGTATTCAAACATTATGAATCACCTCGAAGGAAACGATCTATTGATACGTAATCAGTATGGTTTCAGAAAACATCGTTCTTGTGCAACGCAGCTAGCTTTTTATTCGCACGAAGTAATGGCCGCTATCGACAGGGGATCTCAAGTTGATTCCGTATTTCTAGATTTCCGGAAAGTTTTCTACACCGTTCCTCACAAGCGACTTCTAATCAAGCTGCGGGCCTATGGAGTATCGTCTCAGTAGTGCGACTGGATTCGTGATTTCCTGTCAGGAAGGTCGCAGTTCGTAGTAATAGACGGCAAATCATCGAGTAAAACTGAAGTGATATCAGGTGTTCCCCAGGGAAGCGTCCTGGGACCTCTGCTGTTCCCGATCTATATAAATGACCTGGCTGACAATCTGAGCAGTTTTCTTAGGTTGTTCGCAGATGATGCTGTAATTTACCGTCTAGTAAGGTCATCAGATGACCAGTATCAGTTGCAAAGCGATTTAGAAAAGATTGCTGTATTGTGTGGCAGGTGGCAGTTGACGCTAAATAACGAAAAGTGTGACGTGATCCACATGAGTTCCAAAAGAAATCCGTTGGAATTCGATTACTCGATAAATAGTACAATTCTCAAGGCTGTCAATTCAACTAAGTACCTAGGTGTTAAAATTACGAATAACTTCAGTTGGAGAGACCACATCGATAATATTGTGGGGAAGGCGAGCCAAAGGTTGCGTTTCATTGGCAGGACACCTAGAAGATGCAACAAGTCCACTAAAGAGACAGCTTACACTACACTCGTTCGTCCTCTGTTAGAATACTGCTGCGCGGTGTGGGATCTTTACCAGGTAGGATTGACGGAGGACATGGAAAGGGTGCAAAAAAGGGCAGCTCGTTTTGTATTATCACGTAATAGGGGAGAGAGTGTGGCAGATATGATACGCGAGTTGGGATCTAAGTCATTAAAGCAAAGACTTTTTCGTCGCGGCGAGATCTATTTACGAAAATTCAGTCACCAACTTTCTCTTCCGAATGCGAAAATATTTTGTTGAGCCCAACCTACATAGGTAGGAATGATCATCAAAATAAAATAAGAGAAATCGGAGCTCGAACAGAAAGGTTTAAGTGTTCGTTTTTCCCGCGCGCTGTTCGGGAGTGGAATGGTAGAGAGATAGTATGATTGTGGTTCGATGAACCCTCTGCCAAGCACTTACATGTGAATTGCAGAGTAGTCATGTAGATGTGGATGTAGTCACTGTACATGATTGCTGGCAGTGTTGCGCAGGAGGATGTACGGTCGCGAGAAGACAGAGCTCTGGACGGCGACGTGATATTAGTGAGAAGGAACGCCATCGTGTTTGTGTACGATTCTGTAGCATAATACTGTATCTGCAGCAGCAAAATGAGCAGCAGATGGCACCTCAGTGATAAAACGAACTGTTACAAATCATTGACTTCGAGGATAGCTCCGAACCAGACGCTCTTGTACCGGGAATTCCACTGACCCCAAACCTCCACCATCTGCTCGGAGCGAGAACTTGCTAGACTAGAAGTCGGGGTCTCTTGTGTTTTCTGATGAAAACTGCTTCTGTCTAGGGGACTGATGACCACAGCTGTTGAGTCCCATAGTGCTTAGAGCCATTTGAGCCATTCGTTTATGTTTAGGTTGTAATTTATATGTTAAAGTCCATTAAGTGTTTCTAAGATCTGCTGCAGGGGGTAGTCAGACAGGGCCAAATCTTCATTTTAGTTTTTATTATTTTCCATTGCGCACATTCATTTTACACCCGCCTGAAGTAGTATCTTGGAACTTTACCTACTGAAATCTATTCCCGAATTTATATTACTCTACATTATTTACTTTTTGGTGTTGCGATTTTTTTCGTCATTGTATTTCATATGGAACTATTTGTCAATGATTAATTTTTGCAATACTGACTAATAAAGTATTATTTGTAAGATTACAACAAATTTCAGTATTCATAGATCGCTATGGCAGGAAACAACACAGGTGCAATAGATTCAACATTTGTATGGCTAAAGTGACGCTGAAGCAGCTAATCGCAGTTCAAGTATCTGGAAAGCCGGTGGCTGCCGTTAGTCGATACACAACACGCTTGATGCGGTCGTCTGGTGTGCAGCGATGCAAGCTGCGTGCTGCAAGTTAAATTCGCCTTTAGAGTCATCGTATTTGATCATCGCCGGCCTATACCATCGACGTGAAAGCAGCGATCCTGTGGGTTAAATGCACCTTTAGTTCAAGCCATTATGTTCGTTAGAGAGCACCATTTCATCACTAACTCGTACACATCTCATGAAAATATTATCTTAATTTGAAATTTCCCTCGGAGTAAATTTAAATTTCCACCCTTCCGGCCTGTGATATACCACGCGAGCAAGCCAGGCGGCTGCAGAGTGGCAGCCAGGTAACAGTGCAGCAGCGCGCGGCCGCTACCCGCTGGCACCGGCGCAACTGGATGGCAGCGGCTCGTCCCAGCTCCCGGCGATGCCAGCGCCGCCACGCGGCCATTACTCGTGGTTACGCCGCGTCAGCCACCCCGCCGCCCTAATCATCGTAAGTCACGCCCGCCGCGCGCGCGCCTGCACCCGACGTTATTCTCAATTACCCTGCATTATGTCTTCGCGCTGCGGATTATCTGCCTAAAATATGATTACTTCGCTGGCGTGGGTATTAATATCGATATTGAGATTAACGTACATTGGAAAGAGAATGTCGATTTTGTGGTAAATTCTGTCCGTGTGTTTGCAACAATGCAATACGTTTAGTTGCTTCTACATAGCCAGAGCCATGACTCGCCCACACCTTTAAAAAGAAAAAAAATACTCCAAGTGAACAGAGCGGTCGATGCGGAACACTGATCTCAACAAAACTAAACACGTTTTATAAAACAGGCTACCGGCAGTCAGTCCAGACAAACTTAACCTGTCTGCTTTGGGGGGAGGGGGGTCGACTACTCTCTTGATTTGGTGGTATTTCTGTTATCCTCATAACATCACAGTAAAAATTAACGTCTGTAGCCAGTTTTGCCGCTGTAAAAAAAATTGCACTGCCTCTCCGATTACGCTTGTTTCTCATTACATCTGTCAGTATTCCTCATTAACTGTGTTCCCATCACGTTCCTCTTTCCTTCTTCCATCATGTCCATTGCTTTGTTCCTGTTTTTAATCCACCTTCCTGTAATTTACGAAGACGACAAAAGTCATTAGATGCCTCCTAATATCGTGTCGGGCCTCCTTTTGCCCATTGTAGTGTACCATCTCGACGAAGCAAGTATTCCATAAGTAGTTTGAAGTCCCCCTCCAGAAATATTGAGTCATACTGCCTCTATAGACGTCCATAATTCAGAAAGTGTTGGCGGCCGCAGTGGCCGAGTGGTTCTAGGCGCTTCATTCCGGAACCGCGCCAGTGCTACGGTCGCAGGTTCGAATCCTAGCTCAGGTATGGATGTGTGATGTCCTTAGGTTTAAGTAGTTGTAACTTCTAGAGGACTGGTGACCTCAGAAGTTAAGTCCCATAGTGCTCAGAGCCATTTTTGAACTGATGACCTCAGATGTTAAGTCCCATAGTGCACAGAGCCATTTCAACCATTTTTTGAACCGAAAGTGTTGCCGGTGCGGGACTTTGTGAACGGACTCACCTCTCGAAAACATTTCATAAATATTTGATGTGATTCGTGTCGGACGATCTGAGTGGAAAAATCATTCGCTCGAATTGCCCAGAATGTTCTTCAAGCCAGTCGCGGACTATTTTGTCCCATTGTCGTGCTTGTGGTCCAGTGCGTTCTTTTCTATAAATAATTCACCGTTGTTTCGGGACAAGTAGTCAATGATCGGTTCATTTCTACCAGACGACCCAATCCAATCCACGTAAGCCGGCCGGAGTGGCCGTGCGGTTCTAGGCGCTACAGTCTGGAACCGCGTGACCGCTACGGTCGCAGGTTCGAATCCTGCCTCGGGCATGGATGTGTGTGATGTCCTTAGGTTAGTTATGTTTAAGTAGTTCTAAGTTCTAGCGGTCTGATGACCACAGCAGTTAAGTCCCATAGTGCTCAGAGCCAATCCACGTAAACACAACTCACACCATTATGGAGGCACCACCAGCTTACATACTGCCTTATTGACAACTTTGGTCCATGGCTTCCTGGAGTCTGCGCTACACTCGAATCTTGCCATCAGCTCTTACCATCTGAAATCGGCACTCATCTAACCAGGCCCCAGTTTTCCAGCCGTCTAAGGGCCTTCCGATATGGTCACGAGCCCAGGACGGACGCTGCAGGCGATGTCGTGCTGTAGGCGAAGGTACCCGCGTCCGTCGTCTGCTGCATTAGCCAATTGATGCCAAATTTCGCCGCACTGTCCTAACGAATACATTCGTCGTAAGCTGCGCATTAATTTCTGCTGTTACTTCACGCAGTGTTGCTTGTCTGTCAGCACTAACAACTCTACACAAACGCCGCTGCTCTTGGTCGTTAAGTGATGTCCGTCGGCCACTGTGTTGTCCGTAGTGAGAGGTAGTGTCTGAAATTTGATATTCTCTGCACACTCTTCACACTGTGGATCTCGGAATATTGCATTTCCTAATAACTTCCGAAATGGAATATCCCATGCATCTAGCTCCAAGTAGTATTCTCTGTTCGAAGTCAGTTAATTCCCGTCGCACGGCCGTAATCAAGCCAGAAAACTTTTCACACGAATCATCTGAGTACAAATGAGAGCTCCGCCACAGTACGGTGCTTTTATACCTTTCGTACGCTATACTAACACCATTTTTGTATGTGCATATCGCTGTGTTTTTCATCTCAGTGTATTTCTCATTGCACCTGTAGTAATTTCTAGTAGTTTTATCTTACGTTATATGTAACTTATAAAAACTTTATCGTAGTGAGCGTCACATACAATAAGAAGAAGATGTGATTAGATGGAAGAGAAGGCCTGATTAGCCTTAACTCGCCAGGCTAAATAAATTGTTAATAAAAAGTATTACAGGAAGATACAAGATTTGCAGGCAGAACGAATCAAAGCAACTAAACTCAGAGGAAGATCGCAGTAGTGTAGCTCTTGATTCATGTTTCAGACAAAGGGCGCCATACACAGACTCAAATGAACTGACTCTTTTGTAACTGTGCGTAAAGTTGTTATTTCAAGCTTGATTGTAATTACCTGTCAAATAAAGCCTGAACGTGAACACATGGGGCAAATACAATTAGATGTTATTTGCTAGTCGTTGTACCACACCATAGAAGGATAGCACCTATCGACAAATTAACGTAAGATGTGCAATCTATTAGAGTGGTCAACGACAAGGAGTGAAATGAAAACCTTAAATATTTTTGTAAATTTTTTATCGGACTGAAGCGGAACGAAAGTCAACCATTTTTCGACATGCTCTTCCGGAAGTGCATGGATTCTTATATACAGGGTGATTCAAAAAGAATACCACAACTTTAAAAATGTGTATTTAATGAAAGAAACATAATATAACCTTCTGTTATACATCATTACAGAGAGTATTTAAAAAGGTTTTTTTCACTCAAAAACAAGTTCAGAGATGTTCAATATGGCCCCCTCCAGACACTCGAGCTATATCAACCAGATACTCCAACTCGTTCCACACTCTCTGTAGCATATCAGGCGTAACAGTTTGGATAGCTGCTGTTATTTCTCGTTTCAGATCATCAATGGTGGCTGGGAGAGGTGGCCGAAACACCATATCCTTAACATACCCCTATAAGAAAAAATCGCAGGGGGTAAGATCTGGGCTTCTTGGAGGCCAGTGATGAAGTGCTCTGTCACGGGCTGCCTGGCGGCCGATCCATCGCCTCGGGTAGTTGACGTTCAGGTAGCTACAGACAGATAAGTGCCAATGTGGTGGCGCTCCATCCTGCTGAAATATGAATTGTTGTGCTTCTTGTTCGAGCTGAGGGAACATCCAATTCTCTAACATCTTCAGATACTGTAGTCCAGTTACAGTAGCACCTTCGAAGAAAAAGGGACCTAAAACTTTATTGGCTGAAATGGCACAGAAAACGTTCACCTTAGGCGAGTCACGTTCATACTGAGTTGTTTCCCGCGGATTCTCAGTGCCCCATATACAGACATTGTGACGGTTGACTTTCCCGTTAGTGTGGACAGTTGCTTCATCACTAAACACAATCTTTGAAACGAAAGATTCATCTGTTTCCATTTGAGCAAGGATAAAATCACAGAAATCGATACTTTTAATCCTATCAGCTGCAGACAGTGCTTGAACCAATTTCAGACGATAAGATTTCATAACTAACCTTTTTCGTAGGACTCTCCATACAGTTGATTGTGGAATATGCAGCTCTCTGCTAGCTCTGCGAGTCGATTTTCCTGGGCTGCGAACAAATGCTTGCTGGATGCGTGCTACATTTTCATCACTCGTTCTCGGCCGTCCAGAACTTTTCCCTTTGCACAAACACCCATTCTCTGTAAACTGTTTATACCAACGTTTAATACACCACCTATCAGGAGGTTTAACACCATACTTCGTTCGAAATGCACGCTGAACAACTGTCGTCCATTCACTTCTGCCGTACTCAATAACACAAAAAGCTTTCTGTTGAGCGGTCGCCATCTTAGCATCAACTGACGCTGACGCCTAGTCAACAGCGCCTCAAGCGAACAAATGTACAACTAAATGAAACTTTATAGCTCCCTTAATTCGCCGACAGATAGTGCTTAGCTCTGCCTTTTGTCGTTGCAGAGTTTTAAATTCCTAAAGTTGTGGTATTCTTTTTGAATCACCCTGTATAAGGCTTTTCGTCGTGTGCGTAGCCACTCGTGCGCCTCCTGCTGCACTTCTTCATCGGAACGAAATTTCTTTCCTCCCATCACCTCTTTGAGTAATCCAAACACGTGTTAATCACTCCGTGCGAGGTTTAGTGAGTGTGATGAATGTGGTAGAGTATCGCTATTCCAGCTCTGAAGTCACCTTCTGTGACACCCGCCTTGCAGACACTTTGCGAAGCTGTAACACTTGATCACTGTAGTTATGTGCCAAGCCATGACTAATGTGAAGATCTGTGGCTATTTCATCCAACGTCTCACGGAGATTTTCCATCATAATAACTTCAACTGCTGCCGTCTCTCCGGTATCACGACGCGGTGTGCCTGAGTACATCATTTCCGAACTTTCTACTCCGCTCATATTCTTGCTGCAGTGATAGACATGCATCACAAAACTGCACATTCATTCGCCGATGGATTTCAATAGGTTTTGTACCTTCACTGCTCAGAAAACTCTGTTTATTCTTGGTGCATGTCACAAGCGTGGCAGCCACTTTGAGTTAGTTTATTGCCGAGTCTGTAGTGTGCTGTAGCCCACAGAGCGGTCCTTACATCATTGGTAACAGTACTGCTAACCTGCAGAACAACGGCGCGAAATGACGATTTTTTATTTACACTTTTAAGGTTTACACTTGACTCCACTTCGTAGAAGAGCCAGCTAAGCTCATCGTCGTAAAACTGAGAATAAAATACTGGTCATAAGCAACCATTGCCTTCCATTCGCAAGAATTACTCACAATTTCGCCTGACATGTAGGACTAATAGAAATCTAAATACGTTCAAATTTCCTTCCAAAGCAATAATAATTCCATGTTATAAGATTCTGAAACACATCTACATCAAATTCCCTATTTTTAGAGATCGCAGTAAAGTGCTCTTAATGATCCAGGTGGCGCAGTGGTAAATACTGGACTCGCATTCTGAAGTTCAGGTGTTCAAATTCCCGTCTGGAATTCGAGATTTAATTTTTCCGTGGTCTCTCCAAATCGTTTGAGGCATCTACCCAGATAGTTTCCTAATGTGGGTTTTTGCTTCTTTTTTGACGTCGTGGTTGACACGCCGTTAAACCTTAACTGAGCCATGGTAAAAATTGCGGTTTTGAATAGCGCGCCGCAGCGCGTAGTGTGAAGCAGTCGCCCTCAGTTTCTGGCGGTGGCACCGCTGTGGTAATCGCAGCTTTGGTATCTCCCTCTGGTGGAAACGGGGAAAGGTTGCCTGTTCATGTACATTTAAGGGGCTCTATGAGCTCGCCAGTCGGTCAGTGTGGGTCAGTCTCTCGTCCACATTTGTTAGGCAGTTAGTGTCTGTCTGTCGTTCGGAGTGCTAGTATGTCTGTCGTTCGGATCAACCTTTAAAGCCGGCAAAATGAGAGTCCTTCCACTCCGCCAGTAAGAGCACTCAGCGAGTGGTCGCCCGGTCTGGGCTTAGTTCCTGCATCTGAGTCTGCGCGTTAGGCCGCCAGTCTGCTCGAGTTTGCTCAGGCAATGGTCATTGGCGGTTGGATCGATCGGTTGGTCGGTCGCGCACTGAGACACGAGATGACTTGTCCGTCTTGAAGGTCAGCGCATGTGAGGTCGCCACGTGAGTCCAGTGGGCCGCGGCGTATAGCAAGGGGTAGTGACTTCGCGGTCGACACGAGAGCAACAGGAGTCAATCCACGACATCGGTCTGGCCGGTGCTAGCTGCGACGCCGTGAGACGGGAGATCGGCGCGCCTTCCTGCGTCCGTTGAAGCCGCTGGCAGAGGACGGTTCTGGAGAGCGATTTGTGGGTGCTGCGCCAGGTCTTCTCGAGAAATCGCAGTTTATTAGAAGTTTGGTGATATGTTGTTTGATTTACTCTTGTTAAATTCTACTTGTTTTCTTGGCGAGGTCACCAGCCGTTTTGCTTTGGGGTCGTCCCACCATTCTTCTCCGTTTGCCCACCCGTGGTAAGGTGGTTGTTTATAAATTAGGTGGTCCCTTTTTCCCTTGTGAAGTAGAGGCCGGTTAGAGCAACCTGCGGTTCGGTTTGTTCGGTAATCTCCCTATCAATCTACCGTACGTTAGTAGCTGCCTCTGCCATGTTTGTCGGATTTGGTGTGTTAACGAATTAATTGCTTGGAGTGTAACGGCCTAATACCTGAAATATGTTTTTATCTTTGGAAACTTTGATATTATTGCCTATGATTTTGAGAGGTGGTATCTGTGTACTGTAGAGCATCTTAACTATTGTTTGGCCAACCTTGTAGAATTTTATATAAGATTGCATTTCATGGGCTTTTATTTAAACTATCATTTTAGTATATAAAGTTGCCACCCTTTCACCGTAAGACTTATCTTAGAAGTTAAAATCAAGTTGCACCTTCGGTGGCGAGGTTAATATTTCAATTAGTGTTTAGCACCATTTCTATCCCTCCTACAGGGGGTGGATGGTTTGTGTACTTCCGTAAATTGTTAAAACTCTTAGTTTAAAGTAATCTGGTGTGTTGCAGATTTGTACCAGTGTAGTCTTTCAGAGGCTGTTGTGAGCGTCGTAACTACGGCCGTGTCAAAAGGGAGCGGCAAGGTTCTCTGCCCGAAAGCTCATACAGTCAAAACTTGTTTCTTTCTGCCTCTGAATATATTGTAACTTTGATATTTTGGGGGTGCTTTCTGATTATAATTTTAAATCTGTTTCTTTTAAAACATGCTTGTAGGCTCTATTAAAATAAATAAAATTTCCATTTGTTAAGAGGAATTTGGTTGTGATTTCATCAGTTACTCCCTGGCAACTACTTCCATACTTACATAGTGTGATTAAATGTGTTAATGTTCTTGATGAATCGCTAGTAAATAAAATAAATTCTTAAGAATATTCTTTGGAAATAAATCACGGTTCAAATATTACACTTTTGTATTTATGTTAATGGGATGATATCGTTGATTCGGAATTGCAAGCCGATCGCAGCTAAGGACAACCGTCTTGTTTCGATTGGCCATTTCGGAACCAGGAACCATCATAAACCGAAATATATGAGCGGGTCGA
This sequence comes from Schistocerca americana, assembly GCF_021461395.2. NCBI lineage: Eukaryota > Metazoa > Arthropoda > Insecta > Orthoptera > Acrididae > Schistocerca > Schistocerca americana. Next base: position 1,064,101,317 of record NC_060119.1, read on the forward strand.
GGAAATAATTACGCACAAGACAGCTAGCGAGAGGTATAAATCATTTTTGTGCAAACGAACTTGTGAAAAGTGGACGCAGCAGCTTATGGAGTATCAAGATTTAGGACGGAGTGGGAGGCTGACACTAAAGGCAGCAGAATCAGAAATTATCCGTGGCATTTGAATGTAGAGGCACATGGAAAGCACAGCTTTAAAGGTGCAAAACACGGATCCAGAGGATATGCAGTCTGGAAAAGAATCTAATAAAGACCACTTCATTCAATAAACAATGCGGAGTTAATCTGGCCATCCATTCGGATCTCCAGCTTCGTAAAGCCCAGGAGGAGGTTATCATTAGCAGTAACAGAATCACTGGATAGTGACGTAGGTAGGTAACTGAAGGAGTTGCTATGGAAGTAGTAAACGAGGAGTGAAAGAAAGACAACGTCAATCACCTCTGTACACGTTTACAGAGTGTATAGAGGAATTAATAACACGAGTATAGGGGAGCGAAAATCTGACAGTAGTATATGACACAAACGATAATAGAGGACGAAAATATTTATTATGGTTACTAGAAAATACATGCCGTTTACAAATTGGTTATACTGACGTAGCCTTTTGTTGTGAAAAGGGTAAATAACTTACAGATATGCTTGGTACAGTGCTGGATGCAGTATATCTTCAAGTTTTACTCCTGCCTAGCACTATTAGTTCCTGATGTTCCCACGGAGTCATACGTGAATGAGTTATTCCAACACTGATCATGGAGACGTATAACTGTGCAGAGCGTGCGCAGTGTTGTTTATGGTTTCTTCAATTCAAATCCTCTTCTACAGTTCGGTGAGAGTTCATGATTATATATCGCAGACCACCTGCTCCAAGACAAATTATAATTAATTTATACAATGCTTTCACCGAAAGTGGCTGTCTCACAAAGGATGAGTTTCAGCGTCGGACAGCAGTCGCTGACAGGGCAATTGAACAAGCTCAGCAGTCTTAAATTCGTAGTACGAGTAAATCAACGAGACATGCCAGCTTAGAATTCAATATGCAGTGGTAGCGTGTGGGCAGTGTTACAGAAACGACTGTCATTCACACCCTACAAACTGCAAGTGTTGCAAACTGTAATAGAAAGTGACAGAGAAACACAACCTGAGTTTCGTGTAGTAATGTTTAACAAAATGTAGACTGAAGATTATTTTCTTGGTGAAACTGTGTTCACTGACGAAAGCACCTTCCACAGTGAATCGACGTAATGTTCGGATATGCAGTGAGCAGAAACCACGGCACATAATGAAACATGTGAGGAACTCGAATGAGGTAAATGTTTTCTAGCCGCTATAAGCTATAACAAGATTTAGGATCATTTCATTTGTACCGAGTCACTGTAACTGGAATTTCGTACCTGAACATGTTTGAACATTATATAATGCATCAATTACGTCAGGTTATGGTCACAGAATTTATTTTACAGCAATATGGCGCGTCAGGACATTTTCACTCTGCAACTATCGCCTATCTCCGCAGGAATGCGCCGACTTAGATTGAACGTGGCGGAATTATAACGTAGCCACCACGATCACCTGATTTAACACCAATGGACTTCTGTACATGGGGTTACACTGAAGACAGAATGTTTGTTCCTCCACTTCCGGTAAACGTTAACGAGCTGTGATAACAGATAACACAAGCAGTTTCTCTATACACGATGAACTGCTTCATAGGATTTGGCATGAAACTGGTTAAAGGTAGGACATTTGTCGTATTACAAGACGTAGCCACATTGAATGTTTGTAAATAAAACTTGAAGATATTTAGCATTCAGTGGTACGCTACACATTATTTACCTTTTTCATAATTAAATGTTACTTTTCCATAACTGGTTCATAAACGCCCTGTATTAGGAGGGTGTGTGGGAGTATGAGATAGCAGAGAGGCTGGTTGTGCCATATGCTTCAACTGGTTGTAATTCCAAATCCATAAAAGCAGGTGTTCTTGTAAACGACCAGGAGACGCATGGAGATATTGACTGGAGCAAATGGAAATTGCTTGTGGCGCCGACGTGTGGTCTACGTAAGCAGAGAGTATTTGAATAGAATATGAGTGAACCGGCCGGCTGTGTTGGCCGAGCGGTTCTAGGCGCTTCAGTTTGGAACCGCGCGACCGTTATGGTCGCTGGTTAGAATCCTGCCTCGGGCATGGATGTGTGTGATGTCCTTAGTTTAGTTAGGTTTAAGAAGTTCTAAGTTCTAGAGGGCTGATGACCTCAAATGTTATGTCCCACAGTGCTCAGAGATATTTGAATTTTTTTTTGAGTGGACCGTGACCCGTGGAATAGAAGTCATTTCCGCGTCGTGTGTCGGGCGAACAGGTCCTGCCTGTTCCTGCCTGCCACTGCGAGAGATTCCTTGTTTCCCTTCAGTGTCGTATGAGTCCTTGTGTGCCTCACTTCATTGTTTGCCTGTCAGTGACTCGTGTTTGTGACTCAATTCTGACGCAGAATTGTCTTCCAACATAATGTCGTCCATGTCTCAGGAACGTTCTGCCCCCAGATGGGGAAAGCATGCCACAGACCGCTGCTGATCAGACCCGTATCGGCGCAATTGTTCCGTCAGTTTTCGTTTCTGGTGACTCTCAGGAGCCGCACCGTCCACATGTCGAAGAGTGAGGAGTGTCCTCTGCACTTTTTACTAAATTTCACAGGATCTCTCCACAGTCCCCCATGCGGCAGTCGCCTTCCCGCAACAACCAGCGTTTCCAACCTGAGCGGAGGCGTCTCAAGAAAAGAAGGGACATGAAGAGGGTGGAAGAGAGGGATCCAGCACTTTACATTCAGATTAGATTCATCCGTTGACTTTGCCATGGACTGTGAAACACGCCCTTGAAGGCCTCTTGCAAGTAATCACCTGAGTTATTTTAGTAGTAACTGGATTCCGGCCTATACCTTTCTTACCTTGAATATGAGCAGAATTAGTTTCGATTTTAGATGTTCGGTGCTGCAACAATTTATTTAATAAAAATTAATAAAAACTGTATGGACCGCGTTTTCAGAGTTTTTATTTGTTGTCAACCGGTTTCGGTCCTTTCCTCGGACCATTTTCAGGCTTACATCGCCGTTATGGCTGTTGGTGGAGGCAGGCGGAGCGAGATCCGTAAAAGTAGAACAGTGACAGCCGTACCTCTACGGATCTCGCTCTGGCTGGTGCCACCAGCAGCCATTATGGCGGTGTAAGCCTCAAGATGGTCCGAGGAAAGAGCCGAAACCGGCTGCCAGCAAATAAACATCTGAAAACGCAATCGAGACTGTTTTTATTGATTTTTAACATTTTACATCGATCGATGCGCTCGAGTCAAGAATGCTTATAAACATTTTAGATTATTTACGATTAAAACGGGGAGATGATTTTTTTTTTTTTTTTTTTTTTTTTTTTTGCACGAAGTATTATTTGATCATTTTCTGTTCTCAGTTTTCTGCTTTCTTTAATGAGGCTCCTGAGCTACTTACTAGTACTGCTTTATTTTACAGAGGAAATACCGCTGTCTTCTTTCGATGTTCTTGGTAACGGTCGAGGGATAGGCTGCATTTCTTGTATCTTACTTTGATTCTTGTGTGTGCCCCTTCAGGATCTGACTATCGCACATATCGGGCGCTTTTGGCGGAGATTTGGGTTCTGTGGATCGGTCCACCAGTTTCAATTTCGGCGAGGAAATAGACTATTTGGCGCGCTCTTCGCAAATATGTGATTCGTGGACCTGTCACTGTCACACTCTCGTCAAGTACAAGCATTCTACAGCTTCTTCGAGCGGCAGACTCGATCGTTTTCATCTTTCCGATTCCTTATATGGGCAACTGTTAGCGACAATCATGATATCCACTTATTTCACTGATCACTGTGACGTTGTACTAACCGAACCGCAACCAATTACACTGTATCGCCTCCCCTGGATGTTGAACACATCGCTCTTCAAGGACCCATTCCTTGACATAATCGTTCGAGAGATCTGGACCCGTAGCTTGCGTTCCCATGACCGTGTCCTTCTCCACTGGAATGGCGATCAGAGAAAGCAAAACTGTTGCTTTTGCAAGCGTTAATGCGTTACGGCGATGAGAGGGTGTGGGATCACCGCCAGACCCAGGGATGTTATTAATCTGGCTTACAGCTTCATGAAGGTGCCAGACATGCTCCGTTTTGGATTATGGATGTCCTGGATGTCCGCCATGTTAAAGCGAAGCTTCTTCAGTTAAATAAACAACAAACAGAAGGATGTAGGTGCGATGAAAACCCCGCTTTTTGCTACAGGCACGTCGGAAAAGGTCATGTATCGTACCCTTCACCCACACCAATGTTCACGTACTGATGTCTCAACGTGGCAATTCCAGAGTCAACCATACTTACTTTACCGACCTTTATGACGTCTGTGCTACTGATACGGTTTTCCATGATGCACTTACTCCTCTCCTGGATTGCGTGGTACATTTTTGGCCTCTTAAGGGTGACTCATTACGTCACTGGTGAATGAGGTGGCACAAGAGGAAGGGTTTGATTCCTGTCTTTTTCACGATTGGTAAAATCATTCTAATTCCTACGAAAACTGGACAGACATTGATAAATTCCGCCCGATGACATTCCTTAATTTCGATTGCAAAACTGCCGCCCTGGCGGTTAACAGCCTTTTGTCGATATTGCCAGAGAAAATATTTGCTGCTCACCAAAACTGTGTGCCTGGGCACTCGATCCTGACCTCTATTATTGAATGCCAGGACGTCGCCTCGATGTCTGTAGCCACTCCTGTTTCTGAAGCCTTCCTTGACATTTATTTTAGTGAGGCAGTTAATCGGTTCAAATGGTTCAAGTGGCTCTAAGCATTATGGGATTTAACATCCGAGGTCATCAGCCCCTAGACATAGAACTACCTAAACCTAACTAAACTAAGGACATCACACAGCCGGCCGGAGTGGCCGATCGGTTCTAGGCGCTACGGTCGCAGGTTCGAATCCTGCCTCGGGCATGGACGTGTTTGATGTCCTTAGGTTAGTTAGGTTTAAGTAGTACTAAGTTCTAGGGGACTGATGACCTCAGAAGTTAAGTCCCATAGTGCTCAGAGAAATTTGAACCGTTTGAATCACACACATCCATGCCCGATGCTGGATTGGAACCTGCGACCATAGCGGCCGCGCGGTTCCGGACTGAAGCGCCTAGAATTTCTCGGCCACAGCGGACGGCCATTTAACCGTATCAATCATGGTTTCTTAATACAAGTGCTCGAGACCACCGGTGTCAATCATACTGCATGTCAGGTTTGTTGGTTGGTTTATTTAGGGGAGGGGACCAAACAGCGAGGTCATCGGTCCCAGCGGATTAGGTAAGGAAATCAGCCCTGCCCTTTCAAACGAACCATCCCGCTATTTGCCAGAGGCGATTTAGGGAAACCACGGAACACCTAAATCAGGATGGCCGGACGTGGATATGAATCGTCATCCTCCCGAACTCGAGTCGAGCGTGCTAACCACTGCGTGAGCTCGCTCGGTGCGTGTCAGGTATTAGTCTTTTTACTGGTATTCAACCATCTGTCGTGGTCCACGACCACAATCCGACGGGGCTTGCTACGGTGGGAGCCCTCTCGCCATGTCGCTTATTGTCTTGTCCATAGAACCCCTGCTACGTCGTACTCCTGATCAAGAACATGGTTGGAAGAGAAACCTTCTCAGAGCAAGCGTACGCGGGTAACGTCATGGTACCATCGAAGACATATCATTGCTTAAGATCATATAGGATTACTTTTGTTCTGTCTCTGGGTCCAGGATTGATGAACGAATATATACCCTGTTACCACTGCAGGGTTATCATCAAGCTGTCATTCCATGGGCAACGGCCGCTGCTCGACAGAAATAGTTAGGGACCACGGTGGATCACTGCTCGTTTAAAACAGATTCACTCAGTTGAGTGGTTCAAATGGTTCAAATGGCTCTAAGCACTATGGGACTTATCATCTGGGGTCATCAGTCCCCTAGACGTAGAACTACTTAAACCTAACTAACCCAAGGACATCAAACACGTCCATGCCCGAGGCAGGATTCGAACCAGCGACCGTAGCAGCCGCGTGGTTCCGGACTGTAGCGGCTAAATCGCTCCACCACAGCGGCCGGCTCAGTTGGATGGAAGTGATAAATCGAATTCAAATGATAATTCGTAAACACGAGCGCCGTTTCCTCAGCCTTCTTCATAAAGTACGGATTTTATAATCCTACATTTTCAATGAAATTTGTTATATTGCACATATACACCCGCTCCCAGTGAAAATGGTATGCCAATTGAAGCAGTTATCTGGTCATTTCCTATGGAAAAGTTATATTTTTTGACTCCGGTATAATGTCGTAGCGACGTCCTGTCTCATTGGAAGATTTGACATTCCAATATTAAAGCAAAGGCTTCATCAACATTTATACGGCACAATGTCATAACATGCACTCGAGCTACTCATTCCATTATATTTCGCTTATTTATGTATCTTCGACTAGACAGCCTGACGCCTCCTGAGATGTTGGCCGGCGCGCACAGCTGAATTAGACATTATAGTAAGTTTTCTGGGGCCCACATCTTGTCAGTGGCACGCCTTACGAGTACATCGTCGCTTTGTCGTTGCGGTGTACAATCATCCCTTTTCCCAGTTGAAATGGCCGCGACTTTGGTGTTTGGATAACAGTGTGATTTTACGTTAGTCTTCCTGCTCTCCCGATGAGCGTCACCTCGTCGTGGTGTAAGGTCATTCGCAATCTGATCCCGACCGAAGAACGCGTCCATCGCATTAGTCTTTGGCTGGTCTTTACGACACATGTCATCAATCTGATGCATTTCCATACGGCTTGGCTTTTGCGTACGAAAACACTGGAACTGGATTCGTGACAACTGGCTTTCCTTACCCCATAAGCTGAAGCTGCTTTCTCGTCTGACCGTTTTCCCCACACAAGAACTATTCCGATCGTATGGTACCTCGAACATAAGGCCCAATAAGTAGTTGGGCGTGACGACGACCCGGACCCCCATGTTTTCCGCCAATTTCTGAATATGCATTGGAAATGGCAGATGCTTCCGTGATATAGTGTTTTATTTGCAAATATGTTGCACTCTGCTTTCAATCGTCAAGGACCGGCAGTTGTTGCCGAGTGGTTCTAGGCGCTTCAGTCCGGACCCACGCTGCTGTTACGCTACGGTCGCAGGTTCGAATCCTGCCTCGGGCATGGATGTGTGTGATGTCCTTACGTTAGTTAGGTTTAAGTAGTTCTACGTCTAGGGGACTGATGACCTCAGTTTTTAAACCCATAGCGCTTGGAGCCATCTGAACCATTTGAACCAATCGTCTAGGTTTTTTGTTTTTGCTTCTGGAGCCTAACCTCATTGTGTCCTTCCTAACGAAAAAAATTGCTGTCTTTTGAGCCCCGGAATTATGAAATTTATCTCTATCACGTTGTAGTTTCACAAAAAAAAAAACGAAATATAAAATAAAAAAACAATCCAATAACACATGCGGAACTAGCACAGTGACATGCGAGGTTCCTGGCCGGAATTGCCAATCTTGTCTCCACACAGCACAAACCTGACTTTGAATGTCTCCGTTCTTGCCTCAAACGTAACAAAAGAAAACGAACTAAGGGAAACAAGCCCTAGTTTCAAAATTAACGTGGTATTACAAAATGTCTACAATAAAAACGGGCTCAGACACCGATACTGATAAAATTCTGAATAAAAATCGACAGGAATGGTGGCCGAAGACTTCTGACATTCGACTTTACCCTCGGTCTACCAACGGCCTTGTCAAAGAGGGTGGAGGAGCGGGAAGATGTTCAGGGCACTCTCTTGCCCCTGAGTTATAAAACTGCCGCTAAAAGGAGGATGAATCAGCAGTGATCAATGGCGTAAGGACGTAGAAGGATGCGGAAACCACTGGATTAAAGACACTTAATGACTATCCACAGGAAAGGTGGACTGAAGTTGGAAAAGTATTGTGATCATCTCTCCATTGGTAAAAGTTACCGGACTAGTCTCTCATTCGGATCTCGGGGGAGAACTGCCAATCGGGAGGTGACCATGAGAGAAAAATTGAATAGCCAACGAAAGCACAACGTTCTAGGAGTCGGGACCTCGAATGTCAGAAGTCTGTACGTGGGCGGGAAGCTAGAAAATTTGAAAAGGGAATGCTAATGCTCTATCTAGCTGTAGTGGGGGTCGGTGAAGAGATTCAGAAAGAAGAAAAGGATTTCTGGTCGGATGAGTACATGGTAATATCAACAGTGGCAGAAAATGGTGTAATGGGAGCCTGATTCTTTATGAATAGGAAGGTACGGCAGATATTAAGTCCAGTGATATTCTCAGCAGAATCGACAGCAAACCGACGCCGACAACGATATGTGAGGTATACATGCCCACGTTGCAAGCAGAAGATGAAGAGACAGAGAAAGCAGCTGAGTATATTCAGCGGGTAATTCAGTACTTAAAGTGAGATGAAAATACACTAATCATCGACGATTGAGATGCTGAGACGGTAATAGGAAAGCCTCAGTTCACCAATTACAAGAAAAGGAGGCATACTTGAAAAAGGCCGTGAGACATGGGACGAATTTAGTTAGATAGTCATGGCCAGGCTGAGATTCTGAAATCAGATGCTGAATGGTAAGGCATCCCAGGAGCAGACACAGCCTTAGAAAACGCTTTAGTAATGCTGAAAACTAGGCTGAAGTCTGAGAGACTAGTCAGGAAGAATCAATGCGCAAAGAAGTGGATACGGAAGTACAAAGGAATGAAGAGATGCGCTTGAGGTTGTCTGGGGCTACAAATATTGCCTTGAGAAACATCTCAGTAGGCAGTTCATGTGAAGAGGAATGGACATCTCTAAAAAGCACACTCACAGAAGTTGCAAAGAAAAACATGAGTACAAGGATGGTAACTGCGGAGAAACCATAGGTCACAAAAGAAATACTACAGTTAACGCAAGTCACTTAGGAACGAAATAAATAAAAAGTGGAGGGGAGTCGAAATAACTGCATGAAAAGAAATGGAAAAAGAATCGAGTGTTATAAGGACTGACTCAGCTTACAGAAATGTCAAAACAACCTTCGATGAAATTAAAAGCAATGGCGGTAACATTAAGAGTCCTATAGGAATTCCATTTTTAAAAGCAGACAAGAGATTGGATAGGTGGAAAGAGTACATTCAAGTAACGTACGAGGGGGAAGACTTGTCTGACAACGTGATAGAAGAAAAAGCAGGAGTCGAAATAGAAGACATAGTTAATCGAACATTAGAATCAGAATGTAAAAGAGCTTTGAAAGTTTTGAGATGAAATAAGGCAGAAAGGATGATAACATCTCATCGGAGTTTATAAAATAGCTGAGGGAAATGGCATCGAGATGACTACTTACATTGGTGTGTAAAATGTGTGAGACTGACGATATACCATCAGGATTTCGGAAAAACGTCGTCGATACAGTTCTGACGACTGCAAGAGCTACAAGTGCGAGGATTATCTCACAGTGAGTTTAAAAGCTCATGCATCAAAGTTGAAAACATAGTATACAGAAGAATGGAAAAGGATATTCAGGTTCTGTTACACGAAGATGAGTTTCGCTGTAGGAAATGTACAGCACCAGAGACGCAGTTCTTACGTTCTGGGTGATAATAAAAGCAAGATCGAAAAATAAAATTCAAGATACGTTCTTAGGATTTATCGATGAGGAATAAGCGTTCGACAATGTAAAATGGTGTAAGACGTTCGAAATTCTGAGAAAAATAGGAATAATTTATCGTATAGTTGATCAGATAAGTGATCAGTTAGTCTAGCAATGAAATGATCAGCACTTGCCATGAATACATGGAGGGCAGTATAAAACCATTCGAAAGATTTATGACTTCAAAAAGTTACAAAATTACACTAATCCTCGGTCTCTTCTGTGAGGGTTAAGTTTTCCACGATCGCAGATCAACTTCCATACTCAGAAATACCATATATTCATATGAGAGTCCTCGTGACATGCCTCCGTGTGCTATTACGAAGTAATATTAATGTACTCAGCAGCTTGTGATTGTTTCTGGCGAGAATGTTGGACGATTTGAACGTATAAGTCCGAGTGATTCGTAATGCAGTACCTCGCGTCAGACGTACACACTGTTAAAGTTGTTCTCACATTAAGACAGTTGCAACATCGCTACTTTATAATAAAACTAGTTACAGGACAAAACAAGGAGGAAGAGATATACATTATCATAAAGGTTATTGTGGCTGTCTCAGTATTATTTCAGGCTATGGCAGAGTTTGGTTTGCCACAGCTGTTTATCTCAGTTTCTCGCCTCTGTGTAATTTGGTGGCTGCAACAGTGAAAGAAAAAACAAATGTCTTATTTAGGTAAGTCAAAATCTGACGAAATGAGTTTTCAGTTTACAGACTATGCGCACTGAAACTATGCTCAGAACGATTTTTGAAATAATGAGAAGTTCGCTCTTCACTTTGCGTGTGGTGTATCTCACTTTTCCCAATTACAGTGGAACAAAGGTGTCGACCAAACATAAGATGGAAAATATTGCCCATTACTTATTAAACAGTTTAATGATAGTAGACAAAAAGTAAGATTGCAGCACGTTACCCTTTAGCAACAGACGGATAATAGTGAAAAATTATGTCCACATAAGGATGGTTGTGTACGTGATTCGCACAACGTTGAATACAATAGACTGTTACTAGTTTACTGTTGTTCACGTTGGCATCTGGCGTTTCAGCCACAGGGACTGATCGCTTTGTTGGGCTCCTCTGCATGCAAGGTCTGGACGCCGCACGTGTCGGATGCACCAGCCTGGGTCATTAGTGGCAGGGCGTGGCCACGCGCTCTCATTTCCTACGCCACCTAGACACTTGTTAGCAAAACAATATGCTTACGACGCCACCTTCACAGGATGTAATCTTAGTGCCGACGCTTCTTTTCATCTTGGTTTTACAAAGCAAACGGGAATTAGTCTGATGAATTCCGCTCACGATATCTCGGAGCAGCGGTGCACGTGGTGCTCTCCAAAGATTACATTGTCAGCATGACAAGGGAATAACAACACCGCAAGTATTTTACAAGTAGTTCATTTTATTGTTTTCAAATGGTGTCCCACGAAAGAGGACTTTTGTGTGAATCCAATATTCGAGAACTTACAAACTAAAATGAGAAACTCACGGAAACATTGAAATGAAATACAGTGTTTCACTAATGTGCTTAGTGTGATGTTACTGCCTTAGTGTGACAACTGAAAGTCAGTGCCAGACCAAGAACTGTACTAGGATCTAGTGCAGCGACTCACAGCGGTCTATTGTGGGCTGTATTTATTGTATGGCAGCAAAAATTGGGCGGTATTTTGATGAATTAATACGGAACCGATTTACTCTGAAAAAAATTAGGTCCAGTTTCGGCCAGCAGGTGTCAATCTGACGCTATGAATGCAATAAGTGTCGAGATGTTTCCATACGTAATGATTAGGAACGAGGCGTGGATTTGCGCCTGGTAGATAAAATTGGAACTAATGTTTTTTCAGCGTCATTGGTTCTACATTAACGCATTAGCATAACTACCACGTGTCGATTCCATACGATAGTCACACCCCACCCTGGATGACCGTGGGTAGTTGCACAGTAATTATAACCACGTGGTATTTGTAGGGAGGAGTTACCTTAAGTAACTTAAGCATCGAGCCCCAATTTCTATGTCACTAATATCTCCCACTCATTACTTGCTATCACTACAGCAAAAAAGCTCTGTCACATGGTAAGTGAGAATAGTACCATTGATGGAACTTCCTCTGTTCTGTGGTACAACTTGGACTTTTCACCAAATCCACTCCCTCACTGTTATTGCACCCACAATTCCAGAAAATACGCAAAACACTTGATTCTAGTTTCTGAAGCAACAGGAGTGATACACGTTTCACATTGAACTTTTGCGTCGCTTTGTTAGCAATCAAATTACTGTAAGTTTTTGGGTAGCGATAGCAGATGGCGTTCCATGTACGTGTAATTTATACAACAGACACTGAACATCGTTTTACGATCTGTAAGTTTTTGGTTCGAGAAATTTTTTGTTTTTACTTTAAGACATATCTGAACTGGTAATGTATACCGAACACCTCTCATTCTCACGTAATTTAAATTTTATTACGGTTCTGATGATGACTACTGCCAAAAATTCGTAACCAGTAAATGTAAAAACATTAACAATTTGACACGCAAGAATGCACATTGACAACAGACTTATATACGGAATTTATCCATTAACTTTATATGATTAATTAGGATTAAAAAATGCAGTATGCGTTCGTAAGTTTTGTTAGCCTAGAGAAAGCAAGCTACAATGGCTCTGAGCACTATGAGACTTAACATTTATGGTCATCAGTCCCCTAGAACTTACAACTACTTAAACTTAACTAACCTCAGGACATCACACAACACCCAGCCATCACGAGGCAGAGAAAATCCCTGACCCTGCGGGGAATGGAACCCGGGAACCCGGGCGTGGGAAGCAAGAACGCTACCGCACGACCACGAGATGCGGGCGCATGCTACAATGTAAAATGGTGCAACACTTTAGAAATTAAGACGAAAGTAAGTATAATACCCCATATGTAAAGGAATGAAGAAAGGACAAAAACAATGGATGACCAAGAAGAAGGTCCTCAGATTAGGTAGTGAAGACGACAGGGTTGTTCATCTATACATCTGAGAAAAAATGCTGGATGTAAAAGAAAGGCTATCGACGATAAGATTCTCCGATGCCATTGCTGTCCTCAGTGAAAGTGACGAAAGGTTGCAGCACATATTAAGTGATTTGAACCATCCAATGAACACACACCATGAGCTGCCAGAAAACCGAAGAAAAACGACAGAATTCAAGAGTGGCACAAAAATGATTTGATATATTTAACATCAGAACTGGGGTTGACGAAGTGAAGACTTCTGCTGCTTTGGTAATAAAGTAACTCATGACGGACGATGCAAAGAGGACATCAACACAGGTTAGCGCGGCAAAGAGGACATTCCTGATCCAAGGAAACCTGCTGGCATCAAACATTGGAGTTAATTTGAAGAACACATTCTTAAGGATTTATGATTGGAAAACAGCATTGTGTGGCAGTGAATCATGAACAGTGGCAAAACCGAGACAGAACAGAATTAAAGCACTTCAAATGTGGTGTTACAGAAGAATGTTGATGGGCAAATAAGATAAGAAATGAGGAAGTTCTCCGCTGAACCGACATGAAACCGCTGACAAGACGGAGGGACAGGATGATAGGAAAGTTATAAGACGCTGGTGAATAACCTCCATCGTACTAAAGGACTGATGTAGGTGGTAAAAACAGTAGTGGAAGACACAGGTTGGAGTAAGTCTAACAAGTAGTTGTGGACTTATGGTGCAAAGCCGCTCTCAGATGTAAGAGTTGGCACAAGAGAGGACTTCGTGGCGGTCCATGTAAAGCCAGTCAGAAGGCAAATAACTCAAAAACGGCACTGCGTTATTGCAGAGATTTCATCAATATTGCTAATTTCAGTTTCCTAATAAGTAAATCTGTCTTAAAGCCAGCCTCTCGTGCGAGTGTGTTCTTATTGTTATGTCGCATTATTGGTACATATGCTGTGGCAGTGGTTCTTGTTGTCGTATTCGAAAACAATGCTCATGAAATATCTCATTGGTTTCATGGAATATTTGCGTCACCCTCATAGGAACGCTCCAATTGCCTAACTGGCAAAGGAGACTGTACTCGATCAAGTAGAAGAACAGGGTTCGAATTTCAGACTAGCATAGAATTTCAGTTGTCACAATACATTAATCAGCAGTACCATATTTCACAAGAAAAAATGGCATGACTATCGTAAATATTATATTTAATGTAGAAGGCATAGTGTGGATTCAGTTCCTTTGGTACGGACCATCATCACAAGTATTAATTTCTTTGCGTAAGATGTTTAGGACATTCTTTGAAGATGTAGGGAGGCTGGGGGCACAGGATATTGCTTAGGGAATGTGTGCTTCTCTTCTTCTTCCCCGGCCATAGTCTTCTGATAGTAGTTTAGTCTTTCAGAAGGTGGTTCAAATGGCTCTAAGCACTATGGGACTTAACATCTGAGGTCATCAGTTCCCTAGACTTAGAACTACTTAAACCGAACTAACCTAAGGACACCACACGCATCCCTGCCCGACGCAGGATTCGAACTTGCGACCGTAGCAGCAGCGCGGTTATGGACTGAAGCGCCTATAATCTCTCGGCCACAGCGACCGGTTCTTTAAGAAAACTTCAAAACGTTTTCTCCTGTTTTTTAACACGACGATGGCATCAAATGTTGCGTCTTTGTTTGCGTTGGCTAGTATAAAAATAATGAAATACAAAACCTTTGATTCCCCAACACACATTTCTTGAACTTAATAGACTTTGGGATTGAAAAAGTCTACCTATGGGACATCGGTGTTGTATGAAAGTAAACTTAGGCACAGAAAAGTGTAGACAAGGAATTTCATCACATGTAATATGAGCGTTTCGGACTCGATAGATGGTGAATGTACAAAAAGTCGCATGAAGGACATGAGTTCGCTCTCAACCTTTGACATAATTAATCCAGTTGGGACTGTGTGTACATTTAAGTGGTTTTCACGTTTTGACTTACATTTACTGCTCTAAAAATGGACACCCAGTGACCGATATCTTGATTTGTAATAAACATTATTTGCGACCGATAGCCGTACCCTTTACTAAGTGAAATTTCGGAAGAGTTGCCACCTCACAGAGTTTGTAATACGTCAAGAACAAATACCTCCCGTCACACTCTTGCTGAGGCGCAGTGAATGCTTTATATTGCCACAGCTTGCTATCGAGCTGACGTGAATGACAGCTCCTTTCAAACATCAGCCACCAGCGTTCCACTGAGCTAGCGTTTACAGAGGACGCGCTACGCCAGCTCCACATTTTCGTGCTTTTTATGTCCCAACGCCAGCTGGGATACGCAGTAGATACGTGAATAAAGTGGAGTTTGTGCAGCTGGTGACGTTTAGTATTGCTTCATTTAAGTACAGTAGCTCTCAATCTTGTAGGGCTGCACGGAATAATGGAGACTACTTAGTAGCAGAATTAAACATGCAGCCGATAACGCTAACAATAAATAAATTTATGGTGTGGACATCATTAGTTCTTTTCCGACGTGCAACTACAAGAAAACACGTATTTTCCTGAGCTGACGTGTTTATTAAAGTAAAGTTCCATCAGGGGTATTTAATTAAAGATATTTATAGTTTGATTTGTTTTCTATATCGAAAACCAGTTGGATTTTACTTACGTTAATTTCAGCTTGCGTTTTCGCCCACATTAGGAAATGTCGTCTACTAGCACGTGTTTGGTTCCTGTGTTCATTAAGCACTCATAATTGTGGTCTAACATTGCACAGATTTGCAAAACTACGCATTTTTACTTTTAACACAGACAGCTTCGTGCACCACTATTCGCTGTTTGTTAGTATCGTGTTTTGTAGTGTTGCCAACATTGCCCCTAGTTTTCTGATCATAAATCATGGTTTCCTTTCCATTTCACTTCACTGACCACCACTTTATCTCTATTGACCCTCACAACCTCTCCTTTACGATTTTCTAGCTTCCCTACCAGGTTCAGACTAGTCACATTCCACGCTCTGCACGCTCTGACTCGTAGAATGTCGTCCTTCTTTCTTCTGCCAGATCTTGCCACCTTGTCGTCCAATGCGCAGTAGACTATCATATTTTCCAACTACAGATTCAGCTGAGTAGCAGCCTTGTGTTACATTTTATCCTAATTCTCTCCAGTTGATCTAGGGGTAGCGTCTCTGATTAGTAATGAAAACGTTTACGATTCCAGGTTCGAACCACGTCACCGCCTAAATTTCGAATTAAAATTATCAGCAGTGGTGGCTGAAGACTTTCGGCATAAGATTTCACCCTCATCCTGTCAACGGCTTTGTCAAAGAGAGTGGAGGAGCGGACAGAGCTTCAGAGCAATCTCTTGTCCTTGGAGTTGGAAGCAGCTCCTAAAGGTGAAAGAATCAGCACAACGGCATGAGGATGCAGAAGGCAATGGGAAACACTGTTTTAAAGACACATAGTGCCTATTCTCGAGACATGAGCACTGTAATTGAAAAAGTCGTGATATCTTTATTGGAAAAAGATTCCGGATTAATTCAGCATTCGGATATCCGGAAGCAGACTACCATAGGGTAGAAGACCATAAGAAAAATAATGAAGAACTGACGAAAGGATAACGTTCTACGAGACAGGGCGTGGAATGTCAGAAGTTTGAACGTGGTAAGGAATCTAGAAAAGCTGAAAAAAAAGTGCTAAAGCTCAATATAGATACGGCGGGAGTTAATGCAGTGAAATTCGAAGGAGGCAAGATTTCTGGTCAGATGACAATAGGGTAATATCAGCAGTAGCAGAAAATGGTATAGGAGGCATGGCTGAATACATATGGAAGTTTGGGGCTAGCCGTGACTCGTCTACGGATAGCCAAATGGTAAGGCGGCCGTTCGCGTTAAGCGGGAAATGCGGGTTTGCGTCCCGGTCCGGCACTAACTTTAATTGTTGTCAGCTGATGGTTGTCGTTATTCGCCACTGCGAATAGAGGGACTTTTCATCGTTAGCAGAATAACACAGGCACTCCTATATCGTATCTGATTACAAATGTGATCTGCCAATTAATTAAAGCATGACGCTGCCTTTAATTCTCGTGTTCTGTTTTCTTGTATAGAGATCTTTGTTACGAAAGTGAAAGACAAGCTGCTCTTTGGTATCTTCTTGTAAAGACTTCATTTATAATTGTTAACCAGCTTACTGTGATATAGGCGAATGTCCTTAAATGAAAGAATTTACGAACGAATTACTTGCTGATCAATCTCCCCTGTGACGAATGGCAAATTAGCAACTGATAACCGACTGCTACAAACAGTATTAATATTAGAGTGTACTGGCAGAGTAGATTAACTATAGTCTATAGGTGAATTTAAATGTGTTGTAGGTAGCAGATGCCTTGAAAAGACTCTCTTGTTCATTATTAGGTGATGTTAATGACTATATTAACGTACTTGAAACGCAGCGTGTGATTTACAGCACGTATTTTCCCACGAACCTAGACTTTATCTGATGACTATATTAACAAGCTTGTAGCTGTTATAAAAACGTGTGATGACCGCATAAATTTCACCACGAACGTGGACTTTATCTGTCAACAAACAAAATGAATTACTCCGGAGATTTCTTTGGAAATATAATCTGAGTCCGCTGACACGCAGAAAGCAATGAACGCCGACGTTTATTGCTTACAGTCACGAATGTACCAGCACCCAACAACAGAGAAGAAGTTTTACAAGTGATCAAAGGCGTATATGAATATATGTACATTTCAAGGGAGGAGTGAGAAACGAAAGTAGTCGATAATGATAATAAAGTCATTTTGCAAATAATACAAGATAGTGCGCCCAAACTATTTGAGAGGTAAGGAAAGTAACATTCTGGACATAACAGTGTTCGTATGGATACAGATAAAACTGAAAGCAAAGTAATACAAATGTAACCAGTACAGTTGTTTATAAAAGAATGTAGATGGAAACAGTCCCTATGACATTGTATAATTGTTATAATTCAGACATAGAGAACGACACTGAGGCGACGAAATTCGAGAGATACTTCTTAAAACCGCGAAGGACCTCCTTTTGCTCGATGTCGTGCAGCAACTCGAAGTGGCATGGATACAACAAGTCCAAGGATGTCCCCTGCAGACATAATGAGTCATGGTGCATCTTCATCCACCCATACTTTCGAAAATGTTGCCGGTGCACGATACTTTACACGAAGTGACCTCCTTATTGGTTCCCATAAATATCCTATGGGATTCATGTCGAGCAATCTAGGTGCCCATATCATTCGCTCGAACTATCCAGAATGTTCCTCAAACCAATCGCGGACAACTGTGGCCTGGTGACATGGCGAATGGTGATCCATATAAATTGCTTTGTTGTTTCGGAACATGAAAGCCATGAATGGCTGCAAATGGTCTCCAAGTAGCCGAACGTAACCATTTCCAGTCAATTATGGATTCAATTGGACCAGAGGACCCAGTTATTTCCTTGTAAACATAGCTCATAACATTATGGAGCCACCGCCACCTTGCACAACGCCTTGTTGACAACTCGGGTACAAGCCTTCGTGGGGTCTGTGACAGACTCGAAACTTACCATCAGATCGTACCAACTAATATCAGGACACACCTGACGAGGCAACGGTTTGCCGGTTGTCTAGGGTCTGACCGATATGGTCACGAGCCCAAGAGTGGCGCTGCAGGCGATGTGATGCTGTTATCAAAGGCACTTGTATCGGTCGTGTGATGACATAGTCCATAGCCAAATTTCGCGGCCCTGTCATAATGGACACGTTCATCGCAGGTCCCACATTGATTTCTGCGGTTATTTAACGCAGTGTTGCTTCTCTGCTATCACTAACAAACTCTACGCAAACGCCTCTGCTCTTTGTCGTTAAGTGATGGCCTTTGGCCACTCTGTTGCCCGCGGTTAGAGGTAATGCCTGAAATGTGATATTTTCGGCACGCTCTTGACACAGTGAATCTCGGAATACTGGATTTTCAAACGATTTCCGAAATGGAATATAGCTACAACTACCATTTTGCGTTCAAAGTCTGTTAATTCCGGCCATGCAGCCACTTACACATCGGATGCCTTTGCACATGAATCACCCGAATACAACTAACAGCTCCGGCAGTGCACTGTACGCGATAGTACCACCATCTGTATATGTGCGTTTCGCTATCCCAAGACTTGTGACACCTCAGTGTACATACCAGTCACACTCCCCTTTAGAAGTCGTTACTTACTCATTATACCGTTATCACTTGGTAAGACATTCGATGTTAATCGGACATGGGGGACAGCGAAAGGAGGAAGGTGGAACTGGAGGTGAATATAACACGGTGGAACATTTCAAGTACTTAGCAAAATTATACTAAGAAGGCTTCATCATGGTTTACCACTTGATTTGAGAGTCATAAATTTAAATAAAGAAAAAGATTTTGACTCTGTTTAACCAAGCCTGTACCACAAGACCACAGATCTCTGCATGTATTGAAGTATATATACAGCGGCACTACAGATTATATCAGAGTTCATCAAGATAGTAAGATGTTTCTAATTGACAAATGAGTTCAGCAATGAGACTCCATATTACCAACATAATTCTCACCAATTATTGCAGAATTTTTCGCATCCTAGAACTGAATAATTCGGGAAACGAAGAAGGAAAGCGTTTCAGTGGAAAATACCTCAATCACCTTGTTACCGACTTAAAAAAAATGTTCAAATGTGTGTGAAATATTATGGGACTTAACTGCTAAGGTCATCAGTCCCTAAGCTTACACACTATTTAACCCTAAATTATCCTAAGGACAAACATACACACCCATGCCCGGGGGAGGACTCGAACCTTCGCCGGGACCAGCCGCACAGTCCATGACTGCAGCGCCTTAGACCGCTCGGCTAATACCACGCGGCGTTACCGACTTAAATACTGTACTTTTTGCATCTAGTATTATGAAGTTCAAGATGAGTGGCCAAATATGACAGAGCTATTTTGAAAGTAAGCTTGAAAATTTATTCTAATAAGTGTAGAATGATGTACAGGTGACGTTCTGAGGAAGCAGCAATCCGAGTAAATGAATTCATACAATTAGTTGATGAGTGTTGGTGATTTGGGACAACTGAAGCAAAAGACACAAGGAAAGTAGTTCAAATGGCTCTGAGCACTATGGGACTTAACATCCATGTCATCAGTCCCCTAAAACATAGAACTACTTAAACCTAACTAATCTAAGGACATCACACAACACCCAGTCATCACGAGGCAGAGAAAATCCCTGACCCCGCCGAGAATCGAAACCGGGAACCCGGGCGTGGGAAGCAAGAACGCTACCGCACGACCACGAATTGTGGACAAGAAAGTAGTAAACAACTGTTTGGAGTACATGGAAATATATATATAAATCATTGTTTATATGTATGTAAGTTCCTAATCTCGTCCTAAACCAGTGGGTCGATTTCAGCCAAACATGTTGTTCATATCACTTATTATCTAGAATGAAGCAATGTGGGCATAAGAACCACCTACCCTCCGAAGGGGCTGACATGGAAGTATAGCTCTAAACTAATGGAGAAGTTCAGCTGAATTTTGTGTACCAATGACTCATTATTTGTGTCATTAGTATAGTTACTTGTATAAAAATAATCACAGGGTGTCCGCTTTCGTATCTGAATGACCAGTGCAGCTGTCTTGCAGAGGACCGGGGTCCGATTCCTAGCACTGGCACTGATTTTTCCTTGGTGGGAAGACTGACAACAGCCGGGAGAGTGGTGTGCTGCCCCACCCCCCCACCACACACACACACACACACACACACCGCCACCACCATATCGCATCCATAAACACCATTGGCGAAGGATAACACTGCCGGTGGTCGTCGACAATACACTTGCTTGGACCCATGGTCGGAGTTTACATTTCAGGAACGCTTTATTTTATATTACACGTCTAGTTTGGTATGACCAAAGTGAGGAGCAAATCTCCAATATCATGGAACGTGTCAGTACATGAAATTACAACATAAAAGTAAAAGAGATAAAATAAAATGTTTATGAATCCAAAAAAAGACAATACAACACAGAAATCAGCTTAATTTTTCAAGGAAATCCTCGACAGAGTAGAAAGTGACAAATTAGGGTACCTTTAGTTTCGATATCAAAGCACGTGGATTACTGCTAAGATCTTCGAATTCTTGTGGCAGCTTACTGAAAAAGGATACAGCAGTACACTGCACGCCTCTCTGCACAAGAGTCAAGGAGGTGCGATCCATATGCAGACTGAATTTCTGTTTAGTATTAACTGTGTGAAAGCTACTAATTCTTGGGAATAAGCTGATATTGGTAATGAGAACCGTCAGTAAAGAATATATGTATTGACAGGAAAATGTCAGAATACCAATACTAAAGAACAGGGGTCGACTAGACATTCGCGAAATTACACCACTTATTGCCGAGGCGCCCTTTTCTGAGCCACAAATGAAGGGTTTATTTCAATAGGGGTACAAGTCCATTACCTCCACTTTTCTGCTTATGACGCTTCTGAAATTGATGATCCAATCAAACAGAAAGAAACGTTCATCTCTAGCAAGGAGCCATATGCTTGAATATTTCGGTATCTCAACCTCAGATTTTTCAGCGCTCATTTAACTTTAGGACTCTGTATCTCAATATGAACATAAATGGACTTGTGCCACTCTTGAAATAAGCCCTTCAAATATCCTTTGAGAAAAGGAAGAGCTACCCCAAAATATAACACTATGCCTGATAAGCGAATGAAAGTAAGTAATGTAGACTACTTTTCGTTCGAACTATCACTTGCTTCAGTTACCGTTAGAATAGTAAAAATGGCAGCGATAAGTCTCTGAACAAGAGTCTGAATGTGGGCTTTCCACGACAGTTTACCATCTATCTGAATACCTAGAAATTTGAACTGTTCAGTTTCACTGACCATACGCCCATACTGTGAAATTAAAACGTCGGATTTTGTTGAATTGTGTGTTAGAAACTGTCTTACTGTGATCTGGCGTTAGTTTATTTTCTACAAGCCAAGGACTTAAGTCATGAACAGCACTATTTGAAACATTCCCAGTGTCACACACAACATCGTTTACTACCAAGCTAGTGTCATCAGCAAAAGGAACTATTTTAGAAACACCTGTAATACTAGAGGCCCCAGTACTCCACCTCCATTTGACCGTTCCCTTCTCAGACCCTTCATAATAGCCGTTCTCAAGACTGTGGATAATGATCTCTTGCTGTCTGTTTTTAAAGTAAGAGGTGAACCAATTGTGAGTTACACCCCGTATCCTGTAATGGTCCAACTTCTGGAGCAATATTGTAATCAACAGAATGAAATGCCTTAGTAAAACCTAAAAAGATGACCAGCCTTCTAAACCTTTTGTTTAATCCATCCAGTACCTCACAGAGAAAAGAGAATATAACATTTTCAGTTGTTAAACCCATTCTAAACCCGAACTGTACATTTGACAGAAAATTATGTGAAATTAAATTATCAATTATCCTTACATACACAGCCTTTTCAATAACTTTAATAAACACTGATGGCACAGAAATAGGTCTAAAATTGTCTACATTATCCCTTTCCCGTTTTTGCAAAGTGGCTTTACTACTGAGTACTTTAATCGTTCAGGAAACTGGCCATTCTTAAAGGAAAAATTGCAGATATGGCTCAGTGCAGGGTTAACATGTGCAGCACAGCAATTCAATATTCTGCTGGGCACTCTATCATATTCATGAGAGTCCTTAGTCTCAGCGATATAACAATTGGCTCAATACCCCCTTCGTAAGTGTAACAGAGGAATTATTCAGACATCAATCTGGGAAGGGCATATTCCATGAGAGCTATAAGCTTCCCGGTAGAGATTAAGTTTTTATTGTATTTACCGGCAATGCTCAGAAAGTGATTATTAAGTACGGTACATATAACTGACTTATCACTAACAGAAATACTTTCTCTACGAATTGACTCTATATCGTCGACCTTGTGCTGCTGACCAGATACTGCCGTCACGACTGACCACATAGTTTTAATTTTATCCTGTGAATTAGCTGCTCTATTTGCGTACCACATACCCTTCGCCTTCCTAATAACATTTTAAGCACCTTACAGTACTATTTGCAATGGTCTACTGTAGCTTTATTGTGACTACGTCTAATATTTTGACATAATTCCCATATTGTTCTACATAATACTCTTATCCGACTTGTCAGCCACCCAGGCTGCCTTTTACTGCTAGTAGCCTGCTTAGAACTTTCTAATGGAAATCAAGTTTCAAATAGCATTACAAATGTGATAACGGAAGCATTTTATTTGTCATCAATGTTATTAGCACTGTAAATATACTGCCATTCTCGTTCATTAACGATGTTCCATGGTTCAAATGGCTCTGAGCACTATGGGACTTAACTTCTGAGGTCATCAGTCCCCTAGAACTAAGAATTACTTAAACCTAACTAACCCAAGGACATCACACACATCCATGCCCGAGGTAGGACTCGAACTTGCGACCGTAGCGGTCGGGTGGTTTCAGACTATAGCGCCTAGAACCGCTCGGCCACTCCGGCCGGCAACGATGTTTAAAAAAACTCTCTATTGCCACTGGATTATATAATTGCGTAGGCTTCCGCAACCAGTCAGTCTTCACAACAGTTTTCTGGGTATGGTACCGCGTCATAATGTATAAAACTACTGCTGCTGGAGAAAAACGTTTCGGCGACGGTTGCAGCGGCCTTCTTATGGGTCTACTGGTAGACGTGGTACCATACCAGAAAACTTTTATGTCAACATTGGATTAGCTTTTGTACATAGTTTGTAATTATATATAACACCTGTTTGAATACTAAAACCTTTTAGCTTTAAAATTCGTGCATCATGGTCTGGTTTTGCTAACAGAATGCCCGTCTAGTAATCTTTTAATTAATTGTGGTAAGATCTTACGGCTCCGAACTGCTGTGGTCATCGGTCCCCAAGCCTACACATTACTTAATCTAACTTCAACTAACTTACGCTATGGACATCACACACACCCATGCCGGAGGGAGGACACGAACCTCCGACGGGGGCAGCTGCACAGACCGCACACGACAACCCCGCGCGGCGTCTAGTATTGAAGAATGAATAAAAGTATTGTCTGTGGCTGTGCTCCTGTTCCCCTGCACCCTGGCTGGAAAAAAATTCAGTCTGCATCAGATCATATGAATCTAGAAACGTCCTTCGATTCGGATAATATACCCCTACCACTCCTAGGGATGGGAGTTTGACGCTGTGACCTGTAAAGTAATCGATAACTACCGATACTAGTGCTCGCAGTTTTCGAGGCCGTTAGGCTCATTGGCGACACTGACGACAAATTTTCATCTCCAAAGGCGGGGAGGGGGTGAAAAGTCATTGACGTATCAGCATGTCTCCGTAACCCTTAGAATAATTTCTACCAAATTTCGTGTATTCATGGTTAATTATTTGTATACACCACTGTGGAGGGGGGGGGGGGGGGGGGCAGGGGCGGTGTTGAGATGAAAAGGCGTGACATGCAACAATGTTCGAAAGCGAACTGTTGGTGTTTTCTTTTCCTGTATTTAGCTGACATCACATATTTTAAAATTATGCAGCGCTATCTGTCTCTTTATTTGTGTTGCTCAGTGCGTCACCTGGGATGAGCACTGCAACGAGCCAGTAGTTTTTTAAGCGTGTTCCGGCTCAAATATAATGTCACAGGGCTGTATTCAGTACCACAGACACGTTTAACGTCATCTTAGGAATCGCACGTAGGAGAATCAGTTGCCACCTTCAATTTTTCTTTCTTGTAACGACAAACAGTAGTTGTTGTCAACACGCCTCAGATAAAAACGGCAGTCTATTAGTAAGATTCAATGGAAAGGAAGAAGAGCGAAGTGTTTATAATAGAATGAAACATCATCGACTGCACCATCGACTTCAGGGTATGTGGGGACGTGTCACCGCAATGTGGGCTGGTGAAACTGAAGATGAACGAGGACGTCGCGGTTGAAGATGCTTCCATAAAGATGGATTAGTATAGTAAGTAGAATTTTCAAATTAAGATCTTCATTTTCTGAACGGTGCGCACTACAGGTTTTGACTTGACTGTGACAAGGGACTTTATTGCGAAAACGTTTCAAGAATTCAGTTATTCTCAGTGACTAATGGCTAGACGCATATTAGGAATTACTAGCATGGGAAAAAGAGAAGTGAGTCCGTTAATAATCTGGAGTGGGAAATGTAATTATACCAGTAATGAAAAGTATAATGGTGGTAAGTGGGACTCATAGCCCGGCGAATGGATGGTAGATGTGCCAGGGAAAGTTTTTTTTAATTTTTTTGTGCTGATTTCAAAGAAATGAGAAGCGACCGATTGACAATCTATAGGTTGATGGAATTATGTCATTAGCTAAAATGCTGGAGACACTTTGATCCGTATAACTGGAAACTGTAACGCCTCGAAAAATATAGTGGAGGCTTAATCCAGTAGGTGACGTGAATCATTAGATGATTTCACACCAGTATCAATCGTTCTACACCATGAAATGCGTATCTGACATTAGAGTAACGCAAATATCTTGGTGAGAGGTTTATTTAAAACGTCGAGTATCGAAGGAGACGGGCGACTGCGAAGAGGGTTCTGCTTTCCGTAACCAACCTAACTGTACCTATTCGCACAGATTTGGGCGGGTTGCTGAGTAAAATTAGGTTGATAGTAACGGCCAAAACCGACTCTCTGGCTTCTCTGTAGCTTATCCATGAGCGAAGGACCATTCAAACTTAGGAAACTGGCCTCCTTTACAAGGGAAACACTTTCTTGGAGAAAATTACTAACTTCTAAACTCATAGAAATTTCGAACAGAAAACATATGGGCAATACCCTTACAATAGGGGATCGTTCCGGTCTATTACAATTGTCTTGTTCACCATCGCAACCGTCACAAAATCACGAATTAAACTTGAGTGAAAATTAATTGGTCCATATAGGAATCTCACTTATAGGCTCCAAGGTTTGTTTATCTCTAGTCAACCTAATTCTCTAATTCTGGTATGGGGATGATAGCTGTTTTCCACCCCTTTGGTGTATAGCATCATGAAGCACCTTTTGCGAAGTTAAGATGTGGATGTAGAATGGTTGTACCAAATACGCTTATAACAATTCTCGTTCCTTTGTCTTCATTATTGCAACACTTCGAACGTTGCAATAAAGAACGAACTTCAACCACAACCAAAGGTGTCAGAACCGGCCGAAATAATTTAACAGGAAACACATACATGAGGAAAATCATTTGGAGAGGGTGGGTATTCCATGATCCTCGAAAATCCTACTCATCATTTCCCAGATTATCATAATTCAAACCCTCAACGCTAACTATAAACAGGGAATGTGATTCACAAAGGTGTTGGATCTGCATTAACATAGAGGTAACATCGGTGCAGCTCCGCCGTTTGCTATTGAAGGCGAATCGTATGTTTACAATGTCAGACAGTGCTTTGCAAGTGCTCAGTCGGAAGCAGTTCCGAAAATATTTGGACCACGCGGTGAGATCGCACTTGCCGTACTGTATGTATGCTATTCGTTACTACTCTCAATAAACAAACGGCAGAGCGGTTACCTGGTGCTACTACGTAGGTCTTAACCGCCGGGTCAGACCGTTTTTCTGATCTGAAAACAAACAGGGTTTCAGACAATCAGCTGCCATCCGCACATAATGTATTAGACGTGTTATAACAAAGGGCTTGAATGCCTCAGGGGCGAACGAACGCTACCCAGTGCTCCCACGTAAATTGGCGCGTGTGCCCGGGTGTAGCTACGTCATTAGGTACTACGATTTCAGGGTTTAAGCGGAGGTATTCGTTTACCTCATCAGCAATAGAACACAGATACGACAATTTTAGATGAGATTTGTATTTTCAAGGCTAAAAGCAAGAACTCAAAATTCAAGATTCAGTACATATCTGTCTCTTGTCAGTTGATGTCTGTCGAGGGACGTCGTAGTACTCTAAACACAAATGTAGATGATGTTATGTAGTTCATAAAGATAGTATCACACTTCAGTTCCAAATTTGTGTAATGAAAATTTTCAGCAAGAAATATTATTTATTTTCGTGAAAATGACAAAGATAATTACAGTCGAATCGTATACGTACATTGCAACGTATGCTCCGCAATGGAGGTGGCATAGTGGTTGTGACATCGTATCGTAAGCAGTGAGATTCAATTTCCTATAGGGACATCAAGTTTTCAGTCACTTCCCGGAATCACTTCAAGCAAATGATGCATTAATCACATTGAGTTTTACAGCCGAAAGTACATTTCTCGTCTGTACGTAAAACTTTCTTTCCACTGGGACGTGGTAAATCGACTAATTGTTCGCCTCTTTCACATCTATTACTAGCTTATTTTTTTACAGTATTTTCGTGATTGATATGTAGATTGGTGAGGATATTTTTAGTTTTGACCTCATACGGCGTCAATTAAAGACAAACGATCTCATTTGTAATACAGAAAATGCTTTCATGGCTAATGTTCAGATCTGTTAAAAGTTCCAGAATGACTGACCGTAGCCTACGAATGGAACTAGTGACTGAGATTTCGTCCCAACCAAGAGAGACATGATCATAAATAGAACTGCAGGTGCCATTGAGTAACCTGTGCTCTTCTAGGCAAAGGGCACACACGTCACCTAGAGTATACCGACGGGAATTCCTAAGTCGGTCTTTATTCCATATACCCAGGATGAAAACTTCCCTGTAAACAATAAAATCAAACGAAATGTGTTGAGCGTGCTGCTGAGTCTATCAGATAAATCATTTGTGTGTGCTGACAATATTGGCCCTACTATTCCTTTGCTTTGGAGAGCGTTAAATGTCATTTCACTTTTTGTTGAACATTCACCGTTTAGTGTAACGTAATGAGTTGCAGTAATCTAGATACTACGCATTTTCATATCTTCGATTTCAGTTAACAGTGTACTAGTGTCGAACGGCTTTGAGATGTGTAGGAATAAGGAGTCTGCCTTTTTTAAGGCTACTGCGTGTAAAAAAAAGATACTTGTATATTACTCTTGTCTTTGTCTTCTGATCACGTGATGGTCTTTCGAGAAACGATTTCTTCGTTCGCGAACGTCTCTGTATCTACGTTATTACTCTGCTATTCACAATAAAGTGCCTGGCAGAGGGTTCAACGAACGTCATAACTTAAAATGTGCTCTGGGATCCTCCAGCATTCGTGTGATTTTTTAGTTCGTCAATCTCCTTATTGCTGTGATACGGCTGAACACGATTTTCTCTCCATCACCAGACTCTTCATGTCACAATAACACCTACAACGAACGTCCGCAGTTAATTGTTGTATTCAGGGTGTATCATAAATAATAGTGGAAACTGAAACGAGTGAAAATGTTTAGTAGTAGCACCAAAAAATTTTCCGTAAATATGGCTGTTCAAACGAAGCATTTACTAATTATTAATTACCAATGTGTTTTTACGAGCCGCCATTGCCTTCAGCATGATTTACTTTTCTAGTAATTAAAAATCTATCTGAAACGTAAATTTTCTATTAAGTCCTCGTCTAATGTGGCTCTGATTTCAGTCGTGGCCTACCTTAATAAGAATGATAATACTACATAAGCACATTGCGTGTTACAATTTACTGTACAGTCGTACCTGTTGTATATGTCAGCGTGTCTTCCAAGCATTGGGGCTGCATACCGCATTTGTATCTGCTACGAATTTCTTTAAAAATATACAATTTTCAGATGACTGCCGATAGAAAAATAGAGAGATTTCAGGGCAGGACCTGGAAGCTAATGTAGAGAGCCAACGATGATGTTAAGAAACTCGTTCAGGTATATCTGTACATATAATGCATTATGTTTACAGCGAAATTCTAATTTTTAGACTATATAAATTGATGGGGTGTTAACGGAGTTCGACTGCTAATGTTAAATGTTAGCAGCTTTCATACTGACTTCCATTAGATGTTGTCTTACATCAGCAGTAAAATATGCCAGTGTCCCATCTTTCATGTACCATATTTCCCAGCCATGGGCCATGGAAGAAATTCCACGGGCCATGAATCGATCGTATGGTGACGTGGTCTAAAATTTTCTGTTTAAAACATACTTTTATTGACCAGGACAATTTTAAATATTTTCTCTTATCTTCTTCTGAGTGCAATGGAAATTCTGGACTGTAGTCCGATACGTTCGTTCATTAAATTTTTTTTTTTCAAACAGGGGTAACATAATCTGAAGTGACACAAGTCATAGGATAGCGATATCCATACAGACAGATGGCGGTAACATCGTGTACACAAGGTATAAAAGGGCAGTGCATTGGCGGAGCTGTCATTTGTACTAAGGTGGCTCATGTGAAAAAGTTTCCGACGTGATTATCACCTCACGATGGGAGTTAACAGACTTTGAACATGGAGTGTAGCTTGTTTCTATGTGGCAGATGCAGATATATCCGTAAATTTTGCATTCTGGATTGGCGTAAATCAGCAGTTTACTTCTGACGCATTATGAGCTCCATAGGCGCAGTAATTTGGCACGCTTAGTAGATGGAGGGGAGATTACGTGGAACAGCTCTCCAGAATGCTTTGCGGGTGTTAGCGGCACAGCGGGGTCCGGCCTCCCACTGGGCCCTGTTAGCGATGTCGAGTGCGCGTGGCAGGGAGGCCTAAGCGACAGGCGCTGCACAGTGCCACGGCAACTGCTAATGTCGTGTGCACGAGTAGCTACGCAGCGGCTGCTCGCCTGATGCTGTTACGGTGGGCGAGCAGTTTTGTACCGAGCAGATGGTAAGGCGAGTTAGAGCTCAGCCTGCTGTGAACTTTGAAGTCTTTAGGGATGAACAGCCAAGTTCCACGATAATGATGCATGACTTCGATAAAAGACTTTACCTAATGAACACCCTACAATTAATAATAATCATTTAAGTAAATCAAACAAATTAAGTAGATCTGAACATAAATCTATACCCCCGAATGAACTTACGAAGTGTAGCGGACACTACTTTCGGTAACATTATCCATCACCTGCCCCCCAACCCCCACCCCCGACCCCCCGTTCATTCACAAACGGTTTGAGGTGCGATAAACCTCAGTATAAGCTCTGATTTCTCTCAATTTTTCATTATTTTGTGAGACGTGCACGGGAGGAAGTAATATTTTGTCCCATACTTCTTGGAAAGTACACTCTCAGAATGTCAATGGTAAACCTCTTTACGGTGTACAACGCGTCTCCTGTCTTAGAATTGTCAGTGTCTCTTCGATTCATCCAGCTCGTTAAGTGTTCCAGACGATTTACACTGAAGAATCTATTTCACAAGATTTTTGTAAGCTACTTATTTTGTGAATCAATTAAATTTCCGTACGAATTTCCCAATGAATTAGAACATAGCATTTGCTTTTCCAACAATTTGTTTTATGAGGTCGCTCAGGATGGTTAGTTCTAGGTATCACGGTTGTTACTGTTTCTTGCGTATTATTGCTTATTCCGTAACACGATAATAATGAGTCTTTGCTCCTATTTACGCGTAATACAATGTACTTAGAACTCAGAACCGGACAACAACTATGGGAATACAAATACGTTGAGCAAGTACTAGACAAGTTCCCTCTCACCAATTCAGTTCAGTAAATTTACACGTCAACAGAAGTTTGGAATCTTGTTCTAGCACAGCCATTGTGGTTAGTGCAATATCTTATACAGAAAGTAAAAATAATTCCTTCTGAAAACGACAACGCCTTTGGTTAGTTATAGAAAATCATTACAAAACAAAGCAGGCTCTCTCCTATGTGAATATATTGAAAACAAAAACCGTGAAAACCTTTATCTCATAATGATGATTATCAACCTTTAGTAATGATTTGTTCCACTCTGCGAGGTATGCTCTGGATGAGACCGTCAAGTTTACCTTAGGGTAAGAGATCCCACTTCTCAATGCCAGCGAGGTCCTGAAGATCGTCAAGTGGATTCTGACGCTGTATAATGGCTACGTAGGCAGGTCCCATGCATTCTCAATTGCATTTATGTCTGGGAACTGCTCTGGCCAAGGCATCCGGTTCATGTTGCATCTTTGAAGACACCGAGACACTGCTAGAGACCATGCAGCTTTGCATTGTATTCGATAGGTTGAAGCTGTCACCTACTTCACGTCTGTAGGGCCTTCGTTTCGGGGACATCTTGGAGATATCGGGGACCAGTCGACCTTACATAGATGGGAATTGGGGTGGGGGGGAGGGTGCGGTCGTCTAGCTCTTTTCCAAACCCCAACACTTCTAGTGCCCGGACTATACCAATCTTGAGTCTCGCCAGAAAACATGAAGTAATTCCAATCTGCAATGGCTCAATGTTGATGTGCAAGAGCCCAGGTCCTTCGATTGCGTCGGTTCCGTTCGTTCAGTGCAAACCTTACCATTCATCTTCTGGAATGAAGTCCACCCTGATGCAAACTTCTACACACTGTATGGTCTGAGATACGAATACCCAGGAGAAGTGATTTCCACTATTTTCGGCAGTTGTTGTTGGGTGCCTTCGAGCGTGAATAGGTGTTGTCATACGATGACGACGACCGCGAGGTCTGTCGTTGACATTTCCCTTTTCTCTCGATTTCCTCCACATTTTATACACACCACTTTGAGCGATATGTAACCGATCGGCAACTTCTTGCTGCGTATGGCCTACAGAAAACAGTGTCGCTATCTTAACTCTATCAGAGTGTTGTATGCCTCTACGTGGCACGTTACTGCAGTGCTGAACACAGAGTGAGGCTATTGTTGATACTGGACAGCTCGCTGTGTGCCGCTGCAGCAGCGGTATGTTTACACGAGTGGGAAACGGCCACAAAACCTGCCAGCAACAAACACCGACTAGCATATGGCTTCTTACTGTATAACGCAGGAAGTGACTAGTTCAATGAGACCTCTACGAACGTTGAACATTACATACAATGAAGCTCCAAAGAAACCTGTCTGGGCATAAACATTCAAATACAGGGATATGTAAACAGGTACAATAGAGCACTGCGGGCGGCAACGCCTGTGTTAAAAAAAGTGTTTGGCACAGTAATTAGATCAGTTACTGCAGCTACAATGGCAGGTTATCAAGATTTAAGTGAGTTTAAACGTGGTGTTATAGTAGCGTACGAGCTCCGAGGTAGCGATGAAGAGGGGATTTTCTCGTCCAACCATTTCACGAATGTACCGTGAATATCATAAGTCCGGTAAAACAGAAAATCTTCGACATCGATGTGGTCGGAAAAAGATCCTGCAAGAACGGGACCAACGACGACTGAAGAGAACTGTTCAACGTGATAGAAGAGCAATACTTACTCAAGTTGCTGCAGAATTCAATGCTTTCTAGCTGGAGACCCAATCGTGTAGCTTTGATGACTGTACGACACGGAGCTTTAGGCCTCGCCTGGCCCCGTCAACACCGACATCGGGCTGTTGATGACTGGAAACATGTTTCCTGGTCGGACGAGTCGCGTTTCAAGTTGTATCGAGCGGATTGACGTGTACTGGTAAGGAGACAACTTCATGAATCCATGGACCCTGCATGTCAGCAGGTGATTGTTCAAGCTGGTGGAGGTTCTGTAATGGTGTGGGGCGTGTGCAGTTGGAGTGATATGGGACTCCCGACACGTCTAGATACAACGCTGACAGGTGACTCGTGCGTATGCAACCTATCTGATCATCTGCTTCCATTTATGTCCATTGTGCATTCAACGGACTTGGGCAACTCCAACATGACAATAGGGCACCCCACACGTCCAGATTTGCTACATAGTGGCTCTAGGAACACTCTTAAGAGTTTAAACACTTCCGCTGCCCACCAAACTCCCCAGACATGAACGTTATTGAGGTTACCTGGGATGCCTTGCAACATGCTGTTCAGAAGAGATCTCGGTCCCCTCGTACTCTTACGGGTTTATGGACAGCCCTGCAGGATCCATAGTGTCAGTTTCCTCCACCACTACTTCAGACATTAGTCGAGTCAATGCCACGTCGTGTTGTGGCATTCCTGCGTGCTCGCGGAGGCCCTACAAGATATTCTGCAGGTGTAGCAGTTTCTTTCGCTCTTCAGTTTATATACAATCATCAGAGATTGGAGACAAAATCTCCACGGCAGAATCGAGGTAGACAGACAAACTGATCTAAATACAATACAGCAGGAGGTGAACAGGTACTCTTTGCAGGACCCGAGGATGATCCACAGCGGTTAGTGTAAGCACAAAGGACTCAATTCAGCAGGACGACGGTACATATCCCTATCCGCCCATCCAAATTACGTTAACGAAAATCCGGGATAGTTACTCTGATGCATCACGGTCAACTGCCTTCCGATTCTTCTCTAATTTGAACTTGTGCTCCATCTCTCTTGATCTGGTTGTCGACGGGACGTAAAACTCTAACCTCTCTCTCTTTTGTATACCACAGCAAAAATATACATGGTGGAGAACTTTCTCAATGACACCAAAGTAATGGTCTTCGTCGTAAAAGGCCACAAGAGAACCAAATTTCAATAGAAAACTCAACACTGGAGAAAGTATTATTATCCAAAAACCTACGGGCACCCACAGATGTTTGACTGGTCTCAATTCTAGGGAACAGGCAGGCCACTCCATTCTGATGATCCTAGCATGATGAAGGAACGTGTTCACGAGAACAGCACTTTGAACTAGCTATGTTTGTTTGTTTGTTTTAGGGCGCAAAAACAGCTAAGTCCATAAGCGTCCACGTCATTACCTAAGATCATCAACAAATAAAAGAACTTAGAGTTGTCTATCCAATTCGACTGAAGGAAAGCGATCTAAGAACAAGGACTTCCTCGTGGAAAAAGGTTCACAAAATACGCTGTAGAGATAGTGGGGATCCCGAACCTAAATGTCCATATTGCTACGATGATAGAAAGTAAAACGCGGTCGACAACTCGCTCATCGTTCGCTGTAACAGCCGAGAACTCAGACGGCAAACGTACGTACATGAGAACGTAAGTGGTTAAAAAAAGGAACATTCGGTCAGAAAATGGCGAACTGTCAAAGTCTGACGAAAATGAGCACATAATGCGGGAAATCACCATTTAAGAAATGGCGATGGCTAAAACGAAAAAGCCCAATACGCAACCTAAGTAAAATGATCTCCTCGCACCGAGAGGACCGAGACGAGGGCGGCCAAGCCAGTGGGAGGGGTTTACTTCCCCGGAACTTGTTTTCGTGAAGATAAGACCAGTGATTATTTCAAAATGACACCACCTGCGGACAGATCATCCGGATCACACGGAGATCATCCGAATGGATGGAAGAGCTGGAGGACAGAGATAGGAAGACTGGAGCCTTGGCAGCAGCATCAGCACCTTCATTTCCCGTCAGGCTGACGTGACCAGAAGCCCAGATGGACAACACAGTGGCTCCCTCAACAGCGAGCAAATGGAACCTTTCTTGGACCCTTTGCGCTAAGGGATGGACTGTGTACAGCACGAAGAGCCTCTGAAGGACACTGAGAGAATCGGAGCAAATGACACAAACAAAAAGCCCGTGTCGCCGGACGTACTGGATGCCTGATAGTGCGCGAAGCATTCTGCTGTGAGTATTGAGTAGTGTTCTGGAAGCTGATATCGAAAATGGTCGGCGGCAATGACGAAGGCACACCCCACGGCACTGTCGGTCTTAGAGCCATCAGTGTATACGAAGCTGGTGTCACTAAGTTGTGTGCAAAGTTCGAGCAACTTACTGCTATAGATCGAATCCGGAGTAGTTTCCTTAGGAAGCGAATGAAGTCCAAGACGAACACAGGCCGCCACACGAAGCTAACATGATGAAGCTTTCACACCCACCGGGAAAGCGGCAGGTAGCATGAAGTTAAGCTGTTGTACTAGGAGCCGAAAGCGAACTCCTGAAGGTAGCAGAGAAGGGCGACGCGGCCTGCACTGGCAGTCAAGGGCGGAAGCGAGGCATCGTCCATCAAGATAATACTGTTACCAAAACGTTGGCGATACTGTCCCACTATTAGTGACAGAATCTTTTCCGTGTACTGTAGAGCAGTGCAATTTCCCTCAAGATCCACGAGAGGTGTAAGGTGGACAAATGTAATACCACTCTAGAACACTATTCGAGCACCAACATTTTTGGATAGTAGCACTCAGTGTTAAAGACTTTGATATTACTTTGTTGTCTTCAGAAGCGTTGTCTTCTGCTGTCAGTGTGTAAACCGAACCCATACCAATCATGGGGCGTCCACTATACCTGAATTGTTGCCCATCCAGCCACTGAGTCCATGGCACTGTGACGTAGAACTTGGTGCTCGACATTATTATCGCCACTGGGCATTCGCATGCCGTCGGTCGTCTGTTAACTGTTTTGTGCGACACATGACATCCTGCAGTCTCTTAAAAAGCCGAATTCGGTTCGTGAGCACTCAGCCTTTCTTTGAATCAAACGTAGTCGTGCCGATAATCTAATGCATCTTTTGAACGTGGACGGAATTTGCGGTGTAACTCCTGAGCATAACTCTCAACTGGAACCGATTATATGTTCCCACCACACCAGTTTACCTCTGGTGATATGTAGAGAAACTTCTGAGCACAACATGATGCTATGGACCGATCACTAGACTCTCTTATGCTTCGTGGCATGGACGATTGTTCCATAGACCTCTCTAATGCCTTCCTCGTCATGCGTTACTTTCAGCTGAGGTGCTACAAACCATTCGAGTGCGGCGTTCTTTCAGTAGATAGCGGTCACGGTAACTGCGTGTATTCAGAATGATAATTTAATTCTGGGAACACACCCCAGGCTGTGGCAAAGCCATTCCTCCCAAATATACTTTATTCCAGGTGTGATAGTTCTGGACGTTTCGCAGGAGAGCTTCTGTGAAGTTTAGAAGGTAGGAGAAGAGGTACTCGCGGAATTAAAGGTCTAGTGACGGTTCGTGGGTCGTGCTTGGGTATTTCAGATGGTAGACCACTTGCTCGCGGAAGGCAAAGGTCTCGAGTCCGAGTCTCGAATTGGCAGAGAGTTTCAATATGCCAGGAAGTTTCAACTACGTGTATGTTCGCAAAGAACGTCAGGATTGACCTACTGATCGGTACAAGAACAGTCACAATAGCAACACGCCTGGACGACGATTGGGCCTAATGCAAAACTTTCGTTGATGTGTTTCCTCCACGGATGTTAAAGGTTCAAATGGTTCAGATGGCTCTGAGCACTATGGGACTCAACTTCTGAGGTCATTAGTCCCCTAGAACTTAGAACTAATTAAACCTAACTAACCTAAGGACATCACACACATCCATGCCCGAGGCAGGATTCGAACCTGCGACCGTAGCGGTCCCGCGGTTCCAGACTGCAGCGCCTAGAACCGCACGGCCACTTCGGCCGGCAAGTTAAAGGTCAGCCTATATTTATACTGAAAATTTGGCTAAGAGGTAAGTCCATTTAAAGCATTTAATGAAAGTATACTCACTGTAAACCTGGACGGAATTATTACAACATTGCGAAGAAGAGGAATTAAGTGAAGAAACAGTCGACTATTTTCCAACACACGCGAAAATCGAATGGAAGGACTGATACTTTTTAATCACAGGAAGCTAACATGTCGTCAAGAGATTTGAATGGAGACACAGGATGTGACCCTTCCTATTTGATCAGATTTCTTTAAGAGGATAAAAAGAAATTCTAAGAAAGGATTTGCTAGCTAGAATAATTGTGACCACAGTATCGTAAATGATAGCGTAGTTCTGTTCACTAAACATATTGACTACTTCTGAGAACTCTTTAAAAAAATAGGAAGTCTACGTATCACTGAACGACGGAAGAACAAAAGAATGGTAAAAATAATGCGGAGCAAAAGAAACAGGAAAAGCTACAATTAAAAATAAAAACAGGGGGCTATGCAGCAAATATTAATTTTGATTTTCAAGAAGCAAAATTCGACAAGAAAACAGATAATTAAGATAAAGTTTACACCCACATAAAAATTAAATCTGTTTTATCGCTTCCACAGTTCCGACAGTTAGAACTACTGACAGCCTTGGGAGAGCCAGTCCTGATAAAACTCTACCAACAGGTGAGCAAAATGTATGAGACAGGCGAAAGACCCTCAGACTTCAAGAAGAATATAATAATTCCAATCCCAAAGAAAGCAGGCGTTGACACATGTGAAAATTACCGAACTATCAGTTTAATAAGTCACGGCAGCAAAATACTAACGCGAATTCTTTATAGACGAATGGAAAAACTGGTAGAAGCCGACCTTGGGGAAGATCAGCTAGGATTCCGTAGAAATATGG
This sequence comes from Schistocerca americana, assembly GCF_021461395.2. NCBI lineage: Eukaryota > Metazoa > Arthropoda > Insecta > Orthoptera > Acrididae > Schistocerca > Schistocerca americana. The sequence continues at coordinate 1,064,138,292 of NC_060119.1, forward strand.
GAACACGTGAGGCAATACTGACCCTACGACTTATTTTAGAAGCTAGATTAAGAAACGGCAAACTTACGTTACTAGCATTTGTAGACTTAGAGAAAGCTTTTGACAATGTTGACTGGAATGCTCTCTTTCAAATTCTGAAGGTGGCAGGAGTAATATACAAGGAGCGAAAGGCTATTTACAATTTGTACAGAAACCAGATGGCAGTTATAAGAGTCGAGGGGCATGAAAGGGAAGCAGTGGTTGGGAAGGGAGTGAGACAGGATTGTAGCCTCTCCCCAATGTTGTTCAATCTGTATATTGAGCAAGCAGTACAGGAAACAAAAGAAAAATTCGGAGTGGGTATTAAAATCCATGGAGAAGAAATAAAAACTTTGAGGTTCGCCGATGACATTGTAATTCTGTCAGAGACTGCAAAGGACTTGGAAGATCAGTTGAACGGAATGGACAGTGTCTTAAAAGGAGGATATTAGATGAACATCAACAAAAGCAAAACCAGGATAGTGTAATGTAGTCGAATTAAGTCGGGTGATGCTGAGAGAATTAGATTAAGAAATGAGACACTTAAAGTAGTAAAGGACTTTTGCTATTTGGGGAGCGGAATAACTGATGATTGTCGAAGTAGAGAAGATATAAAATGTAGATTGGCAACGGCAAGGAAAGCGTTTCTGAAGAAGAGAAATTTGTTAACATCGAATATAGATTTAAGTGTCAGGAGGTCGTTTCTGAAAGTATTTGTATGGAGTGTAGCCATGTATGGAAGTGAAATATGCATGATAACTAGTTTGGACAAGAAGAGAATAGAAGCTTTCGAAATCTGGTGCTACAGAAGAATGCTGAAGATTAGTTAGGTAGATCACATAACTAATGAGGAGGTACTGAATAGGATTGGGGAGAAGAGAAATTTGTGGCACAACTTGACTAGAAGAAGGGATCGGTTGGTAGGAAATGTTCTGAGGCATCAAGGGACCACAAATTTAGTATTGGAGGGCAGCGTGAAGGGTAAGAATCGTAGAGGGAGACCAAGAGATGAATACACTAAACAGATTTAGAAGGATGTAGGCTGCAGTAGGGACTGGGAGATGAAGAAGCTTGCATAGGATAGAGCAGTGTGGAGAGCTGCATCAAACCAGTCTCAGGACTGAAGACCACAACAAGTTCTGACAGTGAGATACCGCAGTAAGTAAGAAATACGTCTATCGTTTTACGTGGACAAGGGAAGTGATCCAGGAAGAAAGCAGATGAACCCAAGAAGTGGAAACTGTCAGTATCAGTATTGGATATGCTATTTATCAAGAATCGTAAAAATCACGGATGTCATGGAAATGGAAGAAGTCATAAAGGGAAAAAATGAAGCAAAGGAAATGCGTCGCACAATTGCTATGTCAAATTTGAGGAGGTACATATAATTAAGAAGAGTGACACAGAAATGATAATTGCTCGAAAGACAGAACTAACAATGAGACTCCATCATCGACTGATTCAGGTTATTTTACATCACATAGATATGACGTATGTAGCTTATTCTATAATTTAGGTTAATTTCATAACGTTAATAACGGGAAACATATTGTGTTGATGCCAACACATGACGTCGATGGAAAATTTTATTAGAAGATTGGTCGAGTGAAAACCAATGAACTAATAATCGTCATGCACTACAAACAGTTTAGGTATGTTTTTTTTTTTTTTTACTTCATGGTTTCAACGAAAATGTAAATTATAAAAACAGCTTGGCAGATCAGTTTCCTGTTTGTTTACAAATCAAGAAAAAATAATCCGGCATCTTTTTTATTATTTGGTTTTTTCTCATTCAGAAAAATCTAAATTTGATAAAAAATACTGAACATTTAATAACTGTGGCAGCATAGTTAAGATCTCGTTTTTTCAGATCTTCCTGTGTTTCGTGCGACTTAAAGCAGAAAGTACAGATAGACATTGAAGGAAAAAAAGAATGGATTTCAGCGAGCAAGTTTCTAGGGCCCTCATGGGATACCAGAACACTACAGTGCTCTCAAATAAATTTCACTGTATAGAAGGGTGCTTAAACAAAGCTACAGCTTCTGAGTTCGTTTTTTTTTTGTTGTTAAATTTTTTTTTTTTTTTGCATTTTGCACACAAGAGGATTAAAAATGGCTGTCCTAGACAGCTTTCATCGAGGCAGCCTTTCTCGAGCAGCTAAATACTGAAACGCTGCCTTGTTCATTTCTCTGAATACTTCTACTTGTTCCCGTGTTTCATATAAAGCTTTCTTTAGTTTTAGTCCGTTTGTGGGTGTTTCGTTTGTTACTATGACAACGGAATGGAAATAATATTATCAATGTATTCGTCGTGACGTATTTATCTAATATACCATTAATGTTGAATATATCTGAACGAATTCCACTGATATCTTCTCGTGCCACTGAATCTTCACTTATTTAATCCCCACTTGTCGATTCATTACAGTGTATTTTATAAATTTCATGCACGTATATCTGTCTTGGTCTGCAACAGGCCTCAGACAAATTATAGTTGCCTATCGAGTTTGTGCCCTTATTAAAAGGAAATATCCTCAGCGACAAAGTGCCAGCCCTTTCATTTTTGCAACTGCGAACAAATAACATTTGATGAGTTACTTCTGTGTGCTATTGAATTCTAAATACCACAACAATAATAGTAACACGTCAATGAGTGTTTTTCCAGATACCGCGAAATAACAGTTATTCCCTTCATATGTATTGTTAGTTTATGAACTTACAATGTGTATAGGAACGATTAAATCTCGACACTTTCTGAAATCTCTAGATTTTTCTCGTGAACAAGTATTTCCAGAGACGAGAGAAATGATAAGTGACAGATTAAAACCGTGGAATTGATCTTGTATCGAACCCCAGATGTCTGAATCCGACGTTTGGTACTTTACCACTGAACTACTGATCCATGAAATAGTACGTTTGGAGCCAAAATTAAATAATTACAGACACCAAATATTATCGTGTAATGTACACAATGAATTGTCTCTGGCACAAGTACAGACAGGAATAAAATCTGGACACACTTGACCCCAGGAATTATCTGCGATCCTCATTTGTAGAATACAGATTCATTTTCCGTCTGTCGGTGACGCATTTATTATTTCCAACTGTCGGTTTCCGTAAGTGTCGCCCATCTTCATAGTATTTGTCGTAATTTAAATGTAACCAGTCTCAATGTACGATTCTGAAACTGATAGTTACGTTAACACTGATCTTGTCTGAAATAACGAAAACAGCAACTGTTAGACAGTAAAGAAATATACGTTATAGCGACAAGCTTTATTTAGAGAACTTGCTACTTTCGAATCAGAGCCACAACTGACCCGTGATAATGTAGCGTTTCGAAGCCAAGCTCTGAAAAGCAGCCTTTGGTTTCATTCACGTTTCTTCACGGAGGTGTAACTGGTTAAATAAATCTGAAAAGCACCAACTTTATACGCTGCCGGAAAAAAATAACATCCTCAAGGAAAATATTTTTTTGACAAGTAATGTAAAAGTAGTTCGTCGTCGTAGGAGTGCATGATAACAAAGACCAGATTAAAAACATGTGTGCTGGCGTAAGCTGTCGCCAGCACACCGGTCGGCAAAGCGGTAGCAAGAAGATCGATAAAAGCCAGCCGCTGTGGCCGTGCGGTTCTAGGCCCTTCAGTCCGGAACTGCGCTGCTGCTACGGTCGTAGGTTCGAATCCTGCTTCGGGCATGGATGTGCGTGATGTCCTTACGTTAGTTAGGTTTAAGTATTTCTAAGTCTAGGGGACTGATGACCTCATAGTGCTTAGAGCCATTTGAACCATTTTTGAAGATCGGTAATATGCGCTGAATCAAGCATGCCTATCAGAAGAGAGGCAAAAGACACACTCGCAAGTAACGTGCTGCCAACGCCCTCTTGATGGTCAGTATTAAATAGCCGCCGCAGACTGGAGCCCCAGTCACAGGAGTCATCCCAGTCGCAGTCGGAGTAGCAGTCGCAGTCAGTCAGAATCACGGTCTCTAGCTCAGAGTCAGTCAGTACATAGCGACCAGAGTAGTGTACATAGCGGGACTTATACTTCACCAGCAGTGGGTCTAACGTGAACTATTACGGATGAGCTTGTACCAAAACAATTTGCTTAAGATAAATAGTTTTTTTCCACAAAATTTCAGGCTTGCAGCAGCATAAATTCGATTTCTTCTTCAGGAGTCACCTCGGCTCACTCTGAAGATGGCTGGACTGTATTCAGGTGAAATATCAGAAGAAGAAATGGAATTTATGCGGACGTACGCCCGTAATTTTGTAGAACCGTCTTTGCGCCGAAGATGCAAATCAAGTAGCTTCATGTTCTTGTGAATTAAGAACCTGTTAATACATGTGCACCACCAAGAGCACAGTACATCACAGCAGCCGTATGTGGACGCGCAGTGTCTTGCTGCAGAAGCGCATTGCCTTACCGTCGATACAATGACAGTCGCACAGTCATAACAGTCTGTGCAGTATAGAGGGCACTGGTGACTGCATCCTGCAGGAACAACAGAGGTAAACCTCGAATTGTAATTGGTGCCCCCCTGCCCTCCTCCCCCATCTTGACGCCTGGGAAAAAACCTGTCCGCCGTGAGCGAATGCGTTCTGAAATAGACAGATCACCAGGTCCACGTCATAGATGTGTACGTCAACCACTCGCCAACAGGCAAATCCCACTCTCATCACTGAAGACAAGGGAGTACCATTTCACGCTCCAGTCAACTGTTTCGTGACACCAGAGTAGTCATGCCTGGCGTTGTTGTTTCAGTGACAGCTTGGTCAGAGGAGCTAGTGATCTTAATCCTGCTCCAAGGAGACGGTTCTCAATGATCCCTGATTGCTCAGCAGTTGCAACATGGGCCTGGATTTCGTGCCTGGATGGCTGTCGGCCAACACTGCTAGGACAAAACTTCGCACTATATGTTCGTCTGCGCTACGCGAGATGTGGTCTAGGGATGTAGGAATGTCCCACAGATCGCTGTTGAAAGCAGCGACACAGGAGCGATAGATTGTGCCCAACACGTGCAGCAGTCTGTCGATACGTTCATCCAGCTTTGCGCAGGCGACCCTGTTAAAATGGTTGAAACTGTACAACAGCAGTACTTACACTTCGGTAGTGCATGGCTACACCGTAGAAAGAATGTTGCAAACACTTTTCACGTCCAAACGCAGCACGATGTCTGAGGAGTCAAGGTAGACAGTGCACAGACAGTCCTCCTAAGCGCCATCTGATCGCCGACGACAGTGACAAATGAATCACAAACACTACAACCCCTCAATATGCACCTCTCAGTGCCACTGAACACAGCCCTTTAGCGTTAAGGCCGTCGATGTCGACAGCAAAGAGTTTACAATTTGCGCTCTAGGTCTGCCTCGCCGTTAGGTGGTGGGGGTAGGGCCCACATTCGTGAAGAGAGCAGACACGGACCGTCTCGACGCAGTCAGTGTTCGGGGTGCAAGTGAGACTGATGCCACTCTGCTGTCAAATAACTCAATGAGAGCCAAGAGATACTCAGGGCACAACCATGATTGATGAAAAACTCATAAGTTACCTGGACTGCTAGCAAACTTGCGTTGCCTTCTTGCAGTTTGGTCTTCATAACGAGGAGCGTGTCCGCTTCCAACTTTGAGTCTGTGTATGAGCTCGTGGCGCTGTGCGAATGGAAGCATGCTATTCCGCCGAGTTAGCCCTGCTTTGTCGTTCTGATTTTGTGTATCAGTGTCAGCCTGCATATAGATGCCCCACATGGGAGACTAGTCCTCTGTTTTGATTTATCCATGGCGTCGTGATACGTGGAGAACTGATATGCTGCACTCATTTCAGCTATACTTCGTGGCTCTATCATTCATGGTGAGCATCTTCCACTGCAATCTTATAGAAGTTTTGACGTTCCACAAACATTACAGCGGCGCCTCTTGCGGCGTTTTTTTTCTTTCTGTAATATTAGCAAACCGTATCGATTTTCGCATGATTAATTTGTTTAATGGGTTTTTCCAGTAATTCTCCCAACTTAGATCGGGTTCAAAAACTTTGTGGTAGTTGGTTTCTACTGAACAGTTGTTCCTGTAAAGGTTTAAACAATGTTACTGCTATCTTTCTTGTATACTCGTATTTTAGTTATATCTTTAAATCATTTTAAGGTATCTTTTAAGAGTTTTATCTTTTACTTATCTGCAAGAGAATGTTTTTAGTTTTATCCTTCACTTACGTACATGAAAATTTGTAATAGTATTAAGGCTGCTTCGAGCATTAGGATGAATTCTGTTTAAAGCGTTTCAAAGAAAGTTATTGTACTGTGGTGTTATACGTTTCCTCCTCTGTACAACCGGCTGTTTTGAAAGTGTATTTCATTTAAGTACCTGAGGGCGGCAGTTGTTGCCGTTATGTTCATATGGGGCCTGGTTGCGTTTGTTTTTCTGTAATCAAGATGGATCCGAATTTAATCTTATGATATCCTTGAATATTGCTCGATCATGATTTCTAATCCAGCTTATGTAATAAAGTGTGGATATGTTAAACTTGTGGCCCACGGCTTGTGGTTCCAGTGTTCCTGATTTTGAACATAAACTGTTTTGAAAATCACTGATAAAGTGCCTCTTAACTGTGTAACTTACTGTTAGCCTTTATTACGATCGTTTGCACGCAAGAATACAAGAATGCGTTGCCGCCAGAGGAAGACTGAGTACCGGTGCGACTGTTTGGTAACCAACTGTATACTGATGCGACTGTTTCCCACCCCTTTATTATAAACTGCAAGTTTTCAATTTGCTTTGAGTGTGCCATCACGTCAGCATTAAAAAAACTTTAAACCTCATGTCTACACATACATGTATGTATATACACTGAAGAGGCAAGGAAACTGGTACACCAGCCTGGTATCGTGTAGGACCCCCGAGAGCACGCATAACTGCAACAACACGGCGTGGCATGGACTCGAGCAATGTCGCAAGTGGTGTTGGAGGGAACTGACACTAAGAATCCTGCAGGGCTGTCCATAAATCCTTAAGAGATCTCTTCTGAACAGCGCGTTGCAAGACATCTCAGATATTCTCAATAATGTTCATGTCTGGGTAGTTTGGTTGACAGCGGAAGTGTTTAAGCTCAGAAGAGTCTTCCTGGAGTCACTCTACGAATTATTGACTTGTGGGGTGTCGCACTGTCCTACTGGAAGTGCATAAGTCCTTCGCAATGCCCAATGGACATGAATGGATGCAAGTGATCAGACAGGATACTTACGTACGTATGTCAGAGTCGGATTTAGACATATCAGTGGTCCCATATCACTCAAAATGCACACTCCCCAGGCCAATACAGAGCCTCTACCAGCTTTAAAAGCCCCTGCCGACATGCAGGGTCCATTGATTCATGAGGTTGCCTCCATACCCCTACACGTCCAACTGCTCGATATAATATGAAACGACACTCCTCCGATCAGAAAACATGTTTCCAGTCATCAACAGTCTGTTATCGGTGTTGACGGGCCCAGACGAGGCGTAAAGCAGCATGTTGTGCAGTCAGCAACGGTACACGATTGGGTCTCCGGCTCGAAGGTATTGAAATCTGCAGAAATTTGCGGAAGCATTGCACTTCTGTCACGCTGAACAGTTCGCTTCAGTCGTCGTTGGTCCCGTTCTTGCAGGATCTTTTTTCCGGCAGAGCCTATGTCGGAAATTTTATGTTTTACCCGATTCCTGATATTCACGGTACATTCGTGAAATGGTCGTACGGGAAAATCCCCTGTTCATCACTACCTGGGAGATGCTGTGTCCCATCGCTCTTGCACCGACTGCACACCACGTTTAAATACACTTAAATCTTGATAGCCTGCCATTGTAACTGGAGTAACCGGTCTAACTACTGTGCCAAACACTTTTTGTCTAATACAGGCGTTCCCGGGCTCTGCGCTGTATTGTACCTGTTTTCATATCTTTATATTTGAATGTTTATGCCCATACAGGTTTCTTTGCCGCTTCATTGTATGTACTGTTCAACAGAAATTTTGAATAACTCGCAGTCTACGTTCGTAGAGGTCTCATGGAAGTAGTCGCTTCATGTATTATACAGTCAGAAGACATATGCTAGTCAGTGTTTGTTGCTGGCAGGCTTTGTGGCCGTTTCCCACTCGTGTAAACATATCGCTGCTGCAGTGGCACACAGAGAGAAATCCAGTATCAACAATAGCCACACTCATCAGTCCGAAGTCGGTGTTGACGGGCATAGGTGAGACGTGAGGCTCGGTTTCGTGCAGTCATCAAAGGTACACGAGTGGACCTTCGGCTCCGAAAGCCCGTATCGATGATGTTTCGTTGAATGGTTCGCATGCTGACACTTGTTGCCGACCGCACCGCCTTATTCCGCCTGCTTACATATATCTGTATTCGAATACGCATGCCTATACCAGTTAATTTGGTGTTTCAGTATATATATATATATATATATATATATATATATATATATATATATATATATATATATAAGCCCTAAAGTTTAAGGTTTTTATAACTCTCTGAAGAGAGTGATTGTTCATGGGTATTCCATTATTTTCCGGACGTTTATTACCCTCATCCCAAGGAAGTTTGAATGGAGAGTTCCTTGTGAGGGAGGGGAAATAAACAGGACCGAGTAATTGTCCGTGAGAGCCCGTGATACTGAGGAGCCGGTGGACAGGTACCCACCTCCACGGAGACGTCCACGCGAGCGCAACCACGCACGCCAGTCGTTGACCCAGCCAGCACGACGCCAAGTGGGCGTCGGCCCGTCTGGGGACGCGCTGACGGCGGATCAAGATTTTAATAAGGCCGCCGCTAACAGGAATTTAATTACTTTGCCCTGCCCGCCTCGGCAGGTAGCCGCCACTCTCGACCTCATTACTTGCCGCAGCGTCTCCGCCCCCTTTGCGCGCGCCGAGTCCACTCGTGCCTTCCCATTATTACGATGCGAATTTAGCGGCGCTCGATACTCCTCAATTTACCTTGCATAACGCTTCGCAGAACCATTATATTGCACTTACGACAGCACGCAGCAGCAGGTGCGTAGTACACAATGCTGAGGCACGCAAGAAAGTGGTTTGTGTTTATTTAAGCCTACAGCTTGCCTGGAGAAAGATATACACATATGCTCTTTCGGGTCACAACTATCCGATTGTTGTTTAAGAGCATAATACTCGTAAATTATTCGAAGTTAATATAATTCCAATTTTTTTTGTTTAGTCATTGCCATTTATTTACAGAACAAAAATCAGCTTCAGTTGCTAATAATTTATTCCACGACCGTTGTCGATGTTTTAACTTCATCGTCAGGTACCACAAGGTGGATGACATTTCATAATAATTTGGAGGCACCTGAGGATGAAACTTTAAACTTCGAAACCGCTCGTGCAATAAATTAGAAAATTACTAGCAACTACAGTGGATTTTTGTTCTATAGATATGTTCATCAGTTGCGGATGTTTACCTGATCAAATAGTTTTCTCATTGAAGTTACAATTGTGCAATATAATTAAAAGATCATTTTCCCGATAACCCGTAATTGTTTCGCATTGCGACGTATAAGACTAAAATATGTCTTAAATGTGCCCACAGCCTTCTTCTACAGAGATGCAAAAGCGTAGCGCTCTGCGACGTCACCCTTGGAGATAGGAACGTGTCCACAAGTACGAAGCAAAGAGGCCAGAGCGTAGAAGTTCGAGTGACCTGTAAGGTGTGTTAATGATGTCACGCTGGCATCAAATTTCACCACAATTCTGCCAAATGCCGCAGTGGACTTGTCACAATAGAAAGGTCGTCACACCCCGTATTACCCGCATTTCACCCCTTCTTTTGACGCCTCTTCGATGGAGGTCAGAACGGCGATCCCTGAAGTTGGGATCACTCGGTTTTCTTATGTCTGGTCAAGGAAAGCGTTTCAGACACACCTCCACTGCAAATCAACACGAAACGGTCTCACGGGATGGCATGTCCTTGAATTTGATCCCGGCACGTTTCGTGGTCGGAAACGACAGTGCTCAGTGCAATGAGCAACTGGACAACATTCGTGGCAGCCTCTGACGCTGCTGTCAGACCCGGACGTTTCATCCCGTCTCTAAGTCCGTTGTGGGCCTGCATCCCTATTGAAAGTGGACGGACCCATGTGGACAGCAGCATATACGCAATTTTTCATCTTGTGTACACGTTTCAACCGGTAGGAAACTTTCAAAATAATTTCAATAATTTCTGTGATCTGAAGTAGCAAAGGGTGTTTATACTTTTTCACCCTCTCTGTTTCACTTCATCTTGTGTCATGGTCATCGATGGATGCGACGTGGGCACATGTGTGAATTAAACGGCAAAGGATCATTCAAACCCCTCATCCCCCCCACCTATTATAGCAACATCCTTGGTGGCGCCTATACTTGCTTTATTGGCGACGTTAAAAATAAACCTTTACAGAGACAATCTGTGAATTAGCCTTAGCCGCCTGTAGGAAGGCAACCCCCGACACACCATCGTTTCCTGCCGTGCGTCGACACCTTGATGTCTGAAGGGCTGTAGAGCCTAAAGGTGAAGTCGTAAAATGACATGTTTTTGTACCACTACAGACGAGGATTGAAAGTACTTCTGAGAAAAATTTCAAATCAGTACATCGCAACTGGGAACAATTATGAAGAGCTGTCACATTAAGAATCCATGTAACTGACGCGGTGTTGAATGCAAGTATGCAAACGTTCATGCATTTTATTGTGCTGGTGCCGAATGTCACTTCGCGGGGTGGAGTTCCATGCCCGTTGCACTTGGACAATATAGCACGGTTAATGCGGTTGTGGATTAAACTGCAGTTGCCGTCCGATGATGTGCGATATACGCTCTCTTGGAGACAATCTGGTAATCGAACAGACCAAGAAAACATGTCGAAAATCCGTAATGCATGTCTGATTACAACAGCGTTATTTGGGCGAGCGTTATTCTGTTGGAAAACACCTCCTAGAATGTTGTTCATGAATGGCAACACAACAGGTCGAATCATCAGATTGATGTACACATTTTCAGTCAGGGTGCATGAGATAACAGCGAGAGTGCTCCTTGTGGCATAGGAGATCGCACCCAGGAGCATAACTCCGGATGTAGGTCCTGCGTGTCTAGCACGCAGAGAAGTTGGTTGCAGGCTCTCAGCTGCCCTCGTTGTAACCAACACATGATTATTACTGGCACCGAGGCAGACCCAGATATCATCAGATAACCCCACTCTGCCCTCCAATAAGCTCTCGGCTGATACCACTGAAGTTGCAAATGGAAGTGTGCTTGGGGTCCGCTGAATGCACGCTACAGGGGTGTTTAGCTCGCAGCTGTTCTTGAAGTGATCTGTAACAATTCGTTGTGTTACTTTGGTGCCAGCTGCTGCTCAAATTGCTGCTGCAGATGCAGTACGTACGCCAGAACCATACACCGAACACGAAAGGTTGTCGCTCTCAGTAGTGCCACGTGGCCGTCCGGAGCCCGGTCTTCTTGCGACCGCATATTTTCGTGATCACCGATGCTATCAGTATGTACGGTGGCTACATTCCGACGAAGTTCTTATGCAGAATCACAGGAGATACGTCTAGCTTCTCGTAGCCCTATTACACGACATCGTTCAAACTCATTGAGGTGCTGATGACGGCTTCTTTGTCACCTTAACGGCGTTTTGACTAACTTTAGCTTGCCACGTTCAATCTCAAACGTAAGTAACGTTCATGCCCTTTACAGAGTGTTTTTAAAACAAACCTGATTTGCATCCTCACAGTGTCGCATCCAGCGCCACTCTTACGTGCAGGCGTGAAATTTTAATAGACAACGTCTCTGAGATGAGGAAATAAGCCTATCAAGTTTCGTTTACGTTGCACAACTCCTTCTTGATGTTGCGATTTTTTTCCGTCAGTGGATTTGTACATGTTGCGATGTTCCCAATACCTGGGCCATACAGACTCAAGGGGAACATGTGTAACAAATACAGTTCTAAGAAGGAGGAAAAAATCTGTTTTTTTTATTTGAGCCTTAAGCTATGTAGAAAGCATCGAAAAACAAAGTCATTAAATTTAGAGCACTAGTGTTCACTTACGGAAACATTACGGAAAAACAAACTTCTTTCCGGGTCATATAGACTCGAAGACAATTTTTACAGATTTAACGCTTCGTAAAAGCGTTACACTGACCTCGCGACCTCTCGACAGCGGGCAACGGCAGTTGTTTTCTATAAAGTTTGAGATACGCAAGAACCTTGTTTGCAATCATTTGAGATTTGTTTATTTAATCATTCGCCAGCAGAATTCACTGATGTTGCTTGTGTTCGATAAACAGTTGTGTCGAAACGAAAAGACATATTACTGAACTTCGAGCAGATACCCAGCCGCACAAAATTTCTGAAATGAAGTTTCTGCCATAGACTGCATTAACTGCTTATTTCCTACTATTGGTCAATATCAGCAATGATGCCAGGGTCAAGTCCGTTACAATACACAATTTTATTCTCATCAGTGCTTATGTATCACGTATCCAACGCCAAAATTTAATTTTTTTTCTACCTCTGGGAATTAACATACTGAGCTTGATAAAGGCATCTGTCTCACACCATGTGATAGCTGCACACCACCTTTTTTCGTTTCTACATGTTCCCAGAAGATAGCACCACCTACTCGAAGAAAACACTTTATCGCAGTGTCACCATGTCTTCGAGAAATGAAGGTAATTTTTGTTTCATTTTAGTTATTATGGACTAGAATGTGTTTAGAATATGCTGTAATATTCTAGTATACCCTACGCTATCGAATAAGGATTGTTTGTTTCATCGAGACAATAGAGCAAATATTTCCAATATTTTCTTTTATATACGAGGGTTGTGCAGAAAGTAAGTTCCGATCAGTCGCGAAATTGACACCACAGTGAAAACCATACGAAGCTTTGCACAGATGTGTTGAGTAGTGTCTCTAGTATGACCTCAGATCGCACCAAGAGGCTCTTTTCAGTTGTGAGCGGACTATCAGCGAGTAAAGGTGCCTAGAACAACGATGTCACCCGCCAAGTAGGAGGGCCCGCTGAGAGGCTTCGCCTTAATGAATGCACCCCACCTAACACAACTGCCATGCTCTTCCTTCTTCATGGCAGTTCTCAGCCGCACTCTGCAGGGCAGTGAAGAAGTCCATGCAGCCTTTTCGATTGGAAGTGTTCGATTACCCACAAAATAGCTCTAATTGGCTCGTTCTGAGTGTCATCTCTGTTCACATGAAACGCTGGATACGGAGACAACACTTGGGCGCAAGCTTCGCGCTATAGACCAGCGTAGAGAATTATCGGAAAGCACAGGCGACTGCCTTCTATGACGATGGTGTTGGAATTTTGATATATACGGTCGCAGGTTCGAATAATGCCTCGTGCATGGATGTGTGTGATGTCCTTAGGTTAGTTAGGATTAAGTAGTTCTAAGTTCTATGGGACTGGTGACCTCAGAATTTATGTCCCATAGTGCTTGGAGCCATTTGAACCATTTTTTGAATCTTGGTATACCGTTCCGACAAATGTCTAAGTTGGAGCGCCGACAATGTAAAGAAGTATCTGGAAAGTGTAGCTAACTCTTTCAAATAAAGTGTTTCTTATTTTCACTGTGGTTTCCATTTATGGACCGATTGGAACTTACTTTCTGGACATATATATCACTGGGCCTACATTAAGCGACAGAGTTTGAACATGACGTACAATTATGATGAAATTGTAGTATTTTTGCCTTATTTTGTGCGAGAAATGTTCGAATGGCTATGAGCACTATGGGACTTAACATCTGAGGTCATCAGTCCCCTAGACTTATAGCGACTTAAACCTAACTAACCTAAGGACATCACACACATCCACGCCCGAGACGGGATTCGAACCTGCGACCGTAGCGGTCGCGCGGTTCCGCGCTGAACCGCTCAGCCACAGCGGCCGCCATTTTGTGCGAGAATAATGCATTGGTGACAAATATAAAATTTTCATTAATAAATCGAGGAGTATAAAAAAGAGAAACTAAATATCACTTGGTTTCAGCAGGTTCCACACTTGTCCAATTTTCCTAAGATGGCTGCATTTCCACCTCCGAATGTAATTATTGTTTATCTTCCACTGCTGGCCTATATCTGTTGTTATGGCAGTGCCAAGCGGTAGTTGTCGTCCATGGGGACAAACCACCATACTTACTTAGGATCCTGCAGCGAATAACATCCTCGGCCTGCCCAGTGTCAGGAGCACGCTCATCGAGATTAGCGCGATGAGCAAGGCTCTAAAAAGTAGGTTTATAAACTACTGACACAACTGTGACGCTGCAGGCAGTAGAGTTTTCTTAAGCGTAGATCATATCAAGTGAACATTAATAATAATAAATAAATTAGTGTCCCATTGTTATCCAGTTATAGCTGTAGCTCACTGACTACATTTGTATCTAGCTGCAATTAATGTTGGATAAAACTAGGACCCACGAATCATTTAAGGAAGTGGGTTAAGATTGTATAATTATTATAAATTTGTAATAAAGACTTAAAAAAAAAAGACCGCACTAGCCAGGAAACGACATATGGCTGGTAAGCGTCACACTCATGATATGTGATTTTGCTTAAAAGTGTTCTTATAGCAGTTTCTCGCATGATACTTGTCATATGTTTACACGCATTATGTTCAACCGCGAAATACTGTCCGATCAAATGTACAGCATTGATGACTGGATGTCACGGGAGGGGGACCTGCTAGTGTAAAAGTAGGCGGCGAGTATTGTATTGTCGGAGAAAAAGCGGTAACAGCAGAATGAGTCGCTCTGTGGAGGGCAGTGACTTAGTAAATGGACTGATCATTGGATTTCAAATGGCTAACAGATCAATCAAGGACGATTAAAGCCTTTTGAAGCCGTCCATAAAGGCTGTTAGTGATGTGATTGTAGAAAGGAAGTGCAAAGTTACAAAAAGAGCTAAACCAAGGCTAGGTTGGCCTCATGTTCTAACGCACAGGGACCGTCGAACATTGCGAAGGGTATTAGTAAACAATTGGTGGAATACAAGAGGAGTTTCTTTGGAACTCCTCTTGTATTCCACCAATTACGCAGTCCAGCTATCACAATGACTGCATGTAGGAAAACGAAAAGAATGGGGCACAATGGTGGAACCGATGCTCATAAGCGACATATTTTTGTAGTCATGCCAAGCAACGTTTCAGGTGGTGTAAAGAGCGGCGGTACCGGACAATGCGTCACTGGAAACAGGTCATATGGAGCGGTGACTCACGCTATGGCTTGTGGTAATCTGATAGAAGGGTTTCGGTTTGGCGACTGCTTGGAGGACGTTACCTGCCTTGATGTGCAATGCCAGCAGTGTAGTATAGATGAGATGGCGTTAAGGTATGGGAGTGTTTTTCGTGGTTAGGGTGACGCCCTCTGATTACTCGTAAGAAAATGCTGAATGCATAAGCATATAATTTTACAGCAATGTGTGCTGAGTACGTTAGAGGAACTGTTCGGAGACTGTGATTGCTTGTATCAGCATGCTATTGCAGGCAGTCATAAAGCAGCGTCTGTGGAGCAATGGTTTGTGGACAATAACCTTGCTGAAACGGAGTTGTCTGCCCAGGCCTGAATCCAATGGGATGCGTCTGGGATGAGCTAGAACATCGATTTCGCTCCGGGGACCAGCTTCGATTGTTTGCTCTGGTTTGAGATCGTGAAGAGAATGGAATGCCATTACTCCACAGGCATTCAGACACCTCATGAAAAGTGTCCCCAGCAGATTCTAGGCCGAAAGGAAGAAGGGTGGAAACACCACATATTAAAGTCCAATAACAGGTGTACGGAAACTTTAGCCAGTGTATGTTGCTGGCTGAATAGCGTCGTCGTATCACACACAACAAGAACAACAACAACAACAACAACCGCTAGGCAATGGCACAATCGCAGGAACTGGTTGTAACACCATAGCTCTAATACTCTACTGATTTATTTTACTTTTGTTTTATTTAATGCTACATCGTTGATCTTCTGTAAATGTGTGTGATTGAATCGATAACACAAAACTGTATACTCCTTTCTTTGTAAGAACTTTGATGTCTTGGTTTGATTCTATGCAATGTAGTATATCTGTCATTTAAATTCTTTGTCCCATTTGGAGGGAACAAAACTTACTTTATATAATTGTAATTTTGTGTGAATAATTTTTGGTAGAAATGTCAATATACGCAAGGGTTCTGTTTTATTTAAACTATTTGTTATTGTTATGTAAACTGCTGATCCTCCCTTAGGGTTCTTAGTTCTTTAGTATGTAAAAGGTGTAGTGGTTCCCCTCGGGAACGTAACTGTGTAGCGCGCTCAAATTGTGGTTGGCCTAGGTAGAAAAGGTGGAACAAGAGTCAGTCAGGGACGAGCTACCAAACTGTGCACTGCCATGTAAATGTTGCATATTGTGCTGGTTCCGAGAGAGGCTTTTCCTGCCGCTTTCCAATGCCTCGGATGGATGGATAAATAACTGGAACTATTCTGGAATTTGTATCTATCATCGCCACCAAGAATTGACAGAGTCCAGCAATTCTACCTGCAATTCCACCTTCCAACATGCAATCGTCACCTCATTGCGCAATCACTGTGATGGAGCACTATAGTAATGTACAGTGAAGGATCAGCTTAATGGATGTGTTAGGGTGCTCAAATATAAGGTGATTTATAACTGAATTTATGTACCTACCTTGATTTTTCTCCTTATCATAACACCTTTCAGGTTCCTCTCCGTTTGAACTAAAGTGATTACCGAGTGTCCTTACTGAAAGAACATTAAAGCCCAGTGTTTGCTAATTATTGGCTCTTGAACATAGTAAAAAGAAAGTTAAAGTTAATGGGGCAAGAGAGTGAGTTAAAGTAAATGATGCTTGCTGAAAATAATTTTCCTTTTAAAACTGCTTATTAATGTGTTGTTGCCAACTTCAAAATTAACAGTTCTTAAGAATGAGGCTAATAAAGTTTTGCGTAGTTAATGATCATAGTGCTACCTGTAGTAAATTTTAAAAGGTGAGTCAGTTTCTTGCAATTTTGTCAACATTGTGTTTCACTGTAGTAAAAGTGGAAAACTGTAATAGTAGAAAATTATATGTTCATGATTGCTAAGTGTTTGTCTCTCTTGGGTATTGAAAGTGCATACTAAAAGTGTAATAAAATCCACAGGTTATCCTTTACCATTATTTACGAAAACAATTTCTTTATTCAAAAGATAATAAATAAATAAAAATAACCTGTTAGTGAATTCCATTTAACTTTCATTCTAAACAGAATTGTATTTAGTTGAGGGATACTTAACCTGTGACCAGTTCATAATTTTGCAGTGAACTGCATTTATAATTTCATGCCAGCTAGGAAAATGTTTGAACAATACTGCTTAACCTATGTCCAATTTATGATCCTGCAGTGAATGTTAATAGTAATGTTATAAAGACCATTCAGTTTGAACAAGTCCTGAAAGTAATAGAGTATTTCGGTATCTGTTATAATTTTGCAAATAGTTTGTGCTGCTCTAAGTGCTAGCTTAAATCTTACCGTAAACATAAATATGTGTCAGAGTTCATTGCACTCGCGTGTGGCGAAGTATAGGTTGTGTTTATCAGTTAAAGTTACTCATACCTACCTTCTTAAACGAGAACGTTAATTTTTCTCTTGCCTAATTAGGCTGGCGACCGTTTTCCTTTTTCTTTAATCAATATAGCTAGGCAAAAATACGGTTAGTTACTGTTCGAATCTTTACGTAATTCTGACTTTCATTTCCGATAAGCCATTTCCGTTAGGTACAACACTGTCAACCTAGCACAATTCCTCTCAGAGGGTAACACTTGTGTTACGTTATATGATAATTGCTTTAGTAAAACAGTTTTATTTCACAACCTGCTTCCAGCTTTAAGGTTATGGTACAGCAGTAGCAGACGGAGTGTAATATGGTCAGTTGCGGAAAGTGATCAATAATTACACTTAACATCGAAGTCATTTAGTCGTATGTAGCACGAGTTCCACACACTTGAGCAATATTCTTGTATGAGCCGCATCAGTTTTTTGTGAGGAGTCATCAATGCGTTTCCCTTGTATTCTATTAATGAACAAATGTCTGTCACTTGCTTTACCTGCAACAGAGCTTATGTAATTCTTTAGTTTCAAGTCCTTACAAACTGTTAAACCCAGTAATTCATATGAGTTGAGGAATTTCCACAGTGACTCACTGATATTGTAATCTCAGATTACTAAGTCTCTTTTTCGTTTTTATGAAGTGCAAAATAATATTGCTGAACATTTAATTAAGTTTCTATTATTTGCACCACTTCGAAATCTTATGAAGATCTGACAAAATATTTGTGCGTCTTTTCCAACCAGTATTTCCACATAGATAACTCCGTTATCTGTGGGAAGTGTAAGGTCAGTGTAAACATTGTCTGCAAGGTCATTAATATTCAACATGAGCAACAAAGGTCCCAGCACACTTCCATGCGGCACACATGAAGTTGCTACCACATCTGTCCATGACTCTCCATCCATGAGACCATGCTGCATTCTACATAATAAAATGCCTTCATTCTGGTCACAAACTTCGCTTGATACACTCATACGATTGTACTTTCGATAAGAAGCATAGGTGCGGTTAGTGATTGTTGAATAGGTGTGTTTAAGAAGGTGTCTTCAGAAGCATAGATGTACAATGACGTTACGAAAGTCATGGAATATCTATTGCACATATACAAATGGCGGTAGCTTCGCGTACACAAAGTATAAAAGGGCACTGCGTTAGTGGAGCTGTCATTTGTGCTCCGGTTTTCTATGTGATTATGGCCACACGACGGGAATTAAGAGACTTTGAAGGGGAATGGTAGTTGAAGCTAGACGTAAGGGATATTCCATTTTGGAATTCGTTTGAAAAATCAACATTCCGATATTCACAGTGTCAAGAGCGTGCCTAAAATACCAAATTTCAGGCATTACCTCTCACCACGGAGAACGCAGTGGCCAACGGCCATCACTCAACGACAGAACACCGCGGTGTTTGCGCAGAGTTGTTAGTGCTAGCAGACAAGCAACATTGCGTAAAATAACTGCAGAAATCAATGAGAAACTTACGATGAATGTATGTGTCAGGACAGCGCGGCGAAATTTGGTTTGAATGGATTGTGGCAACAGCTCGTTTCCATATCATGTGGACCCTAGACGATTGGATAAACCATGACCTGGTCAGATGAGACCCGGTGGTAAGACGTGATGGTAGAGTTTGAGAATGCCGCAGACCTCACGAAGCCATGGACCGATATTGCCAACAAGGCACTGTGCAACCTGGTGGTGGCTCCCTAATTGTGTAGGTTGTGTTTACTTGCAATGGTTTTTGTCCTTCGTATGTTCGGCTAGTTGGAGACCGTTTGCAGTCATTCGTGGACTTCATGTTCGCAAACAACGATGGATAATATTCCGTGTCACCGGGTCGCAATTATCCACGATTTGCTTGAAGAACATTCTGAAGAGTTTTAGCGAATGGTTTAGCCATCCAGATCGTTCGACAAGGCACCCAACGAACATTTACAGGACTTAATCGAGAGGTTGGTTCGTTCACCAGGTCATGGACTGGAAACGCTTTCGTCATCATGGACAGCTGTGGAGGCAGCATGGCTCAATATTTCCGCAGGGTACTATCAACGACGTGTTGCGTCCATGCCACGTCGAGTTACAGCACTACGTTAGTCAAAAAATGGTCCTAAATGATATTTGGAGGTATCGCATGACTTTTTTCATGTCATTGCAGATGTTCAGATGCCTCTGATACGAGTGGTGCCAACGAAATCTGGCGGAAGTATCTACCAAAATACAGTGAAAGTAGAGCACGTCCTAGGAACCGCGTGGGGGAGGCGGCACGTCCGCAAGGTGTGAGGGGACCGTGGTGCGTGAGCGCATGCAGCGTGTGGCGTGCCGCACTAACTCGGGACGCACCTGGCGCCGCGCTCGATATTCACGCCACCGCCTGGTTACACCCTCCACCTCTGACACACAGCCACCCATCATCCCACACCACTCAATAACGGATGATACTCTCGTCCGCTCACACATATTGGTTTCCAGCCTTGCGGTACTGTGGCACACGCATATCCATATCCTGCAACGTTAAACCTGTGCCAGTATGTGCACTTAGTACGATATTACACAAGAAGTGGGAGAAATAACATGTCGAAATAGCAGAATAGTGACTGTGCGTTGAGCAAGTTACTTGTGTTAAGATAGCAAATGCGTCTAGATGGAAAATCCGAATACTTCGATATTCCGCTGAGAGAGAGCAGCTGAATGGCGCTCGCACAGTGGGAAAAAGGAGATTTTCACGTTCACCATGCGACTACCAGCTCCATGTTACCTAATTCAGAGGGTTAGTAGCACGTGAATGAAGTGCACAGTATTGTAGCTTCACTCGCTAGTTGCGAGAGACAGTACTTTGATTCTAACGGACACGGATTGCAGCGGTAGCCGCCGAGCCGAGAGGAACCGTGGCATAGCAGGGGCAGCACTTGTCTGATAAACTGTAAATTATTTAGTCTTTGTGTTAGTTCACTTTCTTCAGCAAAGAAGTGAACTGTACGTGTGTATTTTACTGTGTAAACAACTGCTTAGAAAATTAATCGTAGTTCTGTTGTTGCATAATTCTTGTGAATATCCTTGTGTAGGGCGGCATCCTAGTGTAAATTTTCCCGTCGCCAGAAACTCCATCACGACACTCAGTTTTAATTATGTGCTAGCAGGTAGCACACAGTTTAGATCAGCACATTCTACACTACAGGCCATTAAAACTGCTACACCACGAAGATGTCGTGCTACAGACGCGAAATTTAACCGAAAGGAAGGAGATATTGTGATATGCAAATGATTAGCTTTTCAGGGCATTCACACAAGATTGGCGCCGGTGGCGACATCTACAACGTGCTGACATAACGAAAGATTCCAACCGATTTCTCATACACAAACAGCAGTTGACCGTCGTTGCCTGGTGAAACACTGTTGTGATGCCTCGTGTAAGGAGGAGACTTTGATAAAGGTCGGATTGTAGCCTATCGCGATTGCGGTTTATCGTATGGCGACATTGCTGCTAGCGATGGTCGAGATCCAATGACTGTCAGCAGAATATGGAATCAGTGGGTTCAGGAGGGTAATACGGAACGCCGTGCTGTATCCCAACGGTCTCGTATCACTAGCAGACGAGATGACAGGCATCTTATCCGCATGGCTGTAATGGATCGTGCAGCCACGTCTCGGTACCTGAGTTAACAGATGGGGACATTTGCAAGACAACAACCATCTGCACGAACAGTTCGACGACGTTTGCAGCAGCATGGACTATCAGCTCGGAGACAATGGCTGCGGTTACCCTTGACGCTGCATCACAGAGAGGAGCGCCTGCGATGGTGTACTCAACGACGAATCTGGGTGCACTAATGGCATAACGTCATTTTGTCGAATGAATCCAGGTTCTTTTTACAGCATCATGATGGTCGCATCCGTGTTTGGCGACTTGGCGGTGAACGCACATTGGAAGCGTGTATTCATCATCGCCATACTGGCATATCACCTGGCGTGATGGTATGGGGTGCCATTGGTTACACGTCTCGGTCACCTCTTGTTCTCATTGACGGCACTTTGAACAGTGGATGTTACATTTCAGATGTGTTACGACCCGTGGCTCTACCCTTCATTCGATAGCTGCGGAACCCTACATTTCAGCAGGATAATGCACGACCGCATGTTGCAGGTCCTGTACGGGCCTTTCTGGATACAGAAAATGTTCGACTTCTGTCCTGGCCGACACATACTCCAGATCTCTTACCAATTGAAAACGTCTGGTCAATGGTGGCCGAGCAACTGGCTCGTCACAATAAGCCAGTCACTACTCTTGATGAACTGTGGTATAATGTTGAAGCTGTATGGGCAACTGTACCTGCACAGGCCATCCAAGCTATGTTTGACTCAGTGCCCAGGCGTATCAAGGCAGTTATTACGGTCAGAGGTGGTTGTTCTGGGTACTGATTTCTCAGGATGTATGCACCCAAATTGCGTGAAAATGTAATCACATGCGAGTTCTAGTATATTTGTCCAATGAATACACGTTTGTCATCTGCATTTCTTATTGGTGTAGCAATTTTAAAGTCCAGTAGTGTAGTTTGAGTAATTATCTCTTGCAGTAACTTTTCGACAAACAGGATTGTTAATAACAGGTATTTGTCATCAACTTCAATAGAGAAATTTATTTATGTCTAGTCGCTTGCGGTCCCAGAGTAGAGTGTGAAATCTGCACAGCAACGTTTAGTGTTTCTTTATTCTCCATTGGTATATTTTCAAATTCAGCAGCACAATTTGAGACCTTATTTTTATTTTATACACAGTACGATTTGGTTAGGGACTGTTGTGAGCGGACACAAGGAGAGATGGCTGCCCGTTGGCTGACGTCGACAAGCTCCTAGCTAATGCTCAAAGTTGCGGTGATGTCGCGGCGGCAGTGACGAGACCTGCGACACCTTTTGTGCCACTGGTATCCCCTGGTGACTCGGACGTCACTACGGCTTCCGATAGGCAACATCTGACCAGCCCGACCTCACTCAGAGCGGGTGGCAGTCAGTGGTGGGTTCGCGTCTCACTGGGCGGAAGGCGAAAGACGGAGCAGGCCGTGCGGCTGGCTGCCTACGTCTTATCAACAGGTACGAGGTGCTACCCAGTGTTGATGATAACTCTGAGCCAGCACGGGATGCCTCTCCTGTTGGGCCGGCGGTCGACTTTCCTGCCCAGTCCGGACAAGTACAGAGTCATTGGGAGAACCAATGTTAGGCGGGTGATGGGGCCGCTCATGGAAATAGCAGGAAAGACAGGAAAGAATTCCAGTGCGCGTTCGGTACGTTTGCCGGGAGGTCTCATCCGTGATGTGGAGGAGGCCCTGCCGGCGCCTATGAAGCGCACTGGGTGCAACCGGAAGCATGTAGTGGCTCATGTCGGCACGAATGAGGCCTGCCACATGGGTTCTGAGGCCATCCTCGGCTCCTTTCGTCGGCTGGCTGGGGTGGTGGAGGCAACTAGCAAAGCACGCGGGATCCAGGCTAATCTGTCTATTTGTAGCATCGTACCCAGGGTGATCGCGATCCTCTGGTCTCAAGCAGAGTGGAAGCTCTCAACCAGAGGCTCTGATGGCTCCGCGACGGTATCGGATGCGAATTTCTTGACCTCCGCTATAGGGTGCAGAATTGTAGGCTTCCTCTTAATGCGTCAGGCGTGTACTACACGCAGGAAGCGGCTACTACGGTAGCGGAGTACGTGTGGCGTACACATGAGGCTTTTTTAGGTTAGAGGACCCCTCCCTTGGGAGCAAAGACAATTTGCCTGTTAAATCAGCCACAGCGACCTCAGAGAATCTTGATCCCCGCCGACCAGAGATAGAAAAGATTAATATGATTTTAGTAAACCGCAGGAGCATCCAAGGAAAGGTCCCAGAATTAGTAACACATACCGAAGATTATAATGCACAGTAGTATTGGGAACAAAAAAATTGGTTCAAATGGCTCTGAGCACTATAGAACTCAACTGCTGTGGTCATAAGTCCCCTAGAACTTAGAACTACTTAAACCTAACTAACCTAAGGACAGAACACAACACCCAGCCATCACGAGGCAGAGAAAATCCCCGACCCCGCCGGGAATCGAACCCGGGAACACGGGCGTGGGAAGCGAGAACGCTACCGCACGACCACGAGATGCGGGCTATTGGGAACAGAAAGCTGGTTGAAATCAGACGTCAATGACAACGAAATCCTAAGTTCAGGCTGGAATACTTATCGTAAGGATAGGTTATTCGCCAATGGTGGCGGCGTGTTTGTTGTAGTAAAAAATTCGATAAAATCTAGCGAGGTTATCACGCATTCCGAATGTGAAATAATCTGGGTGAAACTGAGTATCAAAGAACGGTCAAAAATGGTGATACGATGCTTTTATAGACCACCTGGGTCAGGATCTGCAGCTGTAGAGCTATTCGGACAGATCTTGCAGAATATCATTAGTAATTTTCTTGATCATGCCGTTGTAATAAGGGGTGACTTAAAATTACCAGGTATAGACTGGGAGCGTTATGTCATCAAAACTGGTGCCAGAGACAGGGTAAAGTGTGGCATTCTTCTGGATGTCTTGTCCAAAAATTACCTTCAGCAGACAGTTAGAGAACCAACTCGTGAGGGCAACGTCCTAGACCTCCTGGCAACAAACAGACCTGAACTTACCGAATCTGTTAACTTAGAGGAAGGTATCATTTATCATAAGGCTGTGACATCATCTATGACGACGGGCCCTACAAGGAATGTTAAGAAAGGCAGGAACATATGTCCTCGGAGTCTTTCACGACGGCATACATGAATAAAACGTTCTCGGTTTTCCAGCCGCGTCAATTCGATAAAATCCTCGAGCTTTCGATGGCCATCTCCGCCATCGTCGTCAGTAAGAGTGACAGGATACAAAATTCAGAAAATCTCAGCAGTCAGCATCAAATATTCGGCGATGAGAACGCAGATGTGGAGAACAAATGGAAAAAATTCAAAGGCATCGTTCAATATGCCCTAGACAAGTATGTACCTAGTAAGGTTTTAAGGGACGGGAGAGAGCCACCTAGCTGACAAACAAAAGCTGAACGAAGCGAACATGAGCGTAAGGAGAGCTTGAGAGAAGCGTTCAATGATTTTGAAAGTAAGACTTTGTCGACCGATCTCAGTAAAATCCCTAAGAGATTTCGGTCGTATGTAAAATCAGTAAGTCGGTCAAAATCATCTATTCATTCTCGCAGCGACCAAAACGGCACCGAAACGGAAGATAACAGAGAGAGAGAGAGCCGAAATACTGAATTCGGTCTTCCGAAGTTGTTTCACCGCGGAAGATCGTGACACTGTCCCTCCTTTCAATCGCCGTGCGAATATCGAAATGGCAGATACTGAGATAACCGATCGTTTAATTGAAAAGCAGCTACAATCGCTTAGTAGTGGAAAGGCTTCAGGACCAGATGCTATACCCTTAAGATTCTATAAATATTATGCGAAAGAGCTTGCTCCCCTTCTAGTAGTAGATCGGTTGAGCAATGAAAGGTACCTAACGATTGGAAAAAAAGCGCAGGTCATTCCCGTTCTTAAGGAAGCCAGTAACACAGATCCACATAATTATAGATCTATATCGTTGACGTCAATCTGTTGTAGGATTATGGAACGTGTTTTATGCTCAATTCTTATGACATTCTTGGAAAATGAACATCTCCTCTATAAAAATCAACATGGATTCCGCAAACAGAGATCCTGCGAAACGCAGCTCGCTCTATTCCTCCATGAGATCCACAGCAGAGTGTACAACTGGGCTCGGGTTGATACCGTGTTCCTTGATTTCAATAAGGCATTTGAAACCGCCCCGCAACGCCGTTTAATGAAACAAATACTAGCTTATGGAGTATCGGAGCAGACCTGCGATTGGATTCAAGACTTTCTTGCAGATAGAACTCAACATGTCGCTCTTAACGGAACTAAATCGACAGATAAGGTGTGATAGGACCGTTGCTGTTTACAGTATATACAAATGATCTAGTAGAAAGCGTCGGATGCTCTTTAAGGCTATTCGCAGATGATGCAGTTGTTTAAACGAAAGTAGCTACGCCCTAAGATAGTAAGAATTTGCAGGACGACGTGCAGAGAATTGATGAATAGTGCAGTGTTTGGCAGTTGACTCTGAACGTAAATAAATGTAACATATTGTGCTTACATAGGAGAAGAAATACCCTACTGTACAGCTACATTAGTGATGACAAACAGCTGCAGACAGCGTCTGCAGTAAAATATCTAGGAGTAACTATCCAGAGCGACCTTAAGTGGAATGACCACATAAAACAGATAGTGGGAAAAGCTGACACCAGACTCAGATTCATCGGAAGAATCTTAAGGAAATATAATTCATTCACGAAACAAGTGGCATATAAGCAGCTTGCTCGCTCGATTTTTGAGTATTGTTCATCTATCTGGGATCCCTGTCAGGTAGGACAGATAGAGGAGATAGAGAAGGATCCAACGAAGAGCGGAGCGTTTCGTCACAGGATCGTTTAGTTGGAGAGAGCGTTACGGAGATGCTAAACAAACTTCACTGGCAGACGTTACAAGAGAGATGTTGTGCATAACGGAGAGATTTATTATTGAAATTGCGGGACAACATTTTTCAGGAGGAATCAGACAACAACAACATGTTACTTACCCACATACAACTCGCGTATTGACCACGAGGAGAAAATTCGAGAAATTTGAACTAATACAGAGGCTTACCGACAATCATTCTTCCCACGCACTATCTGCGAGTAGAACAGGGTTGGAGGTATCAGATAGTGGTACCGAAAGTACCCTCCATCACACACCGGTACGTGGCCTGTGGAGTATAATGTATATGTAGATGCACGCAGGGGATGCTCACTCTTTCTCCCAATAAAATCAAATCAAATCACGCAGACGCTGTCAAGCCGAAATACAACGGCTGAAGTTGTATGAGAGAGGAATTCTAACAGATTTCATGGGTGTAGCGCAAAGAATACTGTGGCATTACAGGCTTTCCGTGGAAGTCTAAAGACTCTCCGTAGGTCAACCCAAAACATACTGCTCGGAGTGATTACTGAATTAATGGTCCCCTTCGGGACATTGCCCGAAGATTTAGTGCGAATCGAAAGAATAAAAACCTGAGAACATTTGACTGGTAAATTTTTCAACATCTTCCTTACAGCATCCACCCTGTAGACCGAAGCTGGTATCAAGCAAATTTCATCAGTTGTCCAAGACGAAGATTCGGCTTGCCACTCAGCACTTCACGACCGACGATGAGTGTTTGAATTTTGGTGGCGAATATGCGCAGAAGTAATGTCAACAGGTAAGGAAATAATGCATGGAAGAAAAATCTTTCTTTAATAACTAATAGTCGGTTAAAAACTGAACGTTGGGGGATTTGTCAAGGGGAAACATCGCTCATCATACGAGGAACCTTCAATAAGCATTGAAAAATTTTTTGTCGGCCAATTTTGGTTGAAAAAATTAACAATTTGTTTTGGGACAACGTGGAATATTCCCACTAAGACGCCTGTATTTTAATGAAGTTCCGATAGATGGTGACGCTAAACGTGGCTTCAAAAACAGCGTCTGTACAGGAGGGGCGTTCCAAGCAGAGAGTTGTCATTGAGTTCCTTTTGGCAGATAACCAGAGCATTATAGATATTCTCAGGCGCTTGCAGAATATCTACGGAGACTTGGCAGTGAACAAAAGCACGGTGAATCTTCGGGCGGGTCGTCTGTCGTCGTCGCAACCATGTCGCGCAAATCTGTCCGATCTCCCGCTCGCCGGCCGGCCGCACGTAGCTGTGACTCCTGCAGTGCTGCAAGGATCGGCCACTCTCATTTGAGGTGATCGACGGATCACAAATACCTCGCTGCGCAACTTCATGTCTCTGTTGGTAGCACTGACACACTCACCCACCAGATGATGCACTGAAAGGCATGCGACCGCTGGGGCAATGAAGGACCATCTGCGCATAATTGCACGCGTATTACGAGGCTGATAGTCATAATCTTTTGTTTAACATCGTCACAGGCGATGAAACGTGTTTTCGTCGCTTTGAACCGGGAACAAAACGGGCGTTCAAATGCTTCAATTGGCTCTGAGCACTGTGGGACTTAACATCTGACGTCATCAGTCCACTAGAATTTAGAAATACTTAAACCTAACTAACCTGAGGAAATCACACACATCCATGCCCGAGGCAGGATTCGAACCTGCTACCGAAGCAGTCGCGCGGCTCCGGACAGAAGTGTCTGGAACCGCTCAGCCACCACGGCCGGCAAAACGGGAGCCCATGGAGCGGCGCCACACCACTTCGGCTCCGATGAATAAATGATAATTAATTGAAACCCTCAGCTGCCGACAGGTGTTGTTGATATGCCTCGATGGGGACAGCTGAAAATGTGTGCCCCGACCGGGACTCGAACCCGGGATCTCCTGCTTACACGGTAGACGGTTCTATCCATCTGAGCTACCGAGAACATCGAATAATAGCGCGACTGCAGAGCCGTCTTACTTCTTGCACGCTTCCCGTGAGACACACACATACCCAATTGTCCACAATCCACACATGTAATGTGCCTAATAGATATTTGCCCATCCACTCACTACTCGCGCCCGCTAAGGTGACGATCCCCGTAAGAGTTCAGGCAACCTGTGCGCACTCGCACAGACGAAGGTCAATGGCCGGGTAGCCTTTAACTATATATGAAGATAGTAACTGTTCTCTAAAAAACAGATACCATTGATGACCGTGCAGCTTCTCTAGATTAAATGATAATTTTTGTTCGTTGTTGATCGTTGTGTTTATCCGTTGCGGACCTTACATGACACCCATTGAAGTTCGTTGTTGATCCTTTCACTCAGTTTTTTTATTACGGAGGCCAATCAGCTCTCTGACCGAACACGCTGAGCTACCGTGCTGGCATCCATCTGAGCCACCGAGGACACAGATGAGAATTAGGTACATTATGTATGTAGATTGTCGACAGTTGGGAGTGTGGGTCTCACGGGAAGCGTGCAATGGATAAGTCCCTGCAGTCGCGCTATTCATCTGTGTCCTCGGTGACTGAGATAGATAGAGCGTCTGCCATGTAAGCAAGAGATGCCGGATTCGAGTCCCGGTCGAGGCACACATTTTCAACTGTCCCCACCGAGGTATATCAACAACACCTGTCGGCAGCAGAGGGTTTCAATTAGTTATCATTTACTCTAGAGAAGCTGCATGGTCACCAATTGTATCTGTTCTTTCGAGAACAGTCATTATCTTGAATGAAATTTTCACTCTACAGCGGAGTGTGCGCTGATATGAAATTCCTGGCAGATTAAAACTGTGTGCCGGACCGAGACTCGAACTCGGGACCTTTGCCTTTCGCGGGCAAGTGCTCTACCCAAGCACGACTGACGCCCCGTCCTCACAGATTTACTTCTGCCAGTAACTCGTCTCCTATCTTCCAAACTTTACAGAAGCTCTCCTGCGAACCTTGCAGGTAGGAGACGAGGTACTGGCAGAAGTAAAGCTGTGAGGACGGGGCGTAAGTCGTGCTTGGGTAGCTCAGTTGGAGCCGGCACGGTAGCTCAGCGTGTTCGGTCAGAGAGCCGGTTGGCCTCTGTCATAAAAAACTGAGTGGAAGGATCAACCATCCAACTTGAACAGGATGTCTTGCGACGTCCGCAACGACCAAACACAACGATCAATAATGAAAAAAAAAACAAAAAAACAAAAAAAAGTTGGTAGAGCACTTGCCCGCGAAAGACAAAGGTCCTGAGTTCGAGTCTCGGCCCGGCACACAGTTTTAATCTGCCAGGAAGTTTCAGTTACTATCTTCATATATCCGAAGAATAAGTTCAAAGCCGCACCTTCAGCCTATAGAGTTATAGCGACGGTCTTCTGGGATTCTCAAAAGGTTTTTGTGTTTGATGTCCTCCTCATGGTACCACAGTCAACTGTAAAACGTACTGTGTTATCCTCAATAAATTGAAGAAACGATCTGAGCATGTTCGGAGCCAAGAAATGCAAACGAACGTCTTGTTCTCCATGACAACACAAGTCATCAAACAAGTCTGCACACCTGAGAGGAGCAAAGAAAACTTCATTCGATTGCTCTTCCTCATCCGCTCTACATCGCAGATCTCATATCTTCCGACTTCCATCTGTTAGACACAGTGAAGGGTACATTCCAAGGGAAGCGGTACTTGGATAATGGGGAGGTTATTGATGCAGCAAGATGTTGGCTGCGGCATTGCCCAATAGAGTCGAGGAGTAGAAGTAAAGCCGCCGCGTTGAACGGAGATTCTGTTGAAAACTAGGGTTTTGTAGCCAAATGAGTGGGCTACAATATGGTGTGTTAGAATCTTGAATGAAACCAATCCGTTTACAGAAAAAAATATGTTGCACTACATACTGAACGCCTCTCGTAACTCAAGTTTGTGTAATGACTCTCTTGTGTAGATGTTGTGGATGTAGGTCAACGTGGCTTGCTTCATTAGCAAACGGAAAACACTAGTCCCTTACAAATGTAAAAGTTATCGAGCGGAAATAGCTATTTCTTGCGTTCTTTGTGGGAGAGAGCCGATATTCCAAATGCAATAAATTGTCCGGCAGCTAATTTTTAAGCTGCAGGCTAGCGGAGGACGCGGAAGCGATAAGAGGCGCCGTAATAACTCCGGGAAGTTCATGGGCGGCCAGCATGGCGCAGCCTGGGCTGGGTTGAGAGATTTATCATCCCAGGTAGGTGGCGCGGGTGGGAGGGGGGGGGTGGGGGGAGAGGAGGATAGGGCTGGAAGCAGCGATAGCTGGCGTTGGACTCGCCCGTCTCAGCTCAAGACCGCCCTCGAACACTGATGGTGAAGGTGGCAGGATACGACGTACAGTGAAATAAACACTCGTGTCCTTAAAAAGCAATAAATTCCCGCTAAACATTCTGCATTACAAGGAACAAATTTCTCTCAAAAGCATAAATAACACATTCAATAAATAACACGTGTACTCCCTGCAGACATCACGCTAATACCTTCTGAAATCACTTTAGCATTGATAACTGCGTCATTTCATCGAGGAAGAGCGCGACGACAAGTTCCTTCAGGCATTCCCGATCCAGCTGAAACCGCTCATTGTTGTGTAGGTCTCAGAGTTGTTGGCAGCTACGTTCCTCTTCCTCTTAAAATAGTCCCAGACATTTTCTACGTGATTAAAGCAGGGTCATGTAGAGGGGGCAAATCTAGGTTCTTTAGTGCGCCTGAGTATTCATCAGAGGAGAAACGTCTGTATGCAGCCCACGAATGTGACAGTTGTCGTCTTTATTGAACACGGCATAATTATCACAAAGATCTAGAGATGGGACAATACTCGGTTACGGACAACGGTGACATAAACCTTCCGGTTAATGTTTACAGAAAACCGAATAAGTGGGCCCTCCACATATTACTAAACCACCTGCAGCCCAAAGGTGGCCAGGTGAGCACGAGCACCCTCGCTGGCTCACCCCCTGTGAGCGTTCACGGTAAAACACTCTGGTTAGGCGTTGCTATGTAGCCCAGGAAACTGCAAAGGGTATGCCGCCTTCAGACAAATGCCCATGCGTTAATTTCACCGTACACTTAGACACACTCATATACAGGGTGCTCAGAAGCAGTCTGATAAGCTTACTAGGGTGTAGCAGGGTAGACTGTGCTGAGAAGTAATTGTTACGAGAAAGCAGGATACGTTGCGCTTGCAAATTAAAGCGGCCCGAGGAGATCATATTGCCAAAAGTATTCTTCGTTTGGTTTCCTAAAACCAGTCGAGAGAGTAATACAAAAATTTCATATTGATCGATAGTAAGGATCGATCCGGTGCCAAAGGTTGATGAGCCTCGTGCGCTGTCATCTCTACAATGAGAACAGTTGACACCTAAATGTAAACGGCGGGCTGCTTGAAATCTCTCAAGCAACTGCCTCATAGGCTTACTTCAAAGCTAACGTACCGGATTTCTTTCTTAACAATAATTTATCAACACAATCTACCCTACAACTTCATTACAAGCTTTACGGACTGTTTCTGATCACTTGTCTAATAAGTCACACAATGCCTAAAGTGGAAAGGGGCTCTTTTAAAATCCATGAAGAGCTCCGTTATGACCGTATCAGGAACATCAAAGCGATGTTCAGACATAACAGTATCAATTTACAACACGTCTGAGCAGGATACCTAGCTACAGTTAGAGCTTGCACACATGTAGTATGACTGGCAGTTGCATGATAAGTTTCGTGATAAAGTATAGCTCGCAAATTCGTCCAACGTTTTTCTTCAACATTACGTTCCTCGACCTCACAAGATGCAGGTACAAATTACGGCGACATTTGAACCTACTCCTTTTTTTTGGTAACTTTGATCTACAGACAATAGAAAGAAATTTACGCATAAAAACTCACTGACGCACTTCAAGTTAATAAACTTACCTTCCCCAGATAGTGGCTAAACAGTGGTACCATAAATTGATAGTTTAGTGAAATTCAAAGTAAGTGGTGATGGTAAGTTCCTGTGGGGCCAAATTGCTGATGTCATCAGTCCCTACTCTTACACACTACTTAAACTAACTTAAACTAACTTACGCTAAGGACAACATACACACGCATGCCTGAGGGAAGACTCGAACCTCTGATGGTGGGGACTGAGACGGGGGCGACTGAGACAGTACGGTTAACCCGCGTGGCACTCAAAATAAGTAGTACTCACTGACATATACATCTACATCTACATCTACATGGTTACTCTGCAATTCACACCTAAGTGCCCGCCAGAGGGTTCATCGAACCATTTTCATACTACTTCTCTACCATGCCACACCCGAATGGCGCATGGGATAAAGGAACACCTAAATCTTCCCGTTCGAGCTCTGATTTCTCTTATTTTATTATGATGATCATTTATCCCTACGTAGGTGGGTCTCAACAAAATATTTTTGCATTCGGAAGAGAAGGTTGGTGATTGAAATTAGGTAAGTAGATCTCGCCGCAAAGAAAACCGCTTTTGTTTCAGTGACTGCCACCCCAACTCGCGTGTCATATCAGTGACACTCTCACCCATATTGCACGATAACACGAAACGAGCTGCCCTTCTTTGCACTTTTTCGATGTCCTCCGTCAGTCCTACCTGGTAAGGATCCCACACCGCGCAGCAATATTCCAGCAGAGGACGGACATGTGTAACGTAGGCTGTCTCTTTACTGGATTTGTCGCATCTTCTATGTGTTCTGCCACCAAAGTGCACTCTTTGTTTCGCCTTCCCCACAACACTATCTATGTTGTCTTTCCAATTTAGGTTGCTCGTAATTGTAATTCCTAGGTATTTAGTAGAATTGACAGCCCTTAGATTTGTGCGATTTTCCGTACACACAAAATTTATCGGATTTCGTTTATTAGCCATGTGGATGACCTCGCACTTTTGCTTAGCGCTGATTGACACAATTTTCGCACCATACAGAGATTCTCTCTAGATCATTTGGTAACTGGAATTGATCGTCTGATGATTTTACTAAGCGGTAAATTACAGCGTCATCTGCAAACAACCTAAGGGGGCTGCTGAGATTATCACCTAGATCATTTATGTAAATCAGGAACAGCAGAGGGCCTATGACAATACCTTGCCGAACGCCAGATAATACTTCTGTTCTACTCGATGATTTACCGTCTGTCACTACTAACTGTGAACTCTCTGAGGGGAAATCACGAAACCAGCCACACAACTGAGACGATACTCCATACGCACGCAATTTCATTAATAGTCGCTTGTGAGGAACGATACATCCAGTATTTCTGTGTTTAACGTGCGAATAAAATATTCATGAAATACACGCCGACGTCAATTTGAACTTTGTCCGAAAACGACATTCATCATAAGGCTGCATCCATCATAATAAATATCGTTTCATACGTAGCTGCCCCATGTTATTCACCTCGCCAATTAAAAGCAGTGCAACATTCAACTTATTGTCAATACTCTTCAATACAACAGCCTAAGGAAATTTGTCACAAAAGGCATTAATAAGCCACAGTGAAGTGGTACGTCTCCGTAGAACTAAAATAAACACACTGATAACAGTTTCGCATGCCAACCTGCCTTGCTCAGATTCCTCTTTCCCTCCCCTCCTCCGCTCTTTTCATCACTCGTCTTGAGCCGGCCGGTTGCCCACTGCTGTGGCGTAAGCGCGAGCCACCTCGCACGAGCACGTGACTGAACAGACCTGAACTAGTACATCCTCGACACTGCGTTTCAAACGCGTCATTGGGTTGTCGGTGTACTCTTTGCAAATGCATCATTTGCAAAGAGGTTAAAACGGAGCTCATTGGACAACACTACCCGCCTGCAGTTAAATACTGTCCAGTTTCCGCTGTAAATAATGCCGTTTCGAGGAGAGGTTTACAATTCCAGATCTCCACTGCAAGCACTTAGCTTCACAATTTTAGAGTTGGCTGCCTCAGTCAGTAAAAATCGAATCCTTATAGAATCACTCTGTTGTTCGTCTGCCTGTCAGACTTTTAAAACTCCTTGTCCTGAGGGACGGGTATACGTATCAAGTTCAAGATCATGTCCCTCATTAAAGTCTGTTACCTTGGCGATGTAAAAATTTGAAGCTTATAAGCCTGTGTAACGAAAAGATAGGCCTACGGCCATTTATGTCATATATTTCGATACTCGCAACCTCACTCACGTAGGGTGTTTTCCGTTGTCCTAGAATCAATAAATTTGGCGAGTAGCAAGGTTTTACAGTACTAGTAAGGGAAAAATCCCAAAATTAGATCACACGAAAACAATTTTTTAACTATCTGTCCTGTTAAGATCACTTTTTCTCAGGACTGGCCCTATCGATACCGGTAACGGGAAAAACTCATCGTGATTCTCGATTACCGGGACGGAGTTGATATGAGTCTATGTGGCACCTTGAATAAAATATTTTAAAGTATAGGAGGTAAAAAATTATTGGAAACATATTCTAACTATTTAAATTACTTGTTGAAGTATAAGAGGTAAAAAAAATACTGGACACATGTTCAAGCTATTTAAAATACTTGTTTATAAAAAACATTTTTCACTTTGCTTCCTGGGTATATATGTACAAATTTTTCAGCTTTCTACTCGAGATCAAGATACGTATAATTGATCTTGAGAGGAGAAGGAGTCTTCGAGGTTGATGCCGCAATATTTTGAAGTTTCGCCTTCTGCTTTATGAATTACAAAACTGTAGACTAACTTGGTTGGAAATGGGGGTCTTCTAAATTGGAATGGCAGGCCATTAGAGATCACTGGTGTTCTGGCGGTAAATAGTGTGTACCCATTGTACTTTCCAGCCACAATTTCGGATTCGATGATCTTATTCGCTAGCTGTTTGAGGACACCCTTGTTCCATTACAAAGTTTTGGTGAATTAAGATTTCTGCATGGTATAATCGGAGATCCAGTTTTAAGTGGACGGCTGTGAAATGGTATTTGCAAAGAGTTTAGAAATTTTCGAGGTAAGTTCACACTTTCGTCAACGTTTACCATCGTGTGGATCGATTTGTATATTCTCTCTTCACTGGGAATTTTCTTTTGAACATTGAAGTTGATATCGTCGACAATATTATTTTTAGTTGCCAAAATTGCTCTTTCAAGTAAGCAGTGACCACGCGGGATTAGCCGAGCGGTCGAGGGCGCTGCAGTCATGGACTGTGCGGCTGGTCCCGGCGGAGGTTCGAGTCCTCCCTCGGGCATGTGTATGTGTGTGTGTGTGTGTGTTTGTGTGTGTGTGTGTGTGTGTGTGTGTGTGTGTTTGTCCTTAGGATAATTTGGTCTACGAGCTCGTTTTCAGCAGTGGATGTGTTGCGTAAATCACTGTTGCGTTTAATGAGGAGGGCGTCTGGTCAGTAGGCTACGTGCCTTCGCCTATTTGTAAGAGTTGTTGATCAAAATGTGCTGTTGTTTCGTCTTTTGTCAGTACAACTCTCATGTTTTATTTATTGCAGTATTTGTACGTGTGCCCAGAGATGTGGTGTTTTTAAGCATGCATTGACTTCGTTTTCTGGTGTTGACTTGGGGATAACTGGAAGTGTTTGTCAAAAATTTCCTATGTGTATGAGTAGAGCTCCTCCCATCACATCAGAGTTTCATAGCAAATCTCGTAATGTTCTGTCCCTGGCTCCGAGTGATGTTTTATGTGCAACTGTGCATTCGTCCCAGAAGACAATACAATTTTACTTTAGAAGTTCGCCCCGCGCAGATGCTCTTGAGACTTTACGTACCAGTAATTGCTCTTCGGCTATATTCAACGGTAGTTGTAGGGCGGAATGGGCAGTTCGTCCTCCTTCCGAAAGGGTGGCTGCAAAGCCGGATGACACCAGTGCAAGTGCGATGTGATGTTTAGCAAGTATTTCCACCAGTAACATCTACATCTAAATCTACATCTATATGGATACACAGCAAATCACATTTAAGTGCCTGGCATATTTACTAGAAACGTTTCCCGGTGCCGTCTAGTGCATCCAAGTAAATGATTCCGTCAGTGTTGTTATCGACCCGGTCTGTGATAACGTTGTAAATTTTCTTTTGATTGTCATTGAGGAGTGATTTGTTGTGAGCATTGTATTGAAGTTGTTCGTTGATGATGTAGCTTTTTTCCCTTGTAATTTTGAAGCTTAGCTCACTGATAGCGTCTTTTCGTAGTGCTTGTATCCCAAGTTGTACTAAGGTTTGGTTGTTTATTGTTAAACATTTATCTTCTAAACGAATGAAGGTTTCACTGAAGATGTCGTCGTCGAATTCGATGGTCAGTTCAGGATGGGCTTGTCGGATTTCGTACAGTATGTCATCACTCATACTCTCTCTGAATGAGCCTCGTAGCTGTTTTGGATGGGTTACATGTTGTTAGAATTATGGCGAATTAATTTCTCATTTCTTCAGCTGAGGCTGTGAGTGAGACTCCTTGTAGTGTTAACTCGTAATGGTTGTTTACCAGTGGAAACGCACACACAAACACACATTAAGAGGGAGATAGTAAACAAAATTCAAATTCCGCTCCAAAGTCACTCGGGAACAAATGAACGCACACAGGGTTAGGACATACGACAACATCATGTACATCGCGTTTTACGAAGTGGAAAGGCGATTGAAAAACCATAAGTAAGCAAAGTACATTTAATATGTGTGTGCAGTGCCCTCGGAACGAGAAAGAAAAAGGATCAGTCACAACAAAAAATGAGTAATAACAAATGAGCAAAAAACAAAAACTGGTTGCCACAGCGACATCAGGTTTTTCAAAAAATAAAGGGATTGGTTAAACCGCTGATAAAATCCACATTTACATCGTTTGCGTTGCAGACGACAAGCTATGACTGAAGGACACGATACACACAGTCCTGCAAAACCGTATTACGTAAAATCAAGATAAGAACAAAAACGAACAGAAACTGTATTTATGCCTCATTTTGTTAGATCAGTTACAACCTAAAATATGTTCACTTTTACAGTTGGCCAATAAACAAATTCCAGTGGTGATGGCACAGAGGTGCTGAAATGTGTTTGGGTAACAAGAAAAAACAGTAATTTGCATAAAAGACGAAACGTACATCCAGCAACATTAACTGAAAACATGGAAGAAATACCAGAGCTGCAAATCCAAAACATGATGGTTTCATGGCTGGCTTGAGTTTGCAGTCTTTTGTTATAAGATTGTGTCGCAAATCTTGATTCTAAAATCAGTTCATTTCTAATTTCATCGGTTTCTCTGCTTCTAACTGTTCTCATTCTCGTTCGTTGGGAACTGAAACGTGTTTGCCGCTCTTCGTCCGTTTCGTTTTCCCGCTGTTTTTTTTTCGGCGTTTCGCTTCAGAACTGGTAAGATCTACTCGTCTTTAACGTTTAGGCAGTGTCTGAAATACAAATCAAATCAATTTTTTATTAAAAAATACGCTAAATACATTTTAAACATTTTTCACATTTTATATTCGATGTATATTCAGTCAGTGTATCACTTTAACTAATGGCACTCCACGGTTTGTTTTTATTCACTCAATGCATTAGTTTTTCGGTTCCTCTCTTCGTCACAAATGAGAAACTGACGTTCGAACCCACGACAGATCTTGCTATATATACCCCCATCAATGCACCGATGGGTAGCTCCACCAGTGGCGAAATCCAGAACGTACAAAAAAGACTTAAAATGGTCCACAATGTTCGAGAACTTCCTAGAACATTCTTGAGTTTTCTGGAATGTTTCACAATGATCCTGGATGTTCCGAGATGCTTCCGAAAGTTCTGAAATCTTTCCAAATGTTCCAAACAACTCCCGAACATTCCAGAACATCTTGGATTATCCGGAATGTTGTGAAAAGCTCTGGAATACTCTACAATTTTCTAAAATGTTCTCGAATACTCTCTAATGCTCTGGAATGAAATTTCTGGAAGGGTGAAACTTCCCAGGCATTATATCTTCAAAAGCACGCCATTCTAGTGAAAACGGGAACCTTCTTCATGGATGACGTAGGCCTATAGACGACTACCACATCATTTGAATCCCTTGATCTTAGAGCCCCTCACTCTGATTTTTAGCAGCACGCAGACAAGACATGGCTAGAATCTTTTCATGGACACTAGTCTTGGATCCTGATACACGACTGCGACTGGTACAATCCTCTATATAGACACATTGGATAGCAAAAGCTGGCACACCATATGTCAGACAACTTCTTTAACAGAGTGTCCTGGACACATCCAAACGCGATAGCTCCATCTCTCGGCCCGTTATGTAACAACTTTGACAAATCTTTCTGCGCAGCCGAATGACTTATAGAGATCACTTCACTGCCATGACTTATGTCATGGTCGTCTGGTACCACTTCTACATACCTGCGTTCCAAAACTACAAGTGTGTTTATTCGAGGGTGTTATTATTACCTTGTCTGGTGAGATTATCACCCCAGTTGCTTAGCACTAAAGCTCATTTGTACTCTGGTGGAACTAGGAACTCGTCTTTGAGTGATTTCGAACAGTACAATTTACTTTGCAAATAATTCATCAGTCATCTTCGTAAACTGTTGGACAGACTCTCCACTGCAGAGCAATCTGTTATACCAAGAACAGTCAGCCGACCATGGGACTCTCTTCTAATGTTCATGTTACTGCTTATGAGCCACCGATAAACAGAATCAATATACGACTTTGCTTAAAATGGTGTACAAAAGTTTTCTGTGGGAAATTTGTTTCATTGGGGGTGGGTGTATAACGTGGCATTGAGACAGGAATTTGTTTGACAATATTTCTATGGAAAGGTGTTTTACGAATATTGAAATTCTATAGGCGTTGTGCGAAAATGTGTGGCTTAATTTTTTTGTGAGATACCGACTAGAATTCAGCGATTAAAAAATAAACCTTCTGTACATGAAAAAGTGAAAGTGGAGCCTGCTTCCCAATGCTGTCCCGATTGTGAGTTTGAAGACTGCAGTACTTTACTAGATAGTTCTTGGAAATGTTGTGCCATTACCCAGTCAGTTTCAAGAGGACCTACAGTTTAATGAGGGCTGCGAGCCACGTTACAAATTGCAGTTTTTCTCATACAAAGTCATGATGAAGTAGATACAGACTTACGTGTCTTATCATCTTTCGCATCAACGTTATACCATCCATGTCGGAACTGCCCTCGGCAGAATGGCAGGACAGTTTTTCAGCATAGCTTCAAAAGTACCATCTCAGTACTAGCGTGGTGCACCGGAACGAAGAAGACGCCGTAGGATATGTCAGCAAGAACATTCCTTTTTGACTCGCGAGTCCTCTGAGAAGTTACGTGCGGTCCGCCATAATTTCTCTCTTGTGCTAACCTCTTCTTGTCAGAGTAGCACTCTGAAAGTTGCCAGTTACATGCACATTCATTTGCTCACCATATTTTTTGCATATTTGTATATCGCGATTCTCGTATTTGCTTCACTCTGTGGGGTCTTGCTATAACCTGTCTCTAAATATCGATACTGGCTCTCAGGAACCTCTTTGCCTCCCACTGTGACAAACTGAAGTCTTCGGCGAGTCGATAGGACTCGTTTGCGAGTGTGAAATATATGATCTCGCTTGTTTGAAAGTAGTTCGCCATCAATAGTGGTTATTTTTTGCCTGATCTTAGTGTGGGATAGACGAAGAGGCACTTTTTGAGCTGTGTGTCTGATGTTGAGAAGGAAGCCGTTTTGTATGACCGAGATCTGCTGTGTTGAGGAACTGCGCAAGGATCTGGTGATACGAACTCGGTTTATTTTCCTGTGATGGTTAGCTTTACGCTGCGAGTTTAGTTTGGGAATGCTTACTTATATTACTCCGCGCGTAGGAAGCTGATCGCGCGATTCCGCACAGTGGAATAGGTACACTAAGGTTGCTGTTACGAAGTGCTTGGAAGCTATTTACTGCATCACTGATTGCTTCTCCAGTTCCTTGCTGTTGTAAATCCATCGATGTTAACTTGTCACGGAGTGTATGATTAATTTTTTTTTAAGGAATCAAAACTATGTATTTCAGATGAAGTTGTCTTTGTAAAGTTGAATGTTGGCTGAATTATCCCTACAGGGTTCTTAAGTTTCTCTGTTGCCTTTAAAGTCAATATATTCTATTGAAATGTTACAGTTTAAATGACTTTACTGGTCTCACACAGATATGAATTTATCTGTATACACTGAAGTGGAGAGTGAAACTTTTCACTAACGCCGGGAATCGAACACGGAACACCAGTTTACTATGCACGTGAGTCAGCCACTAAGCCACTTCGACGCAGCGGTTCACACAACTGCACCGATTACCCTGGCACGCGTCCCTTTTCGATCCAGATTCTCACTGCCGCCCCAATCCACTTTAAATTCCTCCTTATACACAAGTGTTCACTTGCCACTTCAGTCTATATACGTAAAGTCAGTATATTCGTTGTTAAGCTCACATCTTGTGAATTCATTTGCCAGAACGAAAAAATTCTTTGTACTTGAAGTATTTGTATGTACCACGTGGGTGGGCCATCATTGTCACTCTGACAAATCACCTTCCAACTGTAGAGCTGGCACTGATAATTAATTATAAATAATAATGAAAATATTTCTGCGTGCTATTTAAGCCTCAGGTGCTGATAAAAGAAGAGAGACTATTACAACGAGACGTGTTGTGTCGTCTCTACCATGTAATGCTATGTTATGTACGAAATAAATTAAGATTGCAAGGGTTTACGCGATTGAATAGCTGTTTTCACCCTTCTGTATTCACGTGTTCTCAGAAAAAGGGAGATATTTCCATAGCATACAGGGACACTGTAAGTGGAAAGCTGACATGGGGTTCGAAGTAGTATGCTGCATTCACTGTCCTATTTATTTATGTACTAATTACGTATAGCAGGCATGCAAGTCCGCATTTATTTTCATTGCACTAAATTTATGAACTTCTGTACTGTATTTTCACATGCCGGCCGGAGTGACCGAGCGGTTCTAGACGCTACAGTCTGGAGCCGCGCGACCGCTGCGGTCGCAGGTTCGAATCCTGCCTTGGGCATGGATGTGTGTGATGTCCTTAGGTTAGTTAGGTTTAAGTAGTTCTAAGTTATGGGTGACTGATGACCTTGGAAGTTAAGTCCCATAGTGCTCAGAGCCATATTTTCAGATGAGAATTAGAAATTTACATTCTGTATGTCTTCAAAATATAGGGGCTTGTTCGTCACTACCTATAACAGTGGTCTATGCCTCTTTACGGGCACATACACACATTTCAGATCGTTCCCCCGCGCGTCGTCAATTATTTTTTGCATATATTCCAGTTTCTGTGTTCCTTTACAGTTTTAGCCCTCTACAGTTTCTCTAATACTATCGCTGTTATTCCCTGTCCTGTCACCTTTCCTCGACCATTATACAGGTAATATCCTCAAACCTTATCTAATCCGCTCACCTAAATTACAGTCAGATTCTCTTCTTCTACACTTTCTCCACGGTCCATACAGTGCTTTATTCCAGACGTATATTCAAATAAAGATTTTCTTTTATTATGGTCGATGTTTGATTATAGCAGACTTTGTAACGAAATGAATAACCTCTTCGGCTTTGGTCACTATTAAAATAACCCAAGTCTTTTCCCACACTATTTAAGTTGGCTGAATTACTATGCCAGTCCAGTTCGATAGAGTGTACGAGTGAGTATTCGTCCAAAAAGAAACGTGGGTCTTGGGATAGTGTCTTTGAGTAATGATCAAAAGTACGTGAGTTCCGGTATCAAACGTTGGGATTGTTCAGAAGTTATATATATTGCACTGGAGGCCGAGGTGATCTGCTATAAGGAGTCACCCTCTATCTGCCAAAGATTTTAAGTGGGCCTGTGGAGCAGACTGGAACTTGCCTTACCGTCATGTTCCTGAACCGCGCTCAACGACATGAGGACGCAGGAGTAAAGGAAACGAGTGAACTAGTGACCGGGACTCAACTGATTTAATGACGTATACATTAAGAAAAATATAAGCATCATGAAGGAATTATCAGAATGGGACGGAAATCGGTAGGGTGATCTACATGTACAGACAAAATGGTTACAGTTCCAAAAAATTGGATGATTTATTCAAGAGAAAGAGATTTACAAATTGAGATAGTCAGTAACACGTTAGTCCATGTCTGGCACATGTGCAAGCAGTTATTGGACTTGCCACAGACTGCTCAAGGTGTTGCATGTCCTCCTAAGGGATATAGTAGAAAATTCTGTTCATTTAGCGCTTTAAATCCTCAAAATTCCAAGCTGGTTGGAACGCCTTTCCGATAACGCTCCAAACGATCTCAACTGGGTAGAGATCTGGCCACCTCGATGGCCAAGATAGGGTTTATCACACAAGAATACAAGGGGTAGAAAATTTCGCTGAGTACACGTGCGCAGTTTCTTGCTGTAATGTAAGCCCGGGTGGCTCGCGATGATGGGCAACAAAACTGGGCATAGAATATCGTCGACGTACCTCAGAGTTTTGAGGAGGCCACGGATGACAAACAAAGGGTTCTTTGTTGATCCATTATGGACTGTGGGGCAAAGGCTGGCGTATATTTCTTGATGCAGTAATTTACCAACAGCCTTATGTATTGTAGAATTTATTTTATGAACTTCTTATATGCGACCAGTTTCGGCATTACATTGATTTCATCTTCAGACCCCACACGTCACAGTCGTAAAATCGCTGTACACGGAAAGAGCCATATAACTGGCATAGCGATTTGATTCACGGATCCAGTTATATGGCTCTTTCTGCGTATAACGATTTTACGACTATGACGTGTGAGGACTGAAGATGGCATCAATGTAATGCCAAAACTGGTAGCATATAAGAATTTCATAAAATAAATTTCTACAACACATACGGCTGTTGGTAAATTATTCCATCAAGAAACCAAAGGGTTCTGTCCTACCGTGAACTGAAATGGCACCCCAGGCTATCAGTCCAGATTGTCGGGACGTATGGTGGCTGGCCACCAAGAGTTGCCTGAGATTCCTTCAGAGACATCTTCGCTGGTCATTTGTGCTCGTCTCGAAGCGGGTCTCATTACTGAAGACAATTCTACTCCAACCAATGAGATTGCAGGCCCCGAGACCAACGAAGACGTTTCTTGAGACGTTCCAGACAGTTGGGGGGTACCAATCTGTTACGCGCCATATGGCCCGACAGCTAGCAGTGATCGTTTGGAGTATCATTTTCATGGCAGGACGTCTTCATTTTCATAGCAGGACGTCTTTAGTTGTCATCTGCGGCACCTTTACATAAAAGCAGTACGTCTATTATAATTTACGCCTCTTTTCGATAGCTTTTATTGCAGGCCATTCTGGGCTTAATTTCAGCAAGACAATGCCCTGTCCCCGAGAGTCTCTACTGCTTGTCTTCGTTCTTGCTTTTCCATATCTTGGGCAGCAAGGTCGTCGGGTCTGTCGCCAAATGCGAGCGTTTGGACCATTGTGGGCAGCGCCCTTCAACAAGTTCGGGATTTCCACTATCCAACGTGCCATTTGGAC
This sequence comes from Schistocerca americana, assembly GCF_021461395.2. Lineage (NCBI taxonomy): Eukaryota > Metazoa > Arthropoda > Insecta > Orthoptera > Acrididae > Schistocerca > Schistocerca americana. Next base: position 1,064,181,906 of record NC_060119.1, read on the forward strand.
ATGCAACAACTCTAGCAATGAAAGCCAAGCCAAATAACTGCTTACATTCGGGCGAGAGGTGGACCAGTACGTTACTGATTTCGTCAATTTTTGGATCTCTTTCTCTTGAATAAACCACGAATTTTTTCTGAAATTGTAGTCATTTGTTTGCCTCTACATTTGTGTCACATGCACCGATTTTTCTTCTGTAGGAGGTATAGCACGAACACAAAGGACATATGGCACGTTGAAAACAGCGTCTCTCCAATGGCAAACGATTCCTGATTAGAGATCCGTTGGAAACTTGGGAAGGTTGGGTAAAGTGAACAAAAAATACTGAATAAGTAATGGAAGACTCGGAGCGTGGAATTTCAGAAGTATCTGACCATTCGTCGTTCCCTCTTTTCGGCACAACAGCCGCGCCCTGCGGACTGCCTGCACTTGTACCGCAGAGATTTCTTTCTTCAGAGTCTATTTAGGCGCCTCGCTAGTGCGTCGCATGTTTGGATCTTAAACTAAATTGCAAACGATTTGTCAATGTGCTAAGTTCTAGTAGCCGCCACCTGGAACCACCGTCATCGTTCTCAGGCAGCGCGCGCAGCAGCCGAGTCGGCGCCTGTGCTGAGAGAACTAGCTTACATGCGCAGGTCATGTGGCCATCAAGAACCCGTAGATATTCCTCCGCCTGCCTTGTAGTTAATTCGTGGCTCAACCTCCAGCAGGCAGCTATAATCGCAGCTCAGCTTTTCGCTAATTTCCAGGCCATGAGTGCCAGCCAGCTTCGGCGCCATACCTGTTAGAGCAGTCCCACAGAGTACACATCACACCGCGACGCCGTCCTGCAGCTACCTTAAATCGTCCTGGGACCCAATATGATTATTGGACTGACATTTCTACGCACTTTGATTTGTATTTGAGGTGTAAGGTCAGAGGGGTGTTCTGAACACAAAGCAGCTCAATAGGCTGTGGAGTGGAAGTGGTAGGCTAGCAATAGAACAGTGCATCACCATTGTCTACACACATTCATTGAACACATAAGTCAGGTATTACCCAAAAGGAACAATCAGTACAAATTACAAAATAATATTCTTTTCCTTTAAGTCACCCAAACATTTAGAAAGGCAAATAGGAGTCATTTAACTGAAAGCATTTTAAGAAAGCAAGACTATAAAATTTGAATGATGAGTTAAAATCATATTTAAATAGGCTCTGACCGAGCACATATTTTAAAACTAAATACTTTTTTTAAGGAACCAGCGATCAAAATTACATAATCCTCAACAACCATATTACATCCAAGACATTTAAGGTTAAACAGTAATATATAACATCAGAGAGCTGCTGCCCAAGTTTTAAGCCGCACGTTTCAGATGGACTGCACTGCAACAGTACAATACAAGTCCCTCTGAGGATCTCCCCACACAGGAAATTATTGCCGCAATCGACAAAATATCAACATCATTCCATGTACAGCTCTAAAACAAACTAAAAGCTCTCTTACGTTTGGTACAGTTAATTCCCTTTCAACATAACATACATCACAAGTCTAGCTATAGGACGTCACCGACACACCGAAATTTAGCACGCGAAAGACTACAGCGGTACACTCATCACGTATCCTTACAAAATCCAAGAACAGAGAGCCGGCTCCCCAATAGCGGAACATTTAACCACGCGCAGCGTGCGGGTTTGCGGGTTGCTGATCACGCCCTTAAGCTCAACAATAGTTGAAATTCTAGTCAGCCTACAATCTTGAACCACCATACACATTCCTTCAGTTACTGCATAGAAAGCCAATGTGATAGGCAAACAGACCAGCATATGACAAAAGCTTAAGCAATTTCCTTACGAGACAACCCTTATGAATAGTAGCCGTAATTTATTTTTAAACGTGAGCACACCCACAATCAGAAGACAAACAACGCCAATCATAAGGACGGTAGCGCATAAGCAACTAGCAATGGTAACTTCTGCTTAGATTGGCTACAAATCAGCGCGTGATTTAACACACCAGAGAACAGTCTTTACAACATAACCATCAATACAACAGCAAATTACTCACACGTGTACTCCCCCACGATTTCGATTCGCAAAGCCATAGACAAAACGTGGAGAACGTATCACTTAAACCAACATAATGGCGCTCCCTCAGTTACCCCAAACAACTGACTCCCTTAGTTGCACAGCAAAGAACCAGACCTAGTGAAACCACCACAGTTTTCGCCTCTAAATTGTCATAGTACAAGTGAGACTCAATCACAAATGTAATTTTACATCAGTTCCCGTATAGTCAATACAAGTGCCCGATTTTCACCCGTTTATAACGGCAGGCAGCAACATCATACGGAAAAGAGCGTAGACACAAGCTCTTACCAACACTATTCTCCGAAAGCAGCCACCGCAACTCTCGGGAACCACTAGGACATCCAATGCAAAAATCGTTACTCCTTCACACAAATTACAGGACACCCGCTTCCCGCTGCTTGCTACGGCGCCTTCCGTTCAGAGCCAACCTGTATATCTCCATGCGATAGGTCCGGTCCCACACTCGCTGCGTCAACCCGACAACCGTCTTCCACCACGTCCCGGAGCACACACCCACAGGACGTCGCCTCGTTACTCCACGCGTAGGCCCCAGAGCGCGCTGCTTACCTCCCTTACCGTGGCAATAAAGATAAACCACCAGAGTGGCACTATCGATATGAGCCGCCACGGCTCAGTACTAATCTCTGATGAAGAACGATGATTTCAGTGGTTACTGTCTTATGTGTAACTTAGCTTCCTGTGTTGTGATGCTGATTAAAAGTGCTGATGTTGGGAAGAACTCCGCTTGCAGCTGGTGAAACTGTAATTTGTTATAACACAACCGGTTTCGCTGCTTGATGTTGTAACAGACAACGTTTTTACCAGCTGTAAGTGCAGTTCTTCCTGTAAACATGCCTTTCAACAGTTACGGAATATATAATAGCTTGGAATAAAAGTATTCCTAAAGGCTACCCGGAAATCACCAATTAATCGTGTGTGTGTAGTTACAGCACAGGATACCAAAGTAGGAAAGCTAGAAAATCTAGATATACTAGAGGGTCAGTGAAGCGAAATTGAAATTAGATAAGGATTTCTGGCCAGACGAATATAAGGTAATACCAACAGCAGCAGGAAATTTTGGGAACACGACTAGTACTCGACATGAAAAGGAAGACAGGGCAGAGAGTGAGTAAGTGTGAATAGTTCAGTGATCGGTTTATTCTGATCCAAACAGATAGCAAAAAGAATGTCAAAAACAATACATGTCGACATCACAAGCGGAAGATAGAGATAGAGGGAGTATATGAAGATACTGAACATATATTTCAGTACATTAAGGGAGACGAAAATCTGATAATCCTTGGGGATAGGAAGGGTGCAGCATTAGAAGTACTAGAAGTAAGAGTTACGGGAGAATCCGGGTCGGGCAGTATGTATGAGAGAGGACAAACATTAGTAGAGTTCTGGGATAATTTTCGGCTAGTAGCGAATAAGTTGCTCAAAAATCACAAGAGGATGAGATTTGCTTCAAAACTCCCTAGTCAGAGCAGGATTCCAGTTTGATTACATCATGGAGAGACGAAGATTCCCAAATCAGATATAGGATTGCAAGATGCATCCAGGAGCAGATACAGCCTTCTGATGTACGGTAGAACTGACGATAGCATGCATTTCGGATACAGGCACAAGGGTTTCGGAGCATATTGTTCAGAAAAACTGTGAACGATTGCTCGCAAGATGCAGTGCACCACGGACGCGTATAGGTGACGGCAGCATTTGGCTATGTAGGACATTCGCCTGGGTTTCAGCGGGATACGTGGTAATAATCGCGTGCGCCATGACAGCCATGACCCGCATGAATGTTACTGCTGGCCACTTGAATCTTTTCGTACTTGATGTCTTGCCTTACAGCGATAGCCTCTATCAGCAGGGTAACTCCCCATGTCACAGTGCTCGAATTGTGTTACAGTGGTTCGAGCAGCATGATAGTGATTTCAATGCACTTTCCCTTTCTCTTGACAACAGCGCCTGTAGCTCTTCTGAGGTCATTTTGCCTTGTTTTATGAGGCAGCACTATTCATAATCCGACTATTCATAAGCCGACCAATTCGTCTCTTGTGTTTACATTTATTTTGCAGACTTCGCCTTTCAACCATCCCGACGGACAAAATTATAAATTTGTAAGTTTAATGGACCTTGATGGCTAAGAAACCTGAGCACATCTGCCAAACCATCCTCTGGAGAATGTCAGCTTTAGAAGATATCTCATCGGGCGACTGGAATGTGCAGGCAACGTCGTCCTGCTGAAATAGCATATCAACCCCTTTAGCAACGTGAACTGCTCCCAATAATTCTGGAGGCTCATTTAAAAAGAAGCCATATATTTAGCTTCTATAGCACAATACTGTGACACAGTAGGTCAAAACGACAGCCACACTACACACTTACGAATGCGGCGGGGCGGGTTGCTTCCCCATTATCCACCGAATAATTGGTACACCCTGCGATTGACTTCAGGTTGTCTGCCCCTTCACTCTGCGACGGTAGATATTGTTTTAGCCGACAGAAGCAGCGTTGAGGAAAAATTGATAAATACCTACCACGCAAATACCACATAACTCCAGTCCATGGGCAGTAGCTGAAAGGTAGTTAAACTATCGAGTGTTTTGGATTCGTTCATTACTCGTTGGAAAAAATGTCTAAAAGTTCCTGTAAGTCTGTTTACTGTTTTTAAAGCAAGGAAAACGACTATCAAGTTCGTGTTTAAAGTCACGTCACTAAATGTGCAATGTTGCTGATTGTCTCTGTAACAAGGTCACACCCAAAATCAGCCAGAAGATATTAATCCGACCCGATATATTAAAAGTCCTAAACAGTCACTGACCTACGGCTACTTGCGAGTTAACACATTCAGTTGTTCGGCAAGGTTCTCATACAGAAGTGCCCGCCATATTGTCTCGCAGTATGCTCGACACACGCCACGCAAAGCTTATGTACGACTAGAAAGATACACACGCGAAGTCTCCAAAAACAAATTACTCACAAAGCTCAAACATTCTCAAAATATACAACACAGTAGTCGCTTTTCATTAGCTACACTAGAACCCCATAAACCATGGACCTTGCCGTTGGTGGCGAGGCTTGCGTGCCTCAGCGATACAGATGGCCGTACCGTAGGTGCAACCAAAACGGAGGGGTATCTGTTGAGAGGCCAGGCAAACATGTGGTTCCTGAAGAGGGGCAGCAGCCTTTTCAGTAGTTGCAGGGGCAACAGTCTGGATGATTGACTGATCTGGCCTTGTAACAATAACCAAAACGGCCTTGCTGTGCTGGTACTGCGAACGGCTGAAGGCAAGGGGAAACCACAGCCGTAATTTTTCCCGAGGACATGCACCTTTACTGTATGATTAAATGATGATGGCGTCCTCTTGGGTAAAATATTCCGGAGGTAAAACAGTCCCCCATTCGGATATCCGGGCGGGGACTACTCAAGAGAACGTCATTATCAGGAGAAAGAAAACTGGCGTTCTACGGATCGGAGCGTGCAATGTCAGATCCCTTAATCGGGCAGGTAGGTTAGAAAATTTAAAAAGGGAAATGGATAGGTTAAAGTTAGATATAGTGGGAATTAGTGAAGTTCGGTGGCAGGAGGAACAAGAGTTTTGGTCAGGTGATTACAGGGTTATAAATACAAAATCAAATAGGGGTAATGCAGGAGTAGGTCTAATAATGAATAAAAAAATAGGAGTGCGGGTTAGCTACTACAAACAGCATAGTGAACGCATTATTGTGGCCAAGATAGACACAAAGCCCATGCCTACCACAGTAGTACAAGTTTATATGCCAACTAGCTCTGCAGATGATGAAGAAATAGATGAAATGTATGACGAGATATAAGAAATTAATCAGGTAGTGAAGGGAGACGAAAATTTAACAGTCGTGGGTGACTGGAATTCGTCAGTAGGAAAAGGGAGAGAAGGAAACATAGTAGGTGAATTTGAATTGGGGGGAAGAAATAAAAGAGGAAGCCGCCTTGTAGAATTTTGCACAGAGCATAACTTAATCATAGCTAACACTTGGTTCAAGAATCATAAAAGAAGGTTGTATACCTGGAAGAATCCTGGAGATACTAAAAGGTATCAGATAGATTATATAATGGTAAGACAGAGATTTAGGAACCAGGTTTTAAATTGTAAGACATTTCCTGGGGCAGATGTGGATTCTGACCACAATCTATTGGTTATGAACTGCAGATTGAAACTGAAGAAACAGCAAAAAGGTGGGAATTTAAGGAGATGGGACCTGGATAAACTGAAAGAACCAGAGGTTGTTGAGAGTTTCAGGGAGAGCATAAGGGAACAATTGACAGGAATGGGGGAAGGAAATACAGTAGAAGAAGAATGGGTAGCTCTGAGGGATGAAGTAGTGAAGGCAGCAGACGATCAAGTAGGTAAAAAGACGAGGGCTAATAGAAATCCTTGGGTAACAGAAGAAATATTGAATTTAATTGATGAAAGGAGAAAATATAAGTATGCAGTAAATGAAGCAGGCAAAAAGGAATACAAATGTCTCAAAAATGAGATCGACAGGAAGTGCAAAATGGCTAAGCAGGGATGGCTAGAGGACAAATGTAAGGATGTAGAGGCTTGTCTCACTAGGGGTAAGATAGATACTGCCTACAGGAAAATTAAAGAGACCTTAGGAGAGAAGAGAACCACTTGTATGAATATCAAGAGCTCAGATGGCAACCCAGTTCTACGCAAAGAAGGGAAGGCAGAAAGGTGGAAGGAGTATATAGAGGGTTTATACAAGGGCGATGTACTTGAGGACAATATTGTGGAAATGGAAGAGGATGTAGATGAAGACGAAATGGGAGATAAGATACTGCGTGAAGAGTTTGACAGAGCACTGAAAGACCTGAGTCGAAACAAGGCCCCGGGAGTAGACAAGATACCATTAGAACTACTGATAGCCTTGGGAGAGCCAGTCATGACAAAACTCTACCATCTGGTGACCACGATGTATGAGACAGGCGAAATACCCTCAGGCTTCAAGAAGAATGTAATAATTCCAACCCCAAAGAAAGCAGGTGTTGACAGATGTGAAAATTACCGAACTATCAGTTTAATAAGTCACAGCTGCATAATACTAACGCGAATTCTTTACAGACGAATGGAAAAACTGGTACAAGCGGACCTCGGGGAAGATCAATTTGGATTCCGTAGAAATGTTGGAACACGTGAGGCAATACTAACCTTACCACTTATCTTAGAAGAATGATTAAAAAAAGGCAAACCTACGTTTCTAGCATTTGTAGACTTAGAGAAAGCTTTTGACAATGTTAAATGGAAAACTCTCTTTCAAATTCTGAAGGTGGCAGGGGTAAAATACAGGGAGCGAAAGGATATTTACAATTTGTACAGAAACCAGATGGCAGTTACAAGAGTCGAGGTGCATGAAAGGGAAGCAGTGGTTGGGAAAGGAGTGAGACAGGGTTGTAGCCTCTCCCCGATGTTATTCAATCTGTATATTGAGCAAGCAGTAAAGGAAACAAAAGAAAAATTCGGAGTAGGTATTAAAATTCATGGACAAGAAGTAAAAACTTTGACGTTCGCCGATGACATTGTAATTCTGTCAGAGAGAGCAAAGGACTTGGAAGAGCAGTTGAACGGTATGGATAGTGTCTTGAAAGGAGGATATAAGATGAACATCAACAAAAGTAAAACGAGGTAATGGAATGTAGTCAAATTAAATCGGGTGACCCTGAGGGAATTAGATTGGGAGGGGAGACACTTAAAGTAGTAAAGGAGTTTTGCTATTTAGGGAGTAAAATAACTGATGATGGTCGAAATAGAGAGGATATAAAATGTAGACTGGCAATGGCAAGAAAAGCGTTTCTCAAGAAGAGAAATTTGTTAACATCGAGTATAGATTTAAGTGTCAGGAAGTCGTTTCTGAAAGTATTTGTATGGAGTGTAGCCATGTATGGAAGTGAAACATGGACGATAACTAGTTTGGACAAGAAGAGAATAGAAGCTTTCGAAATGTGGTGCTACAGAAGAATGCTGAAGATAAGGTTGGTAGATCACGTAACTAATGAGGAGGTATTGAATAGGATTGGGGAGAAGAGAAGTTTGTGGCACAACTTGACTAGAAGAAGGGATCGGTTGGTAGGACATGTTTTGAGGCATCAAGGGATCTCAAATTTAGCATTGGAGGGGAGCGTGGAGGGTAAAAATCGTAGAGGGAGACCAAGAGATGAATACACTAAGCAGATTCAGAAGGATGTAGGTTGCAGTAACTACTGGGAGATGAAGAAGCTTGCATAGGATAGAGTAGCATGGAGAGCTGCATCAAACCAGTCTCAGAACTGAAGACCACAACAACAACACTATAACCGACCAAAAGAGCGAATTTCTTCATTTGATTAGCGCGATTTAACATAGATTTTTGCCAGAAGACGGCTCCTGAACGACTATCTCGACTCATAGATCTGAGGTAGAAAGACCTACTCAACCGCGAGGGAAATGCTGAATTCCTATTGGCTAGTATGTTAAGCAGCCAATCAGATTACCTCAAGCACTTCTAGACTCGCGGTACTTCTAACGTTAGCCAATTACATTACCACACGCAATTTTAACTAAAATTTTCTTGATTCCGAAATTAAATAAAATTTAATGAAAACAAAATACTATAGCTTCCTAGAAAATAAATTGCTAACAAATTTCATACTCAATGCCGCTTATGGCTGCCTTTCACAAAATCAAGCTCACTCGGATGTACGTCACAAATTCCTCTATTACACAACAACTTTCTCAGGCTTACATTTGCAGAGTTTTAATAAAATATCACATTCTCACTCTAAATACGTCCTTCAATCGCTCTCTCAGACTCCCCAGAACGCTTACACAACCAAAAGGTTCAAATGGCTCTGAGCCCTAAAGGACTTAACATCTGATGTCATCAGTCCCCTAGAACTTAGAACTACCGTACTTAAACCTAACTATCCTAAAGATATCACACACATCCATGCCCGAGGCAGGATTCGAACCTGCGACCGTAACGGTCGCGCAGTTTCAGACTGAAGCGCCTAGAACCGCTCGGCCACACCGACCGGCCAACCAAAAGGCAATGAAACAGTTATTTTCCAATGTACGGTCAATTACATCAATGAAACTAAAGAAAATTCCAGAAAATTTGATTATATGAACCCATCCTCTTGGTTGTGCTTTCAGTTGATACTATAGATGAATACATTCCAGTCCCTACTCAGTTTCACAATGCCAGCACGGTTATTACGTGTTTTAGGTAAAAATTTAAATCTCCGAAAATACTGAAGTTGTCGATTTGAAATTTTAGCAGTATAGTTGTGTTGTCTATAGAATTTGGTGCACTAAGTATGAAAAAGATCGATTAATATTTAGCAGCACTTCTTCAGAGTCATATAGAGTGTGTGTAAAAGTACTGCACGCAGAGTTAAGCAAGTGCAACTACTCGCTCAACCTAGTAGGTGGAGTCAGCTGTGCGGGCGTGAGAACCAAAATCCGCTCTCCTCCCATCTCCGCGCAAACTACGCATTCAGTGCAAGATGACAACTATTAATAATTTGCTACTTTAAACAGAGAAGTGCTCTTGAGAAATTTGTCTCGTCAAAACAATTGCGTTTTCGTCTGACCACCGATGTGTTCATATATGAACGCTACTATTAATCAGTAATTAGTCAGCGACAAAATTCCAATCGTCTACGTTCATTTCCTTCCGCTAACCCTTGAGCATCTGTAGATCTAAAGTACAGTGACCGTTTATATGTAATATCAGGCACATTCTTGTATGGGAACAACGATACGTGTAGAAATCCTGCTTATACCTGTTGAAAAGCTGCGTTCAACTAATCCACTTCGTGTTCATTTTCACGTTCAGATGATTATACAACCAAACACTCGTGAACTTGGTATTCTCATGTTAGAAAATCATCTACGTTTTTCTCTACAAGCAGCAGCAGCGTTTTTATTACTGAGCCCGTACGCAAATAGCATATCGGCATAATCACCATTTGAATATATGTGTGGTGTGTTTAAACGATACAGTGATGCTGCACAACAAATCACAGTGATGGCTGAAAAATTTGTTGCACAACTTCACAGCTTGAACTGGAAACATAAATGACAGCTGGAGTACCAGTACTCGAAATGAAATTTATTTCTGTTAAAGAGTTGCGTCTCAGAAAAGGATAAAATTCGGACACGGGTCATGTAGAATGTGAGCAAGCCATATCACGGTTTATGCTGCCTGGGCAGCAGGTCAGGTGTTGAAGTGTGGACGAGTGGCCGTAAAACGGATAGTCAATACTGACACGTGTTGTCCACCTACTGGCTATTCAGAAAACATCAGATCGTAAAGTTCGTGACGTATTTGTGGCAAGACTGTTCGATACAGAGGAAAAACAACCAACACACTGATATGCAATAAAATGGAAAAATGGAACACCTGCAGCCGTCCTTTCTATGATATTTACTATATAGGTAGCAGTTGGGCGATTCGGTACACCATCTTCATACCATAATCGACTCTAAGGGAGTGAATTCCAATCGTATTCACGATACCATCAGTGGTCAACATCTATGAACGGGTCTCCATAGACTACTGTAACAGTATTATTGTGCTGCAATCATCGACTACCAACTAACTGGAGAAACATTCAAAACAGAACGTCCAAAGATATGAGTCAGCGATATGTGTACATATTAAGTTACCGCATGTAAAAAGATCTGAACTTATAGCCGTATGCTGTATGTATGAGAGATAGATATACCATTAAGTAAGAGGAACTGTTAATGTAAAAACTAGCTGGTAATTTTAGTACAAATGAGAATCACGTTCTATGTGTACTGTACAAGTAGAACAATGCATGAATTCGGCAAAAAAATTAGTTGAATTAACGATAGTGAATATTTGTATCTCTCGGTTTACGTAAAAATCAAATATTCTATAAAGTGGACATCCCAAAAATAAATTGGTTTTACAACGAATCTATATAGTATTTACATGCAACAGTCCTCAAAATTGGTCTTTGCTCAGAAATCTAAACGGGTTGTGTTACAACTAATTCATGGAAAAAATTTCTACGAGGCTTCCCTTGTGTTTAATTTAGTAATATCAGAACTCTGACTTCCTACTTGAGTTGCTAGGAGCCAGAGGTGTAGGGGGAGCGTCTTTAATTAGGAGTCAAAGTGTCCTCAATCCAGGGCTCCAGCCACGCGACTGTTTTAATTTTGAATAAAAATCATCACCATTGGCGGCCGAAGACTTCCTCCGTAAGAAACAGCCCTCGTTCTGCCTTGTCAAAGAAGGCGCAGGAGCGGTAGAGGTTAAGGGTACTCTCTTCCCCTCAGCAATGATCAACGCAACAGCATACGGAAGGCAATGGAAAAAAAAACCTCCGTTGAAGATATGTAATGTGTACCCAAAGGGAAAGTGGTCTCCAACTGAGCAAAAGTTTCGTGATGATCTCTCCACTGGTTGCCAAAGATTCCGGAATAGTCCCCAGTCCGGTTCTCCAAAAAGGGTTCAAATGGCTCTGAGCACTATGGGACTTAATATCTGAGGTCATCAGTCCCCTAGAACTGAGAACTAATTAAACCAAACTAACTTAAGGACATCACAGATATCCATGCTCGAGGCAGGATTCGAACCTGCGACCGTAGCAGTAGCGCGGTTCCGGAGTGAAGCGCCTAGAACCGCTTGGCCACAACGGCCGGCTCGGTTCTCCGGGAGCGGACAAAAAAGGGGGCGTCGTGATGATCTCTCCATTGGTTGCCAAAGATTCCAGAATAGTCCCCAGTTCGGTTTTCTGGGAGCGGACTGAAAAGGAGGCGGTGACCATGGGAAAAAGATTGAATAATCAACGAAAGGATAACGTTCTACCAGTCGGAACTTGGGACGTCAGAAGATTGAACGTCGTAGGGAAGCTAGAAAATCTGAAAAAATGATGTGCAAAGGCTCAATCTAGATATAGTGAAGTGAAATGGAAAGAAGACAACGATTTTTTTCGGCAGATGAGTATAGGGTAATATTAACAGCTGCAGAAACTGGTGTAACGGATGTAGCATTCGTTATGAATAGGAAAGTAGGACAGAGATTGAGTTATTGCGAACAGTTCAGTGATAGGGTTGTTCCCATCAGAATCGACAGCAAGCAAACACCAACAACGATAATTCAGGTATACATGCCGACGTCGCAAGATAAACATGGAGAGAGAGGGAAAGTAAAGTACATGAGGGGATTGGCAAGCATTCAGGACGTAAAGCGATATGAAAGCATAACAGCCATAAGGTACTGGAATGCAGTTGCAGGCGAGGGAGTTGAAGAAAGGGTTACGGGAGAATATGGGCCTGGTACTAGGAATGAGAGAGGAGAAAGACTCGCTGAGTTCTGCGATAACGTTCAGCTAGTAATAGCTAATACGCTGTTCAACAATCACAAGATCAAGAGGTATACCTAAAAAAACACCGGGAGATACGGGAAGATTCCAGTTGGAAGGCGTACCAAGGAGCAGATACAAACTCAGGTCACAATTTAACAGTGTTGAAGATCAGGCTGAATTTCAAGATCTTGGTCAGGAAAACCATTGTGCACAGAAGTGGAATGAGGAAGTTCTAAGGAATGAAGCGATACCCTTTAAGTTTTCTGAGGCTATAGATGCTGCGATAAAGAATAGCTCAGTAGGCAGTTCGGTTCAAGAGCAATGGACAGCAATCATGGAAGTTGTAAAGAAAAACAAAGGTACAAAGAAGTGAAATGGGAAGAAACCATGCGTAAGAGAAGGAATTCTTGAGTTCATAGTCGAAAGAAAGGAGCATTAATATGTTAAGAGAAATTCAGGAATATAGAATTGCCACTATGAGGGGAAGATTTGACTGATGTGGTAGAAGAAGAAACAGGAGTAAATATAGAAGAAATAGGGGATTCAGTGTTAGAACCAAAATTTAAAAGGCTTTCGCAGACTTAACATCAAATAAGGCAGAAGTGATAACATTGCATCAGAATTCCTAAAACCACTAGGAGAATTGGCAACAAAACGGGTATTCACGTTCGTATGTAGAATTTATGAGTCAGGGGCTATACCATAGAACTTTCGGAACAATATCTTCCACACAATTCGGAAGCCCGCAGAAGCTGACAAGTGCGAGAATTATAGCACGGTCAGATTAACAGAACATGCATGCAAGTTTCAGACAAGGATAATAACAGAAGATTGGAAAATAAAATTAAGAACGTGTGGCACGTGATCTGTTTGCCTTTAGGAAAGGTAAAGGCACCAGAGAGGCAGTTAAGACGTTGCGGTTGATAGTGGTAGCAAAACTAAAGAAAAACCAAGACACGTTCATAGGATTTGTCGACCTGGAAAAAGCGTTTGGCTTTATAAAATGGTGCAAGAATTTCGATGTTCTGAGGAAATTAGGAGTAAACTGTGGAGAGAGACGGTCATATATACAATATTTATAAGAGTCGAAGACCAAGAACGAAGTGCTAGGTTTGTCCGCAGCCCGTGGTCGTGTGGTAGCGTTCTCGCTTCCCGCGCCCGGGTTCCCGGGTTCGATTCCCGGCGGCGTCAGGGATTTTCTCTGCCTCGTGATGACTGGGTGTTGTGTGCTGTCCTTAGGTTAGTTAGGTTTAAGTAGTTCTAAGTTCTAGGGGACTGATGACCATATATGTTAAGTCCCATAGTGCTCAGAGCCATTCATTCGAAGTGCCAGGTTTGAAAGAGGAGTAAGGCAGGGTTGTAGTCTTTCGGCTCCAATGTTTCGAAGAAGCAACGATGTAAATTAAAGAAAGGTTCAGGTGTTTAATTAAAATTAAAGATGAAGGGAAATCAATGATAAGATTCGATGATGACATTGCTATCCTGAGTGAAAGTGAAGAAGAATTATAAGATCTGTTGAATGGAATGGACAGTCCAATAAGAGCAGAATATGGACTGAGAGTAAATCGAAGAAAGTCGAAACTAACGAGAACTAGCAGAAATGAGAACAACGAGAAACCTAACATCAGGATTGATGGTCACGAAGTACGTGACGTTAAGGAATTCTGCTACCTAGGCAACAAAAAAAACAGTGACGGATGGAGTAAGGAGGACATCAAAAGCAGACTAGCACTGGAAGAAAGAACATTCCTGGTCAAGAGAAGTCTACTAATATTATGTATAGCCCATAATTTGGGGAAGAAATTTTTGGGAATGTACGTTTAGAGCACAGCATTGGATGGTAGTTAAACATGGACTGTGGGAAAACCGGAAGGGAATCGAAGCGTTTGAGATATGGCGCTGCTTAAGAATGTGGAAAATCAGGGGGACTGATGAGGTAAGGAATGAGGGGGTCCTGAACAGAATCGGAGAGAGAAGGAATTTATGGAAAATGCTGACAAGAAGAAAGGGTAGGATGATAGGACATCTGTTAAGATATCAGGAAATAACTTGTATGGTACTAGAGGGAGCTGTGAAGGATGGCAGAGATTGTAGGCTGTAAGTGCTAGTCTAAAATGAAGAGTTTCACACTAGAGAGGAATTCGTGTCCGGCCGCATCAAATCAGTCAGAAAACTGATGAGTAAAAAAATTAAAAAAAATAGAGCGACAGGGAGCCCCGGTGGCGGTAAGCGGTTTCATACATCATGGACTCCGGTAACGGCTAGTTATCATGTCTCTTGCCGACAAGGTAGCAACAAAAGGCGTAAAGGATAACATTATACACCACTGGCTGCGATTTTAAGATGAATAATAACTGTTAATTTTACATCCGTTGCTGTGTCGTTTCGTCTATAATGTTATTTTCAAATGCGTACAAAAGAACATTCAGTCGTTACGCATGTCTAATGTAATGTTTCCATCCTGCTACGATTGTGTTGTTTCGTATGTTATTTGATGTGTTCTATGTCTCTAATTTAAATTGATCTTTGTGATGCGTTGTAGTTTAGATAAATTTAATGAACATTACACAGAGGACACAAAATTAACGGAGACAAATTTAGTTTTATTTCATATTACTAAATGAAGTGTCGTAACGCATTCTTATTCTCACACAGTAATGATACGTATCCTGAGAGACGGAGAATCGCACTTTCAGAGAAACAAACCATATTTTTGCAATAAGAAGAGGCATTTGAAACGCTCTCTTTTGGTTTACTTCTAGTTTCCATGAATCTACTGAATGTACATTAGGAATATTGTTGATGTAGTATCGTGTACAAACGTGAAGCCAGTATCAGCCAAAAGATTTCTCGTTGTATTGCCCTATGCACTTCTTTAATTTTCACTGATCCTCCTTTCCTCATCTATTACTTTCTAAATTTCTCTGTCGCTCTCCTAATATCTCTGTTTTTGTGTCCATACCTCTATTCCTTTGATTCTCTCTCCATCGCTCGTTTTGCTTCTATGTCTCTATCTTCTCTCTCTTTCTTATTTTTTCTCTTTCTTTATTTCTTTCTTCCCTCTCTCTCTCTCTCTGCACACAACCAGAAGCACAACAACATCCGCTCCCCCACACCTCATCCACATGCACACACAGTCGCCTACCCCCCCCCCCCCCCCTCTCCTCACTGCCACTCACACACAAACACATACCATCATCATCACCTCCTTCCAAGGATTACGTCACTGTTCCAGTATCCAACATCCACCTATTCACCTTTTATGAGTTCTACCTAGCTGCCTCCTATCCAGTCGGCCGATAATTCATTATGTTTTTTGGCAATCTGTTTTTCTATTATACACATACTTACCTACATTCACACAAAGCGCGAAGCACGCGCGTGAACAAACATGGACTGAAAGGATTCAAAGCAATGCGTCTTGGTAATAAGAATTATGCAGTGCTACGATAACTCAGTGTTGCCGCAACAGAGATACCGTACTCCTCGCTGCTGGCGCGATGCGCTATTAGCGGCTGAGCTGGACCGCCTTGCTGGACCGAGCGAAAGCTGCAGCGCCGGCCACAGGTTATCCCCTGGAGTGCCTCGTTATGGCGTGACACGCGCTCCAGCACGCTCCGCTACTCCACCCCAACTACCGTGTAGCCGACCCAGACTGGAGGCTCTGGTTCCAGAACAACATAAATCTCATCTCCCGCGTCATTCTGTATCAAAACGGTCATTGGTTGTGTGTGTGTGCGGTAAGCAACCCGTTAGTCTCTATTGTACGTATACGAAGGAGCTGATTGTGCCTGATATCAAGATAATAGGCAATAAAACGTACTGGTACGTTAACTGTCAGTACAACAATGAAAGCCATTTTGGCCTCAAAGGTCTCAAAGAGTCATACATGTACAGTAGCATGTACTCAGAGAAGCGTGTAATGCTCTGTTGGGTGGGAGAATCATAAGTGAAATAAGTGTAATAATTCTATTATTCCTAGTGTCCTCAAAGTTTTGTACAATCAATCATTTTAGAGTGACAGCTTCGCCCAACAGAATGGGTCAACGATTCTTTTTGGCGCCATTATCAGGTGACGAATGGTCAGCGCAGGGCAGAATGAAGCTGTTGCTGAACCAATAACCAATGAAATTCGTAAATATATGACTCTATCGCCGACTTAGTACTCAGACGTGGCGTTAAAGTTATTCTTATTTCTCTTAGATTACTCTAAAAGTCCTTTATTTTCCACACACTGGGGACGTCTTATTAGCACAGTTGCCCATCAATTTCCCCATACGGAGAACGCCTTATATCTAACTGAACTACAGCAGTTTTTCGTACAATTACGAGTAACAACACCATTTCCAATTACTTTTACTGCAGGGAGTGTCAACTTACTCATAGCTACACAGCCATTCATAGAAACGGATGTGTGAGATAAGGTACACCGCTGTGTTAGCTTTGTGCAACTTATGCAGTGTTAGCGGTGTAACTGAAGATATTTTTGTTGGCAACTGATGACAGTGTACTGAATGACATTGCATCAGTATTTACTTCATTTGTTGACTAATAGTTATAGCTGTTGGGAATATTATGTATTTAGGTTGATAGTACGTCGAAGCCCAAGTACCAAGAGAAAGCGATTCGTGCATATTTTTGCCTGTGCATAAGATCAGATGTTGACGTGTGGACGCATGGACGTAAAACATTTGGTATATACTGATAGGCGAAGTCCACTCAGTGCTGCAGCTACGACCGTGCAGGGAACGTCAGGTACTAAATTATGTAACGTCTTACCGCCCACCAGGACAGCACGACACAGTATATGCTTCGAAATATGTCGTGGAATAAATTAAGATATTATTGGCAACTGAAACGGGTTTTTACTCTACGAATTCGCTCTTCAGTTGCATATATTCACTTGATTAACTATTTTGCCTCTTTCTTTGAGCAGAAATCAGTGTACGTGAACCGTTTGGATGAGCCATGTTCATAAGGAAAATCCGTCCACAGACTATGGCTGGCCCATTGGTACCGACCGACAGCCGTGCCATCCTCTTCCACCAGTACAGTCACTATATGTGATATGTAATGGATTTTTTTTTTTTTTTTTTTTTTTTTTTTTTTTTTTTTTTTTTTTTTTTTTTTTTTTTTTTGGTCATCAGTCTACTGACTGGTTTGATGCGGCCCGCCACGAATTCCTTTCCTGTGCTAACCTCTTCATCTCAGAGTATCACTTGCAACCTACGTCCTCAATTATTTGCTTGACGTATTCCAATCTCTGTCTTCCTCTACAGTTTTTGCCCTCTACAGCTCCCTCTAGTACCATGGAAGTCATTCCCTCATGTCTTAGCAGATGTCCTATCATCCTGTCCCTTCTCCTTATCAGCGTTTTCCACATATTCCTTTCCTCTCCGATTCTGCGTAGAACCTCCTCGTTCCTTACCTTATCAGTCCACCTAATTTTCAACATTCGTCTATAGCACCACATCTCAAATGCTTCGATTCTCTTCTGTTCCGGTTTTCCCACAGTCCGTTTCACTACCATACAATGCTGTACTCCAGACGTACATCCTCAGAAATTTCTTCCTCAAATTAAGGCCGATATTTGATATTAGTAGACTTCTCTTGGCCAGAAATGCCTTTTTTGTCATAGCGAGTCTGCTTTTGATGTCCTCCTTGCTCCGTCCGTCATTGGTTATTTTACTGACTAGGTAGCACAATTCCTTAACTTCATTGACTTCGTGACCATCAATCCTGATGTTAAGTTTCTCGCTGTTCTCATTTCTACTACTTCTCATTACCTTCGTCTTTCTCCGATTTACTCTCAAACCATACTGTGTACTCATTAGTCTGTTCATTCCGTTCAGCAGATCATTTAATTCTTCTTCACTTTCACTCAGGATAGCAATGTCATCAGCGAATCGTATCATTGATATCCTTTCACCTTGTATTTTAATTCCACTCCTGAACCTTTCTTTTATTTCCATCATTGCTTCCTCGATGTACAGATTGTAGAGTAGGGACGAAAGGCTATAGCATTGTCTTACACCCTTCTTAATACGAGCACTTCGTTCTTGATCGTCCACTCTTATTATTCCCTCTTGGTTGTTGTACAAATTCTATATGACCCGTCTCTCCCTATAGCTTACCCCTACTTTTTTCAGAATCTCCAACAGCTTGCACCATTTTATATTGTCGAACGCTTTTTCCAGGTCGACAAATCCTATGAAAGTGTCTTGATTTTTCTTTAGGCTTGCTTCCATTATTAGCCGTAACGTCAGAATTGCCTCTCTTGTCCCTTTACTTTTCCTAAAGCCAAACTGATCGTCACCTAGCGCATTCTCAATTTTCTTTTCCAGTCTTCTGTATATTATTCTTGTAAGCAGCTTCGATGCATGAGCTGTTAAGCTGATTGTGAGATAATTCTCGCACTTGTCAGCACTTGCCATCTTCGGAATTGTGTGGATGATGCTTTTCCGAAAGTCAGATGGTATATCGCCAGACTCATATATTCTACACACCAACGTGAATAGTCGTTTTGTTGCCACTTCCCCCAATGATTTTAGATATTCTGATGGAATGTTATCTATCCCTCCTGCCTTATTTGACCGTAAGTCCTCCTAAGCTCTTTTAAATTCCGATTCTAATACTGGATCCCCTATCTCATCTAAATCGACTCCTGTTTCTTCTTCTATCACATCAGACAAATCTTCATCCTCAGAAAGGCTTTCAATGTATTCTTTCCACCTATCTGCTCTCTCCTCTGCATTTAACAGTGGAATTCCCGTTGCACTCTTAATGTTACCACCGTTGCTTTTAATGTCACCAAAGGTTGTTTTGACTTTCCTGTATGCCGAGTCTGTCCTTCCGACAATCATATCTTTTTCGATGTCTTCACATTTTTCCTGTAGCCATTTCGTCTTAGCTTCCCTGCACTTCCTATTTATTTCATTCCTCAGCGACTTGTATTTCTGTATTCCTGATTGGAAGGGTATGGGACAAAAACACCATTCTCCCGGCCGTTTCAGTATTCCTGACCTCCACCCAATCAGGATGTACCTCAATTGGCATCACTAGCCTGGGTACATCTCGTTCCAGTCGTCCAGCAAGAAAAAAGCCCTGACAATAGATGGGATCCTACCCAGGTCATACAATGGCAGTCAACCGTAGTTACCAATCATCTACGTAGCGGACTGCTATTGATCCCAATAGATGCCACGCTGAATTACTCTGGCGTATCCCTTCTCTCAATACCACGCATTATTTCAGTGGTGTGTCTTTTTTAACTTGACGACACTATATATTAAAAAGGTAGTGGAATATCTCAACAAAAAAAGAAAAAAGTCACGTAGCAGTGGAATTTGATTTCGGCAACACCATTCATGCTCATACCTTCTCCGCTGGCGAGCGGTAGCAAATGAGAGGAGGTCATTCACTTGCTTATGGGTTCGATTTATAAAACAAATTTCCGCAATATCGTTGAGAACAGCATCATAATACCACAAATTTTCTATACCGGTCAGTTTTTCACTTTATCCGTTGTTGATAAGCTCATAGATGCTACAAATTTCACGTTAGTAATAAGAAAACGCTGTTTTAAGGCTTGAACAGAGAACAAATTATGGCATTCCACACTGTACAGTCATGTGACGTATGGGTTTCTGGACGACACACATATGGTTTATTGTATAAGGTCAATAGCACATTAATACAGTCCAACGCTCGATAAAATCTGGGCAGCTTAGATACTATTTCTCATTATAATACTCAATACCAGGTCTTTTTAAATGGAAATAACAAGAGATAGAACCTAATATTATCAAAGAAGGAAGGAAGATTGGGTTTAAGTGTATTTTGATCCATTATGGACGTGGGACAGCGGCTGGTCAAATTTTTAACAAAGAAATTCGCCAAACAGCCGTGCAAATTGAGAAATTATTTTATTTCATATTCACCACGTTTCGGCAATTCAACGTGCTATCTTCAAGCACCATATTCACATGTAAAAATTATCGATATTGGCCTACTGGGTCATCTGTTTCTTGGTGTCATGAAATCTCAAGTCCTTCCTTCGAAGACTTGACGAAATTGTTTGCAAAAATAAAATAAAATAACTTATCAATTTGCACGGCTCTTTGGCGCATTTCTGTGTTAAAAATTGTGTTTAACGTCCCGTCGCCATCGAGGTAATTAGAGACTGAGAACAAGTTCGGAATGTCTCAAGGACGGGGAAGGAAATTTGCAGCGCCCTTTGAAAGGAACCATCTCAGCATTCACAAGCAGCAAGTTTAGGGAAATCACGGAAAACCTACATCTGGATGGCCGGACGCGGGTTTGAAAAATGGTTCAAATGGCTCTGAGCACTATGGGACTTAACATCTGAGGTCATCAGTCCCCTAGAACTTAGAACTAATTAAACCTAACTAACCCAAGGACATCACACACATCCATGCGCGAGGCAGGATTCGAACCTCCGACCGTAGCAGCAGCGCGGTTCCGGACTGAAGCGCCTAGAACCGCTCGGGCACCACGGCCGGCCCGCAGGTTTGAATTGCCGGTGTCCTAACCACTGTACCACCTCACTCGGAAGCGTCTAAGATCAGAAATTAAATTTTTCTGTCGTGTGTTACAGTAGCTACTACTTGAATTCACATGTTACCGATTTCTTAGGCGGCTTTTGTCTGCAAATTTTACAGTGCGGATAGCATCATACTTTGCTGATGATAAGGTTTAAAATGTACCTTACGTTAGTTTTACTAATTTCATTCCTTAATTTCTTGTAGTAACGTATTCCATGGCGGCTCTTTAGTGATGAGAAAAATGTATGTTATACAGGAGCGTGTAATTAGGACCTGTTAAGAACAGCTCTTTAAAGCTGAACACTATGAAGTCGGAGTTAATTTATCAGTCGCGGTACGAAAATAACAGGAATATTGACAAATATAGTACTAACAATAAAATCGACGCTAATGCTCGTTCTTAGTGTGACAGACATAACGGAGATACTTAGTCACAAACATCATCGACAAATTACGCAGTGATTTTTGAATATATTTATTCGTTTTACAGACCATAATACAGGGTGATTCAAAAAGAATACCACTTTAGGAATTCAAAACTCTGCCACGACAAAAGGCAGAGCTAAGCACTATCTGTCGGTGAATTAAGGGAGCTATAAAGTTTCATTTAGTTGTACATTCGTTCGCCATTTCAGCCAATAAAGTTTTTGGTCCCTTTTTCTTCGAAGGTGCTACTGTAACTGGACTACAGTATCTGGAGATGTTAGAGAATTGGCTGTTCCCTCAGCTCGAACAAGAAGCACAACAATTCATATTTCAGCAGGATGGAGCGCCACCACATTGGCACTTATCTGTCCGTAACTACCTGAACGTCAACTACCCGAGGCGATGGATCGCCCGCCAGGCAGCCCGTGACAGAGCACGTCATCACTGGCCTCCAAGATGCCCTGATCTTACCCCCTGCGATTTTTTCTTATGGGGGTATGTTAAGGATATGGTGTTTCGGCCACCTCTCCCAGCCACCATTGATGATTTGAAACGAGAAATAACAGTAGCTATCCAAACTGTTACTCCTGATATGCTACAGAGAGTGTGGAACGAGTTGGAATATCGGGTTGATATTGCTCGTGTGTCTGGAGGGGGCCATATTGAACATCTCTGAACTTGTTTTTGAGTGAAAAAAAAACATTTTTAAATACTCTTTGTAATGATGTATAACAGAAGGTTATATTATGTTTCTTTCATTAAATACACATTTTTAAAGTTGTGGTATTCTTCTTGAATCACCCTGTACTTTACATCCCGTAATTACACTACTGGCTATTAAAATTGATACACCACCAAGATGACGTGCTACAGACGCGAAATTTAACCGACAGGAAGAAGATGCTGTGATATGAAAATGATTAGCTTTTCAGAGCATTCACACAAGGCTGGCGCCGGTGGTGACGCCTACAACGTGCTGACATGAGGAAAGATTCAATCCGATTTCTCATACACAAACAGCAGTTGGCCGGCGTTGCCTGGTGAAACGTTGTCGTGATGCCTCTTGTAAGGAGGAGAAATGCGTACCATCACGTTTCCGACTTTGATAAAGGTCGGATTGTAACCTATCGCGATTGCGGTTTATCGTAACGCGACATTGCTGCTCGCGTTGGTCGAGATCCAATGACTGTTAGAAGAATATGGAATCGCTGGGTTCAGGAGGGTAATACGGAACGCCATGCTGGATCCCACCGGCCTCGTATCACTAGCAGTCGAGATGATAGGCATCTTATACGCATGGCTGAACGGATCATGCAGCCACGTCCTGATCCCTGAGTCAAAAGATGGGGACGTTTGCAAGACAACGACCATCTGCATGAACAGTTCGACGACGTTTGCAGCAACATAAACTATCAGCTCGGAGACCATGGCTGCGGTTACCCTTGACGCTGCATCACAGACAGGAGCACATGCGATGGTGTACTCAACGACGAACCTGGGTGCACGAATGGGAAAACGTCATTTTTTCGGATGAATCCAGGCTCTGTTTACAGCATCATGATGGTCGCATCCGTGTTTGGCGACTTGGCGGTGAACGCACATTGGAAGCGTGTATTCGTCATTGCCATATTGGTATATCACCTGGCGTGATGGTATGGGGTGCCATTGGTTACACGTCTCGGTCACCTCTTGTTCTCATTGACGGCACTTTGAACAGTGGATGTTACATTTCAGATGTGTTACGACCCGTGGCTCTATCCTTCATTCGACAGCTGCGAAACCCTACATTTCAGCAGGATAATGCACGATCGCATGTCGCAGGTCCTGTACGGGCCTTTCTGGAGACAGAAAATGTTCGACAGCTGCCCTGGCCAGCACATTTTCAAGATCTCTCATCAACCAGAAAACATCTGGTCAATGGTGGCCGAGCAACTGGCTCGTCACAATACGCCAGTCACTACTCTTGATGAACTGCGGTGTCGTGTAGAAACTGCATGGGCAGCTGTACCTGTACACGCCATCCACGCTCTTTTTGACTCAATGCCCAGGCGTATCAAGTCCGTTATTACGGCCAGAGATGGTCGTTTTGGGTACTGATTTCTCAGGAACTATGCACCCAAATTGCGTGAAAATGTAATCACAAGTTAGTTCCAGTATAATATACTCGTCCAATGAATACCCGTTTATCATCTGCATTTCTTCTTGGTGTAGCAATTTTAATGGCCAGTAGTGTTATTTCGGTCTGTAATAACCATCTTCAGACCTGGCTGTACCAGATTTATATATGTTGGTTCGATGTGATCAAAAAATTGTTTTTACAGGAGTCTGAAGACGGTCTCAATGCAAGAAGTACACTGAAGAGCCAGAAGAACCTGTCACACCTGCCTAATATCGTGTAGGGCTCCGCGAGCATGCAGAAGTGCCGCAACATGAAATGGCATGGATTAGACTGATGTCTGAAGTAGTGCTGGAGGAAAATGGCACCATTAACTTTGCAGGGCTGTCCGTAAATCTG
Organism: Schistocerca americana; assembly: GCF_021461395.2. NCBI lineage: Eukaryota > Metazoa > Arthropoda > Insecta > Orthoptera > Acrididae > Schistocerca > Schistocerca americana. The sequence goes on from NC_060119.1 coordinate 1,064,205,838, forward strand.
TAAGAGATAGAAGGAATGGACATCTCTTCCGAACAGTACGTTGCAAGGCATCCCACATATACTCAACAATGTTCACGTCTGGGCAGTTTGGTGGCCAGCGGAAGTGTTTAAACTCAGAAGGGTGTTCCTGGATCCACCCTGTAGCAATTCTGGGCGTGTGAGGTGTCGCATTGTCCTGCGAAAATTGCACAAATCGGTCGGACTTCGGGTGAGCAAACAGGATTCTCACGTACGTGTCACCTGTCGGAATGGCATTTAGACGTATCAGGGGACCCAACTCACTCAAATTGCACACAACCGACAGCATTACAGAGCCTCCATCAGCTTGAACAGTCCCCTACTGACACGCAACATTCATGAGTTCATGAGGTTGTGTCCAGACCCCTTACAGGCCAACCAGCTCGCTAAAATTTGAAACGAGGCTCGTCCGACCAGGCAACATGTTTCCAGTCACCAATAGTCCAATGTTGGTGTTGACAGATCCAGGCGAGGCGCAAAGCCTTATGTCGTGAGTCATCAAGGGTACACGAGAGCGCCTTCGGTTCTGAAAGCCCATATCGATGACGTTTAGTTGAACGGTTAGCACGCTGACACTTGCTGATGGCCCAGCATTGAAATCAGCAGCAGTTTGCGGAAGGGTTGCACATCTGTCTCGTTTAACGATTTTCATCAGTAGTCGTTGATCCCGTTCTTGCAGGACGTTTTCCCGGCCTCAGAGATGTAGGAGATTTGATGTTTTACAGGATTCGTGATATTCACGGTACACTCGTGAAATGGTCGTACGGAAAAACAGTTCGTCGCTACCTCGGAGATTGCGTCTCCCATCACTCGTGCGCCGACTATAATACCACATTCAAACACACTTAAATCTTGGTAACCTGCCACCGTAGCATCAGCAACTGATCTAACAACTGCGGCAGATATTTGCTGTCTTATATAGGATTTTCCAACCACAGCGCCTATATTCTGGCCGTTTACATTTCTCTGTATTTGAATACGCATGCCTATACTAGTCTCTTTGGCGTTTCAGCATTAATCACCTGGTATAAAATATTGTGATCTGTAACTTGAATAAATATGTTAAGAAACCGTTACTAGATCACTGTAGATTTTTTCTGCAATTATGTGGCAGATACATGTAGTAGCTGCATTAAATCTACTAACGTAAAACCGGCCGGTGTGGCCGAACGGTTCAAGGCGCTTCAGTCTGGAACCGCGCGACCGCTACGGTCGCAGGTTCGAATCCTGCCTCGGCCACAGATGTGTGTGATGTCCTTAGGTTGGTTAGGTTTAAGTAGTTCTAAGTTCTAGGGGACTGATGACCTCAGATGTTAAGTCCCATAGTGCTCAGAGCCATTTGAACCATTTTTTGAACTGACGTAAAAATTGCTGGGGGAACGGCGTGCTGATCCAACGCCTCTCCGTAGCGTATCTCGATGCTGCTAGTGTAGCCACGGCATGGTGGTCGGTTTGCCCAAGTCTGTTTCCAAGTCGCAATTTGTTACGCAGTGATGTCAAAAAGCTAATAGATTGTACCCTCCAACAAAGAGACTGAAATCATTTCTTCTTCACATCTCGTACTCCAGAGGAATCTCTTAAGGTTCATCAACATAATACATGTGAGCATATGTGTGTGCGTTGAGAGGGGGGGGGGGCTAAAGGAAGGAAGAGAGAGAGAGAGAGAGAGAGAGAGAGAGAGAGAGAGAGAGAGAAAGAGAGAGCGAGAGGGGGCGGGGGGGGACTAGAGAAAGTGAGAACAAAAATTCTAAAGGTATACTAAAATCGTATTTTACGGATATTCGTTACACATGATGGTGAGACATGGCAATTACAAACATTGTGCCGGCCGCGGTGGTCTAGCGGTTCAGGCGCTCAGTCCGGAACTGCGGGACTGCTACGGTCGCTGGTTCGAATCCTGCCTCGGGCATGGATGTGTGTGATGTCCTTAGGTTAGTTAGGTTTAAGTAGTTCTAAGTTCTAGGGGACTGATGACCACAGATGTTCAGTCCCATAGTGCTCAGAGCCATTTGAACCATTTGAACAAACATTGTAAAATTCAAATTACTAACTAAGTAACAAATAATATGAATATTAATAAATGGAATAGGCATGGAAATTACATAATAGGAAGCAAGTAGTAGGAAATGCGAATGTAAGAATTAATGTGTTGAATTGGTTTTGGAAGAACGAGGTGCATCTTGTAAGATGTTGACCTAATTGAGAGACACGCAGATAGAATCTTATAAGCCCACCCACTACACGCAAAGAAAAGTAGGGAATTAAATGGAAGTTTTTGGAAGAAAGGCCTGATTGCCCTCGAAATGCCCAGTAGCACAATTTTCGGGGACGGTCGACAGCACAAACTGTACGGCTGTGTAAAATGAATGATTCTCATTGTGGCAAATCCAATCACAATTCCGCGGTTACTAATAGATGTTTTGTACAGTACTTTCTTAATCATACCTATTTCTCCTTCTTGATAGCGGCAGGCGTTGATTTCAGCTTTATGATTACTGCTTAAGTTAGGTGGAAGACACTCTCTTTCCATAGGAGAGAGTCACTATCAGAGAGCGTTGTCAGTATTTTTGAGTCCCTGACTGCATGATATCTAATATCTACGAAAAGAATGAACTACGACGTCTTATTGTGTTCTTCTTAGTCACATAGTTAACACGTGAAGCAATCCCCATTTACCCCAATGTAAATTAGTTCTTTAACGAGCCTATAACGTTCCAGGTTGGTTACTGATTTTTCTATAACACAAAGCAACTTATGTTGGTGACTTGACGGGCGGACTAAATGTCTCATAGTGCCTAAGAGATTCCGAATCTGCAACGTTTGGATTAAAGGAAAATTATGCCTGTAAATAAAGGCAGTGATTTCATCCGAGGGAAATTTACACTCCTACATGTTTACTACTCCTCTGTTAATTCCTGAAAACGAGTCAGTATGAAATTCACCTAAGATTAACAATTTCAATATTCTCTATAAAATGAATGTCCCATGTAACAAGTTAATTGTGAATGCTTCACTTATCTCTCACATAGGTGTCTTTCTCGAAGCTCGGATATCATTGTATACTGGTACAAATCAAATAAATTCTTGCGATATGGAAACAGTCAGGTTATTATGTGCCTTACCATACCTTTTCATTGTAATTGAAAATATGTGTAGGGCTCGGTCTCTCATTCGGCCATCATTTTCACAGATGTGCTTCGCAAGCCGGAGACCCCGACCCTTGGTTTACCTCTGAAAGTTCTGGAACTTATTTTCCAACAGGCGTTTCACTGGGCTGCTTACTATCAAGCCTCCTGTAGCCGCCCCGTCATCTAGGGTCAGAAGCAATGCCAATACGTGGCACACAGATAGAGGTTATTTGCGCCACAGCCACAGACCACATATTAGCGACCGCGATCTCATGTGTCTACATTACTCTGCGACCGAATTCCTCCATAGCGGGCACTTACGTGGTGACAATTGGCTCAAAATGGCTCTGAGCACTATGGGACTCAACTGCTGAGGTCATTAGTCCCCTAGAACTTAGAACTAGTTAAACCTAACTAACCTAAGGACATCACAAACATCCACGCCCGAGGCAGGATTCGAACCTGCGACCGTAGCGGTCTTGCGGTTCCAGACTGCAGCGCCTTTAACCGCACGGCCACTTCGGCCGGCGTGGTGACAATTATTGATCTATATGAAATAATGGGGAAATATATGAAATATATGGGGAAACTACAGCCGTGATTTTTCCCGAGGGCATGCAGCTTTACTGTATGGTTAAATGACGATAACTTTGAGGTTCTACGATGACATTGTAATTCTGTCAGAGACAGCAAAGGACCTGGAAGAGCAGCTGAACGGAATGGACCATGTCTTGAGAGGAGGATATAAGATGAACATCAACAAAAGCAAAACGAGGATAATGGAATGTAGTCGAATTAAGTTGGGTGATGCTGAGGGAATTAGATTAGGAAATGACGCACTTAAAGTAGTAAAGGAGTTTTGCTATTTGGGGAGCAAAATAACTGATGATGGTCGAAGTAGAGAGGATATATAACGTAGACTGGCAATGGCAAGGAAAGCGTTTCTAAAGAAGAGAAATTTGTTAACATCGAGTATAAATTTAAGTGTAAGGAAGTCGTTTCTGAAAGTATTTGTATGGAGTGTAGCCATGTATGGAAGTGAAACATGGACGATAAATAGTTTGGATAAGAAGAGAATAGAAGCTTTCGAAATGTGGTGCTACAGAAGAATGCTGAAGATTAGATGGGTGGATGACATAAGTAATGAGGAGGTATTGAATATAATTGGGGAGAAGAGGAGTTTGTGGCACAACTTGAGGAGAAGAAGAAGGGACCGGTTGGTGGGACATGTTCTGAGGCATCAAGGGGTCACAAATTTAGCATTGGAGGGCAGCGCAGAGGGTAAAAATCGTAGAGGGAGACCAAGAGATGAATTCACTAAGCAGATTCAGAAGGATGTATGTTGCAGTAGGGACTGGGAGATGGAGAAGCTTGCACAGGATAGAGTAGCATGGAGAGCTGCATCAAACCAGTCTCAGGACTGAAGACCACAACAACAACATGAAATAAAATAGTCTTAAGCTCTGAACGGTTTACGTTAGGACGATGAAACTGCACGGTTGGCCTGGAGACATGATGGGAATTAGTGTGTGCGTGCACAGGCACGTTATTTTTTTCATTGGGATAGGTTCGTCATTAAGCAACACTGACCCATTTAGGAGACTGAGAATCCGCATTTCGCGGTCGAGAAGTCTCTTCATCCTCAATGAGTGACTGTGTGCTGTGCAACGTCCACTCACGGAGTAATTGGTGCGACATTCCTTGATGGCACAGTGACTACCGAATGGTATGTGAAGGTTTTGGAAGATTATTTCATTCCCATTATCCACAGTGACCCTGATTTCATCAAGATGTGGTTCATGCAAGACGGAGTTCGACCCCATCGAAGCAGGAGGGTATCTGTCCTGCAGGAGCAATTCTGCGACCGGTTGCATTCTGGCCTTGGTGTACCCAGAGGCCACTGGCATGGCTCTCGATTAGCCACCGTATTCTCCGGATCTGACCATATGCGACTCGCTTTTGGTAGGGCTATATTAAAGATAAGGTGTACAGCAATAACCCCAAAACCATTTCTGAGCTGAAAACAGCCATTCAGGATGTCATCGACAGCATCGATGTTCCGATATTTCAGCGAGTCCTGCAGAATTTCGATATTCCTCTGCTCCACATCATCACCAATGATGGCATGCAATCGAACATGTTATAACCGAATCCGAATATCTGTAGTTTACATGTTGAATAAAATGTGTGCAAGCCATAGCCTGTAACTAATTTACGGTTTTTTTTCACATTGTTCGGTACATGACACCCTGTAGGTCACCGCTTGGACCCTTAACAATGAGTTCCGGTGGGGGCACCATACTAACCGACAGCCGCATCGAGTCTACGCTTCAAACCACAACACCTGCCACTGCTGCTATCCGTCAAACAGCGCCGTCTCACGCCTTCGCCTGGGTCATCAGCCGCTGGACGCCAGTCAGCCACTCTGGTCCCTAGACCTGCATCTCGACCACCCAGCCTCTTGATACCGTGACGCCGATCATCTAGGATACCTCCCGCCTCATCATCACTTCCGATGATCGTGGACATCGCCATATTGGACATCCGCTACACATCGTCACGACGGGTCTTTCAGTATTACTCAAGCGTGGGCTGTCCTCCTCGGAATTTGTAATGAGTTTACTTGAAGGTAAATAAACACAAAGTTGTTATTGCCACACCACTCAGCCAAGGTTACAGTAGTCGTTATATTAATGTTTCGTACACGGTGACCATGATACACATAAAAAGTGTTTTCAGCTCTTCTCTGTGTTAGGGTACGTTATACAGTCACGGCTAACAATATTTAACTACCATCATAAAAAAGCGAGATTATCGATTATGAGACAAGACTGTTCACTGTATTGCAGACTTCCTCGCAGATAGACCGGAGCACGTCGCTTTTAATGGAATAAAATCGACAGATGACGACAGTTATATTGTGCAGGTCCTGGCAGTTGACCCTGAACGTAAGTAAATGTAAAATGTCGTGCGTAAATAGGAAAATATAGCCACTACTATATAACTACACTACCGATGAAAAACTGCTGGGAACCATATCTACGGCTTTAAGTGGAAATACCATACAAAACAAGTAGTAGGAAAAGCGGATAATTCCTAGGGGTAATCTTGAGGAAATGTGACTCATCCACGAAGGAAGTGGCTTCTAATAGACTTGTTAGACCGATTATTGTTCACCAATACGGGATCCCTACCAGGCAGAAATGATACAAGAACTAGAGAACCAACGAAGACCATCGCTTTTCGTCATGGGATTGTTTACTCGGTGCAAGTGCATTACTGACATGCTCAGCAAACTCCACTGGCAGTGTTCACAAGAGAGGCGTCATGCATCACGGAAAAGTACTATTGAAACTAAGAGAGAGCACTTCCAAAGGAAGAATCGGACAACTTATTACTTCGTTGCACATACGTCAAGCGTAATGACCACGAAGAGAAAATTCTGGAAGCTAGAGCTCATACACTGGCTAATCGTCAATCTCTCTTCCCACGCGCCATTCGCGAATGGAATAGAGTATGGGACATCAGTTACTGGTACCAGAACTACCTTCCTCCACACTACTAGCTGAATTGCGGACTACGGTGTAGATGTAGATCTGAAATGCACTCGCAAACAGAGGGAATCTTTCCTTATTTTCTAGTGGCAGCCAGCCCATATTTAAGTAGGATCAGTATGTTAATCTGGAACTGGTAACTTAAGTGGTAAAAGGTGCCTACATGACTTCCCTGTCACCATCTCCTCTCCTCTCTCCTGGACATGGCACTGATCAATAATCGTTCTTCCTGCGAACCGTTCGCGGCTGGAACAGGAAACGTAGGAAGTCACAGTTGTATTCGGAGAACCCTCCGCTACACAATGTAAGGTGGCTTGCAGGGTGTGGACGTAGATAGCGTCTCATTGTTATTTTTAATTCTACTACTGAATAATGTATTCGACTTTATTCTTTACTGTTAAAACCAACAATGGTACGGGGATACGCCCACCCCTCTATGTCTGTAGGCATACGTAATACCTGATTTTCTTCACGACCGGCAACAACCAGTCGATGGCTAAATATCGGCAAGCGACCACATGTAAGTGATAGTCCTCGGATTTTGTATTGTGAGCAAAATGGAAAGAAAAGTGAAACGACGTTATTCGATCAAATTTCGTTTTAAGCGTGGCGATTATCCAGTTGAAACAATCCGCAAGATTCGAGATGTGTTTGGGGATGAAGAAGTGGGTACTACACAGATAAAGGACTGGTGAAACCGCTTCGAAGATGACCGATCATCAGTGACGAGCGAAGCACGTTTAGGTAGGCTCTCAACACCTGCAAATGAGGTTGTTGTTGATCAGTGACAAAGCTGATAACGTAGGATAGGCGAATGACGATCAAACAACTTAGAGGAAGAGGACCTCCGTAAATTTTGTGCCAAAGTTGATAAGAACTTTGCAGAAGCAACTTCGTTCGGAGATCGCACAGGATGTTGTGTGCAACATTGGCTCGGTTTCAAATACTGCAGTACATGACCTAAGTTCATGGCTTGTAGAAAATAAACTAACGCTAGATCACAGTAAGACTCAGTTTTTACACTTTATAATACACAACTCAACAAAACCTGACGTTTCAGTTTCACAGAATGGGCATGTGATTAGTGAAACTGAACAGTTCCAATTTCTAGGTGTTCAGATAGATAGTAAGCTGTCGTGGGAAGCCCACGTTCAGGATCTCGTTCAAAGACTTGATGCTGCCATTTTTACTACCCGAACGGTATCAGAAGTGAGTGATCGTTGGCCACAAAAATTAATCTAATTTGCCTATTTTCATTCGCTTATGTGGTATGGTATTATATTTTGGGATAACTCTTCCCATTCTAAAAGGATATTTTTGGCTCAGAAGGGGCGGTTCGGGAAATAAGTGGTGTAAGTTCACGAACCTCTTGTCGACCCGCGTTCACGAGTCTGGGCTTTTGGACACTGGCCTATCAATATATATACATTCCTTACTTTCATTTGTTGTTAACAATATTAACTTATTCCCAAGCATAAGCAGTATCCACTCAGTTAATACTCGTCAGAAATCAAACCTGCATTTAGATCGGACTTCCATAAGTCTCGTGCAGAAAGGTGTGCAGTACACTGCTGCATCCATTTTCAATAAGCTTCACTAGGATTCAAAAATCTTAGCAGTAATTCTGTCGAGGAGTTCCTTGAAAAATTAAGATGATTCTTATTCTGTTGTTGATTGCGTTTACTTAAACTTATGGAATGACTTTTTTCGGTTTCTTAAACATTTGTTTTTATCTGTTATTACTTTTATGTTGTAATTTCATGTACTGACACGTTCCATAACGTTTGACATTTACTCCTCAATTTGGTCCTACGGAACTTGACGTGTAATGGTTCAAATGGCTCTGAGCACTATGGGACTTAACAGCTGAGGTCATCAGTCACTTAGAACTACTTAAAACTAACTAACCTAATGACGTCACACACATCCATGCCCGAGACAGGATTCGAACCTGCGACGGAGCGGTCGCTCGGCTCCAGAATTAAGCGCCTAGAACCGCTCTGCCACTATGGCCGGCCTTGACGTGTAAATAAAATAAAATAATAAGACATGCTGAATACCGTGAACAATTATCGTTATTTTCTCCACACATTGATCACTGGAGAAGCGTCCCGGGTTTACAGGTACGAGGCAGGTACCAAGTTCCAGTCACCGCAGTGGAAGCATCCATCATCACCGAGACCGATAACAAGCGAGGCATATCCGCAGTAATGTCAAAGTCTTGCTGACAGTCATTTTTAACGTTAAAGGCGTGGTCCATCACAAGTACGCCGCAGAAAGTACTAATTAAAAGGTAAGGAGTACTGCGGAGCGGTTCTGCGTTGGCATCGTGAAGCAGTGAGACGCAATCAGCCATACTGGAGGGCAGCGGGCAGTTGTCACCTCGACCACAACGCACCGTCTCGTCGTTCTCAATTAATTCACAGTTTTTTTTTTTTTTTTTTTTTTGCCAAACACAACAGCCTCGATGTTCCTCAGAGCTAGAACGGAGTGAATCATAGCTTTCTTCTGAACTGAAAAAGAGTCTGAAACAGATCAAATTTCAGACAGGGTAGATATTAAGCAGCTGCGCACCATACGAAAAGAGGCTCTCCAATGATTCTTTCAGCAACGAAACAGCATGGGGAGAATGAGATTTTCACTCTGCAGCGGAGTGTGCGCTGATATGAAACTTCCTGGAAGATTAAAACTTTCTGCCGGACCAAGACTCGAACTCGGGACCTTTGCCTTTCGCGGGAAAATGCTGTGCCAAATGAGCCACCCAAGCACGACTCAAGCCCCGTCCTCACATCTTCAATTCTGCCAGTAGAGCACTTGCCCGCGAAAGGCAAAGAAAGGTCCCGAGTCCGAGTCTCGGTTCGGCACACAGTTTTAATCCTCTAACAGTAAGGTGAAGTTTCCAGACATAAACTGTAAGGTGGGGTTGGATCAGACCCCACCCTACAATTATCGATTTTTCGGGGTAAAATAAAAAACGAATAATGGGAAAAAGTTGTATTATCAATTAAACACATATAATATTTATTATAACAAGTTTTTTATTTTTATAGTCAATAAGTAAGAATATAAAGTACTTTGGAAAAAATAGGAACTTGATTCCAAAAAAATACCTTAATAGAAATATTCTCTATAAAATTATTGAAAACACAGTAAAAATCAATAGATTCAGTCATCAATTAGGAACTTGAGTGCTTTAGAACTTCTAAAGACAGGAACTAAATGAGGAACATGTCTTACTACTTGTAAAAAATAATTATAGTGTCAGCAGTTTCGAAATATAAAGTGCTCAATAATAAATGTCTTTTTACACATAATGTAATAGGTGGTTTCTGCATCGATATTGTCGCCATCCTCTGACTCAGCCTCCTGTCGGAGAAACTCGTTGTATATCTCCTCAGGAGTTCTAAGGAGCTGATGCGCCATTTTAGTAAGATACTAGAAGAGAAAACAAAACTTAGATGTAATATAAACATCAATATGGGGTTGAACCCTCCCCACAAAAGAAACTAATAAGTGTGAAGTAAACAGTAAGGTGGGGTCGGATCCAACCCGAGCACGGGTAATGGGGGTTTCGGATAGAGAGGGTGGTAGCAGCAGGTCACTCACCAGACTGACGTGGCCTCCTCGGCGTTCTCGGGACGACTGGCTGGTAGTGTAGCTGGAACCACAGCGCTCTCAGAAAAGGGAGTAGGGAGTTATAAACAAAACAGACTCACTGGGGTCGGATCCAACCCCAACCTTACCGTTAGAGGGTTAATCTGCCAGGAAGTTTCAGCATGGGGAGAGGTATCCAGAAGCTGAAGGGGACTACTTTGAAGGTAACTAGTGTCAAACTGTTGTATCTGACTAAAGATTGATTTTATAATGTCGGTCATTTCTTCTACGATGCTTGAAAGTACGCAACACAAGAAATTGAGATAAACACTGAGGAGGAGGAAGGGTAGGAGGCAGAGGAGGAGAAATTGAATTGGTTGCAATCGCGGCGGTGTACACGGAACAAGCAGCCGGCGGATTGCCGCGGGCCGCCTCCAGTGAGAGCCCAGCCGCGCCCGGCCTCGCGTAAACCGGGAGGAGCCTCGCTGGCTGGCTGGCTGGCCGCAGCACACTTCCGGACCCGTTATGGGCCATTCTGACTCTGCCCGCTTGTTTACGCGACCGTTTAATTAAGCAGCGCCGGCTCTGTTTCCCATTGGCTGGCCCGCCCGTCGGCTGCGGGCAGCCTCTCCATGACGCCAGCGCACTCGTTTCCGCTTTATGACCGACTGGGTACGTCCACGTCTGCTGTAGGAGTGTTACACTCGTTAATTGTCTGCCGCGTAGTAGACTGCAGTAGACGGCGATTGCTGTAATCTGGGCATCAGAGGATAGTTTTACAAGAGGTGGGAATCTGCTGTTCTCGCGATTTCCTGCTCTTAGCCAAACCTCCGGCGGCATTTGTTAGCCCTTTTATGCATAGCGTGGGCCCTGTGGATCAGTCAACATTTAATTTTCCAGTAAACTCTTTTAAAGTGAATCAGTTTGAGCATAATTTCTCTAACGTCTGTGTAAGTAATTTTCTTTCGGCAAAACATAGTTTCGTTAAAGTAGATTCAATTATTTTTCTTCATTAATTTACTAATCTTCTACGTATAATACGTAACAGCGGTGCTTCAAACCCTTAACTTATCAATCGCTTGAATGACGAGTTTTGTCAGGAAGATTACTGAACACAAGTAGCAGTTTGGCATAGTTAGACTCATTGTTGGCCGGCCGGTGTGGCCGAACGGTTCTAGGCGCGACCGCTACTGTGGCAGGTTTGAATTCTGCCTCGGGCATGGATGTGTGTGATGTCCTTAGGTTAGTTAGGTTTAAGTAGTTCTAAGTTCTAGGGGACTGATGACCTCAGAAGTTAAGTCCCATAATGCTCAGAGCCATTTGAACCATTTTTGAACAGTTTTGTATTTCCAAAATAGTTCCATTATTTGAAGAACTCTTACACTACAGTTTTATAGCAGTCGAAATTTACGGGCAAAAATAGTAGGATCATCCGAAATGAAAGTTTCCGTATCCAGAGAAGTTTCATCATAGTGATTTGATTTCAAACACAATGTGACAGTTGCAGGTTTTCATCCCAAAACTAACAAATGTGTCACATACGTTTTGTGCACCCAGTGTCACGATATATGAAAGACTTAAAGAAAAGTTAGAGACAATGATATTTCATAATGAAACTAAATGGAAGGTTGATTCCCTTGACGGAAGGTACGTATCTGCAATTGTAAGACTCATCTCAAGAAGATGGTCTTTTGCCTTATGGACAAACTTTGTTGATGTATATGCCATAAAAGTCCTGTGTTTATCATCGCTCTGACATCTCAGGATGGCAGGTGCAATGAAAGATGGACTTTCATCGAGACTTTATGACAATAACTCAACAACTTACGTCTCCTAAAGAATGTTCCTGAAACATGGCACGTTGTGGAGCCAACAGCCGGGGATAATGGTGGAAATTGGATGACCACTAAAATGAAAATTCTTCATGTCCCCACATTAATAAGAAAGGAAAAGGGGTCAGCTATGAAGAAAATGTACAACAAATATTGGCCAAAACCGTGGAGTAATTAGTTGTAAGGAGGGACTGTTAATGAGCACAGTTTTTAACTTGGTTTCAGTAAAATTGAAAGCTTCAAGTGTAATGCTATTTATCACAGTTTATTTAGTACCACATAAGGCGAAGTGCCATAGCATCATAACAAACACATTCGTTCTGTGTCAGTAAAGCCATCACAGTATTGTTTTAATATCAAGATTTTGTTTTTATTTTTAGGTAAGAATTTCCCAGCCACTTATTTTACACAACGTAATCACATGAGCATTTCACACTTTCCCAGGCGAATTTGATCAATCAGCGGTTATTCACAAATTGTCAATAAATAAAAAAGGAAACAAAGAATCGTTGTAAACCACACAAAATTCTGCTAGTTACACACTGATACAAAACAATAAAATTATACATAAAGGCACATGCTCAGCTGTAACGCACTCTTCACTGTATCAACGCTATGAAGTGTCAACGGTTGAGGTCCAGCTTTTATTGGTGGAATGAAAACCTCTTGCCTCGTGATGACTGGGTGTTGTGTGCTGTCCTTAGGTTAGTTAGGTTCAAGTAGTTCTAAGTTCTAGAGGACTGATGACCATAGATATTAAGTCCCATAGTGCTCAGAGCCATTTGAACCAAAACCTCTCTTCATATAGTCATAGTTTTATTTATTCGCGAAAAGGAGTAACTACTTCAGTAGGTTTTACAGCTTCATTCATTAAAGCTACATGATTTTTCACACTACGTTTTAAAAAGATTTTACAATTTTTTGCAGATTTTAAATGCCAACATTTGTGAAAAAGGGGGATTCTGAGATGAGAGGTGTCGTTCATAGTCGCATGATGATGTGGATACGTTTTATACATTTGAACTAAATACTCATTTAATTTAATAAACATAAATTCACTTTCTACAAGGCCATTCAAGATAAAATGAAAACTTAGCAGAACTCACTAACAACTGATTACAGAATGTGGAGATCAGTTTATCAAGAGGCATACAATAAGAACTACATTTTCATACTTCAGAAGAGGGCTTTGAAGATAGTGTGCTTTGGGAGATAAGTAAGTTAATTTTACGGGGTAGCGTGTCACACATGCAATATGTTTCGTGAAAGACAAATTTATATGCTTTGTTGTGCCATAAACTGCTGTGAAAAAATTAAGCTTCTACCAGTTTGTCTTATACATGGACCACGCTGTGGTAGCGGCCAAAATGCTCATTATAGCACTGCGCTTTCTGATGATACGGCAAGTTGAAAACGAGAGAGAAGAAGAAGAGATATATACGCGCGTATGATAAACCCCTTCCCCCAAAACATTTTTGTCTTCTTCATACCTCCTCTGTGTTACCACAGATGACGCGTCACTGATCTCATTTGTACTAAGACTGCAGGACACGCGAAGAGATTAGTTGCTTCCACCGTTCTGACTCGAATACGTAAGTTCTAACAAATGTTCACCAACTTGCAGCCTTCTATAGTAGTTGCCCCCGTGCAGAAAACAGCACGTAGGTTGTGAATCCATTATCTTGAGGCTGTAAGAAACTCTCAGCGACGAACTGTTGTTTTGGAAGTAGTTAAATTTCCTACCAGTTTCTTTATACGTGATGCCACACGCTTTATACTGGCAGAAAACGAGAAACAGCACTATTACATTCCGCTTTAGAGTCACAAATACTTTCCATTCTTCAACAAAATAATTAACTGCGTATTTCTGTAATTACAATCACACTGTTCTCAACTAGACATTGCAAGCTAAGTCTTAACTGATTCCGCGGCAGACATGTCTCTCCTACGATGCTTCCCAACCAACTCTCAAATTTACAAACTAGACATTGGAAATTAAGTCTTAACTGATACCATGGCGACGACATGTCTGTCCTCGAGACGGTCAAACGAGCTCTGATATTACAGCCGAACCACTTCGCCCGCCATCCAAGTTAGCAGTGATCTGAACATCACCAAACGGCTTCGTCTACCTTTTAGTTTTGCAGTTGTTTATTATTCTGCTCGTTATTAATAACTGTAAAATCAAGGAATGACAGCACGCTAGTGAAAGATACTTTAATTTTAAATTCAAGTAAATAAGCTGTTTAGTTTGTCTAATAGAAGATTGTCATTTTGGCGCACAACTTCCGAATGTAACAGCCAATTGCGCAGCAGGACCACAATTTAGGCGGTCTTTCACACGATACCCGTATCGAACAAACCATCTGTCATCGGTACCTCACACCACATTACGTCATCTTGCCACAGCTGCCTTCTCAACTGGTCTAAAAAGTGCCTCTTGTAGCCTAATATGATGATTGCAAAGCCATAAATATTACAATGAAATATATTAGCGTTAATTTTAAGTTAAAGCATTGGTATTGTTAACATATATCACTATCACACTTTTGCTACCTGGACACAGTTGTGCTTTCGCTAAAAAGGCGGCAGCAAGTACTGAACTTTTAATGTACGGCGAAAAAATTTAAATTAATTTCCAAAATCGTAATAATTGAGAAAGTAAGCGCAGGAAGATAGCGTGTTTAAGAATGGTGCTTCTTGATTCTCCAGACCGTGCCACTTTTCAAGAGCCTGTGAAGGGCGGTTTAAAACGGCAGCAACGGGCACTTTGCTAGCTGATAATGACGGAGAACAAGGTTTTCGGGTTGAGGAAGAAACTAATAGTGTTTAATTTGACAGTCAAAGCTGACCGATCTGCACATTAATCTGTGAATTCTTTGAGCTACTTAATATGTTAATAATTCTGACGGATAACATGATTAAATGTATTTGAATTTAGAAGCACGTTCTGGTACACATATGAAAATTTGTTTCATTGTGGCTTATATAACTTATTTGAAGAGAATTTTGATAGAAAATGTACTTTTGTGTTCAGATAGTCTTCCTCGGGTGTAGCCCAACGACGTCTTGGTAAGAACTTACTCTAAATATTTGTATTGTTCCGACACCATTTTCCAAGTCGCGTCACTCCTCAGCAGCAACATACATTAGTATGAAATCACTACTAGTCCTAGGTATGGGGAGAAAGTAGTGGAGAGAACTGGTAACGCCGTATAGAGGGGCATAGAGTAAGTGTACCACTTTCCTTTCTGTTGTAAGATTTATGACTTTGTAAACGCTACTTCTCAATCAGTTACCTCCTCAGCTGGTCTCACGAGACTGAGTGAACACCCTTCCAGACCGCCCACGAAGGAGTGTCAGGAATTCAACACTTGACTCTTCTGCATCGCAGATAGACACGCCTATAGTCCTTCTGTGGAGGCGGACCATGGGAAGAAGTAGGTTCAAAAATAATAAGGAACTGAGAATATTAGCCTCTGTTCTCATTATTTGAAGTTGCTAGTCTCATTACAAGGAGAAGTGTAGAGTTGTGGTCAGTGTGGTCAGGTAGGAGGGCGACATGTCAGCAACGTAAGTAACCTAAAAATAGACTAGTTACTAATAAGTAAACAACTTGAGTTTATTTAAGAAGTTTAATGTACATTGTAAGGTCAATAACGGGTCATTTGGTTAAATTTTATCCGATACTAGCCGTTTTCCCATTGCTTCGCCCACCTACGCGTTTGACAAACATATTGCACACATCTCTTCTTTCCCTGTCTCTATGTTCACCTCTTCCTCTGCCTAACTATCAGTTTACCTCAGCTTTCCACCCCCATCAGTTTGTCTCTTCCTTCCACCTGCCCAATACCCCTCTACAACTGCATCTTCATCCTGCCACCTCAAATTTCCCTTCTTCCACCTCTCTCTGCCCATTTCCTTTTCACCCTCTCTCTATCATCTCCTTCCCCTTCTCTCTCATTCCATCTCCTCTTCCCACTTTTCTCTGTCCACCTCATCCTACCGCCTTTCTCACTATCCAACTCTTCCCCCTCCTCACGGCTCAGCTCTGCCCATCTGCACATGTAGTCCTGCGAGAGCCATCAATAATAACAAAACAACGAGCCTATTATGCAGGGCAGCCTACAAGTCAGGGGTTGAAAAATGTCTTATTTTTGCCGGTATCTCCGCTCCTTTCGGAGCTAGAAGGTTCTAATGCCCACAGTGGGGTTTCTAAAATAGTAAGCTGTATGTATATCAAATTTGGACAAAATCATTCCATTGGTTTAGGATGAGATGTTCTACATACAAACATACATACATTAGTATCTAACTAAATAGTAAGCAACCAGTTGCATAAAGGAAATTTAATTCCCTCAGACGGTTGTACCGTTTATGGTGTCTACACTCTGGACCACATGACACTGACCTTTTGCTGTATCATCTTATTATTGACTCTCGCAAATAATGCAACAGATATAACCTAGTGAAGAAGAGCAGTAAGTCGTGAAACTGGTAAGGAAATAAAATTTCTTTTATGCAACTTGTTGTTTATTATTTCGTTGCATACAGCTACAGTTGCTGAGGATGGATAAAATACCACACATGCCTAATTATACGTACACATTATAACGATATGTGTAACGTAATGTGTATATATAAACATACAGTTATAAATGTCCCCGTTCGTAGTCGCTAATTATAACAATATGTTTACTTTTGTGCTGTAACATATAGCTATAGTCAGCCATGGAAATATATTTGCGAACGCCGACCGTGTGCGGCTGTTTCTTATTGGATCGTCTGATCAGTCGAAAGTTGCATTGCAGAGGAGAGTAAATGCCTATTCAAAATGTAATTATTTTTGGATAGCTCAACATGAATTTCCTAAGGGACCGTAGTTTATCATGCATTTACCAGTAGAATATGGCGCGGAGAAAATATTTCGCCGCATACAACTTCCGTCCGATTTCGACGAAAGAATTCGTGACTGTGAACTCTCTATTTGGCAGAAACATAAAAAAATTAAGTAACTTCATGAAGGAGTGAGACATAGATTCTATATTAAATAAATAGTCCATACACCAATTCCATTTAAATCTGAATTTATGGCAATTAATAGATGAACTTACACTGCAATGAAAGATTTAACATGGATGCCGTTTTGACTGGCACTTCTCTTCTCGTAATATAAATAATTCCTTTGACGTTTTCACATACACGTCGTACAATAAATCTACTGCTATGCAGTATTGCACTTGCAGTATTGCACTTTTACTTTACACTAATAGAATATTATTTTTAACGATAATAATACGGCGGCAAGACATGCGCGTCCGACACAAGTTACAAGAGACAAGAGAAAAAATTATTAACTGAGTAACTGTTCCTCTAGAATATATCGTACATCAAAAGAATGTGTAACAGTTTTCATCTTCTGTCCGTTTTTCGCGCCACGGTTTTCAAAGTCAGTAACTCAGTGCCTCTCTGACGGCGCTTCGACAATAAACACGTTACGTCACAGGTCGTTCACCCTTTACATTCTCGCAACATTATTTGCTAACTGTAGCTGTTGCCGAGCGACTGCTCGATTAGTGAATGATTTGAAATGATAAGGCAATCACATAATGTTACAACATCCTGTTTCACATATGTAAGCATTATGGTGCTGGTGGGAAACAATCAGGCAGTTAATTAATAAGCGACAAACCCCAAGAGCTCACACCAATCTACAGTCACAGCCGTGCCACAACGTAACAGCGAAAGTAAGCCTCCGCGACTTTGTGTCCCTTGGACTAATCTGCAGTCCAACACGAGACACGGGGCCAATACATCAGGCGGGCCTTCGGTAGCAGGCGGGAGGCGGGTGGTATTGAAATGACGATGAAAGCCACGAGCGGAGACAATCCCCCCGTGACAGTCGCCCGCAGCCGAGCGTGCACAACCGCCGCTGGAGCGACGAGATGGCGGCCTGACACGCTAAGCGGCGGAGCTCTGCTTCACACGTCACAGCATCTGCTTTCACTTTCATTCACCTCTAACGATTATACGTCAAGAATGACGTTCGGTTCGATATTTACTTTCGATATTTATTGAGGCAGGTAAAATGGTACAGGGTGTTCGCGAAAGACGAGCATTGGATTTTTCTAAAAGGAATCGGGAATTCTACAACTTACTGCTATGTGCGTTAAGGTAGGTAGATAGACATACAATAAATTAAGTAGGTGATGAAACAAACATTATCTGATACCAATTCAAAAGCTAAATTCCAAGGTGAACTGTCTGAACTTTACGACGTAAAAACATGGGTCCGACTTCGGGACCAACTATTCCCCTTATTGTTTAATGTTGTATTATAAAAGTAATTAAGACATAGGAAAAAGAAGTAAGGAATAACCAGTGGCAGACTACGTGAAACTAAGATGCACTTACTATGTTTACTTTCTGCAGACGATCTAGCAGTGAAGAGGCGTGTGAATCCCTTGAAAAACTAAGCAGTAGCAACTAAAAGTGGACTAAAAATTTCTGATGGAAAAAACCAATACATTGAAGGTACTCCTCGCTACCTAGATGGGCAACCCATGTTTACACGGGTTGACAGAATTTCTCAAGTATCCAAGTTTAAGTACCCAGGTAAAATCCGTATTAAATCATGATGCGGTAGCTCAGATGGTAGAGCACTTGCCCGCCAAAGGCAATGGTCCCGAGTTCGATTCTCGGTCGGGCACACAGTTTTAATATGCCAGGAAGTTTCATATCAGCGCACACTCCGCTGCAGAGTGAAAATCTCATTCTGAAAGACCCAATCATTACATTACAAAGAGGCTACAGAATTAAATGAAACAAGTACAATAAAAAATCAATATCTCGGAATGCAAAATTAAAACACTACACCACAGTAGCAAACCTGAAGCGTCATATGCGTCAGAGATTGTAATGACTGGGGTTAGGTCAGTGAACTCATAATAAACAGAAGAAAGGGAAATTCTAAGGATAAATTTTGGCCCGTTTTGTCTTGAGGGAATGTGAACAACACGAAAGTCTAACGAGTTATATTAAAATTCAGAGAAAGTCTCCTACACTTTCAGGAAAAGGAAATTGAAATTTTATGTCCATGTTCTCAGTCTGTCTGCCTTGCCGTCTCAATGAAAGTTAAAAACAACTGGATACTAGAAATTGAGAAAGATCTTCTGCAAATACTCTTTACAAACAAAACTCTACAGGACAGAGGTGCGCTTAAAACTTTAACTAACAAGCCATATTTGGACTCTAAACCAACAGTTACATCCAAGAGAACATGGACAGAAGAACGTAAGAAAACTATATTGAGAAGATGAAAAGATTTTTCGGAGATGAAGGAAGCAAGTACATGAGTGAAGTAAGTTCACTGGCGCTCTGTAGTTGGCCCAGGAAAGGGAAACAAATAAATAAATAAATGACAGTGAAATAATAGTGTGGCAGAGGGATTCTACGGTACACAATTAAATGGAACAGTTGCATTGGAGAAATTCATAGAGATAAGTTTTACAGTTTAGTTCCGATTTTGCTGCAAGTATCAACTCCCATGAACGAGGTATGGGTTAAATGGAAATAGTGCACTCCAGTAAACTTTAAATAAGCATGATGGTCTACAATAGTAAAAGCGACCCGTTAATGTACTCCATTAGTTAATAACTTACGCACAGCGTTCGTTCTATGTGTAATGCAGGTCTTGTGTTGATAACGCACTATTGCTAATAATCAGCATCGAATTACTTCTGTTATTTTGCATGGGAGTGCTTTTAGTATATTTTCTGCACTTGGATGCTGACAGTATCTCCCCGGTGGTAACTACAGCTGGTGTACAAGTGACTACGAACTCCCGGCTACGACAGACAACATAGCAACTAACCGAAACGAAAATGTAAAAGGACGGAGGGGACACGTGACATACAGCTACATAACTAAGCGGAGAGTTCATTTCACGCTCCAATTGCAATGTGACATACACGTGCGTACGCCCGGTGTACGTCTTCGGTACATAATTGACGTTAAAGAAAGGTACCTCGGTGAACTACGTAACAAAACGTACAGCAAGTCTCTTCATTCAGTATTGTGCACGACTGCGCCCAGTTAGTATAGATCGCAGATTTTTGCGTTACCAATTCCGAATTGGAGTGTTTGATTTCATGTCTTGATGCAATTTTTCTCCTTTTAGACTTGCCGTATGGTGTCTGGCTTCTTAATCGTTAAGCATCAATTACAGCAGGTATTACACAAAACGTATGCAGTTACTTAGTACTAACACAGAAATGAGAGTACAATACGTTTTATTATTCAACATTTCAAGGCGGGTTTTGTGTTAGAACGTTTATTCCGTTCTCTTACGTTCATTACATTCCGCAGAGCTTTTCAGTGTATTGTCAGCATGGCTTCCCTTTTCTTGAGTTATACCTCTTCGCGTAAAGTACAATAAAGAAATCTCTACCCGCTTCCTTCTAGGTCTATACCTCCTTTTATCCTAGGAGTACTTCTGCCGCAACTATGCAGATCACATAGCTAACTGTTTTAGTTTATTGTCGCGCTCTACGTTCGAACAGTTTCCACCGAAGCCCATAGCCGCTGAGTCTATCGATTAGAAACAACTGTCATGTTTTCATGTCCATTACATATTTCTAGTACATTACATCATAGTTATGGCAAACAATCCCCTTCAGAGGTAATTATGAAACTCTGTTACTATTTTTGTTACCGTCTTCATGATACGACACATTATTTCATTCAGCTTTAATCTACAATTTATCCTACTCCTTTCACAAAAGGCAGTGTTTGTTTCAATAAAGCAGATAAAAGTTTGTGTTTCTATAAGTCTGATGAATAACATACGCAGTCGACAACTTATTGACAACGCAGTTGTCAATATCACATGCTACACGAGACTCCTTTTTCGGACCGTTGTTAATCATCACTCTGATTCTACAACAGGACTCACAATATGCCCTGAAAACTTTTACAGTGTTGACTTCATCAAGGAATGCGGCGCTACTTACAGTTCAGTTTAAAACGCTTGACATGCGTTAGGAACGCAGTCACAGTGGACGAATAAAATGATCACACGCGCTTTCCCAAAGACAGGAAATACATGTGAGCAAATTAACTCCCAGTTTAATTACAACACTATAAAATCGTATACATACCGTACTTACGTTCTTTTCGTTTTCGTAAGATAGTGCAGGCAGTAGCACGACATGCACAAACCACGATTTCGTCGAATTTGTTTGGTTTTAAGTGCATAAGATAACAGGGTGAGAGTTTCTGATTGTAAATATGGTACTAGGTGGCCTGAGCGATGTATCACGGCAAAAATGCATTTCACTTCTCTCCTTCCACCGTCAACGGCTAGATGAATACCGATTTCCGTCCATGCAGCTTCGTGAATGGTTCCGTCAGAATCAGGGAGCCAACGATGACTTCTTGAAAACTTTAATAAGATCTGATGGAGCTGACCTAACACTTGAGGGTATCTTCAATATGTCAACGGCCACTATTCGTGAGAAAACAATTCGCACGACACCCGCGATCGTGCATATCAGGTCCACTTCGGCATCGACGAACGGGCAGGATTAATTTTTGCGTCCCTACTTGTAGCCTTATAGCCGAACCGGAGCACTGAATATAGGTACCACATATTTCTCACAAAACATGGCCTATAGCATAAGATGTTCGACTCCACCTTTGGCGAAGGTTGTAGTTCCAACAAGATGGTATACTGTCACACTATGGAAGAAATGAGCTGCAGTGTTTAAGCAGAGCCTTTCCCGGAAAACGGGTCGATCGTGGAGGCGCCCTTTTATAGCTTCACCTTCACCTTAGCTAAATCCCACGATTTCTTTTACGTGGACGCTTTAAAGAACACTCCTGCTAAGAATGTGGATGAACTGGTAGCGCATTTCCATGATAATCGGTTATTTGAGAATGTACCTATTGCGTGGAGAGTTTGAAGCAGCATCTTCCTAACGAATCACTATGTGTTCGAATGTACAAGGAGGTCGCTTTGAGCATGTGTCCTGAAGACTGTCTATATTTTGTGAAAGACATCCTGTCATTGATTTGAAAATATTACAACTAACTGAAGTTACTCAGTGTAGAACATATCTTTAACATACCTACATTGATATGTTTTGTAGTTAGTTCTATGTTGTGATACGTAATTTATTTTTAGCTGATTATTACTCTGCATAAATATTTTTGAGAAGTGTGATCAATAAGTGTTTCTTAATGTTCAACGTTAAAAACACTGTAGCTGTAGGAGCCATATTGTTTAAGGAAGCGTGAATAAGTCTTTCTACAGATCAAAATTTAAAAAAAAAGTCACAACCAGATGTTTTCTGCACAGCCATAAATGCACCACTAAGTGGACTACACCTGTCAGTATAGACTGAACGTTTTGCATCCATGTGTCCTCACTTCAAAACTGGTCTGCTGCCAAAGGGAAAGTAAATATCAATGGCTTTCTCTAGCCACATGTACTTGTTGGTAGTAACCAATTGAAAAACGTACTACCTGTAATAGCTTTTATTATCTATCTGCAAATTAAGAACACCATCCCCAGTCACTAACTCACTAATAGTAATTTCTTCACTTCTACCCCTTACACCCTGTGTAAATCGTGATTCAGCCGTCCCTACCAATATTGTTTTATGAAAGCCCCAATGTATTTGCCCCTACCGATGTCATTTTATGCAAACCTCAGTGTTATATCTGACCTTCAAAATCCCCGTTCAAACTATTAGTCCTATAGAAAAAGTGAACAGGATCTTCTTGTAGGAAATTTAATGCAGTTGCAGTTTGTACAGGGCTACTTTTTGGCTAGAGGTGGTACTTTTCGAGTTATTCAGGAAAAACGTACGAAAGTGATCTTCAGACGCACCCCAGTCCACACTCGACCCTCACCGATCAGGATTTCTGGTAGGTAGTTCATGGCATTCCGGTCTACGATTGTACAAGTATCTGCAACTGCACAAACTATTTACCACTTTCGACCATTTTTTGGTCTTCATTAACTGACTGTATTACGCCACCTGCTTAGTCTAGGAGTTACAGATTGTTGAACTGACATTTGTTTAAATTTTATCTAACAATTTTGTGAATTTTAACATTAAGAATTACATCGTTGTATTCGTCAGTCCTTATGACTAAGAAACCACTGTGCTTGTAGGTGTTAAGTTTGTCAATGAACTTAGTTTTACCGTAACGTTTACAAAATTCGTTTTTCTCTCGTTACACTCACTGGCACGTTTAAATTAATGTTGAGGAAGTAGCCGACTGTGCTATTGGCCCAGTCAGCAGAGACCAAAAAAGGTCGATATCGGGAGTAGTTCGTGTAGCTGGAAAGTTTTGTGCAGTGATAGGTGGGAGTGCTACGAACAACGTACTAGAAATCGTGACTAGCTAGAGATGAGTGTGGGTATGGAGCTGTCTTTGAAGTTCACATATGTACATTTTTCTTGACTAACTCGAAAACAATGGGCTCCAGCGAAAACGTTCAGTCTCTATTATGATGTCCTGTTTATTTTTTCTGTAGAACTGATCTTTTGCACGTAGCCAGCGAGAGAACATATAAATCTCGCGTAAGATTTTAGAAGCTGGTATAACACTGTAGGCTGCATAAAGCGACATCGGTATGGGAAGCTGAATCGCCCTGTTTAATTTAGCTAAATGTCTCGAAAATGATGCACCGTACGAATAAAGTGTTCTAGGTGAAAAGTTAATACTATTAAACATGTGTCTGTGCTTCATCTAGCCTCCCCCTAAACACCCCTCCACCGTGAACAAGGATTTCTTTGTGTTTTGAAATGGGGAGCCCCTACCCATTTTTATTTCATATTCGGTTGCCAGAAAATACGGACGGTTATTCAAATCATTGTTTTCCATTCGTGGTGGATGGCGCTGTAGTTGACAGATACCAAGTACGTCATTAATACCCGACTCATTTGATTCTACATTTCGTTGAAGACGTAAATTTAAATCTTTGCATACTAACGATTGATATTTATGGTCGAAATTTATTTTACTGGTGCAGATTTGATTGTATGGTTAGCCGTTTCAGTGTCTAGTTAGAAATTACGTTTAGCTTTATCCAGGAACAACGCCATGGAGACAGTAATTTCTTGTTCCCATCGGGATGCTTGATTTCGATGAATCTGTTGTGTCTAGACAAGACAGCCTAGACACAATGAGAGGAAGCCGAAAGGCACGCGCTAAGGTCACGCAGATGGGCGTGAGGTCTGAAACAGGATACGTAATGAATGCTATAAAGAAAAGTACGTAGCTTCGGGAATACTTAACTTTAATCCATCCTTTTGGTACATCTGGAGATTGTGGCGATACAAGTGAAACTCTTTAGATACATGCAATGTTACTAATGGCGCCTTGCTAGGTCGTAGCCATTGACTTAGCTGAAGGCTATTCTAACTATCTGCTCTGCAAATGAGCGAGGCTTCGTCAGTGTGCATCGCTAGCTACGTCGTCCGTACAACTGGGGCGAGTGCTAGTCCGTATCTCGAGACCTGCCTTGAGGTGGCGCTCGGTCTGCGATCACACCGTGGCGACACGCGGGTCCGACATGTACTAATGGACCGCGGCCGATTTAAAACTACCACTAGCAAGTATGGTGTCTGGCGGTGACACCACAGAATCCCCTTGTTCCTCACCATTGTGGTACCTGATTTCGGTGAGTATGCATAAAAGGCGAGCCTCTCACTGTCACTTCTTATTACAATGGCTGTACTTTGTATTCTACCACTAGTCGTGTAGCACGAGAGTTACGGCTGTTGGATGGAAATAGTCACCAAATCAGTCACCCACATGGCGGGGTTCAAGGGTGACCACCGAAATGAAGCATTCCGATAGTTTGGGGACTAACAACAATCAGATCCATAGAGAGCAACAAACTACGATGCCATACAAGTAGCTCATTTGGCAGAAATGTCAGTGTCTAGCAATTTTTTTTTTTTGTTCTTTATAATCACACTGGCAACACTCATAAAAGGTTTGAACACCAGTGTCAGCCGTTAGAACATAAAGGTTTACATTTACCTCGTAAATGTGATGTAGAGTCAAATGCGTCGGTTTTTAATTACAAAAACGGACACGGGTGCTATTTGTCGATTACACCGCCACCTACCATAAATGTGACAAGGAACGGTTTGAGTAAACGGTAAGTATTTTTTGGGGCAGAATATAAATATGCAATAAAAACTGAGGTCTCTCATTGGAGTATAGGAAGTTGGCCCTGCCCATGTAAGAGGAGCGGTTAGGAGGTGGCCAGTTGTAGCACAGACAACACGAACAGTCAGTTTTACCCCTGACGAAGATGACGGAGGTAGTCATCGTAAGCTTGGGATTTTATCCAAATTTGACGCGGCAAGTAAACCGAGAACTTTTTATGCAAGGACTCCGTCGCGAAAGACTTCGTAGTCAAACACGAACAAATATTAATTTCTCACCTAGAACATCTTCTTCGTACGATGCGTCGTTTTCGAGACGTTTAATTTTCTAAGTTAAAACGAACACCCTGTATATATCGTGTATACACACTGATCAGCCAAGACATTATGACCACTGGCCATCGCGACGCTGGATGCCACCTGGTGGCGTTTCGGAACGCGAGCTGTAAGTAAAGTATGTAAGCGGAGCAGACACGGACGGAGGATCACACTAGCAAGATATGGGCTGCAAATGGGGAAATCCACTGAGATAAGGGAGTCTGACAAAGAACAGGTTATTATTAAGCAGAGCCTGTGAACGAGTAACTCGAAAACAGTGAAGAGAGTCGAATGTTCATGTGCTACTGTCGTGAGCATGTGCGGAAAGAAATAGGACAGTGAATCTACCACTAGGTTCTAAACGGTTGAACGTCCATGACTCTTCACGGAATGCCGCGTTTGATGACTTGTCTACCTTGTAAGGTAGGTCAGATGGTGATATGTGGCATCTCTGCCGAAAGAGCTCAATGCAGGTGCACGCAGAAGTGTTTCGGAGCACACAGTTCATCGCACATTGTTGAACGTGGAGTTCTGCTGCAGACGACCACTACGCGTTCACATGTCGACCCAACGAAATAGTCGTTTACGATAGTATTGGGCACGGGATAATCTGAACTCGACTGTTGGTAAATGGAAAGGTGCGGCTCTTCGGATGAGTCATATTGTTGCTGCACTTGGTCGCTGGTCGCTGCACTTGGTCGCGTCAACAGACGCCGTCACTGAGGTGACGAACCAGATAATGGCAGCATTATACACTACTGGCCATTAAAATTGCTACAACACGAAGATGACGTACTACAGACGCGAAATTCAACCGACAGGAAGAAGATGCTGTGATATGCAAATGATTAGCTTTACAGAGCATTCACACAAAGTTGGCGCCGGTGGCGACACCTACAATGTGCTGACATGAGGAAAGTTTCCAACCCATTTCTAATACACAAACAGTAGTTGACCGGCGATGCCTGGTGAAACGTTGTTGTGATGCCTCGTGTAAGGAGGAGAAATGCGTAACATCACGTTTCCGACTTCGATAAGGGTCGGATTGTAGCCTATCGCGATAAAGGTTTATCGTATCGCGACATTGCTGCTCGCGTTGGTAGAGATCAAATGACTGTTAGCAGAATATGGAATCGGTGGGTTCAGGAGGGTAATACGGATCGCCGTGCTCGATCCCAACGGCCTCGAATTACTAGCAGTCAAGATGACAGGCATCTTATCCACATGGCTGTAACGGATCGTGCAGCCACGTCACGATCCCTGAGTCAACAGATGGGGACGTTTGCAAGACAACAACCATCTGCACGAGCAGTTCGACGACGTTTGCTGCAGCTTGAACTATCAGCTCGGAGACCATGGCTGCGGTTACCCTTCACGCTGCATCACAGACAGGAGCGCCTGAAATGATGTACTCAACGACGAACCTGGGTGCACGAATGGCAAAACGTCATTTTTTCGGATGAATCCAGGTACTGTTTACAGCATCATGATGGTGGCATCCGTGTTTGGCGACATGCGGTGAGCGCACATTGGAAGCGTGTATTCGTCATCGCCATATTGGAGTATCACCCGGCGTGATGGTATGGGGTGCCACTGGTTACACGACTCGAACACCTCCTGTTCGCATTGACGGCACTTTGAACAGTGGACGTTACATTTCAGATGTGTTACGACCCGTGGCTCTACCCTTCATTGATCCCCGCGAAACACTACATTTCAGCAGGATAATGAACGACCGCATGTTGCAAGTCCTGTACGGACTTTTCTGGATACAGAAAATGTTCGACTGCTGCGCTGGCCAGTACATTCTCCAGATCTCTCACCAATTGAAAACGTCTGGTCAACGGTGGCCGAGGAACTGGCTCGTCACAATACTCTAGTCACTACTCTTGATGAACTGTGGTATGGTGTTGAAGCTACATGGGAAGCTGTACCTGTACACGCCGTCCAAGCTCTGTTTGACTCAATTCCCAGGCGTATCAAGGCTGTTATTGCGGCCAGAGGTGGTTTTCTGGGTTCTGATTGCTTGAAAATATAATCACATGTCAGTTCTATATAATATATTTGTCCAATGAATACCCGTTTATCATCTGCATTTCTTCTTGGTGTAGCATTTTTAATGGCCAGTAGTGTACTAAGGGAGACGTTCTCCTGCGCTTTCATGGTGGCTGACGTAGTAATTGAAGACACGCTGACAGTTGTCAACCACCAGCATCCCTTCACGCCTGATGTCTTCCTCGACAGTGGTGTCATCTCTAAACGTCTGCAGAACAGCACAGTTGTCCGTGTTTCGGACCCAGAACCGAGCTATAGTGGTTTGGAGAGCATTGAAATGGGCTCACGTTGATGCCTCGGCGGCCAGATTCACCTGATGTAGGTTCTTTGTAACCATTTGTATCGCTATCGGGCGCCATCACCGTGTATGTAAATCAGCGTCCTGCTGTCTACGCTCATTACATGACCCGTGCATAGACATCTAATGCCACATACCTCCATAAACCTACCAGCAAGCCATCGGATCACTGACACGCAGAATAAGTGATGTATTTCGTTCCAAAGACGGACAAACAGGGTGTTAAGTTGTTGGTCATAATGTTTTGGATCGTCAGCGTGTACAGCTTGAATTACCTATAACTCGCACCGCAAATATTGCGGAAGTGGAAAGTGCTATTGATGTGCGGTTTTCACAGAATGGATTGGTAGTCAGGGGCATTATTGTTAGCCAATAAAAATATTGTAATAATACTTAGGAATTGTATTTTTTGTGCAAAAATTGACTTTTTTAAATGGAACAATGTCTATTTGATATTATCAAATTAAAAGTAGAGTAAATACGAATTTCAGTGTGTTTGTTGCAGGATTCTAGTGAGAATAGTTTACGAGATATAGTATTTTGGGAAGTTCCCATACAGACACTTCTATGCGTCATTCAACATATATAGCGAGGAACAATTTTGTTATGTTTGCTTATAGTGTGCCTTCGTATTCCCCGAGTGAAATGCTACTTGTTGGTCAGTTAGCTTGTGACAGTCCAAGCAGACGGTCGTGAGTGGACTATGGGGTTTACCAATGCAGAAAAAGCCCACGTGCTCATGGTGTATGGAGAGATTAGGAAGAATATAAATCGTTCTTGTATGGTATAAGCTACAAGATATCTCAATAGACGACAATCATCTGGGGAAGTATTTACCAAAGTCATCAGCCACTTACGTGAAAGTGATAGTGTAACATCAAGACAGCGTAACAGAAGGGAACGAGTGACGACAGAAGATACGGAAATTAATGTTGTTGCTGCGGTTGCAGTTGATCCACAATTTAGCCCCCGCACGAGGAATCGACATTAGTCAGGCAAGTGTCCTATTCATTCTCCGTCGATATTGTGGGTGTTGCACAATTCATGTTACATACTTCTAAAGGTCGTAGAAGGGACTTAGTACATTAAGTTTTACACAGGAACTCATGTTTGGAAACGTCACCCAATCACCCTACATAGCGTCAATATTATTGGAGCCGGCGCCTGTAAATGTGTATATACACGGGATGATTCCGTGATGATGTTACAGACTTCATATGATGATGGTGAATGACAAATGTATCAAGTTCAGGTAAGGGTCTCATAAACGGAAACGAATGAGTTGAATAGTATAAGTGGAAACCTTTCCAATATGACAGTGTAATACATGTACTACTACTGTTGTTAATAAGCTTGTAGGATAGGAAAGTGTTAGAGATGGCATATGGACCGAAACAAGAACAGATGTCTAGTTTACATGGGCTCTAAAATGCATACCTTACGATCTATGAACTCTTCAGTAGACGAGATATGTTTCACAGTTGCGAAGATGAACAATTGCTCATAGCTCCTCAGCGATGCTTTCCAGTGCCCATGTTTACTGGACTTTTTTCCGTATTTTGGTCCATACTACTACCTCTGAAAGTTGCCTTCCCTGCAACTTAACAAACAACAGTAAAAGTACATGAACCCCACTGCCAGAGATACCAGAAAGGTTATCGCTTATAACTTTCGATTTGTTCGTTTCCGGTATAGGAACTCTCACCTCAAATTAATACATTCGTTCTTCTCCATCACCCTATAAAGTTTCTAATATCATCACGGAATCAACCAATATATACAGAAATTAATAGACGCCGGAGCCTATAATACTGACGCTCTGCAGCGTCGTTGGATGACGTTTCCGGAAATGCGTTCCTATGTAAAATTTGACTGCTAAGTTACCTCTTCAACCCCCTGAAGTATGTAACATATATTCTGAAACACCCTGTAGGTTCCACCCCTATCACATCTCTATCAGTGAAAAGCTGCATGACAGCGATTATGAGGATCTTGTCAACTTATGTACATGGGCGTTAAGACAGGATACTCCAGCTTTACCACATACCGTTGAGTGACAAAACCATATTTACCAATCATGACCAGGTAAACCGCCGAAACATGCACTATTGGTCTGTTGACAATCACCGTCATCTTTGTCGGGTAGAACGTTAGCGTCCAGAG
The DNA here is from genome assembly GCF_021461395.2 of Schistocerca americana. Classification (NCBI taxonomy): domain Eukaryota; kingdom Metazoa; phylum Arthropoda; class Insecta; order Orthoptera; family Acrididae; genus Schistocerca; species Schistocerca americana. The sequence continues at coordinate 1,064,235,988 of NC_060119.1, forward strand.
ACTGTAAACGTGTGGTGCGAGACAGTGAAGCATCAGCACATAGGGCCGTTTCTCACAGACTGAACACCGAGTGCGTACAAGTATCGAAGCCTCTTAACAGGACATCATCCACTGTTGCTAGAAGACGTTCCGATGCAATTAGGGGGAACCTGTCGTGCCAACGTGATGGCGGTCCAGCCCATAGTGCACGAAGTACTACAGCATGCCTCCATAAATTGTTTCCAAATCGTTGGATCGGACGCAGAGGACCCACATCTTAGCCAGCCCATTTCCAGAATTTGCTGAAAAACACTGTCTACAAAGACATACAAGGTACACTTGATGATATGCAACGACGTGTTACAGCAGACTGCTCGGACATCTCCGCTAAATGCTAATACGTGCGCAGCATTTGTTCAACACCAAATTGGAACTGTGTGCTGCTGCCGGTGGTCGTTTTGAAACCCAATCTGTGATGGTCAGTTGTCTCGTTACTGGTCGGAATTCGCATAAATAGTGTATGCAGTCCTTTAGTGTGTGCTACCACAGTTATTGTACTAGTGTCGGTGTGGGAACTTTTCAAAATACGATATATCGTAAACGAGTCGCACCAGAATCCTGCAAAAAATACCACTGATATTCTGATTTAACATATTTCTTGTTTTTTAATATCAGTAGCCACTTCCCTCTACCCATGAACCATGGACCTTGCCGTTGGAAGGGAGGCTCGCGTGCTTCAGCGATACAGATAGCTGTACCGTAGGTGCAACCACAACAGAGGGGTTTCTGTTGAGAGGCCAGACAAACGTGTGGTTCCTGACGAGGGGCAGCAGACTTTACAGTAGTTGCAGGGGCCACAGACTGATTCATTGATCTGGCCTTGTAACACTAACCAAAACGGCCTTGCGGTGCTGGTACTGCAAACGGCTGAAAGCAAAGAGAAACTAAAGCCGCAATTTTTCCCGAGAACATGCAGCTTTAGTGTATGGTTAAATAATGATGGCGTCCTCTTGGGTAAAATATTCCGGAGGTAAAATAGTCCCTCATTCGGATCTCCAGGTGGTGGCTACTCAGGCGGACGTCGTTATCAGGAGAAGAAAACCGTCGTTCTACGGATAGAAGCGTGGAATGTCAGATCCCTTATTCTGGCAGGTAGGTTAGAAAATTTAAAAGGGGAAATGGATAGGTTAAAGTTAGACATAGTGGGAATTAGTGAAGTTCGGTGGCAGGAGGAAATAGACTTCTGGCTAGGTGACTACAGGGTTATAAATACAAAATCAAATAGGGGTAATGCAGGAGTAGGTTTAATAATGAATAAAAATATAGGAATGCGGGTAAGCTACTACAAACATCATAGTGAAAGAATTATTGTGGCCAAGATATATACGAAGCCCACGCCTACCACAGTAGTAAAAGTTTATATCCCAACTAGCTCAGCAGATGGCGAAGAGATTGATGAAATGTATGATGAGACAAAAAAAAATTATTCAGATAGTGAAGGGAGACGAAACTTTAATAGTCATTGGTTACTGGAATTCGATAGTAGGAAAAGGAAGAGAAGGAAACGTAGTAGGTGAATATGGAATGGGGGTAAGGAATGAAAGAGGAAGCCACCTGGTAGAATTTTGCACAGAGCATAAAACTTAATCATAGCCAACACTTGGTTCAAGAATCATAAAAGAAGATTGTATACATTGAAGAATCCTGGATGTACTATAAGGTATCAGACAGATTATATAATGGTAAGACACAGATTTAGGAACCATGTTTTAAATTGTAAGACACTTCCAGAGGCAGATGTGGACTCTGACCACAATCTATTGGTTAAGAACTGTAGATTAAAACTGAAGAAACTACAAAAATATGGGAATTTAAGGGGATGGAACCTGGATAAACTGACAGAACCAGAGGTTGTCAAGTAGGTAAAGAAACGTGGGCTAGGAGAAATCCTTGGGTAACAGAGGAGATATTGAATTTAATTGATGAAAGGAAGAAATATAAAAATGCAGTAAAAGAAGCAGGCAAAAAGGAATGCAAACGTTTAAAAAATGACATCGACAGGATGTGCAAAATGGCTAAGCAGGAATGGGTAGAGGACAAATGTACGGATGTAGAGGCATATCTCGTTAGGGGTAAGATAGATACTGCCAACAGGAAAATTAAAGAGACCTTCGGAGAAAAGGGAACCACTTGCATTAATATCAAGAGCTCAGATTGAAACCCAGTTCTGAGCTAAGAAGGGAAAGGAGAGGGGTGGAAGGAGTATATAGAGGGTCTATACAAGGGCAGTGTACATGAGAGCAATTATATGGAAATGGAAGAGGATGTAGAGGAAGATGAAATCGGAGATATGATAGTGGTGAAGAGTTTGACAGAGCACTGAAAGACCTAACACGAAACAAGGTCCTGGGAGTAGACAACATTCCATTAGAACTACAGATAGCCATGGGAGAGCCAGCCCTCACAAAACTCTACCATCTGGTGAGCAAGATGTACGAGACAGGCGAAATACCCTCATACTTCAAGATGAATATAATAATTCCAATTCCAAAGTAAGCAAGTGTTGACAGATGTGAAAATTACCGAACTATCAGTTGAATAAGTCACGGCTGGAAAATAGTAACAAGAATCCTATAAAGACGAATGAAGAAACTGGTAGAGGCCGACCTCGGGGAAGGTCAGTTTGGATTCCGTAGAAATGTTGGAACTCGCGAGGCCATACTGACCCTACCACTTGTCTTACAAAAATAGATGAAAGAAAGGCAAACCTACGTTTCTAGCTTTTATAGACTTGGAGAAAGCTTCTGACAGTGTTGACTGGAATATTCTCTTTCAATTTCTGAAGGTGGCAGGGCTAAAATACAGTGAGGGAAGGGCTATTTACAATTTGTACAGAAACCAGATGCCAATTATAAGAGTCGAGGTGCATGAAAGGGAATCAGTGGTTGGGCAGGGAGTGAGACAGGGTTGTGTTATTCCATCTGTATATTGAGCAAGCAGTAACGAAACTCAAGAAAAATTCGGAGTATTAATTAAAAACCATGGAGAAGAAATAAAAACTTTGATGTTAGCCGATGACGTTGTTATCCTGTCAGAGACAGCAAAGGACCTGGAAGAGCAGCTGAACGGAATGGACAGTGTCTTGAAGGGAGGATATAAGATCAACATCATCAAAAGCAAAACGAGGATAATGGAATGCAGTCGAATTAAATCGGGTGATGCTGAGGGAATTAGATTAGGAAATGAGGCACTTAAAATAGCAAACGAATTTTGCTGTTTGGGGAGCAAAACAACTGATTATGGTCCAAGTAGAAAGGATATAAAATGTAGACTGGCAATGCCAAGGAAAGCGTTTTAACCATGTATGGAAGTGAAACGTGGACGATAAATAGCTTAGACAGGGAGAGAATAGAAGCTTTCGAAAAGTGGTGCTACAGAAGAATGCTGAAGATTAGATGTGTAGATCACATAAGTAATGAAGAGGTGTTGAATAGAACTGGGGAGAAGAGAAGTTTGTGGCACAACTTGACTAGAAGAACCGATCGGTAGGTAGGATGTGTTCTGAAGCATAAATAGATCACCAATTTAGTACTGGAGAGCAGCGTGGAGGGTAAAAATCGTAGAGGGAGACCAAGAGATGAATACACTAAAAAGATTCAGAAGGATGTAGGTTGCAGTACGTAATGGCAGATGAAGAAGCGCGCACAGGATACAGTAGCATGGAGAGCTGCATCAAATCAGTCTCTGGTCTGAAGACCACAACAGCAATAAGAGGCATTGCTCCAATTAATTATTAAGGGGATGCCACACCCTTGCGGATGATGGCGGCTGTTGAGGACTCCAGTCCTTCCCAGCCTGGGGCTGGTTACTGCTGTCGGGATGTCATTTATTTCATTGGGAGTCCTGCCTACTTAGGTTGATAGTTTTGTATTTTCTCATGCCGTTTTGGTGTCAAATTTTGCCTAAATGTAATTGGTGGAATTCCTCATCCCAGTATTCACTTTACAACTAGGTTCAAACGGCTCTGAGCACTATGGGACTTAACATCGGAGGTCATCAGTCCCCTAGAACGTAGAACTACTTAAACCTAAGTAACCTAAGGACATCATACACATCCATGCCAGAGGCAGGATTCGAACCTGCGACCGTAGCGGTCGCGCGGTTCCAGACTGAAGCACCTAGAACCGTTCTGCAACTCCTCCCAGCTAGACTGTATTTTTCTTCTGAAACAAACTAATTCGTAATTATCACGAAGTAATGTGTGCTATATATGGTTTTAGATTTCCAGAAGGATTTTGACATAATTTCTCACAAGCGACTTGTAATCGAACTACTTCCCTATGGAGTATCGCCTCAGTTGTGCGACTAGATTGGTGAGTTCCTGTTAAAAGGTCACAGTTCGTAGTAATTTATGGAAGTCATTGAGTAAAACAGAAGTTCCCCGAGAAATGTTACAGGCCCTCTGCTCTTCCTAGTCTACGTAAACGACATGGGAGACAATCTGAGCAGCCATATTAGATTGTTTGGAGATGATGCTGTCATTTCCCGTGATCATTTACCGTCTTGTAAAGTCTTCTGACGATCAAAATCAATTGAAAATTGATTTAAATACGGTATCTGTATGGTGCGAAAAGTGACAACTGAAAAGTGTGAAATCATCCATGAGAATACTAAAAGAAATCCGCAAAATTTCACTTATATGACAAATCACTCAAATCTAAAGGCTGTAATTAGAACAACATACTTCGAGATTACAGTCACAGATAACTTAAGTTGGAACAATCATATAGCTAACGTTGTGGGAAAAGGAAACCAAAGATTGCGCTTTTTTGGCCGAACACCTAGATAGTGCAGTAGGTCTACTAAAGAGATTGTTTATGCCACGCTTGTCCACCCTCTTCTGCAGTATTAATATGAAATGTGGGACATCAGAGATGACTGACGAAGGAGATCGGAAAAGCTCAAAGAAAGGGGAGCTCGTTTTGTGTTATCGCGAAATAGTGGAGACATCTACATCTGCGCGATTACTCTGCTATTCACAATAAAATGCCTGGGAGAGGCTTCAATGAACCACCTCCAAGCTGTCTATCTACCATTCCACCCTCGAACGGCACGCGGGAAAATCGAGCACTCAAAATTTTCCGTGCGAGTCCTGATTTCTCTTATTTTATAGTGATGAACATTTCTCCCTATGTAGGTGGGTGCCAACAGAATGCTTTCGCAATCGGAGGAGAAAACTGGTGACTGAAATTTCAAGAGAAGATCACGTCGCAATGAAAAACTCCTTTGTTTTAAAGATTGCCACTCCAATTCACGTATCTTATCTGTGACACCATCTTTCCTGTTTCGCGATTATACAAAACGATCGGCCCTTCTTTGTCGATGTCATCCGTCAGTCCCACCTGATGCGGATCCCACACCGCACAGCCATACTCCAGAATAGGGCGGACAAGCGTGGTGTAAGCAGTCTCTTTAGTAGACCTGTTTGCACCTTCTAAGTGTTCTGCCAATGACTCGCAGTCTTTGGTTTGCTCTACCCACAATATTATCTATTTGATCGATCCTATTTAGGTTATTTTTAATTGTAATCCCTAAGTATTTAGTTGAATTTACAGCCTCCAGATTTGTGTGACTTATCGCGTAATTGAAATTTAGCTGATTTCTTTTAGTACTCATGCGAATAACTTCACACTTTTCCTTATTCTGGGTCAACTGCCACATTTCACACCAAAAAAGATATCTTTTCTAAATCATTTTGCAAGGTATTTTGATCATCTGATGACTTTACAAGACGGTAAATGACAGCATCGTCTGCGAACAATCTAAGACGGCTATTCAGATTGACTCCTATGTCGTTAATGTAGATCAGGAACATGAGAGGGCCTATAACACTTCCTTGGGGAACGACGGATATTACTTCAGTTTTACTCAATTACTTTCTGTCTATTACTACGAACTGTGACCTTCCTGACAGGAAATCACGAATCCAGTCGCACAACTGAGGCGATACTCCGTAGGCACGCAGTTTGGTTAGAAGACTCTAGTGAGGAACGGTGTCAAAAGCCTTCAGGAAATCTAAAAATATGGAATCAATTTGACATCCCCTGTTGATAGCACTCATTACTTCATGAGTGTAAAGAGCTAGTTATGTTTCATAAGAGCGATATTTTCTGTAACCGTGCTGACTATGTGCCAATAAATCGTTTTCTTCGATGTACTTCATAATGTTCGAATACAGTATACGTTCCAAAACCCTACTGCAAATCGACGTTAGTGACGTAGGCCTGTAATTCAGCGGATTACTCCTACTGACTGTGGTGTCACCGCCAGACACCACACTTGCTAGGTGGTAGCCTTTAAATCGTCCGCGGTCCGTTAGTATACGTCGGACCCGCGTCTCGCCACTATCAGTGATTGCAGACTGAGCGCCGCCACACGGCAGGTCTAGAGAGACTTCCTAGTACTCTCCCCAGTTGCACAACCGACTTTGCTAGCGATGGTTCACTGACAAAATACGCCCTCATTTGCCGAGACGATAGTTTAACGTAGCCTTCAGCTACGTCATTTGCTACGACCTAGCAAGGCGCCATTATCAGTTACCATTGATATTGTGAATCCTGTACAGGCCAGACCGACGTTCATCATTAATGGATTAAAATTAAGTGTTCCACCAGCTACGTCCGTTTTTCTAAATTCTAATTTTCTTGCCCTGTTCCAGACCTCACGCCAGCCTGCGTGAGCTAAAGCGCGTGCCTTTCGGCCTCCTCTAGTAACCCCGTGTTGGCTCTCCTGCCAACCACAACACTGACCTTTTTCGGTATTGGTGTTTCTTGAGCAATTTTGCAGTCTTTAGGTACAGATGTTTCTGTGAGCGAGTGATTGTGCCACGGATGTGATATTCAAGAACTCTGAATACAGAACATTTCATTCTGCGAATGGACCTAGTAAGATGATAGATGCAGCACACGCTACGATAACAGTAAATTACAGACATTCACCAAATACTGGCTCTATCGGTTTCTGCTGAAATCAAGAGGCACCATCCAGATGGTCATGAATTTCGGGGCGTACGTGCCAGCAGATACCTCCGAGGTATCACATTTCACCGAGTTCCGCACGGAAACGTCGATGCTGGGGGTGTCTTGCGTGAGAGACCGCAGTTACAGACACAAACTTCCTGTGGGATTTCAGCTCTCTGAGGCGATCGGAACAGCTGCTGCCGTCTGCTGTAAACTACGGGCACAGTATGGTCTCTACACCATTAAGAGATAGCAACTGCAAACGACACTCTGCTGCAGCAATAACGGGGAATTAAATACGTTTCTAGAATTTAGCTTACTATCGGAACGTACAAAAACAAGTGGAAAACGGCAGAAGAAAAGATTTCAATCACATAATTTTTTCTGTATGTTTTATAAAGTATTCTAGGAAGAGCACAGGAATAAGTGGTCTCTGGTTTGGAGGAACACAGGGTGCAGAATTTCGTACAAACAGTTGCCCTTCTGGCAGCAGAAACGGCTCCAACTCCGGTGGGCATTGACCCAAATTGAACGTGGATGACAGATATAGGCACTTCATTTCTATATCTACATCTACAGCTACATACTGTGCAAGCCATCGTAGGGTAACAGTCATTTCCTTTTGTGTTCCACTCACAAATAGAGGGAGGCAAAAACGACTGTCTGCCATGCCTCCGTACATCTCTCTAATCTTTACGCAAAATGTATGTTGGTAGCAGTAAAATCCCTCTGCAGTCATCCTCAAATGCCGGTCCTCATAGTGCTCCTTGAAAAGGACGTCGTCTTCTTTCCAGTGACCCCTATCTAAATTTCCGAAGGATCTCCGTAATACTTGCGTGTTGCTCTTACCAACAGGTAATAAAGGTTGCAGCCCGCCTCTCAACTGCTTCGGCATCTTACTTTAATCCTACCTACTCAAGAGTAGGTCGCACTAGCGTCCTGTAAGCGATCTCTTTTACATATGAGCCACATTTTCGTACAGTTCTCCATTTTTCGCCTCCCCTACCATAGCCCTTATATGCTCATTCCATTTCATATTGCTTAGCAACGCTACGCCTGGATGAGTAATCGACGTGAATGTGTTAAGCAGCACATTGCTAATACTGTAATCGAACATTTTTCATTTGTTTTTCCTACTCAGCTGCATGAAAATACGCTTTTCTACTTTTAGAGCTGGCTGCCTTTTGTCACACCAACCAGAAATTAGGTCAAAGTCATCTTCTGTCCTCCTGCAGTCATTCAACGACGATACTGTCCCATTCACCACAGCATCATCAGCGAATAGCCACAGGCTGCTGCTGACCCTGTCCGCCAGATCGTTTATGTAAGAAGGTTGGAACTTTAATAGTGGCAACTATTTATTTACAGCTTGTGCAAAATAGATACATGTTTTAAAGTTTTACTGACCTTCAAAGCAGTCACCAACATTGTTTATAACCCGGTGCCAGGGATGTGGAAGTCGTAGGATACTCTTAGCAGGGCCAGATGTGTTGACAGTTCGAGCGGCGCGGTCTATTGCCCGATGAATTCGTAGCAGTTGTGAAGCGAATGTCGAGAAGTGTTTCCTTCAGTTTAGAAATCGAGTTGAACTCCCGAGGGCTTAAGTCAGGAGAGTGCAGTAGGTGGTATAGCACTTAGCAGCCCCGTCAGTCAAACAAATCAGTTCAAAAATGGCTCTGAGCACTATGGGACTTAACATCTATGGTCATCAGTCCCCTAGAACTTAGAACTACTTAAACCTAACGAACCTAAGGACATCACACAACACCCAACCATCACGAGGCAGAGAAAATCCCTGACCCCGCCGGGAATCGAACCCGGGAACCCGGGCGTGGGAAGCGAGGACGCTACCGCACGAGCACGAGATGCGGGCAAACAAACAAATCAGTAATAACTAATTGGTATCCCCAAGGGTCTCTGTGGATCCACGTCCGAAACTACTCACAATCCAAGCTCAAATCCAACAAAAATGTCTCATAAGCAATATATCCATATAACTCGCCTGTAACGCTCCTTCGTCTGCCTTCTACATGGCGGCTCACATTCTCGTGTTTTGACAACGAGGTCTCCACAATCTAGACTATGTTACGTTGGTAAAACTAACTGGGCATCGCATTACTTATCATAACACGGGCTTCTCACAAGCAAACGACATCCAAATGCTGTTTCTGAAAGAGAAACTCGCTGCAAGTGTAGAGAATGCAGATGGCTTTACGCCTTCCTAGTTTGTGCGGTTAAGTTGAAACGCTGATCAGTTCCACATACAACTACCTAGCACACCTCGTGCCAGTTCATCATTTGTCGTTCAGTGTATGCCGTCTCCATGGTGTTGCAATTTTATTGGTCAACAATGTTGTTGTGTACTTAGATTCTGTACATGTGTGACACCCTGAATCTATATCCACAGATACACTTTCACACGCCACTGTACAGTGGAGGCTACGGTTCCGTTGCAACTACAGTAACAATCCACTACCACACCAATATAAAATTATGGGTCCGCCTTAATGCAAAACACCTTTATTTTCATTATTTTATTTTTTTCCGCGAATCAGTTTCAGCGGCAGTACCGCCATCAAAAGTAGGGTTTTTCCTTTTTATTAAACATGTAAAAACAGCTTCGATACAAAACATTATAAAACAACGTTTGGTCTAAAATGTGTTCTGTGAATAGTGTCGTAGTGCCTTATTTGAGGTACTGCAAGGTTTTTATTTGTTGTCGCTATTTGTGGCATATTTCCTGTGTCTTTGTTTCTGTTTCTTCGGCATACAGCTTGTCAGTGGCTGTTATTAACAAATATGGGAAAGGAAACTCATGACAGCGTTATATTAACGGGAATTGCCGTAGTGTCGAGGATACATTTTTGTGTGCACTAAGCCAAAACTGTGTCCACAAAGCTACCGCAGTTCCCATTAGTATAACACTGACGTATGTGAGTTTATGTCTTCATATTTGTTAATTACAGCCCCTCATATAGTTGCAGATGACATGCTGTATGCCGAATAAACGGTAACAAAAACACAGAAAATATGCCGGAAATAATTGTAACTACCATAAAACCTACGAAGTCACTCAAAGTAAATAAGGTATTACGACACTATTCACGGAGTACAATGTTTGGAAACAGACAGTGCATATGTAACTATGTTTTATAATGTTTATAACGAGGCTATTTTTGAGTGTTTTACGACAGAGAAAAAACCACTGGTGATGGTGATACCGTCACTGAAACTAATCCGGGAAATAAAATAATAATAAAAACCAAAATTTTTTTACATTGTCTTTATGTAAACATGGACTAATGGAAGAGTTTAAAGATAAAACGATTGTTAACTCACTGCAATATTAGGTTTGTGAATAGACCAAAGGGAAGATATTGGCTTGTGCATTCTGACGAAGGCTGGTCTCTGTTTTCTTACTTATCACTGCTCAGCGATATGCACGATGAAGAGTCAATCTTGAATAATAGTTCTTTAAATATATCGATCGTTAGATTAATGTCGTTTTTCCGAAGCTTTCCACTCGCTCACCCAAAGCCTCTTTATTACACCATTGCTTGGAAAGGTTTATATCGACCTGTAAGGATCCTACCATCGAGCTGTCCAGTAGTTTCGACGTCTTCCAGTTGTTGGCTTGATAAATGCGCCAAAAACTGAAACAGTACTCTAGAGTATGTCGCATTGTGTATTCCATCCGAGATAAAATCCAACATCGGCGAACTGCTATAAAATTCGCTCTATCCTTACATTTTCTTTTGAAATAAGTGTGTATAATCCTTCGTGGCTCTCTTTGGCTGTAAATACTATTATTGACAACACCCAGTACTGCAGTTTCAGCCGTGTGGACATTATCAAGAGCAGCACTGCAAAATTAACTTAATATTGATCACAAGCGCGACACTGAAATAGTGGATATTATGAGTAAATAGTTTTTTTTTCAGTCAAACGGGGTGACCCATTATCCTTTAAAAATGTGTGCAGCAGTCTGTGTTTTCGCATCATTCCGCGAGTGGACCCCACAAATCAAAATGTTGACGTACTTGTTCAAATGTGTGTAAAATCTTATGGGACTAAGCTGCTAAGGTCATCAGTCCCTAAACTTACATACCGCTTAACCTAAATTATCCTAAGGTCAAACACACACACCCATGCCCGAGAGAGGACCCGAACCTCCGCCTGGACCAGCCGCACAGTCCATGACTGTAGCGCCCAAGACCGCTCGGCTTATCCCGCGCGGCTGACGTACTTGCTACGTATTAATTTAGATGACTGTCGATGTGTTACAATTGTTATCACAGGTCTTCTACACTTTTCAGGTTTGAAGTAGGTATATCAGACTTCATGTATCAAGTCGAACGTTACTGTCGATCAGTAATACCAGACAGAAATAATTCCTAGCCACTTTGAGAAGCATTGATTACCTTTGTCATTTTAATAATGTCATTGTTGCTAACCTCATTTATTTGATGCGCTATAGTAAAGAGCTCACGTCTTGCAGGCACTGATGATGCATAATGTTTTCACGAGTACGTAACGGGATTATTCAGGCTTCTTGGTACAATATTTCGAAAACCCAGCTCTTTTGGAACATGAGGTATTATCTTGACTAGAGCTAGTTGTCGTCGAACTACTGTGCCAACATGACACAAGAATACGCCTTTCTACCCTCTCGAATGTAACGGAACCATTGGAAATATTGGGTCTGTTTGCAGCAAAAAGACCTAATATGATGTAGCACGCATAATGGAGATGGCGTCACGTTAGAATAATTAGGTTCGTACATAAGTTCGTAGCGTTTTTGTTTTGCATGTTGGTATTCTGATTCCTATTGGATTATTTATCGACTGTCATTTTTTATTTGTTGTTCAATGTTGCTGTTCGAGTTTACACATTGTCGTTTGTTATTTGGAGATAGTGTATGGAGCTATGGACGGTAGAAATGGAGTGCCAAGAAGAGAAATCGGAACGTTTCCGACGTATTCTTCTGTTTGAGTTCAGTAGCGGGGCGGCAGCAGCGGATGCAGACAGAAACATTTGCACCGTGTATAGGAATAATGCTATCGGACAGAGCACGGCAAGAAAATGGTTTGGTTTCCTCGTTTTAAGGGTAGACAAATTTGACATTAGTGCCTCTCCACTTTCAGGGAGACCTTCAGGCTTTGACGAAGATCGCATTAATCCACAATGTTTCACGTCAGCATACTAGAAATCTGACAGATGTGATGAATTGTAATAATTCCACCACGATGTGCCACTAACATGCAATGTGGAAGATTCAAAAATCGGGTATCTGTGACCAGTATGCTCTGTGCCATCATAAGAAAAATCAGCGCGTGGTCGAATGTGCATCTCTGCTTTTCGTCATCAGTTGGCTTGTTAACAACACCGATAATTTCTATCCTGTGTTGTTGTTGGTGACGAGAAATGATGCCTTTATGCTAACACAAGGAAAAGAAAGGAATGACTGAGCCCAAACGAAACAAACTCCCCATACAAAGACCTGTACGCATCCTCAAAGGTAATGTCACGTGTACGGCGAACCAGCGACGGTGTGATGCACTACGAGTGTGTGTGTGTGTGTGTGTGTGTGTGTGTGTGTGTGTGTGTTTTTTGGGGCTTATGGGCGCTCAACATCGAGGCCATCAGCGCCCTGACACACATTAAAAGGAACGAATGTGGAGAGACCTAATAAAACTGATAAACACACTCAAAGAAAGAAGGAAAAGAAGGAAAATACTACATAAGAAAGTAAAACCGAAGGAAAGGGAAAACATAGCAACAAGAATGCAACACAAAATTATCATTGGCTGGCCACTTACATAAAATATGGGCGAGATCGTCACACAGTGAGCAAATTAAAATCCTCTTCCTGAAATCTTTGTAAAAACATTTGACATGGCACAGAACTTTAAAACTTTAACCACATTCGTCCGAGTGTTGCCTAAAAGAGATGGCAGGTCCGCTGGCAAGTCAGCCGCGGGCCGCTGGTCAGAAAATAAAACACAATCCAATAAAACGTGGCGCACAGTGACCTGAACGCCACAAGCACCACACATTGGAGGATGCGCTACGAAATCCTTTCCTGAGGTGTAACAAAAACTTGACATTTATTGTTAAGAACAGAGACATTTTGAAGACACAGTCCGAGAACAGCGACAAGGAACTGCGTGAAGTGATGCTGTCAACGATAACGCGGGCCCGTGTTCTGCTGCTCTGACAGGAAGCACTGTACAGGAGCTGGGTTGGGATGTTATTCCGCCCCCACCTTATTCACCTGGTCCCGCGCGCTCAGGTTTTCACCTTTTCCGCTCTCTATCGAAAGACCTGCAAGGAACATCTTTTCTGGATGGGAATGCGCTCAGATCTCCGCTCGACGAGTTTTTTCACCTCAGAATCACGTGATATCTACAGCCGCGGAAACCTAGCGTTGGGCCGGCCGGAGTGGCAGAGCGGTTCTAGGCGCCACAATCTGGAACCACGCAACCACTACGGTCGCAGATTCGAATCCAACCTGGGGCGTGGATGTGTGTGATGTCCTTAGGTTAGTTAGGTTTAAGTAGTTCTAAGTTCTAGAGGACTGATGACCTCAGATGTTAAGTCCCATAGTGCTCAGAGCCATTTGAACCCCAGCGTTGGTAGAATGTTGTACACTACTCGCCATTAAAATCGCTACACCAAGAAAAAATGCCGATGATAAACGGGTATTCATTGGACAAATATACTACAACTGACAAATGATTACATTTTCACGCAATTTGGGTGCATAGATCGTGAGAAATCAGTACCCAAAACAACCGCCTCTGGCCTTAATAACGGCCTTGATACGCCTGGGGATTGAGTCAAACAGAGCCTGGATGGCGTGTACAGGTACAGCTGCCCATGCAGCTTCAACACGATACTACAGTTCATCAAGAGTAGTGACTGGCTTATTGTGACGAACCAGTTGATCGGCCACCATTGACCAGACGTTTTCAATTAGTGAGAGATCTGAAGAATGTACTGGCCAGCGCAGCAGTCGAACATTTTATGTATCCAGAAAGGCCCGAACAGGACTTGCAACATGCGGTCGTGCATTATCCTGCTGAAATGTAGAGTTTCTCAGGGATCAATGAAGGATAGAGCCACGGGTCGTAACACATCTGAAATGTAACGTCCACTGTTCAAAGTGCCGTCAATGCGAACATGAGGTGACCGAGACGTGTAACCAATGGCACCCCATACCATCACGCCGGGTGATACGTCAGTATGGCGATGACGAATACACGCTTCCAATATGCGTTCATCGCGATGCCGCCAAACACGGATGCGACCATCATGATACTGTAAACAGAATCTGGACTCATCCGAAAAAATGACGTCTTACCATTCGTGCATCCAGATTCTTCGTTGAGTACACCATCGCAGACGCTGCTATCTGTGATGCAGCGTGAAGGGTAACCGCAGCCATGGTCTCCGAGCTAATAGTCCATGCTCCTGGAAACGTCGTCGAACTGTTCGTGCAGATGGTTGTTGTCTTTCAAACGTCCCCACCTGTTGCCTGAGGGATCGAGACGTGGCTGCACGATCCGTTACAGCCATGCGGATAAGATGCCTGTCATCTCGACTGCTAGTGATATGAGGCAATTGGGATCAAGCACGGCGTTCCGTATCACCCTCCTAAACCCACCGATTCCATATTCTGCTAACAGTCATTGGATCTCGACCAACGCGAGCAGCAGTGTTGCGACACGGTAAACCTTTATCGCGATAGGCTACAATCCGACCTTTATCAAAGTCGGAAACGTGATGGTACGCATTTCTCCTCCTTACACGAGGCATCACAACAACGTTGCACCAGGCAACGCCGGTCAACTGCTGTTTGTATATGAGAAACCGGTTGGAAACTTTCCTCGGGACAGCACGTTTTAGGTGTCGCCACCGGCGCCAGCCTTGTGTGAATGCTCTGAAAAGCTAACTATTTGCAAATCACTGCATCTTCTTCCTGTCAGTTACATTTCACATCTGTAGCACGTCATTTTGGTGGTGTAGCAATTTTAATGGCCGGTAGTGTAAATAGTGAAGGAGCTATGAGACGTGTATCTGTTGTGTTTATTAAACTTGTGGAAAAAACGCTAAGTACTTAGGCACCAACCAAGTAACTTAAATGTCTCTGTGGTAAACACTGTATGTGTTGTAGTATGTTTTTTTTTCTTTTTGAGAAATGACTCAATTTTTATAGATAGCAGTAGCACCACTCCCAGTGTGAGGCTGTCGATATTTTTCTGTGTTTTTTGCATCAAGTCACTGAACACAATCGAAATTATATCCAGATGAAGGTAGTTAGACGATAGAGTTGTCCGATTTTTCTCGAGAGGTGGAGATATAAACTTTAAGTTGTCAGTAGCTGTTCCACTTCTCCACTCAGTAAACACGAGAGGTGGGGGACATCGAGGAAGTTACGGAACGGATAACTAAGATAACAAAGAAACTACGGCAAGACCGCAGTGCAAGCAGAGGAGGATGGGGAGATAGAACAATCCAGTAGGAGAAGAAGGAGGCGGCAGTTTGTTTTGCAGAACGACCTGCGCAGACTTCCGCCCGCCTCCGGAGAGAATAATGCAGCGGCGAGGCTAGGTTGGCGTGGAGTAAGGATGGCAGTGGGTAGGCCGTATCTGCCCGCCTTCTTGCGTCGCCGCGTCTGCGGCTGAGGCGGCGGTGGGTTCCACGGCCGGACAGCCAAGTTTGCTGCTGGCGGGAAGTCGGCCATTGTGTCAGCAGTCCCCCGCCACCGCAGGTCCGCCTTTGTGGTGCCTTGGCGTGCAGTCGCCGGCAGCATCTGCCGCCATCACCGTCACCAAGACAGGCGGCACATCTGAGCCTTCACTGTCCGGCCGAGTGACAGCTGGAGAAATTATACAGGCATGTGCCCTCTAAAGATGACTGCAGCTTTCAGCTACGAGGATATGTATTCCAAGCCACATATCTTGCCCAGCAGGTATTTATTTTAGTCTTTTCAAGGCGTTGCAAGATGTAGAACTGTGGATCATGTTACTCTTTTAGAAAAGCTGTAATTTACCGTCTAGTAAGGTCATCCGAAGGCCAGTATCAGTTGCAAAGCGATTTAGAAAAGATTTCTGTATGGTGTGGCAGGTGGCAGTTGACGCTAAATAACGAAAAGTGTGAGGTGATCCACATGAGTTCCCAAAGAAATCCGTTGGAATTCGATTACTCGATAAATAGTACAATTCTCAAGGCTGTCAATTCAACTAAGTACCTGGGTGTTAAAATTACGAACAAATTCAGTTGGAAAGACCACATAGATAATATTATGGGGAAGGCGAGCCAAAGGTTGCGTTTCATTGGCAGGACACTTAGAAGGTGCAACAAGTCCACTAAAGAGACAGCTTACACTACACTCGTTCGTCCTCTGTTAGAATACTGCCGCGGGGTGTGGGATCCTTTCCAGGTGGGATTGACTGAGGACATCGAAAGGGTGCAAGAAAGGGCAGCT
The DNA here is from genome assembly GCF_021461395.2 of Schistocerca americana. Classification (NCBI taxonomy): domain Eukaryota; kingdom Metazoa; phylum Arthropoda; class Insecta; order Orthoptera; family Acrididae; genus Schistocerca; species Schistocerca americana. The sequence continues at coordinate 1,064,252,476 of NC_060119.1, forward strand.
CGTTTTGTATTATCACGTAGTAGGGGAGAGAGTGTGGCAGATATGATACGCGAGTTGGGATGAAAGTCATTAAAGCAAAGACGTTTTTCGTCGCGGCGAGATCTATTTACGAAGTTTCAGTCACCAACTTTCTCTTCCGAATGCGAAAATATTTTGTTGAGCCCAACCTACATAGGTAGGTATGACCATCAAAATAAAATAAGAGAAATCAGAACTCGAACAGAAAGGTTTAGGTGTTCGTTTTTCCCGCGCGCTGTTCGGGAGTGGAATGGTAGAGAGATAGAATGATTGTGGTTCGATGAACCCTCTGCCAAGCACTTCAGTGTGAATTGCAGAGTAATCATGTAGATGTAGATGTAGAAAAGCAAACGTTTTGTGGAACTGTTCTTTACGATCAACCTGCTTTGAATCGTACTTAAGAGGGAGATGTACTCAGTAGTACAAACATTGTTGAAAGGAGAGCAAAGTTTAGTGACTGTGGGAGGAGGGTAGGGGGAAGAAAATCACGAAGGGTGTTCCACAGGGTTCAATTTTGGATTAACTGTTGTTGCCTTGATCCTTGAATTACCATCTATGTAACATGTTTTTAACGGCAACAATAGCTTACTAGTTTTTGTGCCTATTATAATAAATCCCATTAGGGAAATAAAGAACTGTTCACGATTGGTTTGAATTAAGTGGTTCTCTGAAAACGGACTCGCCAATAATTATGAGAAACGACAACGTATTCAGTTCTGTAGAGCAGGTATAGTTATACCAACCACTGATTTCGCACAAGAACAGGAGTTAGAGAAAGGGGTAGAATGTTCTAATTTTTTTGGTGCACGCAGAGGGAAGAAATGTATAACTGAGCTGCTGGAAACTAACAAACCAACCTCATAACATATTTTGCATGTTTTTGCTCAATAATTTCATACAGAGCCGTTTTACGGGGCAAGCTCATCACTCAGAAAATATTGGTTCCACAAAATCAGGCAGTAAGTATAATGTATGGTCTTCTAGGTACCTCTGTACAATATGTATTTATATTCATATTCAGTAATGAAGTGCATCGTAAATAATCCACAACAATTTGAGAAGATAAACGAGTTTTCCAATAACTTGAAATGTCCGTCAGGTAAAAAATCAAAGTGACAGGTAATAAGCAAGTTTTAAAATTAACGTTAAATGATTTCTTCAGGACAATTTTTTCTGTTTCATGGATGTAATTTTATTTAGAAACTATTAGAGGGTTACAAAATTAATTTAGTGCATAAGTAAAATTAAAAGAAAGTAATATGAAAACTGAAAAATAACATTTTTATTTTTGTTAAATTTAGGCTAGCATTCCACTCACGAACTCGTAAATGGCATGCAGCCATCCATCGAGTTTAATCATGTGTACATCTCCTGTAAACTGAATGATTAACAATCACTTCCATGAAAGAAATTTTTGAAATTAACTGTTGAATATGTAATTAACTAACTAATTTGTGTATCTCGTAATTCCGCTATCGACAGCCTCAGTGCAAGGCAAGACATTGACCGTGTATGGTGTCCTCCAGAACGAATTCATTTTTCCTCACTTTCTCCTCCATTGCGGAGGATAAGAGACGAGGGAGAAAGGAGTCGGAGAAGGAAGGGTGAATTGAGTGCTCAAATGCTCATTAAGGCCTGCGTATTGGCAAACATATGTACAGTGAACTCGAACTCCATCGAAAACATTTTGGCCGTTGTTCAGTGATATTTTTCTGATTATTTTGGCATCAGGGAGCCGTGGTCTCAGGTAGCTCGCTCCAGAGTAAAGGTGATGTTATTTACGTATTTGGTTTATAATACCATTTACATTTGTTTCTGTGAATGCAGCTTCAGCAAAAGAACTGATTAGATCCAGCCACCAACACGTAGAACACGAAACACAGATGGACAGACGAAAAGGTATTGCCATGTCGTTGCTGTTACTGCGGGAGCAGTTCGTCTCTTCCCTTTACATTCAGTGACTCCATACACGAGGCTCATATCATCATTATCGGTAGACCCATTTTCACTATTGTGTATCACAGTTAACATAAAACTAACACTGCCGCAAAAACAAACACTAGACGGAACCAAACAGTATTGAATGGAAACTTGAGGGCGAAGACTAAGGCGTTCATTTCGGTTTGTCAAAACCAAGTACAATGAATGAATGGGAAAAGTTTGATTTCAAACAAGACACAGCGCATCCTGTCTATATTTGCACTATCGTGCCGATATTTTCAGTGAAGTATATATACAAAAATAAATATCGGTAAAAAATCAATAAAGGTGCTATTATTAGGGGGAGACGCAGGAGATCACAAGCCTCTATCACCAAAATACTAAGAAAACATCCCTGCAGAACGTCCGAAATTTTGTTGGGGGCATTACCACGTATTTGTCTTTGTTTTGCTTACGACTTCACACTTTGTCTTAAATCTATTGTTATCCCTATACTTGACATTTGGTTTTGGTTTTGGTTTTAATTCTTGCTTCTTAACACAATTTAAAAAAATTATTGATGACCGACGGGATAGTGGAATATTAGTATTTTTTAAAATTAGTTTCGATTGCTTTACAAAAATTAATGCTCAGGCATTCACCTTTTTGTCTGACGACAAACAGTCTCTATGCTATATGCACATTGCGACTTACAAATGCATTTTTATTTTTTAAAGGTATATTTGTTTTTGTAGAGTTCACAAATGCCGTTGATTGTGCCAATTACAAAGTTGAGTACAAAAATACTGACTATCTATAATGGTTTCTGTTACTTGATGACAATTACTCGCCATTGTGTGTACGACGGGATTATTGTTATGACAATTTTATCGAGACTAGTGGTTGAATAAAGTAAAGTCATATTGGTTGATTAATCTGTAACTACATTTAAATTCTAATTGATACGACTTTTTCTTGGGCAAGTCTCTAGCACATAAATGCTTGTATGGATATTTTCCCAGTCCTCTGGTTCACATTCGCAGTCGTTTATTGGTGCGGATGAAGCAGGTCTTCTAATGAGTCCTATATTTCATGAGTTCGCTTTTTCTTTGGCAGGTATCCTGCAGATAAAGTTGTATGTTGTTACTTTATCAGTTCACTGCTCCTTCTTCGTCTACTACTAATGTTTCTACATGTGGGGGCGAAGTAACTCGTCGAAAAGTTTGCTATTTCTCATGCAGCCGTCCTGCATCTGACAGCATGCTTCGTTGCTTGTTCGTCTTTTGCATTAAGATATTCCTCATCCGAGGTTATAAGAGAAGATGCAAACCTTCCTCTTGTCGCAGTGCGGTCTAACATCAAGATGCCGAGCAGACGCAAAACTGGGAGTCCCAGAATAAAGGAGCGGTTCCGTGAGACTGCTCGCTCGCTCTATTGAACTCGCTCACCAGCAAAATAAGGACGATCGGGAATAAAATACTTAATGGAAACAGTAAATGCTACACCATGCAACACCAGTGCCATATTCATCAAATTTAACGGCTACTAATCCATTTCAACTTCATTCCTTTCGGAACTTACGTCCAGAATTAACCTTAGTATGTCCAGAATTAACTTTACTAACTCTTGTTTCATTGTGGCATGCAAGTAAACGGCCTGCGGCGTTGTCTTTAGGACTCTCTTGCCACGTCTGGAGCACATCCTGTGTTACATATGAATAATACTGAATGGGGGCCGGTATAAAACTATATGTCTTCCCATCGAATCCCAAACACACTCCGCTGCCCAGATATCAAAACTTTGAGCAGACCACTCAAGGATCCGTACTATCCGATCACGATATTGCTGCACATGATCTCCTGAGGCCGATAACAGAGACACCCAGTGACGTTACAGTAGGAGAGTAGAGTAATGACTAAGAAAAGCTCATCATACTGTGATTACATTCAAGACAGTTTTGCATGCACCGCTACGCCCTTGTGAAATGTCGCAATAAAACCTCATTTAAGGCCGAATCCAGCCTCCTCCCTCCTCTGTGCAATAGTATTGTGGTAGACTATTACGTTCCACAAAACGTCTACAGACACAAAGTGGCCTCCACGAATAGAAGTGATACTCATCGAGGAGCACCAGTGAGTGTCACTTAAATGTCCCAGTAGAATATACCTCTGCACCAAGCATGCCGTTCTTGTCTCTGGTGCACTGATGGAGGTAAAAACGCCTAACAGCTAGAGATTTCAATCCAGCTGCCAACTGCAGTTTACTGGCGGTTGCTCGTGAGACTTTGTCCGTAATATCTGCCCAGATTGCAACTGTCATGCGCCTACTCTTCGGAGCCAGCTGCGAAATCCTATGGCGTTATAGTGGCATAGCTCTTCTGGCTCGACGTGTGTCTCAACTTTTTGCCACACTTTAGTCTGGAGTGCATCTCGAAACCATCCGTGTTGCAGTCATCGCACTACTGGCTTTGTTGAGATCTGTCGGTTTGATATTCTTCATGTAAATGATTCGATCTTTCAGTCCGATTAGCTTCACTTGCACTTCCTCTATACGTGTTGTGTTGTGGTTTTCTGTCAGAGAGGTCACAGTTCATAGTAATTGACGAAAAGCTATCGAGTAAAATAGATGTGACTTCTGGCGTTCCCCTAGATAGTGTTATAGGCCCTTTGCTGTTCCTTATCAGTCTCAGCAGCCGTCTTATGTTGTTTTCAGATGACGCTGTCGCTTGGAGACTAGTAAAGTCATCAGAAGATCACAACAAGTTAGAAAAGATATCTGTATGTTGTGAAAGTTGACGAATTCGTTAAACTTCGGTTACACAAGAAATCAGTCAAATGCAAATGCCGTAAATTCAACGAAATATCTAGGAACTACAATTACGAACAACTTAAATTGGAACGAACACTTAGAAAATGTTGCGGGGAAGGCTAACCAAAGACTTCATTTTATTGGCAGGACACTTAGCAAATGTAACAGAGCTACCAAAGAGACTGCTTGCACTAGGCTTGTTCGCCCTGCTTTAGAGCGCTGCTACGTGGTGTGGGATACTTACCAGATAGGACTGACGGAGTACATCGAAAAAGTTCAAAGAAGGGCAGCACGTTTAGTGTCATTGCGAAATACGGGGGGAGTCCGTCGCTGAAATGATAGAGGATGAGGTGTGGACATCGTTAAAACAAAGGCGTTTTTCGTTGGGGCACAATATTCTCACAAAATTTCTATCTCCAGTTTTTTCCTAAAGCGAAATTATTTTGTTGACGCCGACCTACGTAGGGAGAAACGATCATCATAATAAAATCAGAGCTCGCACGGAAAAATAAATTTTTTTGTTTTCTCCGAGCGCTGTGCGATATTGAAATAATATAAAATTATTGTGAAGGTGGTTGGTTGAACCCTCTGTCAGGCACTTAAATGTGATTTGCAGAGTATTCATGTAGATGTGGGTGGTTTCCACCTGAAAATTTCTTGTAACGACAGACGTACGCAGTAACCATCAAGATCTCGCGTCATCTGTCTCTGTATTAATGTTTCTTATTTTTTTTCATTGAAAATACTGAAAAGAAAATTTGACAAACTTGATATGGTTGTAGTTTCAAACTATTTGTCCCACAGTCATAGAGATACTGAAGTGTCAGTTGGGCAGCATTAGTACCAAGCGCTCATTCTGTAACAGTTCACATTTTCGTACGTGTAACTTGTTGCTAATTCTGAGTAAGAACGAAGACAACGCATTATTAAATACACACTAGTTAATTCTGTGTACTTCCGTGAAGAATACTAATAATTTATTGCACCCTTGAAAAAAAAAAATGGCTCTGAGCACTACGGGACTCAACATCTGTGGTCATAAGTCCCCTAGAACTCAGAACTACTTAAACCTAACTAACCTAAGGACATCACACACATCCATGCCGGAGGCAGGATTCGAACATGCGACCGTAGCAGTCGCGCGGTTCCGGACTGAGCGCCTAGAACCGCTAGACCACCGCGGCCAGCGCACCCTTAAAAGCATTACTACGTGTTACAGTTGCGGTTCAGTATATTCGTCAGCAGCACTAATGTAGTCGATGATGTGCGTTCAGAAGTGTATAACTGTCTTATTTCTTACTATTTCATGAATTTTCATGGAAGTCTGTACCTCACTCTAACCGTTTCTTGTGGTACTTCGTCAGGAGCATTATGACACAGAAACTTCCTCAAACAGTCAGAGTCTTCTACTTTCTATTACAAGATGTGTAATCGTAACAGTGTGTAATACAGTTTATCCAATCAGCTGTCACGTGGAGATACCTGGAGAAGACTGGCGTCATTTAAGGCAGCATTTACGTGCAGATATTTACAGTCGGTTCATCAGCTTCAAACTTACATTATCGTGCATCTGCACTTAGTTGATGTATGATCTAAATTTTAGTAAGGCCAAGCATGTCACGAATATTAAAAAGAGCAAATACTACATTAGGACATTACTTGGCAAAGGATATTGCACTAGATGGGCTGGGCTTATGTATTTACTTTCCAATATGTTCTAGACCACGGGCAATAAACGACGTAAGGGAAAATTCCTCCCGCATTGCAGGGCTTCAAAACATAATTTAACAGTCACATTATGATACTTATTTCCTAGCATGACACTATTCCAAGAGTAGTAAATTTAATACAGATACAGCTGTAGAGATTGTGCTGGTGAATATCTACAGCTGCAGAATATTCCATCCATATTGGACAAATGCAATAATCTACGTCTATGCAACACAGAGAGAGACAGTCGCTAACGAGAAAAATATACATTAGTGAAGAGATCTGTATACAACTCAACGTCTTAGGTACATAAAGAAAGCACTCGCATATCTCTTGTTACCCTTCATGTTGATTATATCGTGCCATATTGTGGTACAGTGTGAGCTATAACCGATATCCCTGTCACCGAGTACGCTAGCTCCGTCTTCCGCCGGAAACTCCCAGGCTTCTGCTTAACCCAGTGCTATCACAGCCTTTTGTAACAGTACTGCTACAGTGTGATAGTGCTCGGGCCCAACCTGATGAGAGGTTCTTACTGTAGTGTTTCTATTAAACTTACTTGAGAATAAAGAAATAGGTTAATAAATGGATGATTGTTTGGTGGTCTTTAAGGAATATACCGGTCAAAAATTAGAAAGGAATAGGATACGCATTTTATAAGTCCAACACATAAAATAGTGGCTTCGAACACCCGCGGCGGTGGTGTAGTCAGCGAACTTGGAGCAAGATGCGGCTGCTTGCAGAGAGGGTAGAGATCGTCAGACGGTGGAGTCATTCGGACCTGGTGATCTGAGAAAACGAAGTCTTACGATACTAGCTTCCAGTTAAGCTTTGGTCCCATGATATAGCCCTCTTTACTTAACATAAAGTATAAGAAACATTACAGTTCACAGCGAGAAGTTAACAGTAAAAGATTTTTTGTTACGAGCAGTTTTAGTCCCCAGGCCATCACCAAGTACCATAAGACATTTAAAGCAGTATTTATGATGATATGAAACCTATGCCATCAATCCATCATTAGCCACTTTTTTCATGTACGTCGCTGCATCTTCCGTAGAGTAGGTGATTCCGCTGCCCCTAACTATGAATTTTAGGGAGCCTGCAATATTTTAAAATACTAATCTCAAGATTTTCATATTTTCGCACACAAACTATTCGTCCTACAGAGAAAATGACCAGGTTCTTTTTGTAGGAAATTTAATGTAGTTGAATTATGTTAAAGGATACGTTTTCGCTAGAAACTGTAGTTTTCGAATTATTCAAGAAAAACATATAAAAGTGACATTCAAACATATATTTTCTTGAATGCCTCGAAAATTGTGGTCTGCAGCAAAGATAGATTCCAGTGGAATACTTAAATACATCAAATTTTCCATCAAAAGCTCCTGTTCATTCTCTTGCTAAGAACTAACAGTTAGCATGGATCAAGCGAGAGGGTATGAAAATCTCGTCCATGGTTTTTGAAGGTGTCGCAGGTTGCATGAAACCCATTGGTGGGCACAGATGAATCATCCTGTATACAGTGCGGTTTTACATTCTTTAGCCTGCACGTCTTGTTGACACAAGGGAAACTTTCCTTTGCACCCCGTCCCGCTCCCCGCAGATTTAGTGCTAAGACGGTCAATTGGACAGCCCATCAAAAACTGAACACAGATGAAGCATGAGAACAGGAGTAAGGCGCACTGAACTGTCGAAAGAAGCTGCAATATAGAAAAAGTGAACGGCCCAAGGTCAACTTATGCTACATGGCGTGAGTCCTATGACACGAGCGTCGTGGTCCTCTGGTCACGGTGTTGCACTGCGAAGTGGATGGTCGGTGTTCAACTGTCCCCAATACTTTTTTTTTTGCACAAAATCATGAACTGTCCGTTCGTTCACTGGCGTACCTGTTCGCTGTATTCAAATTTGTGTCTGTTTCGTAGTTTAACGTCCGTTTGCAACAACAACGTGTAACGAAGGAGCCTAAAGACGCACGTATTTCTTATTTTTTCTATACAAGTATGACATGTTATGCCCCTTCCTTTCCGTTTTGGAAGTTTTGACTCTTGAATTCCTCCCTTGTAACATATTTCACACCCGTTTACTTGTTGTTCTCATTTCTGTGAGAGGTCCTTGAGGCGTCTCGCCTGCTCTCACTCTTCATCACATTTACTTTCGACAGTAATATATTCTTACCACACAGTTCATATTCCGTTACCAATGTACTGTCTACCAAGACTACAGAAGGAGACCAGACACGTCAATGACCGAACGGACAGTTGATAAATTTGTGGAAAAAAATGAGTCTCCTGCTTTGTAGTACAAGGCCGCGACTACAGAACCACAACACCTTGGTTGTTACAAGTCGCTCAGCTTGAGCTTGAGCTTGGACCTTTCATTGTTTCTATTTTTCTTCATTTTTCACAGTTCAGAACACATTCTTCTTGTTTTCATGCTTGATCCGTGTTCAGGTTTTGACAGGCTACCCACTGGGTCATTTTACCACTAAAGCTAAGGGAGTGCCATGGTGAGTTTCTTCTGTTAGTGTATAAACTAATGGAATTGGAAGTACTACACCGTGATCCCCTTTACTGATCGGTAAGAAACTCATACACCAGTATTTGTACGCCTGCGGGATATTTCATCCTCCTGTAATATTATCGCCTCACTGAACAGGTGATGTCAAAGCTGCAGGAATTTACTCGCAGGATGAGATCATGGAGTAATCACCAAAGGAGCCTGTAGTTAGTGTCACTGGGGGCTACGAGCTAGCGACAGTGGCTATCGTGTGCAGTCCGACCAGAAGCAGCCTAACAAGAGGTACATCTGGAGAGACAGCTGGAAGTAGACTCTTGTCAGCTTAGTGGGAGGACAATGCAGACATAGTGGCATTGACTGCATAGATGTCATTGTGCAGAAGAGGTCAGTGTTTGGAGGGCCTTGTGCTGTACGCCACTTACACATGAATCTCCAAGTGTAATTTACAAATTTGACACCTCTGTCTCCTTCTCGCTAAATTACGTGAATGTGCCAAATGATAGCGTACGTGGAATATTATGTATACGGGACAGACAAGTGAAAACGCGACAAAAGGGGAAAAAATAGATAAACTGATCACCATAACCATTAATAAAGTTCAGAAAAGACAAGTTACTCTTTCACCTATTTTTCGCATACGGAACATTATTAAAGATTTCGTCACAACATGATGCACCTTGAGCGAGACTCTAGAAAGGTAACGGCCTGAGCTCGTAGAAACGGCTTGTTGGGAGTTGAAAGCAATTGGCAGAAAGGCCATCCTTAGCAAATCTTGCCAGAGAGAGCCACAGCCATACAGACAGGACTCCAGAAGAACAATACCACGCTACCTGCCGCATTGCCAGCAGAAATCTGGGCTGGGGTGACGATCTAAAGGAACACGTCTACACAGTGGAGTCATACATCGGGCATTGTGTGCAGAGCCATGGGTAATAAAAATTCACAAGTTTTTTGTTTGCTGATAGTGCAAATAGTCCAGTGAAGCACTTTCCCCAGCCACCTCGGTTGTATGAGAAAAAGCTGGTGTCTGAGAAACTTTTGGAGATAGAATCTTTATTACACCTCATAGCTAGGACTAACAAGCTCCAAGGCGCAGGCAATTTAGATAGAGTTCTTTGAGATTGTATCTGTTCGCTTGTTGCCGTGGTAAAACACACAACTCCAGAAAGAAATCATCCCTTCCCCCCTCTGCGAAAACTTAAAAGAAAGCAGGTAACTGGCGGTGTCTTTTTTTTCAGAGACACAGGTTTCTTACCTCTTGCCCTGGTTCGACATGAGTTTGTGCTGTCATGTGGGAGGAGAGATTTAGCGACTCTAGAGCCCTGTGATTGGCTCAAGACGGTGTGAAAGCGGTATCGTACGTGTACTTTACGGGAATACGTTTTTTTTTTCTGAAGATGTGTGAAGCACTCTGGTACGGGACTTTGGTCTGGTAAGCACTTCTGGTTGAAGCTCTGGCATGTGTGGTTGGGCTGGTACTTGGGACATGTCCCGAGGCTGACTTCACTTGCGTGTAGTTTTGATGATTTTGATGAATTTATTATTGTACCGACAGTGTGATTTCAAATGTCTCAGACTACTCGTTAGCCGAAGGCACAGTAATTTATTTTTAGTATACCAGTCCTTACGTTTGGTATCGTTGTGCGCTCTGTCGTATAAGTGAGCCAAATTGGTCCTTGGTACGACAGCGAACGGGTGTGCCTCACACTGAAATCTACTGTGATTTGATGGCTCTGGTAGAGAGTAAACCGCAATCCGTCTGCCTGATTGCTAGACCGTGAGATTTTTGCATTTCTTTCGTGGCCGCGATCGATTCACAGGTGCTGCCTCCACGTCTCTCTTCCGCCTCACACATCTCCCCAGTTGTAAGTTACGTCAATGCACGAAGTAAACAGGGTAACGTACTTCCGCTAGGGCATAGTCAGGACGTACAGATCTCAATCGCCACTTGCTCTCAGTTGCACCTATGTAGACAAACGTCAGTAGGTTTGATCAATCAAAGTCTGCTCAGCGTCAGATCATTTAAGCTTGAGTTACATGCATTTTTAGGGCCTGAGTACTTCATTCACTGATCACTAGTTAAACTGTATTTGCCAACCAGGAGCTACCCAGTGAAGCACTCTAACATCTGTTAGCTGTTTTGGGTTTTGAATGAATAACTTGTTTAGCATAATTTATATCTAGTTTAAAAAAATAAATGTTGTTACTTCAATAAATTTTTTTTACATTTCCAATCTTTAAATAGTCCCACCAGAGTTACTTTTCACAGTTTCTCCACTGTGAGACGAGAAGTTGGGTTCCTTTAAGAGTAAATGTTTGTTGTTGACTACAGAACCATAATTGTACACAGGTGTGCACCTCTTCGACCAAAGTCGATGGGCACGAATGGATTTCTTGTGGGCTCAAAAAATGTGGAAATCGCACGAAGAGTGAGCAGGACCGTATGGAGAGCGTGTTCGGACCAACGTTTTGGCAAGGTTGTTTCAACTACGCTGCAAAAGTTTCCTTGGCAAGACCTTACACATCTTCCATACCTTCCCGATCTCTCCACATTCCATTTCCATATTTTTGGATACCTGAAGAAAGCTATTTGAGGCTACTGATTTGCTTCAGACGAAGACGTGCACGCCTGCGACAGTCATTATTCCATTGTTTGTTTTTTGAGTCATCAGTCTTCTGACTCGTTTGATGTAGCTAGACAGGAATTCCTTTCCGGTGCCAACCTCTTCATCTCAGAGTAGCATTTGCAACCTACGCCCTCAATTATTTGCCGGATGTATTCCAGCCTCTGTCTTTCTTTACAGTTTCTGCCCTATACAGCTCCCTCTGGTACCGTGGAAATCATGCCCTGATGTCTGCTCTGTATTCCTTCTCCTTCTCAACGTTTTCCATATAATCCTTTCCCTCCGATTCTGCGCAGAATCTCGCCGTTCCCTACCTTGTCAGTTTACCTAATTTTCGACGTTTGTCTGTACCATCATCTCAACTGCACCCGTTCTCTTCTGTTCCAGTTTTCCCACAGTCAATGTCTCACTACTACACAATGCTGTCCTCCAAATGCATATTCTAAAAAATTTCTTTCTGAAATTAAGGCTGACGTCTCATACCAGTCCACTTCCCTTCGCGTCGGACGCCTTTTGCTGCCGATGCTAATCTGCTTTTGATATCCTCCTTGCTCCGTCCATCAATGGTTATTTTACTGCCTAAGTAGTAGGCTTCCTTGAATTCAGTTGTTTCGTGACCATCAATCCTGACGTTTTTGCTGTTCTCATTTCTGCTATATCTCATTACTTTCGTCTTTCTTTGATTTACTCTCAGTCCATATTCTGTACTCATTACACTGTTCATTGCATTCAGCAGATAATGTAATCCTTCATTACTCTCACTCAGACCAGCAATGTCATCAGCGAATCGTATCACTAACATCCTTTCACATTGAATTTTAATTCCAGTGTTGAATCTTTCCTTTATTTCCATCATTGCTTCTCTGATGAGCAGATTGAACAGTAGAGGCGAAAGTCTACATCCCTGCCTTACACTCTTTTTACTACAAGCACTTCCTTCCTAGTGATCCACTCTTATTATTCCCTCTTGGCTCTTGTACATATTGTTATCTGAACTGTTTCTCCCTACAGCTTACGCCTATTTCTCTCACAACTTCGAACATCTTCCACCATTTTACATTGTCGAACGCCTTTGCCGGATCGACAAATCCTATGAACGTGTCTTAGTTTTTCTTTAGTCTTCCTTCATTATCAGCCGCAATGTCAGTATTTCCTCTTTGATTTCTTTACTTTCCCTCAAGCCAAACTGATCGTAATGTAACGAATCCTCAATTTTCTTCCCGTTCTTCTGTACATTGTTCGTGTCAGCAACTTGGATACACAAGCTGTTAAGCTGATTGTACGATAAGTCTCGTACGTGTCAGCTCCTGCAGTCTTCGGAATTATGTGAATGATATTTTTTCGAAAGTCATTCACTCTACACATCAACGTGAATAGTCCTTTGATGCCGCTCCCCCCAATGATTTTAGAAATTCTAGTGAAATATTATCCACCCCTTATGCCTTATTTGATCTTAAGTCCTCCTAAGCTTCTTAAATTCTAATACTGGATCCCCTCTCCCTTCTCAATGGTTTCTTCTTCTATCACATCAGACAAATTTTCCCCGTCATACAGGCCTTCAATGTACTCTTTCCACCTATCTACTCTCTCCTCTGCATTTAACTGTGGAATTCCCGTTGCACTCTTAACGTTACCCACCTTGCTTTTAATGTCATGCAATGTTGTTTTGACTTTCCTATATACTGAGTGTTGCGTCAATAGTTACTATGCCACAACGTAGGTGCACGCTCTCGTAAGTTGGCACTACGAGAGAAGACTGACCACGCCGACCACAGCGCCCTATCGCCGACGCTGTGGAGCTCAAGGAGTGCTGTTTTGATTTCGCCCATTTCGTCAAGAGCAGACGGCCTGGAAATATAGCTTGTACTACCGAGTTGGCTAGCTTGCTATTGAGACATTTTATTCGTTACGTTCAGTTTAAGTTTGGACAGCAACGATTATTTGATAGATTTGAGACTTCAGAGGAATAGACATTGACTACGGCTTCACACCTACGTGCTCATCCTAGCCAAAGTTATGAATGCATTGATATTTACTTGTGGTTTTAACTCTATTAAAAGTGTTAAAGTTACTTGCAGTACCAAAGTGCTTCACCTCTCTTGCTCCTACTCGCTTCTTTCACTCTCTGCGTATAACACAGAAGCAGTTCATAGGAGCAGACCCACGCGCCGCCTATGCAGGCGGGATACAGAACTGAGTCATTCCTTCCGACGATCATTTCTTTTTCAATTTCTTGTCATTTTTAAGCAGCCATTTCGTCTTAACTTCCGTACACTTCCTAGTTATTTCATTCCTCAGCGACACGTATTTCGGTATTCCTGGATTTCCATGAACATTTTTGTACTTCCTTCTTTCACCGATCAACTGAAGTATTTCCTCTCTTACCCATGGTTTCATTGCAGTTACTGTTTTTGTACGTACACTTTTCTTTCCAAGTTCACTGATTGCCCGTTCTAGAGATGTCCATTTCTCTTCATCTGTACCGAAATGTTCCTGTATCACCCGTCCTTTTCCAAATGTAGAGCATCCTCTTGTGATTCTTGAACAGAATATTACTAGCTGAAATTTATCACAGAACTCAATTAGTTTTTCTGCTTTCTCATTTCTTGTCCTAAACCCATATTCTCCTGCAATGTTTTCATCTACTCCTTCCCCTACAACTGCGTTCGAATCCCCCATGACAGATTTTCATTTTCCTTTGCCTACAGTATTACCCTTTGAATATCCTCATATACAGTACTTTCTATCTCTCCATATTCAGCTTGCGGCGTTGGCATGTATATCCAAATTATCATTGCCAGTGTTAGTTTGCTGTCTATTCTGATAAGAAAACTTTGTCACTGAACTCTCCAGATGTTCATATTACCCTGTACTCATTTGTCCAGAAATCCATGACTTCTTTCCATTTCACTTCACTGAACGCCACTAATGTAATCTGTGCCTTTGCATTTCCCTTTCCAGATTATCTTGCTTCCCTAACACGTTCGAGCTTCTGACAGTCTATGCGGCGACTCATAGAACGTTATCCTTTCGATGGTTATTCAATCTTTTTCTCATGGCCACCTCTCCTTGGCACTCCCCTCCCGGAGATCCGAATGGAGGACTTCCGCGGAATCTTTTGCCAGTGGAGAGATACTAACGACAATTTTTCAATTACGAGCCACATGGTACGTGGATACTCGTTATGTGTCTTTAATGCAGTGGTTTCCATTGACCTCTGCGTCCTCATGCCGTTCATCATTGCTGATTCTTCCGCCTTTAGGGGCAGTTTCGCACCCCAAGGACAAGAGAGGGCCTTTCGCCCCTCTGCCCTCATTGACAGAGCGGTTGGCAGAATGAGGGTAACTTCTTATGCTGAAAGTCTTCGGTCGCCAATGCTGATTGTTAATCAAAATTTAAGTTGTGGCCGGCTTCGAACCTAGGTCCAAGAACGTTTCGATTATTATTTATAGACACTATGCCTAGACCACGGGTTATCAATCTGTACGGAACCATAGGTATCGACCGTCATGTCTCACAGTTGGATGAATGCACGATCTACCCATACCAGCTTTTCAGACCGTTCTGACAACCATGTATACTTTTGTGTCCACAACCTCAGTAACTTCCGATGGTCAGCGCAATGCTCCTGCAAAATCTTGCTCATCACTGCATATGAAGAGAGATGTGAAGACATGGTAGCTGTCAGATGTGACTAATGTTACTGGAACGTTTCAGATGGAGATGGAAACAAAAAATGTCGAGAGCAGGTGCACGTCTAGAGAGAAGTTTATTCATTGGCATGAGAGACACTGGGAATCACACCGATAGATCTCACAGACGGCTGTAGTCTAATGACTGCAGAATGAAATGTGATGAGGCGGGCTCTGGACGGCAGTGTGGCGAAAAGCAATTTCCTACTTCACGATAACACTGTAACATCTTTCTACAGGTTCTAATAGAAGGATGACAGCAGATGAAATCAGTGCCACAAACCATCGAATAAGTTACTGAAAGCTCGGTTGTTTTGCTGTCACCATACCATAGAAAATAGAAAGTTACCTGGTGTAGAGATAGTGTTAGATGGAACACTGAGCAGCATTCTGTGGGGTTCGGCAATGAGTTTCATGGAGAAACTGTGTACTGACACGGTTCAGTAAAGTGGCCCACTTTAGACAGAATCTGGGACGCAGAACTGCACAGTCACTGCCAGTGGAATCTTGACTGCTCCTACCATGTTCGCGCCGACCAGACGATACTGGACCCTGCAACTGTCTACCTGACGACCAGTGTCTGGGTCACTGCCTCTGATTCCAGCGCCCTGCATCTCAGAAGCTTCCTGTTCTCCCTAGGGAACTTCTGGGACTGGTCGCCAGTGATTCCTTTCTTCCATCCCGTCAAGTCCACCGAAGACTGTGTCAGTATCATACAGCAGAATGACTACAGCACAAACATTCGTTAATTCATAAATGTGTTAGATCCTCGATCTTTGCAGTAATCCCCCACACCATCCCTACCAGATATTCATCCACCAGTAATAAACTGACATGGATTTCGATTAAGCGCTTTCCAAGTTGAAGTCGCTAAAACTGAAGAAATCTCAAGACGCCGATGAAATCCCTTTCCGGTCAAATACCAAATTTCCTGCTGAGACAATCAGTCTTTTAACTATAACCTACCGTAGATCGCTCGAACATAAAACCGTACCTTCAAACTACCTACTAGCTGGAAGAAAGCAGATCTCCTACTCATTTATAAGAATGGTAGCACAAATGATCAACAGTACTGTCGTCAAATATTGTTGACAGCCATTTCTTGTAGACCATTAGAACATATTGCAAGCTCAGAGGTAATGTGGTATCTGAAAGGACCTCCTCCTACCCAAACAATACACATTCCATAAACATCTGTCATATGTAAGCGAAGTAGAACTTTTCTCACATGACGTCCTGGAAGCGGAGGATAGTGGTAGTCAGGTAGATATATGAAATCTGAGTTTTCCAAAAGCATTTGAATCAGTTCCACATGTAAGATTATCAAAAGAACAATCGTGTGTAGAATCACGTGAAATTAATTACTGCACTGAACATTCTTTGGTAGGGTGGACGAAGTATGTCAACTTGTGTGGTGAGGCATCGACAGACATAGATGTAACTTCACGAGTGCCCCGTGAAGTGTGTTGGGTCCCTTACTGTTCAAGCTGTAAATTAATCACTTTGTGGACAATTTAACTGTAACCTCAGGCTTTTTCCATATGATGCAGTCACCTGTAATGAAGTACAGTCTGAAGGAAGCTGCAAAAATACTGAGACAGATCTTAAGAAGAATCCAAAGTGGTGCAAAGATCGACAACTTGCTTCAAATGTCCAACAATGTAGACTGTGCACAACAAAAAAAACCAAAAAGCGTAGTATCTTACGACTATAATACCGCTGAGTCACAGATGAAACCGGTAAGCTCACACCTGTCACCTGTGTGTAACGGTAGGGATATGAAAAGGAACGTTCACAAAGGCTCAGTTGTGGCAGACTTCAGTTAATTTGTAGAATCTAGGGAAATGAAATCAGTCTACAAATTATGTTGCTTACAATATATTAGTGTGGACCATCCTAGAATAATCCTCAAGAGTATGGGATCCCGGGCGAAATAGGAGTAACGGGGGCACAGGCTTATTTGAACCCGTGGGGAGTGTCACGGAATTGCTTTGGGAATTCTGTTTATCGCTCCGTTATGGATCGTGATGACAAGATCGGATTAATTACAGCTTATGCAGATTCATTCAGACATTCTTCCCACCTTCCATACGTGAACAAAACGGTAAAAGTATTTGGTACTATGAGAATCTCTACCACGCAGTTCATATTGATTTGTAGAGTATAGATGTACATGTAATTACACATCTTGTCCATGTTGTTGTTGTTGTGGCCTTCAGTCCAGAGACTGGTTTGATGCAGCTCTCCATGCTACTCTATCCTGTACAAGCTTCTTCATCTCCTAGTACCTACTTCCAAACTGATCATTCCCGAGGTCGGCTTCTACCAGTTTTTCATTCGTCTGTAAAGACTCCGTGTTTGTATTTTGCAGCTGTGGCTTATTAAACTGATAGTTCGGTAATTTTCACATCTGTCAACCCCTGCTTTCTTTGGGATTGGAATTATTATATTCTTTTGAAGATGAATAATATACTTCTTATCCATAAGTCAGTTAATTGCTCTGATAAAAGCAATAGCGGTCATCGTCGAAAGCTTGCGGTTTTACCCAGATTTGATGTAGGGAGATGCATTGTACATAAATAGCTTTACGGGGAGCTTACTTATTTTACCCTAATTTATGGAAACCGTGGTCGTCAATTCTGGATAGTGAATCCGCGTAGGGAGAGTGGTACCACCTTTGTGAGGGTTTACATCGTCGTGTTCCGGGCCGACGCCCTCGCCCTGGTCCCGGTACCGGGGTCAGCGGGTCTGCGCCCCTGGCGAGCGGCCAACCCCTCCAGACCGCAGACGGCGGCGGCCATTGTGGGGCGCTCCATTCACGGCGTCCGCAAACATGTCAGCGACGCCCGGAGCGCGTGTCGTGGCTGTCCGGCGAGCCTCTGCGACACCTCCCCCACCCTCGCGTTCCTCTCCCGACGCCCACGCAGGACACACCACGCCCCGCCAGACCGCGCGCCGCAGTGGTAACACTGCTCACCCGGTGGGCTCACCTTGGTACCTCTCTCTGCCTTCCTGCAGGGAAATACTATACCGGAAGGACCTCTCTGTTTACCGTGAGCAGCAGAAGCGTCATGTGTACAGTGTTGGGCAGTACACTGAGCTGACAAATGTCTTGGGATAGCTCCTAATACCGCGTCGGAACTCTTTTAGTTCGACGGAATGCATCAACTCGACGTGAGATGGACACAACAACTCTTTGGGAGTCCCCTGCAGAAGAACTGAGCCATACTGCCTCCATGTTGAGTTGTTGTGGTTTTCAGTCCAGAGACTGGTTTGATGCAGCTCTCTATGCTACTCTATCCTGTACAAGATTCTTCATCTCCCGGTACCTACTGCAACCTACATCCTTCTGAATCTGTTTAGTGTATTCATCTCTTGGTCTCCCTCTACGATTTTTACCCTCCGCGCTGCCCTCCAATACTAAATTGGTGATACCTTTATGCCTCAGAATATGTCCTACCAACCGTTCCCTTCTTCTAGTCAAGCTGTGCCACAAATTTCTCTTCTCTGCAATTCTATTGAATACCTCCTCATTAGTTATGTGATCTACCCAGCTAACCTTCAGAATTCTTGCACCACATTTCGAAAGCTTATATTCTCTTTTTGTCTAAACTATTTATCGTCCACGTTCCACTTCCATACATGGCTACACTCCATACAAATACTTTCAGAAACGACAGCCTGACACTTAAATCTATACTCGATGTTAACAAAATTCTCTTCTTCACAAACGCTTTCCTTGCCATTGCCAGTCAATATTTTATATCCTCTCTACTTCACCCGTCATGTTATTTTGCTTCTCAAATAGCAAAACTTCTTTACTACTTTAAGTGTCTCATTTCATAATCTAACTCCCTCAGCATCAACCGACTTAATTCGACTCGATCCTCCTATCGCTTTTGTTGATCTTCATCTTATATCCTCCTTTTAAGACACAGTCCATTCCGTTCAGCTGCTCTTGCAGGTCATTTGCTGTCTCTGACAGAATTACAATGTCATCGACGAATCTCAAAGTCTTAATTTCTTCTCCGTGGATTTTAATTCCTACTCTGAATTTTTCTTTTGTTTCCGTTACTGCTTGCTCAATATACATATTGAATAACATCGGGGAGACACTACAACCCTGTCTCGCTCCCTTCCCTACCACTGCTTCCCTTTCATGCCCCTCGACTCTTATAACTGCCATCTGGTTTCTGTACAAATTATAAATAGGCTTTCGCTCCCTGTATTTCACCCCTGCCACCTTCAGAATTTGAAACACAGTATTCCAGACAACATTGTCAAAAGATTTCTCCATGTCTACAAATGCTAGAAACGTAGGTTTGCCTTTCCTTAATCTATTTTCTATGATATGTAGTAGGATCAGTATTGCGTCACGTGTTCCCACATTTCTACGGAATCCAAACTCATCTTCCTGAGGTCGGCTTCTACCAGTTTTTCCATTCGTCTGTGAAAAATTCGTGTTAGTATTTTGCAGCCTTAGCTTATATAGCATATATAACTGTGCTGAATTGCGAAAGTGTGAACGATACAGATGTTGTGCACAAGCTGACCTCTCGATTATGTCCCATAAATCTTCGATGAGCTTCAAGATGCTCGATTTGAGTGACTAAATCATTCGCTCAAAGTGTACAGAATGTTTTTCAAACCAAAGACGAACAGTTGTGGCCTATTGACATGACATGATTGAGAAAATCAGTGAACTGCTGCCAAAGATCTCCCAATAGCTGAACGTAACCATTTTCAATGAACGATGGGTTTAGGTGGACCAGAGAGCCATATCCATTCCACATAAACACAGCTCTCACCATTATGGAGCCATCACCAAATTGCATAATGTCTTGTTGAAGATTTGCATCCATGGCTTCGTGGGGTCTGCACTACACTGGAACCCTACCATACCAACTACCAGCTTAAATTGGGAATTATCTGATCAGGCCATTGTTTTCCAGACGTCTATGGTCCTACCAATATGTTCACGAGCCCAGAAGAGGCGCTGCAGGTCATGTGTTACTGTTAGCAGAGCCACTCTCGTCGATCGTCGGCTGCCACAGCCCACTAAGCCAAATTCGCCACACTGCTCTAGAGGATACGTTCTTCCTGCGTCCCATATTCATTTCTACGGTTACTTCTTGTTGCTCGTCTGTTAGCACTAAGAACTACTCACCGCAAACGCCGCTGATCGCGGTCGTTAAGTGAAGGCCGTCGGCCACTGCGTTTCTCATGGTGAGAGGTTATGTTTGAAATGTGGTACTCTCGGCACACTCTTGACACTGTGGACCTTAGAATACTGAATTCCCTAACGGTATCAGAATTGGAATGTCCTATGCGTCGTCCAACTACCATTCCACGTTCAAAGGCTGTTAATTCCCGTATTGCGACCAGAATCACTGTGGAAATATTTTCACTTGACAGTTCCTTCTATGCACTGTCCCTATATACCTTGTGTAATCAATACTACAGTCATCGATATACGTGCAAGACGCTGTCCCACGACTTTTGTTACGTTCCTGTAAAATTTCGGAGCATCAAAAGTCTGATTAGCAGGAGGTGTACCACATAATAAGATTATCAGATGATTAACATTTCAGCACAATTAAATTATAATGTACATAAGGAACATTGATGTAACCAACATATCTTGCTTATCGACAGTGGCAGGATGGTGGCGTATTGAAACCTCTTAGTCCGCAGCTCGTGGTCGTGCGGTAGCGTTGTCGCTTCCCAGCCCGGGTTCCCGGGTTCGATTCCTGGCGGGGTCAGGAATTTTCTCTGCCTCGTGATGACTGGGTGTTGTGTGATGTCCTTAGGTTAGTTAGGTTTAAGTAGTTCTAAGTTCTAGGGGACTGATGACCATAGATGTTAAGTCCCATAGTACTCAGACCCATCTGAACCATTTGAAACCTCTTCTCATCATTCCGCAATTTTTCTGTGGCGTTGGTCGGGATCCCACAACGGCCGTGCGAGTATACGAGGGTTATTCAATTAAGAACAGTTGTAAGGAGTACTGCTGTCTTTCATGTCGCAATGAAGCGATATTGTACATACAGCTGGCTTCCGGAATTTTCGAAGCTGAGTGCGCCTTTTCCTGTAAGGATCAGTGATTTCCTGTATGTCATCAACAGTGCCCCAACGCTAGATGCCACGAGGAGAGTTACTGGATGCGGGACGTCGTTTTTGGGTTTCGGGCCAGAGCGGTCGCACGCAGCCGCGTCGCGGCTGTATATCAGTATGAATAATTAAGAGCTGAAAGTGTTACATTACTTCTGAAGAGAAAAGTGTTTGTGTAATTCAGTTAAGGCACTCTGGAGTAGTTGTGAGATACATGGTTGAAACAGTATCGTATTTGGTAAACAGTAACTATCGTAGAGAAACATATGTATGGTAGAAGACAAGGGAAAAGGCACTGGTGATCAGTGATTAGCTCTTAAATTAATATAAATTAATGTGCAAACGCAGTGTAGCAATAAATACTTCATAACAATGTGATACGTGCTAGAATGGCATTGTTAAGAAAGTATTTTAAGGGCAGGAAGGACAGCAACGTAATTGGACTAGACCTGATACATTTTGGAAGTGACATTATCCTTTTTTCAACTGAATAACTTTGATGTTTGGAAAGTACAAGGACGTGTTCGTGTGAGGCACATGGTCAGGTTTATTTCGTAACGAAGCAACCAAACTCTAGTCCAATAGCCGTAAAAATACCTTAACAAAATACAAAGATAGGGAGAAAGACAAATCACACTTTTCTCCGCATCAGGACACGTTATGCATTTTATCATAGTAACAATACAGCTATATTACACGATCATAGTATTTCTGATAACATACTTGTACTCATCATCATAATTTTGTTCGTCTTTCTCAAAATAGGCTCCTTTGGACAAGATTCACTTGTCCCAGCGTTTATGCCAGCCTGCAGAGACATTCTAGAAAACATTTTTTAAAGATCCTTGACAATCGTCACCGCAGGCTTCACTGTTACTTCTGTTGATGGAAGCTGTTTCTTCGTGTTAGGGAATAGAAAAAAAGTCAGACGGTGCTAAATCAGCACTACAGGGAGGGTAAGCGAAGCACTGAACAATGATGATTGCTAGATATTTAGTAACAACATTTGCAACATGCAGTGATGCATTATCGTGATGCAGCATGTAATCAGTTTCACGGATATGTGGTTTTTGCGCCTGATTTGGACTTGCAAAGTTTGCAGGACTTCCCTGTAATATTGTCCAGTTATTGATCTTTATGCAGGTGCTACATGCTGACAAACAATTCCATGAATATCAAGAAATGAGATGACCATAACTGTCGCAACGGAAGAAACCACTTTTGCTTTTTTTCTAGGCTAGCGATGAAGGAGACTTCCACACTGAGCTTTTCTGTTTGGTCTCAGGATCAAAACGATATTGCTAAGTTTCACCAGCGGTGATTAGCTTTGAAAGAAATTCCGTACCTCCTTCTACTATTAAATTCGATTGCATGCAGTAGTGCACGCAAATGTCCTTTTCTTCGGGAATCAGCAGTCTTGCAATCCAGCGAGTACAAACAAGTAAATTTTATGTCACCAACTCGTCGGTGGCACTCAACGAAATCTTCAACAGTACAATTAGTGTCCGTAATTAAAGTCGGCCTTCCTTTCGTATTGACAGTCTCATCATAGACCCGTGGTCTAGGGGTAGCGTCTTTGATTAATAATCAAAAAAACGTTTTTGGTCCTGGGTTCGATCCCCGCCACTGCCTAAATTTTGATAAATAATCAGCACTGGCGGCCGAAGACTTCCGGCATAACAAGTCAGCCTCATTCTGCCAACGGCCTTGTCAAAGAGGGTGGAGGAGCGGATAGAGGTTCAGGGCACTCTCTTGTCCTAGGGTTGGGAAATTGCCCCTAAAGGCGGAAGAATCAGCAATGATCAACGTCATGAGGATGCATAAGGCAATGGAAACCACTGCATTAAAGACACGTTACGTGTATCCACAGGACATGTGGCCTGTATTTGAAGAAGTATCATGAAGATTTCTCCATTGGCAAAAGATTCCGTAATAGTCCCCCATTTGGATCTCCGGAAGGGGACTGCCAAGGGGGAGGTTACCATGAAAAAAAGATTGAATAATCAACGAAAGGATAACGTTCTACGAGTCGGGGCGTGGAATGTCAGAAGCTTGAACGTGGTAGCGAAACTAGAAAATCTGAAAAGGGAAATGCAAAGGCTCCATCTAGATATAGTAGGGGTCAGTAACAAAGTGAAGTGGAAGGAAGACAAAGATTTCTGGACAGATGAGTATCGGGTAATATCAACAGCAGCAGAAAATGGTATAACAGGTGTGGGATTCGTTATGAATAGGAAGATAGAGCAGAGGGTGTGTTACTGTGAACAGTTCAGTGACCGAGTTGTTCTAATCACAATCGACAGCAGACCAACACCGACAACGATAGTTCAGGTATACATGCCGACGTCGCAAGCTGAAGATGAACAGATAGAGAAAGTGTATGAGGATATTGAAAGGGTAATGCAGTATGTAAAGGGAGACGAATATGTAATAGTCGTGGGCGACTGGAATGCAGTTGTAGGGGAAGGAATAGAAGAAAAGGTTACAGGAGAATATGGGCTTGAGACAAGGAATGAAAGAGGAGAAAGACTAATTGAGTTCTGTAACAAGTTTCAGCTAGTAATAGTGAATACCCTGTTCAAGAATCACAAGAATAGGAGGTATACTTGGAAAAGGCCGGGAGATGCGGGAAGATTTCAATTAGATTACATCATGGACAGACAGAGATTCCGAAATCAGATATTGGATTGTAAGGCGTACCCAAAAGCAGATATAGACCCAGATCACAATATAGTAGTGATGAAGAGAAGGCTGAAGTTCATGACATTAGTCAGGAAGAATCAATACGCAAAGAAGTGGGATACGGAAATACTAAGGAATGACGAGATACGTTTGAAGTTCACTAACGCTGTAGATACAGCAATAAGGAATAGCGCAGTAGGCAGTACAGTTGAAGAGGAATGGACATCTCTAAAAAGGGCCATCACAGAAGTTGGGAAGGAAAACATAGGTACAAAGAAGGTAGCTGCGAAGAAACCATGGGTAACAGAAGAAATACTTCAGTTGACTAATGAAAGGAGGAAGTACAAACATGTTCCGGGAACATCAGGAATACAGAAATACAAGTCGCAGAGGAATGAAATAAATAGAAAGTGCAGGGAAGCTAAGACGAAATGGCTACAGGAAAAATGTGAAGACATCGAAAAAGATATGATTGTCGGTAGGACCGACTCAGCATACAGGAAAGTCAAAACAACCTTTGGTGACATTAAAAGCAACGGTGGTAATATTAAGAGTGAAACGGGAATTCCACTGTTAAATGCAGAGGAGAGAGCGGATAGGTGAAAAGAATACATTGAAAGCCTCTATGAGGATGAAAATTTGTCTGATGTGATAGAAGAAGAAACAGGAGTCGATTTAGAAGAGATAGGGGATCCAGTATTAGAATCTGAATTTAAAAGAGCTTTGGAGGACTTACGGTCAAGTAAGGCAGAAGGGATAGATAACATTCCATCAGAATTTCTAAAATCATTGGGGGAAGTGGCAACAAAACGACTATTCACTGTGGTGTGTAGAATATATGAGTCTAGCGACATACCATCTGACTTTCGGAAAGCCATCATCCACACAATTCCGAAGACGGCAAGAGCTGACAAGTGCGAGAATTATCGCACAATCAGCTTAACAGCTCATGCATCGAAGCTGCTTACAAGAATAATATACAGAAGAATGGAAAAGAAAACTGAGAATGCGCTATTTGACGATCAGTTTGGCTTTAGGAAAAGTAAAGGAGTGTGAGAGGCAATTCTGACGTTACGGCTAATAATGGAAGTAAGGCTAAAGAAAAATCAACACACTTTCATAGGATTTGTCGACCTGGAAAAAGCGTTCGACAATATAAAATGGTGCAAGCTGTTCGAGATTCTGAAAAATGTAGGGGTAAGCTATAGGGAGAGACCGGTCATATACAATATGTACAACAACCAAGAGGGAATAATAAGAGTGAACGATCAAGAACGAAGTGCTCGTATTAAGAAGGGTGTAAGACAAGGCTGTAGCCTTTCGCCCCTACTCTTCAATCTGTACATCGAGGAAGCAATGATGGAAATAAAAGAAAGGTTCAGGAGTCGAATTAAAATACAGGGTGAAAGGATATCAATGATACGATTAGCTGATGTCATTGCTATCCTGAGCGGAAGTGAAGAAGAATTAAATGATCTGCTGAACGGAATGAACAGTCTAATGTGTACACAGTATGGTTTGAGAGTAAATCGGTGAAAGACGAAGGTAGTGAGAAGTAGTAGAAATGAGAACAGCGAGAAACTTAACATCAGGATTGATGGTCACGAAGTCAATGAAGTTACGGAATTGCTACCTAGGCAGTAAAATAACCAATGGCGGACGGAGCAAGGAGGACATCATAAGCAGACTTGGCGTTTCTGGCCAAGAGAAGTCTACTAATATCAAATACCGGCCTTAATTTGAGGAAGAAATTTCTGAGGATGTACGTCTGGAGTACAGCATTGTATGGTAGTGAAACATGGACTGTGGGAAAACCGGAACAGAAGAGAATCTAAGCATTTGAGATGTGGTGCTATAGACGAATGTTGAAAATTAGG
This sequence comes from Schistocerca americana, assembly GCF_021461395.2. Classification (NCBI taxonomy): domain Eukaryota; kingdom Metazoa; phylum Arthropoda; class Insecta; order Orthoptera; family Acrididae; genus Schistocerca; species Schistocerca americana. Next base: position 1,064,278,435 of record NC_060119.1, read on the forward strand.
TGGACTGATAAGGTAAGGAATGGCGAGATTCTACGCAGAATCGGAGAGGAAAGGAATATGTGGAAAACACTGATAAGGAGAAGGGACAGGATGATAGGACATCTGCTAAGACATGAGGGAATGACTTCCATGGTACTAGAGGGAGCTGCAGAGGGCAAAAACTGTAGCGGAAGACAGAGATTGGAATACGTCAAGCAAATAATTGAGGACGTAGGTTGCTAGTGCTACTCTGAGATGAAGAGGTTAGCACAGGAAAGGAATTCGTGGCGGGCCGCATCAAACCAGTCAGTAGACTGATGACAAAAAAAAGTCTCATCCTCTCATCCTATACAAAATTTAAGCCATCTTAGAGCTGCGCTGTGGAGAAGAATACTCTCTCCATATGCCTCCTGTAACATGGGTTTGTTGAGACGAATGCAGTATTTCAAAGCCGCATGTTGTTCATGGTGTCACACCTGCGTTGTTACAGAACGCGATGATGCAAATGTCTCAGCTGGCCAGCCTCTCATAAGTGGCAGCCCGGAGTGCCGACAATGAAACTGGGAATGCCTGTTTGTTTCTCATTAAGTTAACAGAATACCATAAGATTAAATTTTAGCGGCCCCCATATATGACCCTTAAAAACTATGATTATTCTTTATTCATCAACCTTCGTAGAATTAGTAGGCTTTGAAGGACCATTCTCAACGCAATACAGTAGGTCAACGCGAACATCGCCGGAGATGTGAAACATATTGGGCGTTTTCCCTTATACGTAGAACAGTACAGATACGTCACCTACGTTACATGCGAAAATGGGCTTTAAGAACTCATTAGTACGACGATGTCTGGAGCACCAAGGGCTGTCAGTAAGGTGGCCATTAATTAAGGATTCAATCTGAAGGACGACTTCTGAGCCAAGATTGAAAATATAAGACCTTTGTTTACGAATTAAAGCGTCATCACACGTAGATCGTGAGCTATGGATTGGGTGTAGGAGTTACAAAATATTCTTTTTCCGGTTTAAACTTCCATCAGTATGGACATTTAAGAATTTTGAAGTGTCACCCTACTTATTATTTCCTCATTATTTGCGGTGCTCCCAGACTTGCAGAATTGAATATGTTTTATCTTTTCTTTAAAACTCGCAGAAAACCTGCCATTGATACTTTTAAGAACATTATCTACCGTTTCTTCTGTTTCTGTATGTTTGCATGGATTGATTAAAATGCCAGTGTCATTTGCAAAACGAACTAATTCTGCTTGTTGTACAATGGACAGAAATTATTTTACAACAGTGGACCTAAGTTTGAGCTTTGGGGAATCCCCAGTCAGAATTATGGCCCCGGACTTTATTGGTTGAATTGCTAAAACAATTTTCATCATTATTTTGTTTAGACGTACATTATCCATTGCTTGGCTACGCCATCAATCCTATAAGATATCAATTTATCTAGGAAGATACTGTGATTCAGACTATCCAATACCTCAAATAGATCACAAAAATTATCTATTCCACGTCAGTATTCACCGTTCACTAACAACTCTGTGTCTTTTTTTCTTTTTGCCTCAGTAGGTCAGGCTTGAAAATGAACCAGTTGGTTCGAAACTAGCGCCACACGCATTTATACTAATTGTGACAGATTTGTTAGTGGCCTTCTATGAAATTATTATTTTTCATTGGTTGAGAGGCCTGTATTACGTGCTGTGCAGACTACCTGGCCAGAGTAGCAGTATTAAAGGCAGGACAACATGAGAAGGATGCGGTCATGCATTATATTGCTGAAGGATAACGTCGTGTGGACCTCGAATGCAGGGCACAGCCACCGCCTTAAACACGTCAGAAATGTAACGGCTACTTTCCAGATTTCCAAATATGCGAGTCAGGGGCCACTGTGGCGTGCACACAGTTTCACCCAGTCTCATCGTGCCATTTACTGAAATCATAAGACGATGCGTTCTTGCAGAGCTCTGACGACCTGCCGCCACTCCCGAGACCTATATTACTGTTGGGCGCATCACAGTCGGAGCGTCTCTGTTTCTTCTGTCACGTTAAAGGAAGTCGCAGCTGAATTCGAATCTCAGCAACGACTACGCACTTTGATGCTCCTTCATTTTTCAGGGCCCAGACTGACATTTCAGAAAACGGATATTTTTCCAGCTTTTCTAGCTCTGGTTTCCTAGATCTGGTGAGCGTGATGCCCGAGGATATCTTAATAGCTAGAGACCGGACCCCAATACTTGTTTGAATTGGAACCTGCGTCGCTGTTTATTACCCTTTCTGATATGTGCGTTTCGATGAATTCCTTAATTTATTAATATGCTTATGCTGAGTAAGATGGGACGATCTGTAAACATTCGCTTTGAAGAAAGACACCTTCCCTGCCAATATTGCAGTTGTAATTTTTTTTTTAATGACAGGTTGCAGTAAACGAGTTACCATCATCTCATCTGTGAATAGTGTACATAAAGTGAGCGCAACAACACTTGCTACATATATCGCATGATACATATCCCGAGGTCTAAGTACGATTTTGGGTTCCCAACAACAGCTAAAATGGCAAAACATTAAAATCCCAGAACCAAACTAATACTATGAAACTAGAAACAAAGAAAATTCATTACGATTCTAAAAGATTTACGCCTATTGGTATAACTAAGGACAAATCTACGATATAAGTACACAAAGTTCACGGCAAAAATAGCCCATGCATGATTCAGCGTAAGACAGACGATAAAAGATGCTGCTCAGTTCTGAGGAAACGCGAAATGTCACGAATACAGAAGACGAATTTCGGCCACACTTTCACGTAGAATCGTGGCAAACATTAGCAAGAGCCAAATCATAAGTTGTAGTCACGTTTCTCCTCCGAAGGACTCCTGTAGCCATCCTTGTTGAACAAATAAAGACATTTTAACCACGCTGTCTATCAGGCTGCAGTCACCTTTCTCCTCCGACGGACATCTGTAGCCGTCCTTGTTGAATCGATAAAGAGATTTCAAACACGCCGTCTATCTGGCTGCAGTCACATTTCTCCTGCGAAGGACTCCTGTAGCCGTCGCCAGTCCATCGAACCCACAGTAAACGTCATCCTTACACCAGAAAACCGACTCTTCCACTCCTCCACAGCGAGTACTGCACGCTAGGCGCTACACATGATTTGTCACACTTTTAATTAATACTAACAAGTGAATAAACAGTTTCCTTCTTTTCTACACTAATGTGACAATGGTCGTGGAATACCTCGTAATATCGTGTGGGACCTCCTCTTGCCGGAGTAATGCAGCAGCTCGACATGGCATGTACTCAAAAATTCTTTGGAAGTCCCCTGCAGAAATACTAATCTATACTCCCTTTATAGCCGTCCAAAATTGTGAAGGCATTTCCAGGTGGGTAGTGGTTCACGAACTGACCTTTCGGTTATGTTCAGAGGACACAGTATATTCCACGTAAACTCAGCCCTACCACCAGCTTGCGCATTGCCTTGTTAACAACTTGGGTCGATTGACCCGTAGGATTTGTACCGCACTCGACCCCTACCACCAGCTCTTACCCACTGAAATCGGGACTCATCAGACTAGTACACAGTTTCCAGTCGAGTAGGGTCCAACTGGTATGGTCACGAGCCCAGGAGAGGCGCTTCAGGCGGTATAGTGCCGTTAGGTAAGGAGCTCGCGTCGGCCGTCTGTTGCCGTAGCCAACTAATACCAAATTTCGCCAGACTGCCCTAACGGCTACGTTCGTCGTACGTTCCACATTGATTTCTGATGTTAGTTAACGTAGTACTGCTGGTGCATTAGAGTTGACATCTCTACAGGAACGCCGCTCCTCTCGGTCGTTGAGTGAAGGCAGTCTACCATTCCACTGACCGTTGTGAGTATACGCCAGGAATTTTGTAATCTACGCATACTCTTGACACAGTGCACGTCGGAATAATGAATTCCCTAACGATTTCTGAAATGGAATATCCCATGCGTCTAGCTCCAACTACCATTCCGCCTTCAAAGTCTGTTAATTCCCGTTTAGCGGTGACATTCTAGTCGGAAACCTTTTCACACGAATCACCTGAGTACAAATGACAGCTCCGACAATGGACTGCTCTCCTACACCTTGTGCACGTGATACTACAGCCATCTGTTTATGTGCATATCGCTGTCCCATGCCTTTGGTTACCTCAGCATAATGTTCACAATGCATAAATGACGGTTTTCGTCTTGAGAAGGGGAACTCGACCGTTGATGTCGCTCAGAGGTGATGAAGCGAAACATGATGGAATCAAATTACTTGAAGAACGAACAAAATCTGTTACTTCTGCTATCACATTCAGCACTGGCCTTGGTGCTTGCCCTGAGATAGGACTAATAAAAATGTGCCGGGAGGGGGGTGGGTGGTGGGGGTGGGTTGAGGGGGGGGGGTGGGTGAAGGGCGAGAGGGTTGTAGAGTTGGTCAGCCGATTCACGACCGTGTCATCGAACCTACGCCTCCATCCCTCCATCTCACAACGATGCTTCCCAGTTGTGTAGTGATGTGTTGGCAAATGTGCCAACACCTTGTAGATAGAGGAGGCCGAAGTGCACGCTATCTAACGCAGACGGGCGTGAATTCTGGAACAGGATAAGTAGTGAATGGTAGCAAGAAAAGTATGCAGCTCCTCGAATACTCAACTTTTATATAGTCCTTTGGTTTACAACGTTCATGAAGAGACATTTCATACGATAACTATCAAACTATGTAAGGCTAAGGGCGCCTTGCTAGGTCGTAGCCATGGACTTAGTTGAAGGCTATTCTAACTGTCTCTCGGCAAATGAGAGAAAAGGCTTCGTCAGTGTAGTCGCTAGCAAAGTCGTCGTACAACTGGGGCGAGTGCTGGTCCGTATCTCGAGACCTGCCTTGTGGTGGCGCTCGGTCTGCGATCACACAGTGGCGACACGCGGGTCCGACATGTACTAAATGGACCGCGGCCGATTTAAGCTACCACCTAGCAAGTGTGGTGTCTGGCTGTGACACCACATGTAGGTCAGGTGATCTTTTGGGTTCTCTTGTCTGCAAGCTGCTGTAAGAAAGTAACAGAGAGCAAACTATTTGAAACTAGATTCCTGTACCGCTCGCTGTTGAGAGACGATGTCATATGAGTCATTGATAACATTATATCTGTTGAAAACATCTTCCATAAGAGAATACTTCCCATACCTGCATGAAAGCTGCCCAATTGACGTTATAATGCAGCGTATGACCTGATTTTAGACGTATTCCTAATATCTCACGTCCCAATGGTGTGGGTTAACATGTGCTTGGTAATATTTCAGTTACAAAAGTGTCGATCTAGGAAATAGCGTTCTACAATGTAAATGGTGCAAGATGTCAGAAATTCTCCTGGAAATCAGTGTCACCTGTAGGGAAAGACAAATTAAATATACAATCCAGAAGAACAGAGAGGTGCTCTGGAGGAGCTTTGGATTAAAAAGGCTATAAGACAGGGATGCATTCTTTCGCCCCTACTGTTCTTTCCATACATTTAAGAAAGAACTATGGGAAAACAGATGGGTTCACGAGTGGGACTGAAATTCAAGGTGACAGGTTAAAAATGATAACATTCGCTGATGACTTTGCTATCCTCAGTGACACTAAGGAAGAACTCCACGATCTGCGGAATGGAATTAACATTCTGGAGTGGACACACGATGCACAGAGGTTAAACCGAAGAAAGACGAGAATAATGGAGAGTTGCAGAAACGTGATTAACGGCAAATTTAAGATCAGAATTGTCGACCATAAAGTAGATGAAAGGAGAGAATTCTGCTAGTTTATTCCTTTTCTCCTTCCTCAATGATCGCTTCAAGTTTGATTACTGCATACAGTTCTTGTAGAGATTCATTACAGCTGTCAGTCTTACTTCCTTTGCATATTATAGGTCTTCAGTCCGAATTCTTCCTTTCACATACATACATTTCTTTAATTTTTGTTGCATGCAATCACTTTATTTTCCAGAGACACGGATGCTTATATAGCCTTTCATATCTCCACTAGCCGTTTCTGCTTTGTCGTTTTGTACTCGTACTTCCGTCAGTATACATTTTAGACGTCTGTACTTCTGCCATCTTCATTTCCTGCTCTTTTTATTTTCTTCTTTCTTCAGTTAAATTCTATAATTTGTGTTCTTGTCTGTTTGATTCATTTCTGTCCTTACTGTTTGACTTATTGCATTCCCTGCCAGCCATAAAGCCGTTCGGTTAGTCTCTCTTCAATCATATTTGATAAATAGTTTCATCATATGTGATCTGACTTTGGCAGCTTCTGATAATATAAATTCTGATGAGGATTAATGCAACTACACACGTTGTAGGTGCTGATTTAATCTCCTCTCTGTAACATTCCTTAATTTAACCTTGTGCGGGCTATTTAAATTGGTTTCCTGGGTGACCTTCAGCACTGACATGCAGTGAAAACGTGGAACATGAGAATCCCTAGAGTGGAATGCCGGAACGGGCTGCCTCAGGACCAAAGGTTCATATCCTTCGCAGAACTGCTAGTTGTGGAGGGGGGAGGGGGAACGGGAATCAATAGCTAGGAGCTACACTCGTTTTTTCTTGTGGAAAGTCGCCCCTGCTCAAGTCATACGGGCACCCTGCCTATTGTGCAATGTACTGCATATGTCAACTTTAGACTGCCGAGCTGAAAGAACCCTGCCTGGCTGGAGATGGGAATCTGGACTGAACTAAGAAAAGTACATTCAGTTGATAAACTTCTACGATCTGCCCAAAGAAATAGCGCCAAAATAGCTCTCACATATCACAGGTTCAGAAGATACTGCAGAGTTGACGGAAAGCCTAGAGCATGGGTTTTTAACTCTTCGCAAGTCCTATGATGTGAATCTATGTGCTGCTTGAGGGACACTGATTGGTGAAATACATGTCATGTCAGGAGGGACGCAAAATCTTGTGTGAAGTTCTGAGTAAAAGTGGGGAGGATACTGAGGATATTGGATTTTTGACTTTCCGCCCCTTCTGACAGGAGATCTTGGTACAAGTGAACAATGACACTGTTAGTGTGCCGGTATAACTTTAGGAGGATGGTTTGTCGAGACTCTGGGTGGTAATAAATTAGCTGTCAGTTCATTAATGACTATTAATTAGGGACTCCATCTCTGGCCTTGGCGCTAAACGCATTGGTACTCCGGAGGCTTTGCTCGTAACTGGAACAGCAGACTCCTTGAGCAGAGAGGGGTAAAGTGCGCGGTCCTTGCAGAGCGGTTCTACCAATATACTTGACGGGAGCCAGCCTGTTCATATGATGGTATTGGCAAGCCTTACTTACAGCTTCAGCATGTTAGGACCGTCGCAAACCAGAAATTCAGGATAGGGTTGTGATTCACTTTAGCATGTTCGTCAGTGCTTTCTCAGCTGCTCTATGTTTGTTTTTCTTGTGTAACTGATTTAGATGTTTCTTCATTCACTTACCTTTTGTAATAAAATAACGAGTCCACTTAAATCATGTCTTTGATTCAAGTAGATAGTCTTTCCCTGGTGTTGTTTAATATTTTGCAATGGTCAAATGCGTATTCCGCACATTAACGTCCACTACTAGGCCGCAACCTTAGATAGCGATAAACAATCCTTTGTGTACATTTTTTCAGCATTGGTTCTTAAACGTTTCTTGATGCAGTTAACTTCACTCATTCACACACACACACACACACACACACACACACACACACCCTATCCCATTGAGTCGTTGCTCAACATCCTATTCGAAACGCTCAACAACTGTTTTTTTTTTTCATTTTGTCCGGTTCTTGTTTACTACTTTCTGCAATTTCTTCAGCTTGAATCTGCAGCTAATAAGCAATAAATTCTGGTTAGAATTCACTTCTGTCGCTGGAAATATTTTACAGTTTAAAAATCTGTATCGTGCCCACAAGTTGCCAATGTCGTTTTGACTACCGAATAATGGTTTCACTGGGAAGCCCTCACACATTCTCCATACACTTCCGGTCTCTCCCCGTGCGACTTCCATATTTTTCGAGCCCTGAAAAAAGACATTCGTGCCGTCGATTTGTCTTAGATGAGGAAGCACACGCCTGAATGAAATCATGGTTCCGTAGGCAAGTGCAAACAATTTTTCTCGAAGGAATTGACGAGGGTTGTCTCATAGTGGGATAAATGTATTAACTGTTTTGATGATTACTTTTGAAATAATGAACCATTTACCTACTACGAATTTCCCGTATGCTGGGATAGTTGTAGGTCAGCAACTTCTGTTAACCAGTACAACGACAAACCAGCTAAAGTCGCAAATTTCGCTGTTTTGTTCAATCGATGACTGCTTTCAGGCTGGAACCAATTTTCAAATCTGCGTAACATACTAAAAAAATGTTTCTTCCGAAGATGCAAAAACCATGCCAAAATGTGCAAACGAACAGTTACTGTGCACATATATAACTGTACTCGTTGTACGGTTTACTTACTATTTTTTTGCCTGTCTCGCTTTTCCTAGGCTGCCCCGTATATAAACCACTGCTCTTCTCCTAACACTGCTTTGCTAGTCTATTTGTTTTTATTTATTTTCGGCTTATCTATATAGCTTTGCTGGGTTTCGGAGAACACTATCGGTTCTCTGTATACCAGAGACACCATTTTTAATATGAACGTCTGTGTTAACATGAATTTCCATACTCTAGCCAAAATATTCTCATAAATTATAAAATTGGAAACTGTAGTAGTGAAAACGCTGGGTGCCTGGAAATGAAACTATTGTGAGGTGGAGATTTCGATCTCTTCAGCATTAGAAAGCAAGAAGCAAGAAGCGCTGCAAGAAAGCAAGAAGCGGATATGCTATGTCAAAAGGATTCACACGGTGTTTCAGAAATAGATGCTTAACGTCTCCAGAAATGACATAAAAAAAGGACTCAGAAAGGGACGATGAAGGGAAAGAGAAGGGGCGGCAGGAAGAGGAGAGAGACACGAACGTCATGATTCACAACAATGTATAAGGAAACTACTTGCAAAAATGTAACGTCACCAGTACCCACACCAAGTGAACACGTAGCGAGCCCCCTGTAACAGCAGCAGTGTCAACCGAACGTCCCGCGCTCAAAGGTCGCCGTTTTTGCCGCGGAGCAGATTGCGGAGCCGGGCGCTAAGCTCCCTTTGTTCTCTTCCGGCGGCTGAGAAAGACAAACGCCCGGGGAATGCGTATTTTGCAGAGGTGAGAGAGAGCAGAGATTTCCCGGAATTAACGCTCGCATTTTGCGTCGCGGCTTTTGTCTTACGTGCCAGCCGCGAGCTTTTAATCTGAGAAATTAGTCGGCGCGGCGGGCGGCGTCCTGGGGAGGAACAGCGCCCGGCAGGTGAGCCTGCATTCATTAGGGGCGTCTGAGGGAGGGGGCGGGCCAGGGTAAAGGGGCGGAGCACTGCCAGGCCGTGGTGCCGCGACGTGCTGTGACGGCGCTGCAGGTGGGGTGGAGGTGCTCGGCAACCGTGACTGGTGCTGCACTGGGGAACAGGGCCAGATTACTGCCCGCCGGGGACATCATCTGTCTCGCAGTAGCAGCTGGATTCACGATTGCTATACGCTGCATACAACTCACAGCAGCTCTCTCTCAACGACACTGTAGTACTCGCTGTCACAGTATCACTAGAAAATTTATTACTCCGTCTTGATTGCTTTTTCATTGCACAACAGACCTGTCATATAAAATGTAATGGTCGGGAGTAGATCGCCATTACACTTGGGGGGGGGGGGGGGATGGGTGAGTGGGAGGGAGTCCATTCTGACATTTCTAAAATGAAATTCATTCTACAGGGCGAATCAACTGAAAGAAAAAGCCTGTCAACATTTTAGCGGCTAAGAAGTGCTGGCTTCATTAAAGTCAAAGACACCATGGAGGCAGTCGAAACTGCGGTTGATAATGGAAGCAAGACTAAACAAAAATCAAGAAATGAGCAGAAGATTTGTCGGCCTAGGAAAAGCCTTCGGCAATGTAAAATAGCGCAGGATGTTCGAAATCCTGAGAGAAATAGGAGCAAGCTATAGGGAAAGACAGATAATATACAACATGTACATGAACCAAGAGGAAACAACAAGAGTGGAAGACCAAGAAACAAGTGCTCGGATTAAATGTGATGGAAGACAAGGATTTAGTCTTTCGCCTCTGCTGTTCTTCTTCTACGTAAAAAGTCAATGACAAAATTAAAAGAAAGGTCCAAGAGTGGGATTAAAATTCAAGGGGAAAGGTAATTTTATAATCAAGACTCGCTGATGACATTGCTATCCTCAGTGAAACTGAAGAATTACACAATCAGTTGAATGGAATGAACAGACTAATGAGTACAGAATATGGACTGAAAGTAAATCGAAGAGAGACGAAAGTAATGAGAAGTAGTAGAAATGTGAACAGCGAGAAACTTAGCATCATAACCGGTGATCATGAAGTAGATAAAGTTAAGGAACTCTGCTACCTAGGTACCAAAATAACCCATGTCACCGAAGTAGGGAGACATCCAAAGCAGATTAACAATGGCGAAAAGGGCGTTCTGGACCAGGAGAAGTGTTCATTTGAGAATGAGCACAGGGTTGTATGGCAATGAGATAGAAGAGAATCGAAGCATTTGAAACGTGGTGCTACAAATGACTGTTGAAAATTAGATGGACTGATAATGTAAGGAATGTGAAGGCTCCCCACAGAATTGACGAGGAAAATATATATGTAGAACACTGACAAGAAGTAGGGACAGGATGATAGGACATCTGGTAAGACATGAGGGAATTAGTTTGATGGTACTGGAGGGTAAACTCTATAGAGGAAAAATGCCCATGAATAACTAACATAAACCCCAAAAATCGAAGAAACAATATGAACAGCAGTCCTTTAGAGGATTTTATTTAGGATGTGGACCGTGTAGAGCTTCTGCTCTTCCCAACACTGTAACTACATGATCCACTCATCAGTAAATTTTAACAATATTAACGGATCACAGCTTTGTCACTATTCGTTCGCCAGTGTAACGTAGACAAGATTCACTGAATACATCTTGAGTAGGAGCGATGAGCACACCTATGACATTTTGGTGTTATTGGACCTGCTGATTTGGCTGCGAAACCTGTTGTGTATCAATGAAATAACAATTTTAGCAACTGTCAGCGATATTCTTCTTAAGATTATGCCCTTCAACAGCTGCTGATGTACGGAATATAAAACACTCTGAAACAAGAGAGCTGCTGTAAAGTTTGGAAGGTAGGAGACGAGGTACTGGCGGAATTAAAGCTGTGAGGACAGGTCTTCGGTCGTGCTTGGGTAGCTCAGATGGTAGATCACTTGCCTGCGAAAGGCAAAGGTCCCGAGTTCGAGTCTCGGTCTGGCACACAGTTTTAATCTCCCAGGAATTTTCATTGTTTCATTATGTAAGTAGGCTGTTTAGGTTTTCTTATTGGTAACGCCACGTAGCGCTCTGTGTGAGAATCACTGGCTGTGCTGTGTGCAGTCTGTGTCTAGTTTGCATTGTTGTCTGCCATTGTAGTGTTGGGCAGCGGCAGCTGGATGTGAACAGCGCGTAGCGTTGCGCAGTTGGAGGTGAGCCGCCAGCAGTGGTGGATGTGGGGAGAGAGATGGCGGAGTTTTGAAATTTGTCATGAACTGCTATATTTATATATGATGATATCAAGGTAAATACATTGTTTGTTCTCTATTAATATCTTTCATTTGCTAACTATCCCTAACAGTAGTTAGTGCCTTCAGTAGTTTGAATCTTTTATTTAGCTGGCAGTAGTGGCGCTCGCTGTATTGCAGTAGCTTGAGCAGCGAAGATTTTTGTGAGGTAAGTGATTTGTGAAAGGTATAGTTTAATATTAGTCAGGGCCATTCTTTTGTAGGGATTTTTGAAAGTCAGATTGCGTTGCGCTAAAGAAATATTGTGTATCAGTTTAAGGACAGTCTTGTATAATTGTTCAAAGGGGACGTTTCATAATTGTTACCAAAATATGAATTACTAAAAAACTATCATAAGAACTATTCTACAGCAACTGTTACAATATGATGTACGTGCAAGAAATAATTCATTTCAATAAATTAAACTCACGATTGATGGAAGTCGTCTGTAGCGTATCATCAAATACTATCTTGATTCATTTTCTTCCGCTAGTCACGTTTGTAAGAATTAGATATGCAGCAGTCTAGCTGTCGATAGGGACTGCCTCGTATTCAAAACATTAATGATACGTGACATTGTGTGGTTTAGATGCTTCAAATTCGTTTGTATCACGCCATATATTAGGACTACGAGGCCTTATTCTATCTTGTCATGGCCGATCTCGTGCTATGTGGGAAGGCGTGTACAAACCACCATCGTAAGCAGTTCTAAGAGCGACGAAACCGAGTGAACTGTTATATCCATCGTCAGCAACTGTACTTCTGATCGTTGAAATAATCAGCAACCAGTTGCAGAAAAAAATTTTATTACCTTTACCGATTTGAGGCATATAGTGCCCTTCTTTAGAACGTCCATTTACATTTACGAAGCTCATCGCGGGGCTGAAAACTGTAACTCCTTCTCCACAGTCGGTTGCTGATTATTTCAACAGAAACGAATAATTTAAACAATTTTTAAGAAGTACTTGCAGTTCGTCTTAGCAGCTAAAATTTTGACAGTAAATTTCTTTCGTTGTATTATTCAAGAATAAAAAAATTCTGGGTGGGTGTCCTGACTGCGGACTGGATCATTCCCTCGTGAGCTGTAAGCTTCAGGAAGCCGATTATACATCATACTGGGTGCGACTGCAATGAAGTGGAGTGTGGATGACTAATAGTCATCCGATGTATGAACATCAAAACATATTGTTAGACATGTAGACTGTCATAGGTTTTCCCTTGCGACTGCTAGGTGATAGACTGTGATACCTTTCGTGAGGTGCGACGTGGGCATTCAGGATATTACTGAGATGCTCCTAGATCCACACCCGATGACCTATACAGTAAACTGCTCGCTCCCCATCAGATAATGTGAAATGAGAAAGCTAACTGCCCAACGGATAACTAATTGAATACCTGAATTAATCAGGTGCGGCCCAATTGAACATATGGGTCAACAATTCATATAGAAACATTGGTAAAGAGTATCCATCAAGCTTCTAAATGAAATAAGAGCTCACTATAATAATCTTATTTAATGTGTGTAAACAATATATGTAATTACACAAGGCGCCGGCCGAAGTGGCCGTGCGGTTAAAGGCGCTGCAATCTGGAACCGCAAGACCGCTACGGTCGCAGGTTCGAATCCTGCCTCGGGCATGGATGTTTGTGATGTCCTTACGTTAGTTAGGTTTAACTAGTTCTAAGTTCTAGGGGACTAATGACCTCAGCAGTTGAGTCCCATAGTGCTCAGAGCCATTTGAACCAATTACACAAGTGCACGAGGATGCAAAAATATGCATGAAGGATCTTGGCACAGGTGGATGGATCTGAGATAGAATGATGCGCAAATCTTGTGTGCACAAAAATTCCTAAATATTGTTGAATAAGCTGATTGCCTAAATAAAAGGTCCATAAAAGTACGATCAAGCAGCGGCTACGTCACCTAGGCGCCTATTACGGGCAGCTAGCTGGCTTTAAGAATTAATTCTGAAGAACGAAGCTATACCTTAACAATCAACTTCAGAGTTCCTTAGAAACCACTTATGGAAATGCTTCCCATGTTTTCACTCTGCTGATACTCAGATGCAGTGGGTGGCAGCAGTAGTAGCTGAGAGCTCTAACCCCACTATCTGATTAATTGTAAGGCGAAGGCATCTTCATCTGAGGTATATCATTCCATGAGATGAAGTCCCCTCTTAATACAGTCCCAATACACGTCTATGTCATACCCCGATAGAAGTGTTTCTTCTCTCATCCTCAAAACCTAGCTAGATTTTGAGAAGGCGAGAAGAAAGATATTTCTTCTCAGGGCATTCGGCTGGAGCAGCGGCTAATCTTAGTATACATTCCGAGTTCTGACCTATGAAAAATTTACAACAGTCTTTACAATTTCCGTTTTCACAACGAAAGTGTTATGATCAGCCAGTACTGTTCAGTTCTCTCCAAGAGAAGGACAGTACACAGAAATATTCCCCCACTCTATGTCTGCTGTCGGCTTTACTCCAATAGAAAAGTCTGGACGTCTACATTCGCGAGCATCCTTCCTCCGTTGCGGAATTTACTATCGTGAGTCGACCACAGGCCTCCAAAAAAGTTTTAGACTTCTGCACTTGTCGCCTTCTTTGACCCCAACAGCTATTTACCACTCTAAGTCCGAAGTGTTTTCTCCTGCCTTCGCTGGTCTCATCTTTCTTAAGGGGTGTTCTTTAAGCTCCTCGCACTCTGAAACACGCTGGACACTAAGTCTCAGCCAGCCGCCCCAAGACGACAACCGGGCGTTTTCACGTCTGTTGCAAGAAGAGGGCTCTGTTCCCAGCCCATAACTGACTGAACCTGCTTTTAGCAGAAAAATTTTTGGTAGTAGTACATAGAAGGGAAATCGTTAGAACTAAATTATGTGTGCACTTTCGTGCAGTGTTAATAATATTAATGGACTGTTTATCTTCACCAGAGGAAAGATCTGGTAATAAGGTTATGGATCAGTTTTGGCAACCTGTCCCGTAACACTTTGACTAGAAATAACATGGCCTTTCCCTGTTTTGCTAAATCACTGGTCTCTATCACATGTAGGTCAACAGAACCACAGCTCAGACAGGCAGCAGACACGTCAACCTTTCCGCAAGGTCTCTACCTTTCTACTGTGTCGATGCTATTATGCGTCTGTTGTCTCTACTTGGGAGTAGCCAGTAGTAACCACCTCGATGCATTGGTAGTAGTACTTTCCATATCAACAGGTGCGAGTTGACAAGGAGGGTGATGGAATTTTTGTATGTGAATGGGCCCTGTGTCTGACATACGTAAATTAATCATCTTCCAAAATAGAGGGTTAGGGATCCAATGACTGCTAAATGAAGCAAAAATCAAAATTACTTTGGAGTATTGGAGTATTCCTATTCATTAAACAATGGTAACATTATTATAATAAAACATGGCCACATATGACAAAGGGGTCAGGTGAAAGTTTCTAGTAACTGCGCAAGGGAAATAATTGCAGTCCTGGAGTTGCACCATGACTATCGTGATACTGACTGCAGAGACAGATAGCATTACAGAAGGGAATGTGTTACATCTGTAGTCAGAGTTGGAATCATTGCTAGCTGAATCTAAATGCAAGTCTTCAAAGTGAAGCTCGAAGTAATCAAAATGCTATGAAAGAATTTTACTAGTCCCTCTAACTTCATCTTGCATTAGTGGCCCGATCTCATCGTAGTAAACTGTAGGTGGAAGCTGCAGCAACGTTCAAATCATGCTCTCGCCAGTTAAGTCTAATAGCGGAGGCTCCCAAAGATTCGGTCTCTCGAAGAAGCCTGACAATTAAGTAATTTCTGATCAAATGTCAATTAAAAAGAGCATTGGACTTTCGCGTTTTTGCGTCTTTTACAGCATCAAGATCGGCTGTGTTTCATATCTTCCAAGCGCCAAAAAATGCTCCTTAGAACATGTTGGTGCTCTTCCCTGCGATATCTTCTAGTTGGTTAATCAGTTACGGGCATTCCACTATTTAACATAGAAAAAGTCATCTCACTCTCTCTTCATTTCTAACTGTGACCTGTGAGGCAGGTCTTCTGGTACAGTCAAGCGTCTCTGTCTAATCTCTAGTATATTTTTATGTTTGCCAATCCCTAAGATTCGTATTTTGTGTAAAAATGTGGTTTTATGAGGTCAAGGTTCAGCAGCATGTCAGGCTTTCAAAGGCCCAATATTGTGGGTTCCCATTTCACTTTTTAATTTTCATCTGTGGTGGCTGGTGTTTTCCAGAGATAAACTCAGCTTTCTTCTTTTATACACGAACTGCCTTCTGTTAGGAAAGTGTTACCCCTCCTCCCACTCCTGGGTTGTAAACCAGCCTCAGCTGGGAGTACTTGCACTACAGGAAATCCTGTCTGTGTTTTCCGTATTTGTATATGATATAACGCATGCCCCAGTTGGCATTACAAAAGACTGCACCTCCTCCAGCATCTTCAGTGCTCTTGTGCCATGTTATTCTTTGTGTAAATTCTGTGTAAATTTTTCTGTTAAACCATGTCTGACAAATGTGGTGGTTGCTGTATAAATGTGAGGGAGGGGGTGTTCCGTGATGACTATTGCATATGGCTTCATTGGGGCTAATGTAGCGGCCAGAAAAAGGGGGTAGATAATGGGGCTCTTCCATGACAAGGTAGGTAATGTAGAAAGGACAGAAAAATCGCTGAACAGGAGGCAAAAATTTGTGTCCCTCAGGCTGAATTAGGAAACGCGAATTTGCAATTATGTAGGCTACGGGAGGAAAAAGAGACGAGTTGCTGGGAAAAGGTAGCATGCAAAGGGCGAAAAAGGGAAACTGTTCAAAAAACTTTTGAAATTCAATTAGTAAATCAGTTTGGCTTGCAGTCTGAAGTTGTGGAGGAAGGGCCTGATCCAGATATAGTTGAATGTAGGTTGAAGCAGAATTTTACCTTAGAGAAAAAAAGACAGGTCTGGATCAAATCAGAACAGGGAAAGAAGAATTCTGCTTCTAGGTAGCAGTCATGGGAGGGGTGTAAGCCAGCAGTTTCAGGAAAAATTAGATTCAGCGTACCAGGTCACAAGTTTTGTGAAACCAAGTACTAACCTTAGCCAGATGACAGAAAACTTCGATCAGCTATGCAGGGACTTTGAGAAAGAAGATCAGAGAATTGTAGATGGGGAAGCAGGGAAGAGCCTGGCTATGAATCCAAGATATAGTATTAGGGGTGTCCTGCAAGAAAAGGAGCAGGATGTGGGCACAGAAATGTGGTGTTTGTGGAGGTCATTCTGCGCCATGACCGGCCCTGCGCAAACACTGCTGTAAGGCATGTTATAACTGAACAGGATGGTCCAGACACCGGCAAAATATCACATATGTGTTGTTCCAATTGATGCTGTTAGTATATAGGGACACACCACACATGGAATGCACCTAAATAAGAAGGGGAAAGATAAGTTAGCTTCTCTGCTAGCAGATAGTGTCGGGGGGGGGGGGAGGGGAGGAGCACAGTCACAAAAGGGATTATCCCTGTGGTGTATCGAGAGGTTGTAACAATGGAAAATTGTACTGAAAAGCAGGAGGATCTGCAGCGAATTGACGCGTGGTGCAGAAAATGGCAATTGAATCTCAATGTAGACAAGTGTAATGTGATGCGAATACATAGAAAGATAGATCCCTTATCATTTAGCTACAAAATAGCAGGTCAACAACTGGATGCAGTTAATTCCATAAATTATCTGGGAATACGCATTAGGAGTGATTTAAAATGGAATGATCATATAAAGTTGATCTTCGGTAAAGCAGATGCCAGACTGAGATTCCTTGGAAGAATCCTAAGGAAATGCAATCCGAAAACAAGGGAAGTAGGTTACAGTACGCTTGTTCGCGCACTGCTTGAGTGCTGCTCAGCGGTGTGGGATCCGTACCAGATAGGGTTGACAGAAGAGATAGAGAAGATCCAACGGAGAGCAGTGCGCTTCGTTACAGGATCATTTAGTAATCGGGAAAGCGTTACGGAGATGATAGATAAACTTCAGTGGAAGACTCTGCAGGAGAGACGCTCAGTAGCTCGGTACCGGCTTTTGTTAAAATTTCGAGAACATACCTTCGCCGAAGAGTCAAGCAGTATATTGCTCCCTCCTACGTATATCTCGCGAAGAGACCATGAGGATAAAATCAGAGAGATTAGAGCCCACACAGAAGCATACCGACAATCCTTCTTTCCACGAACAATACGAGACTAGAATGGAAGGGAGAACCGATAGAGGTACTCAGGGTACCCTCCGCCACACACCGTCAGGTGGCTTGCGGAGTATGGATGTAGATGTAGATGTAGATGTAGATGAATGGGACCAGTAAAACAGGTCATATAGGTGAAAGCCAAAGCCCAGACAGCAACAATAAAGAAAAATGAAATAAAAGAAGCTTTATGTACACTAAACAGGGGCAAATTTAAGGGTAGAACCAATTTGCATCTTCAAAACATCAGAGGAATGAAAAATACAGCAGATGAGCTGCTAATGTGTTTAGGTGATCTCAAGTTGATATTTACACAGAACAAGGGTCAAATACAAAACTGTATTTTGTGTTGATCAGAATTTGAAGTTAGTGCATGTGAACTAGAGCTAGATAATGTAGTGTTGATAATAGCAACAGTGTACGTGTCCCCATTAGGAGGTTGGGAGTTATTCATAACAAAGTTTGACTCCTTATTATGCCGCCTGTCACACAAAAAAAAGAAGTTATTAAACTGTGGTGATTTCAATGTAAACTTTCAAAGCAATTCTGGCAGGAAAGATGAACTGGAAGTGTTAATAATGACATATAACTTAGAATCAGTGATCAACTTCCCTATACATATAGCTCAAGACAGTAGTGCTCTAATAGATAATGTATTTGTACAGCAAGAGGATGTAAAACTAACATATGCTCTGCCTGTGATAAATGGATTATCAGACCATGACACAAACTGATTAAGTTACAAAACCTAGAGTTCAGAAACCATTAAGTAAAAGTGTAAGGCTGGTCAGTCTAATATCCATAGAGCACTTCAGATAATATTTAGGAGATGTTAATTTGGAAGGTGTATGCAGGGTGGTCCATTGATAGTGACTGGGCCAAATATCTCACAAAATAAGCATCAAACGAAAAAACTACAAAGAACGAAACTCGTCTAGCTTGAAGGGGCAAACCAGATGGCGCTATGGTTGGCCCGCTAGATGGCGATGACATAGGTCAAACGGATATCAACTGCGTTTTTTAAAATAGGAAAGCCCATTTTATTACATATTCGTGTGGTACGTAAAGCAATATGAATGTTTTAGTTGGACCACTTTTTTCGCTTTGTGATAGATGGCGCTGTAATAGTCACAAATATATGGCTCACAATTTTAGATGAACATTTGGTAACAGGTAGTTTATTTAAATTAAAATACAGAACATAGGTACGTTTGATCATTTTATTGCGGTTGTTCCATTGTGATACATGCACCTTTGTGAACTTATCATATCTGAGAACGCATGCTGTTACAGCGTGATTACCTGTAAATACCACATTAAGCAATAAATGCTAAAATTTATGTCCGTCAACCTGAATGTATTTGGCAATACGTGCAACGACATTCCTCTCAACAGCGAGTAGTTCGCCTGCCGTAATGTTCGCACATGCACTGACAATGCGCTGACGCATGTTGTCAGGCGTTGTCGGTGGATCGCGATAGAACCATCCTTTAACTCCATATGTTTAAGTAAACACAATCAACAATACAATAAGAATCAGCTCAATTTTTCAAGGAACTCCTCGACAGAATAGAAGGAGTGACCCATGAGGAAACTCTTCAGTTTCGACTTGAAAGCGTATGGATTACTGCTAAGATTTTTGACTTCAGGCGGTAGCTAATTGAAAATGGATGCAGCAGTATACTGCACACCTTTATTGCACAAGAGTTAAGGACGTCCGACACAAATGTTGTTTGATTTCTGCCGAGTATTAACCGACTGAAAGCTGTTTATTCTCAGGAAAAAGCTAATATTGTTAACAAGAAATTACAGTAAGGAATATTTATATTAAGAGGCCAATGTCAAAATACCCACACTCTTGAATAGGGGTCGACAAGAGGTTTGTCAACTTACACCACTTATTGCCCAAACCACCCGTTTCTGAGCCAGAAATATCCTTTTAGAATGGGAAGAGTTATCCCAAAATATAATACCATATATAGTACCATACGACATAAGCGAATGAAAATAAGTAAAGTAGAATAATTTTCGTGTCGAACGATCACTCACATCTGATATCATTCGAATAGCAAAAATGGCAGTATTACGTCTTTGAACAAGATGCTGAACATTGGCCGTCTACGACAGCTTACTATCTATCTGAACACCTAGAAATTGTTCAGTTTCGCTAATCATATGCCCGTTATGTGAAATTAAAAAGTTAGGTTTTGCTGAAATGTGTTATAAATTGTAAAAACTGAGTCTTACTTTGATTTAGCGTTAGTTTATTTTTTACAGGCCATGAACTTTGGGCATGTACTGCACTATTTGAAACCAAGCCATTGTGGCACACAGCATCCTTTACTACCAAGCTAGTGTTATCAGCTAATAGAAATATTTTACAGTTACCCGTAATACTAGAGGGCATAACATTTATACATAAGGAACATGAGTGGCCCCAACACTGATCCCTGAGGCACACCTCACTTGACAGTACCCCACTCAGACCTCACACCACAGCCGTTATCAACATGGTGAATAATGACCATTTGCTGTCTGTTGCTAAACTAAGAGTTGAACCATTTGTGAGCTACTCTCCGTATTCCGTAATGGTTCAACTTCAGGATAAATATTTTGTGATCAACACAATCAAATGCCTTATTTAAATCAAAAAATATGCCAAGCGTTCGAAGCCTGTTGTATAGCTCATCCATTACCACACAGAGAAAAGAGAGTATAGCATTTTCAGTTCTTAAACGACTTCTAAAGCCGAACTGTACATTCGATAGTGAATCGTGTGATGTAAAATGACCAATTATACTTACATACACATCCTTTTCAATAACTTTTGTAAGCACTTATGGCATAGAAATAGGTCTGAAATTACCTACATTATCTCTTTCTCCGTTTTTATAAAGCGGCTTTCTACTTAGTACTTTAATTGCTTAGGCAACTGACCATTCCTAAAGGAAAAATTACAAATATGGATAAATACAGGGCTTCCATGTGCAGCACAGTACTTTAACATTCCACTAGACACTCCACCATAAATATGAGAATCCTTAGTCTTCAGCGATTTAATTATTGACTCGATCTCCCTCTTGTCTTTATCACAGAGTAGTATTTCAGACATCAATCTTGGAAAGCCATTTGCCAATAAAGTTATTGATATCCTGTAGAAACTAAATTTTTATTTAATTCACCAGCAATGCTCAGAAAATTATGGTTAAATACTGTACATATATCAGATTTATCAGTAACAGAAATATTTCTTCTGCGACCTGACTTTATATATAACGACCTTGTACTGCTGACCAGACACGTCCTTCTCAACTGACCATATGGGTTTGATTTTATCCTGTCAATGAACCATTCTATTTGCATACCACACACTCTTTGCCTTCCTAATAACATTTTTAAGCACCTTACAATACTTTTTGTAATGGGCAACTGTAGCTTGATTGTGACTACTTTCACGCCTTTAATAACAGAAGGAATAAAAATAATGCCTATGGCTGTGCGACTATTCTCCTGCACCCTAGTTGAAAAAAACAGTCTGCATCTGATCATATGAATTTAGGAGATCTACCAACATCCTCTTTCTTGCACCATCATATACAAAATTAATATTGAAGTCACCACATATAACTAATTTCTGGTACTTCCTACAAAGTGAATCAAGAACCCTCTCTAGCTTGAGCAGAAAAGCTCTGACGTCAGAGTTAGGGGATCTATAAGCAACAACAATTACAAGTTTAGTTTCACTAAATTTAACTGCCCCTGCACAACATTCAAATATCTGTTCAGTGCTGTGTCGTGACACGACTATAGTCTCAAATGGAATACTGTTTTTTACCTACACTGCAAGAAACTCCTTGCGAAACAGCCAGCTAATTTGTATGCTGTTAAAGAATGTTCCTGAATTGTCAATGCTGGTGCTCCGATATACCAATAATTTTAGGGTCAACATCTAGAGGCAGTTAACTAACTTCGTCTCTAATACCTCTTATATTTTGATGAAATATGCTAATTCCTACTCTACTTGGAAACATGACATCCTCTGAAGGGGAGCCCTTAGTTAGAGGGACTTTCTTTAAGCAGGTATACCTATCAGCTGACTTCAGTCTAAAAAAGGTGCAGCTCTAACGCCTAATATTACAGAAATTTTTTCTTGAGTGACCCCACCACCGCCCACTACACTGTCACCTATAAGCTTAGCCAGCCGCCCCTTCCCATAACTATGGAGTTGCAGGCCATGCCTAGCAAAACTCGATCTACTGATAGACCGAACTGGCACCACTGAGATGCGAACTATGCCCTCTGCCATCAGCGCCCTCTCCAGCCCCATGTTAACGCGCATAACAGCCGCATTAAGGTGAGGCCGATCATGATGCTGAAACAGTTGCACGAAATGCACAATAGTGCCACCAGTTTGAGTAGCTATCTTTACCAGGTCAGCACCTACATCATATTCCTCGTCCCTATCAAGACTATTCCCTGCTCCACTCACTATCACTACCTGATCCTCCTTCATAAAATTCCTACGTAACTCCCTATGTCACCTGAGCCAACCCTTCACAAGGCTTCACAATGCTGGTGACCTGGTACTCACTCCCCAACACTTCCTGCAACTGCTGCCCTACACCTCTACCATGAGAGCTAACTAGCATCAAAAACTTCTTCTTTCTGTAAGACTTTGCAAGTAACCTAGGCCTCCTAATTGCTGAGGACTGCTGCATGTCCCCTACATCTTCAGCTACACGAAGCTCCTCTCCACTCAAATCTGACAGTTTGCAACGGTACTTTCGCCTTCTCGTCGATACGGTATCAGAACGTTTAAGTTCTACCACTGTAAAGACGGAAGATCCGTGCTTCGGAATGCCAGAACTGTGCAGTAAGTAACGGCAGGAACACCACAAAATCACGCAGCACTAACACTCCAAACCATCGATTCTCAGAGAGAGATTTTAACCGTGTTCAGCGCAATGGTAAAGTATCAAACTATTTTTCTCCGAATCCTACAGTTTGGGGGAAAAGTAGTGAGAATAATTACTTTTGGATCCCTTTTATCAGACAAAGCCTGTTATAACAATAAACTGTTTCGCTTAATAAAACGGCCGCCTGCCCAAATCGGGCACAGTGTCTACACAAAAAGATGAAGTCAATTTTCGACACCGAATAAATAACTACTGTCACTTACCACGGTCACTTGGCAGTAAGTACTACTGATCCCACTTTCTGTTACTTATCGAATTTATCACTATACTTCAGTAATTATTTAAAGAAGACACACAAATGTTTCAACAAGGATACAAAAAAATATTAAACTTATAGCTATCATTCATATGACCTAAACTATTATTTAACACGACTAAATTTCATTTCTTTATGACTTATTTGTTAACGTTTTACTAACACCAATATTTGTCTGGCTTTCTTTGACATGGAGAAGCAACATGAACAATTACTGTTAAGATTGTTGCAGTTAAACAATTATGTTACTTTACTTAGAAATGCTATTGAAAACTTATCCTCATGGTCCACGCAAAGCGGTGACCCTTAAACTGATACGTGCAAACTTTAGTATTTGGTAATGATTTTCAGAATTTACTACCAAAACAGTAGTCTTGCCAGTAATTTACTATTATTCGAGCTTCAATAAACATCAGGATACTCAGAATAAATTCGTTTAGATAAGTACTCTACTGAGGTAAATGACAGAGGAAAATCATAGCTAAACAGAAAGGTACATTTAAAACTTATATTCCACTGATTGAAGAAGCATGGTTCATACTGTGATACACTTCTAAATAAAGTACTTCGCCTGTCACTGATGTCGAAGGTGGCGTGAGGAGGTGCTGCATAGTAACATTGCGCAGGTACGGCTTTTGATGTACATAGTTCTGTCTTCCTCTTGGTGGCGACGATAAAATTACAAATTTCTGAGCTATTAATTTATTGCCGTACTGCGCCAATCATGTAGAACACGTCCTAGGCCAAAACCCAGTCTTGCGGATAAATTCGTGGCCTCTAGTGCTTGACCAACGTAATGCGTGTTCACCAATTGCAGTGCAGCTATCGACTGTATGAGTCACTTGCGCGCCAAATCTCACTCGCACGCCCCATCACATTTTCCATGCCACCACAGAACAGAGTTCCGTTCTACCTATGATCCCTACATCTTTTCAATTTACGCTTCTGCTTACAGAAACCCTAAGTATGAACCATCTACAACTGCATGACAGCACATACATACAAAATTGACATAATTAATTACAGTTGTACTTGAAATATTACACAATTATTTACAAAATATGTTTTAATACATTTATTCCACCTACTTCAAATAGGTTATTTTAAACAGATAAAATACACTTAACAAAAGCTTACTTTCGGTATAGTATTTGCTTAATTTTTCAGAATTATTATGGGATAAAAAAATTTTTAAATATACAGATTAATGGCAGTATTATATTTACAACAGCATTACAAGTTGGACAAATTTATTGCGTAGATGCAAAGTAAAACTGTCTGAATACCTCCACTTCCTAGCTGCCTTCTTGCCAACTGCCTATTTCCATTCCCCACCACCCTTCTGCCTCCTCACCCTACCTAGTTCCTCTTCGCGTGTTGTAACTGCATCTGAAGGGCACAGATCTTACGCTCCTGCTCCTCTATAACTTATTTCTACTACAGATTCTGCACTCCCAGGAGAGAATCTCACTAAAATGACCACTGGCTTCCCCACTGCATTCCCCCCCCCCCCCCAATGAAAATACTTTGAACAAATCCCACACCATAACCCACTACTCACAAACCTACGACAGAGTCCACACTTCTCACTCATGTTCTAATTTTACAGTTACTGAGAAAAACTGTAAATTTACACCAGTAGAACTATTTATAGAACTAACATCAATGGTCTCGAAATTCTCTGTCTACTAAGAAAGCAACTACTTGTATTAACACTACTACACCACATCTTATACAAATACCAACAAAACCTCACAAAAGTAGTAGCTAAAACTAAAAAATTCAAAGGGCGTCTGGATAACTAAACGAAGTTAAAACACTTAATGAAAATTATACTGAAATATTTCACTAGAAACAATAAACGCCAGATGAAAACTAAAGCCAGAAATTTACTAAACGACTTTAACGCACAGAAAACTCTTAAAAAAAAAAAAAAAAAAAAAAAAAACACACAGCGAACGAACGTTTCCAAAAGTTTATTAAATCGTTATTTCGCCACAAACGGCACGAAACACCGCTAAAAAGTATTAAATTTATTAGCTCTATAACAGTGCACAAATAAGTTTATCAGTACTTCGCTTTATAACCGCTACACCTGCAATGCACGCCTCAAAATGTAAACACACTACTGTGGCATGAGGCTTAGACGAACGACGTAAGCACACTCACGAATAATAGACCACTCGAGTCAATAACACAGGAAGAAAGACTCATATTAATGAAAATCCATTAAAAAGTCAATTTTACAACTAATATTAACACAAAGAAACTTTAAAGTAAGTAACTGAAGACTAATATTTTATAAAATATTAAGAGCAATTTCAACAGCAGTGCAGCACACGTGACGTCACACCAAAGAGTATATTATCGGCCAGTATCCTTGCTTACAGTATTTTCAAAAATCGTTGAGAAAGTAATGTACTCAAGGGTGGTTAGCCATTTAACGGTAATGGGATACTTTGTAAATCACAGTATGGATTTCAGAAATGCTGTTCTACTGCAACAGCAATATACAGTTTTACTGTTCACATAACAGGGTCTTTATAGAGTAAATCGTCACCAGTAGAAATTTTCTGTGAGTTATCCAAAGTGACTGATCTTGTGAACCATGATATTATGTCACTGAAATTACAATTCTACAGTATAAACGGAACAGTACATGAGGGGTTTAATCATATCTACGAGCAGAAAGCAAAAAGTTTCTTTATATGGGATAAGTGATTTAAGGAAGTTTCCCACTTCATCTAACTGCGGTGAAATTACATTAGGTGTTCCACAAAGCTCGAGGATAGGTCCCTTTCTGTTCTTGATATATGTGAACGGCCTCCCATCTGATCTGAAACAAAAAGCTAAATTGACACTGTTTGCTGATGATAAAAGCATCATATCAATCTAGTAAAAGAAACTCCAATGGAAAATGATACAAATAACGTCTTGGGGAATGTTATTGATTGGTTTTCTCCAAATGAGCTTGCTCTGAATTTAGAAAAATCACAGTGCATCCAATTTTCTATTGCAAGGAGTACAGTCTCTGCAATAGATGCAACACATTAACAGCAGTCAGTAGATAGGGTGGAGCATATTACATTTTTGGGTTCACATATAGATTAGAATCTTAACTGGAAAATTCGTATCTTGGATCTCCTAATACGACTAGGTTCAGTAAATTTTGGAATCAGAATAATTGCTAATTTTGAGGATATAGAAATTATGAAGCTAACATACTTTCCCCCCCCCCCCCCCCCCCCCCCCCCCACCGCCACCACCCATGAAGCATTGACCTTGTGGTTTGTGGGGAGGCCTCAGTGACACCGATAACCATACTGTAGGTGTAACCTCAACAGAGGGATATTTGTTGAGAGGTCAGACAAACGTGTTGATCCTGAAGAGGGCAACAGCCTTTTCAGCAGTTGCAGGGGCAACAGTCTGGATGATTGACTGATTTGGCCCTGTGACATTAACCAAAACGGATTTTGCTGTGCTGGTACTGCAAACAGCTCAGCGCAAGGGAAAATTAGACAGCCGTTATTCATCCCGAGAGCATGCAGCTTTACTATACGGAAAGATGATGGTGTCCTCTTGCGTAAAATCTTCTGGAGGTAAAATAGCCCCCATTATGATCTCTGGGCGGGGTCTACTCAAGATGACACCCCTATATGGTGAAAGAAAACTGGCGTTCTACGGGTTGAAGCATGGAGTGTCAGATCCCTTAGTCGTTCAAGTAAGTTCGAAAGTTTAAAAAGGGAAATGGACAGATTAAAGTTAGATATAGTGGTAATTAGTGAAGTTCGGCTGCATGAAGGATAAGACTTCTGGTCAGGTGAACACAGGGTTATAAAAGCAAAAAAAGTCAACTAGGGGTAATGCAGGAGTGGGTTTAATAACGAATAAGAAAAGTAGGAGCGCAGGTAAGCTACCGTGAACAGCATAGTGAACGCATTATTGTAGCCAAGATAGACATGAAGTCCACACCCACAACATGAACAGAAGGTTATAGGCCAACTAGCTCCACAGCTGATGAATAGACAGAATAAATGTATGCTGAGATAAAAGAAATTATTCAGATAATTAAGGGAGCAGAAAATTTAATAGTCATGGAGGACTGGAGTTCGATAGTAGCAAAAGGAAGAGGAGAAACAGTAGCAGGAAAATAGGGAATGGGGGCAAGGAATGAAAAGGGAAACCGCCTGGTGGAATTTTGCACAGAGCGTAACTTAATCATAGCCAACACTTGGTTTAAGAATCATGAAAGAAGGTTGTGTACATGGAACAGGCCTGGAGACACTTGAGGGTTTCAACCAGGTTATGTAATGGTAAGACAAAGATTCAGGAATAAGGTTTTAAATTTTAAGACATTTCCAGGGGCAGATGGGGACTCTGACCACAATTTATTGTTTATGAATTGTAGATTAAAACTGAAGAAACTGCAAAAAGGTGGAAATTTAAGGCGATGGGACCTGGATAAAGTGAAACAACCAGATGCTGTAGAGAGTTACTGGTAGAGCCTTAGGGAACGACTGACAAGAACGGGGGAAAGAAATACAGTAGAAGAAGAATGGGTAGCTTTGAGAGATGAAATAATGAAAGCAGCAGAGGATCAAGTCGGTAAAAAGACGAGGGCCAGTAGAAAAGCTTGGGTAACAAAAGAGATACTGAATTTAATTGACGAAAGGAGGAAATATAAAAGATCAGAAATTGAAACAGGCGAAAAGGAATGCGAACGTCTCAAAAATGAGATCGACAGGAATTGCAAAGTGGCTAAGCAGGGATGGATAGAGGACAAATGTTAGAAAGTAGAGGCGTATATAATTACGTTTAAGATAGATACTCCCTACAGGAACGTTAAAGAGACCTTTGGAGACAAGAGAATCACCGTTATCAATATCAAGAGCTCAGATGGAAAACCAGTTCTATGCGAAGAAGGGAAATCTGAGAGGTGGAAGGACTACATAGAGGGTCTATACAAGGACGATGTACTTGAGGGCAATATTATGGAAATGTAAGAGGACGTAGATGAAGGTTAAATGGGAGATGTGATATACTTGGAGATGAAGAAGTTTGTACAGGATGAATTAGCATGGAGACACGCATCAAACCAGTCTCTGGACTGAAGACCACAACGACAACAACAACAACAACAACAACAACAACATACTTTGCATACTTTCACACTCTGATGGCCGGCCGCTGCAGCCTAGCTGTTCTAGGCGCTTCAATCTGGAATCGCGCTATCGCTACGGTCGCACGTTCGAATCCTGCCTCGGGCTTGGCTGTGTGTGATTTCGTTAGGTTATTTAGGTTTAAGTAGTTCTAAGTTCTAGGGGACTGATGACCTCAGATGTTAATTCCCATAGTGCTCAGAGCCATTTGAAGCACACTCTGATATAATACGGAATAATATTTTGGGGTAACTAAACACTTAGGCAAAAAATATTCACTGCTCAAAAGAAAGTGGTTAGAATAATGTGTGGAGCTCATAGTCACACATCTTTTAGGGATCTGTTTGAAAGGTTAGGAATTCCTACAACGGCCTCGCAGTACATTTACTCAGTAATGAAGTTTGTTCTGAACAACATGCACCAGTTTAAAAACAACAGTGACATTCATGATTATAATACCAGAAGAAGAGAGACTTAGATTGTCCTCTGCTTAACCTATCTTTGGCACAGATAGGGGTAAACTATGCTGCTGTAAAACTTTTCGATAAATTACCAGAAGAAATAAAATGTCTGACAGACAGCAGTAATAGTTTCAAAAATAAATCGAAATCATATCTCCTTGACAACTCGTTAATTCTTGAATAGGAATAAATAAATCTTTAGGTACGGTATAATGTAATCATTTTGTGTCATTTAAAGGAATGGGGTACACAATAAAAATTTTAAGCTTAAAAAAAAGGAAAGAGAGCCTTGAGTCGTGTATGCATTTCTTATGCACTTGACACATTCCACATCATAACGGTTTCCTTGAGATTGATCAATGAAAAGCGTAACTAACTAACTAACTAACTAACTAACTGACTAACTAACTAACTGACTAACTAACTAACTAACTGACTAACTAACTAACTGACTAACTAACTGACTAACTAACTAACTGACTAACTAACTAACTGACTAACTAACTGTCCTCCTATGTAATGGCTCCAAGGGAGGCAGCCTACTTCACTTTCCTGTCGGGATGGGTGCTTCTTCATCGTCCCAAATCTACATTCAACGTCCTCTCACTTAAACAGGTATTCATATCCGAATAAAAGAGTAAACGAAGAGTAATGTTACATTAGTCAGTTACCAACAGTCTATGAAACTGAATGAGATTTTCACTCTGCAGCGGAGTGTACGCTGATATGAGTCATCCTGGCAGATTAAAACTGTGTGCCGGACCTAGACTCGAACTCGGGTCCTTTGCCTTTCGTGGGCAAATGCTCCACCATCTGAGCTACCCAAGCATATCAGGGCACACTCCACTGCAGAGTGAAAATCTCATTCTGGAAACATCCCCCAGGCTGTGGTAAGCCATGTCTCCGCAGTATCCTTTCTTTCAGGAGTGCTAGTTCTACAAGGTTCGCAGGAGAGCTTCTGTGAAATTTGGAAGGTAGGAGACGAGGTACTGGCAGAAGTAAAGCTGTGAGGACGGGGTCCGAGTCGTGCTTGGGTATCTCAGATGATAGAGCACTTTCCCGTGAAAGGCAAAGGTCCCGACTTCGAGTCTCGGTCCGACACAGTTTTAATCTGTCTGCAAGTTTCTACCTCTGATACTGTTGTGTACCGTCTTCCTCAGCATCGATAAATTTCCCGATCAAACAGGTCTTTCATTATGATTTTTACGTATGTTACAAAACTGTTTCTAAAAAAAATAGTCGTTAACACAGAGAGCCCCTGAGTTAGCTGCATCTGGTTGGCACCAGTCTGACGCACTTCTGTGGCTCGTTGCATTATCTGAAGGAAAATCGTTACTTCACTCACTCACAACAAAAATTAGTCATGATGGTTAAGAAATCACACATATGAGAAGAAATTCTTACATAGCACAAAATGTCAAATACATACACGGCCTGAAAAAAAAAAAAAAAAAAAAAAAAAACTGAAGTACCCAGAAGGTGCAGAGGAATCGAAAAGAGACTCAGTAGATTCAGAGGGTATGTGATATTATTTCACTGAATATAAAATCGAGTCTTATTCAAAAAGATCTTGGCATTGTAAACCCACTCATCAATACGTTGCTACACCCTCTCTGGTCTGAATGCATGTACTGACTCGATTGGGGAGGATGTCATAGAGCTGTCATATCCTCTCCTGAAGCTAGCTAGTCCACAACTGTTGTAACCGGTCTTGGATATGCTGGATACTGATCTCTGAGCTGGACCACACATATTCCTTTACTTCTTTTGACTGATTTGATTGACTTATTTCATACGGCTCGCCAAGAATTCCTCTCCTGTACCAATCTCTTCATCTCAGAGTGACACTTGCAATCTACTTTCTGAATTATTTGTTTCATGTATTCCAATATCTATTTTCCTCTACAGGTTTTACCCTCTACAGCTGTCTCTTGTACCATGAGAATAGTTCCTGATGTGGTACATGTCCAGACGTGCTGTGCAGTTCTCTGAAACCACTGACACGAGCTGCCTGGGGAAAAGCAAAAGCATCCTGCTTTCGAAATGTGTCTTGCAAAGGTGGGTTATCCAGCTATACAGTCATTTTTCTGTATGTTTTGTAGTTTCTCGCGTAGAATTTTTCTGAAGCCCCGGAGGTAGTTACCAAAGCCCCTCACTTTTAACTCCCAGTCACATGGACAACATCATTAGGGAACGTTAGCCATGTTATCTTTTCCCTTTTGTGATTTTTCGTCTCTCAAATCCTTCACGTCCTTTGGATCTTAGAGTTAGAAGTCGAACAGTAGTGAAATGAAATGACCATATGGCATTGACGGCCGTGAGTAACCACTTGGGGGAAGTTCGGCAGCTGTATTGCAACTCTTTTCAGATGACGCCACATTAGGTGACCTGCGTGTCGATGATGATGACGAAATGAATGTGAGGACAACGCAACACACCGTCCCCGAGCGGCGAAAATCTCCGACCCGGCTGGGTATCGAACCCGAACCCGCTGCCTGGCAGTCAGATGTACTGACCACTTCACTAAGGAGGCAAACTGAGCAGTAATGATCATAGGTCACAGTCTTCTTAATAAAAATTCGTCTTTCTCGAGCATCTTTATATCCTCGTCATCTCTCAAGCGAAACCAAGACAAAAAGAAGCGGGTAATAATGGCAGGGAATATCCTGCACTATGATATAGATCAATGCTTTCTTGGTGCACACGTAGACATCTTTTGGTACAAACGTAGACATCTTACTCGCCTTTTGAAATAGAGAACCTCGGACACAAGAGCTTACTCCGGAGCACCTGTTAACTTGCTCAGTGGCACCAGTGATAAACAGCCCCGTGGAGTGTTTGGTACGACCATTCTTCCCGGTCGCTGTTATTGTCGACTGAGATACATCGCCGACTCTGGTGTTTATCACGGGGCCATTTGCTTGACGGACGATGTGCAGGCAGCTCCCGGACCTGTTTATGTGACGCAGGCGCCTTATTTTTAAGCGCCCAGTCGTTAATCGGGAAGCAGTATATCACTTCAGCAAACAGCTCTGCTCTCCGAACTACCGCGCGGACAATGGTCCCTTCAGGCGATGTAATATTTTATTTTATTTTTTATTTATTTATTTATTGTTCCGTGGGACCACATTTAGGAGAAGTCTCCATGGTCATGGAACGAGTCAATACATGAAATTATAACACAATTGTAGAAACAGATAAAATGAAATATAAGAAACATATTCAGGCGACAAGTCGTTAGTTTAAATAAAGAAAATCAAAAATGTACACTAGAATTTGCTTAATTTTGTATCTCTTCCAGGAGCTCCTCGACAGAATAGAAGGAGTGAGCCATGAGGAAACTCTTCAGTTTAGACTTAAAAGTGTTTGGGCTACTGCTAAGATTTTTGAGTTCTTGTGGTAGCTTATTGAAAATGGATGCAGCAGAATACTGCACTCCTTTCTGCACAAGAGTCAAGGAAGTGCATTCCACATGCAGATTTGATTTCTGCCTAGTATTAACTGAGTGAAAGCTGCTAACTCTTGGGAATAAGCTAATATTGCTAACAACAAACGACATTAAAGAAAATACATACTGTGAGGGCAATGTCAAAATTCCCAGACTATTGAATAGGGGTCGACAAGAGGTTTTCGAACTTACACCATACATAGCTCGAACAGCCCGTTTTTGAGCCAAAAATACCCTTTTTGAATCAGAAGAATTACCCCAAAAAATAATACCATATGACATAAGCGTATGAAAATATGCGAAGTATACTACTTTTCGTGTTGAAATGTCACTTATTTCAGATACTGTTCTAATGGTAAATAAAGCGGCATTTAGTTTCTGAACAAGATCCTGAACATGGGCTTTCCACAACAGCTTACTATCTATCTGTACGCCTAGGAACTTGAACTGTTCCGTCTCGCTTATAACATGCCCATCCTGTCTGATTAAAATGTCAGTTCTTGTTGAATTGTGGGTTAGAAACTGTAAAAACTGAGTCTTACTGTGATTTAGCATCAAATTATTTTCCACAAGCCACAAACTTATATCATGAACTACATTATTTGATAATGTTTCAATATTACACACAAGATCCTTCACTACCAAGGTGGTGTCATCAGCAAACAGAAATATTTTTGAATCACCTGTAATACTAGAAGGCATATCATTTACATAAATAAGGAACAGCAGTGGCCCCAGCACCGACCCTTGGGGAACGCCCCATTTAACAGTGCCCCATTGGGACTGAACATCATTACCACTCTCAATATTGCGGAGGATTACCTTCTGCTTTCTGTTCTTAAAGTAAGAGGCGAACCAATTGTAAGCTACTCCCCTTACTCCATAATGTTCCAACTTCTGCAGTAATATTTTGTGGTCAACACAGTCAAAAGCCTTCGTTAAATCAAAGAAAACACCTAACGTTCGCAACCTTTTATTTAATCCGTCCAAAACCTCACAGAGAAAAGAGACTATAGCATTTTCAGTTGTTAAGCCATTTCTAAAACCAAACTGTACATTTGACAGCAAATTATGTGAATTGCTGATGCATATAGTTAGCGTATTCACTGCTCTTAAATCCGAAATCAATTGTAACAGGAGAGTATCTTTTGCTACAAAATAGACAAACCGGGTAGATGTTTCAAAAAAATGGTTCAAATGGCTCTGAGCACTATGGGACTCAACTTCTGAGGTTATTAGTCCCCTAGAACTTAGAACTACTTAAACCTAACTAACCTAAGGACATCACACACATCCATACCCGAGGCAGGATTCGAACCTGCGACCGTAACGGTCTCGCGGTTCCAGACTGCAGCGACTAGAACCGCATGGCCACTTCGGCCGGCGGTAGATGTTTGCTACACTATCAGCTTTCACGTCAGACACACTACTTTTCATGGATAACATCATGCGGTGAACAAATGCGCAACGTGTAGGTGAATTTTGTGTATCACACAGTGGTTTTAAGAATCATGAAAGTAATTTTCTGTTCATCTTCTTCGAAAGTAACCGACAGAGGTCTGCCGCTGCCGTGATTTACACTTGATTTACACTTCGCTCTCTCTTTCTGTGTTTATTGAAACTTTTATTCGTTGCTGATTTAAACATATGATTATTACTTTCCAACCTAGATGTATAAGCGTGTGGAACATAATTAATAGCAAAATCTGATACGGCTGAAAATATAGGATTTATATGAATTGAAAACTTTCCAATAAACGTGGATCCGCTAAAAAGCTACTTTCGAGAAAATTGGTAATCTATGATTAAGAGGTGCGACTGACATCAGTGTGATTTTATTATCCTACATATGCCAAATGTATAAGGGGCAGTGTAATTAAAACGTGACAGATGGACAATAAGATAACTGTTTATTATTTCAAAAATAATCTCCCTAACTGTTAATACATTTATTCCTCTGAGACCAGACCGTCAATGGAATCATAGAAAAGTATCTGCGATAGCCTAAGGAAACGTGATTGTACCCAGGAATGCAACTCTTTGTCCGAAGCAAATCCAGTGCCATGAATTTCTGTAGAATTCAGTGTTGGAACTGTATGGAGTGTGTGTAAATGCTTCCAAGCAAATCTTCTGCTGCGTAGTCGAAACAGCCTTGGTAAGATGTAGGCTAGCCCAGACTTTGCCGATGTTGTTTCACTTGCTTTTCTATCCCATGATAACTTATTCCTGTCATTTTGTCTTTCGCAGGACGATTTAAAGGAGGAACTACAGTGCGAGCCTCCTCTGTGAAACCGTTTTGGAAAAAGACATTTGGTATTTCAGCATTTTCTCTGTAATCCTCCATTTCAATGTCATTATGATGACAAACTATCTGGAGAGA
The DNA here is from genome assembly GCF_021461395.2 of Schistocerca americana. Taxonomy (NCBI): domain Eukaryota; kingdom Metazoa; phylum Arthropoda; class Insecta; order Orthoptera; family Acrididae; genus Schistocerca; species Schistocerca americana. The sequence goes on from NC_060119.1 coordinate 1,064,312,944, forward strand.
TGGCTTCGATCGGTTTACTGATCTAAGGCCAAAGCTTATTACAATTTTTTTAAGTCAGCGGATGGAATTTTAATTTTGTATTTGGATTTGTTACCCTTAAGAAAATTCGTGTGGACCGCATCAAACCAGTCATGAAACTGATGACCCAAAAAAGAAAGCCTTCGATCAACTGATCTTCGTAAGATGCCGTGAACTTTGTAACACAGAATGTATATTCATACTGTGGCTTCAAAAATAATGGCTTCGTTTCATCTTGATTTGCATGTGAGGCTTTGGCTGCATTTAAATTTTTACCTTTCATAGCAAGACGAGCGGGACAGTAGTCTGAATGTTTGCTGGTTTTCACCACATTACTCCAAAGACGATGATATTGACAAATGAGCCACGTATATATAAAATTCTGTTGACGTAGTTGATGCAAATAAGGAGGAAAAATTTAAATCACTACCTTCCCGTTTCTATTTCTCTCTCTTCTCTTCAGCCTGCTTCACCATTCCACCTACCTCTTCACACCCTGTCCCTCTTCCACCATTTCCTCACACCCTGTACTTTATTCACCTGCCTCTGTCGGGTGTGTAGGTTTGGGGAGGGGGGGGGGATGGGGATAACATGTAAGCATGCCTTTGGAACAACTGAGGCAGATTCAACCTAACTTGGAAACTGTCGTACTGGTAGTGCTCCACAGCTGTAATATGTTTGGAAAATGTTATTTTCCTCTATCAACTAGAGCTCATTAAAAAGCTTCGATCAACTGAGCTTCGTAAGATGCCATGAACGTTATAACACAAACTGTATGATAACATTCATACTGTGGCTTCAAAAATAATGCCTTCATTCTTTGACGTTTTGGTGAGGACCTACTGTTGGCCAAATAATTTTGTGGAACCTGATGAATGGCTGATCCAAACAGTTTACTTAATATATAATTCTTAGTAATTCTCAAGCATAACTTTGTTTCTAATTTCGTACGTGGTTGAAATATAGACCATTTTCATTCCATTAGAAATTGAGATAAATACATGACGATTCAACGGAGCCAATTAGGCAGCAAATAATAACAAAAACCTTAATCCAAAGAGACAGATTCGTATCAAGATTTGCATGTGCTGAAATACACACCAGCAGTAGTGTGATAACTACAGTTCTTTATGTTGCTCGCACATACTTTTTGAAGACTAAGTTTTGCTTTGTGACATCTTAAACTTTAGTACGTCACTGCATGAGCAGTATGGCAGATGTCGGGCGACGTTTCAAGAATAGCGACTGGTACGAGTCCAGTGACGCTTCTCTCATAAGGAGTGTTCATCGTTTAGTAACCAGAAAGCCAGGACTCCAAAGCACACAGTCCTTTCATCCGTGACAGCTCCCGGGAGGCTCTTTGCAGCAGGAGGAAAGAGTCACATCACGACCTTTCGTAAAGCATCATTAGTCTGCGAATCAAATCACACCTCTTTTATGGAAATTAGTAGATTATTCCTCTGTCCCAGCTGACAGTTGGACGAATCCCATTCCACGGTGGATTTTCCCATCACGCGCTCTCAGTCTACAGCACACGCTACCCACGTGTAAAAGCGGGCTGAGAGAGAAATTACTGCATTCATTAGACGTGCTAGAGATTCTCGTTCATTCAGATACAAATCGTGTAGCAGAAGGCTACGGCTCTTCGTACATATCCCAAATCTCTCGGGCTCCTAATCAACATTTATCCTACTACAAATCTAAGCTATATTTACGCATCCGAATGAACTTTTACCCTGCAGTGTAGGGAGCGCTGATGTGAAACTTCCTGGCACATCAAAACTCCATACGTGACTGGGACCCGAACAAGGGATCTTCACCTTTCATGGGTAGTGCTCTACCAACTGTGTTAACCGAGCAAAACTCTCAGTCAGCCTTCACTTCCTCCAAGGACTCTCTCCTACCTTCGAAAGAGAAGTTTTAAAATTTACTAAGCTAAAAGTGATGAATACTTATGAAAATAATTGAAGCAGTCTGATATTTCTAACACATTGACAATTTAAAATAAATGTCCAAATAAACTTCACAAATAACGCATTATTTTCTTTATTGCTAGCTTAACTTTGCAGACGAGAATATTTTGAGTCACTAATTGTTCTCATGCCAATGTCAAAGAATCAAAACCCTGTTCTTCATCGTCAATGATAGTCTCGTAGTAATGCAAGTGAAAATTTACCTGCGTTTTAATCTCTGAACGCTTTGTAGCCTACTTAGTACTGTAAACGACAAAACAAAGGAAACAGTAAAAATACTTCACACGTTTGCACAAACGAGGATTACGATTCATATCCTCTTATATGCTGAGAACATTGTTCTGTTACCTTTCAATGACAAATTAATTACAGTCTCATAGAAAATAAAAAAACTGCGCAATGCATAATTATTATACACTGTCAACTAAGGACACGAACGTAGCAGAGAACACAACGGTTAAATATCTCGGAATACTGCTCCAAGCACAATGGAACTTACCATCTGCCATCTGAGGTCATCAGTTCCCTAGACTTAGAACTACTTGAACCTAACTAAACTAAGGACATCACACAGATACATGCTCGAGGCAGGATTCGACTCTGCCCCCGTAGCAGCAGCGCGGTTCCGGACTGAAGCGCCTAGAACCGCTCGGTCACAGCGGCCGGCCATTAAAGTCGAAATTAAGCAACGAATTTATTGGGATAATCCACACTGATGTGGCAAGAGTCATGGGATTCTTCCTAATATCGTGTCGGACCTCCTTTTGCCCTGCGTAGTGCAGCAGTTCGACGTGGCATGCACTCAACAAATTGTTGGAAGTTCGCTGCAGAAATATTGAGCCCTGCTGATTCTACAGCCGTCCCTGAAAGAGTTTTTAGTGTATTATTTTATGCACTAACTGACCTCTTGATGGTCCCATGAATGTTCAATGGAATTAATATCGGTCGTTTTCGACGGCCAAACCATTCGCGCGACTTGTCGAGAATCTTATTCAAACCAATAGCGACCAACTGTGGCCTGATGACGTGGCGCATTGTCATCCACAAAAAACATGAATGGATGCAAGTGGTCTCCTAAAACCTGAATATTAATATTTCCAGTTAATGATCGGTTCAGTTGGAGCATAGGACCCATCCGTTCCACATCAACAGACGCCACGCCCTTAGCGAGCCACCACCAGCTTGCACAATGTGTTCAAAAATGGTCCAAATGGCACTGAGCACTATGGGACTTAACATCTGTGGTCATCAGTCCCCTAGAACTTAGGACTACTTAAACCTAACGAACCTAAGGACATCACACACATCCATGCCCGAGGCAGGATTCGAACCTGCGACCGTAGCGGTCGCGCGGTTCCAGACTGTAGCGCCTAGAACCGCTCGGCCACCACGACCGGCCACAATGTGTTGTTTACAACTTGTGTCCGTGGCTTCATGGGGTCTGCGTCACACTCTAAGCCTCCCATTAGCTCTTACCGACTGAAATAAGAACCACACCACGGTTTTCCAGTCATCTAGTGTCCAACTGATATGGTCACTAGTCCAGGAGTGGCGCTGTTAGCAAAAGCAGTCACGTCGGTTGTCTGCTATCGTAGCACATTAAAGCCAAATTTCGCCGCAGTGTCCTGATAGATTGGTTTATCGTAGTTGCATACTGATTTCTGCGGTTGTTTCACAGAATGTTGCTTGTCTGTTAGCGCCGACAATTCTACGAAAACGCCGCCGTTCACGTTCGTCAAGTGAATGATGTCGGCCACTGAGTTGTCCGTGATGAGACGTAATTTCTGAAATTTGGTATTCTCGGGACACTCCTGAGCTGTGGTTCATGGAATATTGAATACCCTAGCGAATTCCTAAATGGAATGTCCCACGCGTCTAGCTTCAACTACCATTCCGAGTTCATAGTCTGGTAATTGCCGTCGTTCGACAATAAGCATGAATAGCCTGAATACAAATAAGAGATCCGCTAATGCACTGTGAAGCACGCCGCCTTATATCGCTCCTGTCTAGAGCCTGTGAATCGGGAGAATGATTCATGCGTGCACAGTGACAAATGGCCTGAAGCGGGTTCAGTCGAGTATGTAGTTCTAATTTTCATCCACCAGGGTACAGTAGCGCACAGAGACATTCAACAAACAGGTCAATAGATTGTTTATGCTCTTCACAGGTTTTCTGCCGGATATGATCGTCTTATCGGATCGGATCCGGCAGCATACCCGTGAAGAGCATAAACATATAAGACGCCGGCAACATCTATGGAATCACAAGTCAAGAGAATGCTTTTACGAATTGTTCTGTTTATTTCTTGAAGGCTTTTTTATTTATGTTTGTACAGTTTTTATATCGTTTTAAGAGTGTGAATATGATCTAAAGTAAATGTGTAGCACATTGTTCTACTGATAAACGCTGTACGAACTAGCGCGAGAAATTTTGAAGACAGTGTGAACGCAGACGACGGGGAATTTTGTATCATAATATGTTAAGTAAATTTATGGTAGGAGGAAAGCCAATTCGAATGCAAAGAAAATAGTTAATAACGTAAAGTATAAACAAAATACCAGAATGTTAATTATTTGTTTCGGGGAAAAGTACAGTTCCAAAGTGTGTTATTTCCTGATTGGTTGGTCATGAAAAGCCCGGGCAAACGATGGAGAATAATGTTCTTCCATTTCCCTTAAGGGAAACTGACCAATCATAACGGAGTATTCTTCGCGTGTCTTTTCTCTTGGAGGTAGAGAATGCTTACAGCAGTGTAAGTAGTCGGAACCCAGATTTTCAATCATACGGTCGTGCGTAGTATGAGCTCCGCAGGAAGGTATAATTTGCCGGTTTTAGTTGTGTTACATGGTTCGAAAGTGTTTTAAAGTGAAGGCATATTTATTCCGTTGTATTTTTTTTAGAAAGCATGGATTCTTTTACTAATTTTCGTGTATGAGAAAGGACAGTAATTCCGCGTGGCACATTGAGCCCATCGCTGACTAAAAACTTTGAGTGCATTAGACACCGATAAACGTAGTAGGCATTTTCGTTTAAGAACAGTCCGTGCTTAGTAGGTTTTCAGACTTCGGGGTGCATGTTACCATAAACTGGCTAACGTCAGTGAAAGGGTTTGTGCATGACTATGTTAGGATTAGCACGGGCTTGTCAGTGAACGTGTAATTCTTGACTTCAGAATATACGAAGTTTTGCCAGTGTTCCCACCTTTCACTCAAAATAAAGACCTTTTCCCGATTTTTAGAATAGTTACGTTATATGCAGCCTGGTGTGAGTTGCAGAACGGTGGGCTTCTGCTCGGCTTCCCTACTTTCCTACCGGCGATCTGCTGCAACGAGTTCACAGGTGGGTGCTGGTAAAAGAAAAAAAAAAAAAAACAGAAACAGCGCTGCCGCAACTGCCATTTCATACACCTTGTGTAGGAGATGCTCCCGCCATCTGTAAAATATTTGTGCATATCGCTATCTTATGACTTTTGTCACCTTGGTGGATTTTACTCTGGGAATCAGAATCAAACACTCACAAATCATCAGTTGCACTAATCTTAAACTAGGGATCTGAAATTGGGATTCATGCAGAATCTTCGGCAGTATTAAAGGTTGGAGAATACTCTATAACGATGAATCTTGTAATTTACTCCATGACGCTGATGTATTATCGAAACTGAAAGCCCTAAGATTGCCATTGATAAGGCAAGTCATCAGAGCATCACCAAACTGGACAATTTAGAGTGACGTAAAATCTTCGCGCTCTAAGACGAACTCTTGCTGTCGATATCTTGTCAATATTCAGTGTAATTAGGAAAAGTTAAGACGGAGTAGGGGCTGCAACAATTTTTTGGATGAACAGAGCGAAGTGGCTCATTGTTGTTTATTTCAGAAGTGAAGTGTCTTCACGACCTGTAATAACAATAATGATATCAATAATAATAATAAAGGCAAAAACCTGAGGATACTGCGACTGATTCATGTCTGCAATGTAGTGTAAGAATTGAGATTCAGAATAAACTAAAATACTCTTGGATACAAAAACCACTGCATGGGCCGTACCCAAGCCATCTGGGGAACTTAATCATTCATAATGATCACTCGTATTTTGGCTTGGAAGAGGAAGAATAAGAATGAATAAGGGCTAAAAGTTCTTACAGAAATCCAAGCTAAAGAACGAAAAGCTAGGAAAGGTAATACATATGATCATTCCAATTTCTGAAGTACACTCTGAGGCAACAGACTCTTATTACATTACTCTGCCCTATCGTGCCGAAGAGTGAATATGTTACAAGTCATCATGATGTGTCCCTTGTACCTTCACTGGCAAATACGGAGAGCTCTAGGAGTACAACGTAATTCCAGCAAATGGTACAACTGCATATACAACTTTACACCTAAAGCAAACACGGCAGCTGGAGGTACCACAGTCCTATGCGATTAACAAATACATATCGGCCAAAGGGTAGCAGGTAACCAATCTGACACCGTATTTCAGCCGGATAACCGATGTCTCAGTCCCGTTTGTATGGAACACTAATGATACTGGATCATAAAAAATTTAAGGACCTGGGCATCGAGGTTAATTGAATGTTAGATGTAAATTCCGATGTCGTCCTCGGCACCAGTGGTGCCCTGATATCTGTACCACATAAAATGGAAACAGCTTCGTCTAGAATACCAGTATGTAGCAAAGACAGTGAAAAACAAGTATTTCCAATCAAACACTTACCGTGTTTGAGGAGCCATAACATCGCCTATCTGCGGATCTACTCCGGTAAGCTGGAGGAAACATGAAGTTGACTCGACTACATTAAACAAAGAAGTATTTTTTTTTAAATAAGGATGGTGATTACGGCAACAATAACGAACGAACTTAAAATAGCTTAATTTATTGGAACGTTCTGGTGCTGTGCATTGATTTAGTGTGTAGCACAGAAGAGTATTGAGCTCCTATGTGGCTAAACAACAATCATACCAGCAAACTTGGCACCTATCTCAACACAACAATGCGTTCAGTAAGAGGCAGTTCAAAATATCCACGGACTCCTAACTCTAAGTCATGTCTTCCTACCCGTACTCTTAAGGTCGGAAACGTTGTTACATGAACATAAGAAGATACCGGACAACACCGAGTCATCCATTCGTGGTTATGTACCAAGTGATATCTCCGACAGGCTAAAATCCAGTCAACTAGCAAAACTGCTGCAAAAGCTACAGATTACAATAAATTGATGAAGGATTGTATGTACACTATAAGTGGGAGCGAGCAGCTTCAGGGCTACAAAAAGACCTAAACACCTGCACAAAGTCAGCATTCTTAGATTTTCCCCGACATACATGGGATATAGATAGTAGAATCTGAGTAAATCTTGGTGTATGTTACTACTTTTTCACCTGGAGAGTGCCCGATCCATCAGTTCTGGCGACACCCCATACTAACCGACGTAACGAGCAGAACTTTGCTTTATGATCATATCCAAGCAATGACAAAGACTTCCACGCATATAGCACGGATTCCATTGTCTGGATTGAAAAATTAAATGTGTTATAAACTATTATTTTTTAAAAGTTCACGACTCAGTGGAATGTCGGTCTCTCTTCCAGTTTTTGAAATAACAATATCTGAACCTCAAAACTGCTGCAGTTATTAGTGACACACTAAATGGACCGTAATCTAAGAAAAAATTCCGATGATAAATCTCGTTCCACTTTTAAATTGAAACAGGAGTGGGATAATGTCATGGACTATCACCACTACTTTTCAGTTATCGCTTACAAAAAGTAATCCCAGAGTTACGAAACAGAAATCTGATGTTTAATACACGAACCCACTAAATTAAGAAAAATAACTATTACCATTGACTGATTACCTGTCTTGAACGATGTGGCGAAGCTATGTCAGGTAAATCAAACAGCACAAAAGGAAATAGAAAATCTCGTAATAACAACCGAAAGAATAGGTTTCCAAATATCATTTTACAAAGAAAATACATACCTAGAAGCAATTTGGCACCCAGCATTCCAAAAACCAAATAGTGGAAACCGAAGGAGTGTCTCAATCCAAGTATTTCTGTCAAACCATTCAGGAGACTGACCTGGAAAAGATTAGTTACAAAATTAGCTGCCAATAAATGTAAACAGGGCCAGAATTACAAGAGACATTTGGAACAAGATATGCATCTGAAAATACAGTAAAATGAAAACTTTTCGATGTTATTTTGCTACACTGACGTAATATTTTGGAGAGAATAAACCACCATTTGACTGTGTATTTATATTATGTACTATGTAGATTTCGGCTTTTATATCATTTTCAAGTATAAAATTACCTGCTTTGGTGAGCCGTAACAGATGTTACAAGTTAATGGTCGAAGAACTTTTAGCATTGTACTTGATGACATAAAAGCCGATATCTAGAGTACAGAAGATAAATACAGCAGCACACAGGCAATTGGCGGTTTATTCTCTCAAAAAAACACTAAATTGAGGCACTATAACAGATTCTTTTAAAGCAAAACTGAAATATTCATTTTAAACGTAAAGACTGACACTGAATGAATCCAAAAGAGAGAACTAAATGCAATCAGAAAAATTTTAGATCCAAATTTACAGTGAGGAAGGAGCACACAAAGAGCAATTAAAGCATTGGAAATTACATTAACTTTCTCGTGTTTGCACATTAAAAGAAGAAAGTCGATGTCACCATAAATCTAAATTTAAAAAAATAAACTGTATCCGTACACTAAATGAAGTGGTGAACGATTACAGAAAAACACAACCTGATAAACCACACAAAAAGGTATTTAGGCAGAAAATTCATAACTAGACATTTGGTCTGACAGGAAAACACAAGAAGATCATTTAGTCTCACCAAGGGGAAAGAGTGCATACTGAGAAAGTGAAAGTTGTATGGGCACAAAGAAAAGCTAAAACGAAACCCTGAAAATGCCCTTTCTTGTACATCACGAGGTATAATAGGATTCAAATCTGGAAGACTTAACATGGGGAAAAATTATTGCTGCACTAGAAGAAGGACGAAGTTTGACGACTGATGCCAGGGATTGTTTTTCATGTCACTGTTACAGATACAATATTTGGATAACTTAACATGGCGATGAATTATTGCTGCAATGGAGGAAGGATGAAGTGTGGCGATTGATGCTCGAGACTTTGGTACTACTCATATCATTGTTACACTCCATGGGGTGCTTTCCGAACTATAGGCACTGGTGTTCGAAGGAGAGAGGGTGAGTGACTACGGTCAGCTGATCAGGAGATGTCCATAACAATAATAATAAACTGTTCTGTCATATATAGGATGTTTGCACTCCGTGTAATATGTATACTCTCCCCCCTCAGATTCTGTCTGTACGAGAAGGCTAATCTGAGGAACCACTGCACGAATTTTGATACGATTTTCAGTAATAGAATGTTTCACGAGGAACATTTGTGGATGTAATTTATTACCTTTATGTCAGACAGGTCGTAAGAAACCAACTGCTATTTGTATGGGTCGCTAGTATATACACTGCTCGGCAAAACTTCGGATTGAGATAGATAAAGTAACACACCATATTAACAACCGTGCGAAAATAAATGAAAATGTACAAGCATGTTGCCAGAGGTCTGTCAGTCGTGCGTAGAAAGCTGAATGTCACAGAGTTGGTCCTGCAACACGAAGCATCTGAAGGTATGGGGAAAGGCAGTGTGTGTCTGTCAGGGAGTAGTTACCGTGCACTTTCGTGGTGTTCTTCATTACAACATGGCGCAAGGACAATATCTGGAAGACTTAACATGGGGAAAAATTATTGCTGCACTAGAAGAAGGACGAAGTTTGACGACTGATGCCAGGGATTATTTTTCATGTCACTGTTACAGATACAATATTTGGAAAACTTAACATGGCGATGAATTATTGCTGCAATGGAAGAAGGATGAAGTGTGGCGATTGATGCTCGAGACTTTGGTACTACTCATATCATTGTTACACTCCATGGGGTGCTTTCCGAACTATAGGCACTGGTGTTCGAAGGAGAGAGGGTGAGTGACTACGGTCAGCTGATCAGGAGATGTCCATAACATTGTGCAACAGGCAAGAAGAGACCCAGACCAAGCAGTGGGTGCAATTGCAATCACAGTACACAGAACTATAATGCACGCTATCTCACGCTCCCAGTGGTTCGGCCACTACAGAGTCTGACGACCAGTATTATAAGTTCCGTCGACCCTCGCACATCGTTGACATCGTTTGCAGTGGTGCCAAGAGCGTAGAGAGGACGAATGAGGAGTGGGGTCGTGACTTCTTCTCGACTGAGAGCAGATGCAGTCAGATTAGTTACTTTGCTCGTACTTTCATATAGCGAAAGGTGGGAGCACGTAATGCACCCAGGAACATTGTCGAACATGATCGTTTTGATGATCCAGTGTTTTGGTGTGGGGAGGCATATTGTTTCCTGCGTGTATTAACCTTCAAATATTTTAACACGTAAATTCATCGGTCATCTATACTAAGACACTGTATTCCTTCCCCATGTGTTTCTATTTAGGGGTGCATTTGGCCCTGACTTCATTTTTGTGGATAACAATGCGTCACGCATCGTCCAACGCAGGTAGAGGAAGTCTTGGAACAAGAGGACATTCGGCGAATGGAATGGCCCTCTAGTTCTCCCGCCTAAAACTCCATGGAGCATGTCTAGAACGCGTTAGGGAGACATATAGCAACATGTCTACATACATCAACGACCTTCCAGGAACTGTCAACTGTCGTGCGGTAGCGTTCTCGCTTCCCACGCCCGGGTTCCCGGGTTCGATTCCCGGCGGGGTCAGGGATTTTCTCTGCCTCGTGATGGCTGGGTGTTGTGTGCTGTCCTTAGGTTAGTTAGGTTTAAGTAGTTCTAAGTTCTAGGGGACTGATGACCATAGATGTTAAGTCCCATAGTGCTCAGAGCCATTTGAACCATTTTTTTGAACTGTCAACTGCGTATCTGCAGAAACAGATCGTCCTAATTCAGGAACTCCTCAACAACTTTTTGTAGTGCAATGGAGGCCGTTGCAGAATATTCACTGCCGCATACGACAACCACTCACCGTATTAAAGAACCATGTCCCGCTTTTCGTAAGTTCCAGGAGATGTCATAAATCGCGGAGACTTCAGCGCAATTACTGTGTGATGACTTCAGCGTAATTACAATGTGTGGATAAAAGTGTCGTCTAAGTTCGTCTCATTACATACTTCTTCCAGACACCTTCTGTTCTATACCGTAGTGGTTACTCTTAAGCTGATTATCGCCTGCTAAATAGCTTTCTTGTCCGTCTTTGGAACGAAATATGAAAAGATTCTGCGTATCAGGGATCCGACAGTTTTTTGGTAGGTCTGTGGAGGTATGTAGCGTTAGGTGTCTACGCACAGGTCACTTAACTTGCGTAAATAACAGGCTGCTGATATGCTTATGAGGTGATGACGTCCGGTAGCGACCCATATGGGTTCCATAGGATTTACATCAGGCGAGTTTGGTCGCCGAGACATTAACATGTTCACATGCTTATGCGACCGAGCGAGGTGGCGCAGTGGCTGGCACATTGGACTCACATTCGGCAGGACGACGGTTCAGTCCCGCGTCCGGCCATCCTGATTAAGGATTTCCGTGATTTCCCTAAATCTCTTAAGGCAAATGCCGGGATGGTACCTTTGTAAAGGGCACTGCCGACTTCCTTCCCCATACTTCGCTAATCCGATGAGACCGATGACCTCGCTGCTTGGTCTCCTCCCCCAAACCAACCCAACCCTATGCTTATGCGTTGATGACGTCCGTTAGCGACCCAGATGGGTTCCACAATGTTCATCAGGCGAGTTTGGTAGCCGAGACGTTAAAGTGTTCACGATAATGCTCCTCAGACCACTGTAGCACTGTTCTGGCTCCGAGACACGGACAATTATACTGCCGTCAGGGACGACATCAAGTGTGAAGGAATACAGGTGGTACGCCGCTATCAGCTTGTCATCGATTACTACCACAAGTGCCCTGCAGGGCATTAGAATGTGTCCCATAGTCTATGGGCCATAGCATAATACTTATGCCATCAGCCTGCGTGCGTCGAGCACTGCACATTTCGAGCAACCGTTCACCTCTATGACGACTTCTGTGGAGACGACCATCGTCCTAGTATAGGAAAAATATGATTCACCCGAAGAGTCAGCACGTTTCCATTGATCGTAGGTCGAATCCCGATGGTCCTGTGCCCCCTGAAATCGCCATTGACGAAGTCGTTGGGCCAAGATGTGAACTCGTAGGGGTGGTCTGCTGTGGACCTCCATGTCCAACAATGTGGATGAACGACGTGTTCCAAAACACTTTTGCGTGCACGAGGATTCTGCTCTTTCATCAGAAATGCCACAGATCATCCGTCCAACTTTATAGGACAGACTAGCCCCCGAACCCCAAATCCTGTGAAGAGTCATGGACGTTCTACCATTTAGCACCTTGTGGTAGTTTCAATGGCTTTTACCTCTATCCGTAGACGCTCAGGGCAGCAGCACGTGAACACTCGGCCAACTTCGCCATTTTCGAGATACTCGTGCACAGGCTCTTGGGAATAATTTTCTGTTCTTCGTCAAAGTCACATGTCTCAATGGATCTACCCACGTGCAGCTACGGTGATTCCCCTCCATGTGGACTCCTTTTACATACATTTGTTATCGCGTAACATACCCACAACGTCACCAGGTGGCGTCCGACGTCAGGATGGGTAGTGGTCATAATGTTTTCGCTTATCAGTGTATGTATTATCCATGTTCCCTCAAGCTTTGTTATTTTGCCATGATACACTATACGAAAGTTATTTTCATCCTTCATTTTGGCACACCAGTGTATACTTTTAGTGTCATTGTGTTCTATGTACTTCATAAGAAATAATAACACAATGTCTTCCGTCATACACATCATCAACAGCAAAACTTCCGTCCAATACACCCTTTTCCGCCACAACGAATCTCCAGCTGTCTAGAATGGCTGGATCCTATTCAGGAAAGACAAGCACAGGCTTCTCACACTACCGAGACATAGTTACGAGTTTGCTCTCTTATTAACATGCGTAACGAACCAAGTCACAGTTCATTGGAGAATATTCACTGACATGGACCAGCCACTGTGAAGCGGAAAATTTCGGCGGAATCTCATTTGCGGCAGGCGCCTAAAAATTTCTCGGCGGAGCGCAAAGAAGCGTTGCGCGCGGAATGCATGCATATGTATTGGCACATGCGTGCCTGCAGGGTATTGGACAGGGCGGCGCCGGCACGGGAATACCGGGCCAGGTAATGAGAGCGATCCGGCGCGGAGCGGCGCCTAAGTGTCGCCTGGTCGATACCCGCCGGCCACCAGGGTCCCTGAGGCAGCCACCTGCCACCTGCCACCTGCCACCTGCCACCTGCCACCGGCGACGCCGACGCTGCGCTGACATCGCCCGCCAGGCGCTAATGAGCTCAGCGAACGGCCACAGCGGTCAGCTGACTCGGCCTTAGCATTTTAAAGCAGGCAGAGGATTTGAGGACGTGGCACGGCGACGACGATGACATATTAAGAGATGGGCGATAGGAATTGTTAACCCTCAATCTATCACGGATTAGCCTCATCACGTATTCGAGCCAACAGCTGCACGACACCGAGCCATCTGAGTGTTAACCCTCAGTTTATCAAGGCTTACTCTCACCATCTATTCGAGCCAACAGCTTTTAACACCATATTTCTAATACTCTACTGATTTATTTTACCTTCTGTTTTATTTAATGTTATAACATTGAGCATCTATAAATGTGTTTGAATCGATAACATAAAATTGTAAACTCCTTTCTTTGTTAAAACTTTGATGTTGTGGTTTGGTTCTATGCAATGTAGTACATCTGTCATTTGAATTCTTTGTCTGAATTGGAGGGAGACAAAACTTAGTGTATACATTTGGAATTTGGGTGAATAACTTTTTGTAGAAATACCATTATGTGCAAATGTTCTGTTTTATTTAATATGTTTGTTTGCTGTTATGTAAACAGCTGACCTTCACTTAGGGTTCTTAATTATCCTGTATGTAAAAGGTAGTGTGGTTCCCCTCGGGAACGGAACTTAGTAGCGCGCACAAATTGTGGTTGGCCTACGTAGAAAAGGTGGAACAAAGAGTCAGTCGGGGACGAACTACCAGACTGTGCACTGCCCATGTTAAAGTTGTATATTGTGCTGGTTCCGAGAGAGGCTTTTTCTGCCGCTTGCCAATGCCTCGGATGGATGGATAAATAGCTGGAACTATTCTGGAATTGGTATCCATCATCGCCACGAAGAAGAGACAGAGTCCATCTATTCTGAATGAAAATCCACCCACCAACATGCAGTTGCCACCACATTGCGCAATCACTGTAACGGAAATTATAATAATGTACAGTTAAGGCTCAGCTTATTGGATGTTTTAGTGTGCACAAAAGTAAGGTAACTTATAACTGCATTCGTGTACCTACGTTGATTTTTTCCATATTACAACACCTCTCAGGTTCCTCTCCATTTGAACAATAATTACCGAGTGTCCTAGTTTGTGGAAAAAATGAAAGCCTCAAAGCCAAATAGTTTGTTGTTTGATCGTTGATGAGAAGGGAATATTCAGATTTACTGTGGATTCAGTGAAATTGGGGGAGGTAATAAATGTAGTTTTGTGAAGTTTCAGAGACACCTATTTAATCATTTACTTGAAGGTAGAAGACTGTGGTAATAAAGACAATTTGCAGTTTCTTTTAAAAAATTAAAATTCTGAAAGCTGAGGCTTATAAAGTTTTGCTTAGTTAATGATCATAGTGCTGCCTGTAGTAAATTTAAAAAGGTGAATCAGTTTCTTGTAAATTTATCAACATTGTGTCTCACTGCAGTAAAAGTGGAAAACTGCAATAGTGGAGAGGTATATATTCATATTTGCTAAGTACTTGTCTCACTTGTGTATTGGGAGTGCATATTAATAGTATAACAGGATCCACAGTTTGTCTATTGTGCTAATACTAGATAACAAATAGATAGACCACTATTTATGAGAACAATAATTTCTTTATTCAAAAGACAGTGAGAAGTTACCTGCTAGTGAATTCCAATTAACTTTCATTTTTAAATAGTAAAGTAAATAACTGAGAGACACTTAACCTGTGACCAGTTCATAATTTTTCAGTGAACTACATTTATAATTTTATGTCAACTAGGAAAGTGTTTGAAAAATAATACTTAACCTATGTCCAAGTTATGATTCTGCAGTGAATATTAATAGTAATGTTATAAATCTTATTCGGTTTCAATGAGTCCTGAAAGTAATATCGTGTTCCGTTATCTGTTATATTTATGCAAATAGTTTTTCCTGCTCTCTCAGCTTCCCATCTTAACCGTGAACATATACAGGTGTTAGAGTTCATTGCACTCGCATGTGGCAATGTATAGGTTGTGTTTGTCTGTTGAAGTTACTCATGTCTAATTCCTATAACAAGAATGTTAATCATTCTCTTGGCTAATTAGGCTGGCGACCGTTTTCTTTACTCTTTAAACAGTGTAGCTAGGTAAAACATTATTTGTTACTGTTTAAATATTTACGTAATTCTGACTTTCACTTCCGATAAGCCACCTCCGTTAGGTACAACACGGTCAACATAACAAAATTCCTCTCAGAGGGTAACACTGCTCTGTTGCGTTGCACCATAATTGCTTTAACAAGATAGTTTTATTTAACGACCTGCCTTCAACTTTAAGGTTATGGTATAGTAGTAGCAGGCAAGAAGTGTTATACGTGGATTTCCTGTGACAGGACTATTTGCTCTGTTGGAGTACGATAAGCAATAAACCAAACTTGGTATTTGATTGCACAAGCTACGTAAAACCAGTTGCAGTGTTATAAGCTCCACATATTGGAGTCATCTATTTTCGGGTCTTCCAGTGGCTCTCTTTTGGTGCCATAGTTTCCATTGTACAATTCTAGAGTCCACCTGCTGTAGTCTTTTCGAGTTACGTGTCCGACCCATTTCCACTTCAGGCTTACAACTCTCTCAAAGCCATCTGTAATCTTTTTCTTCAACTGTCCTCTGATCGAATCTTATCTGTGAAGCTGACGGTACCACGTAGCTCAAAATCAAAGATAAAGGAAACAAACGGAAGAGGCCTCTATCCAGCAGTGGGCTAACATAGTCTCAAGAAGAAGACGGCCTTAAAACGTAATTAATTGTGAAACTTTCCTGGCAGATTAAAACTGTGTGCTGGACCGAGACTCGAAGGCAGGACCTTTGCCTTTCGCGGGCAAGGGCCGTGGCTAAGACATGTCTCCACAATATCCTTTCTCCCAGCAGTGCTAGTTCTAATAGGTTTCGCAAAAGAGATTCTGTGAAGTTTGGAAAGTATGAGTCGAGGTACTGGCGGACGTAAAGCTGTGAGTACGGGGCGTTAGTCGTGCTTGGGTAGCTCAGATGGACAGCCGGCACGGCAGCTCAGCGTATTCGGTCAGAGAGCTGGTTGGCCTCTGTAGAAAAAAATGAGTGGAAAGACCAACAAACGAACTTCAACGGATATCACTTGACGTCCGCAACGACCAAGCACTTGCTCGCGAAAGGAAAAGGTCCCGAGTTCGAGTCTCGGTCCGGCACACAGTTTTCATCTGCCAGGAAAGTTTCATGACAGTGCACACTCCACTGTAGAGTGAAAATCGCATTTTGGTAATTAATTGCGTTTTCGAATGCGCAGGACGTTAGTAACAAGTGGTTTGCGATGTACTGCTACAGTCTAAGGCGCTGCAGTCATAGACGGTGCGGCTGGTCCTGGCGGAGGTTCGAGTCCTCCCTCGGGCATGGATGTGTGTTGTCCTTAGGATAATTTAGGTTAAGTAGTGGGTAAGCTTAGGGACTGAAGACCTTAGCTGTTAAGTCCCATAAAATTTCACACTCATTTGTACTGCTACAATATACTGTCTACCACATAAACTGCTTCGTCTTACTTTACTTGTATCCTTGAATTTAATCGAACTTACAATAGGCAGCAACCCACAACACGCTACTGTGGTGTAGCACTTTATTCCGTGGAGCGCTTATGTAAAACTGCGGCGATAAACATAGCCTGCCCACCCCCCCTTTTTTTTCTCCTCAATTCCTCTGTAGAACTCAGAGGAGTCTGACCTTGTAAGCATATAACTCGACCTTACCTGCAGGCGTGAATCAAGCAAGCAATGAGTACACAGATTCATCAAATCTGCCTATCTTGGGGATGTAGGTGAACAGGAAGGGTCAAACCACGATCATACCAATGAGTGTAGCCCAACGTTGACTCATTAACTCAAAAATATTCCCTTTTTAAAGTTCAAAAACAAACAGGAAAACGAATAATAATCACTGAATTCACGAGGAAAAAGTGGATTAGTATTCATCTTCAGGTTTCAATTGTGATCATGTATCAGTTAAAATAAAATCTACAGAATGATATCAAGGAAGCCAGTATAGCGTTGAGACTAGCGAGAGAGAGAAATAGTAGCAGTGAGGGGCAATAATGGAGTACGATGACGTGTTTCCTGAAGTGTGGGCGGCAGCATGTCGACATGCTATGCAGACGGTTGGCTGTGGTTGTCTTCCCATTCTGTCAATAGCGTAGGTCATTTAGGTCACGCGAATAGTAAACGTGATATTCGATCTCTCACACCACCTGTGAGTTCGTGAGGCCTTAGAGACCGCCGGCCGCTGTGGCCGAGCGGTTCTAGGTGCTTTAGTCTGGAACCGCGCTGTTGCTACGGTCGCAGGTTCGAATCCTGCCTCGGGCATGGATGTGTGTGATGTCCTTAGGTTAGTTAGGTTTAAGTAGTTTGAAGTCTAGGGGACTGATGACCTCAGATATTAAGTACCATAGTGCTTATAGCCATTTAAACCTTAGAGCCCTATTTCCGCTGACTGACAACCTTCCACGAAGTGTTAGGTGAGGGGTACTCAATGCGAGATCGCAACATGCTGGCTACTCCAGGACGACAAATGACTTGGGCGCAGAAGAAAATCAACAAAGCCTTATGCCCGTCTTACAAAGGAGTTCTGAGAGGACCCAGTCGTTATGTTGCCATAACCTGCCTTGTCCAAGACCCCAACAAACTCGAAAGTAGGTACTGACCGCCGACATTTACCGTTTGAAAGGCATTGTAATAAAATTAGCCAAACCTAAAATTATTTTCACCTCAGTTCATGTCAGGCACACTCACAAAATCTCTAAGTAACGTTTTGTTAATACCAAATTAATAAAAAATGAAGCATCACGAGAATGTAGGTAAGAGAGTTAGAACACCAGAAAAGAAATTATCTTCAGGAGACGCCAAGCTAACGCACAACGTCGCGTCTAGCCTTGGTACTGGCCTTAATTCTGCAAGGTTATTAGATCTGTAGAGGTACCGAATTGGGGAGAACTTCATTGATAACTTTCATCCGTTGTTCCAAGTAGTCACACGTATTTTCTTTGGGATTGAGTTAGTAGGCCAGTATATTAGGTCAGCGTAATAGGATGCCTGATGTGTTCGTCAAAAAACGATTAGGATACAGACGTGCAACTCAACTTTGAACTGGTACACACACCTGCACATTCTTCGCCCCAATGTGATCAGTACACTGAATTTACACCGGCAGTTGACATAGGATCTGATAGTGTATATGGCACAGTCCGTAACGAAGAAAAATGGGAGCTGCTTGATACTCTAACGGAAAATATAACCAGAGTTAAACAAAAGAAGACTCCAACAAGAAAGTGTAGACGTAACAGTTCTTTAGAAATCACAGTCACAAAGTTATAAAGACGGCTGCAGATGGACAGACACCAGTCGAGTTTAAGAGAAGATCTAGATCTGGCAATGGCGTTTCCAGCAAAAGGGAAATATCAAGACTCTACGGAAGTTCAGTCAGCTTCTAACGGAAGACAGATTTTGTGAATATAACTGAGTGAGTGTGGATGGGCGTCCAGAACCTTGTTTTTCCTTCTCGTTCCGGAGCAAGGGCACCTCATGAGTCCGATGGGGATGCGTTGTCCGTTGCTGGCACAGGACTGTTCTGAAGATGCAGAGAAACAGATGTGATGTCAGGTAAACTTTCCTGATGAGAAACAAAAAACCTTATGCCAGTCACAAGAAATACCAAACTACTCAATATCGTAACAAATGACAACATAAATCATTAGTAATCTGCTATAATGTATATAGTGGGTAGTCATACGTAGTTTTTCTTTAATGATGGAGTACACATTCTGAGTATGCGAACACACGTTGCCGCACGACTACCACATTACATAAAACAGCGCGCCTACTCAAATTGACGTAATCTTTGTATTTAGTTTCAAGGAGTGCGGTGGCGGGTTCTGAGGATACATAATTTTAACTGTAGTAAACTTATTCGGCACTAAATAATGACTGTATGGATGTATGCTTTAATGTTTGTCAAAATAGATACAACCTGTGTTACGTAAAAAGACTGCAGGTTAAGTTGTTTAGCAGCGTTAAATAAATAAATAAATGGTTTTCAAACGAGGAAAGTATGCGAGTTGACCTGTGGTCATGGCTTTAAGGGCGTCATATGTTCACCGGGAACGTTGAAATAAACATCGTAGGTCGCGTTCATGTTCACAGAACCATCTCAGGCCTCAACTACACACTCTACACACCGCAGGCTACTGGCATCATCTGGCAGTCGGTTCACTCTACGTCTTACGTAAATTGAAAAAAAAAAGGTAGAATCTTAACTCATGGGACGACACTACAACCACCTAATTAGATACATTCCGTACCTGTGCTGTTTCGACGAACACAAGTTTCAACTACTTCCACAGGTTTTTGTTATACAATATCACACGATCTGAGCCGTGGCGCCATTGAGTTAGTAGACAGTTCTGTCTGGTGGCACTGGCTCAGGTGCAGTATCGACCATCCCTCTTGCGGCCCCATTGACAAATCTGTGAGGAAGAGTTGGTATCTGTGGGTTGTTTCCTTAATAGATCTTTGCTTGCCAATATACAGGGCTATTACAAATGATTGAAGCGATTTCATAAATTCACTGTAGCTCCATTCATTGACATATGGTCACGACACACCACAGATACGTAGAAAAACTCTTAAAGTTTTGTTCGGCTGAAGCCGGACTTCAGGTTTCTGCCGCCAGAGCGCTCGAGAGCGAAGTGAGACAAAATGGCGACAGGAGCCGAGAAAGCGTATGTCGAGCTTGAAATGCCCTCACATCAGTCAGTCCTAACAGTGCAACGACAGTTCAGGACGAAGTTCAACAAAGATCCACCAACTGCTAACTTCATTCGGCGATGGTATGCGCATTTTAAAGCTTCTGGATGACTCTGTAAGGGGAAATCAACGGGTCGGCCTGCAGTGAGCGAAGAAACGGGTGAACGCGTGCGGGCAAGTTTCACACGTAGCCCGCGGAAGTCGACAAATAAAGCAAGCAGGGAGCTAAACGTACCACAGCCGACGGTTTGGAAAATCTTACGGAAAAGGCTAAAGCAGAAGCCTTACCGTTTACAATTGCTACAAGCCCTGACACCCGATGACAAAGTCAAACGCTTTGAATTTTCGGCGCGGTTGCAACAGCTCATGGAAGAGGATGCGTTCAGTGCGAAACTTGTTTTCAGTGATGAAGCAACATTTTTTCTTAATGGTGAAGTGAACAGACACAATGTGCGAATCTGGGCGGTAGAGAATCCTCACGCATTCGTGCAGCAAACCCGCGATTCACCAAAAGTTAACGTGTTCTGTGCAATCTCACGGTTTAAAGTTTACGGCCCCTTTTTCTTCTGCGACAAAAAAAGTTACAGTACACGTGTATCTGGACATGCTGGAAAATTGGCTGATGCCACAACTGAAGACCGACAGTGCCGACTTCATCTTTCAACAGGATGGTGCTCCACCGCACTTCCATCATGATGTTCGGCATTTCTTAAACAGGAGATTGGAAAACCGATGGATCGGTCGTGGTGGAGATCATGATCAGCAATTCATGTCATGGCCTCCACGCCCTCCCGACTTAACCACATGCGATTTCTTTCTGTGGGGTTATGTGAAAGATTCAGTGTTTAAACCTCCTCTACCAAGAAACGTGCCAGAACTGCGAGCTCGCATCAACGATGCTTTCTAACACATTGATGGGGACATGTTGCGCCGAGTGTGGGAGGAACTTGATTATCGGCTTGATGTCTGCCGAATCTCTAAAGGGGCACATATCGAACATTTGTGAATGCCTAAAAACACTTCTTGAGTTTTTGTATGTGTGTGTGTAAAGCATTGTGAAAATATCTCAAAAAATAAAGTTATTGTAGAGCTGTGAAATCGCTTCAATCATTTGTAATAACCCTGTATATACGGGGTTCGCTGGCCAGAGAGAGAGGCACGAAGTTTGGGGATTGGTGGTAGCCTCGCGACAAGAGGTGGTCACGTGGTCCGAGCTGCCGAAGGCACGAGCTGCGGAAGGAGGGCCTGCACAGAGCGAAGATACCAATACACTTCACCGGGGTCAGCGACGACTAAAAGGACATCCTGTAGGTTGGTTGGCAACACACGTATCGGACGACCGCTCGTGGCCTGTCTGCCCTCTTCTACCTGGCTTTCATCGGCCCCACTCAGTAACCGCTGCGACGCACCCTGGATCTGAGTGCTGATAAAAGAGAGTAACATTCTGAAGTCCTCGTGGTAATTTGTTTCATTGTCTACCTGCCCTCTTATTATTTTCTGGTTTGTACCCGACCGTCAGGGCTTTACTCGGTCGGCTCTTTGTTCGTAAATATAATTTTGAGCGTTGTCCTGCAGAATGATGATCAGCTACTGCAGAAAGTCTCATCACTTCTGTCTCTATGCTATTCATTTTTGGAACACATCCTACGACCAGCTTAGAGACAGAAGTGTTGACACTTTCTGCAGAACCTGACCATCATTTTTCAGGACAATGCTCAAGCACGTACAGTGCAAGCTGTTACTGATTTGTTTGACCGATGGGGCTGCTAAGTGCTATACCACGTACTGTACTCCCCTGAATTCAGCCGTCGTGATTTCAAATCGATTCCTAAACTGAAGGAAACACTTCACGGCATGAGCTTCAGAACTGCTATAAATTCGTCGGGCGATAGACAACGCAGTTCGAACTGTCAGCACAACTGGCACTGCTAAGAGTATCCTACGACTTCCACATCGCTGGCAACGGGCTATACACAATGCTGTTGAAGGTCAGTAAAACTTTGAAACATGTATCTATTTGGTACGAGCTACTTTGTAGATGCCAATCTTCAAGTTCCAGCCCTCGCATATTTATGATGTCATGAAAGACAGAACGGGGATCGCAGACTGGTAAAAAACCACTTATTTTTCTTTTCACTGGCTGTTTGAGCAGAAGAATTTTTTTTTTTTTTGGCGGGAGGGGGGAGGGGGGAGACATCAGTCTTCTTACTGGTTTGATGCAGCCGGCCGCGAACTTTCCTCCTGAGCCAAACTTTTCATCTCATAGAAGCACTTGCAACCTATTTCCCCAGTTATTTGCTAGATATATTCCGATCTTTGGCTTCTCTACAATTTTAATCCTCTACAGTTGCCTCTAGCAATGTACCATGCAAGCTATTCCCTGATCTCGTGACCTATCACTCTACCCCTTCTGCGGAGAATCTCCTCATTCCTTACCTTTTCTGTTCACCTAATTTTCAACACTCTTCTGTAGAACCACGTCAAATGCTTTATTCTGTTCTGTTCCAATTTTCCCCTCATCCCAGGTTTCACTACTATACAATGCTATGATCGATACTCACATTCTCAGAATTTCTCCGTTGGATTAAGGCTTGTGTTTGATATAAAGTTTTTCTTGGCAAGGAAAGTTTCCTACCGTGTTCTATTTATTACTCATAACTTTTGTCTTGCAAAGCGTTATGTTCTATTCCACTTACTGAGAATCAAGGGAAAAACAGATACTTCTTGCTGAATGTCACACAATTCGGGAAACAATGAATAAAATACCTAAGAGATCTGAGAAAAGAGAAATTAAGGAAATCGTCCTTCTACAATACAAAACATACAATAAATACATAAAATGACAAATACACGACCTGGGAGGTTTGGGGAATAAATGACTGGCACAGTCGCTCTGTTTTCCGCTCAGTGAAATTTATGGCCACAATAGACGCGAATTTTGCAGATTCTCCAGACTTATGTGCCACTGAATTTAGTCACTATAAAAAGCAGGAGTAGGTGAACTGCTCGATAACTGATTTTGGATAAGTTGAAGCTTGTACTTTGCCTAGAAGGGGAGTTTTCGTTACATCGGAAAACTTTCTCGTTTCCCTCTCGTGAGGAGAACTGCCGGACCCCGTCACAACTCTACAGCAGAAAATTGGAAACACGTGTCTCGTTTAAAGGTATCGAGACATCATTAAAAATGATGATAGAGGGTCATAACTACCATTATGAATAAAATGTCAGACCACTTGCGCTCTTCTTTTTACTTTAAAAATCATGACTGCTCTCGACCCTCCGAGGTCTTATCCAGTAGTATCTTCAGGCGTACTGGGAGAACACAGAACGAATCGTGAGATTTTCTGCTGGATAATGACCTTGGAACTCGAAATGGTCACGGATTTTAAAATAAAAAGGAAAGTACGTCAATTGCAGACATTTTATTCAGAACCAATACTTCACGCTCGTATGGAAAAATATAGACTGTGTTCCTCCCTCTTACCACCCCCGTCCCCACCGAGCTCCCTCTTCACTGGCGAGGGAATGACTAGGAATGGTACACAGTACCCTCCGCCGTGCACCGTTTGGTGAA
This sequence comes from Schistocerca americana, assembly GCF_021461395.2. Taxonomy (NCBI): domain Eukaryota; kingdom Metazoa; phylum Arthropoda; class Insecta; order Orthoptera; family Acrididae; genus Schistocerca; species Schistocerca americana. The sequence goes on from NC_060119.1 coordinate 1,064,336,733, forward strand.
TTGGGGAAATGTACACGTTACATTACTTCCGACTCCTAATTACACACCGTTAATAGTGCTTAAAATCGGCCAGTGTGAATCTAATATTTGGTCCGCTGAATTTACCAGTTTTATTTCCGCGAAGTGATCCAGCAGTATTTCACACATGCGAGCAGTGAAGTAAATGGAGTTGGAGCTGTACATGTGAACCTATACAGGTTTACTATTCAGGCAAAATTGGCGCCTGCACTTTACACACTCAATTCAGGCAACTAGTTGGTATTTGTTTCTTTGTATCTACTTAAAATTTCCTCTAACATTCAAGCTGTGACAAAATCACTTTAGTTCAAAACTTGGACACTATTCCTGTCTGGAGTAAAAAAAAAATGGAAGAAGGGAAGTCAAGAAACAGGTGAGAGACGCGTGTGACAGACACGCAGAATAGCTTTGTCTGCTACAGTCATTTATGCAGGGAGCTGCTTCGCCGGCAGAGTAGTGAAAAGGAACGGCAGCGGAAAATGAAAGAGGCGCCATCATGGGTCTCTGTGGGACTGCGTATGCCTTCAGCAGCATTCAGCGGTCCCACGGGACATCAGCGGCCTTCGCGTGGCACGTCGCGTCTTTTACTGTCGCTACGAACGCTGGCAGGAGGCTCGGTCGATACGAGACATCCGCGTAGGTGATCCCAAATGACGGCGCGCGTCAGAGCCGGTGTCGATGCTACCTTGTCCTCTCGGAAAGCTATCTACAATAGTCCCTTTAATGACTTACTAAATATTTCCACCCACCATCAGCACATGTACTCTGTCACAGGAAAACCGGGCTTTTCCTATGACCCAAAAGCGCGCTTTCGTAAATTATTTTGGTCATGATACCTTACGCTTGTGGTTAGCTTTTGTAACTTTTTCGTTAAGCGCTATAAATTTATTTTAATATTTAATCATTTAATCTTAATTTAGAGACGCCACGTGAACGTTCTATCCTGTTTTTTGCGCTTTAGAAAGCGAATTATGGTACTTTTTAACTTTTGCATCACGATATAATTGTACTCTACATTGAGGAAGTTGTATAAGAAACCAAGGATAAATTTCAGAAGGAAACGAAACTTTTGGCAGTAGAAGGAGAAACTTTGGAGCTCTGCCTAAGAAAGCAAAGGGCTTGGAACAGCAGTTGAACGGAATGGGTAGTGGCTGGCTCTGAGCACTATTGGACCTAACATCTGAGGTCATCAGTCCCCTAGAACTTAGAACTACTGAAACCCAACTAACTTAAGGACATCACACATGTTCGAGGCAGGATTCGAACCTGCGACAGTAGCGGTCGCGCCGTTCCAAACTGACGCGCCTAGAACTGCTCGGCCACAGCGGCCGGCGGAATGGGAAGTGCCTTGTAAAGATAGTATAATATGACTGTCAACAAAAATAGAACGAAGGGGAATGGAATGAGTCGATTGAAATCAGATTGTGCTGAGGGAATTAAATCAGGAAGTGGAAAACGTGAGCCTGCATCTCGTGGTGGTGCGGTAGCGTTCTCGCTTCCCACGCCCGGCTTCCCAGGTTCGATTCCCGGCGGGGTCAGGGATTTTCTCTGCCTCGTGATGGATGGGTGTTGTGTGCTGTCCTTAGGTTAGTTAGGTTTAAGTAGTTCTAAGTTATAGGGGACTGATGACCATAGATGTTAAGTCCCATAGTGTTCAGAGCCATTTGAACCATTTTTTTTGGAAAACGTGAGATTTGCTATTTAGGCAGCAAAATAACTGACGACGGCCGAAGTAGAGGACATAACACGCAAACTCGCAATAGCAACAGAAATATTAATGAAAAGTAGGGAATTGTTAAAATTTAATATAAATTTAAGTTTTGTATTTTATACATCCTCAGTAACTGCAGTTGTAAATAAGGAAATAATAAGCAACCAGTTGCATAAAAGCAATTTAATTTCTCTACCCGTTCGGGCACTTAGAGCCCTTCTTCAGAAGTTACCGCATTATTTGCAACTATCAACAATAAGATACATATAGCAAAATGCTATGTGGTTCATGGTCTCTCTACAGTGCTATATAAAATCCAGAAGGAATGATAATTTACTTTTGGGCACTGTGGGTAATTCATTAGTCATAAACGGCTAAAACTTTTGTTACGAACCTAGAATGCAACAGTAAATAAAATCATCGTTTTTATTACCCATTATCTGTTGTGAATGCACCCCTATCTGTCTTCCGGCAACAATTTTCCTCTACAGTTTCATCCATTTAGATCGAAGTTCCTTAAAACGTATCTTTAGTCATCTAAATCGGTAACCAGAATTAAAATTTGCGAACAAGACAAACAAAATTTGCTAAATACTAGCAGGCTTCTTTGAGAAGCTCCTGAATTGTGAACCAATCCTTCAAAAATTCGAATCCTTCCAAATTACAGTGAGTATCCACATTCAGAACCACCAATGACTGAAGAACTACTTCATTGATTTCAAAATAGCATATGATTCGATCGACAGAGGATCTCTGCTAGCAGTTGTGGAAGAAATAGGGTTGGATAAGAAAACAACTAATGTCACGATAGCTGCCCTTACAAATACAATTCCGAAAGTTAAATTCATGGGTGAACTACAGTATGAGAACCCTTCCAAATAAAATCGGGGGTGCGACTGGGAAATGGGCTCTCACCGTTCCTGTTTAACTGAGCGCATGAGAACGTAATCAGAGAAATGAACACAAATGTAAAGAGTGGTATAAAACTGGGTTGCATAAAGAAGAACCTTCAAGTAAATTGCATTGTCTTTGCAGATAATATGGCCCTGTTTGCCCAAACAACGGAAGAAGCACTGGAGTAAATACCTGAACTAGAGAAACAAGCAGCTAAATTAGGTCTTCACATCTCCTTCGAAAAACCTAAGATGTTGACGTACATCAGTAACTCACGTAAACACCTCAAAGTCCAAGAACAAAAGAATGAAATAGTAAAAGAATTAGATATCTGGGAGAATAGATTAGCAGGACTGATGAGGAAAAAAAAGCAATGGAATACAGAAAAAATAAACTAGAAAAGGCCTTCCAACTAAGAAAAAAAACATACAAAAATAGTCCCTTTCATGACAGTACTAAACTACACATAAGACAGTGTTTAAGCCAGAGGCACTGTACGCAGCAGAAACACTTAACATGAACTTCAAAGGCCGAATGGAGAAACTTGAGATAAAGAGAACAAAAATTTTAAGAAAAATCATAGGACCAAAATTCCAAGACAATAAGATAGTACAGATGAAAAATAAAACTCTCTGCAAGAAAATCGTAAGACTTTCAGATTCAATGCGATAAAGGAGAGTAAGATTTTACAGGCAGCTTTTCCGAAGACTTAGACGTTTTCCGTGGCCGCAAAAAAAAAGAAACCCAACTGGTTTAGAGAAACTGAGAAAGACCTAGTAGCACTGAAGGTTTCAGAAAAATCACTAATCGATCGAACCGCTAAACTGATTACTAAAGATAAAAATATCAGGTTCCAAGACAAATCTACACACAAACCCAAACACATAGTCTTGGAAAAAGAGAGGAGAAGAAGATCAGATGGAATGAAGAAACACTGGGCACTGAGAAGAGATCAACACACAAATAATGATTGATCCAACGTACCCCAAAAAGGGCGATACGAAAGAAGAAAAAACTTTGTATCAAGAGCACCACAACTGAATTACGTCGGGTTGTATAATGTTTCGTGCAAAAATGCTGCTTAAATCTATCTTCGCATAAATTATAAGTCTACATGATTTCTCTGTGAAATATTTCAAAACTTAGTGCTGAATGGCGAGAAACTTAACGTATCGCATATCAGTGTCTCTTCGCGAAGGCCTCCTCTCGCGCATACCCCACTCTCTTTTCATCGTTATGGTTACCAAACGCCCCCCCCCCCCCCCCCCCCCATATTCCTGTAATCCATGACACTTGGTTTGTGTACGATACCATTATTTCAGTTTATGTCTTGAAATGCATCTTCGTTGTGCATGCTGACCAACACGACACCTATCTGACCCTTCCACTTCATACGCGCGCCATTATGTATGGATTCTTCAGTTTTTCACTTTTCATAAAGTCACGGAACATCTACACTCCTGGAAATGGAAAAAAGAACACATTGACACCGGTGTGTCAGACCCACCATACTTGCTCCGGACACTGCGAGAGGGCTGTACAAGCAATGATCACACGCACGGCACAGCGGACACACCAGGAACCGCGGTGTTGGCCGTCGAATGGCGCTAGCTGCGCAGCATTTGTGCACCGCCGCCGTCAGTGTCAGCCAGTTTGCCGTGGCATACGGAGCTCCATCGCAGTCTTTAACACTGGTAGCATGCCGCGACAGCGTGGACGTGAACCGTATGTGCAGTTGACAGACTTTGAGCGAGGGCGTATATTGGGCATGCGGGAGGCCGGGTGGACGTACCGCCGAATTGCTCAACACGTGGGGCGTGAGGTCTCCACAGTACATCGATGTTGTCGCCAGTGGTCGGCGGAAGGTGCACGTGCCCGTCGACCTGGGACCGGACCGCAGCGACGCACGGATGCACGCCAAGACCGTAGGATCCTACGCAGTGCCGTAGGGGACCGCACCGCCACTTCCCAGCAAATTAGGGACACTGTTGCTCCTGGGGTATCGGCGAGGACCATTCGCAACCGTCTCCATGAGGCTGGGCTACGGTCCCGCACACCGTTAGGCCGTCTTCCGCTCACGCCCCAACATCGTGCAGCCCGCCTCCAGTGGTGTCGCGACAGGCGTGAATGGAGGGACGAATGGAGACGTGTCGTCTTCAGCGATGAGAGTTGCTTCTGCCTTGGTGCCAATGATGGTCGTATGAGTGTTTGGCGCCGTGCAGGTGAGCGCCACAATCAGGACTGCATACGACCGAGGCACACAGGGCCAACACCCGGCATCATGGTGTGGGGAGCGATCTCCTACACTGGCCGTACACCACTGGTGATCGTCGAGGGGACACTGAATAGTGCACGGTACATCCAAACCGTCATCGAACCCATTGTTCTACCATTCCCAGACCGGCAAGGGAACTTGCTGTTCCAACAGGACAATGCACGTCCGCATGTATCCCGTGCCACCCAACGTGCTCTAGAAGGTGTAAGTCAACTACCCTGGCCAGCAAGATCTCCGGATCTGTCCCCCATTGAGCATGTTTGGGACTGGATGAAGCGTCGTCTCACGCGGTCTGCACGTCCAGCACGAACGCTGGTCCAACTGAGGCGCCAGGTGGAAATGGCATGGCAAGCCGTTCCACAGGACTACATCCAGCATCTCTACGATCGTCTCCATGGGAGAATAGCAGCCTGCATTGCAGCGAAAGGTGGATATACACTGTACTAGTGCCGACATTGTGCATGCTCTGTTGCCTGTGTCTATGTGCCTGTGGTTCTGTCAGTGTGATCATGTGATGTATCTGACCCCAGGAATGTGTCAATAAAGTTTCCCCTTCCTGGGACAATGAATTCACGGTGTTCTTATTTCAATTTCCAGGAGTGTACATATGTGATTCGGAATCTGTCTGACCATGATTTCAATCTGGCTGGAATCTTCCCTTGTCTCACTGTCTTGTCCAAGTATACCTCCTCCCAGCGCTTCACTGCGAAAAAAAGTGGTTCCTTTATTGTCACTTTCCGTGCATTTTTTAAAATTTAGACGTCTTAAAACGTTATTTTAACGTTTTCGTTTTTATCGGCAGAGGTACTGGTACAGCGTACTGCCGAGAACTGTCACAAATCAAGCACTGCGCCCCCAGTTGTGGCTCTTGAACAGAGTACTCGTTATTACCAACTGACATTTATTGCAGAACTCGGTCTCTCTCTCTCTCGTACCTACCACGAGGCCGATGTTCTCCCGTAATTCTTGCTTCTACTCTTTCCCCTATAACCGCATTCCAATTTCCCATGACTATGAAATTTTCACCTCCATTTATGTACTGAATTAACTGTTCAGTATCCTCTTATTCTTTATATTTTCATCGTCTGCTTGTGTCGTCGCCACGTGTACCTGAACGTAAAATCCATGAACGCTACTAATAATTCAATACCTTCTCTTGCTGACAGTAAGGGTAATGTAACTGATGATGATAAATAGAAGGCCGAAATTCTAAACCTAGTTTTAAAAAAACTCGTTTACGGTAGAGGACTGCAGCACCATTCCCCCTTTCAATTATCGAACAAACGACAGGATGGCTGACATAGTGTTTAGTGTACCTGAGATTGTAAAACAGTTAAGCTCCTTAGATGCCAGCAAGGCATCTGGTCCAGACAGTATCCCCGTAAGATTTTATGATGACTATGCTACAAATATAGAACCATTCTTATCCATCATCTATCAGAGATAATGGGAACAGCTTAAAGTTCCCGGGACTGGAAGAAGGCCCAGGTCACAGCAATCTATAAAAAGGGTAGAAAATCGGATGCACATAATTAGCGGCCAATTTCACTGACAACGATTTGTTGTAGAATCATGGAATATATTTTCTGTTCAGACATAACAACCTTTCTAGACTCTGAGAAGCTCATCTGCAGATACCAGCACGATGTTAGAAAACAGTGGTCATGTGAGACACAGCTGACCCTCTTTGTTCGTGAAACATAACAGGCTCTAGATACCGGCTACATGGTTACTGCCAATTTCTCGACTTTCGAAAGGCGTTCGACTCAGTTCCGCACCGTCGCTTGCTACAAAAAGTGCCCGCTTACGGTCTATCCGATGACATATGCGGTTGGATAGTAAGTTTTCTAACAGACAGGGAGCAGTATGTCGTACTGAACGGGTGAACGGGGTGGCTTCAACAGAAACAAGCGTAACATCAGGTGTGCCCGAGGGCAGCTAATAGGTCCTCTGCTTTTTACGATTTACATAAACGATCTGGTTGATAGTATTGACAGCGGGCTGAGACTGTTTGCCGATGATGCTGTAGTCTACAGGAAAGTAGTATCACACAAAATTTGTGAACAAATCAATGAGGATTTGCAGAAAATAAATGCGTAGTGTAATTACTGGTAGTTATCTCTCAATATTAGTAAGTGTAACCCACTGCATATAACAAGGTGAAAATCCCCATTAATGTACGAGTACAAAATAAGTGCCCAGTCTTTGGAAGCGGTACCGTCCGTCAAGTAGCTCCGTGTGACTATTCGAAATGATCTCAAATGCAATGATCAGATTACACAAGTAACGGGTAAGACGAACTCTAGATTGCGGTTTATTGGTAGAATCCTGAAGCGATGCAGTCCTTCAGCAAAGGAAATAGCTTACAATACGTTAGGTTGTCCATTCTTGGAGTATTGTTCGTCTGTATGGGACCGATACCAGTTGGGCCTGATTCAAGAGATTGAGAAGGTCCAAAGAAGAGCGCAAGATTCGTGATTGGTACATTTAGCCATCACGAGAGCGTTACAAATCTCACAGAAAGTTTGAAGTGGGACAAACTTGCAGATTGACGTCGCGCTAAACAGAAGTGGCTGCTCACTAAATTCCGAAATCCGATCTTCACCGAGGATGTAGAGCATATTACTCGTAATTATTATTACCACCAACGTTCAAATCGCGCAATGATCACCATTCAAAGATAAGGGAAATAAGCGCCCGTACTGAGGCGTTCAGACAGTCTTTTTTCCCTCGCGCGATCCGCGAGTGGAACAGAGGGGGTGAAATACGATTTTGGCGCGAGTTGTCCCCTCCGTCACACACCGCTTGGTGGCTAGCGGAGGTTATATGTAGATGTAGATGAACTATTACTGTCGGTGTTCGTTTGCTCTCGATTCTATTGAGGGCAGCCCTATAATGGAACTGTTTACAGTTATTCTTTCTCTGCCCTCCTTCCTACTCATAGCGACCCCTACTCCCATTATTCCATTTTCTGCTGAAGCTGCTATTACCCTACACTCGTCTGAGCCAGAAATCCTTGTTTCATTTCTACTTCACTTCAGTAACCCACCTGTATGTAGACTGTGCCTTAGCGTTTCCCTTTCCAGATTTTCTGACTTCCCTACGGCTTTCAAGCTTCTGACACTCCATTCCCCGACTCGTAGAATGTTAGCCTTTCGTTGGTTATTTAGCCTTTTTCTCATGGTCATGTCCCTCTTGGTAGAACCCTCCAATAGATCCGAATGGGAGACTAGTCCGGCATCTTTTGTCAGTGGAGAGATCAAAAAAATTGTTCAAATGGCTCTGAGCACTATGGGACTCAATTTCTAAGGTCATCAGACCCCTAGAACTTAGAACTACTTAAACCTAACTAACCTAAGGACATCACACACATCCTTGCCCGAGGCAGGATTCAGACCTGAGACCGTAGCGGTCTCCCGGTTCAGGACTGTAGCGCCTAGAACCGCTCGGCCACTCCGACCGGCAGGAGAGATGATGACACTGTTTCAATTACAGGCCACATGTCCTCTGGATATACAGTAGGTGTCGTTAATGAAATGGTTTCCATTGTCTTCCGCATCCTCTCTCGTTAATCATTTCTGATTCTTCCGCCTTTAGCGGCAGATTCCCATACAAAGGACAAGAGAACCTCCTCGATGCTCCTCGACGCTCTTAGACAATCCTGTTGGCACGACGAGGGTAACTTCTAATGCGAGAAGTCTTCAGTCCCTATTGCTCATGATTTTTATTCAGAATTATCCTCTTTTTTTACTCTACTAACTCTGTTAGATGCCCATTTTGTACACAGTTTACCTATAAAATTGTATCTTTGCATGATATATAGTTTTGTTTTTGAGTTTTTTTATTGGTGTATGGGTGAATATCTCGCAACTACTAAACCCAATTTAATCAGAGTTGTATTTTATCATCCACAAAGTTATTGCATGTCCAACATAAAATATTACCTCATTTTCAGGGTAATCAGATGTCTGAAGCTGTTTTACTCTTGAAGAAAATCGGTTGTGGAGGCTCCTGCTTATTATTTAAATATAGTGTTGCATCTATTTGACTCATGTTACTGCGTGTGAACAGGAAGCGTTGTAGACAATTTTGTTTTAAATTGCATTTCATTTGCATTTCTATGTCTGTAGTGATAGTTTTGCGTACGAGTACCGAGATAAAAGCAATTGTTTTTTTGTACGTCACCCTTGGCAGTGTTTTGGACACCTTGTAATTAGTTGCTGTGTAACTGGCTTCGGGGAATTCTCTGGATTAGAAAACATGTTTTTGGCGTAGATTCTTCATGTATCGAAACTCCCTGTGTATTTTCTGTAATAATTATATCTATAAAACAAATGTGTGAATTACGATACTCTCTCTAAATGAGGAAGAACGGCTTACGTAGGTACGGAAAATGAACGAATTCACAGCAGAAGCAGCGAAGGAGACTCAACACAATGGATGGTGTATTAATCCTATCAAAACTGTGACACTCGTCTCCTCGTCAACAGTACGTCCAAAAAGTTCAAAAGTGGTAAAGTAAGGCATAGCAGATGAAAGAATTTCATTATAGTCGAGGTGTGGCCGTCATTTGGAAGTTTGTGTGATTAGTGGAAGTGGCATCTGGTTTCCACACTAAACCATGAAAACGTCAACGGGCTTTTGGAGGAACGTGTTTTGCAAGAAATAAATAGAAATAAAAAATGGCTACGTATATCCGAAAATATTCAGGAAACAGTACCTCGAAATAGTACATCTTCTATTCATATTACGTAGCGAGCTTAGTGTCATAGAACGTGTATTTCGTCAACTTAAGTTTATTAATTACATGCTTTGCACCTATCATGATATGATATCTCTCTAACTAAAATTCATCATGAGTTAAAACAGAACAGTTCGTTTAGAACTCATAAAAATGCTTTTCATCAGACGTTCTTCATTCGGTGAACACATTTTAATAAATGAAAATCTCGGTGATCAGTTCTGCGTGTTTTGTGTACGAACTTCTCCTGACAGATTTTTAAGCGTTACGCCTACGCTCTTCAAAAAGTTGGATACAGAATTTTATCGAATATACTGCCATTCAACGGCATGGACGTGGAGAAAAAAGACTAGAAAGTTTAGGCTGTTAAATCGGCGTATTATCGACGACTTCTTTTACGTCCCTTTACGAAGTTTCAATCAAGAAAGTTGGCTCTTACATTAAATCTTTTTCATGCCGCAACAACTTCAAGTTTCTTGTTACCAGTTTTTATGTCACTCATTCTCTGAAACTGGCACAGCCAATGAAACGTCTCAATGTGGAAAATTTATGCTTTGTGTGAGATCTTTACGCACCTTAATTTTGTTACAAAAATTTAATAGGACCTTTCTTTGTTTATTTGAACGAGTCAGAAAAATTTCTACGCCTATATTAATACATGTGGGCTAGTGTGTATCCAGATAGACTGGTGCATTTTTCAGTGTATTTTTGTGCGACAGCTTAACGAACGTCTGAGTAAGAGTGAAGATCTTCAAGGAGCGTGAACGCGTTGCGATCTTACAACAATTGTTGATGTGATGAAGCCCAACTGTGTTGAAGATGCTCGTTCTTGTTTTAAATAATGACAGTAGACTCACTGCTCTATTTAAACATATAGAAATATACTTCCATGAAGCTATTTCGCAAAAAAAGGGAAGAAATCAGTATCTTATTAAAGTGTTGTCGGCGTAGCAGAAAGCACAGTGTGTGAGATCCACATCGAACATCAAACATTTAGTCATTCAGACTGTCACGCACTCTGTTACGGTCCATTGCAAGATTCCACTTAGGGTATCCCGTTGTTTCTCATCGCACATATCATGTTCCACTTGCGTTCTCAGGGAACGAAAATTTTATCCGCATACTATTATCAGTTTGCAAGTCTTTTACGGGAAAGGCAACTAAGGAAATAATTTGTGTATTTTTAGAACAAGGCAAACATATTATAGAATAACAATTCGTCTACATGTAGAATCACAGGTGTTATTAACGACGGAAGAACACGCAGATTATACCACTCCGACTGCATTTATATGTTACACTCATGGCCGGTTTCTGACTTAGCTCATTGGAAAATACAAAATATATACGTAAACAATGAAACTGCCAATCTATGGTTCTTTATTTAATATATCCTCAGTCTAAACCAATAACGGCAGTTACTAGCAAACTATTTCCTTATTTGCAACAAAAGGTTTCGACAGAGTTTGCTGGAATCTTCAGGTCTTCAAAGGTTTTTGTTATAAAACTTGCTAATTTTGTGTTGGGACCTTACGCCAAATTGTGATAGCGGGTAAAATAGCACGTTATAGAAAGGTTTTCAATAAATAAAACATTTAAGATCAAAAAGCACCTTGTGCTCTTGGCCACGTCCATGTATGTAGCACTCACAGTAGGGGCGATAGACAACATTCCAGTCTGACACCAGTTTTAATCCCAGCTCTTCGTTCTTGACCTTCAAGTCTTATCGTTCACTCTTACGATCCAGTATCTGATTTCGGAAACTCTGCCTGACCATGATGTAATCTAACTGAAATCTCCTCTCGTCTCCTGGCCTTTTCCAAGTATACCTCGTCCTCTTGTGTGTCTTTAAGAGAGTATTCGCTGTTACTAGCTGAAATGTATTGTAGAAGTCAATCAGACTTTATCCACTCTCATTCCTAGTACGAAGAAAATGCTCTCCCGTAACCGTTTCTTTTACAACTTCATCTAGAAGTGCCTTCCAATTCCCCACAACTATTAGATTTTCATCTCTCTTTAAGTACTGAATTACTCGTACAGTATCCTCATATACTTTCTCTATGTCTTCATCTTTGACTTGCGACGTCGGAATGCACACCTGAACTGTCGTTGTCGGAGCTAGTTTGCTGTACATTCTGATGAGAACAGCCCTATCACGGAACTATTCACACTAACTCACTCTCTGTCCCTCCTTCCCACTCGTAACGAATCCTCCGCCCGTTATAGCATTTTCTGCTGCTATAGATATAGTCTGACAAGAAATCATTGTCTTCTTTCCACTTGACTTCACTGACTTCCACTGTATCCAGAGTGAGCGTGAACATTTCGGTTTTCTGCTTTTCTAAGTTCCATACCATGTTGAAACAGATTACATTCAGCGCCACAACTCGTAGGCTGACTTCTTATTTCTGATCTCTTCGGCCATCATTTCTGGTGATTATTATTCCAAATTCAAGCAATGCCGAGGTTAGAACACGAAACCGAGCATTACTGGTCAACGACGCTACCCATAGAGCACGGGTTAAGTTAGGCTAAAGAATATTAGTGTTTTATGCATGCTGGTATGGCGACAAACCGGGGTAAAGGTTATATACTTTCTTTGTAATGTACATTCTTCAAAGCTCTCATAATTATTCCTGTTCCTGCGTGGTTCAAAATTATTATCAGGCAGTATGCACGACAGGTTTCATTGCATGGAGACTTTATACTTACCAGTACGGAGTCATACGAAATCCTTATTTCTAGAACACCAACTTATTTTCATCTTGTCTTTCGTTGTATTATTATCTCAAAATGGCGAGTTACAGGCAGTATCCTCCATCTTCAGATCACTGTTGATGCTAAACAGAAAAAATATCGGAGAAAATATGACTGGTAAGCTAATATTTCTTCTACTGAGTCTAATTACTTATTAACTATGAGATTTATCTGAAGGTGATAGACATTGCGCGAAATTGGTATTTTGAGGTGTTACAACTTCAACTGATACGCTGTAAATACGTGTAAAAAAATGGTTCAAATGGCTCTGGGCACTATGGGACTTCACATCTATGGTCATCAGTCCCCTAGAACTTAGAACTACTTAAACCTAATTAACCTAAGGACATCACACAACACCCAGTCATCACGAGGCAGAGAAAATCCCTGACCCCGCCGGGAATCGAACCCGGGAACCCGGGCATGGGAAGCGAGAATGCTACCGCACGACCACGAGCTGTGGACAAATACGTATCATTTTTATTCTGATGGAGCTTGATTATGCCCATAGGAGCTAAATTAGCTAACTGTCAAATGATGTAATAATGTGCCCATTTCGAAATAAAGGAGCAGCCTACGCATTTCGAGGTGGTGGTTGAACATTCAGCATATCTCTGAGATCTACATACTCTATCTCCGGTTACGTACATTTATATGTAGCTACACATTCACTACGTGATCGAAAGTATCCGAACACCTGCCTGAAAATCACTTATAAGTTCGTGGCGCCCTCCATCGGTAATGCTGGAATTCAATATGGTGTTAGCCCACCCCTAGCCTTGATGACAGCTTCCACACTCGCAGGGGTACGTTCAATCAGGTGCTGGAAGGCTTCTTGGCGAATGGCAGCCCATTCATGACGGAAGTCTGCACTGAGGACAGGTATCGATGTCGGTCGGTGAGGCCTGACACGAAGTCAGCGTTCCAAAACATCCCAGAGGTGTTCTATAGGATTCCGGTCAGGACTCTGTGCAGGTCAGTCCATTACAGGGATGTTATTGTCGTGTAACCACTCCACCACAGGCCGTACATTATGAACATTTGTACGTTTGTGTAGAACGATGTAACCGCCATCCCCGAATCGCTCTTCAACAATGGGATGCAAGAAGGTGCTTTAAACATCAGTGTAGGCTGTGCTGTGATAGTTCCACGCAACAAAACAAGGGGTGCAAGCCCCCTCCATGAAAAACACGACCACACCATAACACCACCGCCTCCGAATTTTATCGTTGGCACTACAGAAGCTGGCACGTGATGTTCATCGGGCATTCGCCATACCCACACCTTGCCATCAGATAGCCACCTTGTGTACCGTGATTTGTCACTCTACACGACGTTTTTTCTGTTCAATCGTCCAATGTTTACGCTACTTACACCAAGCGAGGCGTCGTTTGGCGTTTACTGGCGTGATGTGTCGCTTATGAGCATCCGCTTGCCCATGAAATCCAAGTTTTCTCACCTCCCGCTCAACTGTCGTAGTAGTTGCTGTGTACCCTTATGTATTTTGGAATTCCCGTGTGATGGTTTGGATAGATGTCCTCCTATTACATATTACGACCCTCTTCAACTGTCGGCGGTCTCTGTCACTCAACAGATGAGGTCGGCCTGTATGATTTTGTGCTGTGCGTGTCCCTTCACGTTTACACTTCACTATTACATCTTAAACAGTGGATCTAGGAATGTTTAGGAATATGGAAATCTCGCCTACAGACGTGTGACACAAGTGACACCTAATCACCTGACCACGTTCGAAATCCATGAGTTCCGTGGAGCGCCCTATTCTGCTCTCTCATGGTGTTTAATGACTACTGAGGTCGCTGATACGGAGTACCTGTCGGTAGGTGGCAGCACAATGCACCTAATGCGGAAAACGTATTTTTTTGGGAGGGGGTGGTTCAGATTACTTTTGATCACATAGTGTAAGATCATGCATATTAAAAGAAGAAGTCGCACGACAGAACACGACTTGCGTAATAAAATTAACAGGGGAGGTCCACGTAAGCATGGAATATGGGTACGCATCTCAATTAGACATACTGATAATCGTATCCAAGAAATCATGAAAAGAATCTAAGGGTCAGTACGCCAGTCTGATTTATTGCTAAAAGACGTGAAAATATTTTGTCCACTGAACCAAGAATACGTGGATATGGGACTGAAACTTTGTACCATAGCCTTCGTACACAAGGACGTACATGCGTTAGAAACGATATGAAAACTGTGTTCAAGGATATTACCAGTCGTTGTGGAATAAGTTAATGAGCTAACGAAAATTCCCAGAAAACATGAACAAACACCAGTAGTCTCTCGTAAGTGCATCGTGGGTGCAACTAGCTGGCTTTGAAAACTAGATCATCGAAACAAACCTTGATGCAAAATAAGTGACTTCGGTCTCGCCTCGTCTAAATGAATGCAAATTTTGCTCATGCTCGCCACTCTAACGATGCATGAGTGCACAGGGTGCCTGTAATAATAGCTGAGAATCCTGAGTTCGCACCTAGCATCTGACTCCTCCATACTGGAGACATCTCGCTATGTCTCTCTAACACGAAGTGTACTGTTACAACCTCTGTGGACAAGGCTTCGCTATGACACCCTAAGATGAATTGTTCACTATTATGCCCTAGGATCAAGAGCTCTCTTATTCTCTTCGACAAAACGTAGCTGGTTCTGCCGGTACTGGAATCTGGCCACTCAGCTACAACAGACTTGCCAACTCTGACCAGTGATAATTTAATAAATGTTCTAACAAATTCCCCATGCTTGTGGAATATGCCATTGTTACCCAATGTTCAGTGAGAAGGGATGCCAATAAAATCGCGTGTGTTCTCTCCCCTACTAATAAAATAACTACTATGAGTCATTCAGGGGCCTCATTACGAAACTTTGAACAAAAATTCCCGCTGGCCTCCTTCAGACCTAATGGCTGGTTCCCAAGCTAGCAGTAGCATGTCTTCGTCTCTGCTTCAAAACGTTTCATTAGTTGCCCCCATTGCCTTCAGCCAGCAGAGCACGCTTCTCAGCTTATACCTGGCCAAGACTTTACTGTCAGCAGAAATATTTTTATAACAAATACAGTTCCCCTATTAACTCTCGCCATTCAATAGTCAATTAAAAGCTCCAGGCTGCAGCACATTACAAGAATATATCGCCATACGAAAAGGAAAACAGTCAGCACCAATTAAAATTGCAGTCATTTGTATTTGTTGTTATTGCTTGGAGCTTTCATTCATTGTTAGTAATTTCATTTGCTAGTGAGATATGCATATTTAACTATTAAATAAGTTACGCGGCTGTTCAAAAAAAGTACTTCCACATTACAACACGAAAATCACTTTAAAAGTTAATTAGGTGTCTGTTTTTCACATGTAGACAGTCTGACAATTGCGCTAATGATAGTGTGGAGGACAATTATTACTTGTAGCGGTATCTCTCTAAGGGTCAGCCATAAAATCTTTTCAAATGACCTTTCAATAGATCATTGGAGTTGATATTATGTGTAACAGATTAGTGGAACAGCCCAAAAAAGTAATAATAATCCTCCTTACTAAAGTGCCGCAGTCATGGGCTGTGCGACTGGTCCCGGCAGAGGTTCGAGTCCTCCCCCAGGCATGGGTGTGTGTGTTTGTGCTTAGGATAATTTAGATTAAGTAGTGTGTAAGCTTAGGGACTGATGACCTAAGCAGTTCAGTCCCATAAGATTTCACACACATTTGAACATTTTTGAATCCTCGTTATTTTCAGGAGCAATACTACACTTTTTACCCTATTCTGACAATAAGGCTCTTTCTACGTGAACCTTTCAGGGTGCATAGGATTTTACGTTGTTTAAGTACTGCAGTGATCAAAATGTAGCATATTGTCAACAATTTAATACTCAACGTTTTGGTACAGAAATACGTTATGATATCGAAACATTGGTTTGTTTGTAACTTGATACAATTTTAAACAGTCCATAACTGCTCCACAAGGGGGCAGCATGTTCCGTCTTTCTGTCTTTAAGGCAACCAGGCCATCTAGAAACATTACAGTATTTGTGATGTGTGCCATTATTGGCGTTGAACATGGTTCGGACAACAATAACATACAATCAGATGCACCGTATAGTCACTCTAATGGAGCAGGTGGACGTCGTAGCGAATGTCGCTGCAAGACAAAGTGATGTTTCTAGAATTTGTAACAAGTTTCTAGCGACACTCAGTTGAGAATCGGGACAGTCTAGCTGTGGAAGAAGAAATAACAGATGTACAGGGCCAGTATCTGCGTATAACAGCAACCAGAAAATCCCTCTGCGTAGTGCTATACATCCACGGCGGCAGTTACAAACAGCTACAGGGGTGCATAAGTCAACAATAACGATGCAAAACGGAGTCCGTGACCTCGGATTATATGCCAGACGACCTATCAAGGCTCCTCCTCCTCCTCCTCAAGGCTGACATTACTCGAAACCACTGTTTGAGGATTTGGGAGTGGTGAAAATGCTGACAGTAGCGTGTGGAGGCAAAAAGGACTTCGTTTACATCATAACTGTATTGTAGACAGCCACTCTTATCAAGGCAGTTCAGTTATGTATGATCGCAGGACACATTTTGACCGTGCGGTCTGAGGCGCTGCAGTCATGGACTGTGCGGCTGGTCCCGGCGGACGTTCAAGTCCTCCCTCGGGCATAAGTGTGCGTGTTTGTCGTTAGGATAACTTAGGTTAAGTAGCTTGTAAGCTTGGGGACTGATGATCTTAGCAGTTAAGTCCCATAAAATTTCACACACATTTGAACATTTTTTGACACTGTTTGAGCCAATACATGGGAGGGTGACTAGTGTGAAGTATCACAAGGACATCTTAGTGCCCATACGTGTTCCATTTGGTGAGTATAGTGGAACGGGATTGACGCTGATGGACGACAATGGATGCCTCCACCATCACAGTCTTGTGATACATTACTAAGGCATTGCATCAGTGAGATGGAATGGTTTCCATTTTCTCTAGATCTCACCTGCGTTGACAATGCATGGTCCATTGTAAAACGAGCGGTTTGCTATCGTCCAGTACCACCAGAGACCTCACTGGGCATCGTAGAGGGCCCTGTTGAGGAATCGGAAAATATCTGGTAAAGCGTATGCATAAATGTATTGAAAATGATCTCCAGTTCCGAGGAGAAGCAACTGGTTCATAAACAATATGTTATGCACGATGACAGTGAAAAGAAATAGTTGTGTTTACAGTGGAATTGTTGGTAAGGTTTAGTTTTTGTTTTCCGTTTGTATTTATGAAATGGAAATGTCTTTATCGTCTTTATTTTCGTTTCCTTCTGATTGTATCTCAAAGAAAAACATCAGTGTTGTTTCCTGTTATGTCCGGTATTGAAAATGAAGCAATATGCAACATTTATGTTGACCAATGCGTGTGTCAGATTACACCTTTGACCGAGACTCAAGCGCAGAACCATGCCTTTCATTGCCCAACTCTCTAACCTACCGAGCTATCAAGGCCAGCTACACAATCCGAAATATTGTTTATACTAATTTTTATGCAAATAAACTATACTAAATGTCTTGTAAATACGAGAGATATTCAAAAAGTTTCAATTGTCGCGTCTAAAAACAGAATTCCTTTAATTAATATTTTGTTCAAATCAAATGGTTCAAATGGCTCTGAGCACTATGGGACTCAACTGCTGAGGTCATTAGTCCCCTAGAACTTAGAACTAGTTAAACCTAACTAACCTAAGGACATCACACACATCCATGCCCGAGGCAGGATTCAAACCTGCGACCGTAGCGGTCTCGCGGTTCCAGACTGCAGCGCAAGAACCGCGCGGCCACTTCGGCCGGCTAATATTTTATTTGTAGCTACGTGTCAGCGATATTGGTATTCAAGCAATCCCGCCGCCATAGCACTACACTATGGAGGCAGAGGAGGCAAACCGAAAGGGCATATGAAGTTTAAGCTGTCGCCAAGGAAAACAGTTTTATGTACCTATTCTTTTGTTGCTTTGGAAGTATATTCTTCGAGCAAACTGAAACCTCACGAAGCACTGCCGCAGCATGCCGCTAGGGAAAACAGAATGGTGCAGCTGATTTGTAAAGCATATAAGGTCTGGGTCATTTTACGTTGGCACATCAGTAATGGTGCTACAATACTGCGGCATGTGGATTTTAAAGTGTATCAGTGCCGCAGAAAAGAAAACAACCAAATAATCAATTGTGGAACTATTTCTGTTCGAAGTTACAGTAAAAAAGAATGTGTATTCTTTGTGAATGGTGATTCAGCTGCCCTACTTATGGGTTTCATGCAGCCTGCAACAGAATCAAAACCCACACGCAATATTTTCATATTCTCTCACTTACTACGTTCAAATTATTGGTCCTGCAGAAAAAGTGAACAGGAACATTTTGTATGAAATTTAATTTAGTTAAGTTTTGTTCTAGGATATGATTTCCCTGGAGGCCACAGTTTCGAGATATTCAAGAAAAACATGTTTGAACGTCACGTTTGAACGTTTTTCTCGAATAATTCGAAATCTATGGCCTCTAGCGATAACGTATCCCATAACACAATTTAACTACATTCCATTTCCTACGAAAATACAGTGTTTTTTCTGTAGGACTAACAGTTTGCTAATTGCAAGCGAGGGAATATGAAAATATAGCACATGGCATTTGAATTCGTTACAAATTGCATAAAACCCATCGGCTGAATCAACCTGTATATGGGGCACGCCATTTTATATTGGCATCCCAGTATTGCTGCGATTTCGAGCCCTTTAGGCTGCTGACAGACAAAGAAATAATTAATTATCGAATTATTAATAAAATTATAAACAGCCGACCAGTTGCAATGGATAAATAAATTGCTTACCTAGGTTTCGACAAATATAAATTTGTCTACTTCAGAGGGTAACCTAAGGACAATGAACATCATAGCTTGCATTAGGAAAGTATGAAACTTATAAGCCAAGAATAAATTTTAAGACAAATTAGGGAACTCTTGCATTCCAGAGGTATGATAACGACGACTGGTACTTACACTTTTACATTAGTAAGGACTAATGTACCATCGCCGTTTTTACAATTGTCGGCAAATATCCATGTGTCAAAAATAAAATATAGCCCTAGAATTAGGGCCGGCCGCGGTGGTCTCGCGGTTCTAGGCGCGCAGTCCGGAACCGTGCGACTGCTGCGGTCGCAGGTTCGAATCCTGCCTCGGGCATGGATGTGTGTGATGTCCTTAGGGTAGTTAGGTTTAAGTAGTTCTAAGTTCTAGGGGACTGATGACCACAGCAGTTGAGTCCCATAGTGCTCAGTGCCAACCAAGAATTAGGATTTGTCACGTTAATATAAAATAGCTCATGGATCTTACAGAGCTCACAACTGACTGAGTGTAATCGGCGAGAAACATGTGCCAATTGGCGTGCAAAGGCAACGTGTAAATTATCAGTATTAAATACGTCCTTAGGTAGAGTAACAATAAAAAAAGGAAGGAAATTAACATTCCCGTTATAACAGTTTGGGAGCATTGGTACAAATAATGTAGTTGTACATCAAAAAAGGCAGTGGCGCTTACGCCGAGAAACTTACGCCCAGTGGCATATACAGCCAAAATATAAAAAATTACATTACTATATTAGTGAAGCGCACAAACGGTATACATGTCATAATTCAAAATAGACAAAATTGTGATGAAAGAATTACGAACACTTGTACACGATCCTGTTAATACACATTCACAGGAAAAACAAAGTTTTAGAGCCAGGCAAAATCACATAAGGGCCGATGTAGTAGCAAACATACATCGTGACAAAACCACCATTACATAAGGGGTAGTGAGCTTAAAGCACTGAAGGTGCATCATAGCTTCCTCAGGACATAAACCACTAAAGTTACCAGCATTAATGTTATACCGTAAACGGTACAGGTTTAAAGCCTTCGAAAAATTGTCTAAATGCAAAGTTCAACTGATCGTCCTTGAGCTCAAGGTGTTTGAAAATTTTTAGCACTTCCCACAGATCTAATCTACGCCCTTTGTCTTCTCTGTGTGGGATAACAGTGTCTTCTAAATGTTTTGGCGTATGACTGGCTATCAGGAGGTGTTCAGCAAAAGTAGAATTGTGTATATTCGCTCCTTTTTTACCTAATAGGTGTTCTTTATATCTTGTTTTCAAAGCTCTGCCTGTTTGACCAATATAATGTGAAGGGCAGTTGTTACAGGATAGTTTGTAAGCCCTTGAATTGGAAAACCAATCGCCGGCGATCTCTACTGAATGTACAATATTTCTC
Source organism: Schistocerca americana (assembly GCF_021461395.2). Taxonomy (NCBI): domain Eukaryota; kingdom Metazoa; phylum Arthropoda; class Insecta; order Orthoptera; family Acrididae; genus Schistocerca; species Schistocerca americana. The sequence continues at coordinate 1,064,357,405 of NC_060119.1, forward strand.
TTTAAACTGTTACCTGTAGAGACGGAGACGTTACAGTTATATTTTTTCATTAGATGGCGTTTTATCCTATATGATATATTGCCCAAGAATGGAGTATTTAAAATATTGGAATTATTAATGTTAGAAGTTCTAACAAAATATTTTTGTAATAGCCTTTGTAAACTCTCACCTTCTCACCTTGGCCAGTGGTTTACGAAAGCAGACTGCCGAAAATCTAAGCATGACAGAGAACGTGAGTTGTCAATATAGTGTCTATTTTAACTCATATTATGAGACGAAAAAGCAATCGGGTAAGAGAAGAAACAACAGCTGAAACCACTCGACGAACTGGGCAAGTTGCTGCCGCACTGTCGGCGGTACCGGTTACCGGGCTACCAGCAACTGTGGGCCCCAACAATCGGTAGCGCGGGTCGTCGGCCCTGCAGGGGCCTGGCCCGCCGGCCGCCCATCGGATTACGGCGCGGCGCGAGGCACATGTTTACGACGGCGCTCCGGACGTACGGGCCGCCTGGCGACATTACGCTAATGGAGGAGGAGGCGGCGGAGGCGGCAGCGGCGGTGGAGACGGGGGCGGCGGTGGCGGCGGCGGCGCGGGAGGACCACTCAGCGGCGGAAAGGCCAGGAAGGCCCGCGGGGGGCAGGGACAGAGGGGGCGCCAGGCGCCGGACACGACAGCGCCGGCGGCTGCGGCAGCGACCCTTCTGCTGGCAGACACGCGAACAGCGCTCTGCTCGTCGTGTTACACGTGGTCGAGGATCTCGGGTCACGCTCTTGTCTTAGCGTTTCGTTTATGCCATATACTACGAGAAATTTCGGAGACTCAGTTATCGAGGAGAACAAACTTGTTCGACCGATGCGCCACATTTCAGTATCAACGTATTGAACAAAGGTGAAAGTTGATGTTTGGTAACTTATCCTTATCCACATGTACATTCATACTCCTTAAGCCACCATGCGGCGCACAGGGGACAGTCAGTCAATTCATCTCCTGATCCACTTGAAAATGGAGAGTGGAGAAAAGGAAAACTCAATTTCGACAGAATCTTCCGCCTAGCTTTCTAAGTGGATTTAGAAAAGCTGTCGAAGTCTTTAATGTTTATTGCTTCGGTTGGACTTAATTACATATACGTTTTCATATCTGCCACGTATATCTTCTATAGTTTTGCCTGCCGGCATCGCCGTGCGGTTCTAGGCGCTATAGCATGGAGCCGAGCGACCGCTACGGTCGCAGGTTCGAATCCTGCATCGGGCATGGATGCGTGTGATGTCCTTAGGTTAGTTAGGTTTAATTAGTTCTAAGTTCTAGGCGACTGATGACCTCAGAAGTTAAGTCGCATAGTGCTCAGAGCCATTTGAACCATTTCTATAGCTTTCCTTCTCGTATCACAAGCTGTTTTCTGTCTCTGAATATTGTCACCACCTATTTCTGTGTGGTCTGGTCGTCTTCACAGTCCAGCACATCTGTGTCTTCTATGGAGCCAGTTTTTAAAAACTTTTGTTGCTTTTAACGTTGCACGTCCATCGAGCTGCACTACCTTTTAACAATTTTAGAAGTAGCATTTTCTTTCCCACTCTATTCACAGTAAATGTAACAGCATCAAAGGACATGATAACTATGAAATAATCTGCCGTAGATTGAAACAAGAATCCACAAACTACCATTATAAAGAGGCAGAGAGGACTTTGAGCTACTATCTGCTGGTGGACTTTTTTGGGACGTATTGGTTCTCATACCTGTTGAGTATATTTGGTTCCATTCTTTTACGTCCCTAACCCTTCCCTAGTAATATTCGCCTTTTTGTGTTCTCATAGGTGAATTTCTCATTATTATGCAATGCAGTAATAAAATACTGGGAAGAAATAAAATATCTTTGGTAATATTATTGGTTAAAAACAGTCTTGGTTTGCAATTTTAGTTTTTCTATTTCTCACTGACGCGTTTCGCCTTATTTAGGCATCTTCAGGTTATCTGAGCCCCCATCTTACTGTCACTCGCTCCTGTGAACGGGAACGTGTTATGGAGATCTTGGTGACTCTCGCGTCCATCTAGAATAGAAAAGATAACCGGAAGATGCCTAAATACGGCGAAACGCGTCATTGAAAAATAAAAAAAATAAAATTGCAACCAAGACTGTTTTTAACCAACACTGTTAAGCACTGGTTTGCTGTATGCCACATATGGATTGGAAGAAATTCTGTCTTTGGTAAAACTGCTTGCTGGTTTTTTTTTTTTTTAACAACGGTAAAAATCTGTTTATGCTTTTCTCATTCCTTTGTGTTTCTATTTCTTTTCCTTACATTTCATCTGCTAATCTCATTCTATTATTTCTAGCTCTGGCTGCCTGCTTGGCTAAGTGATAACTAGCTTGCCTTCCTTGCAGCAGACCCGGGTTCGGTTGGCAGCCGGGCTAGAGATATTCTCCGCTCGTTGACTGGGTCTTCTGTTGTCCTCATTTTCATTTCATCCTCATCACCGGCACGCAAATTGCCCAGTGTGGCGTCGATTGAAATAAAACTTGCAGTCGGGGGACCGAACTTCCCCGGGTCGGGCCTGCTGGCTAATTATGCCCCAAGCTCATTTCATTTCGTTTCTCGTCATTCTGGCCAGTAACTTTTTTCTCCACATCGATTACTTGTATACCATTGTGACACTATTCTCTTAGATACCATCTTTAACATTCGAAGAGATCGTAATGACATTTCTGGATGAAATAAACGCATAAAAACACGTCAGTAATGAAGTTTCTGAAGATAATTGACTACATACAAAACAGTACTTTGACTTTAGACTTTTATCAGTACCGATTACAGAACAGGCCATTGTATCTCTAACCATACTGGTTGGGAAGCACCGTGCCGTCATCTTTGGCATAATTTAATCTTCTTAAAATATCTGAGGCAAACGCTGTGCGTACTCAAACTGGAAATTTATATATATTTGCTCCTGAAGGAATTATTCCATTTCCATGGGCAACGCAAAATGACGCTAATATGTCGATAGATGTATAACAATGTAGACAACCATAATGGAAACTCCATTAACGCTTTTTAAACATTCGAAGCAGCATTAGCGAAGGGATTGTCATCTTCGAAGACGATTCTCTGTTGGGAACAATTCCTGCGTTAATGGATGTATGTAATTACTATCCGTCATTTCGTAGAATTTATCATTTCCTTTCAGTTTGGTTGTCTCAGTACTTGAAAATCACATGGACTCCACGATGCTACACGATTCAAAACAAAATGAAGACGGTAGTTTAAACTTCTGCTGACACTGGTCCAGTTAAAATACGAGTCCAACGATTACATACAAACAAGGTGGAATAACAGATGCTGCGTTTTTCAAGGAACCATCTTCGCTTAGCGTGAACGGCCATCAGGGGCTTTTAACGCCACATTTCATGTACACATTCTCATGTATAAGAGTCCAGGGCTCTAGGCATTATGCCACTTAGATACTTTTAACAAGTGGAAGAATATTCTTCGATAGGCTTGCCGTTCGATATGTTAAAACACCCCCTGTGGTAGAGGACACTATAATCATAGGTTCAATTTGCATATTTTTATTGGAGGGTGTATCCTTTTCATGCACCTGGAAGCACTGAGGCATCTTCTTCATTTTCGACTGTTTTACAGCAGGTTTGCCAACTGCATCTCCGCTATGAATATTTAATTTATGCGCTCCCCCTCGCCAATGCGTTCGCAGACGAACATTAGACTGTACAGTCACGTCTCTACCTAAGGTCTACTTCTTGACGTTTGAAATCGTTTTGACGGGGGGAGATCCGGGACACAAGATGGAAAACGACGTTTTTGCCGCCTCAGGGATTTCTTTGACTCGTTAGCCCGGGTATATTTGCAAAACTTTAAAAGGCGTTTGTTTCCGTCATCGTTTTCTAATGGACTGCAAGTGCGATATAGTGCTTTGCACTCGCAGTTCTTTGTGTGACTGGTGTGGCGTATTCTTCAAGTAAGCTTGGATACAGTGTTTTTTTGTGTTCGCATAGCAAGCACACGTGTAGGACAGTTTTTAGAAGAATAACGACAAAAAGAAGAGGAATATTTACAGAAGTGTGCAAACATTGGTAACAGCTTTTATTGAAAATGTTAAAAATACCACAAACTGCAAGTGATAGCCATGACTGAGACTAGTGTGAATCACTCCCGACAGTTTTAGAAAAGAGGGGACTTCGGCGTTTATTATATTGTTGAGCTCGCGAATTCGGCGTGTGTTCTAATTGCAAAAGCGAGCTTTTGTGTTTGTGGTGGGGCAATAAGGTTGTTTGAAAGTGTATCAGCGATGAAAAGAGTTTTGTCTTAACTAGATACTTGCACTGTACTTCTCTTTGACAGTGAAATATGATTATGTAATTGACTTTAATAGTGGAAAAAATGGTTCTAATGGCTCTGAGCCCTAGAACTGAGAACTAGTTAAACCTAACTAACCTAAGGACATCATACACATCCATGCCCGAGGCAGGATTCGAACCTGCGACCGTAGCGGCCTCGCGGTTCCAGACTGCAGCGCCTATAACCGCACGGCCTAATAGTGGAAACAGAGATAGACGTTGTGTACATGAGAAGTAAGAAGCGAGATTGAGTAAGCACAGAGAGAGAGAGAGATTCTGGAACTGTGGAATGCAAGGGTAAGAAAAGCAATAATTTTTCTTATCAAATGGGCTAGAAGAAGGAGAAGAAACCAGTTTATTTATAACCATGGAGATCAATACGACACAAAATATAGTCGAGGCTTTTAAATCAATAACTGGTAACAATAACAATAAGAAATTTTTTATGGTATTAGGAAATCTATTCCTTTGAGGTTGCGTATTGGTCACTAAAACTCTCCATTTTTCAAGCTAGTATTCAATCCGTTTCTCTGAAACTTTCACCAGAACGATCCGCAAAGTTGTGGATCTACCCTCATAAATATACGTGTATTTACTTTCCCAAACTGAAGTAAAGTATAGTAGAGTAAATCAAACTTTGTAAATTACATCCTTAATTGTATATCTTTAGAACAACGATACTGCACTTAACATATAAATGAGGTTCCATATCGCAATCCTTAACAGTAAAATGTGACTCTGTGTCTCCTGTTAATGACCACTTGCGTATTTGACTTAACTACATAATTTGCTTCTATATACCTATAGTTGTTAGGTTTAGCTGCGAAAATATCTTATGACAGCGTAATGCTGCCATTACACTATGTACAATAGGCGCATATGCTATGAGATGATTTGTGACTGTTCACAAGGTTGCAACAATTAAACCACTGTGTGTAGCCACTATCATGATGACAGACGTACTGCTACATCAGAAAACGTCCTGAAATTTTACATTGTAATGGTACATAAAGGATAGTGTCAAGACGCCGCAGGTGTTCATACACTTGTAATTTTCTTGAAGACAGGCTTAGCAAGAGTGCGGAATTGTGGATTGCTATAGTTGAAGAACCTGTCCACGCATTCAAATAAAAGAAAAAAACTAGAAATACAATCTCTGTCAGTATTATTCTCTCCGAAAAATAAAGACAAATGATAAAGGGCCATACGCACAGTAAGAAAATTGAAACTGTACGTAGCTTCATAATACACCGTTATCCTATCACGCACTTTGTGAATATAAAAAGAGGGCTCGCCTTTCTAAAGACCCATTTATCATGCGTAAAGGCATGAGACTTCTTTTTGTCAGCTTTGATGAGAGTCTACCCTGTGATGACTTCCATAACTGACAGTAGATAATAGGCTGACTATAGGTCCCGCTCAGTGGTACAAATCTATAGTCTACACCACTTTAAAAAAAAAAAAAAAAAGAATTGGAGCGCGCTGCAAATTTGTGATCTTGCCAGCTACATTTAAGAGCGTACTGGAAGCCTTTGAAGAAGGAACCGTTTGATTGGCCTTGCACAGTTCAATACTTTTTCTGCATGTCGTTTTCCGTGACGCTGCTCAATTAATTCGGTGGTATTTTCTTTCTAGTTGTGGGCAAGAACTCGTCTGATATAAGCTGCTCGTCCATTAACGCTAAACTTATCAACTTTGGCGAAGCGAAAAATTTTGGACAAAACAACAGTGCTCCCTTCCCACTCCTCACTCAGGAGGGATTGCACTAACACCACCTAAAACCTTCTCTGACCGTGTCGTCTGGAATATGACACATTTCATCAGGTATGTCACCTACGGCTGGTACTATCCATTGATGATTAGATCTCGTAGGGCTATCAAATTGCGGCTTTGTTGACTGTTATGTCTCAGCAACTCTTTGGCACCATGTGGGATATATGTTTTTGGTATATCTGTTCCTTTTCTTCAGCTGTGTCTCAGTCCGCGTCCACTTGTCGTTAGACAAACCGTTTTTTAGTTCTCCGAATGTCCAGTGGGCACTGAAATATTTTCCTTGGAGAAAATAACATAAGCGATGTTGTTGTTGTTGTCGTTGTTGTGTTATTTAGTCGGAAGACTGGTTTTCTGGAGCTCCTTGTGGTACTTTATCCTATTGAAAACCCTACATCAGTGCGTAACTACTGTTACCTACATCTATTGGAACCTGAATACTGTATCCAAGTCTTCGTCCCATTCTACATATTTTATTGCGCCCACTCCTCTCCACTACCAAATCAACGATTCGTTGATGCCTCGGAAAAGTTCCTATTAACCGATCCCTTCATTCTCTCAAGTCTTGCTTTTAATTTCTTTTCTCCCAAGTTCAAGAGAGCTACTCTCATTGAGACATCTCATCCATCCAATCCTCAGCATTAAACTGTATCCCCAAATTTCAAAGCTTACAATCGCTTCTTGTCTGGACTGTTTACCGTACGATTCATTTCATTAAGAGGCTACGCTACAGACAAATACCTTCGTAACAATTAAATTTATGTTCAATAATAAGAAATTTCTCTCTTTCAGAAACCCTTTGCCAGTCATCATTTTATTTCCATACTACTTCTCAAAATGGTTCAAATGGCTCTGAGCACTATGGGACAACATCTGTGGTCATCAGTCCCCTAGAACTTAGAACTACTTAAACCTAACTAACCTAAGGACATCACACACACCCATGGCCGAAGCAGGATTCGAACCTGCGACCGAAGCAGTCCCGCGGTTCCGGACTGCAGCGCCAGAACCGCACGGCCACAGCGGCCGGCTGTTGTTGTTGTAGTCTTCAGTTCAGAGACTAGTTTGATGCAGCTCTCCATACTACCGTATCCTGTGCAAAGCTCTTAATCACCAAGTAATTACTGCACCCTACATCCTTCTGAATCTGCTTAGTATATTCACCTCTTGGTCTCTCTCTAAGGTTTTTATCCTCCACGCTTGCCTCCAACTCTAAACTAGTGATCCTTTGATGCCACTGAATGTGTCCTATCAACCGATCACTTATTCTAGTCAAGTTGTGCGACAAATTCCTCTTCTCCCCAATTCTATTCGGTAGCTCCTCATCAGTTACGAGATCTACCCATATTACACAATATTTTGAAGTACTGTACTTTCAGATCCAAGACTTTACCCTTCTGTTACACAATTACATTGCCCTCTGCAAACCTCAAAGTAGTTAGTTTGGGTCTCCATCTTTCATGGAATAGGCACCTTGCCTGTTCTGATCATAGAGGATGTTGTCACGAAAGTTGGCTTGGTCTCCAAATTTTTCTTTTAACATTCGGCCTATGATACAACTTCCTGAACTTTAAATCCCATCAAGATTTCTAATTGCTTCCTATTTTGGTTTCTCAATGAAGAGACTGAACAGCATCTTGTTTTGAGAAACTTCCCCTGATCACCTGACTGTCCGTGTTTAAAGCACCGATCAGAAATGTTTTAAGATACAAATTAACAGCCACGCGATAAAGTCGTGTTGCCAAAATGTCTTACTTTAAAACTTTTTCCTCTGTTCCACCCAGTTACACTAGCACTCCTTCCACGGTTAACACCGAACCATTTCTTTCTCGAAGAAAATTTCGTGACGGATACAACTGCGATGAGTTTGAAAAGCTCTAAACCAGCGCGGGTGGGGGAAGAACTGAACGTTCCTTGCTTGCTCTCCCACGTTGTGGTGCAGGAAGCAGGGGGCGTAGCAGCGAATCGTTTAGCGGGGATTCTGGCTGTACCGAGCGGAGCCGCTGGTCGGCGCCCGGCGCCTGGGCAGATGCTCTTTAAGGCGCCTCCCGAGACACTGGCCGGGCTGGGGCAGGGAAGGAGCCGGGTATGGGCCGGCCGGGTATGGGTTGGGCGGCTGCCGCTCGCTTGGCGGCCTTATCTGCCGCAGGGCCGCGGGCCGCCTTTGCTCGCCGATCAAGGCCTGCCCTCGCCTGCCGCCCTGCCCTTACAACGCTAGCTCTGTCTCCACTTCCGATTCCTCGTCACAGTCGGAACCCGAGTATTGCTTAGCACGCCGCCGTTGTTCTTCTACGTCTGTTTCTTGTCACTGGTTATGGTATCCGTAATTCTCTAGATATAAAGTATTGACAAGCTTCGTCAATAACATTAATCACAATTGCAGCAAAATGTAGGAAGATCTGCAGCGGATAGGGAGTTGGTGCAGGGAGTGACAACTGACCCTTACCATAGACAAATGTAATGTATTGCGAATACATAGAAAGAAGGATCCTTTATTGTATGATTATTTGATAGCGGAACAAACACTGGTAGCAGTTACTTCTGTAAAATATCTGGGAATATGCGTGCGGAACGATTTGAAGTGGAATGATCATATAAAATTAATTGTTGGTAAGGCGGGTGCCAGGTTGAGATTCATTTGGAGAGTCCTTAGAAAATGTAGTCCATCAACAACGGAGGTGGCTTATAAAACACTCGTTCGACCTATACTTGAGTATTGCTCATCAGTATGGGATCCGTACCAGGTCGGGTTGACAGAGGAGATAGAGAAGATCCAAAAAAGAGTGGCGCGTTTCGTCACAGGGTTATTTGGTAAGCGTGATAGCGTTACGGAGATGTTTAGCAAACTCAAGTGGCAGACTCTGAAAGAGAAGCGCTCTGTATCGCGGTGTAGCTTGCTCGCCAGGTTTCGAGAGGGTGCGTTTCTGGATGAGGTATCGCATATATTGCTTCTCCCTACTTATACCTCCCGAGGATATCACGAATGTAAAATTAGAGAGAATCGAGCACGTACAGAGGCTTTCCGGCAGTCGTTCATCCCGCGAACCATACGCGACTGGAACAGGAAAGGGAGGTAATGACAGTGGCACGTAAAGTGCCCTCCGCCACACACCGTTGGGTGGCTTGCGGAGTATAAATGTAGATGTAGATGTAGAATTATGTATCTTATTCTGATATGTGAATGCATATATAGATAAGAAGGAGTGGGAAGGTTGAAAGATTCCTGCTGTAGAACGTATATAACGGAATTAAAACGTGAATTTCATGCCATATGCAAGCTTGATGTCACGTCAGCTAACTGCCGAACTAGCACCCAATTTTGAGTCAAACCATCGTAAACGCTGCCCACCGCAAGAATCAGTGCCGCCTGGTGGGGTTGCGGACACATGACTGGGTAAGGAAAGTATGGAATCAAACTCGAGACGTGTGGACTGTCTTCCTAGCGACGACACGGGCCGCAAATGGGGAAATTCAGTGACACGATTACTTTGTCAAAGAGGGCGGAGGAGTGGACAGTGCTTGGGGTGTGAAACCGCCTCTAAAAGTGGAAGTATGACGTCCTAAAAGTCGGGAGGAGGGGGGAGAGGGTGGAATGTATAGCCCAACCACTACTATTGTAATTTATTAAGCTTTTACCTAAACAACAGAAAACCCTGTCTATGATGGCACGTGTAACCGTCTCACTAAATTTAGTTTAGTCTCCAAATAAACTACACTATGGGAGGATAGTCCTGTTAATAGAAAAAGCTAGTCAATAGAGTTACTCTTTCTACAGGTTTTGACCGTGTGTTGCATGTAAAGGATAAGTAAGTCAGATTATTCAATCCTTTTCCTAAGACCTTACCCAGCAGTTGGAAAGAAATGCCATATGAATAGTACTACATTGGAGCTAGGACAACTCAGTTCACAGGTCATTTAGTGGTTTAAAATATGTGCTAATCGTCCTCAGCCTATAAAGGCAATGTAACAGTGAAGTATTGGAAAAGCAGTAGTATGAGTTATGCCTACTTTCTTGCTACTGTTTAAGTTGCTTCTTCAAATAAATATTATTCCACGTAAACAATGTCGGTGCAGACACTGGACTTATTTGACTACTGCAAGAGCCAAGTTGATAATTTCAAGGAAGCTAAAAAATAAAGGGCGGGTGGGAGAAGGGGGGGTGACCTTTAGAAACGGCATTTTATATGACCAACAAACTTTTCACTTCAAGAAAACTTCTCTCTTACCGAAATTTACTTTCAAAAGTTATTACTCTTTGAACTAACTCTATACAGTCATTTAACATATTCTAGTAACTTTGATTCATTCTGGCTGAATTTTACAGAAGCAAACTTTGTAATAGTTAAGAAAACTTCTGAAACTAGAATAGTTCGACTTTATTTCTCTGTAATGTACTAAAGCATGGACGTGTTATTACTCTAACTAAAATTTTCATTACGTCTTTCAGTAAAACAACTAAGACAACTTTTCTTTAACTGTGGCACAAGATAGAAATATTTATGAACTCTTTAACTTTATGATGCAAAATTACATTTATATTCACTCTATTCAATTTATACTCTTCCACTACTGAGACGTAATTTCATTACTACGGGATTTAGTTCCACACACGTATATATCATTATTAACACAAAAACAATTTAAATGGTGCCTCTTTATATTAACTTGGCACTTCTTAAGTCTGTAAAACAGGATACTCGTATTAATCAAACACCAGGAAGGAACCCTATATCAGTTTATGATTAGGATGAAATAACAGAGTGAACCAGTATCTTTAAAGTTCAAGAATGATTATTCACTAATAAAACAGTTTTAATTAAGCGTTAACGCTGTACAAAAGTAAAATACCAAAAAAATCTTATATGGTAGCTGTGGGCTTGGGTGCGGCAAATAATAGTAGCGGCTACACCTCCCACAGTGCGGCCTGCAAGTATCTTGCTGTAAGAGCTCAATTTCTCTTCTTGGTGTTGTTCAATTTTGCATAAAATAGTCCCAAAAACTCGTAGCTGAGCCGAAAGTCGTTTGCAGTATTCATCCGAGACATTTTTGTGCAAATTTGCAGGCAAAGCTTCTCCCGCTCCACAAGAGTGTTGCCTCAATCACTGCTGCCTACTGACTGTGGGGCTTACTTCCCGCGCTTGCTCTAGGTAGCGCGTCAATTCGCCCTTGCTACCTTTTCCGCTCCTCAGAGCCACTTTCGTTTCAAATAAAAGCACACTCGCTTTCAAATGACACCTGTTCTTACATTGTTCCTAAGCGTGACCATTTCTTACAATTTCAAATTTACATCAACATGAACAGTTTACACACACAAATATTTTTAAGTGCAAAATGTGATTAGAAAATTATTTAACTTAATAAACAATTTATATTGTATTTTACATACATAACTCACATACAATGCAAATAAATTGAACCTTCAGAATAGCACACTTTACCTTACGTATATCAGGAATATTACCAATATTCTGAAATTTTAAAGCAAAATTTTATAAAAATTTTCGTTAACCATAAACAAATAGTGTTACAAATAATCGAAGTAGCATCATGAGCCAAACAAATGTCCTAAGCATGCTCCGTTGACATAGGTTCAATCCCCACCCTAGTCATCTGCCTCAAGAGCGGAATGGAAACGATTATGAAAATCATATTAGCTTCTGTATATGGGTATTACTACAGGATACCCCCGTTGTATTATGTACCTTGTTCAGTGATGAAGCTACATTTACCGATCATGCTAAACTGCGAAAGGTGCTCTGTTGGTCTGTTGACAATACCCATTGGCTTCAGCAGGTGGAATACCGCCGTACAGACCATCTTCCATCGATGCTAGAAGGCATTGCTCTTTAGACTAGGAGGAACCTATGGAAGCAACGTGGTGGCTGTCCAGTCAATAGTGCATGAAGTATTACAGCATGTCTTCACTGTTTTCAAATCACGTGATTGCACGGGAGCTAAGGTGCGGGTCAACTGCAGCAGCAGGAAGAATGTGTGAAATGTCAGAAGTTTTAACGTGGTAGGGAAGTTATAATACCTGAAAACGGAAGTGCAAGGGCTCAATTTAGATATAGTGGTTCCAAATGAAATGAAATGGATAGAAGGTAAGTATTTCTACCCAGATCATTATAGGTTAATATGAACAGCACCAGAAAATGGTATAAAGAGAATAGGATTCGCTATGGATAGGAGGGTGTGGCAGACATTGAGTTACTGTGAACAGTTCAGTGATCGGGTCGTCCTCATCGGAATCGACAGCAAACCAGCACCGACAACGGTAGTACAGGAATACATGCCTACATTTGCAAGCAAAATATGAACAGATAGAGCAAGCATATGAGGACATCGACTGGCTAATTCAGTACGTAAATGGAGATGAAAATCTAACAGTCATGGGAGATGGGAATGCAACTGTAGGGGAAGGAATAGAATACAGAATTACAGGAGAAATGGGTTTGGTACGAGAAATGAGAAAGAAGAAAGTCTAACTGAGTTCTACAATAAATGTCGGCTAGTAATAGCGAATACCCTACTCAAGAATCACAAGAGGAGCAGACATACTTAAATGCCGGGAGGAACGGGAAGATTTGAGGTAAATTACATCGTGGTCAGGGAAAGTTTTAATTTTCGGAAGTTTTAATTTTCTGCTTCACCACGAAGAAACCTGCAGCTTAGGCTCACAAAATTCTGGGCACGACCTATGGTGAGGCAGCTATTACTGAAAGAACGTGCAGAGAATGGTTTCAACGCTACAAGCACGGTTATTTCGACGTCGCAGACCGGCCTGGCGGTAGAGAAGCTACTGAAACCGACGGAAACAATCACAGCAGATCGATATCGAAAGCAGTTGATGCGTTTGAGTTGATCACTGAAAGGCAGGTGATCAAAATAAAGCAATGAACATAAGAAAGTGATTTTCCAGCATGACGGAGGAGGAGAAGGAGATTAATGTTTAACGTCCCGTCGACAACGAGGTCATTAGGGAGGGAGCGCAAGCTCGGATTAGGGATGGATGGAGAAGGAAAGCGGTCGAACCATTCTGGAATTTGCCTTAAGCGAGTTAGAGAAATCACAAGAAACCTAGATCAAGATGGTCGGACGCGGATTTGAACCGCCATCCTCCCGAATGCAAGTCGAGTGTATTAGCCACAGAGCTACCCAGTCCGTTTGTATGCATGGTAGTGCTCTAAACCATGTCTCAAAACGTGGTAATAAATACTCGGAAACGTTGAAATGGGAGGTCCTATCCCATCCTTCGTATTCTGCAGACATTGCTAACTTCTTTCTCGACCAGTGGCACACGGCCTGGCTGACCAGCACCTCCGGTCATAAGAACAAGTACAAAACCGGATCGATTCCATAAATCACCTCAAAAGATGCCCAGCGCTTCCTCCACGGGACTGGTACGCTAACCGAAACACGGGAGAAAATTATGGCCAGCGATGACTAACACTTTCAATCGTACATTTTTGTCAGTTTTTACAATAAACCCTCTAACGACGAGATAAAGAAAAACAGTATAATAAAAGCTGCAGACCTAGTAGATATCGACTAACTATTGAACTACATATAGGGAACTCTGTATTTACCACAACACATAATTTGGCGGGACACTATATGGTGTTTCGATGATACGCGATATATATTTTTTCTTTTTTGTTGCAAACAGTGGAATTTGTCGGCCTAGAAAATGCATTAGATGGTGGAAAATAGGACAAAATTTTCGAAATTATCAGGTAAAATGATGAAAACAATAGGAAAGTACACATTATTTTTAAGAACCAAAGGAAAATTAAGAGTAGAATGGCTGGTTCAAATGGCTCTGAGCACTATGGGACTTAACATCTATGGTCATCAGTCCCCTAGAACTTAGAACTACTTAAACCTAACTAACCTAAGGACATCACACACATCCATGCCCGAGGCAGGATTCGAACCTGCGACCGTAGCAGTCGCGCGGCTCCGGACTGAGCGCCTAGAACCGCTAGACCACCGCGGCCGGCTAAGAGTAGAAGACCAAGCACGGAGTGTCCTGATTTTAATTGGCGTGAGTCAGGGATATATACTGTTTCGCTTCTATTTTTTAATCTACATATCAAAGAAGCAATGAGCCGGCACCGTTGGACGAGCGGTTCTAGGCGCTTCAGTCTGGAACCGCGTGACTGATACGGTCGCAAGTTCGAATCCTGCCTCAGGCATGGATGTGTGTGATGTCCTTATGTTGGTTAGGTATAAGTAGTTTTAAGTTCTAGGGGACTGATGACCTCAGATGTTATGTCCCATAGTGCTCAGAGCCATTTGAACCATTTGAAAGAAGCAGTGAGAGAAATGAAAGAATAGTTCAGAAGTGGTTTTAAAATTGAGAGTGAAACCGTAGGATATGTCGACATGAAAAGCGTTAGACAGTGAAATATAGGGCAAAATAATCCAAATTATCTGGGAAACAGATACAAGCTATAGAATAAGATACATTATGTACAAGAACGAATACGGAAGATACAGAAGATCAGAAACTAAGTATTCGTGTAAGACTATAAGACAGGGATATAGTCTTTCGCCCCTTACTTTTATTCTATCTATCGAAGAAGCAGTGAAAGAAAGGTTTAGAAGTGGATTCAAAATTCAGAATGAAACGATATCAGTGGTAAGTTTTGCTGCTAACATTGCTTCCTCTGCGAATCTGAGGAGGAATTGCACGACCTGTTGAAAATAACAGCATTATCAGTACACATAATGGATAGCGAGCAAACCTAAGGAAGACTACAGCAGTGAGGAGCAGCAGAAATGAGATGCACTTAACTTCAAAAGTGGGGTCCAGGAAGTAGACAAATTTAAGGTTATTGTTACTTTGGAAGCCGAGTTTCTTGTTCCTCTTTCGCATAATATTTCGACGAGAAGTCCAGTCGTTTTCTTCAGCTGGAGCAAGTGATGCTGTTACGAGTATTCTTTGTCTCGGTTACAACCAGAATGTGAACTATAGTTGGTCTCGCACCGCTGTTTACAGTTGACTACAAGTTCGACTTCCGACATTCATCACTCCGTTTTTTGAGAGTTCGCTCTGTTATAGGTCAAACGTACGTTCTCTCAGTGTTTCTTTGCTTTTGAATTGATAGTCGGCGAGAAGCCCTTTTTAAATTGAAACCTCTATCTTTGTTTACCAGGTTTCCCCAACATCTGTATCTTGATAGACTCCTTAATTAGACAAACTTGGAGCCTTGGCGTTTCGATACTACTGTCATCACATTTCGTTCTGTGACTGTATTCGAACTGCTCAGCGACAGCGCATTTTCTAGGTTTCAGTTGATTTAACATGCGTTTCGACATCAAGAAGTAACATCCAGGGCGCTGGGCGGAGCTGTGGAGGGTAAAAGCTGTAGGACAGTAGAGTGATGGCAATTTATTCAATAAATAACTGAAGATGTGGTGTGTAAGTGGTGCTCTGCGATGGAGGTTGACACAGAAGAAGAATTCGTGGACGGTCGCATTGTATCACTCAGAGGACTGATGGGCCAAGAAAAAATCTGAAGTTTGCAGAAAAGCATATTAGCTTACTGGAGCGAAACGACGTCCCATCCCTGCAGATTTCACTGGCGTTCATGTTGGAGCGGAACTGGCACAAATTAGAGTCTTTCAACAGTTGCATACTTCCATCCTACTTTGGGAACGTTTTAGATTTCTGTAGTCGCCTTGTTAATGGAGAACACCGAATAATTACCAGCTGTCTTTCAGTAGAACGCACAAGTTAAATCCGATATTTTCAAAGAAAGGTCAGAAAATAAAAGTGGAATTAGTTGGATGGGATCAAACTGAGTTCAAAAACCAGTAGAGCACAGGTGGGCTTAGTAAATACAAAATAATGATATGATTAAAAAGAATCAAGTTTTAGCAGTTATCTCCAGTTAACTATTCTACGTTTATGGAACACTATAAAGAGTAAAAACCTTCACTAGTGAATGCTTACGATGAGTCAAGTGGGCATAATAACAAAAACGACACGACTTAAATAAAACTGAACTAACATAACTCATATTTATTACATTTACCGTTGCATTATTAATCAACTATGTCAAGAACTACCAATCATTAAATTGGACTTGTATATCTTCATTGAGGCAGACAATGCCAACGCTGTCTTCCCTCAAGACAGATGTATTTGAAGAATTTCGTTACGATTTTTGATGTGTAAAGGCTTTAATATAGCAGATTAACACTAAAGGGATCCGAATGAAACTTTAGTCCATCTAAGTTCAATTTTAATGCTACAATGATTTGCAGAATGAAACTAATTAAAACACCTGTTGTGCAGGATTTACCACTTTTTAGTACATTTGAAATATTTTCTTTATTGCCATGAATTGCAACAAAGGCTTCATTTTCTCCCTCTTTGACTGTTATGTATTGCGGGTAACGGCCAATATTTATTTGAATATTCTGCTGTTCATATTTACTTTGCCAGATATAAGTTTTCGTGGCATTTACTGAAATGTTGGTACTTCATTAACATTGTTCTTGTGCACGTGCGTGGCATATCACAACATTCCACCTTCATACGCACAGTTAAATTAAATAGTCTTTCACGTCTGACAAAAGGAATGAGTAAAATATGGATGATGCGAGTTTCACTTTAAAAGACAGGGAATTACAGTAGAAGATGAAAGTATTTCAGCAGCACTGTTGAGGAAGAATAGGCGTATAAATGAAAGGTGTGCAAGCCCTAAATCATTAATTAGGGGTGCCTCAAAGGGAGAGAGCAATAACGAAACTCAAAAGAAAGCAAACGACAGTGAACTGAAGGTAGAGCGCTTGACGCAGGGGAAAATTGAAAGCCCGGTGGTGCATTGAGCGTACAGTGCGTAGCCGTTATTACAAAGACAGACACCTCAGCACGTACATCGTCGACGGCATTCACTCCTGGCGTTCACCTACAACTGCTGTTATCAACAGCCATTTCCTACTACTCTAACTGACATTTAGTACACACGTCATTAAGTCGAATATTATTAAGCCATAAATTTAGCAATTAGCGAACGAACATGTAGG
Source organism: Schistocerca americana (assembly GCF_021461395.2). Taxonomy (NCBI): domain Eukaryota; kingdom Metazoa; phylum Arthropoda; class Insecta; order Orthoptera; family Acrididae; genus Schistocerca; species Schistocerca americana. Next base: position 1,064,374,561 of record NC_060119.1, read on the forward strand.
ACCACGCAGAGCACGTAACAGATGGTAACAGTTCATAAGAACTGGCGCGAAACACAGTTCATTTTGAGTATTGATTAGAACAAAACGAGAAAAAAAGAGAAATACACTGAATACACTGCTCTAAATTGCTGCACAAACTTCTGGACATACAAGGTTTTTGTCCGAACTTGAGACAACTAAATATGTCGGAAACGACGCATCGTACTAAACAAATATTCCGGGTGAAAAGTTCATGTTAGTAAAGGGGACATTTGTCAGTACTGCAAATAGCCACCTCGTAGCAGCCCTCCCTGCGTGGGTTGGATCAGCTTTGAATTTCGAAATGGAAACCACCCATTATATTGCCTGTTCGGATTCTGCGCCAAAAATACGTATAGTTTTCTCAAACTATACGTACGATACTGTAGATAGCTCCGTAATCGACAAATATTAGGCGTTCCTGCTTTTTCATTTGATTCTACATTTCATTTATAATGAAAATGTAAACGTTTTTGTTCTAACAGTTGATATTTATGTTCGAAAAACAGTGTTGCAAATTTGATTGCACAGTACAGTATGGTTAGCCGTTTCACTGTGTGGTTGGAAACTACTTTTACCGGGATCCAGGAACAACGACGTTTTCTGTTCACTTCGGGATGCTTCTAATCAGTGAGCCCCCTAGCCTGTCACCCTCGGCGTGCTTCATTTCGGGGAGTATCAATAGCTGACTGTCACGATTCAAGTATCATTACCTTCCGGTATAAACTGTTTCATTTCAATAATATAAAATATTTCCGTAACGTGTTTTTACAAGTATTAGCCGTGCATAGATGGATAACAGTGTGTGGATGGCAGTGAGGTGTCAAGAGCAAGCGTGGTACGCTTCTGCCATCTAGAGATAACCGAGGTAAAATAAGATCAACTATCAATGTATGATGTTGCCGCCGGACAGACAAATGAGAAATCTTAAATCATAGAAATATTTTTGAACTTGACTGTTTAAATCATTACTTGTATTATTATGTGTAGTGTGTAAAACTGCTATCATCAAAGTGATTTTCATGGACATATGTAAATACAAACGTATAGGGTTATGACTTTAGACTTAAGACATAATTAATAGGGACTCCACCACGGAAGGGTTTTCGCGGCAAAAGTACCGCCTTTTTATTCACTAGAACATTCTCTAAGTAGAAGTTGAATATAGTCTCGAAGTACGCGTTAAATGGCGAACTCGTATATTACGTTGTGGTGGACAAAATTGAGCATAATTGTTATATAAGCCTCGAATGGCCGAAATGAAGTTGCTACTATTAATTCTGCAGTGTTTTAAGCAGCTCTTATCGAAGAAAGAACAAGGGGCTATGTATTTATTGGACCAGTCTTGTTTATTGGCTTACGGCGTGCCTTACGTTGCAGCCAGATCTATAGTGCTGGCCGTGTTTGATGTCAGGAAGTACTACGACACCTAAGCCACAACTAAAAGCGACAAATTCATCATACTGTAGCCACTCTCGTTAGGGGCTATAAGCAGTGTTCACCAAGTCTTGAAAAGACTAAAGTAAATTTTTTTAATTGGTGCAATTCAGTGTATCAGTGTGTAATAGTTTTTGTAGTAGAACAACAGATTGTAAAAGTAGTGACTTTCTTTCTCTTCTTGTCAAGACTTGTGAGCTGGTGGTAAATAACCCAGGTTCTAAATTCCTATTACTGGCATCACCGAGTACAACATCGTAGTGTTACCAAAGAAATTTACCAGCTATTTAATGATAAACATTGTATTAAAAACCGTGTGCTAGAGTGCGGTGTGTTGTAGTGTAGAACAAAATGAGACATATTTTTTATACATGCTCATATGGCCGTTAATGAGGTGAAACATTCCGTTGGAAAAAACTGAGTTAAATTTTTCTGAGTGAATACCGTTAAACGATAAAAAGTACACGAAAAAACGTCAAATAAAAGTACTAAGCTTTTTAATATACGCTTCAACGACGCACCCACATTTGCCGAAAAAGTGATTTTTTTCGAAATTCTCTCCCATCGCTGTTAAGTGCTTAGTTTCCCCGTTTGACTAATAGCAAAACGTATAGCATCGTTAATACTAAATCAGTCATACATGATGAAGTGGTATACCAAAGACGCATTGTCAGAAATAAGTTAGAAATGTGTCTATATAGCTCTAAGGGCGCCCGACGTGCATCCGTTTCAACGCCAATTGTTATTTTTTGTGCTGGGTTCTTTAGTATGTCTTTGCCATATTGCGCTGTATTGGTCGTTTGCTTTTACATTTAGTGTATTTTTTGTTTTATTTTCAAGTTGTAACCCTTTCAGATTTAATTATTTGTAGTTGAAATTGGACGTTTATTATTGTTTTAACGTTACTGTAAATCTGTACGTTAATAAGGAAGTGCAGAATTGTTCAGGTAAAAAAAAAAAAAAATACTGAATGCACTTTGATTTGACGTTTAAGGAAATTCGACAATTCGGTTTCATGATACGCATCATTCTTTCGAATATCAATACATAACATATGGCAGAATTTAGTACTAAAGATTCGATACGTTTTGCTATTAATCGAATGTCGAAATTAAAAACAGAATAGTGGTGGAAAGGGGATTTCGGAAAAAATGACTTCTTCGATAAATCTGAGTGTGCCATTGTAAAGTACATTAAAACCTTAGGACGTTTTTTGAATTTTTTATGCCTCTCACCGTTCCAACGGTATTCATTCGTGAATATTAATGTCATTTTCAAGGAGTTTTTTCACTCTCTTGACGGCCATATGGGCACGTATAAAAAGTACGTCTCTTATTTTGCTCTACGCTGAAACATATTGAAAGCCGATCAAAATTGAAATTTATCTCTTGATTTGGTTTACTTGTCAATATCTTCAGTACCCTTGCCTTCAGGTCCTTCAAGTTTGATAACTACTAAAATATGGAATAAAAGATGAAGATTAGAAGACCATCTGGTACAAAATGTAAAACCTTGTCCAACCTTTAAATGCGAACATTTTAAGGTTAGGCTTTACCGTGACTGTTACAGACATTAAATGAAACAACAAGTTCACTGTTACCAGTCACCGTTTTATTTATTTCCACGACACGTTTCGAAGGTTTAAACCTTCATCATCGGGTGGATTTACATTAGTTAGTATGACATTTGTGTTACGATTTTTGGAGGAACCTGTGGCACTGCCTCCAGTGGTCACAGGTTCCTTTTGCTGTCTTAACACATTACATGTATACTGCCACATTTGTAAACAAATATGATGCCATCTTTGTTTACAAATGTGGCAGTATACATGTGATGTGTTACGACAGCAAACGGAACCTGTGACCACTGGAGGCAGTGCCATAAGTTCCTCCAAAAATCGTAACACAACACACACACAAATGTAATACTAACTAATGTAAATCCACCCGATGATGGAGATTTTAACCTTCGACACGCGTCGTGGACATAATTAAAACGGTGACTGATAACAGTGAACTTGTTGTTTCATTTCTTGTCCAACCTCTTAACCGTAAGTTGTCACAGACGAATTGCTGTTGCAGGGGCGTTCGCAAATGTCGCAGCATGCTGCATTGGATTCAATCTTGGATGGGCGCAGTATCACTTACCTCAGAGACTGCTGCATCCAGCTCCTACATGGAACAGAGACAGTTATACTGTGACGGTCAGTAGTCGGTTGCAGAGATTGTAGCTACTGGCCCGCGAGTCGGTGAGCATGCGGGAAACGGCACGTAAATGTGGTGTTTTACCACCGAGCGGATTGCGGTGCTTCGTCGAAGCTGAGTCTACCGCAGGCACGAGGCTATGCGGTACCAAATTATGCTTTAAAATTTGTAATGGACATTAGTGGAAGCCAAGCAACGTTGCGACGTGTTATTAAGTCGTCGTGTATGGATTTACATGGAGAGACGCTCGGCGTGAAGTACGTTTCTCGCTGCTGTGGACTGAGTTGGCTGTTGTTACCGAACTGGGCGGCGACATTTTCGTATCTCGATAAAGTGGAATACGATCAATGCTAAGAGCCTGTAGTCACTGTCACATTGTGAAATATTATGCACTGATCAAAAGATTATTCTGTGTGGTTCAATAGAACTAAGCTTTGCTTCAGCACGATATGGGTAAGAATCTAAAAGTCCGTAAAGCATTGCTCATTGCCTAATGTGTAATTATGTAGTGCCTTTTGCCCTGCTCCTGACAGCACTGACCTTTATTAACCTTAGGTGAATTTCATTAGTCAGTGCGCTTGTTGCTTTTCAAGTATAGGTGTTTTATTTTCATATGGGTGTTAAAGTTCCTTTTAAAGCGTTTGTGTGATTACTGTTTTATTTAGTTACGTTCATCGGGCCGAGTTCATCGAAACACTCTTGTTTAGTAATACTTAAATTTGCAATCATTGGCCCACTAGCTTATCACTTCAACCCTTATTTGTTATTGTACAGCTAAAGAGCAATGTTTTTTTCATGTAGAGTAAGTTCACAGTAACCATACGGCACCGTTAACTGACCCAGTATGTATTAGATTTACATTTATGTTTAAAAAGTTCCTTATTTATGATAATAAATTATTAATTTTAGTTTTGCCATCGTGTTGTACAACTCCGAGCATGAAGCGGGTTGTGGGCTTGTAAATCATTAAGTAGTTACACGTATGCTCATTTCTTGTTTTAGAAGTTTCCTGTACCAAACTCACTTGTTACTTTGCGCCAGAAAGGGCTCTCAACAAGGGAAGTGTCCAGGCGTCTCGCACTGAAATAAAGCGAAGTTGTTCGGACATGGAGGAGATACAGAGAGACAGGAACTGTCGATGACATGTCTCGCTCAGGCCGCCCAAGGGCTACAAATGCAGTGGATGACCGCTACCTACGAATTATAGCTCGGAGGAGCCCTGACAGCAACGCCACCATGTTGAATAATGTTTTTCACGCAGCCACAAGACGTCCTGTTACGACTCAAGCTTTGCGCAATAGGCTGCATTATGCGCAGCTTCACTCCCGACGTCCATCTTTGCAACCACGACACCATGCACCGCGATACAGATGGGCCCAACAACATACCGAATGGACCACTCGGGATTTTCATCACGTTCTCTTCACCGATGAGTGTCGCATATGGCTTCAACCAGACAACCGTCGGAGACGTGTTTGGAGGCAGCCCGGTCATGCTGAACGCATTAGACACAGTGCCCAGCGAGCGCAGCAGGGTGGAGGTCCTCTGCTGTTTTCATGTGCCATTATGTGGGGCCGACATACGCCGCAGGTGGTCATGGAAGGCGCCGTAATGGCTGTAGGCCATACGTGAATGCCATCCTCCGACCGATAGTCCAACCATATCGGCAACATATTGGCGAGGCACTCATCTTCATGGATGACATTTCGCGCCCCCATCCTGCATATCTTGTGAATGACTTCCTCCAGGATAACGACATCGCTGGACTACAGTGGCCATCATGTTCTCCAGACATGAACCCTATCGAACATGCCTGGGGTAGATTGAAAAGGGCTGTTTATGGACGACGTGACCCACCAAACACTCTCGGGGATCTACGTCGAATCGCTGTTGAGGAGTGAGACAATCTGGACCAATAGTGCCTTGATGAACTTGTGGACAGTATGCCACGACAAATACATGGATTCATCAATGCAAGAGGACATGCTGCTGGGTATAACAGGTACCGGTATGTACAGCAATGTGGACCGCTACCTCTGATGGTTTCGCTGTATGATGGTACAACATGCAATGTGTGGTTTTCATGAGCAGTAAAAAGGGCGGAAATCATGTTTATGATGAACTCTATTCCAATTTTCTGTACAGGTTTCGGAACACTCGGAACCAAGGTAATGAAAACTTCTTTTAATGTGTGCATATAGCGTCAAAAAAGTTTCACGTTTGAGAAGGACAGTTCAATACGATGCAGAATTATTGCATCTCCTTTCCATGGTAGCATGGCAAATGCGGAATGCTTGACCCTAGCTGGCCACGGCAAGCGTAAAATTCTATGCCACTCTCTGGACTATCTCAATGTGTTGCTCTGAGGCACCTCTGCTTCAATACTGCAGCCATAGGAGAACTTACAGTAAGGTCTCGTGAAGGCTTTCCATTTCTATAGAAGTGCAGCGATTGAAAGTCCTGGAACAAGTCACTTTACTTTATCACCTTGATCATTCTCCCAGCTTTTGACCTCGCTACAAGGAAGGCTGCGAGATTTTCCACATTTAGTTGGTATTTAAGCCGACGTAGAGCTACACACCTGGCCTCAGTTGGTGAGTGGCACACGTAACTCCAGCAACGAATACACTGATGAGCCAGAACATTATGACCACCGACCTAATAGCCGGTGTTTTCGTCTTAGGTACCGATAGCAGAGGCGACGTAACGCGGCATGGAAGCAGAGAGTCCTTGATAGGTGACTGGAGGAAGCTGGCACTGGATCTGCACGCGCAAATCTCCTAATTCCCGTAAATTCCCGGGAGGAGGGTGACGAGATCTGACACTTCTATCAATCGCATTCCAGATATTCGATCGTCTTCAGATCCGCCGAGTTTGGAGGCCAGCACATCAGTTGGATCTCTCCACTCTGTGCCTTGATCCACTCCATCACACTCCTTGCCTTGGAACATGGCGCATGATTTTGTTGAAAAATGCCACTGCCATCGGGAAACAGATGGTTATGAAGGTGTGCACGTGGTGTGCAACCAGTGTACGATGCTCCTTGGCCCACGTGATGCCTTGCACGAGTTCCAGCAGACCCTTGGATGCCCAAGTGAAAGTTCTCCAGAGCAGAATGGAGCAGACTGTCTCCATCCCACAGTACATGTCTCAAGGAGCTGTTCCCCTGGACGACGGACTACTGTCGCAGGTTCGAATCGTGCCTCGGGCATGGACGTGTGTGATATCCTTAGGTTAGTTAGGTTTAAATAGTTCTACGTTCTAGGGGACTGAAACCTGGACGACGACGGCTTCGCGCCATCCTGTCGGATTATGAAGAAGGTATCATCGTACCATCCAATGTTCTGCTATTGCGCCAATGTCCAGTGCCGATGATCACTTATCCATTTCAGTCGTAGTCACCGATGTCGTGGTGTTAACATTGGCACATGTACGGTTCGTCGGCTGTGGAGGTCCATCGTTGAGACGTCCATCGTTGGGAGTGTTCGGTGCGCTGTGTATTCAGAGAAACTTATCCTCTACCCAGCATTCAAGTATGAAATTAGTTCCGCCACCGCTCGCCGCCTGTCCTGTTCTACCTTTCTGCCCCAGCCTTCGATGTTCGTCATCCGTAAGAAAGGTGCTGCGGGGCGGGTTGCCCTCTCGCTACCCATTACACAATCAGTCCACCTACATGGCTAGGTTTCAGGTTGACTGCCCCTTCACTCTGCGATGGTAGATACTGGTTTAGCCGACAAGAGCAGCGTTGACGAAAATTCGACTAAATGCCTACCATACAGAGGCCACAACACTCCAGTGTATGGGCAGCTGAAAGTTTGTTAAACTACTTGGAGCTCAGGATTCCTGCTTGGCTCGATTGAAAAATGTCTAAAGCTTCCTGTGAGCTGGTTTATTGGCTTTCAAACACAAAGAAATGCCTATCAAGTCCTTATCGCAACGTCAATTATGCAATATTACTGACAATCTCTGTAACAAGTTCACAGCCGAAAGCAGCAAAATGGTATTTCGTCCGACTCGATATTTTGAACGTCTTAAACCTTCACTGGCCGAAGACTACTTTCGAGCAGACGAGCGGGATTCTGCTACAGAAGTGTTCGCTATAATGTCTCACAATCTGCACCAAACACACCAAGAGGAGTTTGTGTACGACATGAAATATTCACAGGCGAATATCTCATTAAATAAACCACTCACAAGGCTCGAACTTTCACAAACTACTCAATAATGTAGTTGGTCTTCGTCAACGATGCCATAACCGGCTAAACGCCCGATTTTCTTCATATTACAACTAATCTGATCAGCGCGGTTTAACAAATGTTTTCACGAGAAGACGGCTTCCGAGCGACTCCAACAACTCATACATCTGAGGCACAAAGCCCTACTCAAACGCGGAGGAATTGCTGAAATCCTATTGGTTATTATGTTAAGCAGCCAATCATGTCGTCTCCTGCACTTGTATACTCGCGGTGTTTCTAATGTCAGTCAATCAAGCTAGCTTTAAATATTCCCTGTAACGGTCGTGAGCGTTGGTTACCTTTGAGACGAGACAGTTTAAATGATGTTAGTCAAGAATGCCTTTAAAGCGACAAAAACACCAACGTGTCACTGAGTTTGAACGTCGTCGTGTAATAGAGCTACAATCAGCTGGATATTCCTTCTGCGATACTGCAGAAAGACCTGGCGGGATTTTAGTCTCTGTACATGATTTCTGGCAGCCGTTGTCTGGGGAATATACGGTCGCAAGAAGACCTGTCTACGGACGACCGCGTGACACTACCACGAAGATAGACCATCGTTTTCGGCGTATGGCTCTGGCTCATCGCTCTGCATCTGCAGCAGGAATCTGAGCAGCAATTGGTACAACAGTGACACACCGAACTGTTAGAAATCGATTACTTCGAGGACAGCTCCGAGCCAAACGCCATGCACCGTGAATTCCCCTGACTAAAAAAAACCACCGCCGTTTGCGGCTTTAGTGGCGTCAAGAGAAAGCTCATTGGAGGCATGGTGGATGTCTGTTGTGTTTTCTGATGAAAGATGTATCTGCCTCGGTGCCAGTGAAGGCATGCAAGCAACCTGTCTACGTCCTAGACACACTGTACCTAAAACTGGAGCTCTGGCCTGGAGTGCGACTTCGCATGCCAGCAGGAGCACCCTCATGGTTATCTTACACACACTGACCGTAAACCTATACGTCATTCTGGTAATTCCACCTGCTGTGCTGTCATTCGTGAACAGCATTCCAGGGTGTGTTTTCCAACAGGGTAACGCTCGTCCACAAACCACTGTTACAACGCAACATGCTCTGTCGAGTGTAGACATGTTGCCTTAGCCTGGTCGATCACCAGATCTGTCTCCAAACGAGCACACATTGGACATCATCGGACGACAACTCAGTCATCCATAACCAGCACAAACCGCCCCTGAATTGACTGACTAAATGCAACAAGCGTGTAATTTCACAAAATGTCATCCGACGTCTGTACAACACAATTAATGCACGTTTTCATGCTTTCATTCAACATTCTGGTGGTTAAACTCGTCATTAATGTACCAGAAATTAACATTTGCAATGGCTTGCTTGCGCTTACATTAATCAGTAATATTGCAGTGTTAATCGCTTAAATATGTTACCTAGACAAATGTATTCCAGAAATTTCATTACTCTAAATTAAATATTTCTTTGGGTTGCGATTTTCTCCCATCGGTGTAAACGTTAAGCAGAGAGCTTCGTTATAAAGATTTCGAGAAAGTGACTACGTGATGGAATGAGACAGAAATGATTTTTCTGTGTTTGAAAAGAGCATCTCAGCAATATTGTTTTCTTGAATGGTAAACGTCATTTTTCCTCATGATTGGGAGCTGAGCAGAAGGTGATCCGAGTTTTTGTGGGTGTTTTAGAAGTATGTAGGACGGATAAGACGAAACAAATTTTTAAGGGGAAAGGAACGGAGTGGAGGGAAGAAAATCCCTGATATGGAGACGGAAAAGACGGTTCCTTAAAAGCTGGAAGGATGGACAGAGATCTGCTTTGATTTATTGTTGAGGTAGTCCAAATGCCTCTGAGCACTATGGGACTTAACTTCTGAGGTCATCAGACCCCTAGAACTTAGAACTACGTAAACCTAACTAACCTAAGGACATGACACATATCCATGCCCGAGGCAGGATTCGAACCTGTGACCGAAGCGGTCGCGCGGTTCCAGACTGTAGCGCCTAGAACCGCTCGGTCACCGCGGCCGGCGTTGGGGCAGTGGCAGGTGGTAAAAGTTTCCTTGGGACTGAATTGTGTAGGTGTCGGAGGGTGAAAGTATAAAGTTAGCAGTGTGCGATGGTTGGAAATCAATTAGCTTTTCTTGTTAAAAAACATTATGAGTACATAATCGGTATTTCCTAATGCGATGTTAATAGTGATTATCAGTTTTCCCGATAGGCATTTCTTCTTCCATTTCTTCACATTTTTCATGCAGCCATTTCGGCTTAGCTTCCCTGCACTTCCTGTTTATTTCATTCTTAAGTGACTTGTATTTCTGTGTTCCTGCGTTTCTCTGATGATATATTTACTTCCTTCTTTCATTGATCAATTGAGGTTTTCTTCCGTTACTCATAGTTTTTTTCAGTTACCTTCTTTGTACCTCTGTTTTTCCTTCCGATTTCCGTGTTTGTCTTTTTTATAGAAGGCCATTCCCCTTCAGCTGAACTGCCTGCTGAACTATTTCTTTTCTAAGTATCTATGGCCTCAGAGAACTTCAAGCGTAATTATTCATTCCGCTTCTCTGGGCATTGCTTCTCAATGACTAGCCCCCTAAAACTTCCATCTGCTCTTTACAAAATTGTGACCTGAGTGTATATCTGCTGCTGGATACGCTTTACAATCCACTATCTGATTTCAGAGTCTCTGCTTGACCACAATGTAATCTAACTGAAATATTTCCGCGTTTTTGAAGTCCACGTCTTTCTCTTATGATTTTTGAACAGAGTATTCGCTATTGCTACTGAAAGTTACTGCAAAACTCAATTAGACTTCCTCCTCTCTCGGTCCCATATCAATACCACATTCCCCCGTTGCCCTTTCATCTACTCCTTTCCCTACACCCGTATTCCTGTCCCTCATGTCTAATGGACTTCCATCTCCATTTACAGACTAAATGACCCGTTCAGTACCCTCACATACTTTACCTATCTCATCATCTTCTGCTTGCGACGTTGGCGTGCGTACCTGAACTATTGTTGTCGGCATCGTTTTGCTGTCGATTCTGACTAGAACAACCCTATCACTGAACTGTTCACCGTAAGAAGCTTCATGGCACATCTACACTGCGTACCGGATCGAGACTCGAACTCGAGACCTTTGCCTTTCTCAGGCAAGTGCTCTACCGACACAGCTACGCAAGCACGATTCACATCCTCACAGCTTTACTGCCTCCAGTACCTCGTCTCCTACCTTCTGCGAAACTTGCAAGGCTAGCACAACTGGAAGAAAGGATATTGCGGAGATAGGGCTTAGCCACAGCCTGCAACCCTTGCAAGTCTTGCAGGAGAGCATTTGTGAAGTTTTCGCGTTTGGGTAGCTCAGTCGGTAGAACCCTTACCTGCGAAGGGCAAAGGTCTCCAGTACGGGTCACGATCCTGCACACAGTTTTGTTGTGCCAAGAAGTTTCTTAACAGCACAGACACTGCTGCAGAGTGAAAATTTCATTGTGTTCACAGTAGATCATTCTCTGCCCTACCTTCCTATTCATAGCGAATCCTACTTCCGTTTACCATTTTCTGTTTCTGCTGATATTACCCCGTACTCCTCTGACCAGAAATCTTTGTCTTCTTCACTTACCTTCCTATATCTAGACTGAGCCTTAGCATGTCCGTTTCGTGGTTTTCTGGCACCACTACAGCGTTCAAACTTCTGATACCGTACGCCTCGATTCGTAGAACGTAATACTGTCGTTGGCTAGTCAGCGTTTTTCTTATGGTCATCTTCCCCTCGGCAGTTCTCTTCCGGAGATCCGAATGAGGGAATAGTCCGGATAATCATGACACACTTTCAGTTACTAGACTGTAGCGCCTAGAACCGCACGGCCAATCCGGCTGGCCTAACGTATCTCATATTTCGTATTTTCGCGTAAGTTTGTGTGTGCCGCTTGCATGAAAACCCACGTAGCGAGTTAATTAATAGAACTTTCCACTTTTTTTGGCGAGTAAACGTATCAAATAAGTAACAATCTCGTAACCTATGATAATCGTAAATACGGAGAATGACAATAGTAAACGTTTTAATCTGAAAAGTGTGAGCTACCGTGTTATGTCGTAAATGGGCTCCATTTCAATGATTAATTAAGGAGATTTGGTATACAACCTTTTAGAACATACCTCACTATCATATACTTCGCTGCGTACAATGTTTTTCAGCATGCGGTGGCGGAAAGTCAAAGGTGAGATTAATAATTTAAACTGCAACCAGCCACAAATGTATGGCTTAGAAAGGTTTACTTGAATCGGATCGTAAATGGTTTCGGATTTCTTACAAATCTACGAGTACGTCAGCTAGCTGTTACAGGACTCCTTGCTTTCGTGATGGCGTCGTGTTTTGTATTCGTTATTGGTTTGATGCACTAGGAAAGACAAAAAGTTCTTTGTTCACAATTTGGTAAAATTTGTAAGAGTTTGAGTTCTTTTGGCTTGTATCAAAATAATGACGAAACCGTTCTAAAGTTAGTAAAACGTTAAATGTGGTAAATGCTGTAAAATTCCATGTGACGAAATCAGCCAGTCTTTTTGTTCTGAGTTCTAAAATTAACACGTTTTCGGACGTGTACTATGTGAGTGCTGTTCAGTTCACTGGAAATCGCTTTAAACCACTTCATTCTACTACAGTATTCATTTCATTCCATCTTTGGCTAATTGATACACCAACCGATTTTCACGGCCATATTAAAAGTAGAACAGTCACCGTTGCAAAGTTACTTCCATTTAAAAATAACGCTTTTCGCCATGGTTAGGCATCATCAGAGTACAAAAAAATGAAACAATAAGCTAGTTAAATAACTACACTATAAACATTATAAGGCATGGTTGTAAGCTGCGTCAACCGCAAACAACACTCATGTAAAACTGTCAGGTGAAGTACGTTGCGCCGGTTACCAATGTTTCGTGTTAGCCACATACACACAGTCTGGATGAATATCCGCTCGTCACAATAAGTAAAAAGGACCGTGCGAACTTAGACAGAAAATTTCGGCAATCAACCCACAGCCACGACGGAAACCAGGTCAGACTAATAAGGGAAACTAATGAAGATTTTCTAATACCTTTGAACAGTTACAGCAGCAATTAGAGCACAGCTAGAGCCTCGCATGCATATTGGCATGCACGCCAAACAACGGAGGAGTCTAATCGGCAGCGGCAATAACTAATCGGCGGATGGCCGCACATAGCCACGCTAATACAACTAATGTACAATAGACGGCGCTAGTAACTTAAGTTGCGGAGAAGGCCAATATGGGACTGATTATTCTACACTTAACTAGAAGGAATAAATTAGATTAAAGTTAAAGTTAAAATGTAATGAAAATTAAGATGGGGCATCCAAATCACGTACAATATAGTGATACTTTCTGTACATTCTAGAAAATTGTATTGTGGTAAATGACAGTAATACTAAAAGTTAGCCTGCGAGTACGACGTCGGTAATGTATACAAAAGCAGCGTTCCATCAACAACTAAATATCTAAGCCGGCTGTAAAGTTGTAATAAAACTTCTTCAACATTAAAAACGTTAAAAAATTACATGTCTGTGTGAGGAGGAGACTGCTATGTCACCGCACTATAAAATGTGCGCTCAAATACCAAACAGTTACCCCCCACCCCTCTTACGGATCTTCCTCTTCCATTGCCTCCTTTCCCCCCTCCCCCTTCACTTTTACTTTCCTTCCCTCCCCCCCCTTTCTTTCCGTCATCTGTCCAGTTTCCTCCCACCTGCTCTCGGGTATGGTATGTCATATTTGTGCCAACTTTTTAGTGCACTGTTTAAGTGAGTGTTCAGTGTTGTGCGTCTTTCCACAGTGTTGCGAACAGAAATTATGCTGTCGCTGGGTGTGCATTTTATATCTCTTGCGAACAGAACCCAGACTGTCGCCGTGTTTTTTAATTGTCTGTCTATTATTTTTCTGCTTCCTGTGTATTTTATTAGCATCATCAACCCTGTGTTTTATGTTTTAAGCTCCAGAATTTTCTGCCATTTTACCTTTAAGTCACCGATTTTATCGCCAACTATTATTTTTTATTATCTTCATCTTTTTAAAACAAATTCTGTAGGCTGAAGAGCGGCGTAATAAGCTGCTGCCAGCCCGCCCCCTTCAGGGGGAATCGAAACTCAATAAAGGAAAAAAAAACCAAACAGTTACAGTGAATTTCATATAGGGCAACGGAATACATAAACAATTAAGTGCCTTCATGATGGTCATGCTACTAAAACACAGTACACATCATTGGAAAAGAAGAAAAGTTTATGTTCCATAACCAACGGGACACACTAAATAGGTCTTAGGTTAGAAAACTAGAATGCAACGATCAACCAAATTATTGAAATAATAACACTAAGGCAGTGGAGGGACCTTACGACCGGTATCATTAATTCATAAAGTGTCTGATTCTTGCTAACGAAGTATGTGTTAATCGGTCCCATATTGGCCTTCTCCACATCGTACGTTATTAGCGTCTTCTGTTGTGCGTTTATTGTATTAGCACGGCTATATGCGGCCATCCACTGTTCAGTTAGTAGCTATAGTCCCGCTGCCGAATAGTGCAGGCCGCATGTGCGCGTGGCTTTACGCAGTGCTCTAATTGCTGCTATAACAGATCAAAAGACATTTGTAAATGTTCCTTGGTGTCTTTAAAATTAATACGAACTCGTCCTTAGCATTCGTGGAGGTTGTAGCGCCTGCTCTGTTCACAGCCAACATCTACCATCATGCTGTCTGTCTGAAGACGGTCTAAAACAGACCGAAACAGGTAATCTTAGATCAAAATAGCTTGTTGTGGTTGTGTTTGTTCGTATTCATTTCAAATAATAAACCAACCGCTGTACCCCAGAAAGACATGTTCTCAAAAATTACTGATTCGTTGGTTTCCTTCATTTTTTCTATCAGACCTCGTTTTCGTTGTGGCTGTCGGTTGATTTCCGAAATTTTCTGTCGGGGTTCACACAGTTCCTTTAAGTTATTGCGACGACCTGATTTTCTTACTGACGCAGAGCTTTGGCAGCTGGCGCAATGTGCTTGTTTGTGGTTTTAATTAAATTTTTGGCGCAGCTCACAACTGTCTCTTACAATATTTATAGAATGCTTACTTCATTAGCCTCTTTATTCATTTTAGATACCTGATTATTTTGCAACTGTGACTTTTGTATTTTCAATGCAAACCATTCTGTGTTTAATGGTACCACACGCGATGAACATTAACAAAGCGGGGCCCTGCTTCAGATGAGTGACATAAAAATATTTTCAAAGATGTCAACAGTGGTACGGACGTTAAGATGCCGATGCTTTATAGAGTATATAGGTGCAATAAAATATGTCGTTTCTAGGTCAATGATATAAATTTAAAAATCGAAAAAGAAATATAACAATGTTCAATAAATTCTAACATGGCATTCTTTTGAATGGTTAAGATTACATATAGGAACATTATGTACAATAAATACCTGTAGCTAAAACACTACAAGCTACTCTTTTTCTTACAGTGATACAGCTGATTTTCAACATTGAATCTATAGTTTCATTCCATGTTTTAATAATAATATAACATATTTTACTGATTCGTCATTGCAGTTGTAACAAGTAGCCTAAGTTACAATGAAAATGTAGGCTTTCTTGGTGAATCTTGATGATAAAATCTACTCGGGTTGACAGCCGAGACAGTGTGTTGCCGGAGAACATTGACTCAGCTGTCAACCCGAGAAGATTTTAACATCAGTAAGCTACAATGTTTTAATACATCAGACTATGAATATCATCAAATATGAATTTTATAATGCATATGTTTCTAGTACGTACTGCATTCCTGCGAGTTGGGTATTTTTTTTTTATCTACGCCTACATGGGTGCTCTGTAAATCACACTTAATTGCTGTGCAGAGGGTTCAGGGACCACCTTCACAATAATTCTCCATTATTCCATTCTCTAACAGCGAGAGGAGAAAATGAACACAAACATCTTTACGTGCGCGCTCCATTTCCCTTATTTTATTATGAAGACCATTTCCTCTTTTGTAGGTCGGAGCCAACAAAATACTTTCGCAATCGGAGAAAAACGTTGGTGACTGAAATTTCGTAAGCAGGACCCGCCACAACGAAAAAGGCCCTTGTTTTAATTATGTCCACTCAAAATCCTGCATCATGTTCGCGGCACTCTCTCCCCAATATCTATATAGTAGAAAACGTGCAGAACTTTGTCGAGGTACTCTATTAACCCTATCTGGTAAGGATCCCCCATAGCGCAGCAGGACGGACAAGCATAGTGTAGGTAGCCTCTTTAGATCTGTTGCACCTTCTGAGTGTTCTGCCACTAAAACGCAGTCTTCGGTTCGCCTTCCTCACAACATTTTCTATGTGTATTTTTTCGTAACTGTAATTCCTAGGTATTGAGTTGAATTTTCGGCATTTAGATTTGAGTGATTTATTGTGTAACCGAAGTTTAACGGATTCCTTCTAGCACTCATCTGGATGACCTCACACTTTTCATTATTTAGGGTAAACTGCCAATTTTCGCACCATACAGATATCTTTCCTAAATAATTTTGCAGCTGGTTTTGTTCTTCTGATGACTTTACCAGACGATAAACGACGGCATTATCTGCAGACAACCTAAGATGGCTTCTCAGATTGTCTCCTAAAACGTTTATGTACTTTAGGAAGAACGGAGGCCTATAACACTACCTCGGTGAAGGCCAGAAATCACTTCCGTTTTCTCACGGCTTTCTGTCCGTTACTACGAACTGTGAACGTCTGACAGGATATCACGAATCCAGTTGCATATCTGAGACGATATTTAGGAAACAACCTTTAAGTTTACAATGGCTATCTTGGACAATGGGAATATTACGGTGACTTAAACGAAGAAAAGTCTCTCGGAATTAATTTTGGAAGAGGTTGCAGGATGACTATTTCCTCAATCAGAGTAAGACCAGGAAAGGTGTTCTTATGCATATGAATCTCAGTCTCCGCTAGAAGATTGATCGTACCGCCCTTATCTGTAAGGTGTAAAATCGGAAGGTTGCTTTCGACATCTGCAGTTTATTTTGTGCAAGGTGAGTGGCAAAGTCTGGTATGCTTAAGCAATTCAGTCGGACATTAACGTTTCTTGTACATTTGTTTCAAAATTTCGACCTGTTAAATTTGGACAGTTATTATGGTGCAGTTTATAGAATCACGATCTTTTATGTGGAATGCTGTCGTCTGGAAGTGTGTACGCAATCCTCTGTTAGTGGAAAAGCTGATTTTGACATTCTTCCTTTTGGATGGGTTGCAAATTTTATATGAATGTGCGGCTGCATAAATTTGATTTTGTCGCCTGCACATTTGCTGTAGAGTTTGTTTGTTGCAGAACTTTTCGGAAATTTCTGCTTTCATTTTCTGAAAAAACGTATCTATGATTCAGACATCATACCCGCCATCGTGGGTAACTGGTTGAATTACTTTGATTTCTTTTGACTATCCGGTGGCACTGAGAGGGATTTTACACATACGATGAAGCACTATCCAGACGTCAGCCATCTTATGCTGACTCAGGTCAAACAGCAAAAGGGTATCGTCTCCATATTTCTTGTAGTGAATGATTATAATTTCTTTTTAGCTGCTGCACGAGAAGAATCTTTGCTCCAGATGGTTAATGCAAAAAGTAGCTAGCAATCCAGCAAGACTTCTGCCCATTGCGAGTCCATCTTGTTTGCGAAATTAATTACTGAAATTGAAATAATTATGAGGCAGTAAAATAGTGAGAATCTCTGTTAACTTGTATATTTCAAGTATGATGAGATTTTGTGATACAGGAGATTCTTTTACCACGTTAATACTGTCTTCTACTGATATTCTAGCATGAAGATTAAATATTGTTAATGAGGCAATTCTAGCTGACAGTGTTATACAGATGTCTTTCATGTGTTGTATGAGGTCAGTTTCATTTTTTATGGCGTAACTGTTTTCAGACTGGTTGTAAGAAGTCCCTTCAGTTTTCTTCTCGTACTGTATGCTGGGCTATTTATTGAGTTCACGATAGCATACACTGTGCAGTTTTCTCTGTGTATTTTACATTGTGAACGAAGTTTCGGTGCAGTTGGATTCAGGGTTTGCAGTTTGTATCGTCATATTCATTTAAGTGACATTTGCATCTGTTAACTAGTTTACGGAGTTCAGCTTGGAATTTTGCTGTGATGTCTGATTCAAGTTCTGTAAAGTTACTCTTTTAGAAAAATTGTAGAGTTTACTGAAAATATTCTGTTTGATACACATAACATTACCTTCTTTTTTACAATATGATTTTTGTTAGCAGGTACTGTATTGTTGAACGTTTAGGAATATTGTGTTCATTATTAGTTATAATATTTGCTGAAAGCATGTGTTTACTAATGAGTTTGTTCGCTTTATATGCCAAGGTGTTTTCCTCATTAGACTCTAATTTGGCAGTATGAAATACAATCAACACCATCAAATTCTTCCTCGAATAAGAGATATTTAAAAAACCATACAAATATTATGCAATAAATTAGAACTCACCTTCTGTCACTCCCAAAATGATATCACCCATATTTATTTTGTCTTCTTCTTCTACTTCGGTTTCTGAGAAAAAGTAATAACTAACTATTCAGTCAGAAAAAACGGAGACTAAAAAGAAAAATCGGTATCCTGCAATTAAAATATCCTCAACAATTTGCAAATACAGCGGAATACCCTCACCGTACAACGTTCCGAAGTTTCCAAGGAGGAGTACAGCAGTCATGAAAGCATAATTACATTACATTACATCATCAATGCAGTTAAACCTAACATGATTACATCTGTAACGATAGACATCCTAAGTAACATCAGAGGTTTCAGAGACAGTAAAAATTTGTTCCATGCGGAATATATTGTTTTTAAAGGTAAATGGCAGTTACGTCTAGTAATGTCGTGACAGAACTGACGTATATGAGCGCCTACACAAACGTATCTTACGTAGACTTGTTTTGGTTGACACTCTATCATTACATGCTTAGATTATTCGGAAACAATAAGGAACGCAGCGGCATACTGTACGTACAGGATAGCACTGATGCAATACAATAGCGGCTAGATGTGGCGACCACCATTGTTGTTATAGACATTGTACCTAAGAAGCATGTTCTGGCACACACTTTCCATCCCTCCTGCTGCCACTTCAATTTCTAGTGCAGCGGTCAGTAGATCTTACTCCGCCGCTTCAGAAGTCTGGTAAATTAAACGTTACATACGACCCCACAAGAAGCAGTGCACCTCATCCTGTCTGCCCTGTTGCAAACCAGTACCAGCAAACCTTAGACTTTTCTCTTTCCCTCAGCATTCGCAGACGCGTTACATATCTGAACTGAAACTGTCGTAGAAAGGAAACGTTGCTCTTCAGGATATTGGTTTCTATACATACGATTATGCGCACACTCACCTCTACATGTCCTAGAAGTGTGTAACGGAAATTTCCGAACACCACGTATTAAATTATTTAACTGTTAAGGTTGCATCATATTCTATGCCGACTTTACGTCATAACCAATTTTCACGAAAGTACTAGGCCTATGTGAACGTGGTGCAGATACCTACTAGGAACACAAGTAACAGAAATTTCCTCAATTCCTTCCCGGGCCGGAAGCTCGCGTTAACAGAAGTATCATTTGGCTGGTCTCTCGTGCAGAACTGTATTTTATCTGGAGTGTGAATACCGTCATCACACAACAATGCAATTTAAAATCAATTTTTAGGCAATCAGAGGGATCCTGTTTCACATGTAGCTCGTTGCCGTCTAACGCAATATAACTCCCAGAACAAAAGCAAAAATTTTGCTTCCACAACATTTGCTATCCGGTGACAGTTTTACAAGTTTATAGGTGCTGTGTATCAAAGGCAGAATGGAAAACAAAACTGAGGATCTGTTAGGCGACGATGAATTTTGTTTTAGGAAAGGTAAAGCACCAGAGAGGCAGTTCGGAAGTTGCGGTTCGTAATGGAGGTAAGACAAGGAAAATAAGGACAATGTAAGACCTGAGTATACAATTTTCAAACAACTTACAGGAATTCAGATAGGTAATATTTACTGCGACCGCCAATATTTCGGCAGGAGTACACCCCGCCATTTTCAAGGCACATACTGCAACGGACAAGCGATGTGCAAGCAAATTTAAAACCTCAGTTCTTGGACTAATCCAGGAAAGATAACACACACACACACACACACACACACACACACACACACACACACACACTGAACTCTAGCGAAACCAAAGATGATCAAAGTCAGAGGTATCGATAGTGAAAAACTACGAAATAGCAGGTGAGGTAACACTGACTGTGTCCCCCTGTTTTTGACAAGGAGGAGACTTGGATTCCAAGATGAGTTTAAACAAAAACCTCCATTCCGGTTTACAGGGTTGCTCGCTGATTTAATCTCAACAGCTTCCTTAATAACAATGTCCCAATAGCTGGACGTGCATGCCAATACCTCGTTATTGTTATATAACATAAAGTGACCAGTATCTAAGTGATGTTCGTTAACAGCAGATCTACTTGGCTGCTGTAATCGTGTGTGCCCTTTACGCTCAGTACATCGGTCCTCCACGGTCCTGATAGTCTGACCAATGTACGCCATGCCTCCCACAGCTATAAGGCATGCGATGTACACCCGCTCTACGCAAATCAAGTTGATTCTTAACAGAATCCAAAAGCACTAATTTTAGAGGGAGGTCTGAAAACACGTTTCACATCGTATTTCCGTAACATACGACCGATCTTGTTGGATCTGCTTCCTGCACAAGACTAAAAGGCAGTAGACTTAGGGATCGACTCAGTATTATCATCAGTCACCCGACGCGCAGTAGGACTATAACGCAACGCTCGTTCAATCTATCATTCATTATAACCATTCTGACGAAATGTAGCTTCAAGATGGGGCAGCTCAGCTGAAAAAGTCTCAGTGTCGAAAATGACATGTACCCTGTGTACCAAGGTACGAAGTACCCCTTCACGCTGAGCCGGATGGTGAAAAGTATCAGTCTGTAAATACAAGTCAGTGTGAGTACGTTTTCGGTAAACTGCATCTCCCAAAGACTCATCAACCTTCCTCCTAACCAAAACTTCTAGGACGGGAACGCAACCATCCTCTTCCACCTGCATCGTAAAACGAATGTTCTGGTAGATCGAGTTCTGATGTTCTAAAAATGTATTGAAATTCTCACTACCATGAGGCCAAACGACAAAAGTATCATCAACATATCTGAAGATAAGGGCGGCTTTCGAAGGCGCAGACTACAATGCACATTCCTCGAAGTCTTCGATAAAAAATGTGCAATCACCGGAGACAAAGGGCAAAACCATCTGTCTGCTCGTAATACTGGTTATTGAATAAAAAGTTTGTGGATGTCAACACATGTAGAAAGAGATTAGTTATTTCAACACCAAACCTAACCTCAGTTAACTGCAACGAACATGACACAGGAACACGAGTGAAGAGAGAGGAAACATCAAAACTAACGAAAATACCAGAGTTTTTAAACCGCTTTGCCTCCAAACGACGTAAGAAATCAGCAGAGTTCCTAATACGAAGATCACATCGACCACCTTTTGGGATTAACAGAGAAGCAAGATGCTTGGCTTCACGGTATGTCGGAGCGCCGATATTGCTCACTATAGAACGGAAAGGAAATCCTTCCTTGTGTACCTTCGGAAGGCTATATAACCTGGGGGAACAGCACTGTAGCTGTGCAGGCTCTTAGTAGTGTCATGCGACAAACCACTTTTATTCTTTCTGGTCTTTTTCTCTACGCTTTTCGTGTGCTCAGCATCGATCCTGCGATACATTGAGTCAGATAATAAACATTGCATCTTTTGTACATAATCCTGTTTGTTTAAAACAACTGTGGCATTGCCCTTGTCCGTAGGTAAAATAAGAATTTCATTACCAACTTTGAGAGAGCGAAGAGCATCCCTCTCTCCCAATGTTACATTACTCTTTAGTGGACGAGCCCTAGTCAACTCACGACATGCATCCCTCCTAACGACCTCTGCAACGTCAGCAGGTAGTTAGCAAACTGCCTGTTCAATTGAACTAATAAAAGAACCAACTGGAAAACTCTTCGGGTTGGGTGCAAAATCTAAACCCTTTCCTAGCACAAATAAGGCTGCGTCGTCAAAAGATTTTTCTGTGAGAATTATCACGGAACGTCGACATATAAATTCAGACTCTGAGCGATGGGAACGTTCAGACTTTGCCAAATGCCGAGCAGTAACATAACTGTATTCCCAATCAGCTTGAGTTCATGAGGCACCGTCCAACCAATCCCAAGTGAAATCAGACAGTTTCGAAGCAACCACTAAACGGAAACGAAACAATTCAATCGAAACAGAATCCAAACGTCGACGAGTAAAAGTAATTCTTTCATGCAAATGAGCCAAGACAGCACGCTGCTTAATGCGATAGGTGGCAGGAGAATTAATATGGTGCACAATCTTGGCAAATGTTGGCACACGATCTTCATCACAATACCTGAATAAAAAGGACAAAGCACATTGCAGTCCAACTCGACAGCTATGAAGTTTCCCTCCCGCCGGAGGTTCGAGTTCTCCCTCGGGCATGGGTGTGTGTGTTGTTCTTATCATAAGTTAGTTTAAGTAGTGTGTAAGTCTTGGACTGATGACCAATTGACCACATCAGTTTGGTCCCTTAGTAATTCACACACATTTTTGAGCTACGAAGTTTATCCAACTTCCGTAAACACAGGTGTGTTTCCTAACTGTAGAGGTCAACAATGTAAGACCTTAGTCCCTCATGGCGTATACAATTTTCGAACAACTTACGGGAATTCACCCAGGTAGTATTCAAAGCGACCTCCGATATTTCGGCGGGACAACAACCCGCCATTTTCGAGGCACAGACTGCAACGGACAAGGAATGCGCAAACAAATTTTAACATCAGTTCTTGGAGCAATTCAGCAAAGATAATACACACATACACTGAACACTAGCGCCACCAAAGAGACCAAAGTCAGAGGTATCGAAACTGAAAGACTACGAACTAGCTGTTTTAAGACAAGGTAGAAAGCAGGATTCCATGCAGAGTTAAAACAAAAACCTCCATCCTGGATTACAAGATTGCTCGCTGTTGCCGAACTTTGTTTGGATACTGGCCACCTATGTAATATAACAATTCGGAGACATTGGCATGCACTTCCAGCATAGAGACACTGTTATTAAGGAAGCTGTTGAGATTAAATTAGCGAGTAACAGTTATTTGTCCGCAGCTCGTGGTCGTGCGGTAGCGTTCTCGCTTCCCGCGCCCGGGTTCCCGGTTTCGATTCTCGGCGGGGTCAGGGATTTTCTCTGCCTCGTGATGACTGGGTGTTGTGTGATGTCCTTAGGTTAGTTAGGTTTAAGTAGTTCTAAGTTCTAGGGGACTGATGACCATCGATGTTAAGTCCCATAGTGCTCAGAACCATTTGAACAGTTATTTATATTATTTGGGTTAAAATATGAATTTGTAAGCTGACCTAGTAGATGGTGTCAGAAGTTCCATGCGGCTTTTCGCGGATGATGCTGTAGTATACAGAGAAGTTGCAGCATTAGAAAATTGTAGCGAAATGCAGGAAGATCTGCAGCGCATAGGCACTTGGTGCAGGCAGTGGCAACTGTCCCTTAACATAGACAAATGTAATGTATTGCGAATACATAGAAAGAAGGATCCTTTATTGTATGATTATACGATACCGGAACAAACACTGGTAGCAGTTACTTCTGTAAAATATCTGGGAGTATGCGTGCGGAACGATTTGAAGTGGAATGATCATATAAAATTAATTGTTGGTAAGGCGGATACCAGGTTGAGATTCATTGGGAGAGTGCTTAGAAAATGTAGTCCATCAACAAAGGAGGTGGCTTACAAAACTCTCGTTCGACCTATACTCGAGTATCAGTGTGGGATCCGTACCAGATCGGTTTGACGGAGGAGATAGAGAAGATCGAAAGAAGAGCGGCGCGTTTCGTCACAGGGTTATTTGGTAACGGTGATAGCGTTACGGAGATGTTTAATAAACTCAAGTGGCAGACTCTGCAAGAGAGGCGCTCTGCATCGCGGTGTAGATTGCTCGCCAGGTTTCGAGAGGGTGCGTTTCTGGATGAGGTATCGAATATATTGCTTCCCCCTATTTATACCTCCCGAGGAGATCACGAATGTAAAATCAGAGAGATTAGAGCCCGCACGGAGGCTTTCAGACAGTCGTTCTTCCCGCGAACCATACGCGACTGGAACAGGAAAGGGAGGTAATGACAGTGGCACGTAAAATGCCCTCCGCCACACACCTTTGGGTGGCTTGCGGAGTATAAATGTAGATGTAGATGAAATTTAATTTTTCATAGCCCTTTTTATGAATCTGTCCACTCAAGAGCAATGTAACTTCAGCAGAGAGGGTGCTTTACGCTTTCTTAAAGTTGATGCTGGCATTGTTATTTTACCTGCAGACAAGGGCAATGCCACCGTTGTTTTAAACAAACAGGATTATGTACAAAAGATGCAATGTTTATTATCTGACTCAGCGTATCGCAGGACCGATCCCGACCAAAACAGAAAGACCAGAAGCCTCCTGAAGAAAAGTGCTGTAACCCCTAGATTATATGGCCTTCTGTAGGTACACATGGAACGGTTTCCTTTCTGTTCTATAGTGAGCAATATCGGAACTCCGACATATTGTGTAGCCAAACATCTTGCTTCTCTGTTAATCCCACAAGTTGGTCGATATGATTATCATATCAGGAACTTAGCTGATTTCTTACGTCGTATTTTCGTAAGTTTTGAAGTTGTCTCTCTCTTCACTCGTGTTCTCTGTCTGATTCGTTGCAGTTAATTGAGGTTAGGTTTGGTGTTGAAATAACTAATCTCTTCCTAGATGTGTTGACATCAACTTACTTTTTATTCAGTGACCAGTATTACGAGCAGACACATGGAGATGCGAGGTATAGCCCTTTGTCCCTGTGATTGCAAATTTGTTTATGGAAGACTTCGAGGAAGGTACATTCCAGTCGGCGACTTTGAAACCCGCCCATTTCTTTAGATATGTTGATGATATTTTTGTTGTCTAGCCTCATGGTTGTGAGAATTTCAATGTCTTTTATGAACATCTGAACTCGATCGGAGGACCAGTTGTACTGAGCATAAAGGGCACACACGATTACAGCATCCAAGTAGATCTGCTATTGCCGAACATTGTTTGGATACTGGTCACCCTATGTTATATAATGGGAGGGCAGAAAGAAACGAGCAGGAGGCATAAACCAGTACCTGCATGTTAGAAGCATTGACCTTAAGTGTTGATACTCTTGTCTCACTGTGACACAAGTCGGTGAATGGCTGTCTTATAAAATTCCCGGGGCTGCGATGTTAACCAGTTCCGCACGTACAGCTGGAAGTTAAGGAATTTTACTTCCTAGGCAGTAAGATAATCCATGACGTACGAAGCAAGGAGGACATAAAAAGCGGACTAGCACAGGGAAAAGGGCCTTGTTTGCGAAGAGAAGTCTACTAGTATCAATCGTAGTTCATAATTTCAGGAAAAAATTGTTGAGAATCTATGTTTGGAGTACATAATTGTGTGGCAGTGAGGCATTTACTGTGGAGAAATAGGAACAAAAGAGAACAGAACCATTCGTGATTTCGGTTGCAAGTGCTATTCTGAGATGAAACGGTACTGATTCCAAATTTTATTGCCTTGTAGAACGAAGATTGATACATAATATTTTTCACGTTGTTCTCCTACGTTAACTGCATTAATACTAATAATAATTACCGTTGGCTGGGCGGCCGAATGCTATTTTTTCAATTAGACGCCGCATCGACACCCTAGATGCCAATAAAACCTGCCAGTAATCCTAGCGATGAAAGGCAACCTATTGTTTGAAGTTGATCCTGTACCACAAGTATTTCCAGGAAAATATTCACTTGTAAAGAGGTAAAATCTAGGTCAAAAGTAGACTGAAAAATTTCACTGTTTGACCAGGATTCGATCTCGTTAGTGCTAAGCCATCACGCCCAACGCATAGGAAATTACAAGTTACGTACCTACTTATATATCATATTTAATGGTATTTCGATGAGAGTGAACAATCAGTTCCATAAGTGTAATTTCCTTTATATCTTAGTTGCAGATGTTATCCATCATTCATAAACAGAATTTGCAAAGTGTATTCAGTTAGCTTCTGTAGCAGTAAGCTGCCGCTAGCAGCTCATGTTGGTGCTGCAATTGGAGATTAAACTAAACTGGAAGTGTAGCTGGTTATCTGACTGGTGTTGTGATTATGTCGTTTGGAGCTTATGAGGTTCAACGTCCTCTCTGAATAATTGAGTACGGTGAATTTCAGTACTTGCACGTTACTGATAACAAGGATACTATTAAGCCACGAACATGTACTAGCTCGTTCTCATTACGGAAAGCCAGACACCTGATACTGAATTATTAACGGATTAGGTACTGATGAATGCTTATGTACGTGTTTAATTGCAGCAAAACGTTTTCCAGACTTCGTAAAAATGTTGTTTACTACTATAGAAAGGATAAGAAAGCGAATGATGATCAATGACACCATTTTTCGTTTTTGGTAGTATCCTAGATTACATCGGAAAGCTTATACAGACTGTAAAATGTTAACATGTCGATCGTAGGTGAAGGGCGTCTTTATCCAATCTCTGCATAAAACAGTACTAAGATTTTTTCCGCATCAGCAAGAGACAAGGATAGGAACGGCGATGAATTCATTGTTCCTCAAGAGGTTTATTGTCACAACTCATAAACAGTTAATAATAATTTGCTTGTAAGGAGAAATAACAATATTCAGTTCAAAAGCGGCAAACATGAAGTATCTTTTAGTCAGAGTTGAGTGTTTTCGTTAGTCGCAACTTGAAACAATATAACCCACTACAATAAGTAATCTCATACGTTCTTTGTGTTCGTCTCAGTGTAATATGTCGAATATGCGAAGAAAATAATACATGATTGTGTCGACCCTTCGAAAGATGACGTAGGGAAATGGTAGAAATTATGGCCATCCTGCATCAGTAAGTGGACGTATCCGTGACCATTACGAAAGATCAATTACAAATTACTAGGTTATTTAAATAATTTTAGAGCTTTTTCTGTATTAGTAAATAGGGAAAGGAAGGGAAATGTTGTAAAAGTGAGAGGTAGGCGCTTTTGATCGAATCACTGAGTTATCAGTTATGTATCGTGATTTATGTTTTTATGAGCGACTAGGTAGTTCTTAGTAGTTACAACATAAAAGTTCATAGAAAAAAAGGAAGATCAGCCACGGATTTCGACGAGCTGAGCTGACTAGTTACGACGCTTCAGAATGATCACGAGGTCATTACAGCAGCATAACTTTATCGTTGTCGGTGAGCTCTTAAAGTGATAAGCTCGACTAATTTAAAATGTAAAAAAATTTATGTTAATGTGTAAACTATCATGGTGAAAAATCTACTTATAACTTTCACATTTTAACAATTTTTCATCTGACATAGTTTATTTTAACCATTTTGGCTAGAGAAAACAGCTGCTGTTCTCGGAAATTACGCCGTAGAAAATATTGCAACCAGCCTCTTGCATTATTCAGTGTAGTTGACGTACGTTTACATTGTAGATTACCATATCGGAAGAATTAATCCAGAAATATGTGGTAATGTTCAAACCTTACTGATGAATAACAATTAATTTCATTTAATAATGAATGTTTTCTTTTCTGCATACCCTATCAAAATACATAGACAACCATTTTCATTTAGCTGCTGTAGTTGGAATTCCAAGTGTGCTGTTTGAAACTACCCACTTACCGGAATGGTAATCTGAATTAATGCTGTTTCTTACATTCAAATTGATTCTACTGGGTTTTGATGTTTCCCTTTTGTTGAAATCACAGACAAAAATTTAATTTCCTCTATTATTATAAAATCACATACAGGATCATACATGTAACGCATAACTTACAGTATAATAAATGGGAGGAATATTTATTTCTCTGGAATTATTAACATAATTGATTTATTTTCTGAAGTTAGAGCAACGATTTATTTATATATTTTAAATAGAACATTTTTTCTGTCACGTAGCTGATATACCGGATGGTTACAGTTAAACATTCCCTTTTTAACACGGTATAACACGGAAACTAATTACTGTACAAGTACCAAACTTGGTGGCATTAATGCCTAGAATACGGGGTTCATGATTTCCACGTGTCACAGCGCCACCGTCCAGTTCGAACTAAGACCACCAGGTGCCATAATCAGTCATCGTAATTCATAGTCTCACACACCTGACCAGCCGCAGTGCACTTGTTGACGGGTCAACATGAGCTTGGACAAAAGGAGCAGGGCGCTATTACTGATGCTCTATATCAAAACAACAGTAATTCTGCAGCTGCACTTCGAGAATATCGCTTGCTGCAAGGATTACGGAAGGGTCCTCTTTCTCCACCTGCTGTACGGAGCATGATGAAGAAGTTCAAATGAACTGAAGAACGGTGCGTCGTTCCGGGAAGAGGCCGACGTCCGGTTGCACCACAAGTGGTTGATGAAATCGTTGTTGCTATGGCAGACAACGCTGCGCACAATTTCCGATTGTCAGGCAGTGCCCGTGCTGTTTCACTACAGTTGAAGATCTCGTGGTCCATTGAGCGGAAAGAGCTTCAAACCATTCTCATATGGTATCCGTACAAGATCCATATCGTACAGCATCTTGCACCACAGTACGAACAAGACATGTTGACTTCACTGTCCAATTTCTTTCAGGGATTGAAGTCGACCATCCTATGGACAGACGAAGCTCGTTTTCCGCTGATGGGTCAGGTGGACACACAGAATAGCCAAGAGTTGGGATCTTCACCTCCAGTCATTGTGCATGAAATTCCTCTGTGCGATGTACGTGTCGGTCTCGGAAATTGGCATACGGCTGGGAGAGCGGTGTGCTGACCACATGACCCTCCATATCCGCGTGCAGTGACGCCTATGGGCTTAGGATGACGAGCCTGCCGGTCGGTACCGTTGGGTCTTGATGGCCTGTCCGCGAAGAGAGGAGAGAGAGAGAGAGAGAGAGGGGGGGGGGGGGAGGATGAGCATGTCACCTCACGGTTACGTTCATCATTGGTCCATTCTTTTTATTCTTTTTTGAACAGGTCAACGCTCAAGGACCAAAT
This sequence comes from Schistocerca americana, assembly GCF_021461395.2. NCBI lineage: Eukaryota > Metazoa > Arthropoda > Insecta > Orthoptera > Acrididae > Schistocerca > Schistocerca americana. The sequence goes on from NC_060119.1 coordinate 1,064,403,665, forward strand.
ACGTACATTGTGACTGGCCAGCGCTACTACGATATGCCTCGCCGACTTGTCATTCGCGCCCTGCAGGAGAGAGACGCATTGACCTTAACAGTTTTCATGCAAGATGGGACCCCACCGCACATCGCTCGTGAAGTTCACCTGCTTCTCCGAAACACATTTGGAAACGATCGAATTACCAGCCGATCGTTTCCAAATGCTGGGCCGGCACTAACACCTGATCTCAGTTCCTGCGATTTCTGGTTGTGGGTCCACCTGAAGGACAGAGTTTAGCAGGGGAACATTTACACAAGCGCTGATCTGAAAGCTGATGCGGAGCGTATCAACAGAGGTAGTCAGCCTGCCTACGGACATGCTTCGTTCTGCTGTGCAGAATGCAATCCTGCACCCTCTGACTCTTCTGGACACTGATGGGCGCCTTATTGAGCCCCTTTTGTTGCATTAATGGTACCAGTATGTAATGGTATGATGTACCGTAGCACCACATTGAAAGTGTTTCAAATGAATTCATTCTGCATTATTTCTCTTCCCCACGTCCTTGATATTAATGCTACCAAGTTCGGAATTCGTACAATGTTATAATGTGTTAAATATGGAAAGTTTAATTATAATCACTCAGTATATTAGACATCTGTGTTAAAATCATTTAATGTCAGATTTCTGTCAATTTTAGTTACGGATCCAGGAACCATGTTTTGGGGATAGATGCTCATAACTGGCGGAATGTTCATTTAAGTCAGGTTTTTAATTGAAAGAGTGTCCAGTTCTGTTGTAGCTCCCTGACACGAACAGATTTAAATGCCGCCTGCTCTTCGTTTAGGTGTTTTGTGTTGTGCATTCAGATAAACAGGCTTAACTGAACGTTTCACAGACAAAATATTATCTGACAATACCAGTTATGTACAGCTTGTTTCGTTCACCTCAAGAACTTTGATTTTTCCTGTTTTTACAGCTGTATTTAATAGAAATTTTGCCGACCACTGGTGGCCGAGCGGTTAAAGGCGCTTCAGTCTGGACCCGCGCGACCGCTACGGTCGCAGGTTCGAATCCTGCCTCGGGCATGGATGTGTGTGTGATGTCCTTAGGTTAGTTAGGTTTAAGTAGTTCTAAGTTCTAGGGGACTGATGACCTCAGATGTTAAGTCCCATAGTGCTTATAGCCGTTTTTTATGTCTGAGGAGAGTAAATCGCACGAAACCGTGGCTATACGATTTCTCGATCTGAAACTGGTACATCAGTAAATTTAGATGTACTTAGTGTTTCGGGTAAGGTTTTTTATCTGTAACTTATGAAATAGTAAGTGAGAGGAATATTTATTTTGATAGGTAAACATAAGAGTAGTTTTACTTCTTGCAGGCCTATGGAGGTTATTTGACATTATTTAGTTATCTTCCACAGAGTTACACCGACCAATTATAATTTTCTATTATTTTTATCATGCAGCTTATGTGCCGGTATTTATAAGAATCACTACAATTTTACTGATATGCTCTTATTGTGTCACGACCGGTTTCATCCGCAGAAGATCATCAATTTTCCAATAGTATTTACAAAAAATCCCAGATATTAGCAAATGTAACTAGTCGTTGCTCATTATGTGTGTATCCATACTGCTGCAGTGTTTCTTAATAATTTAAGTAAAAATAAACTGTGGAGCTCAAAATAATTAATATCATTTGATAAAGCTAAAATCAAAAATCAATCAGTGGCTAGGAAAAGGGTTTAAGCCCCAGGAATTAATTTTTTCAGGAGACACACAAAACCGTTCTATCACACAACGGGTTTTAGCATGGGGTCACGGAGTTGATTTGTAGCAACTGTCCCCAAGAAAAAGGAATATATACCATCACGACATAATTTAGCCACCGGGTGTGGTCAGTAATACAGTGTGAACGTACACATTCATGCCCAAGACAGGATTCGAACCTTGCGACCGTAGCAGCCACTTGGTTCCGGACTGAAGCGCCTACAACCGCTCCACCACAGCGGCCGGCTCCTCAGACATAACTTGCATTTTACACTCCCCCCGCCCTCCTCTCCCACGGATAACCGTGCGTATTAATGCTCGCATACAGGACGGATCGAATCTGTTGGTCGGATTAATGAAAAGCCAGCCATCCTAGATGCGGTTTTCAGGCTGTTTTCTGCACCCCAATAAGTGAATACTAATCTGGTACCCGCATCAGTTAAACGATTCCCGAACATTTTGAGAACTTTCGCTATCTTTCACATGCATAGCGCTTCATGCAAACAGATGGGGTACACATCTGCATACCGAGGGCGGAGAAGAGGGGATGAGGCAATGGGTCAAGGGATGGCAACAGCAAGGGCGCCTGGCCATAAAAAAATGGTTCAAATGGCTCTGAGCACTATAGGACTTAACTTCTCAGGTCATCAGTTCCCTAGAACTTAGAACTACTTAAACCTAACTAACCTAAGGACATCACACACATCCATGCCCGAGGCAGGATTCGACCCTGCGACCGAAGCGGTCGCGCGGTTCCAGACTGTAGCGCCTAGAACCGCTCGGTCACTACGTCCGGCGTCTGGCGATCCCTTAAAAGTAACCATGCAGTCATATCAGATCCGTTAATTATAATGACGACACTGCACAGAAGCGAGGCAAAGGCACAAGAAGAAGAAGACATACCTTGCAACTGAAATCCACGTACATACTCTGCAAGCCACTGTCCAATGTGGGATTGAGGTTATTGCATACCAGTATCACCAGTTTGATGTCCAGTTACGCATGTTGACAGACCGTCAGTATAGAGACAGGGATTAGTAGCCATGGTGTCATCACAGCAGCGATGGTTACTAAAATTAATAATTTATTCGGGCTAGGACAGTATTCGTGTTGGAAAGAACCGTTGTTACATCCTACTTAGACAATGCCGCAGAGCAATTATGGACAAAGTTTTAATAAAATGGTTCAAATGGCTCTGAGCACTATGAGACTTAACATCTGAGGTCATCAGTCCCATAGAACTGAGAACTACTTAAACCTAACTATCCTAAGGACATCACGCACATCCATGCCCGAGGCAGGATTTGAACCTGCGACCGTAGCAGCCGCGCGATTCCGGACTGAAGCGCCTAGAACCGCTCGGCCGCCATGCCCGGCTCCACAAAGATTAACTGGTTGTAATCCATGCTCTGGAGATGTATATCACGAGTAAGTGCACTGACGGGAAAGAACCACTATAGTTTTACAATAAAATGCGGAAAATGCTGTGGTGGCAGAGACTGTTGCACTCCCCTGTCAAAAAAAGAACGCTGAAGCATCGATGGGCAAAATTTAGTAGAAATTCGTGCGTATATAAAAAAAGGTCGATGCGCGAAGCGAACAACAACATCCACCAACTTGCGTTGGCGAAAGGGCCTGCAGAGTACCCGAGAAAATTCTCTTCGTACGTAAAATCACTAAGCGGGCCAAACGCTTGTGTCCAGTTACTCGTCGAACAGTCTAGTGTGGCTGACAGCAAAAGAAAGGCTTAAGTTAGAAAATCCACGTTTAAGAACACATTCAAGCAGGAGGATCCTACTGTCATATCGTTGTTTGACCGTGCACTGCCAGTCCTGTGGAGGACATAGTAAGAGACGTCCCTGGCGTAAGGAAGTAACTGAAAAAGCTGAAAAAATTAAGTCGCCGTGTCCGAATGGAATACGAATTCGGTTGTACAGAGCGTACTCTACGGAAAGCCCCTTACTTAGTTTACATTTGTCACGAATCTGTCTCATAGTGAAAAATGCCAGGCAACGTGAACAAAGTGCAAGATGAGTACCCTGCATACGATGGGTTGAAGGGTAATAGGTATATTTCATATTCCTAGATTTCCGGAAAGTGTTAGACACGGTCCCGCACTGCAGGCTATTAATGAGGGTCCGACCATAAGGAATGGGTTTCCAGGCATCCGAGTTGCTCTAACTTCGTAAGTAATAGATACATACATATTGGAGATCAGACACTGAAGATCATGCGCCGGCTTTATTTATTTATTTACTTCGTTGGCTCTAAATACTGCATCAGATTACATCAGTAATACAGCATCAGATTACATCTGGTACCTTTTGAGATAAAATATATACGTACAGTACATACTGACTATAAGATAACATACTGATAACGACAAATTTTGGAACATATATCGCGTTCTTACTTAAAAGAAAACGGTCTATTGACACACCGTCAAAATGGGTTTAGAAAACATATTTCTTGTGAAACACAACTAGCTCTTTATTCACATGAAGTGCTGAATGCTATTGACAAGGGATTTCAGATCGATTCCGCATTTCTGGATTTCCGGAAGTCTTTTGACACTGTACCACACAAGCGGCTCATATTGAACTTGCGTGCTTATGGAATATAGTTTCAGTTATGTGGCTAGATATGTGATTTCCTGTCAAAGAGGTCACAGTTCGTAGTAATTGACGGAAAGTCATCAAGTAAAACGGGAGTGATTTCTGGCGTTCCCCAAGGCAGTGTTATAGGCCTTTTGCTATATAAACGATTTTGGAGAAAATCTGAGTAGCGGTCTTTGGTTGTTTGCAGATGACGCTGTCGTTTATCGACTAATAAAGTCATCAGAAGATCATAACAAACTGCAAACAATTTAGAGAAGATATCTGAATCGTGCGAAAAGTATCAGTTGGCCTTAAATAACGAAAAGTGTGAAGTCATCCACATGACTGCTAAAAGGAACTCGTTAAACTTCGGTTACACGATAAATCAGTCTAATATAAAAGCCGTAAAATCAACTAAATACCTAGGTAATTGCAGTTACGAGAAACTTAAATTCGATGGAACACGTAGAAAATGTTGTGAGGAAGGCTAACTAAAGACTGCGTTTTATTGGCAGGACACTTAGAAAATTTAACAGACCTATTAAGTAGACTGCCTACACTATGCTTGTCCGTCCTCTTTTAGAATACCGCTGCGCGGTGTAGGATCCTTACCAGATAGGACTGACGGAGTACATCGAAAAAGTTCAAAGATAGTTAGCACGTTTTGTATTATCGCGAAATATGGGAGAGAGAGTCGCACAAATGATACAGAATTTGGGATGGACATCATTAAAAGAAAGGCGTTTTTTGTTGCCACGGAATCTTCTCACGAAATTCCAATAGCCAACTTTCTCCTCCGAATGCGAAAAATTACATAGGGGGAACGATCACCAAGATAAAATAATGGAAATCAGAACTCGTACGGAAAGATAAGGCGTTCATTCTTTCCACGCGCTATACAGATTGGAATAATAGAGAATTGTGAAGGTGGCTCGATGAACCCTCTACAAGGCACTTAAATGTGATTTGCAGAGTATCCATGTAGATGTAGAAGCACATGTACATAATATCAAGTCACATAGAATAAAGTAATAAGTGATGTATAGCTCCATAAGGTGACGTATAGTTGGCATTGCTATACTGCTCAAGGATGGATGTCGCCGGTGAGTGACTGCACGAGGATACAGGATGACAGGCAGAATTTCTATTTGGTATGAAGTATAATATATTGCTCCCAATGCAAATATACGTTCATGCAAATTAGTGGGAAAACAACCCTGTAATGTTCGAAGACAGTGTTAGTGGTGTTTTGCTTGACACTGTCACGCCCATTTAATATGAGGTCCATATTTTCCCAACATCCAAGCGGTCGCGAAATTAAACTCACAGTGAAAAATCAGATGAACCTTTGCGCATATGCGGTACGCAGTGTCTCTAACATCCCCGTCGATGGCGTCACCTCACACTTTCCAGTTCTGAGCGCACACTTAACACGTAAAGATGCCTTGAGAATAGTGTCTCATGCCAAGTGTGAAGTGCCAGCTGAGGGTTTTCGCCTAATTTCGTGTACGCCCCACAGCGTAACTGTAACGAGTTTCCTTCTTCATTACAACGCTCCGCTGCACTTCGCAGGGCCAAGAACGACGCTCCTGCAGCGTTTTCTTTGGTAGGTAGTCACCAACCATACAGCACGGACTTGGCTCCCTCTCATTTTCGTCTCTTTTCTCTCATGAACCGCTGCCTATGGCAGAATTTGGACACAGAAAACAAGATGCAGACGAGCGAAGAGAATGGACGCAAAGCACAGTTGGCTGCTTTCTATAACGAGGTGTTGGAAAATTCGTACCACGCTACGACATGTGCCAAAGTTGACGCTGCGACTGTGTATATAGGTAGCTTGAAGGTGTAGCTAAATGTTGAATTTACAGCATTTTTTATTTTCATTGTTATTTCCTTTCCACAACCAATCGCAGGCTGCAAAAAAAAAAAAACAAAAAAAAAAATGCCCTGTTGTCTCGGTGGAACGATGTCAAGCGATATGAAGTGTGACGAACAGTTAAGAACGGTGGTACTAAAGGCGAATGGCTAAGTCGGACTTACTGGGAAAATTGTAGTATAGTGTAGCTTATCTCTAAAGGAGACCTTGTACTGAACACTTATGCGACCCGTTTTTAGCAATGCTCCAGTGCAGAAGATCTTACTAAATGGGATTCAAGGAAGATAGCGAAGGAATTCAGAGACGTTCTGCTATATTTGTTACCAGTAGCTTCGATCACCACGTGGATGTAACGGTGATGCCTCCATGGAGGAAAGATGATGTTCATTGGTGAAACACTATTTAGAAAATGTAGAGACTCAATATTTGCAGCTGAGTGCATTACAAGTACCTTTCGCCATTTCGCGTACGGACCGTGAAGACAAAAGAAATTAGCGCTCTTACGGAGACATACAGACAGTCTTTTCCGTCATACCATTTGCGAGCGGAATAGGAAAGAGAATGGCTTGTAGTGGTACTAGGTAGCCTCCAGGATAGGCCATACGTTGTACTGCCGACTACGTGTGCAGATGTAGATGTAGAAGTAAATGCACAGTGAAAAATTAATGTACGCATTTCTCCGTAAGGTCTTTAATCTCTTACCTTTAATTCCCTTGATACTACTGGAAAATATACGAGGCTGCCAACAGAGATGTTCCAAACTCTTCCGCGAGTACAGATGTTTTATTTTTCCGCATCGGGATTTATCGAGGACAACGTCGCCCTACTTCCAGACGCTCTAAGTTAAACGAGCAACTCAGTTATACACTTAACAGACAGAGAAACTGGTGCATCTGCCTAACATTGTGCAAGGCTCCCGCGGGCACGCAGAAGTGCCGCAACAAGACGTGGCATGGTCTCGACTAATGTTTGAAATAGTGCTGGAGGGAACTGACACCATGCGTCCTGCAGGGCTGTCCATAAATCCATAAGAATACGAGAGGGTAGAGATCTCTTCTGAACAGCACGTTGCAAGGCATCCCAGATATGCTCAATAATGTTCATGGCTGGGGTGTTTAAACTAACAGTGTTCCTGAAACCACTCTGTAGCTATTCTGGACGTATGGGGTGACGCATTGACCTACTGGAATTTTCCAAGTCCGTCGGAATGCACAATGGGCATGAATGGAAGCAGGTGATCAGACAGCAAGCTTACGCACTTCTGACAAGTATTTAGACTTATCAGGGGTACTATATCACACCAAGTGCGCACGCCCTACACCATTACAGAGCTTCCACCAACTTGAACTGTCCCCTGCTGACATGCAGGATTCATGACTTTGTCTACACGCACCTACACGTCCATTCGCTGGATACAATATGAAACGACACTCATCCGACCGGGCAACAAGTTTCCAGTCATCAACAGTCCAGTGACGGTGATGAGAGCCCAAGTGAGGCGTACAGCTTTGTGTCGTGCTGTCATCACGGGTACATGCGTGGGCCTTGGGCTCCGAAAGCTCATATCAATGATGTTACGTTCGTTAGCACGCTGACACTTGTTGATGACCCAGCATTGAAATCTGCAGCAATTTGCAAAAAGGTTGCTCATCAGTCGCCCTGAAGAATTCTCTTCGGTCGTTGTCGGTCCCGTTCTTGTAGGATCTTTTTCCGGCCGTAACGATGTCAGAGATGTGATTTTTTTACTGGGTTTATGATACAGTACGCTCGTGAAGTGGTCGTACGGGAAAGCCCCACTTTAGCGCTACTTCGTAGATGCTGTGTCCTATCGCCCGTGCGCCGACTATAACACCACCGACCTCACTCGAATCTGGATAACCTGTCATTGTAGCAGCAGTAACCGATCTAACAACTGCGCCAGACACGTGTTGTCCTATATTGGCGTTGCCGACCGCAGCACCGTATTCTGCCTGTTTACACATCTCTGTATTTCGATACGCAGGGCTATACCAGTACCTCTGGCACTTCAGTGTGTGTTCACATACACCAGCTGATAAAAGTATCTGGACCCCCGTATGTAAGGCGGAATTTACTGCTAATTTACCAGACAGTTTGATCCGCCAGTATAAAATTACTCGGAGGGTACTGTGTTGTTAGAAGGGGCAAACTAACAGCAGAATATGTCGGTCGGAAGAGTAAAGTGACTTAGAATGTGGTCTAGTAAATGGATGCCAAGTGAGTAACATATCGATCAGCAATCAAAATGGCTCTGAGCACTATGCGACTTAACTTCTGAGGTCATCAGTCGCCTAGAACTTGGAACTAATTAAACCTAACAAACCTAAGGGCATCACACACATCAATGCCCAGGCAGGATTCGAACCTGCGACCGTAGCGGTCGCCCGGCTCCAGACTGTAGCGCCTAGAACCGCACGGCCACTCCGGCCGGCGATCAGCAATCTCTCAGGTCTTCTAAACTGCCGAAGTCCATTGCTGGTGATGTGATTTTGAAGTGGAAACGTGAAGGGCCAATCACAGCTAGAACATGAGCAGGCAGGCGTCAAATACTAACGAACAGGGACTGTCGATCTTTGCAGTGGATAATTGTAACAAAAAAAAAAAAAAGAAATAAATCAGCGGGAGAATCAATCGTGACTTCCAAAATGCTAACAGCATTCCTGTTAGCACAATGATAGTGAGTAGGCAGTTAAAAATAGTGGGGTGCAAGGGTCGAGCAGCTACCCATTAGCCACACATTTCTGTGTTCATTGCTAAGCAATACTTGATATTGTGTCACGAATGAAGCAACTGGATAGTAGGTGCCTTAACAAGTGATTTGTAGCGCTGAAAAAGCTATAACATGTGTCATTCCGGTTGAAGGTCTGGCTTTGACGAATCGCTGTCGAAAGTTACCTGCCTCATGTGTAGGGCAAAACGTGAAATACGAAGAAGGTGGTGTTGTGGGGTTAGGACGCGCTTACAAAAACGCTATATGCGGAAGGATATGAACGCATTTTTCAGCGATGATTACTGCGTACAGGAGAGAAACAGATTAAAACTGAGTGCCGGACCGATACTCGAAATCGGGACCTTTGCCTTTCGCGAGCACGTGGTCTACCATCTGAGCTACCCAAGCACGACTCATGCCCTGTCCTCACAGATTCACTCCTGCCAGTAACTCGTCTCCTACCTGTGAGGAAGCTGTGAGGACGGGGCGTGAGTCACGCTTGTGTAGCTCAGATGGTAGAGCACTTGCCCGCGAGAGGTTAAAGGTCCCGAGTTCGAGTATAGGTCGGGCACACAGTTTTAATCTACCAGGAAGTTACATATCAGCGTACGCTCCACTGAAGAGTGAAAATCTCATTCTAGAAGAGAAACAGTTCGAAGACGACAACTCTTTGTACCAGCATGACAGTGGAGCTTGTCTAACAGCTGTGACATTAATGGAATAGACTAACTTGTGCAGAGTCCCGACCGGAACTCAATGGAGCGCCTCTGGGATGAGCTAGATCGTCGACCTTTCTGCAGTACACAACATTCGACATCTCTACCTTGTTTGGTTCCGGCCTTCGTTCAAATGATTGCCGTTCCAACTCGCTTATAATTTCCGCGACACTCTCTTCCCTACTTCGTGATAATAGAAAACGAGCTGCCTTTCTTCGACCTTGTTACATGTCGTCCACAGTTTTATCTTGTAAACATTTTATAAAGCGCAGTAACACTCCATAAGAGACGGACAAGCGTAGTGTAGGCAGTCTCTTTAGTAGATTTGTTGTATTTTATAAGTGTTCTGCCTGTAAAATGCAGTCCTTGATTCGCCTGATACAGCTGAAGCTGATAGTTATTGTAAACCCCGAGTAGATAAGCTTTAAATCCGTATCGTTATTTTGTTAATAACAATCGCCGTTATTGATAATAATCTTGTTACCGCCGTGGTCTCCAAAGACTGGCGTGACGTAGATTTCCTGCGTGGTTTCATCTCTGCAAAACTGCTACAACCGACCAACCGACATCAATTTGATCCTTACTTAAGTCTTGATGTCCCTCTGCAACCCCTCCTTCCCGCACATCATCGCTCCACCACCCGTGGCTACTCTTCCTCCTTGTGTGTCCCTCACGGCCTAACGTGTTGCTAGCGGTGTTACGACATGAAGTGCAGCGCTGCGCTTTCCCAACGTACTGTGTAAATTTGTGGTAAGATCTCATGGAACAAGACTGCTTAGTCGGCGGCTGTGATCGAGCGGTTCTGTGGGCTTCAATCTGGAACCCCGCGGCTGCTACTATCGCAGGTTCGAATCCTGCCTCGGTCATGGAGGTGTTTTATGTCCTTAGGTTAGTTAGGTTTAAGTAGTTCTAAGTCGAGGTGGCTGATGACCTCAGACGTTAAGTCCGGTTGTGCTTGGAGCCATTTTGAACCAAACTGCTTAGGTCATCGGTCCCTACCCCTACACACTACTTAATCTAACTTAAACTAACTTACGGTATGGACAACATTCACACCCAAGCCCGATGGAGGACTCGAACCACGGAACGGGGGAGCCGCGAGGACCGTGATAAGACGCCTCAGACAGCGAGGCTAACCCGCACGATCCCAGTGTACGCAACCACTTTCATACAATATGTACACTGGCGGAAGAACGTCACAGCTCCAAGAAGGAGTTGTGCGACATAAGCGTGTGCTGTTAGACGTGTTTCTACAACAGAAAGACGCTGTCTCTTCAAAATTCGCGCCAGTCGCTTAAAAATGGAGCTCGTAGCGCCACTATGAGGATGTAGATTAGGTTTCTTTTAAATAAACGCTGTAATGGCCATGAGCTTTAGTTACCGTTGAGATTCGACGCGATGAGTTGGTGTTTAGTCAAGAATGGCAACCCATTCCTTCACAGACATTGAGCCACCTCATTTTTCACAACCGTTCTACATGGGAAGGGTGTATAGACCCCGTATTAACGTGGACTAATATGTTTCCGGATACTTTTGATCGTAGTGTGGGCTACTACATAATACAACCGTAGGAGAGCACCTCTGAATTACGTGTCTGTTGTTAAGTCTGCTTCATAAGAAATTCAGAGGCTGTAGCAATGAACTGGTGTTATAAGCGTCTTCTGTATGGTTTCAATTACTGATTAACTACAGGGGGACTGATGACCTTAGCTGTTTAGTTCCCCTTAAACATCCCAACAACCACCACCACTGATTAACTACACGGCAACGGAATCAACCTCTTCACCGACAGCTATTCCTTGCGAGATATCGAACATGGATGGAAAAGTTTCACACGAGTGGATTTTTCCGTAGTAATTCTTCTATAGATATTTTTTTTCCACCAGAAACGCGGTAAAGCGTCCGCTGTCTTTTTTCATGTTTTCATAAATATTTTACTTCATGTTACGGCATATAGACAAATTTGCTTCTATTTGCTATAGTAATTTGAGTATATCGTATTAAGTGAGCCATAAACTGGGGACTAGTTCAGGAGTAGTCTGCCTACCTACCACACTCAGATCATCGATAATGACCCCCTGTCAAGCATAGCTCTTCGCTGCTCGAGAGACCTTACCCTCAATGGACACACGATTAAATTTTGTGCAACTCTCAAGCTAGATATAAGAATTAGCTATTTATGTAACATTTATTATCCTTCCCTCACCTGATAGGGAAAGGGATGTGAATCCAGCGACTTGCAACATAAGGAAGGCACTGAAAATGGCTGGTATAAACATTGTTAGATTCTCATAAGGCAATATTACCTATTTTAACAAATTAACGCCCTCTTACGCCAGTTTTAAATGTCTGTTACCTCCGCCTACCTGCAAGACTCTATCTAACCTTCTATAAAATACAGCATTCGAGTATAGCTACTTCTATTGGACAATGTTTACGGAAGCTGTATACAAGAACCAACAGGGCCTTTATAAATGTTGCCACAGCTGACTGACATGTTCCGAAGTCTGACACCGTCACGGCCATTACGGGCTCAGCGACTGAGTACACTGTAGCCGGATGTGACGTAGACAGGTGCTGGCGACGAGGCAGGGAAGGGGACAGTGCACGAGATGCATCGTTTACACAGCCGCGGCAATTTACACAGCCGCAGCATGCATTATTTATCAGGTCACCGGTTCCGCGAAACAAGTATAAGACAGCACAGCGGATATGTGATGACTATATAAAGATAATGAAGTACGGAACACCGTACTGTAAAGGGTTACGTATATATAATTGAAAATTTTTATAAGAAGACCACTACCACAGGTCCAGGTGGAAGTTCGAGTCCTCCCTCGGGCATGGGTGTGTGTGTGTGTTTGTCCTTAGAATAATTTAGGTTAAGTAGTGTGTAAGCTCAGGGACTGATGACCTTAGCAGTTAAGTCCCATAAGATTTCACACACATTTGAACATTTGATTTTGAACCACTAGCACAAAGGCTAAGTTTCGCTGCAAAATCTTCATCTGGAAAGTAGGTTTTATCTAGCGCAGATGACTCCTGTATTTTAGAATGAATTTAGACTATGTTCTCAGTTCGAACATAATAAATTTCCTAGAGACGGAAGAGCTTATTTGCATAATTCATGATGGTTTTAGAAAGAATAGCTCGTGGCAAACTCGACTTGCCCTTTTCTCACACGAGACACCGCAAAAAACGGATGAAGGGCAACAGGCAGATTCCATTGTTCTTCATTTCCGAAAAGCATTTGAGGTTGTATCCAATTGCACACAGTTAACGAAGGTACAAGCGTAAGGAATAAGTTCCAACATCAGTCAGAGTTTTTAAGTAATACTACCCAGTATGTGGCTCTCGACAGCGAATGTCCATCAGAGACAAGGATGTCGTCAGGAGTGACCCAGGAATGTGAGATAGCGCCGCTATTATTTTCTATATACGGAAATAATACAGAGGACGTGGTGGCCTGCAGTCTGCGTTTGTATGCTGATAATGCTGTAGTGTATGGGAAGGCGACGAAGGTGAGTCATTGTAGAATGATATAAAATGACTTACACAAAATTTCTGGTTTGTGAGATGAATGGCAGCTGATTCTAAATGCAGGAAAAGTGTAAATTAATCCGAATGAGTAGAAAAATAAACCCATAATGTTCTTATACAGCATTAGTAGTGCCTTGCTTAACACAGTCACGTCGTTTAAATATCTGGTTGTAATGTTGCGGAGCGATATGAAATGGAACTAGCGTGAGAGGATTGTGGTAGTGAAGGCGAAGGGTCCACTTGGGTTTACTGGGAAATCTTAAGAAAGTGTGATTCCCCTGTAAAGGTGATCGCATATATGACGACAGTCCAACCTGTTCTCGAGTATCGTTCGAGGGTTTCGGACCGGAACGAGACAGAATTAAAGGAAGACCGAAGCAATTCGAAGGCGGGCTACTGATTTGTTACCGGTAGTTTTCAACAACACCCAAGTCGATTACCTATTAACGATTGAGGACTATAACGGGAAACCTCGCTTGGTGGCCAACAAAGGCAGGCGCTCAAGGGAAAACGGCTGCATGATATTAGGCAGGTGGGTCAAACTTAACGTGAGTGTAGCCCTTCATTGTGAAAGGTAAGAATTGTAGCTGTATAAAGAACACGAGGAAGAATTTAAATTCATTACTAGCTCACCACATTTGCAGGTATCAGCCCTATGAAATTTAAGGAGGACAATCCGGCAGGTGCCATAACCTGAATCCATATTTACCAGAAACTTCCCTCAGTGGCAGAAGAGTCAAAATAAGTGAACACGAATCTCGGCATATCCGTAGATACTACACCGTTTCTTAGAAAACGACGGTCCAAGTTTTCGAAGTACTTTGTGTGGCATCGAGCGATTAAATAGTTCGTCCGAAGTGGTGATGCTGCGGTCGCAGGTTCGAATCCTGCCTTGGGCATGGATGTGTGTGATGTCCTTAGGTTTGTCAGGTTTAAGTAGTTCTAAGTTCTAGGGGACTGATGACGACAGATATTAAGTCCCATAGTGCTCAGAGCCATTTTTGAAGCGGTGACAAAGTTAGGATCGTCACTGTTTCGCACTTCTGCGCCCCGTGTTCGAAACCCGATTACTATATTTATTTTTGTTTTTCAGCTACTCATCTTCACAACAGATTACTAGACGAATGTTTCCAAGTGTATATTGAAGTAACGTTGCCCTTATTCGTCTACTAATAGTAAGTCTGTTGAATGAACTAAAGAAAAAACGGTAAGCAAATGAAAATAATTATTTGAAATTTTGAAATTATTTTCGGTGAAATTTCTGTAATGTATCGAGATTCTTAATCAATTGCAAGCCTCAGTTTTAGGAAAAGTGATATGTTCTGCATGGTTTGCCTTGAAATAACTGCCAACGCGTGAAAGCTTCAGAACTTTAACGACTTTTCTTCCCGTGTAAGATTTTTACCTAGAGATAACGCTGTGGCAATTTTGCCTTCGGGTGATGTTTGTGGTGTTCCAATTTTCTGTGCTTGGAATATCTCTACAATCTGTACAATCCATAAGTATGTACACAGTCTTCCTGAGGAACTAACATAAGAATGTGATATAAGGAATAAGAACTGACATAAGAATGAAATACAAGAATATGATAATTTAAAAATACCATAACAGGCATGTTCTACAGGGTGAGCCACTAACTATTGCCACCAAGAATAACTCCGAAAGCATGATAAGAGCTGAAAAGTTTGTGGGACAAAAATTTCGTGGGACAATGGAAGCCATAATATGACGTCGGTTTTTTGTTGATAAGTGGTGTCGCTTCAGAGATATGAAGGTCAACTTTTATTTTTTTTAATGGAATGCTGTAGTTTGGTACTTATTTTCTGGTAGTGGCTATCGAGACAAATCCAGTGATGCGTAACAATAAGGTCTTTGAAGGTCAACGAAGATCGAAATGGCGACATGAACGTCCATTTACAGAAGGTGTTCGAAGTGATGACCATAGATATCAATGCAGTGCTGTAATGGTCTTATCTTGGATTGAAATGGCTCTGAGCGCTATGGGACTTAACTTCTGAGGTCATCGGTCCCCGAGAACTTAGAACTACTTAAACCTAGCTAACCTAAGGACATCATACACATCCATGCCCGAGGCAGGATTCGAACCTGCGACCGTAGCGGTCGCGAGGTTCCAGACTGTACGCCTAGAACCGCACGGCCACACCGGTCGACCAACATGGATTTTCATTGGATTTGAAGTTGAGCCCACCGGCAGAATTCAAGTCATTTAATTTTGGTGGACACTGATATGGTAAGGATGATATTTACGGTGGTGCAGAACACGAGCAACAGTACTCTTGCTCATGCCAGATTCCTATATGATTTGACACGAACTAACACAAGGATCTTGAGTCACAGTGGCAAGAGTACCAATTTCCGTTTCCTCGTTAGTAACTTTCCTTTGCCAGATATGTTTCCGATGCATTAAAGTTCCAGTTTTTCTCGATTTATTATACACATATTTAAATGTACGACGCGTAGGGTGAGTTCTTTGAAGATATCTTTCAGCGTATAAGTCTCTAGCTCTCACTGAACTTCGTTGGTATTCTCCGTAAATGAGAAGCGTATCGACTAGTCATTCGAAGGAATACATCATTCTCATTCGCTTGATTCGACGATACTATTCTTACCGTTCCTATTAGTGTAATTGGGAAATATGTACTATTTGTACGATATATGAGAGAGAATTGTCAGAGCATGTGCTTCGATAAGTGCCGAAGTGATAAAGAATACCACTCAATCCACAATACGAATATTCCAGAAATGCATTAATACCAATGGTCATCACTTCAAACGCCTTAAGGAAATGGACGTTCGTGCCACCTTTTCTGACCTTCAAAGACCTTACTGTAACACAGCGATAGCCGCTATCAGAAAACAATTACCAAACTAGATCATTCCATTTAAAAAAAAAAAAAAAAAAAAATGTTGACCTTCATATCCCTGATGCGACCCCACCTATCAACGAGAAACCAACGTTGTCCCATGCAATCATGGTCAGACAAACGTTTTAGCTACTTTCGGAGTTATTCTAGGTGGTAATAGTTATGAAACATTGGCATAGTAATCATGTGATGACATGAGTAGATAAGTGGAAGAAAATAAAATGAAATAAAGTAAAACGATAATCGGGTTTGGAACACAGAATGCAAAAACGGAAAAATCGAGATTCTAACTACCGTGTCATCAGATGAGCAGAGCTTATCCACCGCTAAAAGACATCCTTAGTAAGTTGAAAACTTTGACAGTCGTTTTCTCAGAAACGCCAGCTGCTGTGGCCGAGCGTTTCTAGGTGCTTCAGTCCGGAAACGCGCTGCTGCTACGGTCGCAGGTTCGAATCCTGCCTCGGGCATGGGTGTGTGTTATGTCCTTATGGTATTTAAGGTTAATTAGTTCTAAGTGTAGGGACTGATGACCTCAGATGTTAAGTCCCATAGTGCTTCGAGCCATTTGAGTCATTTTTTTCTCAGTAACGATCAAATATCTACGGATAAGCCTAAACACATGTTCGTTTATTTTGGCTTCTCTTCCACTGAGAGATGTTCCTGGAAAATCGAGTAATGGCACCTGTCGTTTCCTCTAAGTAAGTGCAACACTATTCAGCATCAGCTGTGAGGAGATACCTGTCTTGTACTGTAGAGTAGAGTGCTGTACACTTTCAGACTTCCGCCTCTAGCCACCTCCATAGAGAAGACAAATGTATTGTCTTATTCCACATTTAGATGACGATATTCAATATTTATATGATGCAGTCCTTTTATGAACTTACTCTAAAAAATTAAAGTTAATTGCAAATGAAAAAGAAACATATCCCAAAGTACAACATGATCATTTAATTAGCAAAAACAAATATTCTGTTGAAATTTAAGAGCGCTGAAATTGAGAAAATCTTGTCAAGGCTATATTTAACTGCCTGCCTGTTACATTATTAGACCACTGCACCAATAGTCAGTAGGTGATATCACACAAAGCAGAAGTATGATCAAAAGTCATTTACTAGTTAAATACATTTTAAAACTGAAGTAATTGAACTTAGCATAAACATTAATTTGCAAGTTCATTAATGTATTAAGATATCAATGAACTAAGTTACTTTTTAAGTACTCCAACGGTTAAAGACATTCTTCCGACGTCTCAGGCATCTTGAGGGCAACAAACTCCGTTACTCTATTGGTTTGCTTTTCATTCACCGCTGCAAGACAATAGGAATTAAATCCAAGGTGCTATCCGTAAAAGTTTCTGGGCTCCGTCTCCTCACTGTGACATAGAGTCAGATATTGAATTCTATAATGTTCTGCACAAACTGATTTTAGGAGCACAATGAAATTGTACCATTCAAGCTGCGATCGTGGCACTGACCAGCCACGCCCTGTTACTCTCACATGCCTTCCTCAATCACCTCATGAATCTCTTGGTCGAGTGATATATTACGTGGAAAACATAAATAAATACACAGGAAAATTTAAATTATCATCTTAGGTCCCACCCCTCTGGCAAACATAGTAAATTATTTAGGACCAATCCTCTATAGAAACCCAACATAGAATGTACATCTCCAAACTATTCAACACAAAGCCCGAATCCTAAAACTACTGACAAGTGGCACCTGAAAGTCTACGTGCTACTACATATATCTTCATCTATAAATCCCTAACCTACCCACCTTAGCATAAACCAGTATTTCCTGGAGTTGTGCCTCGATTAATTGTACCGATGCCTTGAAATCCTGGAAAAATGTGTATTCCCTCTCGCCGTCCGCATCTGTCTGCCATCCCCAACAGCTATCCTACCGTGCCTCATCCAACTTACACAT
The DNA here is from genome assembly GCF_021461395.2 of Schistocerca americana. Taxonomy (NCBI): domain Eukaryota; kingdom Metazoa; phylum Arthropoda; class Insecta; order Orthoptera; family Acrididae; genus Schistocerca; species Schistocerca americana. The sequence continues at coordinate 1,064,421,678 of NC_060119.1, forward strand.
CCTCCTTTCTTCTTGGGAGCATCTATCAACCCAATGCGTTATCCGTAAATCCCAGTCCTCGCTCCCAATATCCCGTTCACTAATCATCTATTCAAGTGCGCTGCTACGCCAAACCACCAATATCCCACCTTCCGTGTATCTTCATGTCTTATCCATTTTCATCCGCTGAAGCTTCAAACAACACCAGTTACACAACAATGAATTGGAGATACATTCTTCTTTCCAGCCCTAGTCACAACGCTCCGCAACACCATCATGTTCATCTTTCCACCACCACAATGAACGTAATCGTTTCAAGGGGCCACTAGCATCATAATACTACAGCAGCATTAACATAACCGACATTGACTATTTTTAACTGAAACATAAAATCATCTAAAAAGTGTTAAAAAGATTCAAATTAGACACCAAACCGGTTTTTATAAGATCATCACTTATTTCCATAAGTTTTTACTTATTTTAAAAGTTGTATTAGGTCTGATGATTCACGAAAGGAAAAAATATAAAAATGCAGTAAATGAACCAGACTAAAAGTAATACAAGCGCTTCAAAAATGAGATCGACAGGAAGTGTAAAATGGCTAAGCAGGAATGGCTAGAGAACAACAGTAAGGGTAGGATGGATGCCGACTACAGGAAAATTAAAGAGACCTTTGGAGAAACCTGTACGAATATCAACAGCTCAAAAGAAAAACCAATCCATGGGGAAGAAGTACGATATATAGAGGGTCTATACAAGGGCGATGAACTTGAGGTCAATATTATGGACATGGAAGAAGATGTAGATGAAAATGAGATGTGAAGTGTGATATTGCGTGAAGAATTGACGGAGCCCTGAAGGACCCGAGAGTAGACAATATTCTGTTTGAAGTGCTGATAGCCTTGGGAGAGCCAGCCACGACAAAACTCTTCCATCTGGTGAGCAAGAGATATGAGACAGGCGAAATACCGTCAGACGTCAAGAAGAATATACTAATTCCAGTTACAAAGAAAGCAGGTGCTGACAGGTCTGAAAATTAGCGAACTATTAGTTCATTAATTCACTCCTGCAATACACTAACAAGAATTTTTTACAGACGAATGGGAAAACTGGTAGAAGCTGAACTTGAGGAAGATGATTTTGGTTTCCGTAGAAATGTAGGAACACAATACTGTCCCTACGACTTATCATAGAGATAGATTAAGGAAAGGGAATCCTACATTTACAGCATTTGTAGACTTAGAGAAAGAGTTTAATAATGTTGACTGGAATACTTTCTTTCAAATTCTGAAGGTGGCAGGGATAAAACACAGGGAGCGAAAGGGTATTTACAATTTATACGAAACCCGACGGCAATTATAAGGGTCGAGGGAAACGAAAGGGAAGCAGTGGTTGAGAAGGGAGTAAGACAGGGCTGTAGCCAATCCCTGATATTATTCAATCTATATATTGAGCAAGCATCAAAGGAAACAAAAGATAAATTTGGAATAGGGATGAAAATCCAGGGAGATGAAATAAAAAAGTTTAGGTTTACCGATGACATTGGAATTCTGTTAGAGACAGCATAGGACTTGGAAGAACATTTGAACGGAATGGACCGTGTGTTGAAAGGAGGATATGAGATGTATATCAACAAAAGCAAAATGAGGAAATGGAATACAATCGAGTTAAATCATGTGATGCTGGGAGAATTAGATTAGGAAATGAGACACTTGAAGTGGTGGATGAGTTTTGCTGTTTGGGTAGTAAAATAACTGATGATGATCGAAGTAAAGGCGACTTGCGAAAATAGTTGAATACGTTAGTCTATAAAACAACATATCCGGAAGAGTTTTAGTGTTTTTTCAAATATGTTACACGAAAGAAACATTTCTGATGGCACAGGACATCAGACTGTAGTGGCATGGAGTAATTCATTACTTCGACACAAAGGCGGATTCTACTGTATTCTACATTCTCAGATTTTTTGGGCCCTCAATGCCTGGTGTTGGCTGTTCCTCGGTTTTTCGCGTATACCGCGATCCTACACTGTCCAAAATGTTATTCCGATCTCGACCATTGTTTTAACCATTTATCTTCTGCCGAAGATGTCAGTCACTGGCCACAGACGGCTAGAAGAATAGTTGTCAGAAAGTCGTTTCAAGACGATTCTTTTACTCTTCTCAGAATCCTAGAATATTGATTCTATTCCATAAAAATTACAAAAAAACAAGAATCAAAATCAGAATTGTTTCAACGGCAACGGCAGTTTTATTCTAGTCCCTATAATTTTCCATTCTCCGATTATACGTTATCCTTGAATTACTGTCACACAACAGCTATTTTCTGAGATTCATTATCTTCGCACTGACAAGAGAACTGTGTACCGACAGAAACAGCCTCTAAGTCTTCAGTGTTCTTAAACACTGCTTAATTTCGTGTTGTTTCTCCATATCGCACGTGGAATTCAAGTAAGCATGTAGCAGCAGTTTACTCACTCGAATACTCAACTAATTTAATTTTACTTTGCATTTAATTTTAAACTGTCATGATTCTTTCGGAAGGTCTGGTATTTGCCCATTATGTTCATTTTAGTGGAATGAGATGCTGCCATGCTGTATAAGGTCTAAGACAAAGAATGCGTGTTCGCTTTCCGAAAAAGAAGGCCTCTGAAGCGGTCGTACAGGTTACCTATTGCAAATGAAAATTCCCATACCTAGTACACTTTCTAAGAAGCTCTTCGATATATTACAAAAATCTTGAAAACTACCAGCTTTACTCAGATTCGCCTGCCTAGGGTTAAGTGCTACTACTACATAAAAATTATCCTGTTATTATTAAATATAAGCTTCAGTCTTGATCTTTAATTTTATATCACAGTCATCTCTATTTTAAATTTTCGTTACAGCATTTGATTGTCATTTGCTACTGTTATGCACTAGATGTGTTGACAGCAGAGAGAGCACTCGATTTTTCTTTGAACCTAAAAACTGATGTCATGGGGTCATGAAACACTCCAAATTTTTACACATAACAAGTTCCAAGATCCTCAGCTAACACTGAGGTTCTCAAATGGCAATGATTATCGTAGAAATCTGCTAGCTATGTTTGACTCCGGTTACTTTCCCGTTTCTCAGTTGTGGTTTACACCACATGGATGTGCTTGAGGTCTTATTGTGTGCAGGAAACATTCCAGCCAGGATAAGGGCCAATTCACAGATTGACAGCACTTGCTGACAACAACAAATCCAAAGTGATTCGTGAATCCATAAAGCTTAGTAAAGCGAGATACGAAGGAAAAGAACCATCACAAAAAATACTGGAAAAGCTGACTTCACGAATTTACACGGAAACAGCTTGGGACATTACTGTCACATATCGCTATTAGGTACTGTTTCATTCTCTGTCACTATTCCGGTTATTATTTTTTGCTTAGAAGAAAAACTATGCATTTTTTGCATTGGGACAGTGAACTACTAGTTTGGTCTCAGGGCCCTGTTGTCGGCAGAGGGCACTCAGTGAACTTATGAGAGGCAGACCTCCCCAGGGAGACAGGCAGTTTTTGTCAAAATGAGTCTGCAACCTGCTGTTGTGGGCAGAGCTAGCACGCTGGCCTAGCTGGCGGCAGTGGGCGCCGTGACGTCACAGCCGTCCCTAGGGAATTTGTGAGTTTGACATTTTTCCTTTCCCTCCACGGCTGTTAAAGTCCAAGACGTCGCGACACTGCCTGTCTCGTGGGGAAATGACTGTTTCCTTCACTCAAAGAAGTTACAGAAGAGAATTGAGTCGCCCTTCCTCCTCGAATCGCACAAAGTGCCCGACCATTTGCGGAAACATTGCTCCAGACAGCGTTTCCCTTTGTTTTCCGTGAAATAAACCATATTGTCGTCCGTCACATTGGCAACAGCACAGAGCCATCGCTTCCATGTAGATTTCCTTATTTAAAAGCGGAGAGAGAAGCGCTATGAAATTAGATTCTGGGCATCAGTCTCCGGGCTGTCCTTGAGATGGAACGCACTCAAGCTGACATCTCGTGTGGATCAGTGTACGCTATCAATTTTGGAGAAATGTGTCGCAAACCGCGCTAGCATGGTGTACAATTTGAACAGCTCGTTAATTGGCTGGGCAACTTGTTTTCATTTGTTTCTTTATAATTGGTTGTAATCTTATTCTTGATTCTGCTAGCTTTCTGGATGAGCAGATTTTGTTGTGCTTTCTCCAGAGTCCTCCACACTTTTTGTACCTCCCTACAACGTTAGCCACTTTGTAAATTGGTAATTTTATTTTAGTTGTAGTGAACTTTGCTCTCCGTTAATTTTATTGTAATTTATTTCAATAATTAGAGCAAATGAATACGTATTAATTTCAGCCTTAAATTTCAAGACCTCTCACTGTCCTGTGACTTTTCCATGGCAGGCGACCTGCAAATAAGAAATACAATCTGTTCTGCACCCAGTTTGTTGTCTCCACTGTGGCATTCCATACAGTGATCAAATTCAACTAACAGTTATATCAGCATTCAGAAGAGCTGGCCGCAGTGGCCGAGCGGTTCTATGCGCTACAGTCTGGAACCGCGCGACCGCTGCGTTCGCAGGTTCGAATCCTGCCTCGGGCATGGATGTGTGTGATGTCATCAGGTTAGTTAGGTTTAAGTAATTCTAAGTTCTAGGGGACTGATGACCTTAGATGTTAAGTCCCATAGTGCTCAGAGCCACTTGAACCATTTTGAGCACTCAGAATAAAGTACACTCGCTCGTCTAGAATGGTCAAAGATTTGTTTTTAACGAGGATTGCGCTTACGCTCCTCTATTCAGATACGGGACACATCATATACAACGTTCAAAGACGAGGAAATAACATTCCCCCATGCACATGTTTGTGTAGTAAGTGTCTGCAGACCTGTGTTTACAATCCTAGTGCTAAGTGTAATAGTGATAAAAAGTGAGAGCACACTACGATTATTAAGTTGCAGAAGTCGGAATACTTTGTTTCCTACCATAGATCTTAAATCACATGAATTATTCAACTTTTCAGACAAATGCTTTCAAAATGATACGTTTTTCATAACAACAACTTCTTGCAAGCTAACCTGAAGAAACATATTGAGATGTATTGTGACCAAATAATTATTAGTATGCTGAAACATTTCTAAAATAATTATATCGTTTATTTTTGTGTATCAATTGCACATGTTTTACGGTACTTCTAGTTTTGACCATGGTCGACGACCTTCAGATCTTCGTAGTTGCATAAGCAACAGGTTTTTTTCTATATGGGGAACTACTAATCGGACAGTATAATGATTTATATGGTCCGTATAGACACAATAGTTTGGTTATTCAAGTACAGTACATGATCGAATGTGATATAAACTCGCCGTACAGTGAAAAATGTGCAACTGAGACGGAAAAACAGACGATTCAATGTTTTTAATACCACAACAGTTGCTGAACTCACCGACGAACGTCTCAGTTATAGTAAAACATTTCGTATATTTTACAGTTATTATTATTAAAATCTTCGGCATCTGTGGTAAGGTACGTGTACAGGAGACAGAAAATTACATTTGAAGGAACAAGGTAGAATGAGGGTGCTCTCCCTCCCACGAGGACCGAAACCTGGATCGACTTCTGTCTGAAAGTAATTTTGTTGTGTGTAGATTTAGCGTCGAACGATTTCATTTTGATCCAAGCATTATAGCAGTGGAAAGTCTTCAGATTCGGGTGTATTTATGTTACATAGTTTAATACTCCAAAACTCACTCGTCAAAACCTATAGAGTACTTCGCATTGTCTTAGAAATATGTTGTTTGGTAAGAAAGAAGTTTGCGCAGTATAAGTAAAAGAATGAAACGAAAATTATTAATTCATAATTATATCACACAAAAAATCCATTTTTGGCCATTTGTGATCCATATCTACGTCTGTTAAACCCATTACTTCTCAGGATCGGGCAGACATATCGAATTGAAAATTATGTCAGATACTAAGGGCTATTGTACCCCGGAGGTGTAAAAAAATTTAAGGTTGTATGCCAATGTAATAGAAAGTAAAGGTTTTTATGTCACATGTTTGATGCTCGCGATCTACGCATCAAAATCTTTGTAATAATACCACACGCGAAAAGGTTTTTTTGTTATTTTTATGCGAATGTCATTCTATCAATCTAAGATTCCTTTTCCTCAGGAAGTACGATAGGAAATAAGATATTCCACGGAAATGTTATACTTTAAACTTAAAATTAAATCGTTCTGGAAAGTCTAGCAATTTCCGAGACCGATGTCTTGCAAATATTGATATCGATAACAAACAAAATTATTCGCCATTCTCGATCCCCAGAATGGGTGAACTCTCTACATGCGTAGTTAATTTTGTACGGAAGCCTCAGCGTGAGAGTCCTAATCACACTTGTACATTTTTTCTCTGATGTTGGTAGTTCAATGTCGACTATATTCCATCGGGTTCCCGCATGTTCCAAATTCCAATACCTGTATTCTTTGGCGTCTTTCGCAAGGAGTATTAATTTTTCTCTTTTTGTTTCCTCACACAATTAATGTTCGTCTGATTCTATATTTCAGTTGGAACGTAGTATAAATCTTCCAACCTTTCTAATATATCACGTTGTTCTTCTCTTCAGTCTTTCAGTATTCGCTACGCTTAGTCACGAAATGCAGCTAGCTGTCTTTCTTATTGTATTTCAGTTCCCCGTGGCACGTCATCAGTTTGTAATTTTGAATGAGATTGTGTATACTCTCCTACGTTTGGGAACTTTAACGGCAAATGATCCGTTTTCAAATGTGCAAATGTGTGTGAATTCCTAAGGGACCAAACTGCTGAGGTCATCGGTCCTTAGACTTACACACTACCTAAACTAACTTATGCTAAGAACAACACACACACCCATACCCGAGGGAGGTCTCGAACCTCCGGCGGGAGGGGTCGCGCAGTCCGTGACATGGCACCTCAAGATCGGTTTTCATTTGTTGCTAAAATAATACTGAATTCTGCGGGTCGAATCTTTCCTCATATATACATCTTGACAAAGAAAAAGAACCAGCGAGAATGCTTAGAATATTTGATCGGATGCCCAATCAACACATACAAGAACGAAGAGGGAACAATGAGATTGGTAAACGATGAACAAAGTATTCCGATTAAACAGGATGTAAGAGAAAGACAGGGATGCAGTCTTTTACCGTTATTATTCAGTCTATGCATCGACAAGGAATGACGGAAGCAAAACAAACGTTCAGGGGTGGAATTAAAATTCAGGATGTCAAGATATCGATGATAAGATTCCCTTATGGCTTCTCTACAATCAGTGTAAATGAAGAAGAATTACAAGATCTGTTGAATGGAATGACTAGTCTAATGAGTACAGAATATGGACTGAGAAAAAAATCGGAAAGTGACAAAAGTAATGAGAGGTAGTAGAAATGAAAATACGAGATACTCGGCATCAAAATTGTTGATCACGAAGTACAGGAAGTTTAGGATTTCTGTTTCCCTGGAAGCAAAATAGCCCATGACAGACAAGACAAGAAGGACTTAAAAAACAAACTAGTACCGGGAGATAATGCATTGGTACCAATCATATGCCGTATTTTGAAGAAGAAATTCCTGACAATGTATTTTTTCGGCAAAACTTTGTATGGTATGGATTCCAGGACACTGGGAAAACCCAGAGAGAGAGAATCGAAGCGTTTGAGAGGTGTTAATACGAAAGAATGTTGAAAACTAAGTGGAAGGACAACGCAAGGAATGGACAGCTTCTCCGTAGATTCAAATGGTTCAAATGGCTCTGATCACTATGGGACTTAACATCTGAGGTCATCAGTCCCCTAGAACTTAGAACTACTTAAACCTAAATAACCAAAGGACATCACACACATTCATGCCCGAGACAGGATTCGAACCTGCGACCGTAGCAGTCGCGCGGTTCCGGACTGAATCGTTTAGAACCGCTCGGTCACACAGGCCGGCTTCTCCGTAGAATCGGCGAAATAAGGAACATACGGAAATCACTGACAAGAACAAGGAACAGGGCTGTATTACACGTGTTAAGACATCAGAGGGACCTGCGGAGGATAAAAACTGTAAGGAAGACGAAGACCGGAATAATCCAAAAAATTATTGAGGACGTAAGATTTGAGTGGTACTCTGAGATGAAACGGTTAGCGCATGAGAGCAATTGGTGGTGGGCCACATCAAACCAGTCAGAAGAATGATGAAATCAAAAAAAAAATAACAAAAATGAGCCGGTGCATATTAGCGCCGACTATGTAAGTAGACTTTCAGTTCCCTGTGACAGAGCGGCCATCGAAGTGCTTTAATGTTCTCGTGTTTAGTATTCTTGATTGCCTGGCACTGTGTATACACAGTTCAGCCAGAACATTATGACCACCTAGCTAATAGCCGGTACGTCCACCGCTGGCACGGATAACAGTGGCATGGAAGTAATGAGTCCTTGGTAGGTCGATGGAGGGTCTTGGCACCACACCTGCACGCACAGTTCACCAGATTCCTGTAAATTCCGGTGACAGGGGCGATGACGTTCAATCACCTCCAAGATGTGTTCGACCGGATTCAGATTTGGGGAGTTGAGGACAGCACATGAATTGGAACTCGCTACTGTGGTTCTCGAATCACTCCATCGCAACCCTGGCCTTGTGACATGGCGCATTACCTTGCTCAAGAACGCCATTACCGCATAGAAACATGAACTTCGTGAAATGGTGTACATTGCCTGCATGCAGTGTACGATACTCCTTGGCCGTCATGGTGCCGTGTGCGAGCTCTGCTGGACTCATGGATGCCCATGTAATTGTTCCCCAAAGCATAATGGAGCCGTTGCAAGCTTGTCTCCGTCCGGCAGTACACAGGTAAAGGAGCTGTTCCCCTGGAAGACGACGGATTTGCGCCCTCTCATCATCATGATGATGAAGTTATCGGGATTTATGAGACCATCCAATGCTCTGCCACTACGCCAACGTCCAGTGCCGATGGTCACATGACCATTTCTGTCGTAGTTGCCAATGTCGTGGTGCTAACATTGGCAACGTGCATGAGTCGTCGGCTGCGAAGGCCCATCGTTAGGAGTGTTCAGTGCAGTGTGTGTTCAGACGCACTTTTATTATCGTGTTTTACCACCCTGCCCAGCCTACAACATCTGACATCTATAATGAGGCGTTGCCGCCGAACCGCAAGACGTCTAGACGTGGTTTCACCTTGGCTTCGCCACGTGTTGGAAACATTAGACTACTAATAAGTCTAGCTGTTTCCGAAACGCTCGTGCCGAGCATGCGGGCCACGGCTATTACATGGATTGTACGTGTGTTTGACTAGCAGTCATTCCTCGCCAGATTGCTATCGCAGCAGATCGGTGGTCATAACATTCTGGGTCATCAGGGAAGATGCGTGAAGCGTATCAGACACTGAGTGACTTCTTTGAAAATCACAGAGAAACTGTGTACTGAAGTGGGACAGCATTAACAGATGCTGACATTTTGAAGCAGACGACACTGTCGGTCTCCTGTTGGCCGGTTGGTCGAACTGTGAAATATCCAGATGTGCTGCGCAATCAAAATGACACTAGCCCGATGTGGGATTCCATGGGAACGTGAGGACAAGCATATTTTTCCGTGCAAGTTCCAGTCGACTAAGTCTGAGCAGTAAAACTGGAGGTTGTTCGTAATGTGCATCAGACACATCATAAGCCCTCCACACATGTGCACCTACTGTCGGCCAACAAGTAGTTGGACTCCCTGCAGCCTTCTGTGTCATTCCACAGCATTGGTCGGAGACTAGCAGCAGCCACGTAAGTCAGCCACTGCTGACGTATGGCTTCGCTTTATGTCCAACGATGAACAGCGATTTTTCACTATCCCAAATGGTCCTCCTACGTGAGTATGGCGGCAGTGTGCTGAGAGGTTCCATTCTTCTGTTTTGGAGAGCCACACTGGTGTTGCTCGTGGAGTCATGGCGTCTGCAGCCATCAGGTACGACTTCAGGTTACAGCTGTTATTTGTTGAGGGAACTCTGACGGCACAACGGAACGTCACGTGCAGCGCCCTCTTGTGCGAGAGTATCGTGGTGCCTTTTTTCATCTGGTCGATGAAACTTCATTAATCTTTATGAACTGTGGAACTGATGTTGAGGTATTACTGGCACCAGCAGTTTTTCTGATCTATGGCCAATAGAACGTCTCGAACTTCAACTCTGTCCCTGGACAAGTATCCAAGTTATAAAGGACCACGTGCTACCACTGTGCTCCATTTTGCCCCAGGAGAATACACAGTGGGTTCATGACACCAGTCTCATCTGAATCTGTCTATGCATCCACGTCATATGGGGGTTCAAAGTCATGATGGTAAACGGGGTTAAACTGCCTAGTTCTTCATTAATTTCAGTGGATTTTGTAATAATTGAAGTCTCCACTTCTCAATGCTTCCGTATTTTTCATAGGCAGCACATAGTGCCTCAAAACATATACTAACACTTTGACTGCCCATAACGTACCGACATTTTGTTTCTTCAGGTATAACAAATAGAACAGAATGGCAGGAGAACTCAGCTTTCAAGAGAAAGTTTATCCCTAAATTTTATCGGCAAACCGAAAGCACCACGGAAGTGCAAAGATAGTTCCGAAGGGAATCCAATAAACCTCCAGCAACGTACCGGACCATTGCTCTTATCAGAAATAATCTAGAAGCAGATGGAACCGTTCACAGCGTTAACAAGAAACATTCTGGACGACCACGGGCATGCAACAGCAGTAGGAAGGAAGAGCAGGCACAGGAAACCCTCATTATATCCCCACAGAAATTTCTAGGCAAAAGGCTCGGGAGATACACATCTCAAACGTTAGCGTTCATCGCATCTGCGCTGGAAATGCTACATACCAACAAACATATCACACCCATGCTCTCACTGAAGACGATCCAGATCTGTGAGTTCAACTTTGTGAATGGTAGCTGGCAAAATGTGCAAAAGACGCATGGTTTCCATCCAAAATTTCCTGGAGCGGTGGGGCAACCTTCAAATTAAATGACACAATAAATCGCCATAATTGTGCCTACTGGGATATCAGTATTGGCTGTAACTTTTTTTCAACGAAACTCCGGTGGTTACAGGTATCTAACCTTTCAGCAGGAGTCCGTCGGTCGAAACGCTGAGGAGATGTTTGATGATGACGAGATTTACTTTCCTCACTACTTGCGCCTTGTAAGAACTCACCTCGATGCAGCTTTTCCAAATACATGGACTGAGGGGAGGGGTAGCATTGAATACCCTGCGCCTTCGTCAGACCTTCCGCCAGTGAATTTATTTTTAAGTGGATACCTCACGGACAGAGTTCATTATCACAAACCCAGAACAACTGATTCACTGAAATTGGAAACTGAACAACAATGTTGCGAAATTCCACTAGAAGTGTGTCTTGACTCTGCGAATCCTTTGGTTGGCGTTATCAGCTTTGTATGAACAATAACAGTCGACAGTTCAAACATTTGCGAACACAATAATTGAAGTGCAGTTTTCTTCGGCATATCAAGCCTTTAAACTTGCCTCTATGTTTGTATATAAAGTTTTATATTCATTCAAAGTGTTAGTAGATTTTTTTGAGCTACCCTGTCTATCATTCTTGATCGAAATTTACTGCAGAGCTTAGTAGGAAATGATGCACCTAGCATTTCTGTCAGGCACAGATCAGAAGACCTTACTGGCTACCACAATAACTCCACATCAGACAGTCGATAGAGATAAGTACCATATGTGAACGATCTTACTAGAACATTTAGCATTACTCGCACATCGAACTTCCCCTTACACATCTTCGAAGAACTTCCAGTCTCTTCATAAGAGAAAAATATGTTAGAAGCACAGAGATACCATATCACCACATTACCGCTGGCCACTTTCATCCATGCACAGCATCCGCTGCTAAGCTTCATTATTACCAATGGGAGACAAGAACCTGTCTGTCACGACCTTTGGGATTTTATTGCCCTGGGAAGGGGGGGGGGGGTGCAGATTCAGTTTTAATGACACAAAGGGCATGAGGCACGTGACCCGTAAATATCATTTTTTATTGCTTGAAGGTGGTTCATAGCTGAAACCAGGTGTAATAATAAAGTAAATATAGACAGATATGTCTCTTCTTTTTTTTGTCATCAGTCTTCTGATTGGTTTAATGCGGCCCGCCACGAATTCCTCTTCGGTGCTAACCTCTTCATCTCAGAGTAGCACTTGCAACGTACGTCCTCAATTATACACTGGGTGTATTCCAGTCTTCATCTACAGTTTTTACTCTCTACAGCTCCCTCAAGTACCATGTAAGTTATTCCCTCATGTCTTAACAGATGTCCTATCATCCTGTCCCTTCTCCTTATCGCTGTTTCCCACATATTCCTTCCATCTCCGATTCTACGTAGAACCTCCTCATTCCTTACCTTATCAGTCCCCCTAATTTTCAACATCCATGTGTAGCACTACATCTCAAATGCTTCGATTCTCTTCAGTTCCGGTTTTCCCACAGTCCATATTTCACTATCATACAATGCCGTACTTCAGATGTACATTCTCAGAAATTTCTTCCTCAAATTAAGGCGGATATTTGATATTAGTAGATTTCCCTTGGGCAAGAATGTCTTTTATGCCATAGTAAGTCTGCTTTTGATGTCCTCCTTGCTCCGACCATCATTGGTTATTTTAATGGCTAGGTTGTAGACTTCCTTAACTTCATCTACTTCGTGACAATCAGTTCTGATTTAAGTTTCTCACTATTCTCATTTCTTTTACATCTCATTACCTTCGTCTTTCTTCGATTTACTCTCAATCCATACTGTGTACTCATTAGACTGTTCATTCCTTTCAGCAGATTATATAATTCTTCTTCACTTTCACTCAGGATTGCAATGTCATCACCGAATCGTATCGTTGATATCCTTTCATCTTCAATTTTAATTCCACTCCTGAAACTTTCTATTATTTCCGTCATTGCTTCCTCGATGTACAGATTCTACACTAGGGCCAAAGGCTACATCCTTTTCCTGCACCCTTTTTAATACGAGCGCTTTGTTCTTGGTCGTCCACTCTTATTATTCCATCTTGGTTGTTGTACATATTGTCTCTCCCTATAGCTTACCCCTACTTCTTTTCAGAATTTCGAACAGCTTGCACCATTTTATATTGTCGAACGCTTTTTCCAAGTCGACAAATCCTATGAATGTGTCTTGATTTTTCTTTAGTATTGCTTCCATTATTAACAGCAACGTCAGAAATGCCTCTCTCGTGCCTTTACTTTTCCTAAAGCCAAACTGATCGTGATCGAGCGCATCCTCAATTTTCTTTTCCATTCTTCTGTATATTATTCTTGTAAGCAATTTGGATGCATGAGGTGTTAAGCTGATTGTGCGATAATTCTCGCACTTGTCGGCTCTTGCCGTCTCTGAAATTGTGTGGATGATGCTTTTCTGAAAGTCAGATGTTATGTCGCCAGACTCATATATTCTACACACCAACGTGAACAGTCGTTTTGTTGCCACTTCTCCTAATGATTTTAGAAATTCTAATGGAATGTTATCTATCCCTTCTGCCCTATTTGACCTTAAGTCCTCCATAGCTCTTCTGAATTCTGATACTAATACTAGGTACCCTATCTTTTCTAAATCGACTCCTGTTTCTTCTTCTGTCACATGAGACCTCATAGAGGCGTTCAATGTATTATCTCCACATACCCGCTCTTTCCTCTGCATTTAACAGTGGAATTCCTGTTGCACTCTTAATGTTACCACCCTTGCTTTTAATGTCATCGATGGTTGTTTTGACTTTTCTGTATGCTGAGTCTGTCCTTCCGACTATCGTTTCTTTCTCGATCTCTTCACATTTTTCCTGCGGCCATTTCGTCTTAGATTCCCTATACTTCCTATTTATTTCATTCTTCAGCGACTTGTATTTCTATATTCCTGAGTTTCCCAGAACATTTTTGTACTTCCTCCTTTCATCGATGAATTGAAGTTACCATCTTTGTAACAATGTTTTCCTTCCCAAAGTCTGTGATGGCCCTTTTTAGAGATGTCCATTCCTCTTCAACTGTGCTGTTTTCTGAGCTATTCCTTACTGCTATATCTATAGTCTTAGAGAACATCAAGCGTACACCGTCATTCCTTAGTACTTCAATATACCACTTCTTTGCATTGGGTCCTTCCTGACTAATGTCTTAAACTTCAGTCTAATCTTCATCACTACTATATTGTGATCTGAATGAATATTTCCTCCTGGGTACATCCTACAGTCCAACACCTGATTTCGGAGTCTTGTTGCAACCCTTGTTCACTCAAGTACGAGCAGCTCTTCTTGACGTTGCCTTTACGGCTTAGATTTTTTAAAATGTCACTTGTTTGTACTGCATCTCTATCCAGTCAGTACAAACTTTAATTTTATTAATGTATTATATACCTAATATGTTTTAGAACAGTTAGTTTAATTCTGAAGACGACGCTCATAGCAGCGTCGAATGCTGGTAAATTTTGACTTAATATTTGTGACTGAGGGCGTATTGGTTCTAATGTAATTCTGACACGGTCACTGAACCTTAGCAGCTATGTTCAAAGTTTTAAGTGCTTTAATGCTGGGGGGAATACGTACACACCTAAGAACTTTCGGTGTTATATGTCTACAGTTATGCTAGGAGCCCTGAGTCGGCAATCACATATCGAGTAATTAGTACGTTTCATGAACATCGTTAGCATTTCTTCATGGAGAAAATGAACTGACAGTCCATATCTACAAGCTGCAGTAGAAATTGTGGTATTTACAAACGATGTCAGGACGGGTCAGCAAAATTTTTCGCAGATAATTTTATGGAAATCAGTTTCGTCACAATCAATACAATTTTATTATTCGATTACCATGTTAAGATCAAATTCGCCAGAAGCAGTATGTCAAACAATGTATACTGTCATGTACCTTTCACCATTTCTGTTGGATTTGATCCGTAGATATTCTGTGTGCCAATTTGAGGCTAATAATCAAATAAAAAGCTATGATGATCTCGAATGAGTTGAGATCCTTAACGTTATCTGTAGTCTTTCGTTTCTTTCCAGTCATGTTTGAAAGAAATGTGTTAGTCGTAACGTGGACCAAGTACTTGAAGTTAAAGAAGCTTTCGTCCGAAAATCACGTAATATCTGATATGTGTGTACGATTATCTTAAATGGTTTCTGAGAATCCTCAAATCAGAGGGTCATGTACATAAAAATACATTCTACGGAATGTTCTGAGAAGTGGACTTGTTGACGGGATAGTTTTTACTAATTTTCGGAAGAATTCATCCCACCATTTCGTCCATCTCCCGTATATTCCTTACACCACTCTAAATCATAATAAGTATATCGTTTGTGTATTTTATCTTTGCTGAAATGGAAGTTTCTCATTTATTTAAATATATATTTTACAAAGCTTTCCTTGTGAAGGGAGAGGAGATTATTTTTAACGTCCCGTCCACAACTTGGTCATTAGACGAGACCTTTATTTATGTTTACAGACACTTGCAAAACGTTTCAGAACGGGACATAATTCTTCGGATGTCTTTGTCTGTCTATACCTAGTTGCACGTAGAGCCTTCTTCAAATGGTTCAAATGGCTCTGAGCACTATGGGACTCAACTGCTGAGGTCATAAGTCCTCTAGAACTTACAACTAGTTAAACCTAACTAACCTAAGGACATCACAAACATCCATGCCCGAGGCAGGATTCGAACCTGCGACCGTAGCGGTCTTGCGGTTCCAGACTGCAGCGCCTTTAACCGCACGGCCACTTCGGCCGGCGAGCCTCCTTCCAAATAGCTTTTAGGGTTCCATATTTCAGTCAACAAAAACGAAACACTTACGGGAATGCGTTGTTGTCAGTCTGGCCGTGAGTTAAGAGCAATTTTTCTCAGGAATGCTTAGATGTATCAAGTTGAAACGTATTCACTTACTAAGGTCAAACGGCCCTTCGCGCTGTTAAAAATGTAGGCTTCTGAATTGACGCAATGAAAAGATTCGGCCATGTAAACCACATATTTTGATACTCGCAAATCCACTGATCATAAACTATAGTATACTTCCCGTTGATCTAGAATCAGGAAATTTGGCAAGACACAACGTTTTACAGTAAAGGTAAAGAAAAAATTACCAAAATTGTTAATTTCTAATTCTGTTACATGAATAAAAAACATTTCGTCATCCGTTATGCAATTGTCAGCCCGTCCGTCTCTTAAGATTTCTGTTTCTCAGTGTCGATATCGATAACGGGCAAAAATATATGCATGACTAATTTTGTGTGGAACTCTCACAGAGCGAATGCTGCTCCACTGAGCCTATTTTTTGTGTTGATAGAATGTAGTCTAACAGCATTTCCCAGGTTATGACTGACGGATATTTTACATAGTGCAAGAGGTGGCATGCTAATGAGATAATGGACTCCAATGCAGGACGCAAGAGACTCATACTTCTCACTGTCCAAACCAGTTTCAATGTTTTGTGGGGCCATTTAATCATTCCACCTGATATTTCAGTAGTCTTGAAGCGTAGTGATAATTACGATATCACACATTTCTGTAACTTGTTTAGCCACGATTAATTAATTAGGAACAGCTGAATTTAGTTAGGAACAGCTGAGTAAACTTCAGACACCGACCATAACCAGTGCAAGTGGCCGTATAAACGGCTCAGACGAGAGCTGACCCTTATTATACCGGGTACTGCTTGCTGATACAATAGGAACTACCGTTACGACACGAGGCAGTTACTACATCGCCAGGTGCAGGCGAGGACTGGAGTTAAAATAACACAAACTCATAAAGAAGACTGGGCCACTGCAGCGCTGGTGGTCCGGTTACTTCAGATCCGAGCTCCGAGCTACGCGCTCGTTGTTGCTTACGTTATTGAATGCGACGCTACAATAAAACAAAGATGGGACAACCCCACATAAATACTCGTCATTTTTACTGAAACCTGTCGTAGCCTGCCAGCCACCAGCTGCGGCCCGCTGCGGGTGCCAAGTCTGATGTGGATTTGGCACCGACCAACCAGCTAGCCACCTAGCGACCTATCTCATGGAGATCTACAGCTCGACCCCGCGACCATGCAGCTACGCAACCGCCATCATGTGTGCAGGAAAACTTTTCCTGCCTCCCTCTGGTCGAACGGGCAGCTACCGCTGCTGCTGCGAGCTGTATCATCCGCAATGGGATCACTACGTGATTCTGCACGTCAGTGCCCTCTACTTCCTGCACTGCCGGCAGTCTCTGGTAGGTACGGTAAAACCGTAGAGGTTAAAACCGATACTAGTATTCTGTTTCAATAAACCGCATCTTTCGATATTGGTCTCGGCTATAACAGGTAGTTTTTTCTTTACTTTTTACTAACAACCGGGTAAAAAACCGATTTACCAATTATCCACAGCAGCAGTGTTAAAAGTTTAGGTTTAAAAAAAACTGTTTTCAAAAACCGAGTAATTGTGCATTTTCAGCTTCTCTCAGCGTAATGAATAGTACATTAAATTTCGGGCACGCAACTGCGCAAATAAAATTTCCTCCACTGATATTTCGGTCGCGTATCGTCCGGCCATCCATACATCGATAAGCGAATCGAATGTCTGTAGGCCTTCGCCACAGGCGGCGCATTTGTAAGCGTATTTCTTTGAAGCCTACCAGCATCTGTGATCCGCATGCGCAGTACCGTCGAGGTGGAGCATATAAAGCTGCGTTTGGCATCTTTTAGTCAGTCTTGTGACTCACTCTGAGGATGGGCGGATTACACGCTGCCGAAATATTGGTGGAGGAAATTTTATTTGCGTGGCTGCATGCCCGAAATTTAATGGACTATTCATTACGCCGCGAGAAGTTGAAAATGCACATCAAGTACCTCTTCGGGGAGGAGATGGTTTCATGGGTCCATAGTTTGGACAAATTACGACACCAAGAGAGCAAGACTATTGACAATGGAGTTGTCCCAAAATTTGCAAAGTTGGTTCACTTCGGTAAGAACGCTGCAGTCAACAGAATTTTATCTAGGGCTGGTTCTGCAATATTCAGAAAATGAATTCGTTTTACTCGTCGGAAGTTGAACATTGTATCCGAACATCTGTATCATCTGTATTTGAAGATAGCAGCTGGGACTGGATTGATGGCACGACATGGGCTATGTCTGACTGTGTTCTTGAAGTGGCTACAAAAAGACAGATTGCTAAGTACAGCCGATTGGACCAGCCTTCTCAGGTGGACTCTTTTATTCGCCGTCCTGTCATAAATTTGACGGGTAAGGATCTGGACGAAGCTACGTTACCTGTCTTAAGTAAAGAGCTAAATTTGGCTCCTACTCCAAAGACTTTGCCGATATCATCTTCCATCAGTGCCATTAAAGAAACTGTCAGACCACTATCAGAGGATTCTGCTGAAGAAATCAGACGAGAAACCTGTCGAATAATTACGAAACATTATCAACAAAGAAGCAATGATTCCAAGGAAGAAAGATGTGCGATACGAAAGTTGCGTGATGATACACAGCCGTCCTGCGTGCTCATAAACGTAATGCTACCGTCAATTTCCCTCAGGACGTCTACAAGGAAAAGATATTTGGTCTACTTAGTTCAGGTGCATACCGGAAGGTTAACAAAGATCCTACTAACAAGGTGGCAATAAGGACTGCTGCCTTGTTGTACGCTTCATAACTACCAAAGGAAGTCATAAGAAGTTTAAAATTGCGAGGTGCAGTACCACCGAGATTTTATGGTCTTCCTAAAGTTCACAAGATAGATAAGGATGAGCGTCTAGAGGGCTTATCTGTGAGACCTATAACGAGCACTATTGGTTCACCAACGTATTTTTCTGCCAAATATTTAGCTTCGTCATTAAAGCCATTGGTAAGAAAACGTAGTCACCACATTCGTAATTCTATGGATTTTATTCATAGACTTAGCAATGTCAGACTAAATAGTACGGATATGCTTGTTAGTTTTGACGTCGTATCATTATACACCAAGGTACCTTTAAAGGACTCTTTATCTATTACCGGCCAATATTTTGATGAGAAAATTACGGCCTAATTTGAAGATATGCTTTTATCATCTTATTATCAGTTTTATGGTGAATTTTATGAGCTGATTGATGGCGTTGCTATGGGAAGCCACCTTTCCCCTCTGGAAGACTTCGAGGACTAGGCACTGTACTCAGCAAGTCTTAAACGAACGGTCTTCTCTAGTTACGTGGACGACACATTTGTGGTAAGGCTGCTCGGGGTGGATGAATTACATCGATTTCTTGAGCATTTGAATTCTATCCATGCTAGTATCAAATTTACTATTGAAATAGAAAAAGACGGCACCCTCCTCTTTTTGAATGTTTTCGTTCGCCGTAAAGTTGATGGCACATTAGGACATGCTGTATATCGGAAACCAACACACTCAAATCTATATCTACATGCCAGTAGCTGCCATCACTCTTCACAGACCATAGCTGTCCTTAATACCTTAGTGCATAGGTCGCACTGTATATACGATAAAGATAATTTGCAAGAAGAGCTCACGTACTGTAGGTAGGGTGTTTATGTGTTTGTATGTTGGCAGTACTATGTAGCGCTTTGCATTAATAACTCTGACACAGCTGTAGGCACTCTGTAAGAGACTCTGTGGCTGGTCGGACTCGCATTTGGAGGTGGATCGCTAGCAGTTATGGCAGTAGTAGGTGAACAGCCAGCACTGATGGAAGTTGGGAGTGAGTAGTAAGCAGTGATGGAGGTTAGATGTTAATAATTAGCAGTGTTGGAGGTTTGCGGTGTTAGCACGAGCGGACGGTCTGAATGTGTATCCATCACGGAAATTTATTACTGACGATTATACACTCCTGGAAATGGAAAAAAGAACACATTGACACCGGTGTCTCAGACCCACCATACTTGCTCCGGACACTGCGAGAGGGCTGTACAAGCAATGATCACACGCACGGCACAGCGGACACACCAGGAACCGCGGTGTTGGCCGTTGAATAGCGTTAGCTGCGCAGCATTTGTGCACCGCCGCCGTCTGTGTCAGCCAGTTTGCCGTGGCATACGGACCTCCATCGCAGTCTTTAACACTGGTAGCATGCCGCGACAGCGT
This sequence comes from Schistocerca americana, assembly GCF_021461395.2. Taxonomy (NCBI): domain Eukaryota; kingdom Metazoa; phylum Arthropoda; class Insecta; order Orthoptera; family Acrididae; genus Schistocerca; species Schistocerca americana. Next base: position 1,064,441,774 of record NC_060119.1, read on the forward strand.
GGACGTGAACCGTATGTGCAGTTGACGGACTTTGAGCGAGGGCGTATAGTGGGCATGCGGGAGGCCGGGTGGACGTACCGCCGAATTGCTCAACACGTGGGGCGTGAGGTCTCCACAGTACATCGATGTTGTCGCCAGTGGTCGGCGGAAGGTGCACGTGCCCGTCGACCTGGGACCGGACCGCAGCGACGCACGGATGCACGCCAAGACCGTAGGATCCTACGCAGTGCCGTAGGGGACCGCACCGCCACTTCCCAGCAAATTAGGGACACTGTTGCTCCTGGGGTATCGGCGAGGACCATTCGCAACCGTCTCCATGAGGCTGGGCTACGGTCCCGCACACCGTTAGGCCGTCTTCCGCTCACGCCCCAACATCGTGCAGCCCGCCTCCAGTGGTGTCGCGACAGGCGTGAATGGAGGGACGAATGGAGACGTGTCGTCTTCAGCGATGAGAGTTGCTTCTGCCTTGGTGCCAATGATGGTCGTATGAGTGTTTGGCGCCGTGCAGGTGAGCGCCACAATCAGGACTGCATACGACCGAGGCACACAGGGCCAACACCCGGCATCATGGTGTGGGGAGCGATCTCCTACACTGGCCGTACACCACTGGTGATCGTCGAGGGGACACTGAATAGTGCACGGTACATCCAAACCGTCATGGAACCCATCGTTCTACCATTCCTAGACCGGCAAGGGAACTTGCTGTTCCAACAGGACAATGCACGTCCGCATGTATCCCGTGCCACCCAACGTGCTCTAGAAGGTGTAAGTCAACTACCCTGGCCAGCAAGATCTCCGGATCTGTCCCCCATTGAGCATGTTTGGGACTGGATGAAGCGTCGTCTCACGCGGTCTGCACGTCCAGTACGAACGCTGGTCCAACTGAGGCGCCAGGTGGAAATGGCATGGCAAGCCGTTCCACAGGACTACATCCAGCATCTCTACGATCGTCTCCATGGGAGTATAGCAGCCTGCATTGCTGCGAAAGGTGGATATACACTGTACTAGTGCCGACATTGTGCATGCTCTGTTGCCTGTGTCTATGTGCCTGTGGTTCTGTCAGTGTGATCATGTGATGTATCTGACCCCAGGAATGTGTCAATAAAGTTTCCCCTTCCTGGGACAATGAATTCACGGTGTTCTTATTTCAATTTCCAGGAGTGTATATATATATATATATATATATATATATATATATATATATATATATATATATATATATATATATATATTTGAACTGGTTGTCACTTGATTAAGGTAAAATTTCGTAGATACGCTGTTTGCTCTGCAACAAAATCTTTCCTTTGCTAACTACATGCGTATTAGTAGTTAGAGCCTTCAATAGTTAGAATCTTTTATTTAGCTGGCTATATTGGCGCTTGCTGTATGACAGTAGTTCGTGTAATGAAGATTTTTGTGAGGTAAGTGACTTATGAAACGTGTAGGTTAATGTTAGAATTTCTGATAATTCAGGGCTATTTCTTGTATTAATTATTTGAAGTCAGGTTATAAATTTTTTAAAGCAAACAGATCGCGTTATCCTTAAATATTGTGAGTAATTAATGAATAGGTAAGGTTTCAGTTCTTTATGTCAAGGCAAACTCTGTAGGTCAGAAATGAATGGATGAAGTCAAGCAAAGATAGATTACGTTCAGTTTCGCCCAGCAGTTTAAGTAAAAACTATTAATTTACAATACCTCAAGAGCATTTTTAACTCGAACGACTTTTCTCCGCAACAACTTCGTAGAGCATTCAATGATAAACGTAGAATACAGGTATGTGATGGGGAAGAAGATAGTAATTCCGTCAGATCTATTGCGTGTTTGACCTATGTGGGAGCTCTTTCCTCGAAGATAGGCCGTATTCTTGAGAAACACTGTGTTAAGTTGATCTTCAGGCCACCCACGAAGATTGCATCTTTACTCGGCTCTGAGAAGGACGATTTACCGCTTCGTAAAGCGGGTTTGTATTAGATTACTTGCTTAAATTGTGAGAAGTCGTACGTAGGTCAATCAACACCCCCCGTTCATGAAAGATGTGTGGCGCATCGAAGATCCACACGCTTATTACAGCCAAAAAGCCAGCTTTTGCGAAACATTGTATTAATACAGTGCATTCCATGAATTACAGTGATGTGATGATTTTAAAATCCACCTCTTCCTGTTGGGGATCTGCCTTCAAGGAAGCTATAGAGATTAGATTAGCTAAAATTTAATAAACCGAGATAATGGTTTTAATTTGGGCAAAGCATGGAATCCGGTTCTTGGGGTAATTAAATTGCAGAGAAGTCGTCACGGTGTCACCGCCGCCGATCATACATAGATAAGCAAATCGAATGTCTGTACGCCTTCGCCATAGGTGGTGCATGTGTAAGCGTATTTCTTTCCCGCCGACCACCATCTGTGATCCGCAAGCGCAGCCCGCATATAAGGCCGCGTTTGGAATCTTTTAGTCAGTCTTGTGACTCACTCTGAGGATGGCCGGACGATACGGGGCCGAAATATCAGTGGAGGAAATTTTGTTTGCGCGGCTGCATTCCCGAAATTTAATGTACTAAACGAGTAATTATTCACGAATTGCTACTCCTTTGAAATACTACGTTGTTATAGAAAAATGAATCTAATGAGTACAGAATATGGATTGAGAGTAAATTGACGAAAGATGAAAATAACGAGAAGTACCAGAAATGAGAACTGTAAGAAACTTAAATCAGAATTGATTGTCACGAAGTAGATGAAGTTAAAGAGTTCTGCTTCATAGACAGTAAAATAACCAATGACGGACGGAGCAAGGAGGATTTAAAAGCAGACTATCAATGTCAAAAGGGCATTCTTGACCATGGTAAGTCTACTCGTATCAAACATAGGTCTTAATTTGAGGAAGAAATTTCTGAGAATGTACGTCTGGAGTACAGCATTGTATAGTAGTGTAACATGGACTGTGGGAAAAACCTGAACAGAAAAGAATCAAAGCATTTGAAATGTGGTGTACAGACGAATGTTGAAAATTAGGTGAATTCATTAGGTAAGGAATGAGGAGGTCCTATGCAAAATCGGAGAGGAAAAGATCATGTGGAAAACAATGATATAGAGAAGAGACAAGATGATAGAACATCTGTTAAGACACGAGGGAATGACTTCCATGGTACTAGAGGGAGCTGGAGAGGGCAAAAACTGTAGATTAAGACAGAGATTGGAATACATCCAGCAAATAATTGACGCAGGTTGAGAAACAGCTGAAATCGTTAAAATTGAACAAAGCTTCAGGGCCCGACGGAGTCCCTATCAGTTTCCATACTGAATTTGGGGCTGAGTTAACCCCTCTTTTAAATATAATCTATAGTAGAACCCTGGAACAAAAAACTGTGCCCACTTCTTGCAGAAAAGCATAGGTCACTCCCGTCTACAATAGGGGTAGAGAAAGTGATACACAAAACTACCGTCCAATGTCTTTGACATCGATTTGCTGTAGAATCTTCTGAGCTCAAACTTAATGATATATCTTGAACAGAATTACCTCCTCAATGCCTACCAGCGTGCATTCTAAAAATGCCGATCGTGTGAAATACAACTTGCACTTTTCTCTCACGACTTTGGCTCGTGACAGTCAGGTCAATGCAGTATTTCTTGATTTTCGAAAAGCATTTAAATCAGTACTAAAACTACGCTTATTGTCAAAGTACGATCACAAGGTGTATCAAGTGAAATTGGTGACTGGATTGAGGACTTTTCGGTAGAGAGGACGCAATATGTTATCTTGGATGGAGAGTCATTGTCAGATATCGAAGTAAATTCGGGTGTGCCCCAGGGAAGTGTGGTGGGACCCTTGCTGTTCATGTTGTACATGACCTTGCAGACAATATTAGTAACTTTTGCAGATGATACAGTTATCTGTCATGAAGTAGTATCCGAATGAAGCTGTGTAAATATTCACTCAGACCTTGATAAGAATTCAAATTGATGCACAGACTGGTAACTCGTTCCAAATGTTCAGAAATGTAAAATTGTTCACATCAGAAAACGGCAAAACTTAGTGTTCTGTGACTTTAATATCAAAGGGTCGCTGTTGGAATCAGTCACCTCATACAAATGCCTGCGTGGAAAACTTTGTCGGGATGTGAAACGGAATGATCTTATAAGCGCAGTCGTGAGTAATGCAGGTGGTAGAATTCGGTTTATTTGTAGAATAATAGGGAAGCGCAATCATTCAACAAAGGAGATTGCTTACAAATCACACGTGCGACACATCCTAGAATACTGCTCATGTGCAGGGGACCTTTACGACATAGGACAAACAGGGCATATTGAACATCTACAGAGAAGGGCAGCGCGAATGATCACTTGTTTCATTAATCTGTGGGAGGTGTTACTGACATACTGAAGGCAGGTTACTGAAGACGGACGTAAAGTATCCCAAGAAAGTCTGATAACTAAATTTCAATAAACGGCTTCAAATTCTGACTGTAGCAATATACTACAATCCCCTTCGTATCGATCACATAGAGATCGTGAGGATGAGCACAGAGGCATTCAAATTATCATTCTTCCCGAGGTGCATACGTGAACGGAATAGGAAGAAAACCTAATAACTGGTAAAATGGGACGTACCCTCTGCCACGCATCTCACCGTGGTTTGCAGAGTGTAGATATAGATGCAGATGTAGAACTGTACAAATTGCTTCTGATATATGTGATATCATCTAATGTGAGCCGCATATGATTATTTGTATGTGTAGTTGAATGTATAGAACACTCATCAATAACAGATTGCCTTCCTCATGAAACAGTCACACATAAAGGGTAAGTGCTCCTAGGAAACATGTGCTCCGTTAGAAAAACGCATCTTTTGATTGGTGGACTTGTTACTGGATGTTACGGTATTCAGTTGATCTTGCCCTCCCCCCCCCCCCCTCCACACTTGACTTTGTTAGTTGCTGATGCAGGCGTAACATGCATAATAAGTTGTACTGTTTCCATCTGAAGTATCCATTGGTCTTTGTCACAGTGGCTCGTATGTTGATGGCAGATTGACCTTGGGACCTGCAGACAGCGCATTTTGGCATCGAAGCTGGTAGCATGTGTTGAAGAAACAACGTTGGATGACAGTACAGCTGGTGATTTCAGTTATCGTTATTCAAGTACTTCACGTCCTGCATCTGTCCGACTTCCTCCGTAGATTACCTGAGACTTTTCTACCCTGTCTGTACACTGCAAGGATGTGAAGTGCTAAACTGCATGTACCGGAAATAAATCACTGCACCGCAAACTACCTGCTGTTACTTACATTATTTATCAGGCTGCATTGTTCCTTTTCTGAAAATACGTTTCCCTGTCCACGAAATGGTGCAAGGAGTGACAGTACAGGTTTTATCAATCTGTGTTTCAGTTGATAGTAAGGATAAACGTTTTGAAATATTTATAAATAAATAGGGAAGTATTTTGAGAGCATATTGGATCCTTTTAATGACACAGACAAGTCTCGTACTAGCAGGGACAATAACCTTTTCTCATTTTCAGCACAATGCTTAATGTACATCATATTGTTATTTGCTCTTCTAAATTAAATACTTTTAACTAATATCGGAGGGAGGAAACTAATTAGAATACCGATTACATGACTGAAAATTCACCCTGGATACAAACACGTACATATCGTTAGATGCAATGAGAGATTTACGCTACAATAGTCACCCTGATAGTGCTTGCAGCAAAATAAACTCAATGCAAATTACTTTTTTCCCGAATGAACCGTCTCTCTATAAAAAAAACCTCTTAAGTTGTCCTCTGTCCTCTATTACACATCAGAGAGCATTCCAATTCCTTGTGCGGTTCATCCGCCATATAGGCTCCTCACTCTGCCATGGCACAGCACTGTCTCTCCCTCTATGGTCGGCAACTGCTTCCGACTTCTCGGTTCGCCCGAGCTCGACTCAACACTTCTACAACCTTTCGTAACCAAAGAATACGTTTGAGTCATGTGCTCAGTCATGCAAAGATGCGCATAGTGGTAAACCTCCCAAATAAACTGTCAAATACAAATATATATATATGAGAAATGACAAGTGTTTTTTTTGTATATATATATATATATATATATATATATATATATATATATATATATATATATATATTTTTTTTTTTTTTTCACAACCATTTCTGCGAATGCAGTATACACCTTTCTCACATATACAAAATAAAATTATGCTTCACGGTCATTCCTTTTATGTTCAGAGTACGAATCACTTCATTTGCTTCTACATCTACATGGATACAGTGCAAATCACATTTAAGTGCCTGGTAGAGGGTTCATCGAACCACCTTCACAACAAATCTCTGTTACTCCGGTCTCATACGGCGCGCAGAATAAAGGAACACCTATATCTTTCCGTGTGAGCTCTGATTTCCCTTATTTTATTGGTTCAAATGGGTCTGAGCACTATGGGACTCAACTGCTGAGGTCATTAGTCCCCTAGAACTTAGAACTAGTTAAACCTAACTAACCTAAGGACATCACAAACATCCATGCCCGAGGCAGGATTCGAACCTGCGACCGTAGCGGTCTTGCGGTTCCAGACTGCAGCGCCTTTAACCGCACGGCCACTTCGGCCGGCCCTTATTTTATTACAATGATCGTTTCTCCCTATGTAGGCTGGCCTCAACAAAATATTTTCGCATTCGGTGGAGAAAGTTGATGAAAAAATTTCGCCGCAATGAAAAACGCCTTTCTCTTAATGATGGCCACCCCAAATCCCATACCATTTCAGCGACACCCTCTCCACCATTTCGCTATGGTAGAGAACAGCCTGCCCCTTCATTGAACTTTCTCGATGTAGTCCGTCAATTCTGTCTGGTAACAATCCCACACCAAGCAGCAGTATTCCAAAAGAGGGCTGACGAGCGTACTGTAAACAGTCTCTTTAGTGGATCTGTTACATTCTCTAAGTATTCTGCCAATAAAACGCAGTCTTTCATTAGCCTTCCCCACAAAATTTTCTACGTGTTCCTTCCAGTTTAGCCATCCGGTGTGGCCCATCGGTCCTAGGCGCTTCAGTCTGGAAACGCGCAACCGCTAAGGTCGCAGGTTCGAATCCTGCCTCGAGCATGGTTGTGTGATGTCCTTAGGTTAGTTAGGTTTAAATAGTTCTAAGTTCCAGGGGACTGATGACCTCCGATGTTAAGTCCCATAGTGCTCAGACCCTTCCAGTTTAAGTTGTTCGTAATTTTAATTCCTAGGCATTTATTTGAATTTACGGCCTTCAGATTTGATTGATTTATCGCGTAACCAAAGTTTAACGGTTTCTTTTCAGCACTCATGTGGATAATCTCACATTTTTCGTTACTTAGTGTACGCTGTCAATTTTTGCACCATACAGATACCTTTTCTGAATCGTTTGGCCAATTTTTGTGATCTTCTGATGACTTTATCAGTCGATAAACGACAGCTTTCTCTGCAACAACCTAAGACGGCTGCCCAGATTGTCTCGTAAACCGTTTATATAGATGAGGAACGGAAAAAGGCCTGTAACACTATCTCGAGGAACGCCAGAAATGACTTCTGTTTTACTCGATGACTTTCCTGAATTACTACGAACTGTGAACTCTCTGACAGGAAATCACGAATCCAGTAACGTTACTGAGACTACATTTCTTACGCACGCAGTTCCCCTACAAGTTGCTTGTGTGATACAGTGTCAAAAGTGTTCTGGAAATCTAGAAATAGGGAATCAAATTGAAATCACTTGTCGATAGCACTCATCACTTCATGTGAGTAAAGAGCTTTACCTGTTTACGCTGAAACTGTAATAATAAGAGGATTTAAATGGGTTAATTTCTGTGAGTGTTATAAAAAGTGTCACGAATGCCTCTTTCTTCTCTTCCTCCATTTCGTTTTATATTACTATTTCCATAGTATCTAAAATCGCCATCCAAAACATACTAGCTTGGCTTGCCTTACACAGTTTTCCGTTGCGTCGAATCGTCGAGTGTCACTTTTGCATCCTCGGCGCTGAAACACGAACGGCTAAACGCGTGTCTGAAGTTCCATCTGGCTAATATTCGTACTGACATGTATACGCGAGGGAAGCAAAAATCACGTGCGCTCGTTCCTATTAATTTCTGACTTCATGAGCTGGCATTACGGCGTATTTTGAGAAGGGCCCGTCGGCATGTGAAAGCAATGACGGCGTTATAAACGGAGTCCCGGTTGTATTCACGCACAATTTAGTGCGAGTATTTTGGCCGGGCGCCAGCGCGAGTAGCGACCGCCGCGGGCCGACGTTTCCGGGCGGTTGCTCGCGCCGCGCTGTGCCGTAGCGTGGCGAGGTCTGGGTGTGGGAGTGCAGCGCAGGTCTGCAAAAGTCGGCGGGCGGCGGGGAGCGGCGGCAGCGTGTAGTTGGCGGCGCCGTCACTAGCCGGAGACTCGAACGCGTCTTCCTGCCCGTAGCCGTTAGGCACCCGAGGGATGCAACTACTTCGCTAAACATCCGACGCATACAAATTGCTGAGCAAGATGTTCCAGGTCTTACCGGCAAATTTAGAAGAACGATATGACACACAGAGAGAATAGTGGTCAATATTGATTAAATGGTCTAAATTCCGAATGAATCTTAATAAGAAAAATGACCAGAAAAGTTCGCATGGAACACCTTTTAACTTATACTACACTACTGGCCATTAAAATTGCTACACCAAGAAGAAATGCAGATGATAAACGGATAATCATTGGACAAATATATTATAATAGAACTGACATGTGATTACATTTTCACGCAATTTGGGTGCATAGATCCTGAGAAATCAGTACCTAGAACAACCACCTCTGGCCGTTATAACGGCCTTGATACGCCTGGGCATTGAGTCAAACAGAGCTTGGATGGCGTGTACAGGTACAGCTGCCCATGCAACTTCAACACGATACCACAGTTCATCAAGAGTAGTGACTGGCGTATTGTGACGAGCCAGTTGCTCGGCCGCCATTCAACAGACGTTTTTCAATTGGCGAGAGTTCTGGAGAATGTGCTGACCAAGCTAGCTGTCGAACGTTTTCTGTATCCAGAAAGGCCCGTACAGGACCTACAACATGCGGTCGTGCATTATCCTGCTGAAATGTAGGATTTCCCAGGAATCGAATGAAGGGTAGAGCCACTGGTCGTAACACGTCTGAAATGTAACGCCCACTGTTCAAACTGCAGTCAATGCGAACAAGAGGACAGAGACGTGGAACCAACGGCACCCCATACCAACACGCCGGGTGAGACGCCAGTATGGCGATGACGAATACACGCTTTCAATGTGCGTTCACAACGATGTCTCCGAACATGGATGCGACCATCATGATGCTGTAAACAGAACCAAAAAAATGACGTTTTGCCATTAGTGCAGCCAGGTTCGTCGTTGAGTACACCACCGCAGGCGATCTGTGATGCAGCGTCAAGGGTAACTGCAGCCATGGTCTCCGAGCTGACAGTCCACGCTGCTGCAAACGTCGTCGAACTGTTGATGGTTGTTGTCTTGCAAATGTCCCCATCTGCTGACTCTGGGATCGAGACGTGGCTGCACGATCCCTTACAGCCATGCGGATAATATGCCTGTCATCTCGACTGGTAGTGATACGTAGCCGTTGGGATCCAGCACGGCGTTCGGTATTACCCTCCTGAACCCACCGATTCCATAATCTGCTAACATTCATTGGATCTCGACCTACGTGAGCAGCAATGTCGCGATACGATAAACCGCAACTGCGATAGGCTATAATCCGACCTTTATCAAAGTCAGAAACGTGATGGTACGCATTTCTTCACCTTACACGAGGCATCACAACAACGTTTCACCAGGCAACGCCGGTTTGTGTATGAGAAATCGGTTGGAAACGTTCCTCATGTCAGCACGTTGTAGGTTTCGCCACCGGCGCCAACCTTGTGTGAATGCTCTGAAAAGCTAATCGTTTCCATATCACACAATCTTCTTCCTGTTGGTTAAATTTCGCGTCTGTCACACGTCATCTTCGTGGTGTAGTAATTTTAATGACCAGTAGCTTACATTTTGAAATAGTCACGTTTCTAAATAGTTATATTTTTAAATAGTTACATTTTCAAATATTTACAATTATTAGGACACTAAAGTAACCCAGGCAGTTTGCAAATAGCTCGAGATGAGTGGTCAACATCATAGGCCCTTGTGCGGGTGACTCTGATTCGATTCCCGGTACTAGCAGGGAATTTTCCTTGGTTAGAAGACAGGACCAGGATGTATTAAGCTGCGTGTTACCAACTGAAGACCTACGTGATTGACAGGTAGTAGCTTCAAGGTCTAAACGGCCGGGAGTGAGGTGTGCTGACCGTATACCCCTCCACACAACCGAGCGAGGTGGCGCAGTGGCTAGACACTGGACTCGCATTCGGGAGGACGACGGTTCAATCCCGCGCCCGGCCATCCTGATTTAGGTTTTCCGTGATTTCCCTAAATCGCTCCAGGCAAATGCCGGGATGGGTCCTTTCAAAGGGCACGGCCGACTTCCTTACCCGTCCTTCCCTAATCCGATGAGACCGATGACCTCGCTGTCTGGTCTCCTTCCCCGAAACAACCAACCAACCAACCTCCACACAACAACCGATGATAAAAACAGTAGCTTAGGATGACACGATGATCGGTCGACAGTCACAAGAATGTGCATGACTGACAAATTACGGATTAATCATCTACACTTTACACATATTGTAATGGGTATAACATCAGATCATGGTATGAAGGCTTTCACGACCGGCAAGAATCACCGGAGGAGAAACACCCCTCTGAAGATGTCCAGCGCAGCTCTGGACGAAACGTTAGGAGCTGAAGAGTTTCATGGAGCACGACCTTACATCCCGGAAGGTTTACCAGAAGATATAACATCAGATATTTTTATATGGGGTACCCTAATGTCACAAACACGTCTCTAACGTTATGAACTGCCGTTTTCTGCATGGCTGTAGCTGCACCACAAAGTGGAATACTCCTGTCAGTATAAACTTACCTGTTTGTTTCCACACTTCAACACCTGACTTGCTGCTCGGGAAATACACTGAAGAGCCAAAGAAATTGGTACTCTAATGTCGAGTAGGAGCCCCGTGAACAAGCAGAAGCGCCGCAACGCGACGTGACATGGTCTCGACTAATGTCTGAAGTAGTGCTGGAGAGAATTCACACTATTAATCTTACAGGGCAGTCTATAAATCCGTAACAGTACGTAGGGGTGGAGATCTCTTCTGAACAGCTTGTTGCAAGCCCTCCCAGATGTGCTCAATAATGTTCATGTCTGGGGAGTTTGGTGGCCGGCGGTAGTGATTAAACTCAGAAGAGTGTGTCTGGAGCCACTCTGTAGCAATTCTAGACGTGTGGAGTGTCGCAGTATCCTGCTGGAATTTCCCAAGTCAGTCGGAATGCACAATGGACATGAATGGATGCAGGTGATCACACGGGATGCTTACGTACGTGTCCCGTGTTAGAGTCGTATCTTGACGTATTAGGGGTGCCAAATCATTCCAGCTGCACTCGCTCCACACCATTACAGATCCTCCACCAGGCAGAACAATAACCTTCTGACATGCTGGGTCTATGGATTCGTGAGGTTGTCTCCATACCCGCACACATCCATCTGCCCTACACAGTTTGAAATGAGACTCGTTCGATCAGGCAACATGTTTCCAGTCGTCAACAGTCCAATGGCGGTGTTGACTGGTCCAGGCGACTCATTAAGCTTTGTGTCGTGCAGTAATCAAGGGAACACAAGTGGGCCTTCGGCTTCGAAAGCCCATATCGATGATGTTTCGTTGAATGGTTTGCAGGCTGACACTTGTTGATGGCCCAGCATTGGAATCTGCACCAAATAGCGGAAGGGTTGCATGTCTGTCACGTTGAACGATTCTCTACAGTCGTCCTTAATCCCGTTCTTGCAGGATATTTTTCCAGGGACAAGGATGTTGGAGATTTGATGTTTTACCGGATTCCTGATATTCGCGGTACACTCTTCAAATGGTGGTACGGGAAAAGCCTCACTTCACCGCTACCTTGGTGATACTGCGTCCCATCTCTCATACACCGATTATGACGCCACGTTCAAACTCACTTAAATCTTGATAACCTGACATCGTAGCAGCAGCAACCGATCTAACGACTGCGCCAGACGGTTGTTGTCGTATATAGGCGTTGCCGACCGCAGCGCCGTATCTTGCCTGTTTACATTTCTGTGTACATGTATGCGCATTTATACCAGTTTCTTTGGCGTTTCAGTGTATAAGCAAAAATGGATTACTATTACCACCTGTACTTGGAGGTCCTAACCAGCCTAAATACACACTACTCCTTAGAGCTACAATTATTAGTCGGCAAATGGAGTAAATACTGATGTGCTGTTGATCTCTACACTGTCCTCAGCCACCGTTAGGAATATCTTCACATATAGTTTTAAAAATATTTAGAATAGTGATGCCATTGACTTAGTAATGGAGAAGTAATGAGTGGTTTCACTCTCCTCAAATGACTTTGCTTCACTCGTCACGACAGCATCTGCTGCACACAGACCACCCTCGTAAATTGTGAAATGCTCGTTCCGAAGCTCGGGCGATAACAACCTACCCTTTGTCAAAGTTGGTACTGTCAGTGGGTTTCCGCATTATGTTTCCCCATTTGCTGTTCGTATCGTTGCCAGAATGATTTTCCGTTTTCCTCTGCTCCATTTATACAGGGTGAAACGAGGATAGCATACTGATCATCGTTACGTCAGTATTTAAGTGATTTTCAGACTAATAATTACAGCTATTAGGAGTAGTGTATTTTTAGATTGGTTTGTACTTAGAAGTACATGTGGCAAAACCACACAACAAAATTAATGCTCTTCTTTCCCTGGGCAGCAGGTCAAATGTTGAAGTGTGGACACGTGGAAGCGAAATAGTTAATCTATACTGGGAGGCATAATATACTTGGCGGTGCAGCTACCACTATGCAGAAAACGTCAGGTAAAAAACTATTTAATGTGTTTGTGGGAAGACTGGCACATACAAAAGACGACCAGAACACTGATGTATGTACACATTAAGGAACCGTGTAAAAAGCATCTGCACATTACGCCTTGTACACTTTCCGTACTGCATCGAAGTGAGCGGTAGCATTAATGTTTCGGCTCATCAGAGTACGTCTGTAAGTAAATAGTTTGCATCCATTAAAGAACTTAATGTTGGTCCATTACGTAATGTGTTAGATGGTATTAATTTTGAAACATGTTACAAGAGATATTCAAAGTGGGCGTCATGGAACGTAGTTCATGCTTTCGCAAGCCGCATCGTGGATTGCCTCACTCTGTTAAATATTCCATGCTGTATCGAACAGCGTCCCAAGCTGTACAAGCATGCTGTCGAAGAGTCTGCATATCAGCAACTGATGTAGCACACCTAAAACTTTCCACGTGCGCCCACAAGTAAACGTTAAGGAGGTGACAAACGTGGCACGGCACGAGGGTCACTTCATCCTAACCATTTCGTGATGCTGAACAAGTATAAACAAGTGGGTTTGTGCTCCAACAGGCATCAGCCACAATGCCTCTCATGTTCGTAATGGCACATACGTAAGCAGAAGAGACGAAGTGTTATGCACCTATGCCACATATGTGTATCTATTAGCCGGCCGCGGTGGTCTAGCGCTTCTGGCGCTGCAGTCCGGAACCGCGGGACTGCTACGGTCGCAGGTTCGAATCCTGCCTCGGGCATGGGTGTGTGTGATGTCCTTAGGTTAGTTAGGTTTAAGTAGTTCTAAGTTCTAGGGGACTCATGACCTAAGATGTTGAGTCCCATAGTGCTCAGAGCCATTTGAACCATTTTTGTATCTATTAAGTCGTTGTGGACAAACAGATGACCAGAGTAGGCGTTGGCCAATAGAAGTTCAAGGAAACCACGGGCTGCCGCCATCTGATGGATGTTGAGTGAAGGTACTCGTTGTCTCAAAAATGAGCATACCTATTCTTCAAATAAGTACACGCCTCAAATACTTACAGTCTGTGAATAATGCATTTCCGTGGAAGGCATCACAACATACCATCTGAGGAATGAATCACTGCACAAATTCGAAACTAAGTGTGAAATTGTGTGCTCCTGTGGTACAGTCGGTGAGAGTTGACTTCTGACACCTGGCAGAGCTATTACCAAGCTTCACACGCGAAGCGCAAGCTGCTGGCGAAAATAATCGTCATCTATAGAACTGAGACTTTGCCACAGATGTGTATACAGTAGTTACTGATGACAGACTGAGGAAGAAATCCGGAGCAGCCATGGTAAGCCCACTGCAGCTGTTCTTCTCTCGCCGGCATTACTGTAGCTTAGTGCCTGCATTTGATAATGGAGATAACCGTGTAGAGGAGTAACATCTTCCATGACTGATATAACCGGCTCCCGCATCTTTTGCCACAGTATATAAATGTACTAGACGAAGGTTCGTTACGTAATGTCTCTATTCCTTATGGAGCGAGGCGTCACAATGGTTAAAGCGTTGAACTCGAGATCGGGAAATCCCGTTCCTCCCATCGAGACCCGTTCCTCCCATCGTGACCTATATTTCCTATGGTTTCACTGACCTGTTTAATTCAAATAAAGCCGGAATGATTTCGCGTCTGATTTGCTTCCTAAATCCTCGCCAGTTCATGCTTGTGCTCCGTCTGCATCGACTTGGTCATTGGCTTGTCGTCAAAGACTAACCTTCCTAGACTCAACTTGCGACCGTCCTACCTGCACAAAATCAGTACTTACATTTCGTATTGTACCGCTAATGATTCTTTGTCGAAGAACTGCGGCGAAGTCATAGAAGCCAATACTCGTGTACACAGTGACGGTTACATCCATTGTTGATCAACTCACCATGACACAGTACCATTGTAGTGAGCTCACACTATAGTCGATGCTGGATCCAGATCGTCAGATGTGAACAACGACCGTGAAGGCGTACTAAAACCTTGTAAGTTGCATTATGGCTATATAAGGTCACCAGAAAAAAGTCAGCTTGTAACGCTAAAGCACAATGCCTCACGTATTTTGCAACTACTTTATTTCTCGAGTTTATAAGCAATTTTTGTAAACACGTGTATTAATGAATTTTGTCAGTAATTAGTATTTATGAAAACGTAATTGTGTTGACAGCGTAGGTTAGAATTATTTATGTGAAATCGTTGTAGCCATGTCAGGGAAGTTTTAATTGTATAAAGCACAGACAACATCTTTGGCGTGTGTGCGCGATAGTAGAGGTGAAGACAGGAAAGTAGTTGCGAAGCATCCGTGGTGTGGCACAGACCTACGTGTTGGGGCGCAAAGGGTTTGCATCGAAATTGTTGTAATATGTTATCAGGAAAATTATATGCGGGCGAAGAAATGTGTAGACACAGAATGTTATGGAAGTATCGAAGAATACTGTGCAGCTCTAATTTATTCAACCTGCTCACTAATTGAAGAACCTGTTCCCAGTAATGGATCTCATATTGAGCTGCATTTCACGGTCTCAAGTAGCACGTCACAAAGTAAGGTCCTGCCACTATCTTTGTAGATGTGTAACAGGTATTCCAGCGCTTTGGAGCTTTATTGCTTGATTAGTCGAAGAACAAACTTGTCGGGAGAAACTTCATGTACCCGTGTCGTTAATCGTCAATGGGGTCCTATCCTTTCACGATAAAATTCCGAGGAAGTCACAAATGAAAGAAATATGGGAAGTAGGCCAAGTATTATTAGATTACATTTGAATTTTAATCAGGTGCTTATTGTTTTCAAAGCAGTAGTAATTGCAGTAGTTCAGCTAACATTGCACTATTCCTGCACTCAATCAGTTTAGGCGACAAAAGATTTAAAATACATTGATATTCTATAACAAAAGCATTGGTAGGACACATTCTGAGGCATCAAGGTATCACCAATTTAGTACTGGAGGGCAGCATGGAGGATAAAAATCGTAAAGGGAGACCAAGAGATGAATATACTAAGCAGATTCAGAAGGATGTAGGTTGCAGTAGGTACTAGGAAATGAAGAAGCTTGCACAGGACAGAGTAGCATGGAGAGCTGCATCAAACCGGTCTCTGTACTGAAGATCACAACAACAACAAGGAGAGCATTCTGGCTTTCATGTAGTCAAAGCAGTTTTAGGATCTTTTGTTATACTTTGTAAACGATATTATTAGCATATATCAACGTACCGTAAGTATTCAAAACTCTTGTTGGTATGTGAGAACAAAGTCTTTCGCGACGGCACTGTTGTGTAAAACATTTTCGGACTTCTTGTCGCGTCAGTTCAGGTTAAAACCTCAAGCTTTCGACGATTTCCACCATTGTCTTCGTCAGGACCAACTGCCTGTCAAATTTGCTTTCTGTGGTCGCCTTATATAACCCAAAGACGGCTTCTGATTGGTCAGCAGTAACGTCATGCCGTCGCAGATGGTATCAAAGTCTGCGCTGGTGATGCCGCCGCTTCCGCCGTAGCGTAAACATTGCGACGAATATCTCTGGCACTTCTCTACAACGAGAGCTCGCTTCCATGCACCGCTAAGATTATATCCGCCATAACGGTTGAAAGTTTTCTCACACCTTGTTATTTCTACAGAATCATTAATTAAAGAGTCCCAGTCTGTTGATAACAGGCTCAAACTTTTGTTTCTTCGAACAGTGTCTTATGTTTATTTGTGAGGCTGTGCTCCGTTACTGCAGATTTCTCCAGTTCTCGATTCTTAATATGACGTTGATGTTCTGCACGGCTGTTGGAAATGGTGCGGATAGGCCGATCGACTTAGTTGCTTTCGTTCTAACATGAGATGTTGTAAATCCCAGGAATCCTGAGGCCGAGACTGTCCTCAACAGGGCGCTGTATTTGCTTTATCTTCTTAGTAGGTTGAAAATTACCTCTGATAACTCGTCATCACAGGAATCTTCCTATTTTGCTTGATGTAGCGCCACTGTAGGAAAGGAATGCAGTTGATGGCTCATCACGTGAATGTTCACATTTTCTCGATTACTTTTCTTGGAGTACGCTGACTTGATGTCACGTGACGCATAGCCGTTCTTCCGGAACACATACTTCAGACGACTGATTTCGGAATGGAAGTGGTTGTCGTCGGAAACGGTTTCTGCTCTGTGTACCAGCGTGTTTAAAGATGCTGTCTTGTAGAATGGATGATGAAAACACTGGGCGCCAAGATGTAAATCAATGTGCGATGGCTTGAAGTGCACTGATTGAACGAGGCGTCGAGCCGACTTTCGTTGTTCCAGAACACATAAAAACGGCAGCTTCCCTTTCTCGACTCAACAGTGAACTGCATGTTTGTTTGCATGCTGCTCATTTGTTCCTGAAAGTGCTCAAGAGATTCTACACCTTGTGGACAAACCATAAACGAGACGCAACAATAAAATGATGATGGACCAAGGGGAACCGAATTTACCACACGATCCTCAAAATGTTGCATAAAAAAGTTGGCGACAACGGAGAACCCATATCCATTACGTCTGTCATTTCATAAAATTTACCGCCATGCGAGAATTGGGTGGTCGTCGTAAAACGTCGGAACAACATTATCGTTTCAGGAGGATAAAGCTCTTCCAACAGTTTCAATGTGTCCTTCGCAGGTGCCTGTGTAAATAGTGAGACCATATCCAGGCTGACTAATGTATCGTTTGGGTCTACTCTAATTTGTTTAATTTTCTCAGTGAGCATACGAGAGTTTCCAATGTGACGTTTACAACGGCCAGCTATCAGAATCATAAGCTCAGTTAAATATCTGACCAGCCTGTAGGTAGGAGAACCAATGGATCTAGCATCTGGCTTCAATGGAATACCGACCTTGTGGACTTTAGGTAACTTGTATAGCCTGGGACGTCTAGGACTTCGTCTCTAATATTTTTGATGTTATTCTCTGGTAAACCAGAATTCTCCAGGAGCTCCACTGTTTTTTTGCTGTGTGACAGAGTTGAGATAAGAAGAACGTGCCCAAGTTTGTTGCGGTGAAACATCATATAATGTCGGTAGGAGTGATAACATATTAAGGAAGACCATCCTGGTCGTTGTCAAAGAAATGATACGAAATACAAGGTACGAACTGAAAACTAATGCACGCAGTTTATACAATTGCCAATTCATGAAATGAATTTCACCCACACATTCAGGATACAGAACATGAACAAAAAAAACGAGGGTCGTTCAATAAGGAATTCCTCTAATTCTTTCTCAGAATATATTTATTGTTAAGAGTGAGAATTTGGTGACAAATACATCAACAAGTATTGTCCATGTTCTATTTTCCTACGTAGTCTCCATCACATTCTATGGCCGTACGCCAAGGTTGTGGAAGAGCATGTATCCCCTGATGGTAAAAGCTCTGTTCCTGTAGGCGTAACCAAGTTTTCACTGCATGACTGACACTCTCGTCATCTTCAAAGTGTGTTCCTCGTAGAGAATCCATAAGCGGCCCGAAGAGATGGAAGTCCGAGCGTGCAAGGTCAGGATTGTAGGGTGGATGAGGCAATAATGTCCAACCCAATTTGGTGATATGTTCTCAGACGTGTGTGAGGGTGTACATCATCGTGTTGGAGCAAGATTTCTGCAAGATTCTTGTCCTATCGAACACGTCGGAAACGGTTCTTGAGTTTATTCAGAGTCTTCACGTATGCTTCTGAATTGATGATTGATCCTCTTGGCGTCACACCCACGAGAATGACGCCATCACAGCTCCAGAAGACTGTCACATGTCTTTTTCAGCAGTAGGGGTTGTCTTGAATTTGTTCTTTTGCGGTGCACGAGGATGATGCCACTCCATGGACTGCCTTGTTGTTTCCGGCGCAAGGTGGTGCAGCCTGCTTTCGCCCCCGTAACGATCAGTGACAGAAAGGCCTCTCCGTCCGTCTCAAAACGCTCCGACAATTCAGATGAACACAGTCGTTCTTTGAATCTTGTGGTCGGCTGTGAACATTCGTGGATCCCATCGTGAGTATCTCTTTGAATATCCGAGAGTCTCGATCATTGCAGACGCACTTACAAAGCTGACAAACAATTGTAGATCCAACTGTCGAGTTGTGATGCACCTGTCGGCACGCACGATTCAGTATGTCTGGAGCAGTGGCTGTGACAGGACGTACCGAGCGTGGCTGATCATGGAGCTCTGTTTCTGCATTTCCTGAGGCTGTAACTTTCTTTATCTATCACCCAACTGTACTATCAACTGCAGCATCGCCATACAGTGCACACAATTTTTTATAAATGTTCACCACAGTTTCTTTATCTGCACACAAGAATTCAGTAACAGCATACTGCTTGTAACGTGAGTCGTATGTAGACGCCATTTTCACGCCGTACGGCTCTGCCTTCTGCCACAACGGTTCGAAACCTCACCGGCGCACAGACATCAACTGTCAGCACCAACAAGGACATTTGTCTACATGCATTAAGGGATTTGTAAAAAATGGGGCATTGTTTATAGAACGACTCTTGTCTTTGCTGTATTGCTGTTACACTGTAAAACGTAAACCTTCACAGCCGATGACGTCACACTTATTAAAATTAACCCAGGATACGCTATGCAGTAGCCGAACAACTTTCTTGTTGAAACACAACGCTTTTTCCCAATTGCAGAGGACGTCTTCAAGGGAGGTGCGGGTGGTGGAGTGGGAGGTTGTAATTTATTCGCAGATGGGGAAGGATTTCAACAAGAAACTAATCTATAAGGTCGTAATAGCACGGAACATTTTAATTTGTGATTATTTCAACATTTTCACTGATATAGTGTTGCTCTCTCTTCACCTGAGCATGATGTGGACATTAAAATCTGCACACGTGGTAGTAGCCGATTTAAAAGGCTGCACATCATCGCAGCTTGACTGATTCGCTAAGTCACCTGATCCCAACCCCACGTAAAATATGAGGCCGCGCTCCAAAGTAATGCCTCCGAATTTCTTATGTGAAAACTGTCAAACATTTTTAAATAAAACAAATTTTTATTAACATTCTGTCTCTTCATTTTTCATGTTTATATATTTATTTTTCAATTTAGTCACCCTACCGACGAATAGATTTCTTTCAACGAGAGATAAGTTAGTTGATAACGTCGCTACAGAACGTTTGACTTTGTTGAAGGGTCACAACCTCACCTCTGCTTTCAACACTTCATCACTACTGAAGTGCTCGAAGACGTTAACTGTTGGAAAGAGACGAAAATCGGATGGGGCCAAGCCGGGACTGTGTGGAGGATTATCGACGGCAGTGAAACTAATGCGATGGATTGCTGCAGATGATGCAGTGCCTGTGTGTGGTCTGGCATGGTCATGCCGAAGGAGAGGGTGCGGAATGTGTGGACGAACTCTTCGAATTCTAAAGTCGCTTACAAAACGTTGTTTCTCACACACCGACGTATTTATGATACACATCGCCATGTTACACGCTGCTATTCGGAGCCCTCTAGCGGGACAGGGCTACAAGTATGTAGACATTATGAATCAAGTTGTAGAAGGTTAATAAAGTTTGTTTTATTTAAAAAAGCTTTACGAGTTTTCACATTAAAAATCGGTGTCATTACTTTTCAGTATGTCGTCGTATTTGGGAATTTTTGGAACAGCGAACATCGTGTGCAACTAAGAAAACAACATCCTCGCAGTTTTGTAGGTGCACGGGATAAGATCATCATTGAGTGACTTGAGTTAGATTTGGCATCTCAAAGAAACGGGTGCACTCTCATTCTTTCCATGTGAAGGTCATTATCGAACAGATACGTGAGTGGATAAACACGGTATTAGCGTGATATCTGCATGGGATGAATGATTTTTTTGTTCAAAAATGGCTCTGAGCACTATGGGACTCAACTGCTGAGGTCATTAGTCCCCTAGAACTTAGAACTAGTTAAACCTAACTAACCTAAGGACATCACAAAGATCCATGCCCGAGGCAGGATTCGAACCTGCGACCGTATCGGTCTTGCGGTTCCAGACTGCAGCGCCTCTAACCGCACGTTTTTTTTTTTTTTTTTTTTTTTTTTTTTTGTCCCGTGCGCCAATTACGAGTACAAATACACATAATAGAGACCACGCCTCAAAACGTCGGCAATGTTTGCTGCTCAAAGTCGGTTATTTAAGGACACAACATATTACTAATTTATTTTGGATGCTTCAAATGGTTTAAATGCCCCTAAGCACTATGGGACTTAACATTTAAACCTAAGTAACCTAAGGACATCACAAACATCCATGTCCCAGGCAGGAACGAACATGGCGACCGCAGCAGCAGCGCGGTTCCGGACTGAAGCGCCTAGAACCTCTCCGCTACTGCGGCCGGCTTTCGATGCTTCATACATCATCTTATTATGTCGTGGCAACTATCAAATCGCAGTGTCACGACAGTGACAGTCCCACAGAAAACTCGTTGCAGTTCTAGAATAGCTAGCTCATGAGAAATTGAGTTAGTGAGATAAGGACGTATTCTGAGATGAAGTTCCTAATCTCCAGACTCACCACCATGGTTCTGGGTTAAATTTCCCTCATACCCTTAGATCAAGGACAAAGGAAACAAACGTCGTATCCCTATTTACTAGAAATAATTAATAAGGTTTCACCCGCGGAATAAATCTACAGGTTGAACATGAATAAAGCCGAGAAACTGAAGGGACGTATTCCTCACTGGAACTGAAGGAAAAGGGTGGGCGGGCGTATGAACATGTGTCTGGAGTTGGACGGTATGTGTGCAACGACAACAAATTATCTCGGAACTCAGTACAGTGCTGCACCGCATCCAGGTCGCAACAGATGTTCATAGTGACCTCCATTGGATGCGACGCACGAGTTGTCATGCAAGATAGAATAGTCGTACTTTGGCTTTCACCATTAAAGCGGTCAACTTGCCTGAAGCAGGCACTAGGGTTGGTGTCAATATCTCGCAGAACGTGGTCCTCCAAATCTGATGTAGGTACAGTCCGCCGCCTACTTGCGCGTTCATCTGTCTGAAAAGACCCATGGTCACACAAACTCCCAAAAAGGACTTGAGCTGTTGTGTGATGTGGTTGGTGTCTATGGGGGTACTTGTTTTGGTATAGCCGTGCTGTCTCTCGACCTTTCCCATCTGCTTAGCAATACACAAACACCTTCTCGGCTTGTTCCCGACATAAATGGCGGACTATTCCGCTGCTTACATTACGCTGCGTCAGTCACACTGGCTGAAACACACAAGGAACTTCCATTCGTCAGCGCCAGCTATCGTGGCAACGATGCATTTCTGGACACAGCTTCAAATGGTTCAAATGGCTCAAAGCACTATGGGACTTAACATCTGAGATCATCAGTCCCGTAGACTTAGAACTACTTAAACGTAACTAAGGACATCACACTCATCCATGCCCGAGGCAGGACACTAACCTGCGACCGTAGCAGCAACGCAGTTCCGGACTGGAGCACCTAGAACCGCTCGGCCACAGCGGCCGGCGACACAGCTTCATAGGACCTTTTTTCCTCGATTTCCAGTCATGAATCTGTCCCCGCAGTTTGTCGATGTTGTTAAGTTCACCTTGTATAACTGTAGAGACGAAGAGTTATTTACTATTGGAAGAGTGTGAGTAAAAGAACTGATCATATTTTCTGAAGAAACATTTTTTAAAGCGACTTTCGGAAATCAAAACCTCCACCGAAGTTGGAGCAAAAGTTAAAGCTAAACTAGGCATGCTATAACACTAAAATATTGCCCACAGTTCTTACGTTCACATAACAAATTATCAATGGCACTGTGGAATACTTGCAGATTAGCTTCCCAGTTGGTCGGATGAGGGAAGTCATTTAACAACTACGTGGGTTTGCTGCGTTAAACAGCAATGCATGCTGTGTGATCTTGCAGGTGACCTGACAGTCTTCACTGATAGAAATAGTTAGGCAGATAAATGAGAGCTGTACCGCACAATAGTTTAGGCAGGTTTAAGCATCCGAGTTACTGACCCTACCGTGCAGCAGAGGGAATCTGCCAGGTGAAGACAAGTTTGACTTTGAAAGAAAGAGGAGCACTAGAGACCGAGTACCGGCGTTATGCTTGGTAACAAAAGCAAATCTTAAGAAAAATCTAGATACTTTGGTCTTCAAATGGCTATCAACGTGAAAAGTGGTGCTTTCTGATTAAACCAGCAGAAAATTGTACGCCTTATCGGAAGACGGGAGATCAATACAAGAATCAAATCAACGGAAGACAATACAGAGATGCCCGAATTAAAAAGTGCGTAAGACAGGGATGTTCAACTCACACAGCTAAGATGCAATGAAGGAAATAAAAGACAGTTGCTTAACAGAGGTAATAATTCAAGATGACTTATCGTGTATGGGAAGATTAGTTGACGACTTTGCTATAAACAGTGAAGCGGAGGAGGAACAACAAGACCTGTTAAATGAATGCACTTAGTTGTGACTAAACAGAGTTACCATACATTGCTTGGGATGATTAGCTCTGGAAACCAATAATCTGAAGTTCAATTTGCGATCAAGACAAATGTATGTAGTACTGCATTAAACAGGTTATTAAATGTCTATAAAATGTGAAATCCTCCGCAGAGTCGGCGAGAAAGGAACGAGTGGAAAACAGTATCTAGAAAGTAGTAATCCTAAGACTAACGTCAGAACGTCAGGGAATAGCTAAAATAGCATTACGAGGAGCTGCAGGGTAAGACAGACATTTGAATAATATAGATTGGGGGCATTGGGATATGTGCTAGTCTCAGGTGAAAATGGCACTGGAGAGAAAATCCTGGAGGACTGCATCAAATACGTCAGAAGACTGAGGATAAAAACAGCTGCACGTAGTGCGGTAGCTAGTGAAATATAGTGCTGGGGAAAATGTTCAGCGCACACTATGTATCATTGCTGTTGCAAGCCGGCCAGGGTGGCCGAGCGGTTCTAGGCGCTACAGTCTGGAACCGCGCGACCGCTACGGTCGCAGGTTCGAATCCTGCCTCGGGCATGGATGCGTGTGATGTCCTTAGGTTAGTTAGGTTTAAGTAGGTCTAAGTTCTAGCGGACTGATGACCTCAGAAGTTAAGTCCTATAGTGCTCAGAGCCATTTGACCCATTTTGCTGTTGCAATTTCAGTTCTGTAACAGACGTAGAACCCTTTGGTTTAGCCCAAATCGTCGACTGCGAGTACTGTTTTCGGGTATCACTGAACAATGCAAGAGTGTTAACGAATAGTCTGATGAAACTGATAGCGCTTGTGGTGACATCAAGCCGTTGTCAATGTTGGAAAGCTCAATTAGCAAATGGACAGTGGGTTGCAGTATATAGTGCGATTAAAGTATTACAGACTGGGACAGCTGTGGGTGTTGTAGAAACCTTCGAAGGATCCAGTGGAATACGTCGTTGTTGATGAACACTATTTGCCTTTCTTGACTGATGTCTCCCTCTCCGAAGAGGAATCAGGGAATATCTCATAAGAACAATAATGTTCGTCACAGAGACGATACAGTTAAGGTATAGTCACAAATTTTGCCAGATACTGACCTTATGGTGACGTCATTCGCCGTAACAGAGCTTTCAAAAAATAGTTTGGTTGAGTGCTGTAGGCACGTGACCCAGGCAGTGAATTTTCTTGTGCACCACGTACATTAAATTTCGGTGCCACAATCCGGAGTAGCAATGGCACATTTTTTCTTTTAAGTCATCAGTCTTCTGACTGGTTTGATGAGGCCCGCCGTGAATTCCTCTCTTGCGCCAACCACTTAACCTCGGTGCAGCAACCTACCCCTACAATGTTGGATGTATCCCAATCTCTCTCTTCCTCTACAGTTTTTACTCTCTACAACTCCCTCTAATGCCATGGAAGTTATTCCCTAATGTCTTAACAGAGGTCCTGTCTTCCTTCACTTCTTCTTGTCAGTGGTCTCCACATATCCCTTTGCTCGCCGATTCTGTGGAGAACATCCTCACTCCTTACCTTATTAGTCTACTTAATTTCCAACATTTCTCTGTAGCAACACATCTCAAGTGTTTCTCTTCTTTTCCGGTTTTTCCACAGTACATATTTCACTACCATAGAATGCTGTGCTCCAAACGTACACTCTCAGCAATTTCTTCCCAGGTTAAGGATCCTGTGTGATACTAATAGACTTCTCGTGGTGCTCCTTGTTCCGTCCATCATAGATTATTTTGTTGCCTAGGTAGCAGATTTGCTTAACTTCATCTACTTCGTGATCACCAATACTGATATTAGGTTTCTGGTTGTTCTCATTTCTGTTGTTTCTCATTTCTTTCGTCTTTCTTCGATTTACTCTCCGTCATCAGGCTATTCATTCTGCCCAGCAGATCCTGCAGCTTTTCTCTTTCACCGACGATAGCAATATCATCAACGAATCTCATCATCGATATTATTGCACCCTGAATTTTACTGTCACTCATGAACCTTTCTTTTATTTCCGTCATTGCTTCTTCGATCTACAGGTTGTACAGTTGGGGCGAAAGGCTACATACCTGTCTTACTCCCCTTGTAATGCGAGCCCTTTGTCCTTGGTCTTCCACTCTTATTGTTACCTCTTGGTGGTTGTACATATTGTAAATTACCCGTCTTTCGCTACAGCTTGCTCTATTTTTCTTAGAGTTTCGAACATTTTGCACCATTTGACATTGTAGACAGCTTTTTGCAGATCGACAAACAGTATGAACGTGTGTTCATTTTTCTTCACTCTTCCTTCTGTTATCAACCGCAACGCTAGAACTGGCTCACTCGTGCCTTTCCCTTTGTAAATCCTAAATTGGTCGTCATCTAACACATATTCAATATTCTTTTGCATACTTCTATATATATATATATATATATATATATATATATATATATATATATATATATTGGCAACGGCCTTGCCGCAGTGGATACACCAGTTCCAGTGAGATCACCGAAGTTTATCGCTGTCGGGTTGGATGGGTGACCATGGGCTGTTGCCATTTTTCGGGGTGCACTCAGCCTCGTGATGCCAATTGGGGAGCTACTCGACGGAATAGCAGCGGCTTCGGTCAAGAATACCATCTTACGACCGGGAGAGCGGTGTGCTGACCCCACGTCCCTCCTGTCCGCATCCTCCACCGAGGATGACACGGCGGTCGGATGGTCCCGGTATGCTACTCGTGGCCTGACGACGGAGTATATATGTATATATATATATATATATATATATATATATATAATATTATATTATTGTTGTCAACAACTCGGGTGCATGAATTGACTGTGCTATAATTGCCCGCAACTCGTGATCGTGCGGTAGCGTTCTCGCTTCCCACGCCCGGGTTCCCGGGTTCGATTCCTGGCGGGGTCAGGGATTTTCTCTGCCTCGTGATGGCTGGATGTTGTGTGCTGTCCTTAGGTTAGTTAGGTTTAAGTAGTTCTAAGTTCCAGGGGACTGATGACCATAGCTGTTAAGTCCCATAGTGCTCAGAGCCATTTTTTTGCTATAATTCTCGCACTTGTCAGCTGTGGCAATCTTCGGAATTGTGTGGGTAATGCTTTTCCAAAAGTCAAAGGGTATAATGCCAGACTTATACGTTCTGCACACCAACGTGAATTGTCGATGTATTGCCACTTCCCATAATGACATTAGGAATTATGATGGAATGTTGTCTATCACTTCCGCCTTATTTGATTTTAAGTCTTCCAAAGCTCTTTCAAATTCTGATTCTAATACCGGATGCTCCATTTTCTGTCACGTCATCAGACAAGTTCTCCCTTTCTGCCTTTAACAGTGTTTCACAGAAAAGGTGTACTTCATGCAGCAGGAGCTGTATCGCTCTCATACGTTCTACCGTCATGGTATTTAAGGAATGTGGGTTGCTAGCACTGTGGGCTAGAGGGAATTTTATCGTTTTGGATGTGAGGCAAATCGAATGTGTCGCCTCTTCTCTTAATTTAAGCTCTACGTCACACCAATAAACAGGAAAGTCATAAAGGAAATGACAAGATACTAGGGTATGTTATCAATCTAAAGCTGCATAAAACTAGTGTAAACATACTACGTCGCAATGCGTTTTTGTTATCTGTACATATGAGACAACTACACGTTTGAGAAAAGAGCATTAAATGGGAATGAGAGGGAGAGAGATGGAGGAACTTTGTATGTCAAACAGTTTACAGTTGTCATCCAAGGAGACAAACTGCCGTGGAAGGCTAACGTGACATTGGAGGTGTAGTGTACGACTGGTCAGTACAGCGTTTGGAATTTAATTTTTATGTGATATCTTTGGCTGAGCCATTTGCATTGCGATGCATTTAATATGATTTTCAGATTATGCGATTAATTTACCATGATTACATTGGCTAATTACAATGAATGCAATTAATTGCGTGAAATTGCCATCAGATAGAATAAAGTACTGCACAATTGTGATAAATAAAATTAAATCATTATGTGAACCAGCTGCACGAATTTCATTAAATTAAGCTCACTGGACAAAATATTAGTCATTTCCATACAGGAGAAAAGTGGTCGCTTCGGAGCGCAGTAGAAGGTGGACACCCGGCAGCGGGCCGTCATGTGACCCTGCACCGCTCACATATGCCATGATAATGTCGTGCCGTGAATCTGTCAGTCAATTTGTACGCACTCTGCGAAGTAAGGTGGATCGATGTGGAAACATGAGAAACTAACAGAAAGGAGCTACCGTTTTCGAACCACTACACCGTAAATCAATTTACCAGCTGTGTTCGTGTATCTACGCGGACTGTCCTACAAGGAACGGCAAACCACTTGCAGGTACTACCACGGTGTAAGAACTGTTGTTGTAAAAAACTCCTGGTTGATAGAAACCAAAGCTGAATGTCACATCCTGCCAATGGAGGGCTCAAAACCGACATGAAATGCTATCAAACAGTTTCTGAGCGATCGTTGTGAGGGAAGAGGCATTCGATGAACATATGTAGTCGGGTACTTCGCAAAAGGCCATTACTCACAGAAACTGGCCACTAACAGACTGGATATGTGTATATTGGCCCGACGAGTTACAATTTTGCGTACTTTCAAAAGATTTGAGGCGTCGAGGGCACCGACGGATCACTGAGGTTTTCCACCTGCAGTATTTCGAGGGTGTAGTTCAGCCTGGAGGTCGTTCTGTGACGTTTCTGGAATGTTTTTTGTACCATGACTTGCATTCCTCTCATTCGGTTTAACATGAACGTGTACCAAGATGTTTATTTCACCATTATCGGTGACAAAGCGTTCATTTTCTTCTATATCTTCGTACATCTTCACAGGGCTGAAGGCATATGTTCCTGGTTTGACGAATTGCCTAATTCCATCTGTGTTAACCAAATGAAAGGAATATCTTTTAATTAAAAACTACAGGTGAGAAAGCCGGCCGAAGTGGCCGTGCGGTTAAAGGCGCTGCAGTCTGGAACCGCAAGACCGCTATGGCCGCAGGTTCGAATCCTGCCTCGGGCATGAATGTTTGTGATGTCCTTAGGTTAGTTAGGTTTAACTAGTACTAAGTTCTAGGGGACTAATGACCTCAGCAGTTGAGTCCCATAGTGCTCAGAGCCATTTGAACCATTTTCACAGGTGAGAAAAGAATAGGGATACATTCTAATATAATGTCTGACCTACTTTTTCCTGGCGTAGTGCATCAGCTCGAGGGAGTATATACTCAACAAGTCGTTGGATGTCCTCTGCAGAAAAAGATAAGGCGTGCTGCCTCTATAGTCGTCCATAATTGCGAAAGTGTTACTGGTGCAGGAGTTTGTGCTCGAACTAACGTCTCGATTGCGCCCTACAAATGATCGATGGGATTGATGTCGGGCGCCCTGGCTGGCCAAATCGTTCGCTCGCATTGTTCAGAATGTTCTTGAAACCAATCGCGAACAACTGTGGCTCAGTCACATCGCACCTTGTCATCCATAAAAATTCCGTCATTGCTTGGGAATGTGAAGTCCATGGTATGCAAGTAGCAGAACGTAAGCAGGACCCAATCAATTCCACATAAACACAGTCCACGCCGTTAAGTAGCAACCACCAGCTTGTACAGTTTCTTTCTTACAACGTGAGTCCATGGCTTCGTGCAGTCTGCGCCACGCTCGAACGTTACCATCAGCTCGTAGCAACCGAAATCTGGACTCATAGGACCAGGCTACGGTTCCAACCGAAATGGCATGAAACCCATGAGAGGCACTGCAGGCGATGTCGTGCTGTTAGCAGAGGCACTCGGGTTGATCGTCTGCTGCTACAGCCCATGGACGCCCTGTCCTAGCGGATAAGTTCTTCGAACGTCCCACATTGACTCCTCAGGTTAACTGACGCAGTGTTTCTTTTCTGTTAACACTGATCACTTCACGCAAACACCGCTGCTCTTGGTCGTTCAGTGAAGCCCGTCAACCATTGCGTTCGCCATGGTGAGAGATAATACCTTTCATTTGGTATTCTAGGCACACTCTTCACACTGTGGATCTTGGCATATTGAATTCGTTAACGATTTCTGGAATGTAACATCCCATACGTCTGGCTCCAAGTAACATTCCGCTTTCAAAATCAATTTAATTCTCGTCGTGCAACCATAAATACGTTAGGGAGCTTTTCACATCAATCAGAGGAATGTAAATAACAGCTCCGCCAATGGACTAACCTTTTGAATTTTGTGTACGCGATACTACTGCCGTCTGAATACGTTTATATTGCGTTCCCATGACTCTTATCACCTCAATACAGTATTACCCTAAGTAAGTCTTGCAATCCATATGTGGCATACAACAAACCAGTGTTTAACAGTATTGGTTAAAAACAGTCTTGATTGCAGTTCTAGTTTTTTACATTTCAACGACGCGTTTCGCCTTATTTAGACATCTTCAGGTTATCTTAATTTGGTATTTCACAGAAGAATCCTTTAGTCAATGTAGCCAAAGGGGAACGCGTTATGCAGATCTTGGTGGAAGGAAATAAGTCAACAGACTGCATAGAATATTAAGTGGTTTTCTACATTTTAACATCTCTCTTTTATTAATATCTCACAAACTATAGGTTACTTGTTGTTTACCGAATACTACGAAAGTGTGCCGCTCGCGAAACATCGAATGCCAATCGGATTTATGTTTTGTGTATAGTTGTTCAGGTACGGTGCAATGCAAGACTCAACTGTTCTACTGTGAACCTCGCTTGGATCTTCCATTCATTGACTTAGTTCTGAAATCGCATTGATTTCTCAAATGAGTGTTTCGTTACTTACACAAGGAATACGAATCCGCTCAAAAATCGCTCGCTCACGCAGCTGTACCTCCTATGTGATATGTTACAGTTTCACCACAAGCAGTGGCCACACTGGCGTTAATAGAAGCGGTTCATTTTGCATATTTTATTCTTATGATCTTCAGTAGCTTGTGCTTTTGTCCCTAGTACTATAATACTTTTTTGTTTTTGAAAATCTACAAGGGTATTGAAAATTCTTTCAAATGGCTCTGAGCGTTATGGGACTTAACATCTGAGGTAATCGGTCCCATAGACTTAGAACTACTTAAATCTAACTAACCTAAGGACATCACACACATCCATGCCCGAAGCAGGATTCGAACCTGCGACCGTAGCAGCAGCGTGGTTCCGGACTAAAGCGCCTAGAATCGCCCGGTCACACCGGCCGGCCTCCATATTTCTCCCACTCAACATGTGTGCAACCTCTGCGAACCTCGCTACCACAGTATCGAAAACAAATAAGAGTATGAAACTCTAAAAAAATACAGAAAATAATAAAAGAAATAGTCGGTGTCAAGAATACGTACTACAATTAGGAAATGCTTTTTATTATTTTCAATAAATGTTATATATCATGAAATTCTGGAAATTTGTACGTTTTTGTTATCACAAGAAGTGTCAACCACTGAATTCCCCGCTTCTTCAATCTTCGTTAGTAACATACATTGCTAAACCAAAGATTACGACCACTGCCCATAGCGATATTGGGTGACGCCTGGTGGCGTTGTGGGCACATAACATGGTAACAGCAGACACGGACGGGGCATCAACCTAGCGAAGACACAGACTGCAAATGGGTAAATCCACTGAGATAAGCGACTTTGACAAAGGGAAGATTACCATTATGCAAAGTCTGTGAACGAGTATTACGAAGACGGCGAAGCTGGTGGAATATTGACGTGCTACTGTCGTGACCATCTACGGAAAGTTACAGAAAGACAGAAAAACTACCACTAGGCGCTAAAACGGTTGACGTCCGCGACTCTTCACAGAACGTGGTGTCCGGAGGCTTGTCTGCTCTGTAAAGTAGGATAGGTGGTGATCTATGGAATCTCTGTCGAAAGAGCACAACGCTGATGCACGCACAAGTACTTTGGAGGATACTTTTCATGCTGAACGTGGAGTTGAGCAGCAGACCACCCTTACGTATGTAAATACTGACCCAACGACTCCAACAGTCACAATAGCTGTGGACACGGGACCATCGGGATTCGACCGTCGATGACCAGAAACGCGTCGTATCTTCGTGTGAATCATACTTTGGCTTCACTACGTCTTCACAAATGCCATTATCGAGGTGAAAGGTGGCACGAAACATGTAGCACGCCACGGTCGCAGGCTGGCGAGTGCAGTATTATGCCGTGTGAGACATTCCCCTGAGCTTCCGTGGGACCTGTGGTAATAATCGATGACACGCTGACAGCTGCCAACCACCTGCACCCTTTCAAGACTGCTGTCTTCCGCCGGCCGAAGTGGCCGTGCGGTTAAAGGCGCTGCAGTCTGGAACCGCAAGACCGCTACGGTCGCAGGTTCGAATCCTGCCTCGGGCATGGATGTTTGTGATGTCCTTAGGTTAGTTAGGTTTAACTAGTTCTAAGTTCTAGGGGACTAATGGCCTCAGCAGTTGAGTCCCATAGTGCTCAGAGCCATTTTTGCTGTATTCCCCAGTGTCTCAGTGACCACTTTTGCCTGAAGTAAATTCTATGGAACCCATCTGGGTTGCTATCGTGCACCATCACCGTATAAGCAAGATGGCGTCTCGTTTTTTAAGCGTCGCCTCTGGATCATGGGGTACCGGGTTCGATTCCCGGCCGGGTCGAGGATTTTCTCCGCCCTGGTACTGGGCGTTTGTGTTATCCTCATCATTTCATCATCATCATTCTGGAAAAAGTGGCGTGACTGGACTGTGAAAAAATTGGAAATCTGTACAGGCGCTGATAACCACGCAGTTGACCGTCCCAAAAACCAAACATCATAATCGTTTTTACGCGAATTCTATGAACTATGAATAGACATCTGATCCCACATACCTACATAAACCTACCAACAAACTGTCGGATCCCTATATGCAGAATCAGTGATTTATTTTGTACAAAGACGGACAAAGAAGATATAAAGCAGATGGTCGTAATGGGTTCATCAGTGTATGTTTTCAGGGTTCCCACGACTTTTCCAGTAGATTGTCCTGATTCCACGTAATTTGGGAAAATGATCTTCCTCGACCTTTCATGGTCTTCATAAAATCAACATGAATATATATCCTTCACAAGCTATATATCGTGTGTGGTGCTAGCTGTAACAAATCATTTCCCGATCTCCTGTCGGACTCAAATATGCTGGTATTCCTCTGTATACCCCAAAAAAATCTGTAACTTTGCTCTGGCGCTCATTACAGGAGATTTAAATTTGTTGTTGCTTCTTCCACTTGCAGAGGATGTGTGTATTGGTTCGTGGTGGAAGAACTCTCTTCTAATGAAATCCTCTTGCATTCTTTTTCCTTCCTCAATCCAATATGATAATGCCCTGGACAGAGGGAAGATATTTCTTCGTGAGTTTATCATGTAGGATCTCCTATAAATGTCCTAATACGTCGCCTTTTTGCCTTATGTCGTCAGAAAAACTGCAATCGCTCTGGGCAGGTATTTCAAATTATTTGAAGATTGTAGGCGATAACAGTAAATGGGGATCACGCGATATTTTAACTTTTCATCTATTTACACACATTACACTAAGTTTGTTTGCGTTGACTCTCATTCACTGGACTTAACACCAAGCGTTGTTTCTCGTTAAGACTTCCTGTAATTCGTAATACCTTTCTAACGACGTCATCGCTTTGGGTTCTAAACTGTCGTCTGAGAACAGTCTCGGGACTGAAAACGTTATCTGCTCAGTACTTGAAATAGTTCATGAACAACACTGGTCCGACGGAACTTCTTTGAGGTAACTTCGTTTCTGACAATATTTTGTGATTAACGTGCAGGTTTTTGTTAGAAAATACTACAATCCAATGACATATCTCTCCGAATATTTCAATAAAACTGTATTTAGTTTAGTATTCGATGCTGCTAAATTGTGTCGAAGCCTTTTTGGACGTTTACATCGTGATCGATTCTTGTAAAATTCGTGTTTCTTCTCGCAGAGGACTTTTTGGGAATCCGAAACTGTCATCATACCCGTACACAAAATATATTCCATATTCACGTTGCAAATTGACGTCAGCAGCATAGGTATATGACTGTACACCCCTCCCTGCGATACTTCTCAAAGACGAGCGAACTATGCCCTTTTTTTCAGTCCACTTGAGATACTCCGTTATTTCAGTGAACTTCGATAGTCTGCTGCCGAAAGATGAGTCACTTCTTCACCGCATATCCCACCACGTGAGGTATCGTAAAACATCCTTCTCTCTGGCGCACTTTCTGGTTGTTCCGTACATGAATCTGCTTGATTACAGAAGCTAACATGTCCTGCTAGTTTCTTAACAGACCGATTGCTGAAATCAACTGCTTTCCAATGGCCATAACTGGTAAAACTGGTCATGCAGACAAATTCTGCCCTGCTCTAGACATGATAATTATTTAATAAATGTAAAAATCAGCTACCGAAAATATTTCGCAAATGTAGTTTGTAATAATATTATTCGTAGCTCATAGAAATGAACGATTGTGGTTAAAGCTAAATGGTTGTCTTGTTGTGTTTGAAAAGACTTTTACGGCAATATATATATATATATATATATATATATATATATATATATATGTGTGTGTGTGTGTGTGTGTGTGTGTGTGTGTATATTCCTTTTTTTGCTATCCTTACTACACAAGATGCTCTGAAAATGGAGAGAGAGTTCGTTGAACATCAGTAAAAAAACGGGTTGTGGCCACTAGTCCACTTATGTCACCATTTTACTGACCTTCCCTTTGTTAATGGTTTCCCACGAAAGAAATATTTAGGCATTTCCAAACGTTCACATTAAAATTTTACTACAGCTTTTGAACCACAGACTGAATGTTTTCCAGTTCAGGTAAATTTCCTTTTATTCACATACATCTTAATTTTATTTGAATGACAAATTACAGTTAACCGATTCCCATTCTAGAGAGTTATCATCAGAACTAACCGTCCTGTAACTTGTCTCGAAAGCCAACCTGTAAACACTCACAGTTGTTACGTATTTACGACCTGACGAGTCATTTTTCTAACAGGGTAAGAAATTTTTAATTCTGATGATGACATTCTGGAGTAGAACTCAGTCAACTGTAATTTGTCTATTAAAGATAGATATGTTATTCAAAATACATAGCATGTTTCACATGACAGCTTCAAACTTCATTGGAAAGGTTATGTGTGTTCTGAGCAAAGCTGATTACCATTACACAGAGTCAAGTTGAAAAAATGAAATCAGATGACGCCAACGTCTAGCGTGAAAAAAATAACAACAGGTTTTGTGTGCTCAGAAACGCTTGCTACGAGCAGTGTTGCAGTGTCGCGCTGGTAGCGGCGCACGGCGTGTTTAAGAAGCAGACCGCCCAGCGCTCGGACTTACCTGCTGAGCCGCGAGTGCGGGCGTCCACCTGGTCGTGTTAGTCGGGTCGGAGGCGCTACCGGGATGGGGTGCGTCGGCGAACGCAGCGTCGCGGCGACTGACCGCCCGCACACGGCCGCCAGACCGCGCCGGCCGAGGGACGCCGCCGACCCGCCCCCGGACACGGCGCATGCGCACTAGGGCGCCGCGAGACGCGACGCCTGGCCGACACCTGCACGCCGCAGGTGCGGCGTCGCGACGGCAGCCGACGCTGTGCCCGCTGGAATCTCAACCCCGGCGTAGCTCCTCAATCAGTTACACCAGCTCTATACTCGTATTTAAAAATTCACTTTGTGCACCAAAAAAGCACGAAGCTATTGGGTTCAGAGCGCGCGCAATAAAGGTCAAGGTTAGATTCGTTTCTCTATATAGCGGGTGTATCAAAAAGAATCATCCGATTAAAAGAAATCACAACTATTGTGTTGTTTGAGATAGCAGCGTGAACCGCTGGGAAGACCAGACTCTCGAGTTTTACATGGTTCCCTGTAGCAGCAGTGTGTGCCCACTTCAGTTCTAGTAAAAATGGTGTTGGGACAACAATAAACGTCAAGGTTAGATTCGTTTCTCTATATAGCGGGTGTATCAAAATGAATCATCCGATTAAAAAAAATCACAACTATTGTGTTGTTTGAGATAGGAGCGTGAACTGCTGGGAAGACCAGACTCTCGAGTTTTACATGGTTCGCTGTAGCAGCAGTGTGTGTCCACTTCATTCTAGTAAAAATGGTGTCGGGACAACAGACAGCGTTTTGTCTTCTACACTTTGCGCAAATGCAGGTCAGTAATAATTGTTCAGCGTGACTTTCGTACTAGATATGATGTGGATCCTCCAACAGCACAGGGATTAGACGATGACACGCACAATTCCGAGAAACAGGTTGTGCCCGCCACTGTGACCGAGCGGTACTAGGCGCTTCAGTCCGGAACCAAGCTGCTGCTACGGTCGCAGGTTCGAGTCCTGCCTCGAGCGTGGGTGTGTGTGACGTCCTTAGGTTAGTTAGGTATAAGTAGTATTAAGTCTAGGGGACTGATGACCTCAGATGTTAAGTCCCATAATGCTCAGAGCCATTTGAACCAAACAGGTTGTTTATGTAAAGGCAAATCGCCGGGCCGTCCCCGAGTGTCTGACACAGACGTCGAAAGCATCCGCCATAGCTTCACAAGGAGTCCGCAGAAATGAGTGCGGCGTGCAGATCGACAGCTCAACATGCCGCCGATGTCCGTCTGGCGCGTGTTGCGTCGACGTTTTCACATGAAACATGCAAAATCAATGTGAAAAACAACGTCGGCTGGTCCCGGCGGAGGTTCGAGTCCTCCCTCGGGCATGGGTGTGTGTGTCTGGCCTTTAAGTAGTGTGTAAGCTTAGGGACTGATGACCTTAGCAGTAAAGTCCCATAAGATTTCACACACACACATTGAAAAACAACGTGTCGAGCTCTGTAATGTCGTTCTTGGCAAGATGGAGGATGGTAGGTTTCTTCTACACTTAGTGTTTATTGACGAGGCAACATTCCATTTGAAACTTCTTAATTAATTTTTATTTACTGCTGAGTGAAACTGAACGTACTGTGCCTACTATCTCTTTACTAATTGATGTCATTTCAACACTGACCCACAATATTCTAGCCCAACGCAATCTGACTGCTCAAAAAAATGATAATCTGACTTCAAATAATTAATACAAAAGAATGGCCCTGAATTAGAAGAAATACTAACCATAACCTATACATAAGTCACTTACCTCACAGAAAATCTTCATGAGACGAACTTCAGCGATACTAACGCTAATACTGCCACCTAAATAACAGATTCTAACTACTGAAGCCTCTAACTACTAATAGGCATGTTGTTAGCAAAGGAAAGATTTTGTTGCCGAGCAAACAATGTATTTAGCAGATTTTTCCTTAATCAAGTGACAACCAGTTCAAAAAAATTATATAATCATCAGTAATCGATCTTCGTGACGGATACATATTCAGACCGTCCACTCGCGCTAGTACTGCAAACCTCCAACACTGATAATTATTAACCTCTGACCTCCGTCACTGCTGACTACTCAATCCCAACTTCCATCACTGCCGGCTCTTCCTCTACACATCCGACCAGCCTAAGAGTCTCTTACAGAGTGCGCACAGCGCTGTCAGAGTTATTAATTCAGAGCCCTACATAGCGCTGCCAACATACAAACACATAAACAGGCTACTTATATATTGAAATGGAAAGGTGATCGGTCATAATGGAGAATAAGAGGAATGGAACAAGCACATGAGAGCGACTCTCCAAAGTGTAATGAGTTTTGTGCAGCTTCACAGGAAAAGGTGTATGGTCCATTTTTCTTTGCTGGGAACATTCTTACAGGAAGAACATATCTCGATATGCTTGATAATTTTCTTTTCCCACAGTTGGTGATTCATTCCAGCGACTTCATTTACCAACATGATGGGGAATCTCCACACTGGCATCTGGAAGTGCGGGAATTTTTAAATCAAAGGATTACTGAACGATGGACCGGTCGCACTGGACCAAATGAATCAGACTTGCACCTGACTGTATGTGTTTATTTCTTGCGGGTGTTTATAGAATACGCTGTTTATGTGCCTCCGTTACCAACAACACTGAATGAACAGAGATTTCGCATAACAGCAGCTGTGGAAGCTGTAACTCAAGACATGTTCGCTGCAGTGTGGGTACAATTTGAATACCGCACTGAAAACATATGCCGCACATCTAAAGGTGGGCATATTGAACACCTATGAAAAAGTATGAAAGACACTCAGCGTTCGCAGTTCATCAAAAAACCAAATTCATTGTATATGTTTATTAGTTTCATAAATATAGACATGCCAAGTCGGATGATCATTTTTGATACACTCTGTACATTAACCATGAGAATAATCTCCAACATCATGCCAGTTCGACCCTCATTATTAAAAAGGCTGGACAACAGGGAACTATAGAATAATGTCCATTACTGTTTGTTGCGGAAGCTTTCTACACCCTCTAGATCGCTGCACAAACTGCCAAATTGAAAGAACCAGAAATTACCTTCTGCCGTGTACGACTTCGTACATAACGGTAATGAGAGACGGGCTTCAGAGTATGTTGCAACTGTCGTCGTAGGAAAGCTGCGCACGAACACAAATGATTAGCGAACAAGATAATTCGACAAAGAGAAGATTTACTTGTATTTTGCCAAGCTACGAAGCCTCATTACAAATAATGCAGGAAGAAAGAGTCATCCCTTAATGTCAACATGGAAGAGATGATGTAGTAGCGAAATGGATCCAAGTGCAGACGGGGCTGTGTGCCTACCGTCACCCATTCTACATTCCAGCGGCAGATGACGCTCATAGATCAGAGCCACTTGGAGGCGTTACTGAATAGGCGCGCACTATCGGGTCCGCCAAATCTTGCACGTTCGCTATCGGCGTCTGATGGAAACTTGCTATTCCACTGCCACCTTAAAAACTCCCGTGAGAAAGTATTGATAACTGATACCACACCTTGCATATTTCTTAATAGTGTCAAATTGGGCTCATAGGTCTGCAACAGACTGAATGAGACAGCCAGATGATGGATACAAGCAGTTGTGTACTACATGTCTCACATTTATTTGTTGTATGATGAATAACGATAACGATAGTTTCTTGAAAAGACAGCTTTGAATACATATCGTCACACGCTTAAAAAAGAAAAAAAATTGCACAGTGAAAGAATTGCACAAATGGGACAGAAGTCGGTAGAAGTAGGGCAGGTGATAACATGGTGAAACGTATGCCCGATGTGTGACCTAGAACATCGTGGACGTACAACAGTGCAGCAGATGACAACTAAAGGATCAGTTCTGGTTGTCGAGCCGTATGGCCGCTGACGGTCAGATGGGTATTTTGATGAAATAAAAAAAGAAAATATTTATATATTTATTTATTATGTAAAAAATGAAAATGAATGAATGAAAATGGATTTGAAAATGGGGAGAAGAAAATGTTGCTTCAAATATTTTTGTTATTTCCTCTTTCAGTATGAACTTTGTTGTAGAACCCCTTATTTGCGTGTGGTAATAAAAATTCATTAAGACAGAATTAAGCACGTTTAAAATTACGTGAACCTTAGCAACCGTCTCATGCTGATAAATTCATATTAACTGATTAAGAACACTTAGCTGAAAATTGTATAGATTAAATTTTTTTTACGTATTTCGGCCTTGGCACACATTTTCTAAATGCAGTGGTTTTTTTTTTAATATTTACTGAATTCTTTCCCGGCGTTAGGTATGGAACACAAGACTGTCTCTGTTAGCATAAAATGGTTAAATATTGCCAAGCCGACCTGAACGTTTAATTATCATTGACAAAACACACTTCACTATATGTTTAAGTTATTTGCTTTAGAAATTGAAAGAACCAACAGATTAACAACTTCAACGTTAATTATCCGCCTATGAATGCACAAATGTAAAACTAGTAATAAATTCCGTCAGCCTCAGGATCGCTGTAAAACAAAAATATTTCGTAGTTCACTGCTAATTTTATCAGCTCCCGATTTACGGGTTTGTTTAATTTTTTTTGCGGAACAATTTTTTAAATGTGCCGCCGCTGCAAATCGTTCGTTCGCGGCACAATCCAGCAACACCAACGATAATCGCTAAAAATGCTGAAAATTCTTTAAAGAAATAACATAGATGACATGGGCAAGCTATTTTACATTAGTAATACACAATTTTGATAAATTATAATGTATTTAGACCACCGCAATAATTAAACTTACATTACTTTGTAATTTCTCCTCGAATGGCGGCTAAAGATAGATAAAGACAAAAGAAGTCTACTCATTCATAAAATGCTACGTCACAGGTTCCTCTCTCTCTGAGCTCTCGAGGAAGACGACAAAGAATGCACACTATGTATTCCTATTTACACTATTGCTTATCGTTAATGTCTCTTTGCAATCCCACAACATTATTTTCCTCTGTGGCTGTATTTTACATTATTTTATCGCAGATATTAACATATTTCGTAATTATATTATGAGTATTGAAATATTACAATCGTAAATACATCGAGAATATTATTACAGAAAATATTACAATAATAACAAATGTTCTTGATATAAAATTAAATAATATTTTTTTGTTAAACAATTACAGTACATACGAATTGATTCATAGGCGTACAAAGTACAATTAAACGTCATTTCATTTTATTAATAGTGTGTGTGCTGCCAGGGAACGTTACATTGCCCCCTGGCAGCATTTGGCAAAGAGTTTCTATACTTTGACACAATGGTGCCAGTAACGTTCTTTACAATTCTGTTTTTTTTTTATGGAATGGCTCTTTTAATTAGTCCCTGGGTTATATATGTTCATGGCTCCCCCATTTGGGCGAAGGCAGACAGGAAACGTTGCAAAACTGTGCCGGAGCCCAGCCATCCCAATTGGTTCATGATTAATCTTGTCTCTTTAACAGTCATTCTTTTGAAATGATTTAGCAGTTTGTCATCAACGGTTACATAACATCACAGTCACATACAGTTCAAAGAAAGTTTGTTGTGTGTGATTAACAACCCGTAATTATCATTTTTTACGATATACTGCAAGGTCACTTGTCCTAGGATATATGACTTAGTTTTTTGAAATCATTTAGTACAACGTCACTTTTCATAATGTTCTCACTACCTACGTGTTACAAATCCATCTCCTACACTTGTTAGTGTTCATTTTCTCTCCTCAATTTACGGGTATAAATAATAAGTGTTCAATGTTTGTCGAAAATCGAGTTCATTGACATGTTATGCAGTTTGTGTAAATATTTGGAATATGTCAATAATGCTGTAGTTGGTGAGCGGTGCGGAGTGATTGTTGAGCGGCGCTCGGCGCAGCGCGTCGGCTCCGTGTAGGTCGCCGCCCCTGGTGTTGACAGCTACGGGCCAGAGAGGCGTGTGGCTGTCTGGTCTGGGCTGCTGCGGCCGCTGCGTGGCTGAAGTAGCCGGATGCGCGTTGTATATCAGCTCGCCCGTGTGACATCTTCTTGCAGTGCTCCAGCAAACATGCAACAAGTTCACAAACAGTGTACTATCCTTATGGGCATTTTTCCGGCTGTGGGAAAGAACGCACACTGTTATTGGCAGTTATTATTCAGTAGGCCTTCACTAGTCTGGTTTGCACAATGTTTCGTTGTCTCAGTAACACGTTTTATGGGCACACAATATTTTTCCACCATGTCATGACTTGTTATTAGTCACACGGAAGTTTTCACCTTAGAACA
Organism: Schistocerca americana; assembly: GCF_021461395.2. Taxonomy (NCBI): domain Eukaryota; kingdom Metazoa; phylum Arthropoda; class Insecta; order Orthoptera; family Acrididae; genus Schistocerca; species Schistocerca americana. Next base: position 1,064,482,833 of record NC_060119.1, read on the forward strand.
AAATGTATCTCTGTAGTCAATGCGCCTTCCTGGCGTCCCTTGACACACAAAGAGTTATAGTTTGACACTAGCTTGGTCCACCGTCTGTAATCGGCTCACTGTTCGTGCCGTGCTAGTTCCATGTCCACTTGCACACACGGCGATGATACAGTTTCTTATTGCTTGTTGAAAACAACCTCGTGACGTATTGCTGCAGTTTCAACAGTCACTGACTGTCTCTGCCACACAATACTGCACTTTTGTTTTAGTTTTTTCAGTTACAATGTCCGTTGTGCAATTTTTGTAACAGCACATTCGTAACTTCTTTGTTCGCTCTTTACCAAGGTGTGTGATAATTGCGTACATGGTAACACAAAAAATTAAAATTTCTTATTAGTTTGCCCAAAAATCATCTATATTTATGTTCGAGTAGATTTTATTTGTGCATTCCAGCCGGATTCAGGCATATTGTTCAATAACTCCTTTGAAATTATGTCTCACTTTACTTGCTAGGTCCTACGTAACTACAGTGTAGTCTCTGTAGGCTAAAATTGACTTGGACTGTATCAGGCTAGCTCTTTTTACTGATTCGATCCGCACATGCTTCAATTGAAGCTTCTTTGTGCGTAACATTGCGTTACTTAAATTTGCAATAAGTTTGCCTCCCATGGTGCCCTCGGGTCACTACTGGGTGCATTACTCTCATTCATAATACTGGTTTGAAAATAAAGTTCTCAAGGCCTCATATTATTAATATTATTCTGGGTTCGAACCTGTCAATCTGACAGCTACACACACACACACACACACACACACACACATATATATATATATATATATATATATATATATATATATATATATATATATATATATATATATATAAGAAAAGACTGTACCAAGAAATATTTCAAGTTTGACACACATGTAGAATATTATGCAGTACACAAACTAATCACTACTAAAATGTTCCTCCTGACTGACCTCTGTCGCAATTTAACACTACAAATAATTGCATTAATCAGGTTATCTGTGCAGACATTTAGAACATGTTTAAGCTAACACTAATTAAAAAGAAGACATAACGCAAATAATCATAAGCAAAAGAGAAAGTCAATCATATTCTTTTAACTAAATACTTCTACACTAGTACATTATCTCTACAGATCACACATCATTAATGTTCATTCTGTGGTGTCACCGCCAGACACCACACTTGCTAGGTGGTAGCTTTAAATCGGCCGCGGTCCATTAGTACATGTCGGACCCGCGTGTCGCCACTGTCAGTGATCGCAGACCGAGCGCCACCACACGGCAGGTCTCGAGAGACTTACTAGCAATCGCCCCAGTTGTACGGACGACTTTGCTAGCGACTACACGGATGAAGACTCTCTCATTTGCCGAGAATATAGATAGCATACCCTTCAGCTAAGTCAATGGCTACGACTTAGCAAGGCGCCATTAACAGTATATTGCATGTATCTAAAGAGTCTAACTGGTATCGCCAAGAGCGATGTACACCAATGGTGGATTAAAGTTAAGTATTCCAGCAGCTACGTACTTTTCTTTATAGCATTCATTACGTATCCTGTTTCAGACCTCACGCCATCCTGCGTGAGCTTATAGCGTGCATATCGGCTTCCTCAAACACGGTGTTGGCACTTCTACCGACACATCACATTCATTTCCAAAAGAATGGTGTACCTTTTTACACATAACACATAGGACTATTAGCCATTTACTGTAGGAATATTTTCACATCCTTACGCGGATACAGTCCCCGTACTCTCCCTGATTGGGGATCTGTTAAGAGATAGCTACTATTTCCTTCTTGGACCAAGGAATGGAGTATGAGGCTCGACAGTAGGTTTTGTGAGGCTTCGCCTCGATATTGTATTGATATCCCTTAACAATTCCTGGTCGTTCTGAAAATACATCTGCATAGTTAGATAATAACTGTACCAAATCCTGCTGTTGCATTGAGTTCAAATTTTCGGACTGTGATACTTTGTTCACAAGTGCGTCCACATTTGCTTTTAATTGATCACCTTGTACGTCTGGATAATAGAGATTTTGTCCTAGAGAATGATTGTCTAAATGTAGTATCCACTGATTCCTACATTTTATGTTAATAGCATTACAATTAGGCACAGGTATCTCTTCAGATCTGAGCATGGGCAATTCTATCCTCCTACCCGTGTTCATCAAACTTAATTTTCCCCGAGAAAGGTCGATTACTGCGTCCCTTTCTCTCAAAAAATCTACCCCCAAAATGCAGGCTACCTTTAAATCCTTTACTACGAGGAACGAGCACGGTCTGGCTTCTCACCCTATATACATCTCTACCCACACTTGGAGTTTAATTATTTGTCGCTGTGCACTGATGGCTCCAGTGACTTTGCAATTGTTCACAGGAAAAGTCAGCATACGCTTTTCTTTCCCCAGTACTCTGAATAAGTCCATACTCATGACACTGACAGTAGCACCTGTATCTACGATTGCTTGCACATCAATATTGTTAATTTTGATCTCTATTATCGCTTGTACTTTGTCTTTGTGCTCCTTTACGCACGTGGGTGGTTCAGTTATTAATTCATGTCCCATCTGTACCCCGTCATTATACCTGAGGATACAGATTTCCGATGTTTTGTTCTGTGTCGGGCTGCTCTCACTCCAAACCTCAGCCGACGATGGAGAGCTTATCTCGGCTGAATCTAGTTTGTTGGATTATTACTGGTGGATGGGCGTGGCTGCTCAGTGTCGCCGACCTCCACTATGTGTAAGTTGTGTTGCGTCGGCCGCCACGGTTGCGCAATTGGCGCATTTTGTGTTGGCGGTCGGTTATTGTCGTATCTTTCACTGTTTTGCCGGTCCGGACTGGGCCTCTGGTTCTGTGGCCAAGTTCGGTTTGCATCGTTATAGGTATTGGTGTTCCACGGCCCCCTGGCATTTTTCCATCTACTATTGCTTGGTGGGCCTGTTTCATATCGGTCATCGAACTTACTTTTCCGGTCATTATTCACCGGCGGACTATTGCCGTTCCGGTCTCTACCTCTATTCCCGTTTTGTATATAATCTTGTCTCCTATTGTTACCTCCGCCGTTTCCATTATTTGGTGGGGGCGTGTTATTTCGACCATTTCTGTAACCGTTACCGTTACTTCTAGCCTGTTCAGAGGCTCCCTTAACATCCTCCTGAATCAGGCCAATTGAGTCCAGAACAGACAAGAAATGTTCCATGTCGTTCTCCGGTACGTGTATAAGTTTTTCCTTTACGTGTATCGGCAAGTGTGATTTCAAAAGTCTGATCAAATCCCGGGATGAAATCTGCTCGTCCCAGTAACGGGTCTTATTAATGTATTTCTCAAAATATTTTCGCAAATTGCCTAATCGAGAAGAATACGGCTCTGGATTATATACCTCTCTCCTGAATACATGTTGACCAATATTTGGCCAAGAACGCCTTTTCAAATCGCTCATATTCGTCGCAACTGCCAGCTGCTTCTGTTGCCCATAATGCAGCATCTCCTTGTATGTAAGACATAACGAACTGTATTTTCTGTGTATGACTCCAAACGCTAGGCAAAATGTTTCTGAATCCCTTGATAAATACTATAGGGTGAAGAGATTTCTTCTCCGTTGTAAAGATCTGAAACTGTTGGTTTTTAATCAGGCTTTCTTCAATCACTATTGTGGAGTGACATTTGTTTGTTTCGCTAACATTGGTTGCCTGTTCTGTCTCGCAGTCGCAATTTTTCACTGCTGTATTTATAGGCCTATAATTGTTGGACCTGGCTGTTGGTATGTCAAAGAGTGCTCGTCCATTGTCGTTCGTTGCTGTTATCCACCTGCAGAACGCCCCCCTCCCTGCCTTAATCCCAATCCTCTCACTGATGTTCAACTACTGCCTAACGATAGAAACAATCCCGACTACGTGGAAGACAAGTAAGAACGGACCCACTCTCCTACCGACCTATCTCACTACTGGACGTTATAGGAAAAACTTATGAACGTATACTGACCGACAGACTGCGAAAATATGTGGACAACAAACAACTACTCCCCCCTACTCCAAGCCGGCTTCCGCCCCAACCACTCCACCACAGACCCACTTCTGAAATTGACATGTGACATCACCCAGGGCTTCAACAGATCGCACTGTACGCTAGCCATATTCCTCGACATCGAGCGCGCCTTCGACCGTCTATGGCACAATGGGCTCCTGTTCAAACTGCTCAAACTCGGCATCCCACTGAAATTCGTACGCCTAATAAAAACCCAAATCACCGGACGACACAGCAGAGTACATGTGCAAGACGCCACCTCCGAACCATTCACCCCAGAGGCAGGAGTCCCGCAAGGTGCAATATCATCCCCACTACTGTACGCGCTATACACACACGACATACCGACCCCAACAGACCAACACGAAAAAATCGCCCTATATGCAGATGACACTGCATATTGGTGCACAGGACTCAGAACAGACGTAATACAAAGAAAAGCAGCAAAATACCTGACCAAACTAGAGACATGGATGACTAAATGGAGAATCCGACCCAATCCGACTAAAACACAACTAGTCCTATTCCAACACCGCAACGTGACAAAAAAACGACAGCAAAAACAAGAAGACATAACACTCCGACTATGGAACGAACCCCTACAACTGACTGACAAGGCGAGATACCTCGGTGTCTACCTAGACAAACACCTCAACTACCAAGCCCACCTGCAACACCTGCTCAACAAAACGAGGAAACGACAACAGTTAATCCGACAAGTACAAGGACGACTGTATGGCTGCTCCACCAGGACAGCCATACACACAGACAAGACATACATACGACCAATATACGAATACGCCGCTGCACCACTAGGCGGAATACCAAAGACAGTAGCAAACAGACTGTACTCGACAGAACGCCGACTACTACGCAGCATAGCAAAACTACCATGCCGCACCCCTAGCGACGAAGTATACGAGGCGACAGAAATAACCCCTCTGCAAACAAGACTGACAAAACTCAGAGCAAGATACGGCTCACACATCTTACACAAACGACCCGACATGGAAGACATTCTGACGACCAAGCCACGCACAGCAAGACGCCCAAAAAAGAAATACATTTACCCGGCGCGTACAGTAGCACAAAATACAACAACTGAGTTCCCCGACTTAGCACCCACAATGACACAACTGACAGGAGGCGAAACCACCCCACCCCACCTAGACAAAAGACAATAGCACAGCAACAAATGACCTAGTGCACCACGACAGCCCCTCACACTCAACACACAACACACCCCACAGAACAAAACACAATAACATTAAGGAAATCATAGACAAGATAAGAACTATCGTTAACAAAAAAAAACCGCTCCAAGTACCACCAAAGGGAAAGGAGCATATGTAAAACTAGAATAAGGCAAAAAACATTGTAGCAACCAGCTCCAAGCACTACAAAACAGGAAAGGAGAAACTGTAAACATTAGTATTAAGATTAGTCTAAGCTAGAATATATCATCCAAAACAACATACTCCATGACATAGAAGTATTACAGAGGGAAAAATAAGTGTAAGCGCTGTTAAAAAAAAAATCCCCCATTAGAATAATGTGTCACTTCAAGTTATAAACTAAATTCAATTAAGTAAACAATTAGTTTTAATAAGTTAGTTATATTGTTAAACATGTTCAGTTAATACATAACAAAATCAATCAATATTCTCTCACATTATATACACCAAAAAATAACGTAAAATTAAAGATACCCAATATAAGATAATAGCATGTAATCATACATATAAGAAAAATGGAAATAAATAAAATAAAAATGTACCCTATGGCTGATAAAGGGCAAACAGACAAGCCCTAAAACAGCCCGCCTTCTCCCTTTAGGAGAAGGAATTAAAAGTGCTAAAAAAGACGAGGGTTGACATTCCGCTGCCACAGCCCTTTTTAGGTCCTGCACTTCCGCACTCGAGCCCAAATCTTTGGCTTCAATCGCGGCGTGCACCTTCTCGTCTATTTTTTTTTGTAAATTCGTTTTCAATTTTGTTCTCCTGTTCGGACATTTTCTGCTCTATTGCTTGACTTGTCTCAATTTATAATTTTTCCATCCTGTTAGCCAGTACACTAATTTCATCTACGATACTGGCGTTAGCCACCTGGATATTATCTACTCTTTCGCTCAGTTCTTGCACCGCTTTGGGTATGGTTTCATAGTTTTGTCTCAAACTAACAATCTCACTTTGCATAGCTTCCAAAGATTGCATTAATCTGCAAGTCTCTCACATGCTGGCATCTATCACGCTCTGCTTGTTTAGCATCACGTTCTCTATCACGTTCTGCTTGCATACGTGCAAATTCAGCTTGGAAATTGAGCATGCGCTCGAACATAACCCTTAAGGATTGCACTTCTGACACCTCACCACTCTCTGGTCCGTGTCTACTGCTTGTAAGTGGCACAGTATTTCTACTTTCAACTGAATCACTGGCTGGCAGTGGCAGCATTTCTTGCCCTTCTGCCCCCTGATTTTCACATTGTACTTCCTGAACTACGCCGCTAACATTACTTTGTGCCCCACTTTCTACCTCGGTATCACTGCTTGCTAACTGTTGTTCATTATCCATGTTTATATTTTTCTGACTACGCAATCTAACCATAGTCAACAAAAGAAACGAAATCTGAACTAAATATCCAAACACTCAGCTTTCACTCACATAGTCACACAAGAAATGGCCATTTGTTGAAACACACTTATTATATGCTACGATGACAAACTACTCAAATGTCCTGTTATTTTAAAAAAAAGAACACTAACAACAAGCACACCACTAATGATCCGAGAACACCGCACTGAGGCTACTTTACTACCCACAGGACAACTACACTGTAGCTTTACCTTTTGGTGATCAATCTTGGGTGCAGCTGCCCCCTGGTATTGTGGTAGATAATTAATTTTTTGATATAATGAGCACTCTGCTTCAGCTTGCCTCTGGGTATATAGTGTTCTCATGCAAAAAATCATATACAGGTATTACCACACAATATTGGTTAGGCAATACATACAATACATGAAAAATTATTAATTCTTCTCCAACAAAGTTCGACTACAATAATTCCCTAGTTATCTCATGGGTATTTTGTGGCCACTACTTATTCGTGCCCCACGTTGGGCACCAATTTAGTCAAATAAAAAAAATAATAATAAAATGAATGAAAATGGATTTGAAAATGTGGGGAGAAATGTTGCTTTAAATTTTTTTGTTATTTTTTCTTTCAGTACGAGCTTTGTTGTAGAACCCCTTATTTACGTGTGGTAATAAAATTTCATTTAGACAGAATTAGGCACATTTAAAATTACGTGAACCTTAGCAACCGTCTCATGCTGATAAATTCATATTAACTGATTAAGAACACTTGGCTGAAAATTGTATAAATTAAATTTTTTTTACGTATTTCGGCCTTGGCACACATTTTCTAAATGCAGTGGTTTTTTTTAAATTATTTACTGAATTCTTTCCCGGCGTTAGCTATGGAACACAAGACTGTCTCTGTTAGCATAAAATGGTTAAATATTGCCAAGCCGACCTGAACGTTTAATTATCATTGACAAAACACGCTTCACAATACGTTTAAGTTATTTGCTTTAGAAATTGAAAGAACCAACAGATTATCAACTTCAATGTTAATTATCCGCCTATGAATGCGCAAATGTAAAACCAGTAATAAATTCCGTCAGCCTCAGGATCGGTGTAAAACAAAAATATTTCGCAGTTCACTGCTAATTTTATCAGCTCCCGATTTACGGATTTGGTTAATTTTTTTGCGGAACAATTTTTTAAATGTGCCGCCGCTGCAAATCGTTCGGTCGCGGCACAGCCCAGCAACACCAACGATAATCGCTAAAAATGCTGAAAATTCTTTAAAGAAATATTATAGATGACATGGGCAAACTAATGTACATTAGTAATACACAATTTTGATAAATTATAATGTATTTAGACCACAGCAATAATTAAACTTACATTACTTTGTAATTTCTCCGCTAATGGCGGCTAATGATAGATACAGACAAAAGAAATCTACTCATTCATAAAATGCTACGTCACAGGTTCCTCTCTCTCTGAGCTCTCGAGGAAGACGACAAAGAATACACACTATGTATACCTATTTACACTATTGGTTATCGTTAATGTCTCTTTGCAATCCCACAACATTATTTTCCTCTGTGGCTGTATTTTACATTTTTTTTATGGCAGATATTAACATATTTCGTAATTACATTATGAGTATTGAAATATTACAATCATAAATACATCGAGAATATTATTACAGAAAATATTACAATAATGACGAATGTCCTTTATACAAAATAAAATAATAATTTTTTGTTAAACTATTACAGTACATATGAACTGCTTCATAGGCGTACATAGTACAAGTAAATGTCATTTCATTTTATTAATAGTGTGTGTGCTGCCAGGGAACGTTACAGTATCCCACCACTGTCCGACCCATCTCCAGACGCGCCATCAGCCTGCCCCGGCGACCCACCGGACAGCGCTGGGCTACCAACGTGACCTTTGCCACTCCATATGGCCTCACAACCACGAGACAGTTGACTTCGTGGTTGCCAAACCCTATCTTGACCCGCAAGGTAGCTGGATTTTTCACCAGCTGAGAATGTTTGGAGCATTGTGGGCAGGGCCCTACAACCAGCACGTGATTTTGACGGTCAAACGCGATTGTTGGACACAACTTCTCATGATATTCCTCAGAAGAACATACAACAACTCTGTCAATCAATGCCAAGCCGAATAACTGCTTCCACAAGGGCCAGAGATGGACGAAATCGTTATGACTCTCTCAATTTGTGAAACTATTTCTCTGGAATATTCATCTAATTTATCTGTAATTGTAATCAAATGTTTGTATGTACATGATTATCACATCTACCGATTTTTGTCCCATTCGAATAATTCCTTCGTGATATGTCCTTTTTTTTACAATTTAGCTTCCGCCGTTTGCCGATAGGTGGCGACAACGGTAAGTAGCGGTTGAAAGAAACAGATCGCAGACGTCAGGCAGTTAGCCTGGACCTCGGTCAACATAACCTCATTCAAACATTTGTCGATTTGTGTCTGCATCATAAAGTTGTTCTTGACTGAAAATGTCAGTTTACGAGCCTAATTCTCCCCTCATTTGCGCTAGGTGTTACCGTTTTGTTTCAACATGAAGGAAACAGCGGCTGACTATCGTCCAGTGCTCTCAGGTACTTATGGTAAGGATACTGTTAGTGAAAGAACGTGTTGTGAGTGGTTTCAACGCTTCAAGAACGGCGATTTTAACGTCGTAGACCGGCATAGTGGTGGAGGAGAGAATGATTTCGAAGATGCAGCATTGGAGACATTGCTGAGTGAAGACTCGCGTCAAACTCAGGGAGAAATGGCACGATTAGTGAGAGTGACACAGCAAGGCAATTTCAAAACGTCTCAAGGCTATGGGTATGATTCACAAAGAAGGAACTTTGGTCCCGTGTGAGCTGAAACCAAGGGACGTTGAACAGCGTTTGTGTGTCTGTGAACAGTTGCTTAAGAGGCAAAAACGGAAGGGATTTCTGCATCGCATTGTGACCCGCGGTGGGGGGGGGGGGGGGGGGGGAGGGGAGGGGTTCATTACGATAACCCTAAACGCAAAAGGTCATGGGGATATGCTGGCCATACTTCCACGTCGACGGCCAAACCGAATAACCACGGCTCCATGATCATGCTCTGCATTTGGTGGAACCAGCTCCGCGTCGTGTACTATGAGGTGTTAAAACCAACTGAAACAATCACAGGTACTCGTTATCGAACGCAGTTAATGCGTTTGAGCAGAACATTATGAGACAAACGGCAGCAATACAGCGAGAGGCGCGATGAAGTGATTTTCGAGCACAACAACGCTCGACCCCACGACCGCCGTATTCTCCAGACATTGCTTCCTCAGAGTATCACTTGTTTACGTCAATGGCGCATGGCCTGGCTGACCGACACTTCCGATGTCATGAGGAAGTCATAAATTGGATCGATTCGTGGATAGCTTCAAAAGATGAACAATTTTTTCGACTCAGGATTCGTACACTTCCCGAAAGACGGGAGAAAGTATTGGCCAGCGATGGGAAATTTGTTTCATTAAATCCTCAAATGTTGGGGGAAAAAACGGCAGAAACAAAGTTGTACACCTTGTAATTAATTTGTTTTAACCTAAACCAGGAGTGTCAGACACGGGTTCTAGCCGTCGTTCAGTGTGCTAACCACTACGCCACCGCGTTCGGCGTCAGCAACAGAGGCGAACTGCGCATCGTAAGCTCCCTCCGGAGGAACTTGCAAAGAAGACAAAGGGGGTTAACATCCATTGCACTCTGCGGCACTGTACTGGGGTCACAACTATTTGAACCTAAGAAAACACTGTGTAATCTATGGAACAGTGGGTTTAAAATTCTTCTTCTTCTCCTCTCATCATGTATAAGGTGATTGCAACTGCTGTGGTCAACATGAGCAAGCCGTCTCTTCGGTGGTCTTCCCGCCTGTCCTGTCGTTCTAGGATCCTAATCAAGAATTTATTTTGCAAGTCTATTGTCATGCACACTGAATTATCTTGAAATTCATTCCTAATGTCCTCATTTCTGAAGCTACCTTCTTTGGTGTTGAATTACAGCCTCCACGTGTATCATCTTCAAGAGAATGTAAGTGGCTTAGCATTTGTTTCTCAGATTCGGAAATGTCAAGTGGAGATACATCTGCGACAATTTATTATTACTCTGATAGCTTTATTGGTTTCTATTGTTGCATATTTCTTTATACTGAAAAACGCAGTAAGTTAATAACAATGTATATACATTAAGAAGCCAGGAATTTTAAAGCAGTACGAGCGAGTATGTCACGAGGTGTGGCCCTGTATATATGGCACACTGAAAGAGAATTTCGCAGTTCACATCTTGAACGCAATTTCTTCAATCTTGCATATTAGTGTGCTTCTCTTTCAAGTATTCCATCGGAGGACACTGTTTCTCATAGCTGGGTAACGCGTGTAGTTTGCAGTTGAAGTCTGCTGCTGGGCTGGTCTCGTCGTCATCGGGCTTGTCGCATGGACCTGTACAATGTATATATGACCGCATGTATCGAAAGAAGGCTTTATGAAGTTCGAGAACCTATCGTTATCGTTATTTATCTTGCAAGATACAAATGTTCGGAATACAATCCTCAGCTGTGTTTTTCGGGAGTCAAACAGTCATCATCTGGCTGTCTGCGCCTTTACACACGTGCATTTAAAAAGCACGAACCAGTCATCAAATAAAAACGTCACAAATTTTCGCACAGGAATTTCATTTCGTATTTTAAAATCGGCATAACCTGATACTCTATTTTGCTTCTCCACTGTACTGTCCATTCACAGGGGTGTTTTCGTGTAGTGGTAACACTGGCCACATCTACTGAATGTCGGATTACTATGTATCTAAACTATATATCTGAAAATCGTTTAATTCATTACGCTGCTTCACTGGTTCATTGAAAGGACGCGTGAAGATTTTTAGCATATTACACAAACTAATCTTTAGAGCTGTATGCATTACTTCCGTCTACTATTCTACATATTGTGTCTTATGCTTCGCACGCTTTGTGTGTGTACTAAACGCAATATTTTTTATTTGTGCCAACGTGTTCCGTGAATCGAATATGGAAATTACATCATGCCTGACCTAGCGTACTACGCTATGCTAATTTTATGGTATATATACCAGATTTACTGAATTTTTCGACGTATTCATCTCATGTCGTCGTCTCATAATTGTAGAACCTTGTGTACGAAAAGCTATGCAGAGTGTTCTAGGGCAATATTACGCTATTTTTCTTATATGTAAACCACATATACTTCATGTTCTTGGAGCATATTGTTCTACTTCTCGATATTATTTTCATTTTACTTTTAATTTTATAGCGAATTTTGCTTAAGTCACTCTTTTTAAAAGCGTTTGTCACTACCACTTGCTTGAGGATTAATTCTTGTTGCTTTTAGAGTTCCATCTAGAGCAGTTTCAAAACTTTGTTGATCATGCTAATAAGGTCAGCTCTTTTATGAGGTGCCGAAATTCTCGCGTATTATGTTACCTGAGTTATGTTATCCGAACACACATTTTTTTTCTGTGTGGTTTGAACTTAGGTCCACCATTATTTTTGGAGATGGTTAGGCCTAATAAGTTTACAGCTGAAATTCCTGTAACCTGCTTCCTGCAGACTCAGTTTCTTGCTTGCTTTGCCTATTATTCTGCGTTTTACTTTCTCCTCAGGGTATACATTTTCTCCTTGCCTTGCACACGTCCTTTAAATTTTGTTTCACTTGCTTTGGGGTGAATCGGTCAATGCTACGAATGTGTTATCAGTAGAGGTGTGGAAATTCCTCTGGATTTTAGGCACCAGGAACATGCCAACAAACATGTACAAGCAAGGATAGCGCTAATTACACACCCAGTCATTAAGAAAAAAGCGAATAATGTATCGATCCCCAGACTTTTTCCAGAGGTTTTCAAACGTTGAAAATTTAGCCAAAGGTAAAATAACATTCACGAGACTTCAAAAGTGTGAACATCCTTTTCGCCTCTGCACGTCAACTGCACTAGCTCTCTAGTTATAATTTAAAGTAAACATTGGCAGGGCACCTTACTTGATAGCAAACACTTCCCTTAGTGTGAAACGGAGTGAAACCTTTCACATATGAACTGATGATTCAAGTTTCACAGCAGAAGGTAACTGTGGATTTACTTTCTTTTATTCGAGAAAGAGTCACGAATAACTGCATAAGCTTTCACCAACAGCCTACTCTTACATAACGGAAACAGTGATAGTCATGACGGTCACTAAGCATTCTTTCTCAGGATGACGGACAGATCCATAGAGATCAAGAACTGGGGAGAACATAGTAGTGCACTTGTTATGGAAGTAGCCTACGAAGTAACGAAATGTTCTCTAAGAAGCAAATACAGAGTGTTAGGATATTAGTGCAGATATTTCTATTGGTGTCTGAGGACAGTGTACTTAACAACGTTACATCAGTACTCACTGCATTTGCAAATTCATAGCTATTAGGAGTAGCAGGATTTTAGGTTATTTAGTACATCCATGTACATGTGGTAAGAACAAGCCACTGACGTTTCTTTTCTCCTGGGCAGCAGGTCAAGTGTTGAATTGTAGACCCAAAACAGTTAATCTAAACTGACAGGCGTAGTCCACTTATTAGTGCAGTTACGACACTGCAGCTAATAAATTATGTGGTGATACGGGAAAAAGGCTAGACCCAGAGAACATCTAACACCGAAGTAGGTACGTACTAAGGTACCAATGATCACACTATTCGCGCTGATGCTCCTAACACTCTACGTATTATTTTTGCAGCGAAACAGTAGACTCGTTGGCCAACGAAGTTGCTATATCTAGGACTAACATTAATACCTAGGTCCAACAAATAAAAGCGATAGTGAGGTCCCAGTGGGAAGAAGAATAAGAAATATCGAGCGTAGATACACCAAAATGTTAATAAGATTCAATTGCACTAAATCACTTGGCCATTAGCAGCACCTTAAACTAGGGAGCATTCCAATACAAGCACACCTGACTACTCAGTCACTCACATAAGATTCAATTATACCAAATTCCTTGACCATTAGCAGCACTTAATCCCCATAAACTTCAACATTATTTCTGTTCTTACTTAAGGCACGTGAAAAAATAATTGACTGTGAGAAACTGGTTTTTCACCTTGAAACAGCATCAAACGATCTTAATCATTATTGGTTCCATTCCATTTCGGCTGTCTAATGCAGCAGCCAAATATGAATATTTTTAACGAAAATAGTCTCGTTTGCAAATCAGTATTTGTTAATAATAATTACGCGTTTTGCCCTTGTAACGCATCATGAGATTATCTGAAGACAAGGAACAAAAAATTAATATGAGAAAACGGTGACGAGTTTGAGGCATTTTTCTAATCCGTGCCGCCATGCCTACATGAGGCAGTAAAATATGCATAAAATCAAGCAAGAATGTAGTAGGATAAACTTCATCCGTCAATTGCCACTGAAGGGCATTAAATAAGAATAAGATATGCATGAAATCACACAAGAATGTGGTAGGATAAACTTCATCCGTCAATTGGCGCTGAAGGGCATTAAACAAGAATATGAAGTGTTTACATGTAACAACCAGTTGTTAAGTGTCGTATGAGTTACGGAAAGGAACTAAGCGCAACGTAAGAATAAAATTTTAACCGAGTTTGCTGATGAGTGATGGGAGAAATGGGAATCTAAAGTAGATAAAACACTAGACCAGTTAGATACCATACGTGTACCAATGCCAGTTACATTTATTATCATCATTACTTTATTGTTTTAAAGAACTTACAAGCACAGTGATCGCAAGAGGCAGTGGTATAATCAATACGTTACTATAATAAAATATCACATTGACAAAAATTAAAACGAAATAACCTTCTTTAATGGGAGCAATGTTAATTGTGTTTCAGGAAATAACGATGCACCGGATTCATTATGAACAGAAACTACAGAATGACTAACGACGATAATCATAATCGTGGTATGTTAACTATCAATATAGAACACTATACTTCTCACGTCATTCTTACTTATGAATTGGTTTTTATTTTTAGTAATGTGAATATTTTAGTCATTCCTACATGCAAATATGCCAAATGATTCAGTCATTTTTGGATCGTCTTTGACCACAAAATCCTTTATAGTCGTCTAGGTGCTGAAAATGACACCTCATAAATACAAGAAGTAACAGGTATAGCTAAAATCATCCATAAAAACCTCACAAAATCTCTGAGCATTTCAGGCATCTCACCACTGTTCTCTCTACGTAAAATAATTGTGTTGTGTGACAGGTTGATCACTTTATTACTTCCTCGCTCTGCGCACAACTAAAAGCGTGTCCCTACACGATGTTATATTTATCAAAGTATGTCTCATAGAGCTGCAGATTTCGATCAGCATCTATTTCAGCTATATCAAAGGCCTTAAGTTCTGAAATAAGTTCCAAATATCTGTCTGAAATCTACGACTTAGCAAATGAACAGCCACAACAATTATTAAAAAAAAATTCTGTACATTTCGTGCTGCGTCTGATAAGTGTGAGGATCACCGCCTTTGTCACAACGTCTTAGCATCTTTCTCTTTCTAGGCAAAATTGGTTCATTAGTGTTCAGTTCCTCCGCTTTCCTCGTAGTTTCATTTTGCAAATTAAGAAATTTGTCTCTTTGTCAAGTTAAACTTGTAGACAATGTTTCCATCAAATTTTTATTTCTCGGTATGACAATGATTTCACCTGAAAAGAAGAATGAAGTAGTTCAATGCTGAGGAAAATTGAGATTACCGTTTTCAGGATAATAAGGAATGAGAATTGATATAAGTTTAAATATGTTCACTAGTTTTCCAACTGACTTCACTTTTAATCTTCTGACAGATGTAAAATTTTCGAAAGGACGTCATAATCATTGTCCAACGGTATTAGTGATTGTACCCTCATACACGACGTTGTACTACAGAATGGTCACAGAGTCAGTCTTGGAATGTTTTTTTACAACTACATTTTCATTGTCTTCTTGTAGCGACTGGAACACTGCTAGCCTCATTGTGAATGTCTTAAAAATGTTATTAATTAACAAAGAGTCACCAGAAAGTCTCACATGTAACGAATACTTTGCAACCTTTCTTGCGGTACCAAATTCAAATTATGCCCCTAACAATGAACAAAGATAGCTCTCTGCTCCATCTGAATAGTCCTGGTGTGTAATCCTGTTAAAGTCCACAGACATTACTCGCAGCGTAGTATCAGGCACCACGAGAGTATTTTACGAATCTTGGACAACTTCAAACAACGTCCTAGAAAAATTGTTCAAATTCAGTCTCCAGATCTTCCTTTTTCACATGATTAGTTTTGGGCTACTTGCCCATCTTCAGATCTGCTAAAAAAATTAGGTTACAACTTGTTCAAACCGCAAATGATTTAAAATTATGGTTAGAAAAGAGGATGTCAAATCAAACACATTTAATCCGTCAAGATTCCTATCGCACTTTATTTGGCAACCAGTTTCAGCGTTTTGCTATGCCATCTTGGGGCCCCTTACCGACGTGTAGGAAGAATCTATCTCGGTTGTGATAAACCTGTTTATCTATCAGTCGGGAGGTGATGGTCGAAGTAATTGAACCGTGATTTATTTTCAAAGAATATTCTAAAGAATCTATTTTATTGACCAGCGATTCATGAAGAACATTAACACATTAATCACACTATGTAAGCATGGAAGTAGTTGCCAGGTAGTAACTGATGAAATCATAACCAAATTCCTTTTAACAAATGGGATTTTTATGCACTTTATTAGTGCCTAAAAGCATTTTTTATAAGAAACAGATTTAAAATTATAATCATAAAGCACCCTCTAAATATCAAAGTTACGATTTATTCAGAGGCAGAAAGAAACAAGTTTTGACTGTATGAGCTTTCGGGCAGAGAACCTTAACGTTCCCTTTTGACACGGCCGTACTTACGACCGCTCACAACAGCCTCTGAAAGACTACACTGGTGCAAATCTGCAACACACCAAATAACTTTAAACTAAGAGTTTTAACAATTTACACAAGCACACAAACTATGCACCCCCCCCCCCATAGGAGGGATGGAAATGGTACAAAACACTAACAATTAAAATATTAACCTTGCCACCGAAGGTGCAACTTGATTTTAACTTCTAAGAAAAGTCGTTCGGCGAAAGGATGGCAACTTTATGTACTAAAATGATCATTTAAATAAAAGCCCATGAAATGCAATCATATATAAAATTCTACAAGGTTGGCCATACAATAGTTAAGATGCTCTACAACACACAGATATCGCCTCTCAAGATCAGATGCAATAATATCAAAGTTTCCAAAGATCAAAACATATTTCAGGTATTAGCCGTTACACTCCAAGCAATAAATTCGTTAACACACCAAATCCGACAAACATGACAGAGGCAGCTACTAACGTACGGTAGATTAATAGGGAGATTACCGAACAACCCGAACCGCAGGTTGCTCTAACCCGCCTCTACTCCACAAGGGAAAAACGGACCACCCAATTTATAAAGAACCACCTTCCCGCGCGTGGGCAAACGGAGAAGAATGGTGGGACGACCCCAAAGCAAAACGGCTGGTGACCTCACCAAGAAAACAAATAGAATTTAACAAGAGTAAATCAAACAAGATATCACCAATCACTTAACGTCTAATAAACTGCGATTTCTCGATAAGACCTGTCCCAGCACCCCGAAATCCCTCTCCCGAACCGTCCGCTGCCAGCCACTTCAGCGGACGCAGGAAGGCGCGCCGATCTCCCGTCCCACGGCGTCGCAGCTCGCACCGGCCAGACTGATGTCGTGGGTTGACTCCTGTTGCTCTCGTGTCGACCGCGAAGTCATTACCCCTCGCTATACGCCGCGGCCCACTGGACTCACGTGGCGACCTCACATGCGCCGACACTCAAGACGGACAAGCCATCTTGTGTCTCAGTGCGCGACCGACCAACCGATCGATTCAACCGCCAATGATCATTGCCTGAGCAAACTCGAGCAGACTGGAGGCCTAACGCGCAGACTCAGATGCAGAAACCAAGCCCCGAGCGGGCAACCACTCGCTGTGTTCTCTTACTGGCGGAGTGGAAAGACTCTCATTTTGCCGGCTTTAAAGGCTGATCCGAACAACACACATACTAGCACTCCGAACGACAGACAGACACTAACTGCTAACAAATGCGGACGAGAGAGAGACTAGCAAGATGGGGACGAGTGACTGAACCAGACTAACCGACTGGCGAGCTCATAGTGCCCCTTAAATGCAGGTGAACAGGCTACCTTTCCCCTTTCCCACCAGAGGGAGACACCAAAGCTGCGATTGCCACAGTGGCGCCACCGCCAGAAACGGAGGGCGCTTGCTTCACACTACGCTCTTCAAAACAGCAATTTTTACCACGGCTCAGTGATCACTATAGCAAAAATCTACTAATATCAGTATTGCTGGCCCCTGTTTTGATCACAACCGAGGTAGATTCTTCCTACAAGACGGTCAGGAGCCTGAAAATGGCGTACTAAGACGCTGTAACTGGTTGCCAAATAAAGTGGGGTTGGAAACTTGATGGCTGAAAGGTGTTTAATTTGACATCCTCTATCGGACAGGCGAGTCCCGCAATCACCTCTAAAACGATGTATTAGGATGTTTTGCAGACCACCAGCATCTGCAACAAACGTCGCAGAACATTTCAGGGAAAGTCTTGAGTACATAGGAAATAAATATCCAAATTATCCGTTAGTTGTAAGTGGGGACTTTAATCTGGCATCCATTGACTGGGAAAATACCACGTTTATCACAGGGCCCAGAAGTAAAGCCTCGTGTGAAGTTATTCTAGGAGCACTCTCAACATACAACCTTGAGCAATTGGTTAGAAAACCAACTCGAGATGGGAACATATTACATATCTTGGCGACAAACAGACCTGATCTTTTTGAGAAAGTCAATATCGTTGTGGCTTCTATGTCAGTGGAAGTTGCAAAAAAAACCAAAGAAACGGCGTAGAGTTTTCTTGTTTGGGAAAGCAAATAAAAGTGTCATTAATGAATATCTTGATAGTTAGCTCCAAGTATTCACCGCGGGACACAAAGACATTGAGCATCTTTGGTCGGAATTTGAAGGTATGGTCCACCACGTGCTAGAGAATTATGTGCCTAGCAAAAATATAGGGGAGGGAAAGGATCCACCTTGGTACAACCAACATATTACGAAGTTGCTGAGAAAGCAGAGAATTTAGCACATTCGTTTTAAACGTAGTTACTGCCCCGCTGACAAACAGTAATTATACGAAATGAAAGCAGCTGTCAAAAGGTCAATGAGAGTTTCTTTTAACGAATTTGAACCCAACATTTAACTGCAGATTCTAAAAATAACCCCCAAAAATTTTGGTCTTACGTAAAATCAATAAACACAACAAATAATTCAATACGTTCTCTTGCTGACAGTACGGGTAATGTAATGGATGATGATAAACAGAAGGCCGAAACTCTAAACCTAGCTTTCAAAAACTCGTTTACGGTAGAAGACTGCAGCACCATTCCCCCTTTCAGTTATCGAACAAACGTAAGGATGGCTAACACTGTGTTTAGTGTATCTGGGATTGCAAAACAGTTAAAATCCTTAGACGCCAGGAAGGTATCTGGCCCAGACGGTATCCCCGTAAACTTATATGTTGACTATGCTACAAATATTGCATCATTCTTATCCATCATCTATCAGAGATCATAGGAAGACTTTTTTTTCACTTGCCGCCCTGATTTTACGACCCACCACCTAAGTGCTTAAGGTGGGTCTATTTTGACCACTTGGGCGCTACGACCTGTGTACGTGTGCTGATGTAGTTGATGAAGCTCCCACCAGTTCCCGCATCCGGCCGCACCGTTGCCCGTGTCCCGCCACGTGGAGGCGGGTCTTGCCTTTTTTTTTCTTAATTCTTTCGTTTCTTTGGCAGCTTTCCCAAAACCGTTTTAACAAAATTTTACAAAATTAAATTTGGATTAGAAGAAGGAAATACAAGGAATAGTTTAGACTGAAAGGAGAAAAGACGATAGGAAAGGAAGAGTCCCTCCACCTTGGGGTACTGAGGATGAGCGCCTTGGGATTTATCTTCAAGCCTCTGATCCTCAGTCTCCTGACCTTAGCCTAGGAAGTTCTATTCTGTTCTATTTGTAACAATTAATATCTCTATTTATTCTAGTTGGTTATTTTATATACAGGTTTAAAGTGCCGTGGTAGCTGATGGCAATTGCGACGGTGCGCCGACACTGTGTATACCTAATTTCATACTTTAATCTAATCAGTATTGTCCATTGCAGAACTACTTATGTGAGTCTATTGCATGTCAGCTGTTTTATATTGAGTCCTAGTTTGCATCTTCCACACTATGGTGTCTGTCTGGGTGCTGCATATGAGTTTATCGCCAGTGTGGTCTTTCGTTCCTGTACTCTTTGTGGCATTCATCAGAAATTTTGTCTGTTAGTGCGTTCAATTCGTCCCAAAGTTCTGGTGTTCTGAGCGCGTCGTATATAAGTTCCTCTGTCTGTAGGTGTTGTATCCCAGGTGCGTTCCTGTGCTGTCTGTATTTCCAGCAGAATAGGATCGTATTTTCGGGGGTTCCCATACCTCCACATGCACATGTTGACGTGTCTCTTAGACTCACGCGATGTAAGTGCGCGGGATAAGGTCCGTGGCCAGTCAAGAAATGCACCATGCCGCGGCTAGGATCGGCATGTTTCATTCTTAACCTTTCTGTTATGTTCGGAAAAAATGTATACACTCTCCGTCCCTTATCGCTTGTACCCCATTCCTGTTGCCATGTGTCGATTTTCCATTTTTTGAGGTCCCGCTTATTGTTCAGCGGGGAACCAGTCATTATGTTGACCTGGTCTAGTCTACCCTTCTTTAACCAGTACAGAGTGCCCGATATTTGATTGTAGTATCTATCGGGAAGATTCCTAGCACGACACACAGTGCTTCGACTGATGTAGTACCGAAAGCTCCCGATAGTCGCAGAAGGACGCTTCTCTGCCCTCGCCTAACCGCTGTTCTGTTTGTGGCGAGGTTGAGTCTGTGCGCCCATGTACTGGCCGCAAAGCTTAGCACTGATTCGAAGAGTGCGCAGTGGTAAGTTCGTGTGACTGACAGAGGAAGTCTGTATTGTCCTGAATTAATCCTTGCCAAATTATGTAGTATTTTTTCTGCCTTGTCTGTTGTTATTCTGATTTGTTCATGGAAGTTCAATTTCTCATCTATGTATACGCCCAAGTAGCGGGTTACTGTCATTCTATTTATGTTGTTGTTCTCTATTTTTATTGACGTATTGCGTCTGAGTTGTTCTTTCAGCAGTGTGTATGTTGTTTTGTTGCCCGCTATCTTCAGCTTGTTTCTGTTGCACCATTGTGTTATTGTTTGCAGTGTGCCACTCGCCTTCTCCTCTAGCTGGGCTCTGGTATTTGCTGTGATGACCACCAGTAGGTCATCTGCATAAGCGACAGCTCCGTCTGTCCTCATATCCTCCTCCAGCAGTTGCAGGAGAGGTTCAAAAATTATGTCCCAGAAGATGGGTCCACAGATCGATCCCTGCGTACATCCTTTGGTACTTTTCCTTATTACCTTCCGGTTGCCCACACGTCATTCCACTATTCTGTCCCTGCAGTAGTCTAATAGACTGTTGTATAGGGCTGCGGTTACTTCCATCTGGCGTAACCTCAGAAACAGTGCTGGCCACCACAGGTTGTCAAATGCTCCTGCGATGTCAATCATGACTGCCAAAGAGTATGTTTTATCTGTGTTTTGTGTAATTTCTAAAGCTCTGTTTATTGCATCATCAATGCTTTTTCTTTTCCGAGATCCAAAATGGTGAGGATTCATTCCAAATAGGGATCTGTGAGCCTGCAAGCGGTCACACAGTAGCCTCTCTTGGATTTTTGCCATAGTGTTTATGAGGCATATAGGTCTGTAGGATTTCGGATCTGATTGGTCTCTGTCTGCTGATTTTCGTATGATGACTGCATTTGAGGTCTTCCAGACTGTCGGTACACGGCCTAGCCTTAAGGCGTCATTTAGTAGTTCTGTTAGGTATGGGGTGATCTGTGGTGCTAGCCTCTTGAGCACTTCTGCATAGATCCTGTCAGGTCAAGGTGCTTTCTAATTTTTTAGCTCTCTTATCGCTACCGCACCTTCCTCGTGCGCAAAGGGACAGGTGACGGCATCAGTGTCATACTGTCCATGTAGTTCTTGCCTCAGTGTGGTCTGTTCCTGTGTGTCTGTGTCTGTGGCGTATTCCGGGAGGAGTTTGTTCAGCAGATATTGCGCTGTGCTTCTCCATCCCACTGTTATTGTGCCGTCATCCTGCCGTAGCGTGCTTAATGCCAATGGGATCTTGATTTCTTCTGTCAGAATCTTGTATTGTTCCACCCAGATATTCTGTTTTGTGTGTGTGTGTGTGTGGCCAAGTAGCTCTCCCAGTGCTGTTTTCTGGTCTGAAGTAATGTCTTTTTGAAGAGTTCTTTGGCTCCTCTATATGCAGCTAGTCTTAGTAATTTGTCTCTTTGTATCCATGTCCTCTGGTATAGTTTACGTTTCCTTGCCATGTCACGTTTGAGTCTGGTTAATTCGTCTGACCGTGGGGTTTCCCGTTGTTTGCTGTGTGTGCGCACAGATATTGCTCTTTGTTGTGCTTTTTGGATGATTTGTGTCAGTTTGTGTGCTCTGTAGTCCACGCTTCCCTGTATGTTGTGTATATTTTCGTTTTGAACAATTTGTTGTAGTCTGTCCCAGTTTGCTCTTTTGAAGTTGAAATATGTTGTGTTTTGTGTGGTGCGGTTATTGTTTGTTGTGAGTCTTATTTCGATTATGTTGTGATCACTTGTGGTCAGAGAGTCGTCTATGGTCCATCTTTGCAGTCGTCCTAATGTTCTGTCATTCACCAGAGTAATATCGATTTTACTGGCAGAACCGTCTGCACCTCTGTACGTAGGTGTAGGTCCGTCTTCGTTTATAATATGTAATTGCGTCTCCTGTATGACGTCGTTGACTTTCCGTCCTCTGTCGTCCGTTCTGTCCAAGTGCCATAGTGTGGATCTGGCGTTAATACCTGCACATATAATTTGGTTCTTATTTCTAGAATACTCAGCAATGTCTTGTATCATATGCAGGTATGGCTCAACGTTGTCACTGTACTGTGCGTATAATGATGAGACCACCCACGTGTCTCGACTCTTGGTTATTTCTGCTGTGGCCAGATGGCTGTTGCATAGCTGCGTGATCTTTATGATGTAGGAACAGCGGAAAGTTCCACGGGACTGAAAGAAGGCACAGGTCACAGCAATCTATAAAAAGGGTGAAAAATCGGATGCTCATAATTACCAGCCAATTTCACTGACATCGATTTGTTGTAGAATCATGTAACATATTTTGTGTTCAGACATAATGACCTTTCTAGAATCTGAGAAGCTCATCTGCAGAAACAATCAAGGTTTTAGGAAACAGCGGTCATGCGAAACGCAGCTAGCCCTCCTTGTCATGATATACAGCAGACCCTAGATACCGGCTCCCAGGTTGATGCCATATTTCTCGACTTTCGAAAGACGTTCGACACAGTTCAACGCTGTCGCTTGCTACAAACAGTGCGCGCTTAAGGTCTATCCGATGACATATGCTGTTGGATAGATATTTTTGTAACAGACAGGGAGCAGTATGTCGTCCTGAACGGGGTGACTTCAACAGAAACAAGCGTAATAGGTCCACTGCCCTCTACGATTTACATAAATGATCTGGTTGATAGTATTGACAGCGGCATTAGACTGTTTGCCGATGATGCGGTAGTCTGCAGGAAAGTAGTATCACACGAAAATTGTGAACAAATCAATGAGGATTAGCAGAAAATAAATGCATGATATAATGACTGGCAGTTATCTCTCAATATTAGTAAGTGTAACCTACTGCGTATAACAAGACGAAAATCCCCATTAATGCGCGAGTACAAAATAAATGCCTAGTCTTTGGAAGCGGTAACATCCGCAAAGTGTCTGGGTGTGACTATTCGAAATGATCTCAAATGGAATGATCAGATTACACAAGTACCGGGTAAGGCGAACTCTAGATTGAGGTTTCTTGGTAGAATCCTGAAGGGATGCAGTTCTTCAACAAAGGAAATTGCGTACAATACGTTAATTCGTCTGGTATTGGAGTATTGTTCGTCTGTACGGCACTCTTACCAGTTGGGTCTGATTCAAGAGATTGACAAGGTCCAAAGAAGAGCGGCAAGATTCGTGACTGGTACATTTAGCCATTGCGAGAGTGTTATAAATCTCATAGAAAGTCTGTACTGGGACACACTCGCAGAGAGACGACGCGGTAAACGGAAGGGGCTGCTCACTAAATTCCGAAATCCGATCCTCGCCGTGGATGTAGAGCACATGTTGTTACCCCCAACTTTCAAAGCGGGCAATGATCACCATTCAAAGATAAGGGAAATTAGAGCTCGTCCTGAGGCGTTCAGACAATCGTTTTCCCTCACGCGATCCGCGAGTGGAACAGATAGGGGGAAATATGTATGACTTTGGCGCAAATTGTGCCCTCCACCACACACCGCTTGGTGGTTAGCGGAGTATATATGTCAATGCAGATGTAGAAAGATGGACATACAGAGACTATGTCTAGAAAGGTTCATAAGTCTAAAGAAAATAGTTACAACAGTTGTGTAAAATACCATTTGTTACAATTACAGACTAACCAGTTGAATGTGGAAGTGAGAGTTCACTATCACAACTAACCATACATCAGCCTGCTACGGATTTATAAAATTTTTACTAAGAAATCTGACTGGTGTAACACCTACGGCGCTGAAAAGAACTTCCTATCTATAGTAAGTGGACTGCTGTAATTCATAAATAATGTTCCTAAGTAATAAAAGAAAAGCACCAGTTTGCTTTTGTTCTACAATATTGTAGAACAAAAGCAAACTGGTGCTATTCATTTATTATGATGTTGTTCTACCAAGAACCGACGGAAGATTCTGTTAATATGTTCCTAAGTAGATTATATGAAACAGTTAAGTGTGATACAACAGCATTAAAATATTTTAAACGAACTTTACATTTACAGAAATTTTTAAATATTTTATACAGATGCTAAAATGTTCGAAAGAACAGACACCACGCTTTCACATAACTGACACGCCTTGATGGGCTATGAACCCATAACAATCGGTGGAGATGCACATTTACGTTCGACCTCCAGTGGGAATGTAAATTTAACAAGCACAGAGGACCTGGACGAGGAATGCTGGGTGGAAATGTGAGTCGGCAGAAGAGCGTGAGGAGATAGTAAGCGCATTTGCAAATTGACACTCTGTCCGGTGGCGCATTGGTTAACACAATTACCTGGTAAGCAGGACGTCTCGGGGTTCAAGTCAGAAAGAACGGACACCACCCATTCGTGTAAATGACTCTTACATACACACTGACCCTTGGAAGAAACTCGTACTGGAATTACTTAAAGTTTGCATCTCAAATGGCTCTGAGCACTATGGGACTTAACTTCTAAGGTCATCAGTCCCCTAGAACTTAGAACTACTTAAACCTAACTAACCTAAGGACATCACACACATCCATGCCCGAGGCAGGATTCGAACCTGCGACCGTAGCGGTCGCGCGGTTCCAGACTGTAGCACCTAGAACCGCTCGGCCACCCCGGCCGGCCAGTTTACATTTCTTTGGAGAAAAGATCACATCTTTTTCAATAACAAATCGATTTGTAATTCGTATGCTGTAGCAGACACGCATTATCAAACAGAAAATCAGTTAAAAAAATTTACTGGGGCTTTACAGATATAAGGTTTTATGTAACACTCACATTTTTTGATGTTATTAACAACGTTAATAACATATACAGCCATCGGTTTTTTCAATAAATGTATCAGTATCACAGTAGAAGTTGGACACCAATAAATCGTTAAGGTTCTTCTTAAAATACACTTCGCTATTAGATAAACTTATTATGGCTACTTGAAAATTATTGAGGATGTGTGTTTCTGAATAGTGGACTGTATTCTGGATCAAAAATGTGGCTTTAAGTATACCAGAACGAGACGCACACTCGGGAAATTTGCACAGTCCGTTGCAGAGTGAAAAATTCATTCTGGAATTTATGAAGATTTTTCTTTTCTCTAGTACGGATTCCATGATCTCAGCATTTAACTTAAGAAAGCGATACATTATTTATGACAAGTTAGAGGAAGCAATATATATGTGGAAAAACAGTTATTGTCATCCATAGTTCATTGAATATGCTGTGAAGGGCGTTCTTTAGATCGTATGAAGGAGTGTAACCGTGTTTCCAGATGTGTGGATCGGAAACAAACACCCACTACTCTCCTGTCTATTCCGATAAGACGTGAGACAGCAAATTTATTTCTTACTACAGGCGCAGTTCGACATTCTTTGCATGCTCACAGGGTCGTAGATACGAAGTGTTGATAGATTAGGAAGGATGTAGTACAAATCTACTCTATTAACTGTAGACTACAGCCTATTTAAAACAGGTAGAATTGGAAAAATTTACAAGCCCAGCAGGAAGATACAGGAATACCTTAGGCCTGCCAAGGACGCTCGCAAACCATTGGAAAAATCTGGAGTGTATAGGATCCCATGCAGCTGTGGTGATGTTTATGTGGGTACCACCAAAAGAACTGTTTCTAAACGTTTGGAAGAGCACAAGGGAAATTGTAGAAGAGGAGAAACGGAACGATCAGCTGTTGCGGAGCATGCTTTCCAGCCAGGGAACCACAATATTCGTTTCGAGGAGACGCAAGTACTAGCGGCCACGAGCGGATACTACGAAAGGCTCTACAGGGAGGCAATCGAAATCGCTAAACACCCAAATAATTTCAACTGAAAGGAGGAGGGCGTCAAATTAAACGGTATATGGATCCCGGTGTTTAAGAAGATGTGTACCACTCGTCCACTACTGGGTGATGGCAACGGCGATCGACGGCGACGGACAGCGGCCAATTGCACTGACGTTTTCAAAACACGTGACGTCACGCCGCGGCGCGTGGGCGCGCGGACACGGAATTTAGCGGCAGTCAGTAGCGAGCCAGTGTGTGTGTTGGACCTTCCATCAAGCTACGGACCCCCTTGAAGATGTCTCCCGCAGTCGGAGACGAAACGTTGGGAATCACCACAGAATCCATCAACCGACCACGGCATAACAGCCCGGATAATTATAATGGACAGAATTGGAAAAAGGAAGGAGACACTGAAATTGATGGAAAAAATGCCTGGATGCAAGGTAGTCGTTACAGCGCCAGGACACAATATTCTGACAGAAAAATTGTGCAGATAAATGATTAAGGGGCCCTTACATAAGGAGAAATAAAGCACATAACTCATGACGAGCGAGAGAGATACGGTGCAATGATGGCATAGGGAGCCAGTACGGAGCCGTTTACGTTAGCGGCTGCTTGTAGGTGTCGGTGGTTCGACGACGATTGCAGCTGTTTGGAACCATTGTAATTTCAGAATATATTGTCGTACCTAGCCGACATCAAAACCACGGATTTATTCGCCGACTAATCGGTGGTAGCCGTA
This sequence comes from Schistocerca americana, assembly GCF_021461395.2. Lineage (NCBI taxonomy): Eukaryota > Metazoa > Arthropoda > Insecta > Orthoptera > Acrididae > Schistocerca > Schistocerca americana. The sequence goes on from NC_060119.1 coordinate 1,064,510,069, forward strand.
GTTCGATCTCGTGGTGCCTGGAGCACTCATCTAAACTCAATGGACGTTCAGGAAGAGACACAATGATGTAGAAATAAACCATATTTTTATAAAATGAGGCTCTTACTACTTCTCAAAGTAAACCCAAGCAACGATGTTCTACATTCTTTATACAAGATGAAAGAAGTATTCGTCTTATTGTTTCAGCCACTTTCTCATAAATAATTTGACCTCCTCGTTGATGCTGAACTGTCGTCCACATAATACCTCCATGTGTGGATCAAACAAAGCACAATCCGAAGGTTTCAAATCATTTTTTCAATTATTTCGTGGGTCAGCTGGGTGGCATGTGGGCGAGCATTCTCATGAACCAATATCACGCCTTTACCCTGAGATCCGAGACATTTCTCTCTTGTTGCTGGCTTTATTTTGTTCATCAGCATGCATGAGTGGTAGGCACTGTGTATTGCACTCTGATCTTCCAAATAGTCACAAAAGACGAAAAGGAGTTGACACTTCAACTGGCTGGGCAGGTTGTTCCCCTTCAGCCACTTAGATTCGACCGTTCTTGAACTGTTGTACCCAGTTATGAAAATTTCCACTGTTCAAAGAACGTTCAACAAAGCGTAAAAATCATTCGAGAAAATATTTTCGCGTGTTTTTCAGCTTCAGTAAGAAAAAAAAAAGCTTATCACTGAACGTTGTTCATTTAATGTGGAAACTTCAAGTGGACACACCATGGTGAAAAGCAAATTAGTTGTTAAAAAATAAACGATTTTTATCCGTCAGATCTTTTCAGTTCATCCCAGTGACGCCAACGTAAAGTCGTGAAAGTACAAATCACTTCGTACGAACTGTTTCATTCCTACCTCAGTCTTCTCCTTAGTAATTGAACGTCCGTTGTTTATCCACGTGGCCCTTAAACGGTAGGACCGTGTGGTTTCAATACTGACTGTACGAGGCACCGATATGCGTATATTCTGCAGAAGAAATCGGGTGCGAAAGAGTCACAGCTCGTGCTATTTAACACCTCGCGTTTCGGAGGAAACGACATACTGCACGGAAGACTACTTTCCACAGCCAACCTAACATTACTTACAGTACATCTGCTGTTTTGAGAACAGTGCGAGGTTAGACTGGCTCTCCAGCAGTGCCTCTAACAGTCTGGATCGCTTCTCTGTCGCCTTTGGCGTACCCACGCGCAAAGGAACGTGCAAACAAAGAGCTCTCGTCAAAGAGAAACGCCATATTGGCGAACGTTACCAACTCTTGAATTATTATACATCACGAGCCGGAGAATTTATGGCCAATAACCCAATGCCTTGTTGGTTTCTCTGCACATGGAAAAGGAAATGCAATGAGCGTATGGCATCGTTGGCCTGGAAGCTCCTATTCGGAGAAGATCGGCCGCCAAGTGCAAGTCTTATTTCAATCGACGCCACATTGGGCGACTTGCGCGCCGCTGATGAGGATGAAATGATGATGAGGACAACACAACACGCAGTCCACGAGCGGAGAAAATCTCCAACCCAGCCGGGAACAGAACCCGGACCCACTTGCATGGGAGGCGAGCACGTTACCACCCAGCTAAGCAGGCGGACTCTCTGTCCATCCACGCAACACACATAAAAATAAAAGCAGCTTATAGTTCATATTAAACACTTGGTATTCAAATATTTTTGATATCCTGAAGACTTGTTAAGCATTACACAATCCTCATGTGACGATGATAGTTTGCAAACAGTGGAGGGTTCCCGTGACAATGTGACAATAGCCCCACAAATAATTCGCTTCAGACCAGCGGCCGTCAAATCAAATCAAATATTCGTGCGGGCCGCCGTGCGTAGCCGTGTTTTATAATAATATGCATCTAGCTACCAACAGCACCACACAGAAATGTTAACTAACATTAAGAACTTCGTAAAGACTGTTGTTTCCCTGCTCAGAAATGAACAAGCGTTCTTACAGACACATTCTTCTTCTCTCTTCTTCGCGGATGAATCACTTAGGACCACGCGTAATCAACATTTGATGGCCTTCCTTTTCGCCCAGTATTCCTTCATGAACAACGAATGGGCTAGCTTTCGTTGCGTAGACCATGTATGTCGATTAGTTTTTCTCTCTTCTTCCTCAAAATCCAGTGTGTTTGTGATTTTTCTGATTTCATTTCTGTCATGTAGATTTGGAGACCCTAATTCTCTCAGGTCTTTTTCCGTCTGTTTATACCAGTTCGGTCTTGTAGTTTTGTTGTTTGTATGGATTTTGTACGTTAACCTGTTTGAGTCCATTCTTTCTTAGTGCCCCATGAATTGGATTCTTCCCATGCGCATTGTGTCTGTTATTTTGGATATATTTTTATAAATTTATCCATTGGGTTTTGGATAATGTACCCCATCTTTAGTTCTTGGTCCTAGGATTTTCCTCATTATCTTACGTTGATTCACTTCTAATTCCTCTTTTAGTGTTCTGTGTTGAAGGTTCAAATGGTTCTGAGCACTATGGGACTTAACATCTGTGGTCATCAGTCCCCTAGAACTTAGAACTACTTAAACCTAACTAACCTAAGGACATCACACACATCCATGCCCGAGGCAGGATTCGAACCTGAGACCGTAGCGTGAAGGTTTAGTATCTCAGATACGTAGAGAGCTTCGGGTCTAATTACTGTTGTATAGTGTCATATTTTGCAGTTCCATGAGAGACTCCTTTTGTTGTAAATGTTTTTTGTTAACTGAAAGGCCGTCTCCATTTTATGGACTCTTGGTCTGACAGATTTCTTTTCATTACAATTTTCTGCAATCCATTCACCTAAATATTTAAATTCTTTTTCTCGAGAGATGTAGTTATTACCAGTTTTGAGAATAGAAGGTGCATCTTTGATGTCAGTCATAAATTTTGTTTCTTTCAAATGAAATTTGTAATCCAATTTTAGCTGCCTGTTCTTGTAATAATTCTAGCTGTTTCTGTGCGATCAGTGCCATGTCATCAGCAAATGCTAAACAGTCTAATTCTATGCCCTTATGTCTTGGTCCCAGTCTGTGTGCTGGTGCACCTGCTTTTTTCCATTCTCGAACAACTTTTTCAAGAGTACAATTGAAGGGCACTGGGGACAGTACATCCCCTTGTCGTACTCCTGTGTCTATTTCAAATTCTGTGCTCAATTCTCCCATGAATTTTACTTTGAATTTGGTCTCCGTGAGTGTTTCTTTTATGATGTTTGTTGTCTTTTGATCTAGTCCAAATTCTGCTAATACTTCAAAAAGGGATTCTCGGTCTATACTGTCATATGCTTTTTTAAAGCCGACAAACGTGATGACAAAACTTTTGTTTGAAGTACTATGTAAATATTTCATTGAGTTTTTCAAGTTAAGGATTTGTTCTACGCATGATCGACCTTTTCTGAACCCACCTTGGTATTCGCCTAGTTCTGAATCCAGCTGAGGTTCTGCGCGGTTTAGTAGGCCTTTAGACAGAATTTTGTGTGTTATTGACAATAAAGAGATTCCACGATAGTTGTTGGGGTCTGTTTTACTTCCTTTTCTGTACAGAGGATGTATGATTGCAGTCTTCCAATCTGTGGGGATTTTTTCAGTTTTCCAGATTTCATGTTTAATTTCTTTGACTCTTGCAATAAGATTTTCTCCTGCATTTTTCCATAATTCTGCGATGATTTGGTCTTCTCCTGATGCTTTGTTATATTTCAGTGACTGAATTATCTCTTTAATCTCTTGTAAACTTGGTGGCTTTGAGTCTGGGTTGTTGTGTACGATGGAACTCAAATTTTTCTGCAGGCTTTTCACAATTCAGTAATTTAGAAAAGTATTTTGCAAGAATTTCACAGTTTTCGGTGTTGGTATGAGCAATTTCCCCATGGTCATTTTTGAACTGGAGCGATGGAGGAGCATACTTTGTTAATTTTTGTTTGAATACTCTGTAGAAATTTCGGGAATTGTTTTTCTTGAAATCATTTTCTATGTCTTGTAATTTTTTGTCTTCGTGTTGTTTACGGACTGTTCGTATTGCTTTTGTGACTGTTTTCCTGGTATCTTTGAGATCTTCCAGGGTTTTTTGATTTTTGTTGCACAACCAATTTTGCCACCCCTGTTGTCTGAGATTTATCAGTTGGTCACACTCATCTGTCCACCATGGGTGTTTACGTGTTCTTGTTTGCGGTGCTACAGTTTCAGCTGCATTTAAAAGTCCTGCTTGCAGTTGTTGCCAATTTTGTGGTTTCAAATTCTGCGTTTCTTTTGTAAATTGTTCATTGCCATTTATCTTTTGTACATCATATTTACGGTGTGGAGAATTCTTAGTGAATTTTCTTTTTTCTGGAATGACATCTAGGGAGAATTTTGTTGGGTAATGGTCGGAATCTACGTCTAGTCCATTAAGGACTTTAAGTTTCATGATTTCTACTGTATTTACGCGGGAGATCATTCCATGATCCAACTGATTTCACCTAGTAATGGATTAGGTGAGAGCCAAGTTTTCGTTTTCGAGGCTCTTTTCTTGAAAAATGTTGATTTGAAAATTAGGTCATGGTTTTTGCAGATTTCAATGAGTCGCATGCCATTCCGGTTGGTCTGTGTATGCCCTGACCATTTACCTACCCAATATCGATATTTCTTTTCTTTACCGATTTGTGCATTGAAATCGCCCATAAGGATTTTGACATGGTTATTTGGGATTTTTTGGAGAATATTATCTAATTGGTTACAGAATTCTTCTACTTCTTCTATTTTGTTTTTGTTAGTGATGTTAGTTGGTGCATGTCCATTGATTAGGGTGTATATCTTATTAGCTGATTTTATTGTCATCGTGGAGAGCCGACCCGAGTACGATTTGAAAGTTGCGACCGAATCAAGTATTGATGTATCTACTATAAATCCAGTTCCAAATTGTGGACAATTAGCCATGGCTTGTTTTCCAGGTTTTCCTTTGTTTATCCTGTATCCTTCCGAATCAAAAGGATTTTCATCTGTATATCGTGATTCCTGTAGATGACTCAGTTGAAACCCTGCTACGCTCTGTTGAGACTTCTCAGTACTCCGTGTGCTAAGGGTTTACAGTTCAGCTTTTCTTGTTAGAGACTGTTGCACACTCTTCGTGCTTCTATGTCGTCTATGTAAAGAATAGCTTGATAAATGAAAACATGGTCCTTAGTCGCCCGTAATGTAGAAGTACTTTATTTCAATCATGCAATTAGCTAATTTTGACGACTTCTCATTTTCAAGCACATTTGTAATATAACGTATTACACAACTCAACTGTCAAATTATTTTTCACTAAGCGTAAAAAGCAAAAAAATAATTTGACAGTTACAACGTGTAAAACAGTACTATTACTCACACGCCTGAAAATGAGAAGTCGTCTGAATTAAGTAGCCGCACGATTTAATTAGAGATTACATTATTTTCCACATGGCAGCGACAACAGTAAGCGTTGTGAAATTGTCTCGAATGAAAAACAGTCTACAGTTGCACTAAATTCTGTTTATTTTAAACCTAGGGGATTGTTTCTGCTATAATAATAATAATAATGCCTTCTTCAGAAGTCATATACACAAATAAATGAAAAATGTCTTAGCCCAGCGACTGCTTCAAGACCAATAGAGTAACTTCAACAAACATAAGGCTGTTTGGAACATAAGTAAAATTACACATGAAAGGATTATTTCAATAGTGGTACAAGCAAATTACCTCCACTTTTCTCCCTATAATGCTTCTGTAATTAATGATCCAAACAAACAGAAAGAAAGGTTCATCTCTAGCAAGAAGCCATATGCTTGAATATTTCTTGTATCTCAACTGCAGATTTTTCAGCGCTCATTTAACTTTAGGACTCTGTATCTCAATATGAACAAAAATTGTACCACTATTGAAATAAGCCCTTCAAATGACAACGTATGTCCTCCGCCACTACCTGTGTTAGTTTCGAAACAGGCTTACGTCTGTTGAAGTTATTTTATTGGTCTTGACGCCATCACTGGGCTAAGACATTTTTCATTTATTTGTGTGTACGACTTTTGAAGAAGGCTGTGTTATTCTAGCAGAAGCCATGGCCAAGGTTTAAAATAAACAGAATTTAGTGCAACCGTGGGCTGTTTTTCATTCGAGATAATTAAAGATTGTCTACTACAGCCTACTACACACCATCTTTCCTTTCATGAAGCACCTGGAGGCTGTGGATCCCCTCAGAAATAAAATTTTAAAAGACAGCTAGGTGAACAGCACACAGATCCTCGGTTAATATCGAGGCAGTTCTATAGTATCCTCCTCCAAATTTATCAAGTTATATTCTCGAGAATTTAGCATTCTCATTTTCTTCCATCCGCTTGTCGTTAGATTGTAGACAACTACTGGAAGGGAACCTGTTACAAGTTCTGAGCTGCATAGGGCCTATAGTGTGTCGTATAAAAGCGTTTAGCGATAAAGATTCTGCTAGGAACCACTGATGAAATACAAAAGGAGTCAAAACGTACAAAGTAAGTGTTTAAAAATTTAGAATGTAATGGGAGAGGTAAGCGAAAAGTTCTACAGCATTCTGCAGTCTCGCCCGTCCGCTTCCAAGTGACTGAGCGAGAGACAAGGTGGTAAATCCGTCGTGGGCGACACTCTGACGTACCTCGGGGATGCTCGGGCCCTCTGGAGCGGCCCACGTCGATACGGTGCGGCCGTGGCGGGCCAAGTGAATGGATTCCAAAGGGGCTCCCGGGAGATTTCTTCCGCTACACTTGATCCGCTCTCCTAAGCTCTCTTTAAACTCGTCCTGCTGTGCCCGCCGCCGTCTCCTGCACTGGCGGTCACTTCCAGTCTTCTCAACTGACGGCTGCGCACATCCCCATAACTTATAAACGTGCTTCAATTTTTGACGCAAGGAGTACCTTATTATCAATAGTTTGTACATTCTGTGGGAATATGAGGCCGCTTTTAATATTCACAAGCACTGTTGTTATTAGTGATTTGCCTTTCTTGCTTATTTGGCTTATTGTTGGTATACATTGCGGAGCGGAGGAATCAGAATGTCGTCTTTAGCGAGATTAGTAAAAGAAAATGTAGTCTTGCATGTGTTGATTTGGGTTATCGAGCATTCATGTTTCTAATGGTCTTCTGCCACAGTTGAAACTGCGGAGAAAATTTTATACTGGACAAACGATGGATAGTGATTTATTAAGAGACTGACTCTACTGGCATATCAGAGAATAGACTATTGTACTCGTACATTAAGCTATATCGAGCACTCTTCGTGACAGGAGACTCATTCATTGAATTCTGACAGATCGAAAATCGTAAACCGAATTTGAAACAATCACTGGACCATTTTAAAGCACTATGACTCTTATATGTATGGGCTCTTAACTATAAAGTAATCAACCACATCACGTAAGAATCGTAGAAACAATCAAAGCTTGGGTGAAATAGGCTTTGCATAAAAAAATAATCTTCGTAAAAAAACAGCATTTGGCTAGAATTAACTCCACTTAATTACTACAGCGTTGGCACTGGCACAGCAACCTTAATAAATCTTTAGATACGTGTATTTAACACGTGGCGCGTTTCGCCTGTTCTAGGCATCATCAGGTATCTGGGGAAACTACAAACTGGTATAAGTACCATTTGCTATTAAGGACAATAAAATAATATAGTGTATTTAATTTATGCAATTATTATTGTCTTTAATAACAATTTATACGCATACCATTTCGTAATTTCCCCAGATTGTCTGACGATGCCTAGATCAGGTAAAGCACGTCACATGTGGAGATGAAATGAAGCGATCTTGTGCAACCAAGACTTTTTTCCTGTGTCTAACGCATCTCGCTAGATGTAAAAGGTATTATCGTCGACGTCTTATTAGACGTTAACTGATACTACACAGCTTTTAAGGAAAAAATGGGTGTGGAATTCGTGGATTTTTGTTTTATCCGTCCTCTGTCAGGTTCGACTCAGCCAGCCACAACTATGTCTCGGGTGTTAATCTTTTCATCTCAGATCATCATTTACATTTAACATCCTCAGTTAACGGTTCGTTGTATTCCAATCTTTTTTGTCTCCCCCTACATCCCTTACGCACTGCACTAGCTTCTAGTGTCAAACAAGTTATTCCCTGAGGTCTTAACACACGTATTATCAATATGTACCTTTTTTATCAGTTTTGTTCACATTTTCCTTTCCTCACAGTTTCTGCGAAGTATCTCATTTCTTATAAGCCCGCCTAATTCTCAACATCATTCTATTGCACCACTTCTGAAACAATCCGATTTTCTTCTTTCTCTGTTTTCCCACAGTCTATAATTCACCTCTGTAGAATTCTGTGCTTATCCTCACATTATGGTCTATGATATTAGTAACCTTATGCAAGAGTGCTCTCTTTTCCTGTGCGAAACTGCTATTTACTTCCTTCTTGCTTCGTATGCCGTGTGTTGTTTTGATTTCAGGATTATTTGACCGAATCTAATTGGGCGTCACCATTTTTATGTTCAATTTAGTACTTATCTCATGTACTCTTCATTACTTCATCATTCTTCGGTCTTCTATTACTCCCTTGTTTTGGGCTCATCAGACTCTTCAACAGCCCCTGTAATTCAACCTGATTTTCACCGACGACAACAGTGCCATCAGCGAATCACATCAATGGTATATCTTCGTCCTGTATTTTAATCGCACCTCAGAATCTTTGTTTCATTCCCGTCATTGCTTCTGCGATGGACTGATAGAACATTAGGTGAGAAAGACTGCAATTTTCCCTGGCGCACTTTCTAATCTGAGTGCTTCATTCTTGGTCTTGCGTTCTTAATGTCCCCATTTTGTTCTTGTGTATATTTCATATTAGCCGTATTCCCATGTAGTTTACAATTATTTTTCTGGTATTTTACTGACATCTTGCACCATTTCATATTCTCGAAAGAGGTGCTCTGGGTCTACAAATCCGTGAAACAGTCTTGATTTTTCTTAAGTCTTGCTAACATTATGAGGGACAACGTCAAAATGTTGTGCTAACAAGGAAATACTCAACATAGTTTTTTTTTTGGTTAGTATTACAAGAAGTTTATTCGAAAATATTTCATGTAATTTTGTTAACGTATAACAATCGTAATTTTCACATCCAGCAGCACTATGTTTAATATTCATCGTTACGTGAGCACTACTAAAAAGTATAGTCAAACACCATGCCAGCAACCAAGGCAACAACTTTTAGTGTTATTTATCTGTAAAGGTGGACTTAATTTCATAATTGTTCTCTGGATCTTTTATTATTTCGTAGCTACTTTGATTAGAATCAGTGTTATGTATGTAAAGGTTTCTTGGCAAAACTGACGTGATTATTTCATGAAATACTTCAAAAGAAAAATCAGAACTTTGCATAAATTAGAAAAAGACATCTGTGTTGACTATAGTGCATCAGTTGATAAAAATGCACTGTTAATTGCACAGATTCTTTACAGAGGCATTTAATGAGAAACAGTAGATTAATTTCCGAACTCATAGATGACTGGTATTACTGAGTGGCAGGCAGTTAGCAGTTTATATATCTGCCAGACAAAAACTACACTACGATTGAAAATAACAGCCATAATAGTAAATGAATGCTTTTCCTATTTAATGACATTTTTGCACAATATGATTTTAGTTCATAACGTCAATAACAAGATGCAGTTTACTGAAAGTATTTATACTGTCACACCTGGCTGTGGTTTAGAACATACACTAAGTGATCAAAAGTATCCGGACACCCCCCAAAACATACTTTTTTCATATTAGGTATATTGCGTTGCCATCTGTTGCCAGGTACTCCACATCAGCGGCCTCAGTAGTCATTAGACATCATGAGAGAGCAGAACAGGGCGCTCCGTGGAACTCACGAACTTCGAACGTGGTCAGGTGATTTGGAGTCACCTGTGTCATACGTCTGTAAGCAAGATTTCCACAAACCGAAACATCCCTAGGTCCACTGTTTCCGATGTGATATTGAAGTGGAAACGTGAACGGATACGTACAACACAGAAGGGTACAGGGAAACCTCGTCTGTTGACTGACAGAGACCGGCGACAATTGAAGAGGGTCGTAATGTGTAATAGGCACACATCTATCCAGACCATCACACAGGAATCCCAAACTGCAGCAGGATCCACTGCAAGTACTATGACAATTAGGTGGGAGGTGAGAAAACTCACATATCACTCCGGTAAATGCGAAATGACGCCTCGCTTAGTATAATGACCATAAACATTGCGCGACTGAACAGTGAAAAAAAGTTGTGTGGAGTGACGAATCACGGTACACGATGTGGCGATCCGATAGCAGGGTGTGGGTATGGTGAATGCCCGGTAAACGTCATCTGCCAGCGTGTGTAGTGCCAAAAGTAAAACTCAGAGACGGTGGTGTTATGATGTGGTTGTGATTTACACGGGAGGAGGGGGGGGGGGGGGCTTGCACCCCTTGTTGTTTTGAGTGGCACTATCACAGCACACGCCTACACTGATGTTTTAAGCACCTTCTTGCTTCCCACTGTTGAAGAGCAACTCGGAGATGGAGATTGCATCTTTCAACACGATCAAGCACTTGTTCCTAATGCACGGCCTGTGGCGGAGTGGTTACACGACAATAACATCTCTGTAATGGACTGGCTTGCACAGAGTCCTGACCCGAATCCGATTGAACACCTTTGGGAGGTTTCGGAACTCCGACTTCGAGCCACGCATCACCCCAACACCGATGCAGCTCCTCAGTGTAGCACTCTGTGGAGAATGGGCTGCCACTCCCCAAGAATCCTTTCAGCAACTAATGGAACGCATGCCTGAGAATGGAAGCTGTCATCAAGGCTAAGGGTGGGGCAACACCATATTGAATTCCCGCATTGCCGATGGAGGGTACCTCGAACTTTTAAGTCATTTTCAGCCAAGTGTCCGGATACCTTTGATCACATAGTGTACGCTTCTGCCAGCTGAATATTTAGTGTCAGAACTTCATGAAGTCAATGTATGCATCTATGCAGCCTTAAAATTGTTCACATTAGCACTATTATAAATTTTAGATTATAGAAACAGCACTACATTTTTGGTTGGTGCAGCTAAGACTGTTTTTGAAAGCTTCTGAGTATATGGTTGTTTTCTACAACAGGGTCCCGCTTCTACCAAAACGTTTTACAGTAAATGTAGCTCCAGTCACCGCAAAACTTTCCTACTAAAAACAGCACTTATAAATCGAAAACTATTCAGGTTTCTAGGTGTAAATACAAACAGTGAGTAATTGTCCCAGTGTAAGCTGTGACTGCTGCATTGTCACAGTAAAGTGGAGCTTTGAAGACGATATTAATGAGCTGGTAGGAAGAGATATTGGTGTAAGACGAGTGAAATTAGAACGGACATTGTTCAGTGGGCAGGGTCTTCGGATTCTCATAGAGTATTTGTTACCTAGATCACGGTCCAGACACGCTTTAGTTGTTCAGTTATTATTTGATTAGTGTTGTGTGCTTTGTTAAATTTAATCTCAATTAGTGTCATTATGCAGGAACTAACAACAAAAAATTATGGACTATTTTTTTGTGTTTTACCTAATTAAGTATAGTGTGTAAACAAATATTAACAAGGAGACTCGTTTCATACCTTTACTAGTGAGATTTGCATTTTAATGACACATTGAGTTAATTAGGCAATTGTTCTTTAGAGATATTTTTCCAAATTCTTTCGTAAACAGCATCAGTAGAATCGGTAGTCAGTAGTACAGTACAATGTAGGCAAGAAACGTAAGGGTCATAGCAAGAACTGCGTCTCCGGTTCGTTTAGGTTTCCTAAAGCTATTAAGAGATCCTAAATTTTCTGTATTATTTTCCTGTGTATCATTCTTGGCAGTGATTAGGACTTTATTTTCCTTTACTTGTAGTTCTGACGCTGTAAATACAAAGGAACCGGGAGAATAACATAACAGGAAAAGTTGAGCGTTAGTTGTCTAAAATCGACGACCTCTATTTCGCGGAACGAACTTCATGTTTCTGCCAATAACTAAGAGACTTAGACATCTTAATATTTTGTTATTATCTTGACGTGAGAAATATATACCCGCAAACAAAAATTTGGTTTAAATGGCTCGGAGCACTATACGACTTAACTTCTGAGGTCATCAGTCGCCTAGAACTTAGAACTAATTAAACCTAACTAACCTAAAGACATCACACACATCCATGCCCGAGGAAGGATTCGAGCCTGCGATCGTAGCGGTCACTCGGTTCCAGACTGTAGCGCCTAGAACCGCACGGCCACTCCGGCCGGCATACCCACAAACACCATTCCCCTAAATCTCACTAAGTAACTAATTAGAATCGTGAACATTCGAATAGCAATCAGCAATATGTCGCAGGAACAACTTCTGCAGTTTCTATACTCTTTACATTGGCAAGATACAGAACAGATGTATTTGCGTATGCCGGCCGCGGTGGCCGTGCGGTTCTGGCGCTGCAGTCCGGAACCGCGGGGCTGCTACGGTCGCAGGTTCGAATCCTGCCTCGGGCATGGGTGTGTGTGATGTCCTTAGGTTAGTTAGGTTTAAGTAGTTCTAAGTTCTAGGGGACTTATGACCTAAGATGTTGAGTCCCATTGTGCTCAGAGCCATTTGAACCATTTGTATTTGCGTATGTCGGTACATCACTAACGGTAATCTTCCTGCACATTATATACGAATATTGAGCGAAGAAATATTCCTCGACACAGAACTACGATATTGGTGTCAATGTTTGCCTCATGTAAATCATGTTTGGCAGTTATTCTTGGGATAAGACGTGTACAGCTATTAACAGCTGTTATAAAATATTGCTATTCATAATCGTGATTTCAGACTAATACGCCATTCTCAAATGACTATTCACTGAGAACTGTGACAAGGTTTAATCATGTACACTGTACGTGTGTCAATCATGTTCATATATTCGATGAGTATAGAAAGGTAGGGGTCTGCGTTATTTATATGGAGCTGTGAAAACGTCACACCCGGTGGATGCACAGTGAAAACTAACTGCGGAAATGCCGTGGATTCTATTGCAGTTGCGTTATGAATTTACACTTGAGTTTGCGTATACGATGAAGACTTCTGTATTAATATGCATATTGATTATGTGAACGTGTCTGACACTATGGCAGAAGTGAGAAATACATAGTTTTTGTATGTTGCCGTGAGACTATTTTAAAATAATGTTTTCTTAGGACTGTGTCTAATTCTGACGAAATGTTGCCGGCTTGTAGATCAGCCGTAACTTGAACAACTCCTTCTCCTCTTAATATTGAGTGGTCCACGGTTCTCTCTCCTTCATGGCGTGCTAATCAGGCCTCTTAGAATACCTCATCATGCCTTCGCTGGTCGACTCTGAGCAACGGTGTGTCCGAAATATTCTCCTCGTCCATGCATAACAAAAATGTGTGATTTCAACGCTGGTCATCACGGTTCTGACCTCCAGCGCATAGCCGTCAAGAGAAGAGGTGAGATGTGGGTAAGATCGGGGAGTGTGAAGACCTTTCCACGGTGTGAGTGACAAGTCCACGGCGGTGATGGGCAGAATTAGGGGGTATGTGGTGCCATGTAACATCATCAGCCCACCTTACACCTCACCTGAACTTCTGAGCTCTGGCATTTTCTGCACGGGACGAGACCTGGCCGTTTGAAACTTTGCCGTGATCGAGAGTGACGTCGCAGGGTGCTACGCTTTTCACCATTTCAGAGGAAGGCTACAGTCACTTCCGAGCCAAAGTTCGAACTTCTGAGAAACTAATGACGTTTCAAAAAGTCACCCTATAACGATGGTGCACAGTTTGTGTTAATGTAAAATATTACAACACAGCTTTCTTGGATAATTAATGAGAGCAACAAAAGCTAATCCCAAAATTTGGTGTAATTCTGATAAGTGAGTTTTAACAAACAACACTTTAAAAAAAGGTGGGAATTTAAGGAGATGGGATCTGGATAAACTGACTAAACCAGAGGCTATACAGAGTTTCAGGGAGAGCATAAGGGAACAATTGACAGAAATGGGGGAAAGAAATACAGTAGAAGAAGAATGGGTAGCTTTGCGAGATGAAGTAGTGAAGGCAGCAGAGGATCTAGTAGGTAAAAAGACGAGGGCTAGTAGAACTCCTTGGGTAACAGAAGAAATATTGAATTTAATTGATGAAAGGAGAAAATATAAAAATGCAGTTAATGAAGCAGGCAAAAAGGAATACAAACATCTCAAAAATGAGATTGACAGGAAGTGCAAAATGGCTAAGCAGGGATGGCTGGAGGACAAATGTAAGGTTGTAGTGGCTTATCTCACTAGGGGTAACATAGATACTGCCTACAGGAAAATTACAGAAACCTTTGGAGAAAACAGAAACCCTTGTATGAATATCAAGAGCTCAGATGGAAACCCAGTTCTAAACAAAGAAGGGGAAGCAGAAAGGTGGAAGGAGTATATAGAGGGTCTGTACAAGGTCGATGTACTTGAGGACAATATTATGGAAATGGAAGAGGATGTAGATGAAGATGAAATGGGAGATATGATACTGCGTGAAGAGTTTGACAGAGCACTGAAAGACGTGAGTCGAAACAAGGCCCCGGGAGTAGACAACATTCCATTAGAACTACTGACGGCCTTGGGAGAGCCAGTCCTGAGGAAACTCTACCACCTGGTGAGCAAGATGTATGAGACAGGCGAAATATTAACGCGAATTCTTTACAGACGAATGGAAAAACTAGTAGAAGCCGACATCGGGGAGGATCACTTTGGATTCCGTAGAAATATTGGAACACGTGAGGCAATACTGACCCTACGACTTATCTTAGAAGCTAGATTAAGGAAAGGAAAACCTACGTTTCTAGCATTTGTAGACTTAGAGAAAGCCTTTGACAATGTTGACTGGAATACGCTCTTTCAAATTCTGAAAGTGGCAGGGGTAAAATACAGGGAGCGACAGGCTATTTACAATTTGTACAGAAACCAGATGGCAGTTATAAGAGTCGAGGGACATGAAAGGGAAGCAGTGGTTGGGAAGGGAGTGAGTCAGGGTTGTAGCCTATCCCCGATGTTATTCAATCTTTATATTGAGAAAGCAGTGAAGGAAAGAAAAAAATTCGAAGTAGGTATTAAAATCCATGGAGAAATAATAAAAACCTTGAGGTTTTCTGATGACATTGTAATTCTGTCAGAGACAGCAAAGGACTTGGACGAGCAGTTGAATGGAATGGATAGTGTTTTGAAAGGAGGATATAAGAGGAACATCAACAGAAGCAAAACGAGGATAATGGAATGTAGTCGAATGAAGTCGGGTGATGCTGAGGGAATTAGATTAAGAAATGAGACACTTAAAGTAGTAAACGAGTTTTGCTATTTGGGGAGCAAAATAACTGATGATGGTCGAAGTAGAGAGGATATAAAATGTAGACTGGCAATGGCAAGGAAAGCATCTCTGAAGAAGAGAAAGTTGTTAACATCGAATATAGATTTAAGTTTCAGGAAATCATTTTGGAAAGTATGTGTATGGAGTGTGGCCATGTATGGAGTGAAACATGGACGATAAATAGTTTGGACAAGAAGAGAATAGAAGCTTTCGAAATGTGGTGCTACAGAAGAATGCTGAAGATTAGATGGGTAGATCACCAATTTAGTATCGCAGGGCAGCGAGGAAGGTAAAAATCGTAGAGGGAGACCAAGAGATGAATACACTAAGCAGATTCAAAAAGATGTAGGTTGCAGTAGGTACTGGGAGATGATGAATCTTGCACAGGATAGAGTAGCATGGAGAGCTGCATCAAACCAGTCTCAGGACTGAAGACCACGACAACAACAACTTTAAAAAAGCCAGAAAGAAAAATAATCAGAAAGCTCATTATTTTTAAGCATATTGTATCTACATTTGATACTGTTTTTTTCAACCCTATTACTTTTTTTCTGAATTTTTTTTCTGAGGCTCTCCATATTTACATTCACAATTTGTATACGTACAACATTTAAGTTTTTCAGAGATGAAATGCACCAAAAACCTGCTTCTACGACGATTCCCCTAGGATTGACTCCGAAGTTATATACAATGACAAATAGAAGCAGGAACTGTATCCAGGATGTCAGTATATAATGACTCTTAGACTATATGACCGAACGAGGTGGCGCAGTGGTTAGCACACTGGACTCGCATTCGGGAGGACGACGATTCAAACACTCGTACCGCCACACTGATTTAGGGTTTCCGTAATTTACCACATTCCTTTGGTATGGCACTGCCGATTTCCTTCCCCATCCTTCCCTATTCCAAGCTTTGCTCCGTCTCTAATGACCTCG
Organism: Schistocerca americana; assembly: GCF_021461395.2. NCBI lineage: Eukaryota > Metazoa > Arthropoda > Insecta > Orthoptera > Acrididae > Schistocerca > Schistocerca americana. The sequence continues at coordinate 1,064,526,347 of NC_060119.1, forward strand.
TTGTGGATGGGACGTTAAACACTAATCCTGCTCCTCACTCTATGGAAGAAAATGTCACTTTTTGGCACCTTTCCCATACAATTACACTGAGTGAATCACAGGTGTTCTAAGCTGGACATAGTTGATACCGCGAATCCAGAGAAATGTGAGGAGAATGAAAAATGTTATATTCAATGCCATAACTGAACGTCATTCAGTGGAAGCTAGATGTTTGAATCTATTCTTATACACTGTAAGCTCTTTCCAAACTCGCAAAAGAGTGAAATTATGTTTTTTTGTCGTAACATTCGGTTAACAGCATCTTAACTGGGCTGGTATCGCTGGCCCTGCGCAGTCTGCGTTCGACTGACCTACTGATGCCAGGGGAAACGCCCCACAAAGTCCGACACATGTGCTACACAGATGTACAGGGTGACCCAAAAGTCCCTTAACATGCTCTAATAATGGAGGTAGAGAGTAAACACCTGACACACATGGTCGATATGATGTAAGGTTTTACTGAAACCAAAACGAGTGCAAAAACCGACCAACAGATGGCACTGGACAGCATCACTAAGGCGTTCCCTCCAATCCTATCGGTACAAAATCCAGCCTCATTATGAACTGTAAGTCACCGATTTTGCGACGCGGAGAGCATTTGTGGTATGGGCACTTCAAGAAATTGTGGAAGATGACGATTGGTTGTCTAACGTATTGTGGACGTACGAAGCCTGTTTCACATTCCAAGGATCTGTCAACGCCCACAGCTGCAGAATTTGGGCTGCCGAAGATATCAGAACTGTCGTGGAAACCTCCACGCAGGACGAGAAAGTCAGAGTTTACCACATCAATCTTGACCGGGCTCCTTTTTCTTCTAGGAATTGCGAGTTGCAGCGTTTCAAACGGTCAGAGTGCCGGGTGCCAGGCATGCCGATATGTTGCAGAACAGCATAAGCCCCAGCTTGACTGATAAACACCTTCTGGAAGGTACGACGTTTATGCAGGATTCCGCTTAAACCTGTAGGTCCCCAGACCCCAGTACGTGTGATTACTGGTAGTGGTGTTACCTGGAGTCACAAGTTTGCCGTAGTCGTCCGATGGCTGTTTCACAATGTACCTATCCGTTTGCTGTACAGTGCTGTTCACAACATTATCCCTCGACTACATGTATCATTGTTGAATGAAGGTCGAGATGGTGAGCGGTTGTTATTATGAACGTCGTCTTTGTTATAAACCAACTGTTATGCTAATTATTGATTTTGTATCATACAAAACATCATCAGTTGGTAATTTTGTACAAATTTTGGTTTTAGAAAAGCCCCATGTCATTTGCAGCATGCGTGTCAATTTTTACCTCTCTACCTATATTACTCGGGGAACTATTGAATTTTCAGATGTTAACGGATTTTTGGGCCACACCGTATTTAATACACCATTATGCCATAATACCCGTCTCTCAAACTTAAAAACTATAATTTCACATATTCATTCCCGTTACAGATCATGATTTCTGGTGTACTAAGCTACATTTTAATGTCAGTCACTATTCGTATTAATGTATGGTAATTCAGTTCGAGCTTGAGTTCATCTTAAGGTCTAAATTAAGTATATATTAACACTTAATAACGTAACGAATTATTTGCGGCAACTACTTGTTTTTACAGTGATATCTCACGTTTCACGGTATCATGCTGACAGAAGAAATATGATTTCCTTTATGGAAATGCGCTAAATGGCCTTTGAAAGGAAACTACAATACTGGCCATTAAAACTGCTACACCAAGAAGAAATGCAGATGATAAACGGGTATTCATTGGACAAATATATTATACTAGAACTGACATGTGATTACATTTTGAGTCAGTTTGGGTGCATAGCTCCTGAGAAATCACTACCCAGAACAACCACCTCTGGCCGTAATAACGGCCTTTATACGCCTGGGCATTGAGTCAAACAGAGCTTGGATGGCGTGTACAGGTACAGCTGCCCTTGCAGCTTCAACACGATACCACAGCTCATCAAGAGTAGTGACTGGTGTATTGTGACGAGCCAGTTGCTCGGCCACCATTGACCAGACGTTTTCAATTGGTGAGAGATCTGACTATTGTGCTGGCCAAGGCAGCAGTCGAACATTTTCTGTATCCAGAAAGGCCCGTACAAGACCTGCAACAAGCGGTCGTGCATTATCCTGCTGAAATGTAGGGTTTCGCAGGGATCGAATGAAGGGTGGGGCCACGGGTCGTAACACATCTGAAATGTAACGACCACTGTTCAAAGTGCCGACAATGTGAACAAGAGGTGACCGTGAAGTGTAACTAGTGGCAGCCCATACCATCACGCCGGGCGATACGCCAGTATAGCGATGACGACTTCACGCTTCCAATGTGCGTTCACAGAGATGTCGCCAATCACGGATGCGACCATCATGATGCTGTAAACAGAACCTTGATTCATCCGAAAAAATGACGTTTTGCCATTCTTGCACCTAGGTTCGTCGTTGAGTACACCATCATGCGCTCCTGTCTGTGATGCAGCGTCAAGGGTATCCGCAGCCATGGCCTCCGAGCTGATAGTCCATGCTGCTGCAAACGTCGCCCAACTGTTCGTCAGATGGTTGTTGTCTTACAAACGTCCCCATCTGTTGACTCAGGGATCGAGACGTGGCTGCACGATCCGTTACAGCCATGCGGATATGATGCCTGCCATCCCGACTGCTAGTGATACGAGGGCGTTGGGATCCAGCACGGCGTTCCGTATTACCCTTCTGAACCGACCGATTCCATATTCTCCTAATAGTCATTGGATCTCGACCAACGCGAGCAGCAATGTCGCGATACGACAAACCGCAATCGCGATAGACTACAATCCGACTTTTATCAAAGTCGGTAACGTGATGGTACGCATTTCTCTTCCTTACACGAGGCATCACAACAACGTTTCACCAGGCAACGCCGGTCAACTGCTGTTTGCGTATGAGAAATCGGTTGGAAACATTCCTCATGTCAGCACGTTGTAGGTGTCGCCACCAGCGCCAACCTTGTCTGAATGCTCTGAAAAGCTAATCATTTGCATATCACAGCATCGTCTTCCTGTCGGTTCAATTTAATAGTGTAAATAGAACTGTCGCTGACACAGGCCAACTAATAATAACTATGACGATTCGGATTTTTACGTATAATTAGCGCATCTTTATGTAAAGATGACACGTATTTCAGTTTTGATGCACCCTGAAGGTTCGCTCAAAGATAATCTCGAAGTAAAAACACTTAGAAACTATTAAAAATGCTACATAGAACAATAATTATATCTGCGTAACAAACAGTGTTTGATCATGCTGTCAAGGAATGACAAAAGGTAAAAGCTAAATGATGATAAAAGCTAAAGCAGATTCATAATGTCCCCAGTTTGCTCCCCATTTTCCGGATGGTTGCTGTCGCAATCCTAAGTATTTCAACTGGAGACGAATGGGGCCAGCGAGACAGCACATGGCTTGGCTGTTCTCCAGCTGCAAGGCTGAGTGATTAACTACATATTTCAACAGGCGCATAGTACTATTAGTCTCATTTGCTGCGGGCAAAATCGCTGTCTTACTGTTTTGCGGATTCAACGTACGGTTCTCAGAGTACATGCGTATCGTTCTATTTTGCACTGCCAGTCAGCAATTTTCAAACGTATGAAGATTAAAACTTTTCGTTAGTTGCTTATGTGGGCAGCAAGCACAGGAATTAATATGTACTTAACTTCGATAGCATGTACAATTTCCTCCTAACTGTGAAAGATATGTGTGTTAAATTAGGTAGGACTTTTTCATGTTTTCGATATCTGACATCGCGCTCTTAACGTGTGAATGCTTTGACATACGCACATAGCCTCGACAGAGAAGCTCGCTCTGCAAAGAGGCGTGCTAGATTTATCTGTTGGTTACGAGGAGAGGAGAGGAAAGGAGACAGTCTGTTTAGTTTCGGTGTCAGATGTGAACAGTTAAGTTTTGGTTTCGTAGGAGCAAGGGACAGACAATATAGAGTTTTGAAATTATATTACTAATCAGTAGAAAACTTACCGGAGATCAAAAAGAGTTGATTTTTACATTGGTACGATTATATTTGAGAAGAATGGATTACAGGTAATGATTAACGTGATTTTATTTGCAGTAGTGGTTTGATAATGCAGAGAGGGAAATAGATTTAAAAATTAGATTTTTGAATTTTGTTTAAGTAGAGATTACGCACGTGAAGTTCAATTATCGCAATTCTTGAGTTATTGTTGTGCGAGTTCATAGAAAGCTTAACTATTTTTGAAATTTAATTAAATGTTATTGAGTCAAAGGAGATCAAATTGGAATTGAGTTCATTTAAATCACAGTCACTCTACACATCTCAAGAGTCAATTAATTTTCTGTATATTTGAAAACCATTATCAAAAATTATGAACCAAGAATTTTAGCAATGCTTTTACAATGCGCATTGCATCTCTGCTTATCTCTGTGGCTAGATTTTATACCTGTGTTACCGAGACGAGCTGTAACTACATGAGTAGTTTGCATCCAGGCAAGAGAAACTGTGTAGAGAATCGATTTTTCCTTTAATTAAATATAACAGCGACCAAATTTACTTTCAAAGTAATCAGTTTTCTTTTATCAAAGTTCATGGTGTGATTTTGTGATTGCATTAAGTTTGAGATAGGGCATGATATTTCTTAGGATTATCACAATTAAATTTATCTACGCGATCTCGCATTTGAAATTTTGTCACCAACAGCCTTCGGCTATTTACAGATTCGGGTCCACTTACAGATGAACATTCACTTGCAGAAACAAATCTAAACAAATAACTTTCATGTGACATAAGGAAGCAACTAAAACACAAAGATTTGTAGGATACGTTCTTCCTGTATAGATAACACACAAGGTAAACGTATAGCTTTCAAGTGAGATAAAGGTGCAACTAAATCACAAAGAATCGTAGGATTGTATAGATTACACGCGAGTTAAACGTATAAAAAATCTACAATGCGTAAAAAAATTGAAGGATAACTTTTTAAAACACCTTAATTATCTACCATTCCTAACCACAAGTTTGTGATTTGGCTCAAAGGTACAGTCATGCTCAAAGGTATCCGAAAGACCTGAATTGCATTTCGCCTGATTCGCATGCAACCCACATAACGCAGCTGTCTAGCAGGTCCTCTAATCGCTCCTTGGTACAGTCGTTTGACTATTGAAAATTGTTCCAACAAGTCACCACTAGAAAACACTGCTCTGTATCGCAATAACTCAAGATGTTAAGTAATACTACGATACTACAAATATCAGGGAACACCTTATCACAGGTTATACTGTCCTTAACGAATGTAAGCTCACATTTATTACAATAAATGACATACCTGAAATGTTACCACTCTCATTATTGCGTCAGATAGGTAATGCACGTAGTAAGTTCGTCGTATTCATAATTTCCTCTTCAAAGTAACATACCGTACTTATTATTTAACACAAAATGACATTAAAAATTTGAGTCATTCACGAGCAGCTAGTTGAGAATTGCATGAACTTCAAATGACACGACGAACCGTCTCGTTCTGCATATGGATTCAAACCCAGGTCATGCAGACTAAGCAAAGATTTCGTGACTGACGGAAACTAAGAGTCATTCCTGATTAGGCATACAGAAAGTGATATACCTCGATTTTAGGCAGTATCAGTTAGCAAATATCAACTTTAAATTACATTACGCAAACATTTTTAACGGACGCGAATTCCTACCCAGTACCTATTGTCCCTGTTAAGGAACTAAGAGAGATGTTAAATATTGCTTCTTAACAAGTAACTTACTTGAAATGCCGTCAGGTAAAGCTTCGTGTTGGACAGGGATTCGAACGCAGAACCTAATCGGATAGCTATCGAAGCGCAATCAACTGTGACATATCAGATTTTCTCGGCAGTAGCTAGATGTTTTAACTGAAATGACGAGGCGAAACATTAATTTTTTCTTTCCCTGGGCTCCAACACGGTTCCTATCGCTGTTATATTCTAGGGAAAACGAACGTTAAATATGGATTTGTTACACCAGCAGCGACATGTGAGCATGTTTGAACTAGAAATAGTATGACGAAGAGTTCAGTGCTGACTGGGAATAGAGCTCCACACATATCGTTGTTGACTACACACAAAGAGACGTCATCTACGGAATTTTTCTCCACCAGAAGCTCGGAATAACATCTTGACCTTACAGTGATCTCGCAAATAGTTCTGTGTCTCACTGGGAGTAAAAACGTCAAATATCGTTATTGTTGACAACCAATAAAAATAAATTACAAATCTAAGTTATTATCCACTAGCAGATAGGTGTTCTCATGCTAGAGCTTGATAATACATAATGACATCTATAGCGCCGGGCCAGGATTCGAACCCATTCACGCGCAATATGTGGAGATGTTGAGGCATCTGCAGTTTTGAACAAACAACAAATTATAGCCGAGCTGAATTGGCACGAAGGATCAAATTCCGCGTTAAGGGCGATCTGAGTTGCATTCCCAGTTCAGAACCAATTTTATCGGCATACAGAAGCTCAGATAAAAGATGGAATAAGTGTCCTGTGAGCCGACATAGCATTTGTTTCGTCACTAGAAATAAATAACTTGTATAAGAAAGGTTGCTGGTGATAGAGTTTCTACATGTCGCCACTCCAGACTTCATTGTGGCTCAACCTAATGTCTGCTTGGCAAAGAAGGAATATCGTTTGTAATGTGAATTTCAGACCACAATGCCATTATATCCTCTCCACTTGGTGTAGCCAGAAGAGAATGGAATCAGTCTCTCCCTAACTAAAATCATTGACCGAAGCTGGAGTCGAACCCAGACCATAGATATATGAACCTATCATCATCCCAACGGACCACCAAATCCTCTTCTCAGAGGCTCCTTTTTCTATCTAACGCCGTTGTGCCACACTGGCTTAGGCATCTGACACACAGGCTCCCTGTATCAATTTGCAGCATGTTCAGTAAATTAATTTACTTGGTTGACTGCCTCGGCTACCCAGTGCATACATTCAACTTTATTTTGTAATCACCAAAATAAAATCACATAACTGCCACCAACACAGAACTGCCAACAGTGTAGGATGCAGAAATCTAAACAGGAAGTGTTCCTTTCCACTTGAGTTTCTCTATTGCGCTATCTGTTTGTTGCAAAAAAAACATCGTGCAGTGCAAAAGAAAAGGTATAACTGTTTGTCTCTCATAAGTATTCACTTAGCGATATGCATTATCCCACAGCTCTGTGGAATGCAGTAGTTCTGGAGGAATTGTTGTTTACGTCTGGAGCTGTTGCAGCTACGTTTCAGCAAGTAGCGTAGTGGCATAGTCAGCTGGCGGCTGCGCTGGAGGTCGGACGTGCCGTGCTGTGCGCTGCGCTGCGTTAGCTCCGCGTGGTAAGCCTCTGCTCTTGCTGCATCGCGTCGTTGTCTATAGTGTTTTTGTAGCAATGGAAACGCATTAAGAGATGTCTCAACCACAACGAAAAGATACACTGAAATTTACGTTTGATCGCAACTTTGCTCGACTGAAATCAATTGATGTGGAACAGTGGTTAGAAGATGATGTCAGCATAGGAATTGATGATATTGCCGGTATCCATTTTTCGATTATGGGCCGGTCGAAGTGGCCGTGCGGTTCTAGGCGCTGCAGTCTGGAACCGCGAGACCGCTACGGTCGCAGGTTCGAATCCAGTCTCGGGCGTGGATGTGTGTGATGTCCTTAGGTTAGTTAGGTTCAACTGGTTCTAAGTCCTATGGGACTAATGACCTTCGAAATTGAGTCCCATAGTGCTCAGAGCCATTTTTTCGATTATGAACAGTGTGGTTTTTGCCAAACTTGCCAGTTCGGAGTTTTGTGAAAGAACAGTTCAATCCTTTGGTGGCGTCATGAAATTTAAACGTTCGGACGGCAATGTTGGGGTGGTTATCGTTGCACATGCTGGTCCAGGTATTCGAACCGTACGCGTCTTTGAACTTCCCTTTGAAATAACATGTGTCCAGATAAATGCTGTTATTTCTCCATACGGTAAAGTTTTGAGTAATATTGCCGAACGGTGGTCTGCTGCCCACAAATTCCCTGTTTTGAATGGTGTGAGCCAATTAAAAGTCGAATTGCAGAAGCACATTCCGTCATTTATAAACGTCTGCGGCTATAGTGCTGTTGTGATGTACGATGATCAACCGAAAACATGTGCTGTTTGCAACTTACCAGGCCAAGTTCGTGCAGAATGTCTTCAAAGGCGGGTGGCGCAACTGCCTGCCGACGATGCCTCTAGACCCTGTGCTATGTCAACACTGCCCCTGTCGTACGTAGCCGTGACGCGCGGTCTTGCAGGTGGTACTGCGCCCCCCGAAGTTACTACGAGTAACGACCCACAAGCGACCGACACACCGACCGACTCAAGTGTAACATATGTAGAACACCAACCCCCCTCGGAAGAAGTACCTGCTCCTGCCGTTGTCACTGTGGAACCGCACAATGAGGCAATGGATACGGACGCGGCCTCGGTCGCCTCGAGTCGTGCTCCTCTGCATCCTGACACCTCTTTAGATGTCGAAAGCCTACCAGATGTAGGGGAAACAGACTTGGCTTCTAGTGGTGCTACTCCGCATCCTGAAGCTTCTTCAGCAACTGACCACCGCCTCTCGGGAGCTATGAAAACAGATCTGGCAATGGCCACTTCTAGTAGCGCGACTTCGCAACCTGAGGCTTCTTCAGGTACTGACCAAAGTTCACAAAGAGGCGCCTCTCCCAAAAAATCTAAAAAACGGAGGATCGCGCGCCAAGGTGCAGAACAGACTGCAGCACAACTGCGTGAACGGGCGAAGCAAATAGGAGGCAAAATACGTCAGTCTGCATCTGAGAACTTGCCTTGTAATCAGCAGTCATCTAAAGAAGACCCCTTGGTCCTGGCCAATGTCTCCGGTTCTGTCGGTTTGCATATAGATGGCGAAGCACTTTCTCGACCCGACGATAAAGGTCACCAGAATCAACCTGACCATAGTGAAACAAAAAAAAAAAAAAAGGTTCCAATGGCTCTGAGCACTATGGGACTTAACTTCTTAGGTCATCAGTCCCCCAGAACTTAGAACTACTTAAACCTAACTAACCTAAGGACATCACGCACACCCATGCCCGAGGCAGGATTCGAACCTGCGACCGTATCGGTCGCGCGGTTCCAGACTGTAGCGACTAGAGCGGCTCGGCCACCAAGGCCGGCATAGTGAAACACTGAATGACGAGCCTATGAGAGATCGGTCGACTTCATGGGCCGACGATGTCGACGAAACTACCGCGGAGGAAGCAATTATGGACACCACAGGAACCGTTTCAGTCGCCACGATTGCCACCAAACAAGATGACATCATTATGAATGTCAACTCCGCGGCAGATACTGCCCCAGACAAAGAGAAGCCGACTAATCCCTTCCCGAGCCATGAATATTTGTAAACTGAACAGCATACTGACTTGTGTCCGTATGTCTATCAGATCAGATTTCTTGATGTTTTTTCGATGTGACTTGTTGTTCAAGTTTTTCCTGAAGATACCCCCGGTTTGGCGAACGTAGTTCCGTTGCTGGCCTAGAAGATCACCACGCTGAATATCAACAAAATATGTAGCGTCTTTAATTCACAAAATGTAAAAGATTTCCTATATGCCTCTGATGTGGACATATTGTTGTTACAAGAAGAAGTAAACATCAAACTTGACTTCATACAAGGGTATAATGCTATAGTCAATCCTAAAATCGGATGTGAATTGGGTACTGCATTTATTTTCAAAGAGGGCATCATATTTAAAGACATAGAAAAACTGCCTAACGGCAGAGGTATTGCCGGCACCTTCCAGACCACGAGGATCATTAATGTCTATGTCCCATCTGGTTCTACCAATCGTCGCCAAAGAGCACAGTTTTTTAAGGAAGGAATTGTTTCATTGTTTGGTGTACGCTGCAACCATACCATCCTGGAGGCGACTTTAACAGTGTCAAATGGTTCAAATGGCTCTGAGCACTATGGGACTTGACATCTATGGTCATCAGTCCCCTAGACTTAGAACTACTTAAACCTAACTAACCTAAGGACGTCACACAACACCCAGCCATCACGAGCCAGAGAAAATCCCTGACCCCGCCGGGAATCGAACCCGGGAACCCGGGCGTGGGAAGCGAGAACGCTACCGCACGACCACGAGCTGCGGGCATTTAACAGTGTCATTCATGCCAAAGACCAAACTCCGAACTTCAACAAATCGCCAGGACTGGAACGGATCGTAACCGACCTCCGTTTAACTGATTCGTGGGAGCACAAGCACGGAGCTGCACCCGGCTTCACTCACCTCACTAATCATTCAGCAAGCCGGTTAGATTGGATATACGTCTCACCCAATCTGAAACACCGTATTCTGCAATCTGAAGTTTGGCCAACCGTTTTTCAGACCACGCTGCATGTATCTGCACACTAAATATGGAACGACAAGGAACATGTCGATATAAAGGGCTGTGGAAACTTAATGTTTCACACTTAGAAGACCCTGCCTGTCACGAAGCCTTTCTCACCACGTGGAGAGCCTGCGAGACCAAACTCGCCTCCTACACCGCGACCATGGATTGTTGGCTTAAATGCGCCAAATCTCGGATCCGTAGATGTTTCATCAGCTACTCCCGGGAGAAGAGCTTTTGGCAAAAAAAGAACAATAGAATTTTACTTTCACTATCTCTGAGAACTCTACCTGCAAGGTGCATCAGCTGTTGGGAACCATGAACGAATTAAAAAAGTCCAGGCAAAAATACTGACATTACGGCGACAACAGCTTGAACGTTACCTAATAAGGTCAAGAGCAGAGACTACAGCACAAAAAGAAGCTACTTCGGTCTATCACGTGATCCGTGAAACTAACAGACGATTCCGAAAAATACTGATGGAGCTTAAAACTGAGAATGGAACCACCTTGACAATGCATAACGAAATAAAAGCGGCAATCCTAACCCATTTCTACAACTTGTTTTCAGTTAAGGTAGTAGACGAACAAGCACAGGATGATTTACTGGCCAACCTGCAAGGAAGAGTTAGTACCGCGTCCGCGGATGCTCTAATTGCAGATGCAACCGAAGACGATGTAGAGTATGCTGTTTATCAAAGTGCAACAAATAAATCCCCTGGAGCCGACGGAATACCAGCAGAGTTTTATCAAGTCTTTTGGGACCATATCAAACTTAGAATTACAGGCATCTGTAATGAACTTCTGACACTCAGTCAGGAGATACCAAAAGATTTTCGAGAAGGGATCATAGTGTTAACCACAAAATACTCGGCTGGCAAGAAAATTGGAAACTTGAGACCAATCACACTGCTGAACAGTTATTATAAAATTTTTACGCGGCTCTTAGCCCACAGACTCAAACATGTAATGACCAGTGTTACCGGACCGTGTCAGTCTAGTGTGGGCAAGGGTAGAAAAATTCAACAGACACTGTCCAACTATCGCGACATAATTTCCATAGCAGAAGTGTGCCGACTACAATGTGCCATCGTGTCGTTAGATGTTGATAAAGCCTTCGACAGGATCAGCCACTCTTACCTCCTGAAAACGATGGATGCAATGGGCTTTCCGCCGAGATTCATTGACGTCATACGGCGTTTGGTAACGAATAATTCCTCAAGGATAATCATCAATGGACAGCCTAGCCGGCGAACAGAGATCGCAAGTTCCGTCAGGCAAGGTTGTCCGTTATCCACGGCACTTTTTGCGTTGGCCATAGAACCCTTACTCGCTACCTTGACTCAACGGTTACAAGGTTTACAAATACGAGGAAACAAACTAATTTGTCAAGTTCATGCGGATGATGTTGGATTTCTTGTTACGAATATGGCAGAAATCGAGCAAAGTTGAACAAAACCAAGTCCTGAATATTCAATATCGGACGTGGCATTGGCATGCGCACACAAGGTCAGTTACGCGAGCTCACAGCCTTGAAGTGTCTAGGCTTTGATTTCCGAAAAAATATACGTCAAACTATTGCGACCAACTACAGACAAGTATTAACTACCATACGTGCTAGTGTACGGACACACAGTATTAGGCAATTAAATGAAATTCAGCGAGTGTCTCTCGCGAACGTCTCCATTCATCCAAAGTCAATTATATCGCACAGGTTCTGCCAATGCCCGCCGTCATCGCCAAACAAATTATGTCGGCAATAGGCTATTTTGTGAGCCGTGGTCACATATTTAAAATCCAATATGACACTCTGACACTCGCCACTAAAAACGGAGGCTTAAACTCAACGGATGTTACAAAAAAAGTCCCATGCTCTGTACATCTGCAATACGTTTCGGCAGTGGAGACAATCAAGCAGTTGTCTCGCTGCACACTTGCTGACCGAAATAGCTCCAGATGACCTCTCACCACCTATTAGTGTGCAGCATATACCGAGCACACTTTACCATTTGCGATGGTTTTTAATAAAATATAGGTATCTACATTCAGGAATTCCGGAAAACGATATGAACAACGTAAAAGAAATATACGACAAATTGATGGAAGAGAAGAAGAAAAACAAAACAGAAAACAAATACCTATGTTATAACTGGAAAGTGATATGGGACAATATTCATAACCGTACCATAGCTACTGATCTGCAACTAACTGGAAACTTCATACGATCCACCTCGCAGACTCGCCACTTTGAGAAACGTGTAATTTAATTGGTAACAAAGAACATCGGTTTGTGTGTGACAGGGTTCAAGATATATGGCTGTATGTAACACCGAAAGTTGGCGGTTATCCTCCGAACGTCACCTAACGCAATAACACCTGCGGACTTTTTGGCACCAGATGATGTACCTTTTCCTACCACGAAAAGAAACGCAGTCAACTGGCTGAAAGCAGCAACAGTGCATTACCTCTTCACGAAAGAAGAGAAAAGCAAAGAGGATTTTTGGATCTATCTGCTAACTAAGCATCACAAGTTACTGCAAACTAGTAAATTTAAAGAAAATTATACTAAATTTTTAATCAAGACCTTAATGTAACAGAAGCAACAAGAAATATTTCGGACTCAGAGGAAACAAAGCAAGAGCTGTTCATAATACTGCCTTACTTTACAATCACAGTGATGAAGATAGTTTGTTTTAGTTTTCACTGACATTGACATTATTTGAGGTTTACATTTATTAAACATTTTGATAAAGCCAGTATAAATAGTTACTTCACACCGAGGATGGTTTTATTTTCTTATCAGTGAGGAGCGGAAGATTGGAATTTTTTTTTTACATTTCATTATCGCAGGAGGCCTATTTGGTTCAAGAATACAAAAGAAAGTGAGGACGAAGAAAACTGTTTCTGTTTCGTACATGGTGAAGACAGCATTCATTTTCACATTGTCATTAAACCCGAAGAAGTAGTAATTTATTTTTTGGGAGATAACGAGATTTAAATCGCCTCATCATTTTATGGTATTGTACATGGCATGGAAGGCCGTCGCCGACGAAGGCGAATTATGGTGAGCGCAAGGATGGGCTATATGGGGTGATGGGAGGCCCAAAAAAAAATTTAAAAAAATAATGGTAAGTATTGTGCAGGGTAGATAAGACGTCGCGAGTTCGAGTACATTAACTGCTGTATTTTCTAAAACGCAATTCTGCTGTCTGCTAAAGTTATCAATCTAATGGAACTTTTACCATAATTCCCTTCACTTCTCAACCCAAAATAGTCGCATGTGGGGAATGGGCTAACTTCTGCGACATTTTATTCTTTTCAGGTTTAATAGACAACCAGGCAGCAGATGCATCTCGAAACTTTTGTATTATGTATGGGTAGAGCGCATCGTGCCAAATTACGTCGGAAAAGTATTTTCTACATTAGCTGTCGTCTGGTAGTGGCATTTTATTCTTCTTCAAACCTTCGTTGACAGCTTTAACTCAGAACAAGTTTTCTACATGCATGTAATCAATAAACCGCATGTGCATTTTCAGACTGTTATAGATAACATCAGAGAATTCGCATATATCGTTGATGATTAATTTCTATCTCATGTTTACTATTGTTTTAACAACACTAAAGGAAACCTTCCGAAAATTGTAAGCCGTATAATAAGAAATGTAATAAAACTAGCCACAATAACCTTACGACGAAAGTCTGTTGTAATAAAACTGAGTATCTGCACACAAGCGTGCCTCTATCGACACGAATTAGTAAAATACTGCTCACTTAGATTTTGATGGGGTCGGTGTTTAATTGGTATGCTGTGTCATGCTCAACAGGTATGCAAATGTGGCATTTCATGTATTCCTAGAAACCCACAATTTGTCTGTCAGCAGCGGAACGAGGCGTTACCTGTTGTGCAGCATTGTAAGTTTTTCACCATTGCACTATGAGCCGAAAGTATTTTCTTGCGATTTCCTTATCGATGTTTGATGTGACTGTTTGTAGCTCTTTCACAGAAGGGATAAAAACGCTACACTCAGTGAGACTGGAACTGCGAACCCTAACAGACGATTCTTCACAGGTCAGCACGTTACCACAGAGCTGGCGAAGAAGTATGTGTCTGAGCTTCCTCTTACGAGATCAATAGTGCCTAGAACTCGTAAACCGCTATTTGAAGGACGAGATTAGTTGCGGTTTCTACGTGCAACGACTTTCCTGGGCTGAAAACCGTGAATTTACAATCTGTTGTTACTCCTCAACCGATAATAACTCAGATTATTCAATGAAAATGACAGGTAAAAATCAAGTGAACTTTGAGGCTCAATTCCATGCACACCAGGAACTAATTCGTCGATCACAGAGTTGCCAAACATACATTGCCTTGTTGCCAAATCTCAGTTACAATACCAGCAGGAAGAAGACGAACCGATGTGATCCTACAGCGGGCTGGGAAGTGAGCATAGCGGGTGTCTCCAATCCGCGGCTGCTACGGCCTGATTCGCATTTCTGTAACTAGGTTTAGGGAGTGGAGCGTAGTTACTAATAATACTCAGAACTGACTGCAAACTAACCATCATAAATCATTAACTCTCATAGTTCTTTTTACATTTCTTTCGTAAGTGTACTCAAAACTAAGAAACTCATTCACAGACGTTTTAGTGCCTCGCCAATAGTCGAATGTGTGTGTGTGTGTGTGTGTGTGTGTGTGTGTGTGTGTGTGTGTGTGTGTGTGTCAGACAGAGAGAGAGAGAGAGAATAAAAACTTGTAAAGAAATTGAATCATGGTATGTAAAGAAATCTTTCATTAAAATGACACGTTCCACATCATTACGAAATATCGTATTCATGATCTTTGAAACAAGAATTAATCTAATGTAATCTAAACTAATCATATCATATTGATGACTAGCCATGAAGAGTCATGAATCACTGAAATGTTTGCCGATACCAGTAAGTTAATCTAAACTTGAAAATAAAAGTCGACAATTTTTGTAATAAACCGGGATTTTTGTCAAGACCCTTTCTTCCCTGTTAATTAACCACGAAAGATGTCTGATATACCTCTATTCTGAAGTGTGCATGCATTTAAGGATGAAGTGCATGATGTGAAGTTCTGTGACGGAGATACGAACCCAACACAGTTCTTTCCCTGTTTACGGAATCCTTTTCATGTTAATATCAAACATCAGCAATTACTCGTAGATTACATTGAAACTAAAGTAACTGATGATAACAAAATCGCGCTGCCTTTCTTCATATACTTGCGCCTAGTAATGGCTATCGAGGACTCCGAAAGCCAAAGGGAAGAGATCTTACTGCCTTCCGATACACGTCGCTGTCAGTTCTTCCATATGATTTGGTCGACATGACCTGTTTCAAGTTGTGTATGACAGACAATGTTTTAGAATATCAGTTGTTATCCTTTGCAATAAACATAAAGATTTTCATTCTAAGCTACCCAAGTACAAAATTTTCGCAATATTTGTTCAAATTTAATATTGCTTCTATAATGTGGGAAAGTATTTGACTGTTGCAAAAGTCGCATCCGGCTCATTAACCTAACACTTAGACGCTGACCATAAATTCTAGCTCAGTGACAACAGATTAAGTAACCTAATGTAGCGTAGACTGTTTGCCAGTGCTCTTTCCTACCGGAAAATACGCAGTTCACTCATTTGGCTCCATAAGTACACTGTAACAGTAATTTCTGTGTGTATGCAATGCATACTCATTGTAGAATTTAGTATCTCTCTTCCATTTCTGAATACAATATGACTGACCTAAACGGGCCCTTTATCATTACAGGCCCCGGGCAGTGCAACATCATACTGACAACAGTAATGTGCTTATACTGACAACCTGACTGTTCGGTTTACCTGATTTTGTAATCATTTAAATAAAACAACAAGACCTTCCAGTGGGAGACGCTTCGTGCCCCTTTTTCCTTCCGTGAAATTTGTCAGTAAGATTTTTGTCTTCCAACCAGTGAAATGCGGTAGAGTACGGCCGGTAAATGATTCACAAACCACGATTTAGTGCCGTTAAGACGATTTATTTAAACGTCACAAGACTACACATAGGTGCAATCGATTTTGAATGCATAATTGTTTGTTATCTTACATTTGTGACAGGTGGGCATAAGTGATTTCCACAGACATTTTATTGTACTGAAATAACCTTTTGTCACAAAGTAACAAGGGAAGTGTTTTATTCGTATATATTTTGTAGGAAACTGTAATCGTGATGGAAGATTATACACCTGAATGTTTGACACAACTGGTAGGAGAAAACGCTGCATATTATCCAAACCCCGCGCCACCTCTCCGTATCCTCCTGTGACACGAGCACGGGATTCTCCTCGCATACCGCTACAGAGCTGTTCCTAGCACAGCTGAGAACTGGCAACATCATCACAAACATTGGGCAACACTGTGACAGTGCAATCACTTCCGCGTATGGTACTGAATTGACTCGCTAAATACACTTGATTTTCCCTTTCCATTTGAGTGACTCGTGCTATATAACCCTCATGTAAACTAAGTCACTGAGACAGAAAATTCAATTTTTTGCTTAAAGAAATGCTATTCTTCACATAAGTGACAACTTTTATTATCTTTCACGATGCGTCAAGAGGCTGACCCACCAATACCATGATAGAGTGGCGTACAGGCAACAGTGTGTCCGTAGCCCAGTGGTACCGCCCGTGTCTCGTGTCTGAACGGCTCAGTCAGTCGTCAGTTATAACCGCTGTAGGGGCCAGCGTTTGCGAGCTTGTTTTCTGATATATTTTACGGAGCTGCGAATTTCCAGAAAAAATTGTATATCGAAATCGGAAGAAAACCTTTACCCATCAAATCCTCTTGGTAGCTCGACTCAGTAAGTTGTGTTAATGGTCATAGATCTTGGCTTTATGATTCCAAGCTGCTTCATAATACCAGAGTCTCTGAAGAATGTCGAATCGAACATCAGCGATACGAATTTCAATATTATTCTTCACTTAAGACTCACATGCCAGGGTGATAAGTATGAAGGAAATGAACCTCTTGAGTACTATAGGGCTCTATACTAAATTTCCACAGTAGCAATTAGGAACTCTCTGTAGACATTTGCTAACAGCGGCTCTAGCAACTTACTTTTTCTCAGGATAGCTTCAAATATGGGCAATTTTGTCGCCTTAAATCAAATTGAATATTTTAAATATCACTTGTGAATAGCGTTCACTTCTCCATTAATTAAGGTATAGACCTCAAAACAAGCAGTTTGCCTGAGTAACTATGGAGCAGGTTCTGATAGGTATTGACACAATCTTTTGCATCCATTTACCATAGAGAATCAAAGAAAGAAACCAATCACATAATGTTGCATTAACTCTCTGTACCTTGACTAACACATATGAATCCATGACAATTATAAATTATTTGAAAAACCTCCCGTGAAAGGAAAAAGAACAGAATCTGACGCTTTAATTGTAGTGCACTGGATCAGAAACATTGAAATTAATTCTGTGCCGCATTGATGTATTGCATTCTAGTGTAATAAAATAATCATCAAATAAAAACGGTTTTGTGCTTTCTTTGCTATCAAGAGTGAAACACAAATCGTAGACAGATTTTATGGGTCACCACTCAACAACATTACAGCATTTTACATGGTTGAGAGTGCGGAGTGGAGCAGACGTTGTCGGCAGAAGGCGATAGATTCAATGCAGTGCCTCAGACCCCGCCGGTAGGCAGTAAACGGGTCCCAGAAAACTCAGACGCATGCGGTGATCAGAGGAAAATGGTTTGCAAAGAAATTTTCTCTAAAGCATTGTTGGACCAAACTATTATTACCAGTGTCACATAAAGCGAAATCTATTATATTCGCTTGAATGACACTCATAGCTTCAGCACCGAGAGTAAAAGGCGATAAAAACTTTGTCGACATGTGCGTTTAGTTACTAGACGTCGTATTAGCTATTCTCGCGTTTTACCTCAAGACTACGGTCGTAGTCAAGAATAATGTACTGAGACTGAAGTCAAGACTTCCTCTGGGAAGTGCCGCAGTCTACAATCTTGCCATTGCCGGACATAGGATTGTGAGAGGAGCACGACTGTATTGCCCACCTTACGTGAACGCTTGGCGCTCAATTTTTTGCTCTAAGACTGTATCTACAACACATATTGCACGCTGAAGACCCAAAAGAATTAAAAAAACAAAAGTAGTTTATGAGAGCAACGTTTACTATAGCGTTCGAAATATTCATAGTATTGTATACATGTGTGTAAAAGCCTTGCAATGCCCACTCAAGGAAGACAAGGATACACAGTCTAGCTTCAATATTATAAATTCGCCTCAGTTTTCGGATGAACTCAGACTTAGGTTGATAATCATTTTGATTATTTAACAGTACTGTACCCATTGGTGTTAAACTCGTTTTCAACCAATGATTCCCACAGCTGCAGGAACACTACTTGTGATACCTCATAGACAAAATACTTACGCAGTGCTATCAGACGGAAAGATCAACCTGACACAGACTGTCAGTGAGTCGGATGCGAGTTTTACAACTGTGAAATACTTTCCTTCATTATAGCAGCGAATAATACATTTGAACAAATATTTCGAAAATTTGTACTTCGGTTGCTTAGAATGAAAATCTTTATGTTTATTGCAAAGGATAACAAATTGATTTTCTAAAACATTGTCTGTCATACACAACTTGAAACAGGTCATGTCGACCAAATCATATGGAAGAACTGACAGCGACGTGTATCGGAAGGCAGTAAGATCTCTTCCCTTTGGCTTTCGGAGTCCTCGATAGCCATTACTAGGCGCAAGTATATGAAGAAAGGCAGCGCGATTTTGTTATCATCAGTTACTTTAGTTTTAATGTAATCTACGAGTAATTGCTGATGTTTGATAGTAACATGAAGAGGATTCCGTAGACAGGGAAAGAACCGTGTTGGGTTCGTATCTCCGTCACAAAACTTCACATCATGCACCTCATCGTTAAATGCATGCACACTTCAGAATAGAGGTATAACAGACATCTTTCGTGGTTAATTAACAGGGACGAAAGGGCCTTGACAAAAATCCCGGTTAATTACAAAAATTGTCGACTTTTATTTTCAAGTTTAGATTTAGTTACCGGTATTGGCAAACATTTCGGTAATTCATGACTCTTCATGGCTCGTCATCAATATGATATGATTAGATTAGATTAGATTACATTAGATTAATTTTTGTTTCGCCGGCCGAAGTGGCCGTGCGGTTAAAGGCGCTGCAGTCTGGAACCACTAGACCGCTACGGTCGCAGGTTCGAATCCTGCCTCGGGCATGGATGTTTGTGATGTCCTTAGGTTAGTTAGGTTTAACTAGTTCTAAGTTCTAGGGGGCTAATGACCTCAGCAGTTGAGTCCCATAGTGCTCAGAGCCAATTCTTGTTTCAAAGATCATGAATACGATATTTCGTAATGATGTGGAACGTGTCATTTTAATGAAAGATTTCTTTACATACCATGATTCAATTTCTTTACAAGTTTTCATTCTCTCTCTCTCTCTCTGTCTGACACACACACACACACACACACACACACACACACACACACACACACACATTCGACTATCGGCGAGGCGCTAAAACGTCTGTGAATGAGTTTCTTAGTTTTGAGTACACTTACGAAAGAAATGTAAAAAGAAGTATGAGAGTTACTGATTTATGATGTTAGTTTGCAGTCAGTTCTGAGTATTATTCCTAACTACGCTCCACACCCTAAACCTACACTCCTGGAAATGGAAAAAAGAACACATTGACACCGGTGTGTCAGACCCACCATACTTGTTCCGGACACTGCGAGAGGGCTGTACAAGCAATGATCACACGCACGGCACAGCGGACACACCAGGAACCGCGGTGTTGGCCGTCGAATGGCGCTAGCTGCGCAGCATTTGTGCACCACCGCCGTCAGTGTCAGCCAGTTTGCCGTGGCATACGGAGCTCCATCGCAGTCTTTAACACTGGTAGCATGCCGCGACAGCGTGGACGTGAACCGTATGTGCAGTTGACGGACTTTGAGCGAGGGCGTATAGTGGGCATGTGGGAGGCCGGGTGGACGTACCGCCGAATTGCTCAACACGTGGGGCGTGAGGTCTCCACAGTACATCGATGTTGTCGCCAGTGGTCGGCGGAAGGCGCACGTGCCCGTCGACCTGGGACCGGACCGCAGCGACGCACGGATGCACGCCAAGACCGTAGGATCCTACGCAGTGCCGTAGGGGACCGCACCGCCACTTCCCAGCAAATTAGGGACACTGTTGCTCCTGGGGTATCGGCGAGGACCATTCGCAACCGTCTCCATGAAGCTGGGCTACGGTCCCGCACACCGTTAGGCCGTCTTCCGCTCACGCCCCAACATCGTGCAGCCCACCTCCAGTGGTGTCGCGACAGGCGTGAATGGAGGGACGAATGGAGACGTGTCGTCTTCAGCGAGGAGAGTCGCTTCTGCCTTGGTGCCAATGATGGTCGTATGCGTGTTTGGCGCCGTGGAGGTGAGCGCCACAATCAGGACTGCATACGACCGAGGCACACAGGGCCAACTCCCGGCATCATGGTGTGGCGAGCGATCTCCTACACTGGCCGTACACCACTGGTGATCGTCGAGGGGACACTGAATAGTGCACGGTACATCCAAACCGTCATCGAACCCATCGTTCTACCATTCCTAGACCGGCAAGGGAACTTGCTGTTCCTACAGGACAATGCACGTCCGCATTATCCCGTGCCACCCAACGTGCTCTAGAAGGTGTAAGTCAACTACCCTGGCCAGCAAGATCTCCGGATCTGTCCCCCATTGAGCATGTTTGGGACTGGATGAAGCGTCGTCTCACGCGGTCTGCACGTCCAGCACGAACGCTGGTCCAACTGAGGCGCCAGGTGGAAATGGCATGGCAAGCCGTTCCACAGGACTACATCCAGCATCTCTACGATCGTCTCCATGGGAGATTAGCAGCCTGCATTGCTGCGAAAGGTGGATATACACTGTACTAGTGCCGACATTGTGCATGCTCTGTTGCCTGTGTCTATGTGCCTGTGGTTCTGTCAGTGTGATCATGTGATGTATCTGACCCCAGGAATGTGTCAATTAAGTTTCCCCTTCCTGGGACAATGAATTCACGGTGTTCTTATTTCAATTTCCAGGAGTGTAGTTACAGAAATGCGAATCAGACGCATTACGTACTCCAGGTCGTAGCAGCCGCGGATTGGAGACACCCGCTATGCTCACTTCCCAGCCCGCTGTAGGATCACATCAGTTTGTCTTCTTCCTGCTGGTATTGTAACTGAGATTTGGCAACAAGGCAATGTATGTTTGGCAACTCTGTGATCGACGAATTAGTTCCTGGTGTGCATGGAATTAAGCCTCAAAGTTCACTTGATTTTCACCTGTCATTTTCATTGAATGATCTGAGTTATTATCGGTTGAGGAGTAACAACAGATTGTAAATTTACGGTTTTCAGCCCAGGAAAGTCGTTGCACGTAGAAATCGCAACCAATCTCGTCCTTCAAATAGCGGTTTACGAGTTCTAGCCACTATTGATCTCGTAAGAGGAAGCTCAGACACATACTTCTTCGGCAGCTCTGTGGTAACGTGCTGACCTGTGAAGAATCGTCTCTTAGGCTTCGCAGTTCCAGTCTCACTGAGTGTAGCGTTTTTATCCCTTCTGTGAAAGAGCTACAAACAGTCACATCAAACATCGATAAGGAAATCGCAAGAAAATACTTTCGGATCATAGTGCAATGGTGAAAAACTTACAATGCTGCACAACAGGTAACGCCTCGTTCCGCTGCTGACAAACAAATTTTGGGTTTCTACGAATACATAACTTTATTTATGAAATGCCACATTTGCATACCTGTTGAGCATGACACAGCATACCAATTAAACACAGACCCCATCAAAATCTAAGTGAGTAGTATTTTACCAATTCGTGTCGATAGAGGCACGCTTGTGTACAGATACTCAGATTTATTACAACAGACTTTCGTCGTAAGGTTATTGTGGCTAGTTTTATTACATTTCTTATAACACAGCTCACAATTTTCGTAAGGTTTCCTTTAGTGTTGTTAAAACAATAGTAAACATGAGAGAGAAATTAATCATCAACGATATATGCGAATTCTCTGATGTTATCTATAACAGTCTGAAAATGCACATGCGGTTTATTGATTACATGCATGTAGGAAACTTGTTCTGAGTTAAAGCTGTCAACGAAGGTTTGAAGAAGAATAAAATGCCACTACCAGACGACAGCTTATGTAGAAAATACTTTTCCGACGCAATTTGGCACGATGCGCTCTACCCATACATAATACAAAAGTTTCGAGATGCGTCTGCTGCCTGGTTGTCTATTAAACCTGAAAAGAATAAAATGTCGCAGAAGTTAGCCCTTTCCCCACATGCGACTATTTTGGGTTGAGAAGTGAAGGGAATTATGTTAAAAGTTCCATTAGATTGATAACTTTAGCAAACAGCAGAATTGCGTTTTAGAAAATACAGCAGTTAATGTACTCGAACTCGCGACGTCTTACCTAGCCTGTACTATACTTACCATTACGCTACTAGCTGAAACGTAGCTGCAACAGCTCCAGACGTAAACAACAATTCCTCCAGAACTACTGCATTCCACAGAGCTGTGGGTAATACATATGGCCAATGAATACTTATGAGAGACAAACAGCTATACCTTTTCTTTTGCACTGCACGACGTTTTCAACAAACAGATAGCGCAATAGAGTAGCTCAAGTGGAAAGGAACACTTCCTATTGAAATTTCTGCATCCTACATTGTTGGCAGTTCTGTGTTAGTGGCAATTACGTGACTTTATTTTGATGATTACAAAATAAAGTTGAATGTGTGCACTGGGTAGCTGAGGCAGCTAGTTCATGGTGATTCGGTCAACCAAGTAAATTAATTTACTGAACATGCCGCAAATTGATACAGGGAGCCTGTGCGTCAGATGTGTAAGCCAGTGTGGCACAACGGCGTTAGATAGAAAAAGGAGCCTCTGAGAAGAGGATTTGATGGTCCGTTGGGATGACGATAGGTTCATATATCTATGGTCTGGGTTCGACTCCAGCTTCGATCAATGATTTTAGATAGGGAGAGTCAGATTCAATTCTCTTCTTGCTACACCAAATGAAGAATATATAATGGCATTGTGGTCTGAAATTCACATTACAAACGATATTCCTTCTTTACCAAGCAGACGTTAGGTTGAGCCACAATAAAGTCTGGAGTGGCGACATGTAGAAATTCTATCACCAGCATCCTTTCTTATACTAGTTATTTATTTCTAGTGACGAAACAAAAGCTATGTAGGCTCAGAGGACACTTATTCCATCTTTTATCTGAGCTTCTGTATGTCGATAAATTTGGTTCAGAACTGGGAATGCATCTCAGACCGCCCTTAGTGCCAGTTCAGCTCGGCTACAATTTGTTGTTTGTTCAAACCTGCAGATTCCTCAACATCTCCACATATTGCGCGTGAATGGGTTCGAATCCTGGCCCGGCACAATAGATTTCATTATGTATTATCACGCCCTAGCATGAGAACACCTATCTGCTAGTGGATAATAATTTCGATTTGTAATTTATTTTCATTCGTTGTCAACAATAACGATATTTGACGTTTTTGACTCCCAGTGAGACACAGAACTTTTTGCGAGATCACTGTAAGGTCAAGATGTTATTCCGAGCTGCTGGTGAGAAAAATTCGGTAGATGACGTCTCTTTGTGTGTAGTCAACAACGATATGTGTGGAGCTCTATTCCCAGTCAGCACTGAACTCTTCGTCATACTACATCTACATCTACATCTACATCTACATTGATACTCCGCAAGCCACCCAACGGTGTGTGGCGGAGGGCACTTTACGTGCCACTGTCATTACCTCCCTTTCCTGTTCCAGTCGCGTATCGTTCGCGGGAAGAACGACTGTCTGAAAGCCTCCGTGCGCGCTCGAATCTCTCTAATTTTACATTCATGATCTCCTCGGGAGGTATAAGTAGGGGGAAGCAATATATTCGATACCTCATCCAGAAACGTACCCTCTCGAAACCTGGCGAGCAAGCTACACCGCGATGCAGAGCGCCTCTCTTGCAGAGTCTGCCACTTGAGTTTGTTAAACATCTCCGTAACGCTATCACGGTTACCAAATAACCCTGTGACGAAACGCGCCGCTCTTCTTTGGATCTTCTCTATCTCCTCCGTCAAACCGATCTGGTACGGATCCCACACTGATGAGCAATACTCAAGTATAGGTCGAACGAGTGTTTTGTAAGCCACCTCCTTTGTTGATGGACTACATTTTCTAAGCACTCTCCCAATGAATCTCAACCTGGTACCCGCCTTACCAACAATTAATTTTATATGATCATTCCACTTCAAATCGTTCCGCACGCATACTCCCAGATATTTTACAGAAGGAACTGCTACCAGTGTTTGTTCCGCTATCATATAATCATACAACAAAGGATCCTTCTTTCTATGTATTCGCAATACATTACACTTGTCTATGTTAAGGGTCAGTTGCCACTCCCTGCACCAAGTGCCTATCCGCTGCAGATCTTCCTGCATTTCGCTACAATTTTCTAATGCTGCAACTTCTCAGTATACTACAGCATCATCCGCGAAAAGCCGCATGGTTCTTCCGACACTATCTACTAGGTCATTTATATATTTTGTGAAAAGCAATGGTCCCATAACACTCCCCTGTGGCACGCCAGAGGTCACTTCAACGTCTGTAGACGTCTCTCCATTGATAACAACATGCTGTGTTCTGTTTGCTAAAAACTCTTCAATCCAGCCACACAGCTGGTCTGATATTCCGTAGGCTCTTACTTTGTTTATCAGGCGACAGTGCGGAACTGTATCGAACGCCTTCCGGAAGTCAAGAAAAATAGCATCTACCTGGGAGCCTGTATCTAATATTTTCTGGGTCTCATGAACAAATAAGGCGAGTTGGGTCTCACACGATCGCTGCTTCCGGAATCCATGTTGATTCCTACATAGTAGATTCTGGGTTTCCAGAAATGACATGATACGCGAGCAAAAAACATGTTCTAGAATTCTACAAGAGATCGACGTAAGAGATATAGGTCTATAGTTTTGCGCATCTGCTCGACGACCCTTCTTGAAGACTGGGACTACCTATGCTCTTTTCCAATCATTTGGAACCCTCCGTTCCTCTAGAGACTTGCGGTACACGGCTGTTAGAAGGGGGGCAAGTTCTTTCGCGTACTCTGTGTAGAATCGAACTGGTATCCCGTCAGGTCCAGTGGACTTTCCTCTATTGAGTGATTCCAGTTGCTTTTCTATTCCTTGGACACTTATTTCGATGTCAGCCATTTTTTCGTTTGTGCGAGGATTTAGAGAAGGAACTGCAGTGCGGTCTTCCTCTGTGAAACAGCTTTGGAAAAAGGTGTTTAGTATTTCAGCTTTACGCGTGTCATCCTCTGTTTCAATGACATCATCATCCCGTAGTGTCTGGATATGCTGTTTCGAGCCACTTACTGATTTAACGTAAGACCAGAACTTCCTAGGATTTTCTGTCAAGTCGGTACATAGAATTTCACTTTCGAATTCAATGAACGCTTCACGCATAGCCCTCCTTACGCTAACTTTGACATCGTTTAGCTTCTGTTTGTCTGAGAGGTTTTGGCTGCGTTGAAACTTGGAGTGGAGTTCTCTTTGCTTTCGCAGTAGTTTCCTACCTTTGTTGTTGTACCACGGTGGGTTTTTCCCGTCCCTCACAGTTTTACTCGGCACGTACCTGTCTAACACGCATTTTACGATTGCCTTGAACTTATTCCATAAACACTCAACATTGTCAGTGTCGGAACAGAAATTTTCGTTTTGATCTGTTAGGTAGTCTGAAATCTGCCTTCTATTACTCTTGCTAAACAGATAAACCTTCCTCCCTTTTTTTATATTCCTATTAACGTCCATATTCAGGGATGCTGCAACGGCCTTCTGATCACTGATTCCCTGTTCCGTACATACAGAGTCGAAAAGTTCGGGTCTGTTTGTTATCAGTAGGTCCAAGATGTTATCTCCACGAGTCGGTTCTCTGTTTAATTGCTCGAGGTAATTTTCGGATAGTACACTCAGTATAATGTCACTCGATGCTCTGTCCCTACCACCCGTCCTAAACATCTGAGTGTCCCAGTCTATATCTGGTAAATTGAAATCTCCACCTAAGACTATAACATGCTGAGAAAATTTATGTGAAATGTATTCCAAATTTTCTCTCAGTTGTTCTGCCACTAATGCTGCTGAGTCGGGAGGTCGGTAAAAGGAGCCAATTAATAACCTAGTTCGGTTGTTTAGTGTAACCTCCACCCATAATAATTCACAGGAACTATCCACTTCTACTTCACTACAGGATAAACTACTACTAACAGCGACGAACACTCCTCCACCGGTTGCATGCAATCTATCCTTTCTAAACACCGTCTGTACCTTTGTAAAAATTTCGGCAGAATTTATCTCTGGCTTAAGCCAGCTTTCTGTACCTACAACGATTTCAGCTTCGGTGCTTTCTATCAGCGCTTGAAGTTCCGGTACTTTACCAACGCAGCTTCGACAGTTGACAATTACAATACCGATTGCTGCTTGGTCCCCGCATGTCCTGACTTTGCCCCGCACCCGTTGAGGCTGTTGCCCTTTCTGTACTTGCCCAAGGCCATCTAACCTAAAAAAACCGCCCAGTCCACGCCACACAACCCCTGCTACCCGTGTAGCCGCATGTTGCGTGTAGTGGACTCCTGACCTATCCAGCGGAACCCGAAACCCCACCACCCTATGGCGCAAGTCGAGGAATCTGCAGCCCACACAATCGCAGAACCGTCTCAGCCTCTGATTCAGACCCTCCACTCGGCTCTGTACCAAAGGTCCGCAGTCAGTCCTGTCGACGATGCTGCAGATGGTGAGCTCTGCTTTCATCCCGCTAGCGAGACTGGCAGTCTTCACCAAATCAGATAGCCGCCGGAAGCCAGAGAGGATTTCCTCCGATCCATAGCGACACACATCATTGGTGCCGACATGAGCGACCACCTGCAGATGGGTGCACCCTGTACCCTTCATGGCATCCGGAAGGACCCTTTCCACATCTGGAATGACTCCCCCCGGTATGCACACGGAGTGCACATTGGTTTTCTTCCCCTCTCTTGCTGCCATTTCCCTAAGGGGCCCCATTACGCGCCTGACGTTGGAACTCCCAACTACCAGTAAGCCCACCCTCTGCAACTGCCCGGATCTTGCAGACTGAGGGGCAACCTCTGGAACAGGACAAGCAGCCGTGTCAGGCCGAAGATCAGTATCAGCCTGAGACAGAGCCTGAAACCGGTTCGTCAGACAAACTGGAGAGGCTTTCCGTTCAGCCCTCCGGAATGTCTTTCGCCCCCTGCCACACCTTGAAACGACCTCCCACTCTACCACAGGTGAGGGATCAGCCTCAATGCGGGCAGTATCCCGGGCAACCACAGTCGTAGTCCGATCAGGGGATGCTTGGGACGAGCTGGCCGTCCCCGACAAACCCTCATCCGGACCCCCACAGTGATGCCCATTGGCAACAGCCTCAAGCTGTGTGACCGAAGCCAACACTGCCTGAAGCTGTTTCTAGTTCAAACATGCTCACATGTTGCTGCTGGTGTAACAAACCCATATTTAACGTTTGTTTTCCCTAGAATATAACAGCGATAGGTACCGTGTTGGAGTCCAGGGAAGAAAAAAATTAATGTTTCGTCTCGTCATTTCAGTTAAAACATCTAGCTACTGCCGAGAAAATCCGATATGTCACAGTTGATTGTGCTTCGATAGCTATTCAATTAGGTTCTGCGTTCGAATCTCTGTCCAACACGAAGCTTTACCTGACGGCATTTCAAGTAAGTTACTTGTTAAGAAGCAATATTTAACATCTCTCTTAGTTCGTTAACAGGGACAATAGGTACTGGGTAGGATTTCGCGTCCGTTAAAAATGTTTCCGTAATGTAATTTAAAGTTGATATTTGCTAACTGATACTGCCTAAAATCGAGGTATATCACTTTCTGTATGCCTAATCAGGAATGACTCTTAGTTTCCGTCAGTCACGAAATCTTTGCTTAGTCTGCATGACCTGGGTTTGAATCCATATGCAGAACGAGACGGTTCGTCGTGTCATTTGAAGTTCATGCAATTCTCAACTAGCTGCTCGTGAATGACTTAAATGACTCAAACGACTCTACCAAGGAGCGATTAGAGGACCTGCTAGACAGCTGCGTTATGTGGGTTGCATGCGAATCAGGCGAAATGCAATTCAGGTCTTTCGGATACTTTGTGAGCACGACTGTACCTTCCACTGTAATTGGACCAAAGAATGGCTGCCTGCGACAACCCTCTCGGGCTCAGCGGCGCTTCAAAATCGAGAAAAAGGACACAATTCAGAATTCCGTGTGAACTTTAAGGAGGGTTAATGATATCACTTTGTCCTCAAGTTCCTCCGCAATTTTGCTCAGTGGCACATTGGATTTGACACAATGTTGGAAGTCCATCACATCTTCTCTTATCTACAATTCACACCTTCTATTGCCGCGTCAGTGACAGAGCTTAGAGTCGTGACACGCAATTTTGAAATCACGAGGTTTTTTGTGTATGGCCGCAAGAAAGATTTCGTCGACACACCGTCACTCAGAATCGACACGAAAAGGCCTCGGGGGAGGAGGGGGGGGGGTTCAAATTGTGCGCCAATGAAACCACTCATTCGCTTGGAGCATTGATCCCCACGGTGCCGCTTACTTTCCTCCTCCGACAATCTGCATTTCGCACCGTTCGGTTCTACCACAGTTCCTCTATAGACCACGAAGTGTTGGTTGTGCCTAGGTGCTGGAGTAACGGTATGGTGGCGCTAGCGGTGTCAAAGGTGGTAACGTGAAGTAGTGAGAGCTAGGCTGGACTATAAGTAGCTAACTGCCAGTGTTTAAGGCTACCACGTCGCATGGCTGCCGGTAGCAAGTGTGTACGTTGCGGTTTAGCTCTGCGGAAGTGCTGAAATACGTCGTGGTGGTTTAGTGCCACGTTACTGTTCATCGTTTCGGTTATTAGTTGGATTCATTCAGGATAGTGAAGAGAGTACTTAGTAGCCAAGAGTTGTGGTGAGGCTCCGCTGATCGATCCCGTTGCCTTTCTTCAGTGCAGCTGGCCGTGTTCGGTTATGTGGTGCAAAGCGTCGTTGTAATGTTCATTTCTACCTTAAGAAGACAACGCCGATAGACTACTCCGACGATAAGAAGGTGTGTGATTTTGCCACGTTGGTTGACTAATAGAACTGACTAAGAGAGCTTCGTTGATTCCTTAGCTTTATGGTGGTATTTTCCAAGGTATTAAAGTGCCGGTATGAACTCCGAGTTGTTAGTGTCATTTTTCAACTGCGTGCCACGTGTTGTTTTGCTTGTCTTGTTTTGTGGTGTGTCCGTTGCGAGTTACTGCAAGCACTGGCTCCAGCAGCTGCTGTGCTTGATAACCTTCTTGTTTTTAAGGAGAACTGCAAAAGGATGTCCACGATAGCAAAGTGGTGCGAACAACGGTTATGGAGTGGCACCCACCATTCCAGTGGTGTTAAGTTTCATTCTCATTTTCTTGTTAAGGTGTGGTGACGCCGTTGTGGAATGTTGTAAGGATTGCGCCCGGTGGCAACGTTTCTCGCAAAGTTTCATTAGTTGCAACGGAGTGCCAGCACGGAGTGTTAGGGACTCGTCGTTGTAGGCTGATAGAAAGGATAGTTATTCAGCAGTGCTATCATTCTAGGCTGTGGCAATTCTGGACCGTCCGTATCTTTTTGTTACTACTGGTGTAACCCAAAAGGGGGAGGTGCTGGTGGTCTGTCGGTGGGTTCTTTGGGTTTAAAAAAAAAACTGAAGCTTGGACTGTGGAAAGTTGAGACGTCCTGAGCTGTATTGTGTGGCCACAATTTCGTGGCAGTGCGGGGAATTTTACTGTCAGAGCCTTTATCGTATTGTTCCTATTTATTGGCTATAGAGGTTTTATTTTATTTTTTGGGTGGTTGCACTTCGGAGTGTGTTCTTTGAAGTAGCGAGCTTCGCTTCTGTAGAATAGTAAAGTGGTGCTCCGCCGCAGATAGTAAATTTTAAGTAAAAGCGCTTTACCGCAACTGATGTACCAGTAAGGTCGCACGGGCTTATTTAAGGATACAGGGTACTCAGAAATGGTGGAATAATTGAATTTTTTATGACTTTGTTAAACCCTATAGTCTTTCCTGATTACGATATATATAGATTAAAGTGTTTCAAATTGAAAATGCCTTATATATACCATGTAAGCCGCCATCCCCCCCCCCCCTTATTTTCCGTAGAGAAACCAGTATTATTTCGAAAAGAACTGTGAACTTTCTGTTTCCAGCTATTATACGTATGATACATTGTATATGTTGTAACAGAGCAGGTTTCTACTGTCTGTATTTGATTATGTTTGCTAGTATCAAGCTTAGTTTCGCTGAAGCAGTTTGTTCACGTGTTACTGAATGTTTGTTGCCCAAACGCTACATACATTTCAGGAAGTACCTATCCTTTAGTGTACAATAAATACGAACTATTCCACGCATCAAGAAATTCAATAAAAGGAAATTCCGTGGTAACCAGTTCACAAACAAAGCATGCCACACTGTTGAAAGTAACCTTTGTATCAGTTCTTCAGGGAAGAAACATAAACATGGCACGCCTCCTGGTGATTCAAATTTTTGTGTTAACAGTGACGCTGTTTATAGTAGATTTGTTGTTGATGGTGTGGGAATCGCATCTTCTTTGATAAATGAAGTGGCGAAATGTAAACAATGTGATGGTGTAGGCTGTCTGGAAATAACTGAACAACAAAGTAGCAGGAAGGGTTTAGCGTCTAAATTGGTTGTTCTGTGTAGATCCTGCAATAAATCTACATCGAAAATCACTTCGAACATTACAATTAAATTCACACCATATGCATTATGCACAGTGTATGCAATGCGTGCAATAGGAATAAGAGAAAAGACTGCTCAAAAGTTTTATGATTTTATGGACCTTTCTCCTCCTCCCAGTAGGTTCAGCAAGCACATAAAAATACTTTTAGGTGCCTTGACGGTTGTGTCTAAAGCATCTATGAAACGTGCAGTAGAAGAAACTGTAAATATTAGTGGAACTAGAGATATTGCTGTTGCACTTGATATGACATGGCAACGTCGATGACAGTTCCTTGAATGGCCTTGTAAGTGCTACTTCTCTAGAGAATGGAAAAGCTGTTGATGTTGAGTGTCTATCTAAGTACTTCCACACCTGAAGTGGTAACACTGATGGACACATTGACCATCAGTGTTCTAAGAATTATGATGGTTACGGTGGAGGTGTGGAGTGTGATGGAGCTCTAGAAATATTTCAGAGGACGTTGCCCGTTTATTACGGTAGATATACGAAGTATCTAGGTGATGGTGACTATAAAGCTTTCAGTAAAATTAACGAGTTCAATGTCTATGGTGATACGTTGGTAACAAAACTGGAGTGTTGTAGACATGTGCAAAAGAGGATGGGTGCTATATTGAGGAAGCTACGAAAAGAAATGAAAGTTGCTATCTGATGGAAAATCTCTGTCTGGTCGAGGCAGATTGACAGAAACTGAAATAGACCTTCTTCAGAGTTATTATGGACTGGCCAGTAGACGGACTGCACCTCTGAATGATGTTACAGCAATGAGAAAAGCTCTTTGGGCCACCTGATTTCATAAGTTGTCCACAGATGATCACTCTGTTCACGAACTTTGTCCTAAAAGAGCAAATTCTTGGTGTAGTTACCCAAAAGTAAAAGAAATTGGTCAAATATGCCATGATAAGCATTCTCTTCTTGAGCATGTTATGAATAAAATAAAATCAATTTTAGAGACCTCAGTGACCCTGTTTTGCTTAGTAAATGTCTTCATTGGGTCATTCGGAATAAAAATGAAAGTTTCGACCACTGCATATGAGAAAGATTACCCAAGAATATTTTAGTAGGACTAAATACATTAAAAATTGTTGTACCAGATGCAGTGATATGTTTCAATGATGTAGTGATAATAAGGTTGGCAGTCCTGAGAAATTTAGGCATAATATGAAAGAACAATTGCTTGTGTGTGACAAACAACAGGTGCATTAAGCTGAACGATTCACTCTTCAAGTGTCCAAAGAAGCAAGAAGTGCTAAAAGGAATGCCAAGAGGAAGCCTGAAGATGAAGAAATGTTCCAGGATGAATACTATGCTTCAGGAATGTGCTGAGGCACAGTTTAATTGGACTCATACCTCCATTCGCCATTTCCTGCAAGTTGTATTTTTCAGAATTCAGGTACAAATATTTCTTAAAGTTTATAAAGCAATGCTCTAATTTTTTCTGTAACTTCCAATGTACCATACTTGTGTAGTAGACCTAAGCTTTATTGCAGAATCAACTAAATGATATGTAAAATGTGATATTTTTTATCCTTGTAATATACATAATGGGTGGAATTAAATAGGTCTAGTGCCTTAGCCATCACGTCATGCATGTCTGGTAAAAATTTGGTCTCCTTCAAATGTATAACAATGCATTAGAAGGCGACTCAATTTGAGGAAGCAATTTGGGAAAAAAGTTGCATAAATTTCTTTGTAATTTATAATAACCCTAAGCAGGTTCAAAAATATTCAAAATACTTCTAATTTTTTTAGAAAGTGTGCTACATTACCTGATATCAACAAAAAATCTGTACATTACAACCAGTGCCGGAAAGAAATAGGTGTTGATTTTTACATCATATTGAGCTGGAGAAGTACCCTGTATCCTTAACATTGTTTTGCGCACCGCATTAGTGTCCGCACGATTGCATCCTAGGCACTGCTCGACATCACTAGCGTGGCTACGCCCCGTTAAGGTTAAGTTATAGCGCTGCGGTTGTGATCCTGTGAGCGTATAGTGCGTCTGGTTGACAGTAGCTTATTGTCTGATTGTAGCGGTCATTGAGCTTGGACACTATCAAATTGTGCGTATTATGTTTTAAAAGCCTTATTGCAAAGCGTTGTTAGCCTATTCTGTTTGAATGCATTAATAATACCCTTGTCCAGTATAAAGTTTGTTTTTAAGCGTAGTAAGTTTCAAGCGCCCAGTGGCTAAAGATGGTACCTCTTGACTTAATTTGCTAACCACACGCTAGGCCATTAATAGGTTTAAGTTCTAACAACCTAGTTGCTAAGGCTTGACTCTCTTTTGCCTGCGATTTGCGTGTTTGATGGTTAAAACCTTACCCTAGTATTGAAGCTACCCAACTCCCTTTCTTGTTCTGTGCTATTTATACTTACCGTGGGGCTAAGTAGTTTAGCTTCGGGCATGGGCCACGCCCATTAGAGGTAAAAAGGGCAGATAAAAGAATTTAACTTTCGATTGGAAGATTAGTGATTGTGGTATTAGTTTCAGGAATCCTGCCGCAGCATGTTGCACGTTGGCCTGTGTTCATGTCTCACCACCTGATCTTGTGGGAGGTCTTCCTGGGCAGAGGTCTAGATCCAGAGCTCCGTCAGGACCGAAACGGCGTTCGCTTCCTGTCATCATACAGAGGGTGGCGGGTGTCGAACATCAGGGAGAACATGATTTTTAATTGTTGAAACCCATTTAAAGAAATTAAAAAGACCGATTCCATTCCAGCCTCGATACTTCTGCCCACTAGTGCACCACACATTTCGCCGCTAAAAACAACATTTTGCAATGAAGTCTGCAACAGGACAATATTCTTGAAACGTTCGACACTCCTGGCACCTACTGCGCGTTTCTGCTCTGCCTAAGGAGATCGTGGGTCTGCCATCCCGATGAACGCAATCTGACCCCACTGGAGTTTGGTGTGACGGCAGTATTTGCTTTGGTATACAGAATGGAATCATTAGGGGCTGTTCAAAACCACTCGACAAAATTTGAACTTGATTCAAAGCGACAATGGGGTTGTATGCTTCTTCAGCGATTCTGTTTCGCGCACTCCTGTGGAATGGTCAATGGGGCGCTAAATTCTGATGCACGTGAATAAAGCGGCGTATGGTCCCTTGAAGACCCCACTCCTAGGTCGGAAGCACCCTCTGTGCTACATACGCCTTTGTGTTCAGCACTTTAAGAACGGATGTCGGGAACTACGACGGCAATTTAGTCTCGAGGCTGCCCTAACGCCTGTGTGTTATTCAACCTCTTTAACACCCCTTATCTCGGATTTCCTTTCTTTCAGGCCCTGGCACAGTCGCCCGACGTCCTTAGAGAAGGGTTGAAAAGCCCTGGTGGTTCCACAAGTGTCTAATGTTATCAAGAACATTTTCTTGTTGCTCATCACACTGCAAAACTATGGTTTTCGCCCTGCGAACTGTATAGGAATCAAAGCCTCAAAGGAAGTGATAGTTTTATTGACGTCCTTTAGGCCCCGTCCTGACACCTTCTCGTGTCGATTGTGAACATCTGTGTCTCTGCAATACTTCTCTCGGTCACCCATGAGAAAATCACGTGATTTCAACGATGTGTGCCGCGGTTCTGACCATCACGGAGGCAGTAGGAGAAAGAGTAAGATGTGGATAAGAAGAGGTGTGACTGCCTTCCCCATTGTGTATTACGTCTACGGAGGTGTTCGGAAAATTTTCTGTGAAATTTGTTGTCCATTTGACATCAATGACCCACCTAAACGTCGCTAGCATCCATGCTTTCGCACCATTACAGTAAATGGCGCCTTTGAGCCCAATTTCAACTTACGCGTCGAAATGGGAAACACTTACGTAGTTTCGGAAAAGCCATCATTTAATTTTCTTGAGCAGTGTATTTGGTCCGGATTATGTGCATGTTACTGAACTATCGAGGCTCGTTCCTATATTTGCTATCCAAAAATACATTTAGTTCATGGACGACTACAATACTTGTGCTTTTGTATCGCTGAGTGCACTAATAGTTTCCAGCTGCTGTATTGTTCCCTGCATTACGCAGAATTATTTATTTAACATCCTTTCTTGCCAGCAGAAGCAGTATCTTCCGCTGGCCAAGACAGTTTTCTAAATGGATTTTTATTGATATTTCTCGTGTTTGTTTGTCCCTGCCTCCCTTTAAAAACTCGAGCACCTTCCACTTTACAAGTGGTAGGTTAAAAACTCCCTCTCACACTGTCTCATCATGTTTCCCTGTAGTATTCTAACACATTGATATCTGATGTGGGCGGAGGGTAGAAATAACGATTACTATTCAGTATATGCCTAAAATTGTGACCATACAATGTAAGAATCAACAGCCTGTTTCGAATATATAGATTTCTCTCTATTTCAAGTGTTTTGCAAATATCAGAGACAAGAATATAGTAAGGAGTCCCCCAGGAAAATGTAATAAGGCCGCTATTATTTTCTATATACACTCCTGGAAATGGAAAAAAGAACACATTGACACCGGTGTGTCAGACCCACCATACTTGCTCCGGACACTGCGAGAGGGCTGTACAAGCAATGATCACACGCACGGCACAGCGGACACACCAGGAACCGCGGTGTTGGCCGTCGAATGGCGCTAGCTGCGCAGCATTTGTGCACCGCCGCCGTCAGTGTCAGCCAGTTTGCCGTGGCATACGGAGCTCCATCGCAGTCTTTAACACTGGTAGCATGCCGCGACAGCGTGGACGTGAACCGTATGTGCAGTTGACGGACTTTGAGCGAGGGCGTATAGTGGGCATGCGGGAGGTCGGGTGGACGTACCGCCGAATTGCTCAACACGTGGGGCGTGAGGTCTCCACAGTACATCGATGTTGTCGCCAGAGGTCGGCGGAAGGTGCACGTGCCCGTCGACCTGGGACCGGACCGGAGCGACGCACGGATGCACGCCAAGACCGTAGGATCCTACGCAGTGCCGTAGGGGACCGCACCGCCACTTCCCAGCAAATTAGGGACACTGTTACTCCTGGGGTATCGGCGAGGACCATTCGCAACCGTCTCCATGAAGCTGGGCTACGGTCCCGCACACCGTTAGGCCGTCTTCCGCTCACGCCCCAACATCGTGCAGCCCGCCTCCAGTGGTGTCGCGACAGGCGTGAATGGAGGGACGAATGGAGGCGTGTCGTCTTCAGCGATGAGAGTCGCATCTGCCTTGGTGCCAATGATGGTCGTATGCGTGTTTGGCGCCGTGCAGGTGAGCGCCACAATCAGGACTGCATACGACCGAGGCACACAGGGCCAACACCCGGCATCATGGTGTGGGGAGCGATCTCCTACACTGGCCGTACACCACTGGTGATCGTCGAGGGGACACTGAATAGTGCACGGTACATCCAAACCGTCATCGAACCCATCGTTCTACCATTCCTAGACCGGCAAGGGAACTTGCTGTTCCAACAGGACAATGCACGTCCGCATGTATCCTGTGCCACCCAACGTGCTCTAGAAGGTGTAAGTCAACTACCCTGGCCAGCAAGATCTCCGGATCTGTCCCCCATTGAGCATGTTTGGGACTGGATGAAGCGTCGTCTCACGCGGTCTGCACGTCCAGCACGAACGCTGGTCCAACTGAGGCGCCAGGTGGAAATGGCATGGCAGCCGTTCCACAGGACTACATCCAGCATCTCTACGATCGTCTCCATGGGAGAATAGCAGCCTGCATTGCTGCGAAAGGTGGATATACACTGTACCAGTGCCGACATTGTGCATGCTCTGTTGCCTGTGTCTATGTGCCTGTGGTTCTGTCAGTGTGATCATGTGATGTATCTGACCCCAGGAATGTGTCAATAAAGTTTCCCCTTCCTGGGACAATGAATTCACGGTGTTCTTATTTCACTTTCCAGGAGTGTATATAAATGATCTGGCGGACAGGAAAAGCAACAATTTGCCGTTGTTTGCTGACGATGCTGTGGTGTACGGAAACGTGTCAGAAATGAGTGGCTGTAGGCAGATACATGATGAGTTAGACAAAATTTCTTGTTGTTATGATGAATGGAAGTTGGCTCTGAATGAAGAAGAACTTTAGTTAGTGCGAAAGGGTATGAAAAATAAACCGTAACGTTCGGATACAGCATTGGTAGTATCCAGTTTGAAACAGTCATTTAATTTAAATATCTGTGTGTAACGTTGCAGAGAGATATGAAATGGTAAGACCGTGTGTGAATTATGGTAGGGAAGATGAATGATTGACTTGACTTAATTGGGTGAAATTTAGGAACTTATGGATCACCTGTTACGGAGACCCTCATATACGACGCCAGTGGGACCTATTCTTGAGTATTGCTCGAGTGTTTGGCAGCCACACCAGGTTAGATTAATGGAAGACATCGAAGTAATTTAGAGCCGGCTGTTATATATGTTATTGGTAGGTTCGAACAACAAATGGTTCAAATGGCTCTGCGCACTATGGAACTTAACATCTATGGTCATCAGTCCCCTAGAACTTAGAACTACTTAAACCTAACTAACCTAAGGACATCACACAACACCCAGCCGGGAATCGAACCCGGGAACCCGGGCGTGGGAAGGGAGGACACTACCGCACGGCCACGAGATGCGGGCTCGAACAACACGCAAGTGTTTTGAATAGCTTCGGGAATTCAAATGGGAATCTCTGGAGGGAGAATGACGTTCTTTTCGCGGAACACTATTGAGAAAATTTAAGGAACGGCATTTGAAGCTGGCCGGCAACATACATTTCACGTAAGGACCACGAAGATAAGTTACGAGAAAATAGGGCTCACACGGAGGTATGCAGATAGTCGTCTTTCCCTCTCTCTATCAACAAGTGGAAAATGAAAGGAAACGGCTAGTTGTTGCACATGGTATAATCCTCCATGCATCTTACGGTGGCTTGCAGAGTATTTATGTAGATGTAAATGGTAAGGAAAAACTTACATACATGCCTAAAGGGACTTCGTTATTCATCGGTTTGTCAGAATGTGAAAACTGTGTTTAACATCAGAAACGAGGTCAGCAGACTATACCGAGACACTCAACGTTTGCAGGGCGAGTAACCCCCCTTCCGTTTCGCAGCCCCCCTCCCTCCTGCCCGCAAAGCAAAGCTTACGTACTGGTTTATCTTTACAAATAATCGTCTCACAAAGTCACATTAAACTTTGTTTGAATTCTATTAATACAATCCGCTATAATCGGATTACATTGTCTCGGGGACGTGTAACATGCAATTCAGCGCCAGTACCGAGAAATGGTCCGCAAGAGATAAGATATTTCCGATATTATTACGTCGTCAGCATCGAAACTGCGTTGTTACGCGTCCAAGTCGGGGTAGAAAGTAGGAGGAAACGTTAACGGCCTACAGTTGGTACGATGGATGGGCGCAGAGGAGCTGCAAAGAGGCATTAGTTGTGCCGTTATAAGTTCGAAGTATAATAATGTTAAGTTAGTAATTTAGCTTCTTGGAAAATGCATTTGGAAGTATCTTCCGCGTCAAGCCCACCTGTGTTAGTTAATTTTCACACCTCGGCGGTCTTTAAGTTAACTGCTAACGTGCAACTATAAAACAAATTGTTTTCACCGACGAAACATCGTTATACTGTCTGTGCCTACAACAAGCGCTGTAGAAACTTCTAGTGCCTCGTATTATATGTATACTGAATTGAAAATGAACTGCAGTAAATATGATCGAGATGATAGAAGCTGAAAGCGCGTGGATTGTTGCTAAATTTTTGAATGCTTGTGGTGGCTTATTGAAAATGGATGCAGCAAGATACTGCACGCCTTTCTGCACAAAAGTCAAGCAGGTGCGATCCAAATGCAGATGAGATTTCTGCCTAGTATTAACTGAGTGAAAGCTGCTAATTCTCGGGAATAAACTGATGCTGTTAATCAGAAACGGCATTAAAGAATACATATATTGGGAGCACAATGTCAGAATACCCAGATTAATGAACAGCGATCGACAACGGGTTCACGAACCTGCACCACCCCGTCGAGCCGCCCATTTCTGAGCCAGAAATACCCTTTGAGAATGGGGAGAGTTACCCCCAAATATAATACCATATGCCATAAGTGAATCAAAATAAGCAAAGCAGACTACTTTTCGTGAAGAAATGTCACTTTCTTTAGATTTGTAACAGTAAAAATGGCAGCAATAAGTATTTGAACAATATCCTGAACATTGTCTTTCCACGACAGTTGACTATCTGGATACTTAGCAATTTGAATTGTTCGATCTCACTAACCATATGCTCATTCACTGTAATTACAACGTCATGTTGTAGAGGTGCGTGACGGAAACTATAAAAACTGAGTCTTACTGTGACTTAGCATTAGTTTATTTTCTACAAGCCATGAACTTACACTCCTGGAAATGGAAAAAAGAACACATTGACACCGGTGTGTCAGACCCATCATACTTGCTCCGGACACTGCGAGAGGGCTGTACAAGCAATGATCACACGCACGGCACAGCGGACACACCAGGAACCGCGGTGTTGGCCGTCAAATGGCGCTAGCTGCGCAGCATTTGTGTACCGCCGCCGTCAGTGTCAGCCAGTTTGCCATGGCATACGGAGCTCCATCGCAGTCTTTAACACTGGTAGCATGCCGCGACAGCGTGGACGTGAACCGTATGTGCAGTTGACGGACTTTGAGCGAGGGCGTATAGTGGGCATGCGGGAGGCCGGGTGGACGTACCGCCGAATTGCTCAACACGTGGGGCGTGAGGTCTCCACAGTACATCGATGTTGTCGCCAGTGGTCGGCGGAAGATGCACGTGCCCGTCGACCTGGGACCGGACCGCAGCGACGCACGGATGCACGCCAAGACCGTAGGATCCTACGCAGTGCCGTAGGGGACCGCACCGCCACTTCCCAGCAAATTAGGGACACTGTTGCTCCTGGGGTATCGGCGAGGACCATTCGCAACCGTCTCCATGAAGCTGGGCTACGGTCCCGCACACCGTTAGGCCGTCTTCCGCTCACGCCCCAACATCGTGCAGCCCGCCTCCAGTGGTGTCGCGACAGGCGTGAATGGAGGGACGAATGGAGACGTGTCGTCTTCAGCGATGAGAGTCGCTTCTGCCTTGGTGCCAATGATGGTCGTATGCGTGTTTGGCGCCGTGCAGGTGAGCGCCACAATCAGGACTGCATACGACCGAGGCACACAGGGCCAACACCCGGCATCATGGTGTGGGGAGCGATCTCCTACACTGACCGTACACCACTGGTGATCGTCGAGGGAACACTGAATAGTGCACGGTACATCCAAACCGTCATTGAACCCATCGTTCTACCATTCCTAGACCGGCAAGGGAACTTGCTGTTCCAACAGGACAATGCACGTCCGCATGTATCCCGTGCCACCCAACGTGCTCTAGAAGGTGTAAGTCAACTACCCTGGCCAGCAAGATCTCCAGATCTGTCCCCCATTGAGCATGTTTGGGACCGGATGAAGCGTCGTCTCACGCGGTCTGCACGTCCAGCACGAACGCTGGTCCAACTGAGGCGCCAGGTGGAAATGGCATGGCAAGCCGTTCCACAGGACTACATCCAGCATCTCTACGATCGTCTCCATGGGAGAATAGCAGCCTGCATTGCTGCGAAAGGTGGATATACACTGTACTAGTGCCGACATTGTGCATGCTCTGTTGCCTGTGTCTATGTGCCTGTGGTTCTGTCAGTGTGATCATGTGATGTATCTGACCCCAGGAATGTGTCAATAAAGTTTCCCCTTCCTGGGACAATGAATTCACGGTGTTCTTATTTCAATTTCCAGGAGTGTATATCCTGAAGTGCACTATTTAAAACTGTGCCAATGTTGCACACGACATCCTTTACTACGAAGATAATGTCATCACCAAACAGAAATATTTTAATCCCTTGTAATACTGGAAGGCTTATCATTTATGTAAATAACGAACAGGAGTGGCCGCATCACTGATCCCTGTGGCACCCCCCATTTAACCATGCACCACTCGGACCCCACACAGTAGCCATTCCCATTACTGTGTAGAATGACATTTTTCTGTCTATTCATAAAGTAAGAGATGAACCAAGCGTGACCTACTTCCCATTTTCCATAGTGGTCCAACTTCTGGAGCAAGCGTTTCCGTAAATTGAAGACAGCCTTCATTGTAGGTGAAATTATTATTCCACTCACTTATTGTTAAATTGTTATGACCTCTGTATGACGTTTCCAAAGTAAAAACTCTTGCTTAATTAGAAAACACCTCCACAACAGTTTGAAATGAACAATGATCAATGACAGATATGTCTGACTTAATAGCAGTGTACACTGGTGTTTGTATCTATATTTATCATCTTAAAGTAATCAATGGGCTTCTATTGGTAGCTACTTCTCGTTCACCCTGTATATTTGTCCTTCCCGTTTATATACCCTGGGTGACAAAAGTCATGTGATACCCCCTTAGATCGTGTTGGACCTCCTCTTATCCGGCTTAGTTCAGGAGCTAGACCTAGCTTGGATTCAACAAGTCGCTGCAACTCCCTTGTAGAAATATTGAGCCACAAAGTCTCTATAGCAGTTCATAATTGCGGAGACATTGTCTGTTCAGCATTTTGTGCACGAACTTGTAAGTAGGCTGTTTAGGTTTTCTTATTGGTAACGCCACATAGTGCTCTGTATGAAAATCACTGGCTGTGCTGTGTGCAGTCTGTGGCTAGTTTGCATTGTTGTCTGCCATTATAGTGTTGGGCAGCGGCAGCTGGATGTGAACAGCGCGTAGCGTTGCGCAGTTGGAGGTGAGCCGCCAGCAGTGGTGGATGTGGGGAGTGAGATGGCGGAGTTTTGAAATTTGTAAGACTGGATGTCATGAACTGCTATATATATTATGACTATTAAGGTAAATACATTGTTCGTTCTCTATTAAAATCTTTCATTTGCTAACTATGCCTATCAGTAGTTAGTGCCTTCTGCAGTTTGAATCTTTTATTTAGCTGGCAGTAGTGGCGCTCGCTGTATTGCAGTAGTTCGAGTAACGAAGATTTTTGTGAGGTAAGTGATTTGTGAAAGGTATAGGTTAATGTTAGTCAGGGCCATTGTTTTGTAGGGATTATTGAAAGTCAGATTGCGTTGCGCTAAAAATATTGTGTGCCAGTTTAAGCACAGTCACGTATATAGTTTTTCAAAAGGGGACGTTACATATGTCGACCCTTAGCCGAGGATACCTCACTGGAATCTTCTGACTTCTTCTTGTAGTTTGTGTAATTAGTGTAGATTTTGTTTGTTGCTAGCGCGTAATTGTAGAGAGAATCTCCTTTGTAGTTACAGTCTTTCATTGTTGTACAGTAAAAGAGGTGTGGCACGCATTTAAATTTTCTCCAAATATTTCGCAGCTGCGCTTGCAATTAACTAGATATTATTTTCAGCGCTATGTAAATGTGTTCTCCTATTTTTGCTCTTCAAATTGTGCTTTTCTGTGTTATCGTTGAAATATTGTGACAAAAATGGCCTGTGAAAAACGTAACACTAGGCTCCAAAGTAAACTGAGAAATAATGGTGACGACGAGAGTAGCTTACCAGCACCACTGTGTAATGAATTAACAGACATTCAAAGCAGTAATTTGGTAGCTGTGCATAGGGAAATGGAGCGGGCTGCAAATAATGCTGTAGTCAGTGAAACAATTAGTGAACAGGGAAGCATTATCGATCGATCGGTCGGCAAGAGCTCGCCTCAGCAATCCGAAATGACAGGACACAATCTTGCAAATACTGTAGATTCAGGTTTTGCGTCCTCACCGTTTTCTCAAATAAGTCAAGACACATTTTCTGCTTGTCAAAATGTGAATGTTGCCGGTGCAAATTCTCTGCCGAAAACCATAGAGGAACAGATTCCAGACACTAATACATTATTATTGCAATTAATGCAACAAATGGAACAAAATCAGAGACAAACACAGCAAAAGCTTCAAAAGTTAGACACAATGGAACAAAATCTTCGGAAGTTAGACACCACACTTGAACAAACACGTGAAGATTTAACTACTGAGTTGCATAACATTGAATCGAAATGTCAAAAAGTCTGTAATGACGTAAAAACACAAATTTGTGAGCATTTTCAACCTATTTTTTCGCGGCATGAAAATGCATTACAGAATCACGAAGCAGCCATAAAAGAACTGCAAACCATTGTTCATGAAAATCATGAGACGTTGCGGGCTAAAATTGACTCAGTTGCATCTACCGATTCGGTTACGCAACTTGCAAAAACTCAGGAAAACTTAAAGGACACAGTAGATTCGATTTCAACACAAATGGACACTCTGAAACTTGGTTCAGAAAAACACACTGAGGAAATGTGTTCACTATCGGAGAAAGTAGCTGAACTTTCGGATCAGTTCACTAACTTATCTACGAAGGTAGATGATAATCTGAATGACACAAAACCGGTAGTCTTTAATGACACAGAAGAGTGCGAACAAATTAGGAAATTCAAACAAAATCACAATCAAATTAATACGCAACACCAAAGAGAAATCCGGGAAGTACAAGATCAGCTGACTCAGGCAATAAAAGATTTACGTATTTCAGAGGCCACTCGCGCTCCAATACGGGAAGAGGGACATAGAAATACGGAACAGCCACAAAATAATAACTCAGGGCACTTCGGAAATTATGAAAGAAATTGGCAAGGTACACCGAAATTTGAGATGGAACCGCCGAAACTACGTAACAATGACCGACATGCGACTCGCCGACATGATGGTTTTGACTATAAGCTATTCATTACTACACGTAAATTCAAAACATTTAAGAATTCTGGCAACGACATTCATCCACAAGCGTGGCTCCATCAATTCTCTCATTGTTTTCCTCCCAACTGGTCATTAGAGCACAGATTAGAATTTATGTGTGGCTACTTAGAGAATGAAACAGCTGTAAGAATGCGATCGGTCATTCACGATTGTCACAGTGAAGGAGAATTTTACCATGCCTTCCTCTCAGCATATTGGTCTCAAGCTACACAAGACCGAGTAAAACATAGCATCATAATGATGAAACATTTCGAACAATCTGAATTTTCCAGTCTTGTTAAATAT
The DNA here is from genome assembly GCF_021461395.2 of Schistocerca americana. Lineage (NCBI taxonomy): Eukaryota > Metazoa > Arthropoda > Insecta > Orthoptera > Acrididae > Schistocerca > Schistocerca americana. The sequence goes on from NC_060119.1 coordinate 1,064,570,812, forward strand.
TTTGAAGACATGTTGCATAAGAATCAGTACCTGTCAAACCCATACAGCCCCTCAGAACTCATCCGCATTTGCTTAATCAAATTACCCGAACATTTACGACATATTATTTTGGCAGGACGTTGCAAAGACGACATTGAAGCTTTTCAGGGACTCTTACAAGAATTAGAAATTGACACAGACAGTCGCGGGACGCGAAAACAGGAAAACAATCACTACAGGTCACATCTGTCACAATTCTGTGACGACTTAAATAATAACTGGACACGACAAGGCTATTCTTATAACGCAAATCGTGAACAAAACAGACACCACCCATATGACAAACACTGGCAGAGTAATAGTTACAGAGAAAGATCGCATTTCCGTAGTTATGAATATGACAGAGATTACCATAGAAACAGACAATATGGGAACCAAAACAATTATTATCAAGGGAGACAGAATAACTTCAGACGCAACAGTTCAGCACGCAGTTACGATTCCGGGAGAAATTCTCCACTACATGACCGACAAACAAGAAACTACGTAAACTACCAACAAAACGACAGACCTGAATTCCATCAGAACTGGCGGGATTCAAACAGAGCAGGGCACTCTCGACAAGGTGAATTTGTAGAAGTTAGGTCTCCTAATCCCAGTAACGACGCGCGCCAACAATGAAACAGACAATGACTCGCACCGCAGGCAGCCACGTGCTCCCGCTGGCTAAGGAAAAAATAACATAGACGCTAACCTTGCGAAATATTCCAGTATTCTTTACTGACGTATACGACATGATGATTCCGTTGAAGCTCGAGCTTTGCATAGTAGGAAGAGTAAAGGCTTGCACCACATTTCACATGTAAAACCGTTTATTGAAAGATAATCTGCTTTTTAACTTTGTCTTTGCCATAAAACTTTTCACTTTACATTACTAGTATGCTTTGTCAGACTTAGAATCTGCTAACATGCAACAATGTTTGAGGTTAAATATCCAGTCAAGAACCAAGAGAAATTATTTAAACAGGAATTACGAATGCATTGTTATAGTGAGCAGACAACACAGTGTTGTTATTTGTACATTCTTGCTTGTTAGTTCCACTATCATGTAACGACTATAAGGATCACATACTTAGAACATATACCGGCAACGCTAATGAGATTTTCATGCAACATTTTGGTTTACTTGCAAAGACATTCTTTATTTGAAGCACTTTCTGTGGCATTAAAGATGACTTAGCATTTGGTTTCTTTGACAGTTACACGATTTTATCACGACGCTACTAATGAGTGACAATTTACAGTGTTGCTTTTGCAGTGTTCCTGTTTTATATCTGCACAGTTTTCTGTTTTATTCTGGAAAGTAAAACATGTTTTAGTAGTAACTTTTGTGGTATAGCTACAATGAGACAGCCTTTTCCATAGCACAACAATACGTTACAGGACAGTACTTTCTTAATCACGGCAATAAGTGTAATAACTAAGATAGCTATACACAAAGCATTTCACTTTTGTTTATCATGAGGTAAGTACATGGGCTTCTGCAGAACTTAGCTTTCAGAGGACAATAACTACGACACTTCCACAGAGATTATCTTACAACAAGACCCACATTTAGCGCTACAGGACATGTATTTGAGTTATTAATTTTATACTTAAAACATTTATTTTTAAAAATTTTGGAATTACACAGAAAGTTTTCCGTGATACATTTCATTCCATTGCTGTAATGTGTAACACCTGAGGGTATAATTACATTAATCCTCAGGGTGTACACGCCTACTTTGTGTACCATGTGTTTGGCAAGCACAAGGAGCCCTAGCTAATATGGTATTTGCTTATACAACTTTACATATCGGTACCATATTTCTCTAACACATTAATTACACAGCTATCTGATTATTTAACAGAGAAACAAACATTTTTTTTACTACATCAGTGACACATGTTTACGCAGTTACACAGATGGATAACTTCACACTTATGAAATTGTATTTCGTCTGTACTTTGTGAACTGTTCGTATTTTTTGGAACCATTGTGATACTATGAGAGCTGTGAATAATGTATTTGGTATGGGATCATGATTTTTAAAGTATGTTGTAAGTAGATGACACAGTTGAAATGAGCAGAGGTTTTTTATTTAGGTTTTGACATTATTGCAGAAAGCTACGACGTTTTTGAGATTTCACTGAGGTGTTATGATGTTATTATTACGATGACTATGTGTTATGCTGTTGTGGTATGTTTATGATCAATAAGCTGATGCTATATGAGTTATTTGAGTATGCTATGTATCTGTTATGATGAAATATTGAAGAAGTGTCGACGAGTAAGGTAAGGAATAATGAGTAGTGGTTAGGGACTCTGGTTTGTGAAAAAGGTTGTTGGAAACCAAGAATTGTACTTTGAGAGTTATGAAATGTATGTAAGTGCGTGAATGTATTACAATGGCGACGACAATTTTTTGGACACTGTTATATCAATAGCATTTTGTTTCTACACATTTGTAACGCCAATTCTCAACCTGTGAATTTTTTTATATGAGACTGCCACTGTAGCGGAAACTTCTGTCGTAAATATTTCGGTAAGAAAGTTAAATGACCACCTTCACGTAATGCGTCATGGGCACCCAGCTGCATGACAGACACCTGGAAAAAAGCCATTAGTGTGTGCCTGTCAGAGTCACAGGTGGAGAGGAAAAAAAAAGAGGCCATTATCCTCGCTATTGACATTCCTTTGTAGAAAGCATCATAAATACGACACCCTCAAACTTGAAAACATATGATTATACTGTGGAGCTCTTAATTTATGATATTTACTAAAATGCCTAATGAAATGATGAGAAACATTTTACATCTATTGTCTTTGCAGTTTAGAGATTGCTCGTTTTGTTTAATATCTAGTTTCTAGCTGCACTGCAGCATTTGTTAAAATAAAATTTTATAGATGTACTAATATAAATATTTTATGCCTACAGATCCAGTAAATAATAACTTTATAGTCTATTCCAAAAAAAATGAGGGAGCGCAAAAAGACATTTCCCTTCACAGGAATTGCGTACATAATTTTTGTCAATGACTGGGTAAATTATTTAGTTGTGGAAGTTAAGTTGATGCATCACCCAAGTGTTAAGATGTGACATAGGTATTAAACATGGCCATTTTTACTGTAATATTTTTTCTGCTTGAGCTTTGTCATATTTAGATATAAGTTATTGCATTTGTTGCTGCTGTTTGACAGGCATAATGTTACTGAATTTGACTTTGTATTACTCTGTTAAGCCAGTTTTACTAGGGATTTATTTTTCTTGTTTGCTGCGCATTGCCTTATATTAGTTGTAATAATGCATTTGCTTTGCTAATTTATGCTGCTTGCTTTTCCATTTGTATATTTTATCATTGCTGTTTGTGTTAATTGTTTTGTGCTGCTGCATTGCTTCGTTCCTTAGTTTAGCATCTGAGCTCAGTAGATTTAAGTTAGCTTAAGATGGGATAGGCTATATGGGAGAACGAGTTGTGATGAATTGGAAGAAATGCATTGAGAAGCTGTAAGAAAATGGTTTGGCCAAAAAAAAAGTATTTTGAAAGAGGATATAAGCAACAAAGTAGGGTTAAGGGACAACAGGTTTAGGTAGGATTTTCTTGGAAATAAATAATAGGTAAGATAATGGAAAATAAATAGTGAGGTAAGAAATATGTGAACATATAAATACAGAAAGCATGCTTGGATAGGATTTTTTTGGTGGAAACAAATGTTGAAATAAGATGAAAGATCTATGGAATGAAGTTTTAGGTTGGACTGCAGTACCAAATGTTACACTGAAAACAAACCCTGCCCTTTCCTCTTGAGTTATTCTGCTATATGTTTGTGTACTCTTGTATATTTGTGTTTTTCCTGTCTTTATGTGTTTAGCTGATATGAGTTATGTTGTGGAATTTTTCTAATAATATGTTATTTACTTTGTAAAGATGTTTAGACATTATTTATTCTGTTTTGTTTTAATGCTCATGTGTGAAGTTGATGGTTCAAAAGTTATTCTGATCTTTTATGTATGAACTTACGTCATAATTCCTGTAACACTGATGTATATGTTGTTTCGATTCTTTTGTAAAACCTGTACTACAAATGTTATCTGTATTGTTATGTTCTTTAATGATGTATTTTGTACCTTTGTTATTGTATTCTTATGTTATAAAATTGTAATTGACACCAGTTCATAAAATTAAGTAACTTGTAAGTTAGACTTCACTACACACGCTTCTGTTGGTCATAGTATATGGACAATATGTGAGAAGTAGGGACTGATAGTGTTTGCACCTGTGTTAATACTTCAGCAAGGGACTGGATAACAGCATTGCTGGTTTGAAGGACATTTCAAAAAAAATGTTGTGAGTGCACAAGTGGTGGTTCATGGACTTTCTATATTGTCCAGAAGACTCTTCGATGGTGATTGTGGCACCTGCACAGTCGCAATAGATGGCTGCTGGCCATCTCTACAAGGACTACAGCGGGTTTGCATCTTTGATGACCCACCAGTGCCATTATTTCTACAAGGACTGCAGTGGGTCTGCACCTCTGGTGGCCCACCAGTACCGTAATCTCTACCAGGACTACATTGGGTCTGCTCTGTGATGACCTACCTACCAATACACTTCAAAATTCCGACTGACTCTGCTGTGGGTTTGCTCTGTTGTGGACCAATACCTGTCTGCATGTCAAGGGCCAGCACTGTCTTCCTGTTGGAAGGACAACACTACTTCTTCAAGATTGCATGGAAATCCACTACTTCCGTGTGCATTTTCTTTTACTGCTCAGACTTTGAGAAAAAAAACACTGCAATTTTACTGTGATGGATGATCAGGACTGTCTTTATGGACTGTGAGAAAATTTTAGCTTTTGACCAACATTGTATCAATAAGTGTGTGCATTTTATTTCTTTGTTATTGTAATTGTGAAAAAAATTTTACCAAATATGTATTGGCCCGTGCCCAAAAAAATCTGTAAAATTTTTTGTGGGAAGCGTGGGGGCTATGTAAGTTGGCTGTTTAGGTTTCCTTATTGGTAACGCCACGTAGCGCTCTGTATGAAAATCACTAGCTGTGCTGTGTGCTAGTTTGGCTAGTTTGCACTGTTGTCTGCCATTATAGTGTTGGGCAGCAGCAGCTGGATGTGAACAGCACGTAGCGTTGAGCAGTTGGAGGTGAGCCGCCAGCAGTGGTGGATGTGGGGAGTGAGATGGCGGAGTTTTGAAATTTGTAAGACTGGATGTCATGAACTGCTATATATATTATGACTATTAAAGTAAATTCATTGTTTGTCCTCTATTAAAATCTTTAATTTGCTAACTATGCCTATCAGTAGTTAGTGCCTTCCGTAGTTTGAATCTTTTATTTAACTGGCAGTGGTGGCGCTCGCTGAATTGCAGTAGTTCGAGTAACGAAGATTTTTGTGAGGTAAGTGATTTGTGAAAGGTATAGGTTAATGTTAGTCAGGGCCATTGTTTTGTAGGGATTATTGAAAGTCAGATTGCGTTGCGCTAAAAATATTGTGTGTCAGTTTAAGCACAGTCATGTATAAATTTTTCTAAGAGGAAGTTTCAAACTGACCTGTCGATTATGTCCCACATAGTTCGATGGGTGGCCAAATCAACGCTCGAATCGCTGGCAGTTGTGTCCCACTGATATGATGCATTTTCATCCATGAAGATTACATCGGTGTTTGGGAAAGTGAAGTTCATGAATGGCTGCAAATGGTCTCCAAGTAACATAAAATTACCATTTCCACTTAACAAATTCGTTCAGTGGGACCAGAGGACCCAGTCCATTCCATGTAAACTCAGCCTTCTCCATTATGAAGCCACCACCAGCTGGCACAGTGTGTTGTTGACAACTTGGGTCAATTTCTTGCTGGGGTCTGCGACGCACTCGAACCATACCATCAACTCTTACTAACTGAAACGGGACTCGTCTAACTAGGCCCCAGTCTTCCAGTAGTTTTGTGGTCCAACCGATATAGTAACTAGCCCGGGAAAGGGGCAACAGTCCATTTCGTGCTGTTAGCAAAAGCAAAAGCTTCAGTCATCTGCTACAGTAGACCGTTAACACCAAATTTCGCCTCACTGTCCAAATGGATACGTTCGACGTACGTCATACATTGACCTCTGTGGTTGTTTCATGCAGTGTCGCTTGTCTGTTAGCACTGATGACTCCACGCAAACGCCGCTGCTCTCGGTCGTCAAGTGAAGGCAGTCGGTCACTGCTTCCTCCTAGTCAGAGGTAATGCCTGAAATTTGGTATTCTCGACACACTGGTGACACTGTGGATCTCTGAATATTGATTTTCCTAACGATTTCCGTAATGGAGTTCCCCCTGAGTTAAGCTACAACTCCCATTCCACGTTCAACGCTCTTAATTCCCGTCGCTCGGCGACATGAGTAACCATGAGTAACCTGAGTACAAATGACATCTCCGCCAATGCACTGGCTTCTTAGACAGCCATTTGTTTTAGCGCACATCGGCATCCCATTACTTTTGTCACCTCAGTTTACATTTTAAGCATAGTTAGCACTTTTTACGGGCGATCTTCTCTCAGTGAAAATGGCAGAAGAAATTGATAACAAAGATTTTCAGAGAATTATTAAGTGGTTCTCTGGAATCTTAAGTTTATAAAATTAATTACTTTTATAAAAACAATATATTCAGTTCTGTTTGATAATGTCGTCACTTATGGATCTCTCCGCAATAGTCTATCCTCAGAAAGTCTCAACATCTCAGTGAAAATGCAGCAACCCACATCCACTTGGACATGTATACTGTAGTCACCTCTTGCTCTCCCAGTTTCACTTTTCAGGCATCACTCCATCCTCTAGCTAATCCTTATCGCCTCGCACCCTGCTATCAACCCATTTTTTAATCAGACTGTTCCCATTAGCTCTTTTTGTTCCCAATTTGGTGTTGGTTCTTCATTAGTACCAATGTAATCTTCACCACATTTCAAAAGCTTCTTAACTCTGTACTGTTCGCCGACTGCATTTCACTTAAATATGATGCTACGTTCCACTCAGGTAGTTTTAGAAAAGCCTTTTAACTTAAGATTATAATACACGCTGTCGAATTTTGTTGCCTCAATAGCATAACTCACCTCTTTAGTCAGTCAATTCTTAACCTGATTCCCTCACTATGGCCTGATTTAGTTCCAGTACATTCCATTACCCTTGTACCTTATGTTCATATTTAAGCTGTTTTGAAGACACTGTGTATTGTGCTACATTGATGTGCAAAAATCTTTTCCATCTCTGACCAAATTCAATAAGTAAATCTTTAAAGCTTTTGTTTCTCTTCCCTGATTAATTTTCTTAATAAATTTCTCTTTGGTCTACTTTATTCCTAACTCTACCTACAGACTGCAAAATGATGTGAGTAGCTACAACACTGTCTTCATTCCATCTCAATTACTGCCTCTCTTTCGTTTCTCCTATAGCAACTACCTGGTCTGTAAAAGTTTATGTATAACTTTCAGCAGCTACGCTCCATCCCTAATAGGTACAGATATTCAAGGAGTACGTATATTTCAATGATGATCGTAATATTTTCTACATCTACAAAAATTATACTGTTTGTTTGTCTTACATCTACCTCTCTTCGACGACAAATCGTAGCAGAGGCCTTAACAATTCAGAAAACTGTTACAGACTCAATTGAACCTAAGCATACTGAACTCCTTATAAGTATCCACCCAACGATCGTTTCGTCTCATCAGACCACTACCTAAGATAGTTTAGTTGTGCTGAAGTATGACATGCAACTCCTAGAGGGGAAGAGTTGGCATTGTTCTTTTAATATACACTCCTGGAAATTGAAATAAGAACACCGTGAATTCATTGTCCCAGGAAGGGGAAACTTTATTGACACATTCCTGACATCACATGATCACACTGACAGAACCACAGGCACACAGACACAGGCAACAGAGCATGCACAATGTCGGCACTAGTACAGTGTATATCCACCTTTCGCAGCAATGCAGGCTACTATTCTCCCATGGAGACGATCGTAGAGATGCTGGATGTAGTCCTGTGGAACGGCTTGCCATGCCATTTCCACCTGGCGCCTCAGTTGGACCAGCGTTCGGGCTGGACGTGCAGACCGCGTGAGACGACGCTTCATCCAGTCCCAAACATGCTCAATGGGGGACAGATCCGGAGATCTTGCTGGCCATGGTAGTTGACTTACACCTTCTAGAGCACGTTGGGTGGCACGGGATACATGCGGACGTGCATTGTCCTGTTGGAACAGCAAGTTCCCTTGCCGGTCTAGGAATGGTAGAACGATGGGTTCGATGACGGTTTGGATGTACCGTGCACTATTCAGTGTCCCCTCGACGATCACCAGTGGTGTACGGTCAGTGTAGGACATCGCTCCCCACACCATGATGCCGGGTGTTGGCCCTGTGTGCCTCGGTCGTATGCAGTCCTGATTGTGGCGCTCACCTGCACGGCGCCAAACACGCATACGACCATCATTGACACCAAGGCAGAAGCGACTCTCATCGCTGAAGACGACACATCTCCATTCGTCCCTCCATTCACGCCTGTCGCGACACCACTGGAGGCGGGCTGCACGATGTTGGGGCGTGAGCAGAAGACGGCCTAACGGTGTGCGGGACCGTAGCCCAGCTTCATGGAGACGGTTGCGAATGGTCCTCGCCGATACCCCAGGAGCAACAGTGTCCCTAATTTGCTGGGAAGTGGCGGTGCGGTCCCCTACGGCACTGCGTGGGATCCTACGGTCTTGGCGTGCATCCATGCGTCGCTGCGGTCCGGTCCCAGGTCGACGGGCACGTGCACCTTCCGCCGACCACTGGCGACAACATCAATGTACTGTGGAGACCTCACGCCCCACGTGTTGAGCAATTCGGCGGTACGTCCACCCGGCCTCCCGCATCCCCACTATACGCCCTCGCTCAAAGTCCGTCAACTGCACATACGGTTCACGTCCACGCTGTCGCGGCATGCTACCAGTGTTAAAGACTGCGATGGAGCTCCGTATGCCACGGCAAACTGGCTGACACTGACGGCGGCGGCGCACAAACGCTGCGCAGCTAGCGCCATTCGACGGCCAACACCGCGGTTCCTGGTGTGTCCGCTGTGCCGTGCCTGTGATCATTGCTTGTACAGCCCTCTCGCAGTGTCCGGAGCAAGTATGGTGGGTCTGACACACCGGTGTCAATGTGTTCTTTTTTCCATTTCCAGGAGTGTATTTAGCGCTAGGGCCCACAACTTATCTAATTTCAATCCTTCTATTTTTAGAAATTTGTGGTAAGTTCCTATGGGACCAAACTGCTGAGGTCATGGGTTCCTAGGCTTACACACTATTTAATCTAACTTAAACTAACTTGCGTTTAGGACAGCACACACACCCACGCCCGAGGAAAGACTCGAACCCCCAACAGGGTCGACCACGCGAACCGTGGCAAGACGCCTGAGACCCCGCGCGGCCCTTCATCTTTTCTGTTGGAACTGTTTTTGTGTTCTTAAGTTTCAGTTGCCTCTCTGTGCATCCTAGTGTAGTAATTATTAGATCCTACGAAATCACAGAAAAGAACTTTACGGTTTCTCGGCCGTAGAGGATCTGCTACTGCAGATTTATTTATCTTGACCAGGCTCCTTGACGAGGGTCTCAACTGTTCTTTTATGTATTTTCTATGTACTCTTGGACGCAAGTGCACGGGATTTTATATACGCCTAAAGTGGAAAACGGCGGGATAGGGATCTTTACAGTGACTTTCAATTTGTAAAAACTATCATAGATACGATATGTGATGTACTCAGGAAACAGGGAACAGGTGCTAACTTAAGCCATGAAGGGAGGTACTGGTGTTTTTGAACAGTGAGAATTTACGCTCGTCGCTTGCCACAACAGGAGTATATAAAATCCTTCGAATTGCCACTAAGTGCACGTAGCAGATACAGTAAGTATCATTAACACTCGCCTCAAGGACCACAAGAGCAGTTGTCGCCTGGACAAGATGGATTCATCATCAGCAGCAGATTACGCAGTAGGACTGAGTAACGAACATATTCATTCTGAAACACTGTGGTTTTAGGAAGAGCTAATAATTACTACTCTATGATGTACAGATAGACGAAAGAAATTCAAAAACAGAAAAAAATTTAAACAGTAAACGCGGACTGAAATTAGACAAGTTGTGAACCCTAGTGCTAAATAAAACAAATAGCGCCAAATGGTCCCCCCTACGAGCTCCACAGAATACGTCGGCACGACTCCGCGACCTTCAGCAGCGTCTAATGATGTCACGAAGCGACTGATGCGTGGATGAGTATAAACAGTGCGCTTTGCTGAACTTGTCTTAAGTCTGTAACTGCTTTATCAGTCGTTAGGGCCTGTGAAGAATCAACAGCAGTGGAAGACGAAGCTCTGGTCAAATAATAATGCCTTGGACCACGGCCATATAACCGTAAATCAAATATCAGTTAGGTTATTGTTGACTCTCACAATAACTTTAATATTTCTGAGTGAATGTTCCGTATTGCAGGTGTTTTGTTTCGACTTAGGTCTCTCAGTGCTTTACTCTCAACTACGCGGTCTTCGAACTGTTGTTCTGCATAATTCATCCAACTTTCTTCTTATATGCTCTTAATACTGGCTTTACATTTGAGCCCTGGGTAATCGAATAGCCAATTACATTTCCCGTTTTCAGTTCAGTGCAAGAAACAGAATGAAAATCAACAGTTAATGTAACACATGAGCGGTACTTTTCAGATAAATCGATAAAACTTGAACACGGTGAAAATTGTTTCTGAGGTGAGGGAACAACGAAGCTTAGAAAACTGTTGCTCGCAATAAACTGCTAATGTTGGATGTAAACTAAGCACCATCTTAATATACACTACATCTACATCTACATCTACATTTATACTCCGCAAGCCACCCAACGGTGTGTGGCGGAGGGCACTTTACGTGCCACTGTCATTACCTCCCTTTCCTGTTCCAGGCCCTTAAAATTGCTACACCACGAAGATGACGTGCTACAGACGGTAAATTTAAGCGACAGGAAGAACATGCTGTGATATGCAAATGATTAGCTTTTCACAGCATTCACACAAGGTTGGCGTCGGTGACGACAGCTACAACGTGTTGACATGAGTACAGTTTCCAACCGATTTCTCATAGACATACAGCAGGTCACCGGCGTTGCCTGCTGAAACGTTGTTGTGGTGCCTCGTGTAAGGAGGAGAAATGCGTACCATCACCTTCCGACTTTGATAAAGGTCGGATTGTGGCCTATCGCGACTGCGGTTTATCGTATCGCGACGTTGCTGCTCGCGTTGGTCGAGATCCAATGACTCTTAGGAGAATATGGAACCGGTGGGTTCAGGAGGGTAATACGGAACGCCGTGCTGAATCCCAACGGCCTCATATTACTAGCAGAAGAGATGACGAGCATCTTACCCGCATGGCTGTATCGGATCGTGCAGCCACGTCTCGATCCCTAAGTCAGCAGATGGGGACGTTTGCAAGACAACAACCATCTGCAGGAACAGTTCGACGACGTTTACAGCAGCATGGACTATCAGCTCGGAGACCATGGCTGCGGTTACCCTTGACGCTGCATCACAGACAGGAGTGCCTGCTATGGTGTACTCAATAACGAACCTGAATGTACGAATGGCAAAACGTCATTTTTTCGGATGAATCCAAGTTATGTTTACAGCATCATGATGGTGGCATCCCTGTTTTGCGCCATCGAGGTGAACGCACGTTGGAAGCGTGTATTCGTCATCGCCGTGCTGGCGTATCACCCGGTGTGATGGTTGGGGTGCCATTGGTTACACGACTCGGTCACCTCTTGTTCGCATTGACGGCACTTTGAACAGTAGACGTTACATTTCAGATGTATTGCGCTCCGTGGCTCTACCCCCTTCATTCGATCCCTGCGAAACCCTACATTTCAGCAGGATAATGCACGACCGCATGTTGCAGGTCCTGTACGGGTTTTTCTGGATACAGAAAATGTTCGACTGCTGCCCTGGCCAGCACATTCTGCAGATCTCTCACCAATTGAAAACGTGTTTTGAATGGTGGCCGAGCAACTGGCTCGTCTCAATACGACAGTTACTACTCTTGATGAACTGTGGTATCGTGTTGAAGCTGCATGGGCAGCTGTATCTGTACACGGCATCGAAGCTCTGTTTGACTCATTGCCCAAGCTTATCAAGGCCGTTGCTACGGCGAGAGGTGGTTGTTCTGGGTACGGATTTCGCATGGTCTATGCATCCAAATTGCGTGAAAATGTAATCACATGCTAGTTCTAGTATAATATATTTGTCCAATGAATCCCCGTTTATCATCTGCATTTCTTCTTGGTGTAGCAATTTTAATGGCCAGTAGTGTATTTTTAATACTCATTATAGTCTCACTGTATAATTTGCGTGTGTATGTCATTACGTAGAAAGAAAATATTGATTACATAAAACTGAGGACTGACATAAATCTGTGGTGTTCCTCCATGTGATTTATTAGACGCCTCTTTAAGGCGTTTTTATCAAATTGTCTGACCGCTAGCAAAAGAAATTTTCAGTCTCACATAATTTCTTCTGGACAAGTTCTTCTATGCAGTAAACGAATTTTTGTTTAGTAACTGCAGTTAAGAACGTTTACTTAATTACATCACTAGTTACACGAGTAGTTCTAAATATTATGCTCGCCTCTGGGTGAAATTACTCATTCATAAACTATCTTAATTAGGAACTCATTCACGCTAGCAACCACTATCCATGGGCTTACATTGCTATTGTTTCTAATATTGACATAAATTAATACAACAAATTGGCAGAATCCATGCAGAAACACAGAATATAATTCAAGAGAATTACGAGCAACGAACGTTTGTGGCCTGACAGCCAAAAAATAAGGAGAGGTTTGCAAACACAATCTCGCTGTTGTCGAGCAATGTAGTGCTTGCAACTGTAGGCAGCTGCTTCATCTAATCATCAATCGAAAAGAAAAATGGTTCAAATGGCTCTGAGGACTATGGGACTTAATGTCTGAGGTCATCAGTCCCCTAGAACGTAGAACTGCTTAAACCTAACTAACCTAAGTACATCACACACATCCATGCCCGAGGCAGGATTTGAACCTGCGACCGTTGCGGTCGCGCGGTTCCAGACTAATTAATTGAAAACCAGTTAATAAAATAACTTCATGCGAATGGGATTCAAGTCAACTGCCACATTTCTCTGGGTTATAGATCTGCCCCATGTAACATCGTGAGCCAGATATGCCAGTTCTCGACAAGTCTTTGAGTTTTGATAATGTAAGGTGTGTATTCATGGAATTTAAAAAATTTAAAGTGATAGAATGTTACTTTCTTTTTATTTATTGCATTTCTTCGGTGATTTGAAATACACCAGTTACAGTGATAGTGAATTGATAAAACAATGGTTTCTTTTTGTGGTCATTAGTTATACGACGGGTCTGATGAGAATCACCACGATGCATATCTTGTACCAAACTATTCATTTTATAGTAGCTCTTGTACCTAATGTCCTCATGGTTATTTGCTGGATATTCGAATGTCTGCCATTCCCTGCAGTTTTTACCCTCTTCAGCTATGTCTAGATCAATGAAAGCTATTCAGTGATATCTTCACTTAAGTCGTATCATCTCATTCCTCCTCCTTGTCGACGTTTTTTGCATTTTTCTGTCCGCATCGATTCTGTGGCGAATTTACTCACCTATTATCACTTCGTCTAAGACCGCCCCCGGCAGCTGAATGGTTAGCGTGACGCATTGTTAATCCTCTGGGCCCCGGTTCGATTGCCGACTGGGTCGGAGAATTTCCTCCGCCAAGGGGCTGGGTGTTGTGCTGTCCTCGTCATCATTCTATCATCCTCATCGACTTGCAGGTCGCCGAAGTGGCGTCAAATTGAAAAGGCCGGCACCCGGCGAACGGTCTGCCCGACGGGAGGCCTGAGCCATACGATTAAACAAATAGAACTTCAGTAATTAAAACTTCCGGGCTAAGAAGCCGTGGACGTCTCAGTAATTAAACGAGCAGATGGGACTCTGGGTCACAAAGTCTACAGAAAAGATACGCATACCGATCGTTATATTCATAAGGATTCAAACCATCATCCCAGGCAGAAGAGAGGTGTTATCAAGACATTGGTGGACAGGGCTAATAAAATCTGTGAGCCAGCTTATTTGCAAGAGGAACTAAACCACTTGCGAACCGCTTTCAAGAAAAATGGGTACGCTGGCAAGGAGATAGATAGAGCACTCCATCCCAGAAGAAAAATGTCCGCAACAACAACAACCATCGGTGGGGAAAGTTTTTCTTCCATTCATCCACAATATTACGGACCGTATCGGGAAAGTGCTGGCCAAGTTCAGAGTTGAAACAATCTTCAGACCCACCAAGAAGATTAGTGAATGCTTAAGATCGGCGAAAGATGCACGACACCCTCTAGCTACTCCTGGTGTCTATAAGATTCCGTGTAGTTGTGGGAAGGTTTACATTCGAACCACAAAAAGAAGTATCAATACTCGCCTAACTGAACATAAAAGGAACTGTCGACTGGGACACACGGACAAATCGGCTGTAGCAGAACATGTTTTTGAAACGGGTGACCATGAAATAAAATTTAGTGAGACGAGCGTGCTAGCTAAGACATCGCATTATTATACACGTATGTATAGAGATGCTGTAGGGATTTTTAAACACCAAAATAATTTTGAAAGAAGAAGGCTTGAAGCTAGATAAGATATGGCGATCGACTCTGCACCAAAGATATGACAATCGATTACCTTCGATTGAGTAATGACGCCAGCCAGAGATAGTTTTACTGTTGACAACACGTGACGAGTGGTGGCGCCCTCTACGCGCTCTATATAAACAGGACCTCCACGGCCTAGCAGCCAGTCGTAGGCTCACCTCAGATGATGTTGCCCGCAGCTGGCAACGAAACGTCAGGGAGAAGTATTTCTACTATTGGACCACGGTCTCTTAGCCCGGAAGTTTTAATTACTGAAGACGCCGGCCGTGAAAGCCTATACGCTATGATTAAATAGAACTTCGTCTAAAATTCAGCATACATCCTTAGTGCCACACATCAAACTGTTGTTTTCCAGGCTTCTAGTTGTCCACGAATCACTTCCATACAATAATGTGCTCCAAACGTACGTTTCCAGAAATTTGTTCTTCAAATTAAGGCTGGCGAGTGATACTGGAAGAGTGTTTTTGGCCAGAAATGTGCCCTTTTCCAGTGCACGACTGTTGTTATGTTCTCCTTGCTTCTCTCGTCATGTATTATTTTGCCTACAAGTTAGCAAAAGTCCTCTACTTCACTACTTATCGGTCACCAGATTTAATGTTGATTTTATCCCTAATCTTATTTCTGCTACTCCTCATCACTTTCGTCTTTCTCCCGTTTATTCTCAGTCCATATTCCGTTAATTCCATTTAAAAGATATCGTAATTCTTCTTTATCTTCAGTGAGAAAGCAATGTCATCGGTGAATCTTATGATTCATATATTTTGAACTGAATTTTAACACAACTCTTCAAACTTCTTTTCCACCAGTCACCGTTTCATCAGTGAATTACTGGCAGAAGAGTGCATACCTGTCTCACACATTTTGAACAGTTCGTTCTTGGTCTACCGTTCTTACTGTTTCCCCTTTATTTTTGCACTATACGTTACCCGACTTTTCCTATAGCTTATACATATTTTCCACATAATTTCAAAAATCTCACGCCATTATAGACTTTCAAACGCTGTTGTGGTCCCATGAACCCAATGAACCTGCCTTGATTTCTCTTAAGGCTTGTTTTCATTATCAAGCGCAAAGGCAGAGCATCCTCTCTTTATCTTTCCCAGTGCAGAACTGATCCTCATCCAATAAATCTGCAATATTCTTTTCATATTTCTGTACGTACCACCGGATGCTTGACTTTCCTAAATGCAAATTTCACGGGAGGCATGTTTTATTTTTCGGTTGCATCACATTTATCCTGCAACCGATTTAGCTTCGCCGCACGTCATAAGTGTCTTCAATTGCTATACTCGTGCCGTATTCCGAACATTTTTGTTTTTCCTTCTTTCCTCAATCACCTTAAGTATTTCTTCAGTTACTCAAGACTTCTACGCTGTTACTTTCTTTGCACCGATATCTGTTTCCGCAGCCTTCTTGACAGCCCCATTTCGAGATGTCCACGTCTCTTCAACTGATCCGCCTAGTTGATGGTCATTATCACAGTGTCTACAGCATTCCTCAGTAATTCAGTGTCCCACGTCTTTGTTCATTTATTCTTCCGGAGAGGATTAAAAGACTTCTCTCTTAAATTTCAGTGAACTTTTCATCACTTCACCATTGTGATCCGAGTTTATACGAGTATTTCCCCCTTAATATGCCTAATATGCCTTCAGTTGTTATCGGAATCTCTTTCTCACCATGATGTAATCAGCTGGAAACCTTACGTGTCTCCAGGCCGTCTCCAGTTACACCTCCTACTCCTGTAATTTTTGAACGTAGTGTTCACTATTACCATCCGAAATCTATTTTCAGAACTCAATTGGTCTTTCTTCGCTATCATACCTACTTCCGAGCCGGCCGGTGTGGCCGAGCGATTCTAGGCGCTTCAGTCTGGAACCGCGTGAGCGCTACGGTTGCAGGTTCGAATGCTGCCTCGGGCATGGATGTGTGGGATGTCCTTAGGTTAGTTAGGTTTAAGTAGTTCTAAGTTCTAGGGGACTGATGACCTCAGATGTTAAGTCCCATAGTGCTCAGAGCTATTTGAGCATACTTCCGAGTCCTTAACTGATTCTATCCTTATCGACAGTTAAAACTGGTGCTGGTTATGATTTCACGCAAATAAATTAGTTTATCATGCTTATATAGGGTTTCCAACCTTAATGCATTAAAGCGAGTTCTTGGAAGTTGGCCTGTATTCTCAATGCCCTTATTATTAAGCAGCAACCACTAAAACCTTTCTCTGCAGATCCTACATAAAGAAGATCTACACCGAGAGAAAGAGGCTAAAAATGAAATTTGTTAACAAAATATTGATTTATACCTTGAAATTCAGTTGCACCAGGAAAAGCAGATAATTTTTTGAGGTAGGGTATAAACGGATAAATCCACATTGTGCTGTTCGACTTTCAGATTCTTGCGATCGTGATTTTCCACACAGCGCCGAAAAAGTTATTCGTAATTTTTGAGAGGAATGTAGTAACCATATATAAGACAGCTGACGATTTCCTTCGGAAGCGTATCGGTTTATCGATTTATTGGCAGCTTGCCAGAAATGGCGAAAAGGGAACTGATGCTACGGAACATATTCAATAGGAAATCACGCGTTATATTTCCGCCATCAATGTGCCATGCGCCCGCGTTTAATTTCGCGTAATTCTCGCGGATTTGGAATCCCTCTGACCCGCAAGAGCGCGTGGAGCGTTACTGTGGCCGGTACAGGGCAGGTCGGAGGAAAGGGTAGTTAAGGGTTGTGGTTACCTGGAGAAAGGAGGGTGCGACACGGGCAGCAAAGAGCGCAAGTGAGGCGCTATGATGTTGTGGCCAATAGTCTGCCGTAGCCTCTTGGCAAGAGTGGTGCCTTTGATCACTGCGGGTTTGGCGGGCCCGAGTGTTGATCGCAGCCGTGAACATTGCTCGTTAAAGGATACTTCGGCAGGATGCACGGTATCCGGCGTGTCCGCTGCTATTGAAGTTGCAGACAGTTTGTGTCCATTGTGGCACCGGGTTTATGTCCGCTCTGACCTTTGCAAGTACTGGACGCGGTGGCTCAAATGGCTCTGAGCACTATGGGACTTAACTGCTGAGGTCATCAGTCCCCTAGAACTTAGAACTACTTAAACCTATGTAACCTAAGGACATCACACACATCCATACCCGAGGCAGGATTCGAACCTGCGACCGTAGCAGTCACGCGATTCCGGACTTAGCCCCTAGAAACGCTAGACCACCGCTGGACGCGGTGGCGTATGCTAGTTGATACCAGTGGGTTTCCGACTACTAGTAATCTTCGATACACCCTTCTATCGGGGCTCTACAGGCAAGCGTTTGTCAATGGACGCTGGATTTTACGAGAAATCACGGTCAGTATCCGATTAGTGTGCACGTCAGTTGGTGTCGTGTGGTCGCTATTTTGGCTCCGTATGCTAGTAGCCCGGTGTTATTTATGAAGGTTTTGCCTAGTACTAGTTGAATTCAGTTCTGTCAATGTGTCTGGTCTTGTGACTGTCAGTATTCCAAACTGATTTTAGAATCTAAGGGTATAGAATGCAGATCTAATTCGTCTGATTTACGAATTATACTTTATAGTCAGTGAAAATTGTTTAACCCATCTACCTTATTTCTGAGGCATGTCAATAGTACCATGTTGGCTAGTAACACGAGCTCGAGCTGCTTACTAAATAGTTTGCATCTAAAAGAAACAGAAAAAGATAAGGGAAAATTTTGTGCCTCATTAGTCAAGTCAAAGTTTACTGTCTAACATTCGTACTTTTCTGAGTTTGTTGTATGCTTAATTTTTACTAAATAATTAACGAGTTGTCTCTGTGTTACAGGATAAGTGATTGTATCTCTTCTTAACTGTGGTCTAGTTTAAAATTCCTGTGTCTCACGATTGGAATTTTTAATGAAGGTTTCTAGTACTATCTTAGCGGCAACCGCCATCCTGTATTAGTAGAGAAGGAGGAATTATTGCTACTGGCGTTGCCTTTGCCACTGCCTCTATCGTCAAATGTGAACCACATTTGACAGTCCTCTTGGCTACTTCGAAGGCAATGACGTTTTGATAATCACAGGCAATAGCCGATGGCTGATATCTCTGACGCATTCATTTGACCATATGTTTTGCTGTTGGTAATCTAAGTGTACATTCACTTCATTTAATATTCTTTGCCGAAAAGAAGTGATTTTATACTCTTGCCGTTTTGAAGTGTTTGCTATCAGTTTTATAGAAATTTTGTCTTTTCAGTTCAGGAGGCAATTTGTTGATGTTATTCTTGGATTTTTGCTTTTAAAAATTAATTAATTATTATTTTTAGAAACGTTAACAAATTCAGTATGGCCCATTACCTTTCCACTACACACCAGCTCCCTACCGCATTTCAATCTATTTCTGTTGATTAGTCCGAACTGTATTTATATTTTATTTCTTGTCGTGCACAGGCAATATTATCATCTACATGGTTACTCAGAAAATCGTACTTTATTATATTTATCCTTTATTCGCAGTGTTTTTTCCCATCACTGTATTTTGTAATTTGGAAGAAAAACCGCCTTCAGCCACAAATCGTGATTTTATTAAAAAGCACTCAGGGGTGTATTTTAATAAAATCACGGTTTGTGGCTGAAGGCGGTTGTTCTTTATTCGCGCTTAATTACTTGGCAGAGAGTGTAAGACGCAACATTAAACCTCTGTCACTATCACTCCACTCCCGACCAGAGTCTCAAAAATGAACACCTAATTCTATCCGCAAGATCACTACTCTTCTTGTTTAAATGTTCTAATATTTCTTGAAAAAGTGAATCCTGGTATGTGCTTCGGTCGCCATTGTTGCAAAAATTTGTTTGCTGTAACTGCCAAAAGGAACAGCAATGTCGGCAGATTCAGGAAAAGTATAATATTCGCTGATTTTGATCATTTCACTCATTAACCTTTGGGCTGTTTGGTGTCACAAGCCGCTCAGTGATTTCAGTTTGCGCTTGCCTACAGAACCATGTTTGTTACCCGAGCGTGTAGCACTTCGTCCGAACCTAACCGAAAAAAAAGAAAAAGGAAACGGTAATCGTATGAGGAGCGATCGGGACTGTAAGAAGGACGTGTAATGGTTTCCCAGCGAAATTTCTGTAACATAGTGAAAACAGCCTAGGGATGATGTGAGCGGACTACGCGCAGCTATTGTGTTAAAAGGTTTTCAGAAATTACTGCAACCAGGCGACTGGTTGCAGTAATTTCTGAAAACCTTTTCACACCACAGTCGCAGTGTTCCACATCCACAATGGATAAAAGTCTTATTCTGCTATTGTGTTACTTGAAATGTTGGCAACAGTGTGAATCTCACGAGTGACTCCTTTCTCTGATTTCGTTACATGCGTTGCAGACACCCTCCGCACCGCTTGACGGTCCCTTTACGTCAGTACATCTACATCTACATGATTACTCTGTAATTCACATTTAAGTGCTTGGCAGAGGGTTCATCGAACCACAATCATACTGTCTCTCTACCATTCCACTCCCGAACAGCACGCGGGAAAATCGAACACCTAAACCTTTCTGTTCGAGCTCTGATTTCTCTTATTTTATTTTGATGATCATTCCTACCTATGTAGGTTGGGCTCAACAAAATATTTTCGCATTCGGAAGAGAATATTGGTGACTGAAATTTCGTAAATAGATCTCGCCGCGACGAAAAACGTCTTTGCTTTAATGACTTCCATCCCAACTCGCGTATCATATCTGCCACACTCTCTCCCCTATTACGTGATAATGCAAAACGAGCTGCCCTTTTCTGCACCC
Organism: Schistocerca americana; assembly: GCF_021461395.2. Taxonomy (NCBI): domain Eukaryota; kingdom Metazoa; phylum Arthropoda; class Insecta; order Orthoptera; family Acrididae; genus Schistocerca; species Schistocerca americana. The sequence continues at coordinate 1,064,591,356 of NC_060119.1, forward strand.
TTTCGATGTCCTCCGTCAATCCCACCTGGTAAGGATCCCACACCGGGCAGCAAGTATGCCTGGTCTTGCTTTATGTGTGGTCGGCCTGTCGCGTTCCTCCCTCAGTCACATCATCAGTACTTGATTTGGAGAGCTTTAGTAGAGTTGAAATGACCACAAAGATTTGTCGGGTAGGGAACACACAATAATTAGTCCAAATGCGTAGGCACTGAGCGCTTCTGGCCAATCCATAGTGCTCTTACTGCCTCCCTACTGACAACACAATACACCCCGTCTTCTTTTGTACTGGGGGTCTGCCTCTCTTAAGATCTACTTGTCAATGCCGAATCAGATAGGGTGTCCGGATACTTTAGCTCAGAGTACGTTCACCTCGCACATAAAGACAAAGAGACGTGTGCTCAGCTCAGATTGAAAAAAAGCCATACGACTGATTTTATTGATTTTGAACGAACGATTGTGCTTTGCATGTCCAGTGTATTATGGGACAACGTAATAAAGGAAGCCATCGAAATTAGGGCTAATTAGCGGCTTGAGTCGGCTTCGCACGTGTAGCAGCAAGCATGTACTCCCGGACGATACATCTGGTGTAGTGGTAATAAATTAAATTGTCTTCAGTCTATTGCTAAAAAGCGTATAAAAATCGCTGCAGTAATTCCTGAGATGAGCCTTCACATGCAAACAGAAAAACGTGGCGGGGTAATTTCATTGATGATATGTATAGACAATGGCTCCACAAACAGATACGCTTGCTACCAACTATATTGTTCTTGTGACCTGTTACTAGCCACTTGCTTCAAACGCCATAAATGGTGTAGAGTCGGTCGAAGCGCGTACATACACCTACTTAGGACGTCAAATAGACGTACTGAACGGGGAAAACCGGGGTCTAAAACAATAGTTGTGGAAAACTCTGAGACGAAACGGAAAATTCGAGACCCTTGAGAAACAGAGGACTTGAAAAATGAAAATTCCACGCTGCGCAGTAAAAGTAGACCAGCGAACCCACCCCTCAATCCTGCCCCCTCCCCCACAAACCTTGTGGTGGTAGTCAGTGCAGAAAGGAATTCACCATCGACGAAAGCAATTTGGCACACACTTTGTTCATCAAGCCAATAAACAGATAATAAAAATAGACAGTGAAAAAATAATTATACTCAAATCATGAAAACTAAAAATAAAATAGAATAGTATCACTCCTAGAGTGATCTCCTTCGAAACAGTAAGACAACCGACTTCCAAAAACAACACAAAAACAATATAGTTTCCAAACATTAGGCGCAAGGAACCCAAAAAGGTTACTTTTGACAAAATACACAGCCCTGACTACCCCGGTCATAGAATGACTAACTAGCTGATCTGCACGGCTTCAATTTAAGTGAAAAAGTGGTGGAACAGAAGCTCTAAAACAATGTCAAATGTCGCTTCGGAATAAGCCTACAAGGAAGCAACATCAAAAACTTTTTCATTGAAAGAATCCCAAGAGTCCGTGCCAATGAAATAAGACCGGATGGACTGTGCAGTAGTTTCCAAGCTTCAAGTGTTACAGACTGCCACCGTGAAAAGTGCTACAACCCGTGATCCGTGACATCCAACCAACATTGTCCGGAAACAGGAACAGAGTGTAACAACTGTGGCGAAAAGGTCATAAAAGGTCGAAGTGCAAAGCAAAGGAGAGTAAAGTAGTTAGCATCTCCTGCATACTGCGCCAGGGCGACTGCAACAAAGGAGGAGGCCATTATTTTCCAACATATGGACAGCTGTATGAAATACGTAACAGTATAATAATATTCGACCAGAGCTGCTACATATTACTGCTACTGATTTATAATATGGCTCTTTCTCCAGCGTTGCGTTATAAAATGTTAATGGCTACCTTTTTTTAAAAAAAAATTACAAAACAAGAGTATATCATATTCGAAAAGTTACATTCAAGATCAAGAAATAAAAGGTGATTTACCAACGCAGGATATGAATCTGCTATAGAAACAGCACGAAACTCAGAGTCAGATCGTACAAGAAACAGACACTACTACAGAGTGGCCGTAGAACACCAGCCAGAACAGATTCGCGACAGATTTATGAAACGATAGAGACTGTGATGCAAATCATTAGCCTGGAGGAGACGACGGCATTAAGACATGTGGTAAATAATATGCACGCATAGTGAACGTTATTTTTTCTGTACCTCATTTCGTAGATAGAATCCCACTCCAAGTAAAAAAAAAAATCTGAAAACAAATTTGGATAATCTGAAGAATTCATTGAAAGAGTTTCTGCCAGCAGAAATGAGTTATTTTCCTTAGTCACGGTCTGATGATACATGGTCGTTTGGCATGTGATTACAGAAGAGAATCGTCAGATTGTCTAATATATATCCACTATCCATGATGGAGACACAAGCAGGACAGCATAATGCCATGAGCAATGCCAATATACGACGCTAGAAAAGTGGCATGAGCAGTATTGTTTCTCCAAAAACCGTTTACTGATACAGGAAAGGTCCCCAGTATGTCATTAACTCCCCATTAACTGCCACCCAACTGCAACGTCCTATGACAGCAGCAATAGTATTTGAAAAGGTCATTACTAGGTGGCGGTACTAGGCTGTAAGACGGTAGATTGAGTGTGATTGACTGAGATGAATTACAAACAAGAAAATATTTTAACTTTTATTTTTGCAGTATTTTAAAAATACACTACTGGCCATTAAAATTGCTACACCGAGAAGAAATGCAGATGATAATCGGGTATTCATTGGACAAATATATTATGCTATAACTGACATGTGATTACATTTTCACGCAATTTTGGGCATAGATCCTGAGAAATCAGTACCCGGAACAACCACCTCTGGCCGTAATAACAACCATGATACGCCTGGGCATTGAGTCAAACAGAGCTCGGATGGCGTGTACAGGTACAGCTGCCAATGCAGCTTCAACACGATAACACAATTCATCAAGAAAAGTGACTGGCGTATTGTGACGAGCCAGTTGCTCGGCCACGTTTACAATTCGTGACAGATCTGGAGAATGTGCTCGCCAGGGCAGCAGTCGAACATTTTCTGTATGCAGAAAGTCCCGTACAGGGCATGCAACACACGCTCGTACATTATCCTGCTGAAATATACGGTTTCGCAGGGATCGAATGAAGGGTAGAGCCACGGGTCGTAGCACATCTGAAATGTAACGTCCACTGTTCAAAGTGCCGTCAATGCGCACAAGAGGTGACCGAGACGTTAACCAATGACACCCCATACCATCACCATCACGCCGGGTCAAGGACCACAAGAGCAGCTGTCGCCTGGACAAGATGGATTCATCAGCAGCAGCAGATTACGCAGTAGACCTGAGTAACGGCCAGGTTCACTCTCTAACACTGTGGTTTTAGGAAGAGCTAGTAATTACTACACTAGGATGTAGAGAGAGACCAAATAAATTCAAAAACACAAAGAAATTTAAACAGTAAACACGGACTGAAATTAGACAAGTTGTGAACCCTGGTGCTAAATAAAACAAACAGCTACAAAGCATCCCCTCTACAAGCTCCACAGATTATGTCGGGACGACTCCCCGATCTTCAGCAGCGTCTAATGATGTCACGAAGCGACTGATGAGTGGATGAGTATAAACAGTGCGCTTTGCTTAGCTTGTCTTGAGTCTGTAACCGCTTTATGAGTAGTTCGGGCCTCTCATGAAATCTACAGCAGTGGAAGACTTAACTCTAGGCAAATAATTTTGCCTTGAACCACGGCCTAATGGCAATAAATCAAATATCAGTTGCGTCATTGTTGACTCTAAAAAAAATGGCTCTGAGCACTATGGGACTTAACATCTATGGTCATCAGTCCCCTAGAACTTAGAACTACTTAAACCTAACTAACCTAAGGACAGCACACAACACCCAGCCATCACGAGGCAGAGAAGATCCCTGACCCTGTTGACTCTCACCATAGCTTTAATATTTCTGAGTGAATGTTGTGTATTGCAGGTGTTTGGTTTCGGCTCAGGTCTCTCAGCGCTTTTTCCATTTCTTCTTGGAGTACTACTTCTCCCATCCCATCATCTACTTCCTCTTTACTCTAGACTACGTTGTCTTCGAATTGTTGTTCTGTATAATTCTTACAACTTTCAGTCTTCTTATATGTTCTTAATACTGACCTTGCATTTGAGCTCTGGGTAATCGAACAGCCAATTACATTTCCCGTTTCCAGTCCAGTGCAAGAAACAGAATGAAAATCAACAGTTAATGTAAAACATGAACGGTACTTTTCAGATATATCGATGAAACTTGAACACGGTGAAAATTGTTTCTGAGGTGAGGAAACAACGAAGCTTAGAAAACTGTTGCTCCCATTAAACTGCTAATGGTGGATGTAAACCAGACGCCATCTTAATATACACTACTGGCCCTTAAAATTGCTACGACACGAAGATGACGAGCTACAGCCGGTAAATTTAAGCGACAGGAAGAAGATGCTGTGATATGCAAATGGTTAGCTTTTCACAGCATTCACACAAGGTTGGCGCCGGTGGCGACACCTACAACGTACTGACATGAGGAACGTTTCCAACCGATTTCTCATACGCAAACAGCAGTTGATCGGCGTTGCCTGGTGAAACGTTGTCGTGATGCTTCGTGTAAGGAGGAGAAATACGTACCTTTCCGTTGGATTGTGCCTCATCGCGACTGCAGGCCGCGGTGGTCTAGCGGTTCTCGGCGCTCAGTCCGGAACTGCGCGACTGCTACGGTCGCAGGTTCGAATCCTGCCTCGAGCATGGATGTGTGTGATCTCCTTAGGTTAGTTAGGTTTAAGTAGTTCTAACTTCTAGGGGACAGATGTTAAGTCCCATAGTGCTCAGAGCCATTTGAACCATTTGAACCCTTCGCGACTGCGGTTTATCGTATCGCGACATTGCTGCTCGCGTTGGTCGAGCTTCAATGACTGTTAGCCGAATATGGAATCGGTGGGTTCAGGAGGGTAATACGGAACGCCGTGCTGAATCCCAACGGCCTCGTATTACTAGCAGTCGAGATGACAGGCTTCTTACCCGCATGGCTGTAACGGATCGTGCAGCCACGTCTCGATCCCTGAGTCAGCAAATGGGGACGTTTGCAAGACAACAACCATCTGCACGAACAGTTCGACGACGTTTACAGCAGCATGGACTATCATCTCGGAGATCATGGCTGCGGTTACCCTTGACGTTGCATCACAGACAGGAGCGCCTGCGATGGTGTACTCAACGACGAACCTTGGTGCACGAATGGCAAAACATTATTTTTTCGGATGAATCCAAGTTATGTTTACAGCATCATGATGGTGGCATCCGTGTTTTGCGCCATCTAGGTGAATGCAGTTTGGAAGCGTGTAATCGTCATCGCCGTACTGGCGTATCATCCGGTGTGATGGTATGGGGTGCCATTGGTTACACGACTCGGTCACCTCTTGTTCGCACTGACGGCACTTTGAACAGTGGACGTTACATTTCAGATGTGTTACTATCCGTGGCTCTACCCTTCATTCGATCCCTGCGAAACCCTACATTTCAGCAGGATAATGCACGACCGCATGTTGCAGGTCCTGCACGGGTTTTTCTGGATACAGAAAATGTTCGACTGCTGCCCTGGCCAGCACATTCTGCAGATCTCTCACCAATTGAAAACGTCTGGTCAATGGTGGCCGAGCAACTGGTTCGTCACAATACGACAGTCACTACTCTTGATGAACTGTGGTATCGTGTTGAAGCTGCATGGGCAGCTGTATCTGTACACGGCATCCAAGCTCTGTTTGACTCATTGCCCAAGCTTATCAAGGCCGTTACTACGGCCAGAGGTAGTTGTTCTGGGTACTGATTTCGCATGGTCTATGCACCCAAATTGCGTGAAAATGTAATCACATGCCAGTGCTAGTATAATATATTTGTCCAATGAATACCCGTTTATCATCTGCATTTCTTCTTGGTGTAGCAATTTTAATGACCAGTAGTGTATTTTTCATTCTTATTATAGTCTTACTGTATAATTTGCGTGTGTATGCCATCACGTAGAAAGAAAATACTGATTACATAAACTTGAGAACTGACAGAAATCTGTGGTGTTCCTCTATGTGATCTATTAGACGCCTCTTTAAAGCGTTTTGTATCAAATTGTCTGACCACTAGCAAAAGAAATTTTCAGTCTCACATAATTTCTCTTGGACAAGTTCTATGCATTAGACGAATTTTTCTTTAGTAACTGCAGTTAATAACGTTTACTTAATTACGTTACTAGTTACACGACTAGTTCTAAATATTATGCTCGCCTCTGGGTGAAATTACTCATTCATAAACTATCTTAATTAGGAACTCATTCACGCTAGCAACCACTACCTATGGCGTTACATGCTTTTGTTTCTAATATTGATATAAATTAATACAACAAATGGGCATAATACATGCAGAAACACAGAATATAATTCAAGAGAATTACGAGCAACAACCATTTGTGGCCTGACAGCCAAAAAATAAGGAGAGGTTAGCAAACACAATCTCGTTGTTGGCGAGCAATTTAGTGCTTGCAACTGTAGGCAGCTGCTTCGTCTAGTCATTAATTGAAAAAAAAATTGTTCAAATGGCTCTGAGCACTATGGGACTTAACATCTCAGGTCATCAGTCCCCTAGAACTTAGAACTACTTAATCCTGACTAACCTAAGTACATCACACACATCCATGCCCGAGGCAGGATTTGAACCTGTGACAGTAGCGGTCGCGCGGTTCCAGACTCATTAATTGAAAACCAATGAATAAAATAGCTTCATGCGAATGGGATTCAAATCAACTGCCCCAGTTCTCTGAGTCATACATCTGCCGTAAGTAACATCGTGAGCCAGATATGCCAGTACTTGACATATTTTTGAGTCTTGATAATGTAAGGTGTGTATTCATGGAATTTTAAAAAATTAGATTGATAGAATGTTACTTTCTGTTTATTTATTGCATTGCTTCAGTGATTTGAAATACACCAGTTACAGTGGCAGTGAATTGCAAAAACAATGATTACTTTTTGTGGTCATTAGTTATACGACTGGTCTGATGACAAACACCACGTCTTCATGTCGTGTACCAAACTATTCATTTTATAGTAGCTCTTGTAACTAATGTCCTTATGGTTATTTGCTGGATATTCGAATATTTGCAATTCCCTGCAGTTTTAGCTTCTTCAGCTATGTCTAGATCAATGAAAGCTATTCAGTGATAACTTCACATAAGTCGAATCATCTCATTCCTCCTTCTTGTTGACCTTTTCCGCATGTTTCTGTCCGCATCGATTCTGTGGCGAATGTATTCACCTGTTACCACTTCGTCAAAGTCTGCCCAAGGCAGCTGAATGGTTAAGGTGACGGATTGTTAATCCTCTGGGCCCGGGTTCGATTGCCGACCGGGTCGGAAAATTTTCTCCCCCCTGAGACTGGGTGTTTTGCTGTCCTCGTCATCATCCTATCATCCTCATCGACTTGCAGGTAGCCGAAGTGGCGTCAAATTGAAAAGGCCGGTACCCGGGGAAGGGTCTGCCCGACGGGAGGCCTGAGCCATACGATTAAACAAATAGAACTATGTCTAAAATTCAGCATACATCCTTAGTGCCACACATCAGACTCTTGTTTTCCAGGCTTCTAAGAGTCCATGATTCACTTCCATACAATCATGTGCTCAAAACGTACGTTTCCAGTAATTTGTTCTTCAAATTAAGGATGGCGAGTGATACTAGTAGACTGTTTTTGGCCACAAACGCAACCTTTTCCTGTGAACGATTGTTTTTATGATCTCCTTGCTTCTCGCGTCATGTGTTATTTTGCCTACTAGTTAGCGGAATTCCTCTGCTTCACTACTTATCGATCACCAGATTTAATGTTGATTTTATCCCTCATTTCTGCTACTCCTCGTCACTTTCGTCTTTTTCCCGTTCATTCTCAGTCCGTGTTCTATTCATTCCATTTAAAAGATATCGTAATTCCTCTGTACTTTCAGTGAGAAAGCAATGTCATCGGTGAATCTTATGATTCATATACTTTGGAGTGAATTTTACCACCACTCTTCAAACATTCTTTTACATCAGCCATCGTTTCTTCAGTGAATAGCTTCGACATTACTGGCAGAATAGTGCATGCCTGTCTTGCACATTTTGAACAGTTCGTTCTTGGTCCACCGTTATTATTGTTTCATCATTATTTTTGCACTATACGTTACCCGGATTTTCCTACAGCTTACACATATTTTCCACATAATTTCAAAAATCTTGCGCCATTATAGACTTTTTTAAACGCTGTTGTAGTCCCATGGACCCAATCAACCTGCCTTCATTTATCCTAGCCGGCCGCGGTGGTCTCGTCGTTCTAGGCGCGCAGTACGGAACCGCGCGACAGCTACGGTCGCAGGTTCGAATCCTGCCTCGGGCATGGATGTGTGTGATGTCCTTAGGTTAGGTATGTTTAACTAGTTCTAAGTTCTAGGGGACTGATGACCTAAGATGTTAAGTCCCATAGTGCTCAGAGCCATTTTTTGCCTCGGGCATGGATGTGTGTGATGTCCTTAGGTTAGTTAGGTTTAAGTAGTTCTAACTTCTAGGCGACTGATGACCACAGATGTTAAGTCCCATAGTGCTCAGAGCCATTTTTTCATTTACCTTAAGGCTTGTTTTCATTATCAAGCACGAAGGCAGAGCAGCCTCTCTTTACGTTTCCCAGTGCCGAACTGATCCTCATCCAATAAATCTGCAATATTCTTTTTCATCCTTCTGTACGTACCACCTGATGCTTGACTTTCCTAAATGCAAATCTCACGCCAGCCATGCTTTAGTTTTTAGGTTGCATCACATTTTTCCTGCAACCGATTTAGCTTCGCTGCACGTCGTAAGTGTCTTCGATTGCTATACTCCTGCCGTATTTCGAACATTTTTGTTCTTCCTTCTTTCATCAATCACCTTAAGTATTTCTTCAGTTACTCAAGGCTTCTGCGCTGTTACTTCCTTTGCACCGATATCTGTATCCCCAGCCTTCTTGACAGCCCCTTTTCGAGATGTCCACGTCCCTTCAGCTGACCCTCCTAGTTGATGTTCATTATCACAGTGTCTACAGCATTGCTCAGTAATTCAGTGTCCCACGTCTTTGTTCATTTATTCTTCCGGAGAGGTTTAAAAGACTTCTCTCTTAAATTTCAGCGTACTTTTCATCACTATGGCACTGTGATCCGAGTTTATATTTGCCCCTTGATATGCCTTACATTCAGCTGATATCGGAATCTCTTTCGCACCATGATGTAATCAGCTGGAAACCTTACGTGTCTCCAGGCCAACTGCACCTCCTACTCCTGTGATTTTAGAACGTAGTGTTCACTATTACCATCCGAAATTTTCAGATCTCAATTGGTCTTTATTCGCTATCATTCCTACTTCCGAGCCGGCCAGTGTAGCCGAGCGGTTCTAGGCGCTTCAGTCTGGAACCGCGTGACCGCTAAGGTCGCAGGTTAGAATCCTGCCTCGGGCATGGATGTGTGTGATGTCCTTGGGTTAATTAAGTTTAAACAGTCCTTAGTTCTAGGGGACTGATGACGTCAGATGTTAAGTCCCATAGTGCTCAGAGCTATTTGAGCATACTTCCAATCCCTTAACTGATTCTATCCTTATCGACAGTTAAAACTGGCGCTGGTTATGATTTCACGCAAATAAATTAGTTAATCATGCTTACATGTGGTTTCCAACCTTAATGCATTAAAGCGAGTTCTTGGAAGTTGGCTTGTTATTCTCAATGCCCTTATTATTAAGCAGCAACCACTAAAACCTAGCTCTGCAGATCCTAAATAAGTAAGATCTACACCGAGAGAAAGAGGCTAAAAATGAAATTTGTTAACACAATATTGATTTCTACATTGAAGTTCACTTGCACCAGGAAAAGCAGATAATTTTTTGAGGTAGGGTATAAACGGATAAATCCACATTGTGCTGTTTGACTTTCAGATTCTTGCGATCGTGATTTTCCATACAGCGCCGAAAAAGTTATTCGTAATTTTTGAGAGGAATGTAGTAACCACATATAAAACAGCTGACGATTTCCTTCGGTAGCGTATCGGTTTATCGATTTATTGGCAGCTTGCCAAAAAGGGCGAAAAGGGAACTGATGCTACGGAACATATTCAATAGGATATCACGCGTTATTTTTCTGCCATCAATGTGCCGTGCGCCCGCGTTTAATTTCGCGTAATTCTCGCGGATTTGGAATCCCTCTGACCGCAAAAGCGCTTGGAGCGTTACTGTGGCCGGTACATGGCAGGTCGGAGGAAAAGGTCGTTAAGGCCTGTGGTTACCTGGAGAAAGGAGGGTGCGACACGGGTAGCGAAGTGAGGCGCATGTTGTTGTGGCGGCCATTCGTCTGCCGTAGCCCATTGGCAAGAGTGATGCCTTTGATCACTGCGGGTTTGGCGGGGCCCAGTGTTCGTCGCAACCGTGAACATTGCTCGTTAAAAGCTTCTTCGGCAGGACGCACGGTATTCGGCGTCTCCTCTGCTACTGAAGTTTCAGACAGTTTGTGTCTATTGTGGCACCGTGTTTGTGTCCGCTCTGACCTTTGCAAGTACTTGACGCGGTGGCGTCTGCTAGTTGATACCTGTGGGTTTCCGACTACTAGTAATCTGCTAGTAATCTTCGATTCACCCTTCTATCGGGGTTCTGTAGGCAAACGTTTGTCAATGGACGCTGGATTTTACGAGAAATCACGGTCAGTATCCGATTAGTGTGCACGTCAGTTGGTGTCGTGTGGTCGCTATTTTGGCCCAGTATGCTAGTTGCCCGGTGTTATTTATGAAGCTTTTGCCTAGCACTAGTTGAATTCAGTTCTGTCAATGTGTCTGGTCTTGTGACTGTCAGTATTCCAAACTGATTTTAGAATCTAAGAGTATAGAATGCAGATGTAATTCGTCTGATTTACGAATTGTACTTTATAGTTAGTGAAAATTGTTTAACCTATCTACCTTAGTTCTGAGGCATGTCAATAGTTACATGCTGGCTAGTAACACGATCTCGAGCTGTTTACTAAATAGTTTGCATCTAAAATATAAAGAAAAAGCTAAAGGAAAATTTTATGCCTCATTAGTCAAGTCAAAGTTTCCTGTCTAACATTCGTACTTTCCTACATTTGTAGTATGTTTAATTTTTACTAAATAATTAACGAGTTGTCTCTGTGTTACAGGATAAGTGATTGTATCTCTTGTTAACTGTGGTCTATTAAAGATTCCTGTGTCTCATGACGGAAATTTTGAATGAAGGTTTCTAGTACTATGGTAGCGGCAACCGCCATCCTATATTAGTAGAGAAGGAGGAATTATTGCTCCTCGCGTTGCCTGCGCCACTGCCTGTATCGTCATGAATATGAACCACATTTGTCAGTCATTTTGGCTACTTCGAAGGCAATGGCGTTTTGATAATCATTGGCAATAACCGATGGCTGATATCTCAGACACATTCATTTGACCGTATGTTTTGCTGTTGGTAATCTAAGTGTACTAGTTCATTTAATATTCTTTACATAAAGGAAGTGATTTTATACTCTTGCCGTTTTGAAGTGTTTGCTATCAGCTTTATAGAAATTTAGTCTTTTCAGTTCTGGAGGCAAATTGTTAATGTTATTCTTGGATTTCTGCTTTTAAAAATAAATTAATTAGTATTTTTAGAAACGTTAACAAGTTCAGTAAGGCTCATTACCTTTCCACTACACACCAGCTCCCTACCGCATTTCAATCTATTTCTGTGTATTAGTCCGAACTGTATTTATATTTAATTTCTTGTGGTTCACAAGGCAATGTTTTCATCTACATGATTACTCAGAAAACCGCACTTTATTTAATTTTATGCATTGTTCACAGTGTTTTTTTCCATCACTGTATTAGTTTCGTAATAAGAAAGAACAACCGCCTTCATTCACAAATCGTGACTTTATTGTAACGCACTCGGGGGTGTATTTTAATAAAATCACGATTTGCGGCTGAAGGCGGTTGTTCTTTATTCGCACTTGGCAGAGAGTGTAAGGCAGAACATTCAACCTCTGTCACTATCACTCCAGTCGCAACAAAGTCTGAAAAACGAACAATTAATTCTATCCCCACGACCACTACTTTTCTTATTAAAATGTTTTATTATTCTTGAAAAACTGAATCCAAGTATATTGTTCGCTGTAAGAGCCAGAAGGTACAGTAATGTCGACAGATTCAGAAAAAGCATAATATTCCCTGATGTTGATCATTTCACTCATTAACGAAAGTATTTACCATTGTTTCTAGTGTGCTGTTTGGTGCCACGACCTGGTTGATACTTGCATAATATCAGGGGCTGTCAAATGAAACCGAGACAGATGAAAAAAGTAAGTAACCTGTTAATTGTTTCAAAAGTAATCGTCCTGACTGTTAATACATTTATCCCACTTCAATTGGCGCTTGCCTATAGAAAAAAGTTTGTACCCGGTCCTGCAGCACTTCGTCCTAACCTACCCGAAAAATAAAAAAAAAGCAAACAGTAATCGCATGGGGAGGGATCGGGACTGTATAAAGGATGTGTAAGGGATTCCCTGCGAAATTTCTGCAACATAGTCAAAACACCCTAGGGTTGATGATGTGACCGCGCTATGCACAGCTATTGTGCTACTTGGACTGTTGGCAACAATGTGGGTCTCACGAGTGACTCCTTTCTCTGATTTCGTTACATGTTTTGCAGACAGCATCCGCAACGCGTGACGGTTCCTGTACGTCAGTACATGAAGTCTGCCTGGTCTTGCTTTATCTGTGGTTGGCTTTACGCGTTTATCCTTCACAGTCACATCATCAGTACTTGATTTGTAGAGCTCTAGTAGAGTTGAAATGACCCCAATGGATTTGTCTGGCAAGGAATATCCAATAATTAGTCCAAATGCGTAGTCACTGAGATCTTCTGACCAATCCATAGGTTCTAGGCGCTTCAGTCTGGAACAGCGCGACCGCTACGCTCGCAGGTTCGAATCCTGCCTCGGGCATGGATGTGTGTGATGTCCTTAGGTTAGTTAGGTGTAAGTAGTTCTAATTTCTAGGAGACTGATGACCTCAGATGTTAAGTCCCATAGTGCTCAGAGCTATTTGAACCATTTGTTTTGAACCAATCTATAGTGCTCTTACTGCTTCTCTAATGACAACATAATACTCCCCATCTTCTTTTATACTGGGGGACTGCCTCTCATTACGTCTAGTAATCAATTCCGAATCAGATAGGGTGTCCTGATACTTAAGCTCAGAGTACGTTCGCCTCGCACATAAAGACAAATAGACGTGTGGTGAGCTCATATTGAAAGAAAGCCATACGACTGATTTTATTTCTCATGAGCGAATGATTTTGCTTTGCATGTCCAGTGTATTATGGGACAACTTAAAAAGGAAGCCGTTGCTAGGTTGGCATCGTTTATTTGCTATTGTTACGGTTGTCTTCTTCCTGTGTTCATTGGCACCACTCCGCTTGCAAGCGTTGTCCATCCGTTAGTGGCAGCAGCGGCGCTTATCGATATCTAGTAACGGTGGTACTATCATTGGGGCGACGTTGTGGTTTTCCGTGTCTTGTGAGTCGGCATTTCGGTTGGGGGCTGACGAGCAGCCAGGTTCGCGCAGTGCGAAACACGCTGGGACCACTGGCGGCACGCATGCACTGCCGGATGGAAGGGCTGTAGTCGCGAGGGGTCGTTGTCAACCGGACCCAGGAAGTTTAAGTTGAGTGGACCCAAATTAAAGTAGTGAAACCTCCACCACCGTGAGATCTCGCCTTTTGCTTGTGTGGCGCTGCTCGCAGTGTCACCAAGACGAAGAGCAGCGAGTGGACCATTTGGGGAAGGCGAACGTAATTAGCCTTCCTCCACTTGTTATTATTAATTGTTGCATTCTATATGTTATTACTTGTAGAGTGCAACCAGTGGTATTTTTCCTGCCTATTAGCTGCTAACGCCCTAGTTACCTGCCCAGTAGCTTAGCGTATGTTACGGCAGTGTACTTTTCCTCACCTTGCTGCTGCTGTCCGGTAGGGCTTGTAATTCGACAGTTTCCTTGATTTGTGAGCCGGGTGGTGCTTTTTCCCTACTCTGGTAGTAGTGGTTCCTTTCTGCTTCCGGATGCTCTGAACACCGGACTCTGAAGACGTAGTGCTGACCGCCGGTTCCGGTTTGGGTATGTTATTCCACCGGTACTTTGGTCATCGGACGTTAGGTATATTCGGCAAATGATTATTGATCATGCGCTTAAACTGCCACTAGTCTCAGTTACCATCTCGTGAAGTGAACGCAACTCTTGGCTGTCTGTATCATTGCTTGCGAAGTTTTTTACGGACTTTCTCATGTCGATCCTTGGAGCAACGTCTACGCTCTCCCCCCCCCCTCCCCCCTCCCCCCTCCCCCTGGTATGATCAGATTTGATGACTGCTTTAAAAAAAATTAATAACTGTAGTTTCAGGTCTGAAGATGTTTAACTGGTCCTTAAAGGATTGCTGGTCAGGCCCTGAGCTGTGAAACAATTTTTAAATTATTACTATTGGAGACTTCAGCTAAGAAGTAGTTTGTATTTTTTGTTATTAAGGCCTTCAGCCATGAGTGTTACTTGTCTTAGAATTTTCATTAGACAGGTGTATTCCAACAGCGAGACTTTGATGATTGTTCTGTTAAAAATATTTTATTAACTGTAATTGCAAGTTTAAGAAGTTAACTGGTTCTTAGAAGATTGCTATTCATGCCTTCAGCCGTGAAACAGTTTTGAAATTGTGAATTTTAAAATTTTCCCGGCGAATTGACTGTTCAATCAAATTTCGGGCTTGCAGCCGGTCGTCGTTCAATACTTCGCACGATATTTCAACTGGGCACCTGCCAGTCATCTTCAGGTGAGCGTCGCAGACGTATTGAACGACGATCGGCTGCAAGCCCGAAATTTGTGTCGCAGTTTTTAAATTATTACTATTTGGGCCTTCAGCCGGGAAAAAGATTTGAATTTGTTGTCATTAAAGCCTTCAGCCGTGGAACACTTCTTAATTTATTGCCACCTTTTATTTGTTGTTGTTTCCAAATAAAGTGTACGTGAATGAAAAATAAACTAAGCAGAAGTAGTTGATTACGTCCACAATCGTAACCCTATCCCGCCTTCCTTGGTGCGAGGTCTCATAGGGCTAACTAGCTTCCTGCGTCGGCTTCGCAAGTGTAGCAGTAAGCATGTACTCCAGGACGACACATCTGGCGTAGTGATAATAAATTAAATTGTGTTCAGTCAGTCTATTGCTAAAAAGCGTATAAAAATCGCTGCAGTAATTGCCGAGATCAGCTTTCACATGCAGACAGAAAAACGTGGCGGGGTAATTTCATTGATAATATGTATAGACAATGGCCCCATAAACAGATACGCTTGCTACCAACTATATTGTTCTTGTGACTTGTTGCTAGCCACTTGCCTCAAACCCAATAAATGGTGTAGAGTCGGTCGAAGTGCATGATTACACCTGCCTAGAACGTCAGGTAGACATACTGAAGGAGGAAACCCCGGGATCTAAAACAAGAATTGCTAAACACACTGAGACGAAACGGAAAAATCGAGGCTCTTGAGAAACAAGTAGAAGACTTAAAAAATGAAAATTCGAGGCTGCGCAGCAGAAGTAGACGAGCCGAACCACCCCTCAGCCCTACCTCCTCCCCCACAAACTTTGTGGCGGTCGTCAGTGCAGAAACTAACTCACCACCGACAAAGGCAATTTGGCCCACACTTTGTTCATAAAGCGAATAAACAGACAACAAAATAAGACAGTCACAAAAAAATTATATTCAAAGCATAGATACTAAAAATAAAATCCATTAGTATCACTCCTAGTGTGATCGCCGTCGAAACAGTAGCACAACTGACTTCCAAAAACGGCACAAAAACTAATTGTTTCCAGACATTAGGCGCAAGGAACCCAAAAAAGATCACTTTTGGCAACATACACGGCTCCGACTACTTGTGACATACGATGAATAACTAACTGACCTGCATGGCTTCAATTTAAGTGGAAAAACTGCCGCAACAGAAGCTCTAAAACGATATCAAGTATCCCTTCGGAACAGGCCCACAAGGAAGCAACATCAACAACTTTATCGTTGAAAGAATGCCAAGAGACCGTGCTTGTATAGTAAGATAGGATGGACTGTGCAGTAGTTTCTAAGCTTGAAATGTTAAAGACTGCCAACGTGCAAATGTGCTACAACTGCTGTGATCCGTTACATCCAACCAAACATTGTCCGGAAACAGGAACAGAGTGTAACAACTATGGGGAAAAGGTCACAAAAGGCCAAAGTGCAAAGCAAAGGAGAGTAAAGTAGGTAGCATCCCCTGCAAACTACGCTAGGGTGACTGCAACAAAGGAGGAGGCCATTATTCTACAACATACGAATAGCTGTATGAAATACGTAACAGTCTAATAATATTCGACCGGAACTGCTATATATTACTGCTACTGGTTTACAACAAAGCTCATTCTCCAGAGTTGCGTTAAAAAATCTTAATGGCTTTTTGTTTCAAAAGCTACAAAACAACAGTATATCATATTCGAAAAGTTACATTAACGATCAAGAAATAAAAAGTGATTTACCAGTGCAGGAAATGAATCTGTTATGGAAACAGTCAGATCGTACAAGAGAGAACACAAGCCAGAACAGATTCGCGACATATTTATGAAACTATACAGAACTCGTTGCAAATCATTAGACTGGAAAACACGACGACCCTTACTACGGCACTAAGATACCTCGAAAATAATATGCATGCATAGTGAGAGTATGTTATTTTTTCTGTACCTGATTTCGTAGATAGAATCCACCTCCAAATACAAAAAAAAAAAAAAAATGTGCAAACAAATTTGGACCTTCGGAAGGATTTATTGAAAAAGTTTCTGCCAGAAGAAATGAATTATTTTTCTTAGTTACGGTCTGATGATGCATGGTCATATAACATGGGATTACAGATGATAATGGTCAGACTGTCTATATATCCGTGATGGAGACAGAAACAAGACAGCATAACGTCATGAGAAATGCCAGTATATGACACGAGAAAAGTGGCAGGAACTGTATTGTTTCTCCAAAAACCGTTTACTAGTGCAGGAAAGGTCCCCAGGTCCCCTTTAACTGCCACCCAAGGGCAACGTCCTATGACAGCAACAAAAAAATGGCTCTGAGCACTATGGGGCTTAACATCTGTGGTCATCAGTCCCCTAGAACTTAGAACCACTTAAACCTAACTAACCTAAGGACATCACACACATCCATGTCAGAGGCAGGATTCGAACCTGCGACCGTAGCCGTCACGCGGTTCCAGACTGAAGCGCCTAGAACCGCACGGCCACACCGGCCGGCTGACAGCAACAATAGTATTTAACAAGGTCAATAACTACATGGCGGTACTTGACTGTAAGAGGGAAGATTGTGTCCGATTCACTGAGATGAATTGCAAACAAGAAAAAACTTTCACTGTTATTTTTTACAATAATTTACAAATACATAAAAATTACTACAAAACAGTTTCCACTACCAAAATTCATTTGATATCAAACAATTAAGAACCAAGACATTTACAACTGCTTCCAAAATATCTCTTAAACAACGAAGTAACACCATCACCCAATGTAAAAAGGAGGTGGAGTAGCAACTTCCCGAGAAAGGTTCATAACTGTTAAACTATCATATTTAAAAATCAAAGCATCTTTGGAATATCAACTTAATGATAGCAAAAGTAACATCTATAAAGGACTACAGAATAACTGCAACATAAAAGTACAACGTTTAGGAACAGCGATGCATTTCTGTAATTCCTTACCCGTTTCGGTTTTAAATACCACAATTTTGTGAAACTTGGCTGCTGTTAACATCCACCCTACTCTATTAACCATGCAGACTGGTAAATAATAAATCCTCGTTATCATACAAATGTTACATCACAATTAACCACTTAAATGTTCAAGTGAAGCACTTCATTACTAGCCACGAGACTGAACAACACGTATGCTGCAGATTTTTGTTTTAAACTTCTATTTGTCCTGATCGCAGTGTACAAAACAGTGGTTCTTAGTTCTAACCTCGTAAACGGTCATCTTCAGGCGAGGATACAAACAGGTGTCTGCGTCAAGAAAATAGCTAAGACACTTAGTCGCTTCAGTGTTAACATCCTTGTAGAAATGTCCACTTACAATGGAATTTACAGCAGTCGTATGTTAATATGATCCTACGATTGTAAATACGACTGTATTTTTACATTTCCTCAAGGATAGTAAAACTGAAATGACTGTCCTACTAATTCTCTTGATATCGAAATCGCATGTTTGTATCCTGATTTGAAGATGACTGTTTAAAGAGGTTGAAACTAGTACAAACCGTTTTATTCTTTATGATATTGGCAAATAAAAGTCTCGACAAAAAACTACACCGTTAATGTTTTTGCAGATCGCTCTCTCTGTGCCGACTACGCCAGGTAATTAAGACAACAACACGTTCCAGTATCAATTTAAATAGATTTAAGTAATGGCTGATACTGAATTGTGCACCCATTAAACATGCAAGATAAACTACGACACATAACCTGGAGGTACATCAAGTTACATCGGTCGCCATGGAACCGGGACACTGGAACCACAGCGGCTAAGAGAGGCCAACATTGGCCTACAGTACCTGATGGAAGCACTACGTCACTAGAATCATGCAAGGCACATTTACTTGCGGAACAGTAAAGGAACTTGTACCACACTTGAGAAATCACAGCTTCAACTGCCCACACAACACCAACGAGCCACACGTTCCAGACGCCAAATATTTACTTGGGCCGGTAGGATACGGTGCTAACGCTCCACTGCTGCCCACTGGGGTTCGCACAACGAACCCTACAACACTCTACACCCCGCAGAGATACGAGATATTACCGCGAACATCAGAGGGATCAAACACCATCTTTGTCCAGCGACACATTGCACCACCCCTGATGCACCACCCTTGTCATAAGAGTGACAAAACTGTCATAGTATTGATCAGATCATGTAATCTATGTGGAAATGTTGACCGGAAAGTAGAGCAGCATTCTGGTTTACATATATTTCCAATTTTATTATGAGTATTTGTTAAAGAACATTATCACGTTATTGATGCAATTGCTAAGTCTGTAGCGTGGCATAGCCACCTGTGTTATGACTGTGGAGGGCCACTAGAAAACGTCATTACGGACTTCAGGCTACAGGTATTGAATATACCTCGCAACCTGCAAATCTACGAAGAGAGGGAAGGGCTACATCCAGTATAGACATCATTGTATCAAATATGAAAGTGCTGTAATATTGCTGAACTGAGGAGGGTTCTTTAGTATTCATGGGCTCACCTGACGATGACTGGCAGGTGCCCAACCGAAATATGCTGGAGTAGAGTTGGCGACGACCGGCTGCAATCTCGAAATTTCTTCGAACAAGTTATTAAACTACCGCATATTACAACTGTAGCAAAATGCGTAAGAAACTTCAGGCACGGGCCGAAAGAGATTGAAAATTAGATTCCTTAGCCCGTCGGGTGGACTGATGCATTACGTGACCAGTCGTGGGCCATATGCTCCGTATATATACAAAATCAAAAGACATTATAGTTATGCCTGCGGCAGTGTGTGCTCTCCACAGCTCTCATTGTGGGACTCTGTTCTACGAAGACGCAACACGTAATGGCCGTCATGCATTAAGTTGGATCCAAAAGCAGCACAGAGGAATGAATCGACGTGGCATTATTTGGGCGATACTGCAGCTACAGTATCAAGGAAGGCCAAGGAAGACCTTACGAAGGTTTCAACCACGCTTCAACATGCTGCCATCCCGCCTAGACAATATATACACGGAGATAACCGACGTCGGCGACCACTGAATGAAACGGCATTCCAACAGTTTACATTGACTATTTTTCGACCGTGACTGTCTCAAGAAATATATAAGGTTTTTTTTTTAAATTACCGCTACCAGTCACAACTGGTAGAGGTAATTTAAAAAAAAAATCTTTACATAAAAATACTCTACAAATTTACTTTGCGTTGGTGCTAGTGACCGCAGAAGTTTGAATTTTGAAACGTTTCTTTGAACCGCGGAATCGTTTGTTATAGTGGAAACGCATATGACGTGCTGTCCTATCTCAAAGGAATCCAGTACTCAATGGCTATTCACGGGAGTAAGTCACGTCGTATCCAGTACCGGAAATAGCCACCTACATTTTAAATGTACTCCAGTAAATGAAAGAAACATAACAGATCCTGTAGTACTAACAGGAATATTAGTACTTAGCTGCATGGTTAAGGGTAGAAAGTAATTGTAGTATTAGCATTTTTTGTTATTAACGTCACCTTTTAAATTAAGTATCAATGCGTATTTTGTATCCTGATTTAGTTTTCCAGTTGATAGGCTGTAATTACGAATACTAAGTAAATATATAAAATAAATAAATGAATAAGTAAATAAATTCAAGTTCTTGTGACATAACATAAGTTGAGAACGTGCCACCACTCGAAAGTGGTAGTAGCAAAAAGAAATTAAAAAATAAGTTCTGGTGGAATTTTATTACAGCAACATAACATAAAAGTCGAGTAGCATGGAGACAACCATGCTGAATATGAACCGTAGTACTTCATAATTCTAGATTGGTCGCTAATCAGGTAGTCAAGTTTCAAAAATAGAGTATCTCCATTGGTTGTAATATGACGCGTTTCAGACTTCGTCATTTCCAAATGCAGAAACGACCACTACATCTGTGTCATCTACACTCTTAATACAAAACGAACATTTAGAAGCAACTGGCCATGACTAACGGCATAAGCGCAATCTATTATCTAGTAGCTAGCGATGGGGTAGAGGAAGTTGAGGAGAAGCTGTTGAACATGTGGCGATTTCCCATACGTGGACCACAGTACTAAGGATAAATGACAATAGCTAGTCACAAAGGAATACAATTACAAAAAAATGTCACTAATACAGTACCACTTAGAATGAAGTATCAATCGGAATATGACTATAAGAAACATGACACCTCTCAAGTATCGGTCAGGGGGTTTCATTAAGACAAATGACCTATCTACTGGCACAAAAAAAAAGACTGCTGGCTCTAGAACTGGAATGCGCTAACACTCACACCATCATTCAGCTTAGTGACGCGAAACACAATCATAGGCTCAGAACCAGAAGAAACAATATCCAACCATGGTTCAAATGGCTTAGAGGTCATCAGTCCCCTAGAACTTAGAACTACTTAAGCCTAACCAACCTAAGGACATCACACACATCCATGCCCGAGGCAGGATTCCAACCAGCGACCCTAGTGGTTGCGCGGTTCCAGACTGAAGCACCTAGAACCGCTCGGTTACAGCGGCCGGCTAGCGAACCATGAACGGTCTACTACAGGTTATGACAGTTAAGAAGGTATACGACTACACACACTAGGCAAAAGAAAACATCCATAGCGTAACAAAATTCGTTACTCTGCAACTACGGTAACAAGTAGGAGCGATACTAAGGACAGTAAACCTTCTAACAGATGCGCCAGAACTGTGCGACCTAATGAGGAAGTGTACGCATCTATCTGAAGAAGTAAACCTCCACAAAATATATAAAGATTATGTACCGACACGTCGGTGAGTTCTGGTCGACCATAGACAAAGCCCCACTGCTGTATTTACGAAACGCCCACGAAGGAAATGTTGGAACAAATTGGCTACTAAGCGCGAAATTAATGAGAGTGCGGAAGTAATCTCCCTTTCAGAACCGTACTCGAAAGATGTTCGACTCATGCGTTCCTCTAGAAACAGTACAATTGTCATAATAGTACTGAATAAAAACATTTTAGAGTCCAAAGTCTAAAGTTTCCTCCAGGTGCTGAAAAATTTACGTAGTATACCGTCAACAGTGTTTAACAATCGGAGCAAAGAGAATGTAGTGTCAAGGCCCTCCGAAGGTTCAGTATTGGGCCCACAACTTTTTTCATTGTATGTTGATGATGCGTCGACTATTATCTCCCACGGCCAACAACATTCAGTCACAGACGACCATCAGTTATTCCTAAATGCAAGTCCAAAAGGTCTGTGCGCAACCATGTAGAACGTGAATGCTGACTTACTTGCTTATTCAGAACGGGTGCAGAACATGGATTTGAAACTTAACCGATTTAAAACGCAAGAAATCTAAGTTTGTGACAAAAGACATATTACTCATTAGTTCCGAGAATATCTTCCACGATTAATCGTAAACAATACAGAAATCATCCATTTTCCTCACAAGCTGCGACATGGTCGTGACTAAAACAGTGATCCGAATATATTTCCTTTACTTTACGTCTGTTTGACGATGCTGGTGCTAATTTTATGTTCAACATTTGACGATGCCACTGTGGCTGCAGTACATTAGGACATGTTGTTATAAAACAGATCTGAAGATGGTAATTGTAGACCCGAAACCGGTGGTCTGTTGACCTAAAAATTTGTGACCACAGGTATAAAAGATAAGAAATTAAGTCTTTTGTTCGTCTGCAAAGAAATCGGTTATAATTCGGGACCATCGCCTCGACTACACTCAACATACGACTGCAGTGTGCGTCAATATGTCAGCATAACTTAGTTAGAAACTCGTACATTCACTAATATTCCCTATTCTTGGTTACGGTGATTCTCTCCTCCAACGACTTTCGTATGAGAGATTAGGTCAGATGGAACTGGCGATGAATGCTTCTGTTCGATACATTTGTGATGTACGCCATTTCGATCATATCATTCCTGCCTACGAGCAATGGCTCCGTGCCGATAAGCGTAGAGATAACCATTCGTTCTGTTTGCTGTGTCGTCTTCTCAGTCACTGAACTCCTTCCTGTTTATCTTCAACCCTCAGACTACCCTCAGACTACTATCTGAACAGCACAGCAGAATTACTCGTTCTCTACAAAGAAAAACCCTCTCTGTACCAATACACGATACTGCCATGTTCTCTAAATTATTTTCTGTAGCTGGGAAACGACTCTGGAACCGTCTTCCTCAAAATATTAAATGGTTTGGTTCAAATGGCCCTGAGCACTATGGGACTTAACTACTGAGGTCATCAGTCCCCTAGAACTTAGAACTACTTAAACCTAACTAACCATAAGGACATCACACACATCCATGCCCGAGGCAGGATTCGAACCTGCGACCGTAGCGGTCACACGGTTCCAAACTGACGCGCTTAGAACCGCACGGCCACACCGACCGGCAAAAATATTAAAGAAATGGTAACACTTGCAAACTTCAAAACACAACTATTGGCCCACCATCCATATTCTTGCAACTTACTCTCATCAGCCCATCCTCCTCCACCACTTTTCCCTCCTGTTGTCTACCGAGTTCTCTATTGACATTCACTTCTTCTCTAGCAGACATTATTACTTTAATTTCAATCCTCTCCTCTTTCATTATCCCTTCGACTTCTTCTAATACCAACAAAAGCTACAAGAGTACTGAACTAATCAATATCAGCCGGCCGCGGCGGTCTCGCGGTTCTAGGCGCTCAGTCCGGAGCCGCGTGATTGCTACGGTCGCAGGTTCGAATCCTGCCTCGGGCATGGATGTGTGTGATGTCCTTAGGTTAGTTAGGTTTAAGTAGTTCTAAGTTCTAGGGGACTGATGACCACAGATGTTAAATCCCATAGTGCTCAGAGCCATTTGAACCATTTTTTTAATCAATATCATTCGTCATGTCTCCATTGTCTTTTTATTGTTATTGGTGTTACTATTATTGTTGTTATATCCAATTATTACTTTTTACTGATACGGCAAAGTATTATTTCTGAGTTTGTTAAGTAATGACTAATTATTATCATTTTTAAATCTTCCACTATTTTGTTATTATCGTTGTAGCCAAAGATTATTATTATTAATATTGCAGATTACTGTTATTGTGGCTTCTACACAAAAATTTTTGTACATGTTGCTCCTGATCAGTTATAAGAGAGGGCCTTATGGCCAACTAAGCAATAAATTAAAAAATACATAAATTTATCGAATCGTGACGAATGTCGAACAGTAATAATATAATAATAATTTCAACACACCGCTGGCTTGTTCTTCCCGTTTCGTTTAGTTTCTGCCGTATCTGGCCAAGATTTACTTTTTTACTTCTATCTTTCTTGTATTAAGCTCAGAGAAACTTTTGCTGTTTCTCATTTCTATTTGCACCACTGCTGTAACGTAAAGTTTTGAAGATGGGGGAGCGGTCGTTGCTTCAAAGGAAAATGAGACAGATGAAATATCATCAGAGCGGAAAATTTCTGGACTCATCTTTTAGTTTAACATTTCACAGAATTTATTTCATGTAATGGATCACTTCTCAGGCGAAAGGAAACAGTATGAAACCTTTTACCGCTCCATAAATCTTAAACAAAGGGAATAAATTAGAATAAAAGATCCCTCAATTAAATCTGTAAATATTCAGTCCGTTCTCTGCAGTGGCTAACAAATGGTATCTCATCATTACTCTTACGCTAGCCTTACTGCTAGTTACATGAACGAAATCGAAATCATGAGTTATCCATCCATATCCTTATATCTGTGTATCCTTTTAGAAACGACGATGAAATATACACTTTTATGAACTCATTTTCAATACCTCTGACCGTGGAGAAATAACATTCCCGAACTCCTTCTCGATATAAAAATATGCCAAGGCTGAGTAGAATACTGCACAGATTATAAAGGATTTATCATAATTAATGGCGTAAAAGTATACATGTGAAAGTACACGATAGTAGAGGCAAAAAGGCTAAGTAAACAGGTCCAAAAAAAAGAACCATTTGCTAGATAATTGACATTTGCGGATACCAGCTACTCTTGACATGATTCATGTGAACATCGCATGCTGGTCCGTGGGGTGGCGTTTGTTCAAATTTTTGAGATATGTTGTTTTACATAAAGTGGATACGACTGTACAGTACACAGTCAGAATGCCATTCATGTCAGCATTTGCGGAGTGCCAGTTGTATTGTACGTGTTCTGGTGGTTCAAATGGTTCAAATGGCTCTGAGCACTATGGGACTCAACTGCTGTGGTCATAAGTCCCCTAGAACTTAGAACTACTTAAACCTAACCAACCTAAGGACAGCACACAACACCCAGCCATCACGAGGCAGAGAAAATCCCTGACCCCGCCGGGAATCGAACCCGGGAACCCGGGCGTGGGAAGCGAGAACGCTACCGCAGTTCTGGTGGTAACATGGAACATTACAGTAGCGAGGTGTTTGTGGATATACATTTCATGTGTGGGAGAGCTAACGGCAATTAACGTAAGACTGCTCGCTTGTACCAAGAAACATACACTGTCAGAAGGTACCCTATGAGTATATCTTTTAAAAGGTGCGTCAACGGCTCCAAGAAACTGGGAGCCTTCCAGGAGTGTGTAGGTCCGCACGAATTACACCTGTGCTCGAAGACGATGTGCTGGAAGCAGTTGAATACCATCCAGGAACCTGCACAAGGAGACTTGGCAAACAAATTCTTGGAATGAGCCTCGGTAGTGTTTGAAGAATAGATCATTGCAGTGAAATGTGCCTGTACCACCTCCAGCAAGCCGAGTGTCTCAGGGAGGCGAACTTTGATCCTAGACTAACGATCTGTCAATGGATATAACACCCAGCTGTAGGTAACCCTACGTTCGACAATAATATTTTATTTATGGATGAAGCAGGGATTATATGCAATGGTGTATTTCATTACCACAATACTCACATTTCAGGTCATCTGCGCCACAATCCACGTGCTGTGCATGAGTCTCCGCATCACTGATGTTTCTCATTGAATGTATGGTTATAGCAGTAGTGGGACGAATCTGTCACCAGCGCGTTTTGTTAGTGCAGTTTGTCTACATTAAGGGGAGATTTGCACTCAGGGATAAACCTATTGTTCTCCTTTGATTGACAGGTCATTAACCTTTTGTTCTCCTTTGGTTAACATGTCCTTAACCTACTGTTCTGCTAAAAGGATCCATTAATACATCCTTAACCCATTGTTCCCCCATCCCCTCTCCCTCCCACCACTCCTCTGGAATCCTCCCCATCGCTGCTACAGATTCACTTTCAGGCCTGAGCTATTGAAATAGCCCCACTCACTCTTATCAATTTGCTTGACTACTAAATGAAGTCGATCAACTAATTAACAACCCCCTCTGGTAAATCACCTCCCCAGCTACCCTCCTTCCCAGAAATTGTTGGGAAAAAGGCTCAGTTGATCGGTTATTTGGACATTTGGAGCGAATTTGTTTGCAGTCTATGGAAAATTTTTAAACAATTTAGTTAATGCATAGAATACTGATTAATTATTTATTGCAGTGTAAGGAATATAGTTTTTTTTTTATTTAGTTAAAGAATTTGTCCAGAAATTGATGCAGTGTATGGAATATTGTTCAAGCAATTTAGACAATTTAGGGGATTCAAGGCAGTGTATGGAATATAGTTTATGGAATATAATTTATTTATTTATGTAAATAATTTTTCAGAAAATAGATAACCGCTCCAGCCACCCCATCCCCGCCCCAATCGCCCCTTCCCCTTCCCCCCGCCCCCTCCTCAACTGGGAAACTGGCGGCTCTGCAGTGGAGATGAATGATCTCATGAAGGGAAAATCGAGGGTATATTGTTTATCGAAGAAAATCAGTTTCTGGGTCTTGGATTCCTTTTTCCCATAATTCTCTGTTATTTGGAAGGATGCAGGTGTTATAAAAAGTAACTAAATCGATCGCCCTTCTTTTTATTCCCATTCCGCAAGGGATACCATCATGAAACAAAAATCACATCAATTACACACATAAAAATCTTTATATCGCGAAGTACACATCAACCACCATCCACTGACCACCGGACACCACCCCCATGCTCATCGGTTTCGGGATGCACCGGCAGCCCCCGCAAAGTGACAACACAGCTGTCAGCTGCCGAACCACGCACAGGTGTCAGTTCCAGTACTGTAAGTAAGAGGCAGCGGCATCTCTTTCATACATGACACCTGAGAAATACCTGTCGAAAAACGTGTTCACCTAGGCTCCGTTGCTGGCTTGATGATGCATAGCTGGGGGTACAGCGCTGAGAGATGTTTGCACAGCAGCTCACCCTCACAGGTGCACCTAAATGGTTGTCAGTGTTATACTGATATCACATGTGTATGTAAATAACAGCCAAGTCTTCCTCTCGGGAATCGTAAAGTCTCGCTGAAATAGTTAAAGTTTTTGTAGGAGCTTTCGTGATGTCTCAGTTTGTCTACATGAAAATTCTTGTCCTGTTTACAAAAATAGTCCAGAATAACACCGATTGCATTCTTCCTAGTGGTCCTAACGAGACATCATGTGTTCCCTTCCTGGAAGTCGTGACGTCCTGCTTTCAGCATACGTCTCAGAAACGGTAAACATTCTCACCGCAAAAGCCTTTATCATGTCTGTGCATGCATGTGAAAACACCGTTCATCATAAAATCAATCTTGTTGTTTGGAAAGAGAGCAGTCTCTAAGCACAGACAGGGGAAATAAGAACAAGTACGCAAACAGAATATTAAGCACTGTCCTACAGAACAGAAACATGGTGGGAATTTTCGGTGTCCTTCAGCTACTGGTCTGAAGATGTTCTAATGCCACAGTGGTGGATGAGTGACAGCATCCCCAACAGAGGTGAATGGTTTGTTTCAACCTGACATTGAATACTTGTTTTCTCAGGACTTTCCGTAGATTCGTTGCTTCCCTTTTTATCGACCAGTTTGTAGAATCTCCTATAACCAAGCACAAAGGGCGTCTTGTGAATGAATGGTGTATTCTGACTGGCTGTTACTGAATTTACCCTCCAAACTGCTGCTGCTACTGGTGTGGCAGCACCATCCACCATTGTTTTCCTGCAGACGAGACTTTCAGTGGCAAAACTGTTTTGTACAGATCGCCATATTACACAGACAGTTAAATCCCACAAAAGTGGTCTAAAGCTCATCAAATACGTCCAACATACTCAGCATGCTGGAATGCAGTGCTGACAGAGGAAATAGCCGCCGTAAACAAGGCACATGACCGCAGCCGCAGTAGTGTGCGTCAGCCAGAGAAAGGCCAGCTGACTGTGGACAAGGCCCCTCCCGAGGAGGATCTGAGTGGTAGGAGTTCGAACACAGTAAATACTATCAGTGCAAACACTTACCGTACCGAATCTTCTCAAATTTTCACAGAGTATACAAGTGACACGCAGTCCCAAAGGCAACACAATGCAAACTGGATATTAGTTCACTTTTTACCAATCCAGGGGGAGGCGCAAATCATGTTCTCTGGCGTTGTACCCTCCGCCACATGTTAATTAATATGCTTGACCTATGTCTATTAATAGTAGTTAAGAGTGGTGACAGGGGCGTTGTAAGCCCAGTTACACCCTAATTAAGTTACAGATAATGATTAAGGTGTGCGTTAGTGAGACAAGTAAGGGGCTCGCCATTAGTCGCGTTCGGTGGGGATACTTTACACGATGACCATATGAGCTTAAGGGTTATCCTTAAACTATATATACCCAACCAAGTAAATTTCCTGCCATTTAATACAATTTGCGATTTGTTAATACACATAGGGATTTCATCTACATAATGCATAGTTTGCTTACAGTTACGGTTATCAGCTCCCAACACGTGATATACAGACAGCTTATTATGTACAGCCTTGACTCTCGGTATGTGCCCACGCATGAGTTGCTATGTGCCCAGTGCAACTCCGCGTGCAACGGCCAGTGCCAATGTAGTTGCCGCTGCCAACCGACCGCGTGGTGAAGTGATGCTGGGGCTGGACTTCAGTCAAGTAGTTTTAATTCGACATGGTACCACGGTAGTATAAGTTTTAATTTTTAATATTGACTTTGCCTTACTCTGGCATGTTATAATTTTATGCTTCTGAAAAAGGCTAGATTAATCTACCTGAAACCTGGGTGAAGACCAGAAAATGTTAGCAACTGAAACGGATTCTTCAATATATCAGTCTATCACAGTTGCTGATGGGGCTGCAATTTGCTAAAAATTCTTATATTCTTACGTTGCCATGCTGAACTATAACAGTAAACTACCACACACACACACACACACACACACACACACACACACACACACACACACACACATATATATATATATATGTGTGTGTGTGTGTGTGTGTGTGTGTGTGTGTGTGTGTATATAGGGTGGTCCATTGATCGTGACCAGGCTAAATATATCATGAAATAAAAAGCTACAAAGAACGAAACTTCTCTAGTTTGAAGGGGGAAACCAGATGGCGCTATGGTTGGCCCATTAGATGGCGCTGCCGTAGGTAACGGATATCAATTGCGTTTTTTTTAAATAGTCACAGACATATGGCTCACTATTTCAGACGAACAGTTGGTAACACGTAGGTTTTTTAAATTAAAATACAAAACGTAGGTACGTTTGAACATTTTATTTCGGTTGCTCCAATGTGATACATGTACCTTTGCGGACTTACCATTTCTGAGAACGCATCTCGCTTCCCACGCCCGGGTTCCCGGGTTCGATTCCCGGCGGGGTCAGGGATTTTCTCTGCCTCGTGATGACTAGGTCTTGTGTGCTGTCCTTAGGTTAGTTAGGTTTAAGTAGTTCTAAGTTCTAGGGGACTGATGACCATAGATGTTAAGTCCCATAGTGCTCAGAGCCATTTGAGAACGCATGCTGTTACAGCGTCATTACCTGTAAATACCACATTAATGCAATAAATGCTCAGAATGATGTCCGTTAACCTTGTAACACTCCGGTTTATTCTACTTACTTATCCCGCTCGATCGGGATCTGATAGCAGCCCAAATAGATAATAATTACTGTGACCGTGTACCTAATGGGGCTGGCAATCGGATTGGACTGCTACGGAGTTGTAACATTCCATCTTTGTCCTTCTCAAATACTGTAATAAAGAAATGTCTGGTGCCAAGAAGAACGACAACACAGCTTCATTAATCAACAACCTATGTTTATCACCAAAAACACAACGTAAGGAGACAGCCACTGCCTTCGTCGTACAGAATTAATAACGGCTAATCACAGCACAGGCCTCTTTAGTTATTCATTATCGTCACACGCAATTTCAATCACTGTATCCAACACTGCAATCCAAATAATGCCGGCGCGGTAGACGCGAAAATACAAATATCGGCACTGAAATATCACTGAATCACACTAGTAATTGTTCACTTTCCCGTATATTTCTAACACAAAAGGGGTTAAACCGCGGCGATGGCCACTCCCTTTGTCGGTACGGCCTTGCATTACGGCCACCGGCCGCCCCACGGCCCGGCCCGCAGCCTGGGTCCCACTCTACTGTCTCAACACTCGCTCTCGCTCTCGCAACCCGACACACACTATCGATTGTTTGTCCTGTCGACCTGTGCTGTCGCAAAACTTATAGTAAGGGCCTACGGACCCCTTACATCCCCGCCCTCGAAAACTTCTTTGAAGCCACAGGTGTAAAAGAATCGGCTAGGGAATTAGACATCACTACATATGAACAAAACACACAGTGCAAATAAGTAATGATATTACAATCACCAAGAATATCCTTGACTCCGGTAGTGGGCTGCCTCTACAATAATATTCTACAAAAAGTTATTACATCTCAAAAATGTGGCATTGTCCAAATAACGCACAACATCAATCCTACTTACTTAACATAGCATGGTAAATATTTTTTTTTATAAACTTATCTTATCAAAAATTTCCAAAAACTTTTCACTTTCAAAGGTTTGTACGAGTCATTAACTACATATCTGTTATAACTTGCTATAGCAAACACAAGAAAAGATACTAGTTGAATGCCAGCTACCCCTTCGGTATGCCGTCCTTCCAGCGGGGTTCGTGCCGTCCATACTACTATCACTCTAATTCATAATCCACTTGGCCAACACTTATAAAAGTTAAGGAAGAAATTCACAACTTATTGCTACAGCAAAGACAAGAAAACAACTAGGTGAATGCCAGCTACCCCTTTGGTATGCCGTCCTTTCAGCGGGGTTCGTGCTGTCCATACTACTATCACTCTAATTTATAACTCACTTGGCCAACACTTATAAAAGTTAAGGAAGAAATTCACAACTTGTTCATTACAGATTCCATAAATTTAAATGCTACATTGTACCGCTAAGCATGTCTTACATAATTATTTGCAACACTAAAACTAATGTGGTCACCCAATGAAAAATTTTAAACTACTGATCATTTCATTTTACCAAACATCACTTCCATATGTGAATTGTTATCAAGAAAGCTTAGATGAGAGGTACAATATCTCCTGTTATATTCACACTAATTTAAATCCACTATATGGATATTTGTCATTCATTACTCAGTGCCAGAATTCTGCTTCTAAAGCTTGACCTACGTATAACCATAATTGACTCTGATAGCTAATTGGATACATGAATTACTAATTATTCATTAGTTACCCTTTGTTTTATCAGCATACTTCAGATAAACATGTATACCTACAAATAACTTGCAAACAGATGTTGCTCATGTGCCAAATGACATACTTCAATATTTCAAACATCTCATACTCCATATTCTTCATTACACATAACTTAACATCAACTTCGACTATAAATAAATATATATCTTCAACCTATATCAATTCTCCATATAATTCAATACTTCAAATATCTCATACTCAATACACATCATTACGACATAACTCCCTCAACTTAACAGCAACTTCAACTGCATATATATCTTCAACCTACATCAACTCTCCATATTCGCTGCAATAACCACATAAAAATACTACTTCAGGCTCCTTAGCCTCTCCATTCATCATATTTCACATCATTTATCCGAACAACTATCTCCTTGTGTATGTGTTTCTTTATATGTTCATCTACTTACAAGCTGATACATTACTTCAATTTTCTTACAACAGTTTGACCTTTCCATGCCTCATAAAACAACTCTATAAGATTACCCAATTCTTGTTTAACCAATTAGCTTACCACAACATTATGTAAACATTCGCTTTCTGATATTTTTCTCATTTTATTCCTTCTGGCATTATTCATTTTGGTTATTTACTCACAGTAAACTGAGCTTTTTTTTAAGTTATTGATTCTCTGACATCTCACACTCTACATCAACAGCAACTACTACAAATTTACTACATGGTTCCTGACTGAATTACTTGGATGACCACTACCAATCCTAACTACTACACTAATTTTCTTAACCTAAGGATAGAGAAAGATGGTAGAGGAGTGACACTGGAAATTAGGAATAAAGTCTCACCCAGCTGGGAGTGTACCAGTCGCCACTTGGTATACCAGCAAAAGAGTTGCTAGCTCCCTACACCTTAACTACTTAATCACTTCACATATTAATATTCACCTACACAGTTTATGTAAAATGTTTTAAATAAGATAAATCATACCACTCATAAAATCTATAAACGTAAAATCCCTCAAAAACAATAACCATATCTGTATAATTATCATTTAGACAGCGCGGTATGCATAAATAAGTTGAAACGTCCCCTTTTTAACAATTCTGCATGACTGTACTTAACCTGACACACAATATTTTGTTAGCGCAACGCAATCTGACTTTCAAAATTCCCTACAAAAGAATGGCCCTGACTAACATTAAACTATACCTTTCACAAATCACTTACCTCACAAAAATCTTCGCTGCTCAAGCTACTGCAATACAGCGAGCGCCACTACTGCCAGCTAAATAAAAGATTCAAACTATGGAAAGCACTAACTACTGATAGGGATAGTTAGCAAATGAAAGATATTAATAGAGAACAAACAATGTATTTACCTTGATATCATCATATATAAATATAGCAGTTCATGACAAATTACAAATCTCCGCCATCTCTCTCCCCACATCCACCACTGCTGGCGGCTCACCTCCAACTGCGCAACGCTACGCGCTGTTCACAGCCAGCTGCCTAACACTACAATGGCGAGTATTACAACAATGCAAAGCAGACACAGACTGCCCACAGCACAGCCAGTGATTTTCATACAGAGGTGGCGTTACCAATAAAAAAACCTAAACAGCCTACTTACATAGCCCCCATGCTCCCCACAAAAAATTTTACAAAATATTTTTGGGCAGTGGTCAATAATGATTTGAAAAAAATTTTTCATAATTACAATAGCAAACATATCAAATGGACACACTTATTGATACAATGTTGGTCAAAAGCTAAAATTTTCTCACAGTCCATAAAGACAGACCTGATCATTCATCACGGTAAAATAGTAGTGTTTTTCTCAAAGTCTGAGCAGTAGAAGAAAATGCACACGGTAGTAGTGGATTTCCATGCAGTCTTGACTCTTGACATGCTGACAGGTAATGGGCCACAACAGAGCAAACCCACAGCAGAGTCATTCGACGGTTTGAAGAAGATTGGTAGGTAGGTCATCACAGAGCAGACCCACCGTAGTCCTGGTAGAGAGTATGGTATTGGTGGGCCACCAGAGGTGCAGATCCACTGTAGTCCTTGTAGAGATGACCAGCAGCCATCTGTTGTGATTGTGCAGGTGCACAATCACCAGTGAAGAGTCTTGCAGTTAATATAGCAAGTCCATAACCACCACTTATGCACTCACAAAGTTTTTTGAAATTATCCTTAGAACGAGCAATGCTGTTATCCAGTCCCTTGCTGAATTATCAACACACGTGCAAACACTAACAGTCCCTACTTCTTACATATTGTCCATATACTACGACCAACAGAAACGTGTGCAGTGAAATGGAACTAACAAGTTAATAATATCATGAACTGGTGACAATTACAATTTTATAACATAAGAATACAATAACAAAGGTACAAAATACATCATTAAAAACATAACAATACAGATAACATTTGTAGTACCGGCTTTACAAAAGAATCGAACTAACATATACATCAGTGGAATTATGACATGAGTACATACATAAAAGATCACAATAACTTTTGAAACATCACCTTCACATGTGAGCAACAAACCAGAATAAATAATGTCTAAGCATATTTACAAGGGAAATAACATATTATTAATGCAAATTATATTTGAGGATAACAGTATTCCTCATCATAGTGAATGTAGCTTAATATTAAAAAAAAAAAAATTCTATGAAACTACACAGAGACAGGAAGAAAACAACTACACAAGGGTACACAAACACATAGTGGGATAACACCAATAGGAAAGGATGGGGTTCGTTTTCAGTGTAACATTTGGTACTGCAGTCCAACCCAAAACTTCATATATCTTTCCTCTTATTTCATCCTTTGTTTCCACCAAAAAATTCTATCCAAGCATGCTCTCTGTATTTATATGTTCACACATTTCTCACCTCAACATTTATTTCCAAGAAAATCCTACCTAAACCTGTTTTCTGTACTTTTTTTTGTATAACTTCTCAATGCATTCTTTACCTATTCTCCATAGTCAGTTTCTTATATAGTCTACCCCCTCTTAAGCTAACTTAAATCTACTGAGCTCAGATGCTAAACTAAGGGACGAGGCAATGCAGCAGCACATAAAACAAATAATATAAACAGCAATAAAAAAACGCAGATTTGCGAAGCAAGCAGCATTAAGAAATTAGCAAAAGTCAAATTCAATAACACTACGCCTGGCAAACAGCAGCAGCAGAAGTATTAACTTATATCTATACATGACATAGCTCAAGCAGGAAAAATATTACAATAAAAACAACAATTCAGACAAGAGAAATGTCTATTCACATCTTAATGTCTATGTAATTAAAGTGGTGCACCACAACAACTTATTGTAAAAAGAAATATTACCATGTACTTGAAAAGAAAATTATTTGTTACTGTTACTAGTTCCTTCTTATTGTTCTTTCCTCTCCAAGTGCTCCTTTTTTAAAGAATGTGGATCATAACATAATTATTTAATAGATCTGTTGACAGAAAGTGTTCACATTAGCAAATGCATTTTATTTTATAAAAGCAATGCTGCAACACAGCTGGAAACCAGATATCAAATGAAATAAGCAATTATGCAAACCAAAGCATAAAAATATCATTCAATAGTCATGTGGCATTTCGTAAGTCAGTAGCTCTCAACTCTCGTAGAAAGACACTTGTCATAATCAGGTGTGCAGATGTACGAATATTTCCCATCAATTCATAAGCATTTCAGTAATTAGCACAAAGTACGAGTAATCATATGTTTTCAAGTAATGAGCGTGTAATATTTGCGATGCTTTCTACAAAGGAATGTCAATAGCGAGGTTAATGGAAGTAATGAGGGTGTCGCATTTGTAATATTTGCTCTAAAGGAATGTCAATGGGGAGGATAAAGGCCTGCCTTTTTTCCTTTTTTTTTTTTTTTTTTTTACCTGTGCCTCTGGAAAGGCCCTCACTCTAATGGCTTGTTCTCCAGGTGTCTGACACAGCTGTGTGCCGACGACGCACGTGCAGGTGGTCACTTAACTTTCTTACGGAAATATTTACGACAGCAGTTTCCGCTACAGTGACAGTCTCATATAAAAATATTTCACAGGTCAAGAATTAGCGTTGCAAATCTGTAGAAAGAAAATCCTATAAATATAAGTGTCCAAATAAAATATTCGTCAGCATTGTGATACAGTCACGAATTTACGCACATTTCATAACTCTTAAAGTACGATTCTTGGTTTCCAACATACTTCTTATTCCTCATATACGGTGGCATCATCTTATTGATCATAAACATATCTCAACAGCATAGTACACATCGTCATCGTAATAATAACATCATAACACCTCAGTCAAATCCCAAAAACGTCGTAGCTTTCTGCAATAATTTCAAAACCTAAAAAAAATTCTCTGCTCATTTCAATAGTGTCATCTACCTCAAACGTACTTTAAAATCATGCTCCCTTACCAAATACATCATTCAAAGCTCTCATAGTATCACAATGGTTCCGAAAAAATATGAACAGTTTACAAAGTACAGACAAAATACAGTTTCATAAGTGTGAAGTTATCCAACTGTGTAATTGCGTAAACATGTGTCACTGATGTAATAAAAAAAGTTTATCTCTCAGTTAAATGATCAGATAGCTGTGTAATTATATGTTAGAGAAATATGGTACCGATGTGTAAAGTTGTATAAGCAAATACCATATTAGCTAGGGTTCCTTGTGGTTGCCACACACATGGTACACAAAGTAAGCGTGTACCCCCCTGAGGATTAATGTAATTATACCCTCAGGTGTTACAATTTACAGCAATGGAATGAAATGTATCACGGAAAACTTTCTTTGTAATTCAAAAATCTTTAAAAATAAATGTTTTAAGTACAAAATTAATCACTCAAATACGTGTACTGTAGCGCTAAATGTGCGACTTGTTGCAACATAATCTGTGTGGAAGTGTAGTAGTTATCGTCCTCCGAAAGCTAAGTTCTGCAGAAGACAATGTACTTACCTCATGATAAACGAAAGTGAAATGCTTTGCGTATAGATATCTTAGTTATTACGCTTATTGTTGTGGTGAAGAACGTACTGTGCTGTAACGTATTGTTGTGCTACCGAAAACCCTGTCTCATTGAAGCTATACTACAAAAGTTACTACTAAAACATGTTTTACTTTCCAGAATAAAACAGAAAAACTGTGCAGATATAAAACAGAAACACCGCAAAAGCAACATCGTATATTGTCACTCATTAGTAGCGTCGTGATAAAATCGTGTAGCTGTCACATAAACTAACCACTGTGTCATCTGGTATCTCACAGAAAGTACTTTAAATCCAGAATATATTTTCAAGTAAACCAAAATGTTGCATTAAAATCTCATTAGCAGTACTGGTAAATGTTCTAAGTATGTAAGCCTTATAGTCGTTCCACAATCGTGCAACTAACAAGCCAGAATGTACACACACAATAACACTGTGACGTCTGTTCACTATAGCAATGCATTCGTCATTTCTGTTTAAGTAAGTTCTCTTGGTTCTTGATTGGATATTTAACTTCAAACATTGTTGTATGTTAACAGATTCTAAGTCTGACAATGCATATTAGAAATGTGAAGTGAAAAATTTTATGGCAAAGACTAAGTTAAAAAGCAGATTATCTTTCAATAAATGGTTTTACATGTGAAATGTGGTGTAAACCTTTACTCTTCCTAGTACGCAGAGTTTCAACTTCAACGCAATTATCATGTGGTATACGTCGGATTCTGTAAGGTCCATTGTAAACTAGAAAGAATTTGTGACTCAAGTGTTTCTTCTTATGTGACAATGAATGAGCTTTAATGAGAACTTTCTGACCAATATACAATTTCTTTGCATTTGCTTTACCGTGTAGTTTTCTCCTTTTGTCTGCTGCAGATTTTATATTTTTAAGAGCCAAATCAATTATGTCTTTGTGTCGAAGTTTATGTGTTTTGGGAAAGGTACAAGCTCTCTGATTCTCTTCGGTGGTTCTTCATTCTTTAGTACAAGAGTAGGTGGTAAAGCAGTGGAATCATGAGGCATTTCATTCAGCACATTTTGAAATAAGTGTAAATATCTGTCCCAATGCTGATGCTTTCTGTGACAATAAAGTCTGCAAAGCTTATTGATTTCTTTCATAATCCGTTCAGACGGGTTGCAATGTGGTGAGTACAATGAAATAAAAACAGGTTTGATTTTATGGTTGCGAAGCATGCGTGACCAAACAGCAGATCTGAATTGCGGTCCGTTATCTGAAATGACTTTGCTGACGTGTCCAACTTCACGTAAGAAATTTTTAACAAAGGCGTTGGATACAGATCGTCCAGTGGCTTTACGTAACGGAGTGAAAGAAACAAATTTTGAAGTAAGTTCAACAGCGACTAGAACGTACGAAAATCCATTGGATGTTCTGACAAGCGGTCCCAAGAGATCAACAGCAGCAAATTCTTTTAATTTAGAAGGAATAATAGGAAACAACGGAGCACGATGTGAGACAGTAGATGGTCTCGCCTTTTGACAAAGTTTACAAATAGACAAGACTCTTCGAATTCTTTTTTCCATATTGTTGAAATAACAAGTCGTTCGAAGAATATGATAACATTTTCGTGGACCAAAATGTGCGTAGCTGAAATTAATGTACCAAATGAGCTTATTAACAAAATCGTCAGGAATGCAAAGTACCCATAGCTTGTCATCAACAGTGCAGCGTTTGAACAGAATGTTGTTTCTAACCAGATAATAATGCCGAATCTGTGTGTGTGTCTTTTCATGCCATTTGCTCTTGATGTCTTTCCAAATCGGATCTTTATCTTGTTCATGAGCAAAGTCCTTTAAAGATGTGGTGATGAAGTTTTCAAAGGCGACTTTCTGAATGTAAAGAATACTGAAATTTTTCTCGAGGTTGCCTTCTGTGGTACTTTTCTCAAGCCCAGCCGGTGCGCGTGACAGTGCGTCCGCAACAATGTTCTCCTTGCCGGGAATGTAGACTATTGTGAAGCGGAATTCTTGCAGAAACAATGCCCAACGTTTTAACCTGTCATGATTTAATTTTGAAGACATAAGAAATTGTAATGCACGATGATCACTGTATACTTTTACGTGCTTACCAGAAAGAAAGAAACGGAATTTGTTAAATGCCCAAACGATTGCTAAAGCTTCTAATTCAGTAACGGAATAATTTTTTTCAGATTTTGTTAGCACTCGGCTAGCAAAAGCAATGGTTTTCTGAACAGTAATGTCATTTTCTATGGCTTCTTGAAATAAATGAGCACCAAGACCGACTTTAGAAGAATCCGTGCTAAGGCAGAAATCTTGTGACAGATCAGGATGAGCTAGTATTGGCGCGTGAAGTAACGCTTCTTTCAAAGAATTGAATTCCAACTGTGCTTGTTCGTCCCAGTTCCAAATAATATTTTTTCCAGTGAGAGAACAAAGTTTTGGTGTAACTAGAATTTGCATATTCAGAAAACGACGGTAAAAATTTACGAGACCTAGAAAACTGCGGACTTGTCTTTTTGTGGATGGAACTGGAATGGCTCTGATTGCTTCTAACTTTTCAGGATCCGGCTGAATGCCTTCAGAAGAAATAATATGTCCCAAAAACTTCACCTTTGACCTACCGAATTCAGACTTTTCCAAGTTAACTGTAATTCCAGATTCTGCAAAAATACGTAACAAACTGTTGAGGATGCGATTATGTAGTTCCCATGAAGCTTCTGCTATTAGAATATCGTCCACATATAAGGTGATGTGACGTTTTAAGAACTCAGGTAATATGGAATTTAGCCCGCGAATGAATGCTGCTGAAGAAATGTTCAAACCAAAGGGAAGTTTCCGAAACTGATAACAAACGCCGAAACAAAGGAAAGCTGTGTATTTTCTACAATCTGGATGAAGTTCGATCTGATAAAAGCTGGATCTGAGATCAATGGAAGACAACACTTTTACACCATTAAAATTTTGAAGAAGTTCTTCCAACGTTTGCGGCCTGTCTGTTTCAGGAATAATGATCGTATTGATTTGTCTCGAATCTAAGACAAGCCTGATCGATCCATTTTTCTTCTCAACAACATGTAATGGATTGTTGTATGAGCTTACTGCAGGCTCAATAATGCCCTCATCAAGCATAGATTGTACTTCTGTTCTAACACGGTCCCTATAATGCGCCGGAATTACGTATGGTCTAACACAAAATTTAGTATGCTCACGAACACGAAATTGGTATTGAAATCCCTTGATTGTTCCTGTTTTGTGAGTAAAAACTGTGGAATGTGCCTGTAAAATCTCAAAAAGGTCCTGCCTATCAATGTCATTACAGTTCTCAATTGTTTGAATTTTATTTTGAATTAAATCATTAGTATCAAATATGTCGTCGATACCATCCCTGTCAGTACTTGCAGAGTGATTGTTAGTGTCAAGTTCCGTTGAAAATTCCGAACTGTTGTCTAACAGGAGGTAAAGCCGATTAAATTCCTCGTCATGATTTGAGAGCCAATATTCAAATTTCAAAGCTATTGACT
The DNA here is from genome assembly GCF_021461395.2 of Schistocerca americana. NCBI lineage: Eukaryota > Metazoa > Arthropoda > Insecta > Orthoptera > Acrididae > Schistocerca > Schistocerca americana. Next base: position 1,064,631,377 of record NC_060119.1, read on the forward strand.
TACCTTCTTTTTCTAAACTTATTTCAGCATCGTGAAAGCTTAAGATTGCTTTGTATTCATTCAAAAAGTCTACTCCCAGTATAATTTCCGTCGACAATAATGGAACAATAAGAAAGCTCATAGAGAAGCTGTGGCTTTGACAAAAGAATTCTAAGTTGGTTTGTTGGCGTACATCTACACTTTTTCCAAAGATTGCACCTTGTAATTTAATCTTACGTAACGGAAGTGTGGGACAATCGTTCGATTTGTTGCATTTGCTAAAGGCTGTTTCACTAATTACTGAAATGGGACTGCCAGAGTCAAGTACTGCCGTAAATTTTACATCATTTACTGTAATGTGAATCACAGGATATGCAATGTTGTTATGTTTTATGTCGTGTTCCTGGAGTAAGATGTCCCTAATGTCTACCATTTTTACGTAATTACTAGCTACGGCAGCTGCGTCGTCAGTTTCATAAGTATGTTTTGTGGCTGCCAGCGGTGTGAGTCATTGCCTATTGTCTCTTTGTTGGCACGCGTCGTTATTGGGATTTGGAGACCTAACTTCTACAAATTCACCGTGACGAGAGGGCCCTGCTCTGTTTGAATCCCGCCAGTTCTGATGCAATTCAGGTCTGTCGTTACGATCACATCGTCTGTCGTCATGTCGGTAGTTCCTGTAGTTTCTTTCTTGTCGGTTAAGTGGTGGAGAATTTCTCCCTGAATCGTAACTGCGCGCTGGACCGTTGCGTCTCAAGTTATTCTGTCTCCCGTAATAATAATTGTTTTGGTTCCCATATTGTCTGTTTCTCTGATTGTCTCTGTGATAGTCATTACTGCGGAGAGGTGATCTTTCCCTGTAATTATTACTACTCTGCCAACGGTTGTCATACGGGTGGTGTCTGTTTTGGTCACGATTTGTGTTGTGAGAATAGCCTTGTCGCATCCAGTTATTATCGAGGAATTGTGACGGATGTGACCTGTAATTGTTGTGTTCCTGTTTCCGCATTCCGCGATTGTCAGTGTCAATTTCCAATTCTTGTAACAGTCCCTGAAAAGCTTCAATGTCGTCTTTGCAACGTCCTGCCAAAATAATGTGTCGTAAATGTTCAGGCAATTTGATTAAGCAAATGCGGATAAGTTCTGAGGGGCTGTATGGGTTTGACAGGTACTGATTCTTGTGCAACATGTCTTCAAAATATTTCATAAGACTGGAAAATTCAGATTGTTCGAAACGTTTCATCATTATGATGCTTTGTTTTACTCGGTCGTGTGGCCTGAGACCAATATGCTGAGAGGAAGGCATGGTAAAACTCTCCTTCACTGTGGCAATCGTGAATGACCGACCGCATTCTTACAGCTGGTTCATTCTCTAAGTAGCCACACATAAATTCTAATCTGTGTTCTAACGACCAGTTGGGAGGAAAACAATGCGAGAATTGATGGAGCCATGCTTGTGGATGAATGTCGTTGCCAGAATTTTTAAATGTTTTGAATTTACGTGTAGTCATGAACAGCTTATAGTCAAAATCATCGTGTCGGCGAGTAGCATCTCGGTCATAGTTACGTCGTGTCGGCGGTTCCATCTCAAAATTCGGTGTACCTTGCCAATTTCTTTCATAATTACCGAAATGCCCTGTGTTATTATTTTGTGGCTTTTGCGTATTTCTAAGTTCCTCTTCCCGTGTTGGAGCGCGAGTGTCTTCTGAAATACGTAATTCTTGTATTACCTGTGTCAGCTGATCTTGTACTTCCCGGATTTCTCTTTGGTGTTGCGTATCAATTTGATTCAGATTTTGTTTCAGTTTCCTAATTTGTTCGCTCTGTTCTGTGTCATTAAAGACTACCGGTTTTGCGTCATTCAGATTATCATCTACCTTCGTAGATAAATTATTTAGCTGATCCGAAAGTTCAACTACTTTCTCTGATAATGAACACATTTCCTCAGTGTGTTTTTCTGAACCAAGCTTCAGAGTGTCCATTTGTGTTGAAATCGAATCTACTGTGTCCTTTAAGTTTTCCTGAGTTTTAGCAAGTTGCGTAACCGAATCGGTAGATGCAACTGAGTCAATTTTAGCCCACAAGGTCTCATGATTTTCATGAACAATGGTTTGCAGTTCTTTTATGGCTGCTTCGTGATTCTGTAATGAATTTTCATGCCGCGAAAAAATAGGTTGAAAATGCTCAGAAATTTGTGTTTTTACGTCATTACACACTTTCTGACATTTCGATTCAATGTTATGTAACTCAACAGTTAAATCCTCACGTGTTTGTTCGAGAGTTTGTTCCAATGAGTCTAACTTTTGAAGCTTTTGCTGTGTTTCTTTCTGATTTTGTTCAAGCGTTGTGTCTAACTTTTGTAGCCTTTGCCCCATTTGTTGCATTAACTGTAATAACAATGCACTGGTGTCTGAAACATGTTCCTCAGTGCTTTTCGGCAGTGAATTTGCACCGCCAACATTCACATTTTGACAAGCGGAAAACGTGTCTTGACTCATTTGAGAAAACGGTGAGGACGCAAAACCTGAATCTACAGTGTTTGCAAAATTGTGTCCTATCATTTCGGATTCCTGAGGCGAGCTGTTGCCGACCGATCGATCGATAATGCTTCCCTGTTCACTACCTGTTTCACTGCCTACGCCATTGTTTGACGCCCGCTCCATTTCCCTATGCACAGTTGCCAAATTACTACTTTGAATATTAGTTAATTCATTACATGGTGGGGCCAACACACTGCTTTCGTCTTCACTGTCATTTCTCAGTTTACTTTGGAGCCGAGTGTTACGTTTTTCACACGCCATTATTGTCACAATATTTCACATGATAACACAGAAAAGCACAATTTGAAGAGCAAAGATAGGGGAATACATTAACATAGCACTGAAAATAATATCTAGTTAATTACCAGCGCAGCTGCGAAATACTTGGTGCAAATCTACATGCATGCCACAACTGTTTTACAGTACAACAATGAAAGACTGCAACTACAAAGGAGATTCTCTCTACAATTACACGCTAGCAATAAACAAAAGCTACACTAAATACACAAACTACAAGAAAAAATCAGAAGATTCCAGTGAGGTATCCTGGCAGGGTCGCCATATGAAACGGCCCCTTTTTAACAATTCTGCATGACTGTACTTAACCTGACACACAATATTTTGTTAGCACAACGCAATCTGACTTTCAAAATTCCCTACAAAAGAATGGCCCTGACTAACATTAAACTATACCTTTCACAAATCACTTACCTCACAAAAATCTTCGCTGCTCAAGCTACTGCAATACAGCGAGCGCCACTACTGCCAGCTAAATAAAAGATTCAAACTATGGAAAGCACTAACTACTGATAGGGATAGTTAGCAAATGAAAGATATTAATAGAGAACAAACAATGTATTTACCTTGATATCATCATATATAAATGTAGCAGTTCATGACAAATTACAAATCTCCGCCATCTCTCTCCCCACATCCACCACTGCTGGCGGCTCACCTCCAACTGCGCAACGCTACGCGCTGTTCACAGCCAGCTGCCTAACACTACAATGGCGAGTATTACAACAATGCAAAGCAGACACAGACTGCCCACAGCACAGCCAGTGATTTTCATACAGAGGTGGCGTTACCAATAAAAAAACCTAAACAGCCTACTTACAAAGTATGCTCAATTTCAGAGTATTTTTCGCAAACTTTTCGGAAATTACTGCAATTGGGCACTTTTCCTAACACGCAATTCAGTTTACAAACGTTCATTTACCGCGAAAACTGCACATTGCAATTTAATGTTATGTCAACCAGTCGTCTCCACTCACCAACCGACGTTACCACGAGTCGCGATGTTTTGACGTTTGTAGTGGGCGTGGCGCTGTACAGCCGCTGGAACCACGTGAGGTCTCGCTGTGGTGGGACGTCGTAGTTCTCAGCCGGCTGCTCCGTGGCGCTGCAGGCGGGTGTAGTTTGTAGTTCGGCTGCTAGATGTCGGGATGGCGCTCGGTGTAGTGCGTCTGTGCTTGAACTACTCCTTGCACAGGTAGTTGGGATGATGTGTGAAATCACCTCGCAGATCGAAGCTCTTTGGCGCAGCTGCTACAAGGGCCTGCATGACGTCACCCAACAATTGCGTTGCTACATAAATTGTCGCCTGCATAACAGTTTATGGGTCCACATGAAGCTGCCCGATTTTCACTATTCAAAAGGCAATTTCAGTCAAAATATTCCCACTAAACACTTCTTTAAAGGCTTTCGTGACGAATTCTTGGCCCGTTTGTCGTGATAATGTCCACACGTGTGATTCTTTAGTGTTCACTTTTCACTGTTTTTCGTGCGGATTTACGCATTTGCACATTATAACACAGTTTGTTGACACTATTATTTTCATCTAATATGGCAAGAAAAAACAGTTTATCCACAATCGTAAGATATTATTACTTCATATTGCTCACAATGCACTGTTTCTTGTCGCGATTTTAAAGTTTATGCTCTGTCCCGATTCAACACTGGAAAATATTTTCTTCGCGTTAAATAAGATAAAATTACCTATTCTTCTTTGCGATTCGTCCTAAAATTGCACTTGTCCTTTCACGGTAAGCCAAGGGTGTAACACTCCGGTTTATTCTACTTACTTATCCCGCTCGATCGGGATCTGATAGCAGCCCAAATAGATAATAATTAATGTGACCGTGTACCTAATGGGGCTGGCAATCGGATTGGACTGCTACGGAGTTGTTACATTCCATCTTTGTCCTTCTCAAATACTGTAATAAAGAAATATCTGGTGCCAAGAAGAACGACAACACAGCTTCATTAATCAACAACCTATGTTTATCACCAAAAACACAACGTAAGGAGACAGCCACTGCCTTCGTCGTACAGAATTAATAACGGCTAATCACAGCACAGGCCTCTTTAGTTATTCAATATCGTCACACGCAATTTCAATCACTGTATCCAACACTGCAATCCAAATAATGCCGGCGCGGTAGACGCGAAAATACAAATATCGGCACTGAAATATCACTGAATCACACTAGTAATTGTTCACTTTCCCGTATATTTCTAACACAAAAGGGGTTAAACCGCGGCGATGGCCACTCCCTTTGTCGGTACGGCCTTGCATTACGGCCACCGGCCGCCCCACGGCCCGGCCCGCAGCCTGGGTCCCACTCTACTGTCTCAACACTCGCTCTCGCTCTCGCAACCCGACACACACTATCGATTGTTTGTCCTGTCGACCTGTGCTGTCGCAAAACTTATAGTAAGGGCCTACGGACCCCTTACAACCTCAATGCATTTGGCAATACGTGTAACGACATTACTCTCAACAGCGAGTAGTTTGCCTTGCGTTACGTTCGCACATGCATTGACAATACGCTGACGCATGTTGTCAGGCGTTGTCGGTGGATCACGATAGCAAATATCCTTCAGCTTTCCCCACAGAAAGAAATCCCGGAACGTCAGATCCGGTGAACGTGCGGGCCATGGTATGGTGCTTCGACGACCAATCCACCTGTCATGACATATGCTATTCAATACCGCTTCAACCGCACGCGAGCTATGTGCCGACCATCCATCTTGTTGGAAGTACATCGCTATTCTGTCATGCAGTGAAACATCTTGTAGTAACATCGGTAGAACATTACGCAGCAGATCAGCTTACATTGCACCATTTAGAATGCCATCGATAAAATGGGGGCCAATTATCCTTCCTCCCATAATGCCGCACCATACATTAACCCGCCAAGGTCGTTGATGTTCCACTTGTCGCAGCCATCGTGGATTTTTCGTTGCCCAACAGTGCATATTATGCCTGTTTACGTACCACTGTTGGTGAATGACGCTTCGTCGCTAAATAGAACGCGCGCAAAAAATTTGTCATCGTCCCACAATCTCTCTTGTGCCCAGTGGCAGAACTTTACACGACGTTTAAAGTCGTTGCCATGCAATTCCTGGTGCATAGAACTATGGTAGGGTTGCAATCGATCAATGTTGATGTAGCATTCTCAACACCGACGTTTTTGAGATTCCCAATTCTCGTGCAGTTTGTCTGCTACTGATGTGCGGATTAGCCGCGACAACAGCTAAAACACCTATTTGGGCATCATCATTTGTTGCAGGTCGTGGTTGACGTTTCACATGGGGCTGAACACTTCCAGTTTCCTTAAACAACGTAACTATTCGGCGAACGGTCCAGACACTTGGATGATGTCGTCCAGGATACCGAGCAGCATACATAGCTCACGCCCGTTGGGCATTCTGATCACAAAGCCATACATAAACACGATATCGACCTTCACCGCAATTGGTAAACGGTCCATTTTAACACGGGCAATGTATCATGAAGAAAATACCGCCCGCACTGGCGGAATGTTACATGATACCGCGTACTTATACGTTTGTGACTATTACAGCGCCATCTATCACAAAGCGAAAAAAGTAGTCCAATTGAAACATTCATATTTCTTTACGTACTACACGAATATGTAATTAAAAATGGGGGTTCCTACCTTAAAAAACGCAGTTGATATCCGTTTGACCTACGGCAGCGTCATCTAGCGGGCCAACCATAGCGCCATCTGGTTTCCCCTTTCAAGCTAGATGAGTTTCGTTCTTTGTAATTTTTTCGTTTGATGCTTATTTCGTGAGATATTTGGCCCGGTCACTATCAATGGACTACCATATATATTCTGCGTGGTATTGATGTGGGCCACCACGAATTCCTCTCCTGTGCCATAATTTTGATCTCAAAGTAGAAATTTTAACCTACGTCCACAATTATTTGCTGGATGGCTTCCAGTCTCCCAGTCTCTGTCTCACTCTAGAGCTTTTACCCTGTACAGCTACCTCTAGGACTATGGAAACAATTCCCTGAAGTCTTAAGAATTGTCATGTTGTACTGTTCCTTCTTCTTGTCAATGTATTCCATGCATTGACTTCTTACCTTTTGAGTTTACCTGAGTTTCAGCACTCGTCTGTAGCATATGTACTACGATGAATAAAAATAGTGAGTATCCCAACTCAATCCATTAATAGTTATTGCACACAAATAATTGCTGAAACCATAGCTAACACCTCAACAAATCTGATAATCAATACAAGTCTATAAAATCGCTGGAAGTATTCCTACCTCAGTACACAAACTTCCAAGGAAAGCGTAAATGTATTCTGCAGAATGGGAAAAGCACAAGAATGAGTATTCAGTGTAACATCCAGTGTAAGTCACTGCCCAAAGATGTATCGTTATTAACTAACAGTAATGCTCAGTGGAAACAAAAACTTTTCAATGAAACTCAAGTAATCTAAGCGACTTTTAAGCTATGCAGTTACATAAATTTATCTCTCTCAATTACAACGCTATTCATCATGTAAACATATTATTAATAATACATGAAATATATAGGCGAAAGATCAATGCAGGTAAATAGTATTTCACTCTAAGTACAGCTACAGAGCAGAGCTTTTCATTTAATTGCTAAGCCAGAAGCTAACAGCAAGATCGTAACCTGATCAGAAACTTTGACAGCTGTCCAGCGCATCGTGTAGATCGACAGCTGAGGCGTTGTATTTAAATCTTGTGGTCGCCGGCCGCGGTGGTCTAGCGGTTCTAGGCGCTCAGTCCGGAACCGCGCGACCGCTACGGTCGCAGGTTCGAATCCTGCCTCGGGCATGGATATGTGTGATGTCCTTAGGTTAGTTAGGTTTAAGTAGTTCTAAGTTCTAGGGGACTGATGGCCACAGATATTAAGTCCCATAGTGCTCAGAGCCATTTGAACCATTTGAAGCTGAAACTAATCGGATGAAAACTTGACAAAAGAACTTGTAATTCCAAACTGTGTCACTTTTAAATTTCGGTCACCGTCTTCCCCATGTACTCTGATCTAGTATAGCATTTGATACCCCATTTGAATAAGAAAAAAACTCTGTAATTACTTTCAATCCATGCGATGTTGCATATTCGACAGTGAATCTTTTAGTAAATGAAACTGAACTCAAATAATGACTTTCAATAACACAGAATAATTTCCTCATCAAAAAGTCACATCACACTGGCTAAATTTCGCGTATTGAGACTGTGTCCAGTTACAAAAAAGCTCCTACTGACTTATATGGCCGGCCGAAGTGGCCGCGCGGTTAAAGGCGCTGCAGTCTGGAACCGCAAGACCGCTGCGGTCGCAGGTTCGAATCCTGCCTCGGGCATGGATGTTTGTGATGTCCTTAGGTTAGTTAGGTTTAACTAGTTCTAAGTTCTAGGGGACTAATGACCTCAGCAGTTGAGTCCCATAGTGCTCAGAGCCATTTGAACCATTTGACTTATATGAAAATTTTACAAATGAATACAGTTCGTATTTCCATCTCACAAAGTTCGTTTTGACCCCACAATACGTTTCTTACCTGCAACGGATAAGAGCGCTCTGTTCTGTGTTGTTCATCTGTAAGAATACAACGTACTACGCTACATCATATGATCCTCAAATAAATCACTGTGCGTTTATGTAATTGCGTAGGCTTCCGCGGCCAGGATAAGTCGACATGAAAAATTTCTGAGTATGGTACCGCGTCATAATGTATAAAACTACTGCTGCTGGAGAAAAACCAACGTTTCGGCCACGGTAGCAGCGGCCTTCTTCTGGTTCTATTGCAACCCCTACAGCAAGGGATAGTAGCCTGTAAAAAGAAAACGAGCCACCGCTTGTAACGTCCTGTTCAGAAGAGGTAGCCACGTCCTCGTACTTTTACGTATTTACAGACAGCCTTGCAGGTTTCAAGGTGTCAGTTCCCTCCAGCCCTACATCAGACATTAATCGAGGCCATGCCACGTCGTGTTACGACACTTCCGCGTGCTCGCAGGAACTGTACGCGATATTAGGCAGGTATACCAGTTTTTTCGTTTTATTTTATATATATATATATATATATATATATATATATATATATATATATATATATATATATATATTTCCGCGTGCTCGCAGGAACTGTACACGATATTAGGCAGGTATACCAGTTTTTTCGATTTATATATATTTGCAACTAGATTCCATGCAGCTCACGTAACTATTGCGACAATTTTCATATATGATGAGCCTCTTAGTATTAATAAAACCGACAAACTGTGAGGACGTTTTTCTGACTGGAAATGGAGGAAAAAGGTAATATGAACATGTGTGCAGAAATGGATGGTGTGCGTGTAAGGACAACAAATTGTCTCGGAACACAGCACAGAGCTGCACCGCTTCTGCCACACAACAGATGTTCAAGTTAGCCTCCGTGGGATGCGATGCACTCGTTCCTTCATCGCATCATGGATTGCGCCACTCTTTCACGTGTTCAGCCTCCTCTCCGAATAGCGTAACGGGCGTAGTGAATATGCTGTTGAAGGGTCTGTACACCAGGAATACACGAAGCAGATGCCCCAGAGGTAAAACTCCAAGAGATTTAAGTCTGATGATCTAGCAGGCCGTGCTACAGGGAGTCCGCATCCTATCCACCTTCGAGGAAAGACGTTGTGGTCGGAGAATTGTAATGCGAATGTGCGGTTGTGCTCCGGTGCCGAATAATCGACCGTATTGCCAAGGACACATTCTGAAGCAACCGAGGCAGAGTGTTCCGCAGGAAGTCCAAATGTGTTCCTCGGTCGAGGTGTTGTGGAATTATAATTGGTCGAAGTACGTGTTCACTAAGAATCCCTGCCCACACACTTATGCTGAATCTATGCTTATGAGACGCCTCGACCATTCCCCGAGGATTGTCTATAGCTCACAGACGACGATTATGCAAATTGATGATGCATTTCTCGTAAACGTTGCTTCTTCGGTAAAGAGGAGTGGTGAGAGATATCCCATATTTGTGATGGTGTGGTGCAAAACTCATCGGCAAAATTCTTCACGTAGGCGGAAATCCGCTGCTGGTATCCCATGCACTCATTGCAGGTGATAGGGTTAATAACGGTTGTCGTAGTATTTTAGCTTATAGCATGTTGGCGTGTGGCTTGCCTGGAGCATGTATCAGGATTTGTCTTAATATCTAGTGGAACCCGGCTCTTCAAATTTGGTGTACGCACAGTCTGTTTCTTTCCAGCACGTTCTTACGTCTGAGCGGACCCATGGTCACATGCACACGCAAAAAGGGCTTGAAATTATGTGGATGTGGTTGGTGTCTGTGAGGCTGCTTGTTTTGGAATAGTTGTGCGGGCTCTCGAATGTTTCCATCTGCCTGGCCGTACACAACTACCGTCTCGTCTTGTTCCTGACATGAATACCGGAGTATTCTGCTGCTTACAGTACGCCGTGTCAATCACACTGCCTGCGGAACACAACGAACACACGGCACATGGTCAAAGGAACTTTCATTCGTCAGCGCCATTGGGGACTGGCAACTATACATTTGTGGACAAATGTTCATAGGACCTTTCTCCTTCATTTCCAGTCAAGTATCTGTCCCAGCACTCTGTTGGTTTTATTAACGTTCACAGGGTGATTGACGAAGATACACAAATATTTTAATATGTTATTCTACATATAAAACTAAAGAAAAAAGTTCATATAAACATAGGTCCGCGAATGTTTAGTTAAGGAGTAACGGGCAGCTGGAAAAAACTAAGTAAACCGTTATTTCGAAAGTAATCGCCGTAAATATTAGTACATTTATCCCGCTGTGAGACAAGTAAATCAATGACCTCATGCGGAAACGTTAGCCGCTGCCAACGGAACCATGATTGTTTGCAGGCGAACAACTCTTCATCATAAGCATATCTAAAGCCAGGAATATCTTCATTCAGGGTCCCAAATAAATGAAAATCGCATGAGAAGAGGTCAGGATTTAATGGAGGATTTGTAAGGGCTTCCCAACGAAACTTCTGTAGCTTCGTAGAAACAAGAGACACGCCAGCTTCGATATAGTTATGATGACCTTTTTCTTTGACTGCAAGGGCTAGCTGCTCAATAAATTCCTGGAATACAGCACCACAATTGACGTGCAGCGGTAAGTTGATACTTCGCAAAAACGGGAACGCACCATCAGGTCCTAACTCCCGGGAGTATTGACAGACGGCATCGTTCTGTTGCAGGATACTGCCCACTATAATTTTGCCAAGACTGCTTCGATTACGCTGGGAAGCCCTTACATGTCCTCCAGACAATCCATAGATCTCCCCACGCTATTTCAATATTTTTGGAACCCTAAAGAATGACATTCGTGTCCGTCGATTTCCTTCGGACTAAGAGGTGCACGCCGGCTAGGGTGGCCGAGCGGTTCTAGGCGCTACAGTCTGGAACCGCGCGACCGCTATGGTCACAGGTTCGAATCCTGCCTTGGGCATGGATGTTTGTGATGTCCTTAGGTTAGTTAGGTTTAAGTAGTTCTAAGTTCTAGGAGACTGATGATCTCAGAAGTTAAGTCCCATTGTGCTCAGAGCCATTTGAACCATTTTTTTAAGGGGTGCACGCCTGGGCACAATCGTGGTTCTTTAGGCAAAAGCAAACATTTTCCCACAAAGGCATCGACCGGCTCGTGTCACAGTTGGGTAAATGTATTAAGACCTATGGTGATCCCTTTCGTAATAATAAACAGTTCATTTAATTTTTTCCATCTTCCTCATTTTCATTTGACTGCTCGTTATATGTTGATTCAAGGCTTGTAAATGCGCTATACAATAATTTAAATAGGTAAAATGTTAATGGGTATACTCCTGATAGAGAGTCGAATGGAATGTAGAACTACCGTTTCATTTTTTAAGTTTAGGCTACTTGTCACATTGTGTGGGTTCTTAACCATGTTCACAGCAGGTTGTATACAAAACATATGCAGTTATTCACACGTAAAACAGAAATGAAAGCATGATGTTCTTTTATCACTTTACATAAAGTATACATTTTTTTAGAAATTCACTGTCTTCACTTTCCACATACTTTGCTACTCCAAGCTCTCTGGTCCATTGTCAGCATTACTTCTGCCGTGTTCAGTCCTTCTAATTCCCCTTCGCCTCAAAGTAAAATACATCAACTCTAGGTGCTACAGATTTGTTTGGTGTAGCCCTGCCTCTCTAGCTCCCAATTTTTAAATTCATATTTCGCTGAAGTTGCTTACTTTCAACCGTATCCACCATTTAAACGTATTGTTTCACGTCAATTCATCTAGTACACTGGATTTAAGGTTCCAAACTGATCTGAACGAAGACGCTTGCTACCAACTGCAATTACTGAACGTTCACTTTCTATCGAAATTGTTACATCTTTAAATTGATATAACGCTTGAAATTACGCTGAAGATACCGGCAGCGCCATTTCTGTCACCCTTTATCGTTACGGAGGTTGTACACATATGAAACTTTGGAAGATAAATTACGTTTGGCTCTCAGTCCTTTCAAATGAAGATACCTGCGAACAATGCAGTAGCACGGTATTAAAAGTATCTCCGAGTATCCACTTTAATGTCACCCATTGAAAGTCGAGCCGTTAGGTAGAGGGAGCTATGTGGGCGAGACATTACGGTGGAAAGAGCAGTAAAATTAGTTATACTGTTGGTGCAGCATATGAGGCTGTTGAAAGCCCTCACCGCCGAATACCCGCGCAAACACATCTGCGTTATGAATTTTGAGGGCATAGCCGCGGGGTTTGTTTATTTGGTCACTCGCACGATGAGGTTTTTTGATTACACATGCATTTTTCATGAGGAGCTTCTCAAAGGGTGCTGTCGAAGCGAAAAGCTACTGCCTCCATTTCGCAGTATATGGCGCACGTGCAGGTAAAAAAGGCGGAAGCCGGTGTCTGCCCGTGGAACTCCATAGAAGACGTTCAAATATTGACTCCACTGTCTGACAGCGGTGGCATCAATCTCAGTCTTTCCGCGCCAGGAGGGGAGCTGCAGGAAGGATGTGTGGTCTGGTGTACGAAACACTGCCCCTACCGCGCGAGCCTAGCTGGAGATTCCGAGATGATGCAGCCAGGGTGCGGACGATGGGCTGTGAGGCTTAGTACAGTGCTATGTTCAAGCCCACCATCTGCATTGCATTCACAAGATTTGGTGAGTTTTGACCAGTTTTCATTTAAGTATTGGACGTTTTCTTTCTTGTTTGTGTTTTGAGTATGGCCAGCCAGAAGCCTCATTTTTAATGTTTTGCATAGGAGTATTATTTATTATTTTCTTGTCAGAGTAAGTGTTAGTGTATTTGGGGCAGAAATATTCATTATTTTTTTCCGTGGCATTTAGTTACTTTTGTATTGGTTTGAGAAAAATGTTTTATTTATCTCCTCCTAAAACGGAAGATGAGATACTGAGTGTGATTATACGGAGCTGTAGGAAGTCAGATTGTTCTTGTAGTTAAATGTTTTGTTTCAGGACTAACTGGGAACGAAAGCAACACAATGGCAGAGTCAAGGACTCGAGGTGTGTCGGAACCAGAAGCGGTATGGATTTTGTTGGAAAATGTAGCACAATTGACAACAGACAATACACAGTTGAGAAATGAATTAAAATCTAGAAGTGAGCGGGAAACCACATCGGATCCACTGCTGTTGCAGGGGATTGATCCAGCTGCCGCGAGTTTGATTATTCTGTTTTCTGGCAAGGCATCTAAGGACGTGCGTTCGTTTGTGGAAGACTTGGTAATTTCAACTGTGATGAATGGTTGGTCTGATGAGCAGTTGTTACATGTAGCCAAGATTAGATTAACGTGGGAAGCAAAGACATATGTAAGGTGTTCTGAGGCCTTAAAGAAGGCAGGACAGTTTAAGCAGTTGAAGGATGGGATTTTACGAACGTACAAGAAACATTACAGCTCTCGGTACTTTAGAGAGAAGTTAAGTACAATAACAAAGAGACAGTGGGAGACGATGGAGAAATTTGCGGACAGGATAAAGGAAATTGATGAGTATACTTACGAGTTGAGGCAGAGCGATGAAGCGAATAGTGTTCTGTTGCAGGAGGCTGAGCAAAGACCGCTTGATGAATTTTTGCGAGGGTTAGTGGCGCATATGTCACGGAAAGTGCGGGAAGGGTCTCCGAAAGACTTGTATTCGGCTATTTAGCCGGCAATTTAATGTGAGGAAATAGATGTGGCAACAGGGGTACGCGAGAGGCGAACAGTGTTTACAGTGGATGTAAATTGTTTTAGGTGCGGTAGTACGGGACAAGTGCAGAGGCTGTGTACCCAGTCACCAAGGAATAGAGAAAGGGGTGCAGATCGTTAGAGTGGAGGATGGAGAAGTGGAGATAGGAGAGGTGGACAAGCGTTAAACGGCAAAGGGGGTCCAAGACCCACCTAAGGGAGCTCCCGTTTAATTTCAATGCTACGAATACGTATGCAGAGGTGGAATGCTCAATGGTAGGATTCATAGGAACTAAAACGTTTAATGTTTTGTTGGACACAGGGGCGCAAGTGTCATTGGCTACTAGGAATATAATGGGACGAAGGAAGCTAGACCCACCACGGTATAGGTTGCGTGGATTGGGGGATAAGGAGGTCACGATACTGGGGTCGGTGACAGTTGACTTTCGAACAGAGGAAATCCGATGTAATGGACGCATGGAGGTATTACCATGGGTAAGTGAGGGCTACGACATAATCCTAGGAGTCGGTTTCTTGCATTAACATCATGTCAAAATTGACCTTCGACAACGAACTGTAGAACTTGGTGGAATGTTATTTCCGCTAGGGGAAACAGTTGTCAATGCGAGAGGCGTTCAATGCAATGAACAAACCAATTGAACCGCGCACATTGGCATTAAGGCTTAATACGCATGAGTGTGTCTCTAGTGGCACCGGGAAGTCGCTTTGGGTAAGTGTGGAGTCGAATCTACTTGTGGGTACGGTATGTGTTATTGAACTACGGCAGGATAATGAAGTTTTGGGTCCACTGGGTTGTTTTGTGAAACGTAGTGTTGTACGCCTACAGGAGGGGAACGACGAGCGAGTAGTTCCAGTGCACGTGGGTAATTTTAGCGCTGTAGACGCGAATTTTAGAAATATGCCTAAACAATCAATGGATGAAACTAAGAAATACAGGTTCTGTTGTGCCTAGCAACAACTGAATAATAAGGTAGTAACAGACGCGTAACCCATTCCAAACATATCGGAGGCTTTGGATCACTTAGGACAGTGCCAGTACTTTTCTACGATGAATTTGACAAGTGGTTATCATCAGTTAGAGGTGGCTCCAGAGGATCGTCCATAAACTGCTTTCTCTACGCCTGGAGGCCATTACCAGTACATTAGAATGCCATTCGGTTTGAAAAACGCTCCGGCAGCGTTTCTGAGGCTGCTAGGCAGTGTCTTGAGGGATTTGAAACCACGGCAGTGTATGGTCTATTTCGATGACATTATAGTGTTTTCAAGTAGTGTGGAGTAACACAGACAGCGGTTAAGGGAAGTCTTTATGAGGTTAAGAGCAGCTCATTTAACGTTGAGCCTGGAAGTCGTTTGGCATTAGAATAAGTAAAATCTTTGGGTCATATTATCAGTAAGGACGGAGTGCGAACAGATCCGAGGCTGGTAGAGGCTGTAAGAGATTTTCGGGAGCCGAAAATAGTTAAGGAAGTGCAGTCATTCGTCGGAATCTGCAATTTCTATCGCAAGTTTGTGAAGGGTATTGCAGATGTACGACAGCCGTTGACGCGATTTTTACGGAAGGGTGTGAAATTTGAGAGGAATGAAGAGTGTCAGAAAGCGTTTGACAAATTGAAAGAAGTGTTAACAACAAGTCCGGTTCTTGTGTTTCCAGATTTTGAAAAGAGTTTATTCCAGCATGCGATGCATTGAATCAACAATTAGGGTGTGTTCTTAGTCAGGAAGGTGATGGGAAAAAACATCCTGTAGCCTATGCGTCTAGACAGTAGAATGCAGCAGAGAGGAATTACTTAACACCTGAGAGGGAAGTGCTTAGCGTAATCTATGCAGTCACATATTTTAAATGTTATTTACATGGGAGAAGATTTTTGGTAGCTAATGATCACGCTGCTTTAAAGTAGTTGTTGGGGGTTGAAGCATCCGTCCACTAGACTCGCTCGATGGGCTGTGAGGCTTAGTCAATTCGACTAGGAGATGGTACACAAGGCTGGGAAGAAGCACGGTAATGAGGAAGCACTAAGTAGGAAGGTGGAAAAAGTAGAAGTCATAGCTTATGACCTAACGGTATGGCAGGAATTACGGGATGCTGACAACGATTGTAAATTGTATCGGACACAGCCACAGTTTAATATATACGACGGTCTTCTGTGCAGGGAAACGAAGGTAGGGGCCAAGGGTAGAACTTCCAGCGAAGTTGAGGGATGGGGTTTTAAAGGAAGCACATGATCACGCGTTATCTGGTCATGGAGGGTGTAGAGCGACGAATAGGAGAGTGGCGGAGAGGTACTGGTGGAGAGGCTGGGAAGTAGATATGGATCAGTACGTCAAGAATAGTATACTGTGTGCGCAGATAGCAGATAGCTACAACGATTACCGGAAGCAAGATTTTCTTTGCTGGGGATTGATGTCTGAGGACCTTTTGGGCGAACACCATCGGGTAACAGATTCGTTCTGACAGTAATAGACCATTTTTGGAGATATGTGGAGGTGGTGGCTATGCCAAATCAACAGGCAGCAATGGTTGCGGAAGCGTTAGTAAACAGCTGGATTTTGAAGTTTGGTGCACCAGAGACAATAATTACTGACCAAGGGACCAACATCGTGTCAGATTAATGAAGGAACTGTGTAAAACGTTAAATGTAAAAAATTTGAGGACGAGCGCATTGCATCCATAGGCCAACGAAAGGACAGAACGGGTACACAGAACAATCGGCATGATGGTGAGTTTTTATGTGGATTCCCATCACCATCATTGCCATGAGTATTTGAAGCATATTGTATGCGTGTACAATGCAAAAGTCCGTACAAATACCGGTTTGTCTCCATATGAGGTAGTGTACGGGCGAAAAATGCCGTTACCGTTTGATTTATTGAGGCTACAGAAAGGAAGGACTGGTGAATTTGTACGTCAATTTGCAAGGACAATTCGGGACGTTTGGAAAAGGGTACGAAAGGTGAATACGAAGGCTTTGGAAAGGCAGGAAGACGCAGTAAAGCGGAAAGGAAGTTTACCGCAGTATAGAGTGGGGAAATGGTTAATGCTATCCAGCCCCTATATGCAAAAAGGGAAAACGAAGAAGTTCCTCACGAGGTATTAAGAGGCCATACCAAGTTTTTGAAACCACATCCCTCGTTAATGTTAAGCTTCAGCTGCCAACTAGAGCGACTATAGTACACATTGGGCAGTTGTGGCCATTTAAAGGTTTCCCGGATGTGATTCCAGGTGTGTCACAGGAAGCAAAGAGGAAGAAAGAGGGAGTGATAAGAGGTGCCAAGCATAGAGAAAACCAGGAAGATAGAGTACAGCATGAAGTATCGTATGCTTTGCGATCCAGAAAGTAGTAGAGTATTTGTAGTTTTTTTTTGTTTTCTTGTGGTGTATCATTGGGTTTGCATAGAGTAATTAGGCATTGTATTTTCGTATATGTATTTTCAAATATAGTCTGCTGCTGACAGCATTGCTTTTGAAGAGGGAGGAAGCGTGATTGTGATCCCTGTCCTCAGGTCACTGAAAAGGGAAGTGCAGCGTTTGAACTATGTGGAGTGTTGTTGGAGGAGAAATCAAACGCAGTTCTGGAGAAATAAATGCATCGGAGTAAATTTTGCGGCAAAGCCGTAATAAATATGTGTTGAACGTCAGAGTCGTACGATTTCCTGTTTAAATTTTTGGCTATCGGTGCTGGGTTGGGAAAGTCGTGTTTATTACCAGCTCGACACAGCGTACCATTACACAGGCCGCTGGGGTGCTTCCTCAGCACTGTGGGGCCCTAGGATGCAGACCAAGAGCAACGAGGGCACTGTAGCTAGAAAACAATAAATCACTTGGAAAGTTCCCGCCGAGTTTTAAAATGGCACCTCCTGGCACCAACCACTACACTACGATAAAAGATACGTTTTGGAAAATAAAGCAAATCCAGTACCACATGGATATTACATGCTGCTGCTGTTGTCGTCTTCATCATCATCATCATCATCAAAATCTCAATCTGGAATCTCTTCATTTTCCACATCTATAAAGAGCAAATAACTTACTATATATAATTTCCCCTATCTCTTCAACACTAGAGACACTAGCAGGTTTTTCATTCTTGTTTTCTGAGTTATGCATTTGTAAAATTTAAATTTTATTTATAATTTTTTTCTATGTAACTAGAGCTCATTCTGACCCAAAAGCTCTATAATGCAAGCAGCGCCAATTTGTTTAAGAAATACGTGAGTAAGAAGTAAATGTTTTGTATAACATTACTGACTGACAAATTTAATAATAGTAGATATGGAGAAAAAATTTGAATGGAGACTAATGATGAGTTTAAGATTATTTTGCTAGACAGATGTTTGAAATTAATAACGAAATGGGACTTACAATTTTTTGATGATGGACAGGTTAAACTGAGATACAAAGGATGACAGGAAATGAAACATAATAATAACAGATTTCAAGACTTATATGTTGTGTTTGAATATTTCATTTTTCTTGTTAATATTTATAATCTTTAAATAACCAACACCAGGGATAGTCAGTGTATGAGAATAAAAATTTTGAAAATTTTGATAAAGATAAACACTGAATAGGTGGATATCGTAATGCACGTAAAGAAAGCAGTAAGAGATACCAAAAAGTTTAATTTACATTTCAATATGGAAGAAATATTACCAAGTGTACAATCAAAAACATTTTGAAACATTAAATGATGACAATTTTATGCCTACTAAGGAAAGAAAAAAATTAAGAAAATTTCAGGTAAATGTTAAATGATCTAAAACTCTCATATTATATTTCATATAAATTTTAAAAATTAATACAATATTTATATTCCCATGTTCACACTTACTACTGATAAAATATAAAAACATAAAAAATTAAATAAACATATTATATCTCAAACTGGAAATTTTCTTGCACATTCACTTATTTGTTTTTATTAGACTGCCATCAATGAGTTGAAAGAAAGTAAGACTACAGGGTATTTGTGTAGGATCTAGGTTATTTTTTCTATAGAAAAAATTTCGTAAATGGCGAAATTTTGTACGGATTTTGTGATTTATGTAATTTTTTCCTTGGAATAAAATTAGCTACAACCTACAACAAGATCCTGATCAGTAGCTTGTAACAACAACAATACTACTATTGAACATATAAATATTATGTTTTTTTTCTCTTCTAAATTTTCGATAAATTAGTGTAATCGATGAAACTTCCTGGCAGATTAAAACTGTGTGCCCGACCGAGACTCGAACTCGGGACCTTTGCCTTTCGCGGGCAAGTGCTCTACCAACTGAGCTACCGAAGCACGACTCACGCCCGGTACTCACAGCTTTACTTCTGCCAGTATCTCGTCTCCTACCTTCCAAACTTTACAGAAGCTCTCCTGCGAACCTTGCAGAACTAGCACTCCTGAAAGAAAGGATATAGCGGAGACATGGCTTAGCCACAGCCTGGGGGATGTTTCCAGAATGAGATTTTCACTCTGCAGCGGAGTGTGCGCTGATATGAAACTTCCTGGCAGATTAAAACTGTGTGCCCGACCGAGACTCGAACTCGGGACCTTCGCCTTTCGCGGGCAAGTGCTCTACCAACTGAGCTACCGAAGCACGACTCACGCCCGGTACTCACAGCTTTACTTCTGCCAGTATCTCGTCTCCTACCTCCTAGAGCACTTGCCCGCGAAAGGCAAAGGTCCCGAGTTCGAGTCTCGGTCGGGCCCACAGTTTTAATCTGCCAGGAAGTTTCGTATCAGCGCACACTCCGCTGCAGAGTGAAAATCTCATTCTAGTGTAATCGATGTTCTGATTTCATTTCTTTTGGTTTCATGTCATTGTGTTAAGAAAACTGTAAACAAATTTCGATGTGAATATTAATGTTTATGTCAAATTTCAAGCAATATATAACAGAATTGAAATGTAAGAAACGTTGAAACTATTGTAAGATGTCAGAGTTGTAATTGTGTGTCTGGTCCAAACGTAGGCGATGTATTAGGATATGTAGAATGCAAAACCTCGGGTGAATACCCTGTCTGTAGGGGAGCGGTAAAAGGTGGATGGCAGGCGAGCGCGGGAAAATGCACACGGGCGCTGCACGGCATGACGGGCTCAGCAATAGTAGTCGGAGTTGGGCATTGGTCTGAGCAACTCGTCCTGGATCGAGGAGGCTCTCCTGGAAGACGTAGTTTCATTGAGCCTCGGATGTGCCGTTCCGACGCCTATACAGCATGGCAAAATTCCATAGGCACTAAATGGAAAAGTTTTGCTACGCTAAGAAGAAGTAAAGTGCCGATACGTCAAGAGCCATTGCTGTGGTTGTATGTGTGCTCTGTGCCTCGCCATCTCGCCACCCGCCAACTGCAGCATCCATACGAACAGGTTGAACTTTTTAGTACTGTATTCGTATGGACCAGTGTTACTTTTATTCCATACTGTTCAATAACAACTTAAATTTTACCAGAAGTGTCCTATCATTTAATTATCCTCACAACTAACCTAGACGGGGTCCTTTCCACATGATGTGCAATCCGAGTGTCCCGAGATGAAAAATTAAAGTTTGTGTTAATAATAATTACCTGCAGACCTAGCTATGTGAGAATGATGCTTAAAGAACTGTTTTGTTAGTGAATCAATAGAGGAATAACGAAGGTCTTACAAAGTTTGATATTGATTGATCATTTCGAGACAGATATAATGGTATTTAAATGAGCAGGAAATAAGATAAAAAGAGTAGTGACTCATATATTGGAAA
Organism: Schistocerca americana; assembly: GCF_021461395.2. Taxonomy (NCBI): domain Eukaryota; kingdom Metazoa; phylum Arthropoda; class Insecta; order Orthoptera; family Acrididae; genus Schistocerca; species Schistocerca americana. Next base: position 1,064,652,150 of record NC_060119.1, read on the forward strand.
TCTTGAGTGCATAATGATTTCAGTATTTAATTGTTTTAATACAGTGATCATAACAGTTTCACGGTCCCCCTCCCCCTCTTTCTTATTCATTTGAATTTTGAAGTGTAATGAACTGATTTGGCCAGGAAAGTTAAAGTCAGTATAAAAACCAAAATTTATCAGTGTTTTACCTTTATCAAAATTGACATTGTGTGTGTGATTCGAAAATGCTATTTCTAGGGTAACCTATGCCCGATTTTAATCAGATCAATAGACAGTACGAAGTTTTGTAGTAAACATTATAGTGCAGTGTTACGTATTTATGGTTTATCCATATTAGTACAGAAAGTGAAATTATCAGTTCAGTAGATTTTCTGGTTCTAAAATTTACCATATTATGCAGTGTTATTACGTGTTGTTTTGCGAGCACGTACATCAACCGGTACAGGGAAGAAACTCAGTTAATGCCTAATTAGGCTGGCGACCGTATTATTAACAAATTGGTAGCATCTTCTGTGTTGTTTCTTGTCCGTCCTGACGTGTAGTTGCATTTCGGACTTGCTCGACGTATCATTGTTATTACAGAGTGGGTGTAAGTCTGATTTGCCACCATTCAGGTACGCGCGGTCAATATCTATACAAAAATCCTTTCTCATAAGGTGAAGCCCGTCAACTTACCATAGTACATGCTTTAATGAGTATCGTGTGCCCGAAAGCGCAGCGTTACAAGCTCTGTAATTAGTATTTCGTTTTTGTAGATTTTCTATAACAACCATCAGGTGGATGTCGAACGAGATTACAGTCACTTGCAATAAACCAGAATGACCTAGTATTTTAGGAAGCGAAAGCCAGTTAACAAGATATAATTGTGGTACAATGTTTCAAGACATTCATTCTGTTCTCCAGGTTTGTCCATGTTTCTCATATAGGTACCACATCGGAGCCACAGAGGAAAAAAATGCCTTCTGTTGTATCTAAAAGCAGAGGTGACTAGTTGTTGGACACGAATCTAAAAAGAAATATTAACACACTGGAGCAAGATGTCAATAGAAGCTAAACTGAATAAAATGACGTAAGCACCAGCGTTTCATAGGCGCTATAATCTTCGAAGCTATTAAGCGATACGCAGTAAGAAACAACACGACCGTTCGTCTTGCGACACGGCAAACAAATAGCTTGATCACCTAGCGCTCATTGCAGCCGGTCTCATAAGTTTACAGCTCTTTGTTCATCAAGATGAGTCACCTGGCGAATCGCAAGGTATAACTCGCAAGGTTTAACGCTTCTGGCTCACTTCCAAAATCTTTTTCTCCGCTTAGACTCACTTTCTTATTGAAAATCACTATATCCATTTAGTGGGGTAGGTAGTGCGATGCCCACCTGGTTGGTATACCCTGTTAGTTCTGTTAAATCGACCCAGGACTGACGAATACTAAAAAACGCCTAGCGCTACTGGGAAGCGTCACCGCACATTTTGTCTGGAACAAAGGTTGTTTCCCATCAAGCGGTCGACTACGCTTAGACGTTTTTCGCAAAGATTTTCAAACACCCTGCAGCACATTCTACAGGTATGTCAGTTATTAAAACAGACTACCGAAGCTTGCCAACAGTGCACTTATTAATAGTAGCAAACGAACAATTTTAAACCACAAACTTCTTAAGAAGATCTAATTATACTGTGCTACTAACATTCTATATTAAATAAGCCGTAAAAAGTTGAAACAAAAATGAGTATATATCCCGGGTACCACAGCCTCATATTTATTAAAAGACAATTCCACTCTCCAGCTTGGCTGTTATGCAACCACTTTCATGTATATCACAGAATCGGCTGATTTCACGCTATTTTTCTCTCAAGGATTAATTTCTCGACGTTATTTTACATCGATATCCTGTGTGAGTGTATACCAAGGTGAGTCTGTTTTCGTGGTATATACGAAAGAAAACAAAGTTTCCAAACGCATCAACGATTTGGCAGCGTTGTAATTTCAAATCGTTGACGAACATCAAACGTTAATCTTCCTGGACACTTAAAACTGCATTGGATTATTGTTCTCGATTCTACTGAGACAGCGTTTACGTATTAAGATAACAGACGCACGTTTGTATACAACCACGCAGGACGCTGTGCTATAAGGGTAGCACTGAAAATGGCACAACGCAAAACCGTTCCATCGTGTGGTAAACGTGACTGTGTTTGCGTACAAGCCGAGTAGGACTCCACTTGATACATAATTATTTTGGTGAATTTTAAAACAGCGCTCTGCATTTCCGTGAGTCACTAAACCTCTGAAGTCTGGAAGTTCAGAGATCTTAGCGTATATGGTGCATTATATGAATATAAATGAAATATGTGTCAGAACATGAAAAATTCAAATTTCTGCTCTGTGAAGGAATTCATTATATCTCAGGGTAGAGATTCTTGTTATCCAGAGTCCTGCCATATTTTCAGCAGCGTAAGTTACATTTCTACTTCCCCGTCTGCTGCAGTACCGTGCTGTAATGAAATGTCAGCCACTGGACTCAGTTACTGTTTCACGTACTGTGATATTCTTCTGTCTCGACTATTCTCCCATCTGTGCAGAAATGCCCTCCGCTTGGCCAAGTAGGAGAAGTGATTTTCAGAACTTGCTACACAATTTTGTCTACTCGCACTTCACTTAGCGTACAGAATTTGGATCATAAAATTGTTACTACATTCTTCACGCGACATTGGAACATATATTGTAAAAGACGAATTATTTATCATGTTAGTATAATGAAATAATAACTGTATGAAAACAATGTAATGAAAATAATGTATTCGATAACAGAAATAATAGTGGTTGTAGCCCACAGACTGTGTACACGACAAATGACAAGTATAAATTCTAAATGTCATTCACTTTTTCACAAACAAAATTTTGGGGAGCGATGGCTTCCTCTTCTTCAGTTGTCACTAGTGAACCGATCATAGGTACGTGTTGTGTGTCAGTAATCAGAGTTCCTTACAAAGACTGCGCTAATTTTGTTCTATGAATTTCACACGACAGATCAGAGAATCAGGATTGTGCACACATTGTTTGAGAGCAAAATGGCATATAGCTCATCACGTATCGTTCTAGTATTACGTATGTATAAAGTCGAATCTTGGCATTCTTTAATTCGAAGACCGACTCAGTACTTCCTATTACCTTTTGTATGGCAGCCATTACAATATTTCTTAGGTCAATGCTTTCGAACGATGCTGATGTACAATAGCCACCAGAGCCTGATGCACTAAGAGGAAAAGAAAAAAAGCAATGACATACGTAGATTATTAAAAGTGATGAATTATAACAAATTAACCGGAGATTATTTGATGTGTGTTAAAGTAGTAACTGTATCGCGTCATCGCGTTTGTGATGTGACTTTCCCGAGACAAACCTAACTTAATGTAAGGAATACTTTTTACTAGTTTTAATTATGTCTTTAAATTTTTATTCTCCCAGTAATGAAGTATAGGTTACAAAGACCACATCGCGTAACTGATGAGTTTGTCAGGTAATGCGCAGTGGTGATGACCTATGAAAGGTTGTGAAGATCCTGATCTAATTCAGTTAAACAAAAATATACAAAAATAACAAGAGTTTCACTGTTTAACAGTTGTGTTGATTTGAATTTGGAAATAAAATGTCAGAAAGTTGAAGTAACAATTATAAGAAGCAAATCACATGCGTTTTAGCTAAACAGTCTATCTTTTGATGATGGTTTTGTAATACTTTCAGAACATATGACACACGTACTTACACAAATATATCTTCTAGAAGAATGGACCACACAAATGGAAAACTAAATTCAGGAGAAATATACAAAATGCCCCACAGTAGATGGAAAAACAAACTCGTAAAGAATAGGAAGTTGGGAAATTTAAATAGATTGAAGAAAGCTCATAATGAAAATGATTAGGGAGAGTTGAGATACAATAATTAGTAAAATAGAAAGAGCATATGGTTTAACTAAAAATATTTGCAGTAAGAAATGTGTCTCTAGAAATGCAAAACCAAAGCACCATACCATTGTGGTGAGATCAGAATAATCAAATGCATGTGAATGTATAATAATGAAATGTAGCTTAAACAGAAAAGATTTACCTCAAGATAGGATGATCACAAAAATAATTCGTGCATCATGAGTGTCGCAAATTATTGACACACCGGACTGGTCAACGAGTGACTGGAGAGAAGCCTTGGACCCGCTTAACGATTCTTTGGAATAAAATTTTCTTGGATTCTCGGCAAGATCTTTTGCTAAGGTATGACGATGGTAGTTGTATAGTACGTGCATCTACCTCTTCACAGACGCACGGAATCTACTAACTTTTGCCTGTCGTCGTTTGCGCGTTCTTTTTTGAACAGTGTGCAACAGTCTTCGCTGCTTCAGCATCTAACAAATTTTCTTGTTAAACCATGTTGGGTCCATATCCACCTACTCGAGACATACTTCTCCAGAGCGTTTAAAGTTTGCCCAACAATTCCACTACGTCCTTCATACTGCAACTAAATGATGTCTATGCATTGTCTGAGTGCGATGCTAACAAAGGTTTTCTACTCCTTCCACGAAAAGTGCTCTTCTTCTTGATTACTAACCTTCTTAAACATCGTCGCTATGATGATATCATGATCAATAACCGTTGTTTCTATACAGACACCATCGATAATATCATGCTTGTTAGTGTCTACAAGGACTAAAATTGTGTGTTTCTATAACTGCTAGAAATTCGATTCATGTTTCAAGTGTAACGCGAGTCCAGTGTAGTTTATATTCGCTATTAGATTAATATAAATTTAATAAACAGTGTCAGTTCAGTATAGTTGTTAATTATTCCTGCTCTCCTCAATCATTTATATAATCTTCGTACGTAATATTGATGCATGGTACAGATAATGAAACAGCTCAGTCACATACGCCGCCCCAGCGATATTAGTAATAAATATCCCGCTCTTTTGCAAGTTTTGCAAGCGCCATTTTCCCGTTGTGGAAGTTATAGTCATGGAGACTTTCTGTGGAAGATTTTTATTACGTGCATATTTATGTATACCCGCATTAATTTAGGTAGCACATGATAGTTTTTCCCCCGCGCCGTTCGAGAGTGGGACGGTAGAGACAGCTTGAAGGTGGTTCATTGAACCCTCTGCCAGGCACTCTATTGTGAATAGCAGAGTAATCACGTATCGACAGACGTTGTAATACCTTCAAAATTGTGCAAGAGTACTTACAGATTTTATCCTTAAATTACATCGTTATTCTAGCGATTTGGTGAGGTATTTTTAATTTTAGGCCTTTTTTCAGTTTAAGGCATTGTTATTACATTTATGGGGAACTATCCCATTGCTCTGTTTGGCTACAAGTTGAGCACATCCACAACCTTTACTTCCGATAGGATTTCGGACTGTTAGGTATTCAGTCAAACAAGATATGCCCACCACTTGCCGGCCGCTGTGGCCGAGCGGTTCTAGCCGCTTCAGTCTGGAACCGCGTGACCGCTACGGTCGCAGGTCCGAATCCTGCTTCGGGCATGGATGTTTGTGATGTCCTTAGGTTAGTTAGGTTTAAGTAGTTCTACGTTCTAGGGGATTGATGACCTCAGACGTTAAGTCCCATAGTGCTCAGAGCCATTGAACCATTTTTTACCTGTTCATCTTCAGCTTGCGACGTCGGCATGTATACCTGAACTATCGTTGTCGGTGTTGGTCTGCTGTCGATTCTGATTAGAACAACCCAGTCACTGATCTGTTCACAGTAACACACCCTCTGCCCTACCTTCCTATTCATAACGAATCCTACACCTGTTATACCATTTTCTGCTGCTGTTGATATTACCCGATACTCATCTGACCAGAAATCCTTGTCTTCCTTCCACTTCACTTCACTGACCCCTACTATATCTAGATTGAGCCTTTGCATTTCCCTTTTCAGATTTTCCAGTTTCCCTACCACGTTCAAGCTTCTGACATTCCACGCCCCGACTCGTAGAACGTTATCCTTTCGTTGATTATTCAATCTTTTTCTCATGGTAAACTCCCCCTTGGCAGTCCCCTCCCGGAGATCCGAATGGGGGACTATTCCGGAATCTTTTGCCAATGGAGAGATCGTCATGACACTTCTTCAATTACAGGCCACATGTCCTGTGGATACACGTTACGTGTGTTTAATGCAGTGGTTTCCATTGCCTTCTGCATCCTCATGTCGTTGATCATTGCTGATTCTTCCGTCTTTAGGGGCAATTTCCCACCCCTGTGACAAGAGAGTGCCCTGAACCTCTATCCGCTCCTCCGCCCTCTTTGACAAGGCCGTTGGCAGAATGAGGCTGACTTCTTATGCCGGAAGTCTTCGTCCGCCAGTGCTGATTATTTATCAAAATGTGGGCAGTGGCGGGGATCGAACCGGGGACTGAAGACGTTTTGATTATGACCAAGTCTTATACAGTCGTCGCCATACAAACTATTACTACAACTGCAGCGGCATCTTCGGTTCTTTCACGGAAATATTTTTTTACTACAGTATTCGGTTTTTTGAGTCATCAGTCTTCTTACTGGTTTGATGTGCCCCGCCACCAATTCATCCCTTGTGCCAAACTCTTCATCTCAGAGTAGCACTTGCAACCTGCGTCTTCAACTACTTGCTGGAAGTATTCGAATCTTTGTCTTCCTCTACAGTTTTTGCTCTCTACAGCTCCCAGTGCCATGGAAGTCATTCCCTGATGTCTTAATAGATGTCCTATCATCCGGTCCCTTCTCAGTGTTTTCCATACATTGCTCTCCAATTCCCTATAGAACCTCGTCATCCCTTACCGCATCAGTCCACCTAATTTTGGACATTCGCCTGTGGCATCACATCTCAAATGCTTCTCTTCTGTTCAGATTTTCTACAGTACATCTCTCACTACCATACAATGGCTATGTGTGATAGTAGTAGACTTCTCTTGGTCCTGAATGGCCTTTTTGCCACCGTTAATCTTAACTTGATGTACTCCGTGACTTTCTAATTTTCTTGCTGATCTCATTTCTGATACTTGTTATAACTTTCGTCTTTCTTAGATTTACACTCAGTTCGTATTCTGTACTGAATAGACTGTTCATTACATTTAGCAGATCATATAGTTCTTCTTCACCTTCACTCACGAAACATATCATTAATATCCTTTCACAATGAATTTTAATTCCATTCCTGAACCATTCTTTTATTTCCATAATTGTCTCTTCGATAAACAGATTGAACAGTAGGGACAAAAAACATCCCTGTCTTACACCCTTTTTAATCCGAGCGTTTCGTTCTTGGTCGTCCACTCCTATTATTCTCCCTTCGTACTTGTACATATTGTATATTACCGGTCTCTACTTACAGCTTACCCCCGTTTTTCTCAGAATTTCGAACATCTTGAACCACTTTACATTGTCGAACGCTTTTTCCAGGTCGACAAATCCTATGAAAGAGTCTTAATTTTTCAGTAGTCTTGCTTCCATTATTAACCACAACGTCAGAATTGCCTCTCTCGTGCCTTTACTTTTCCTTTAAGCCAGCCTGATCGTCATCTAGCGCATCCTCAATTTTCTTTCCCATTCTGCTGTATATTATTCTTGTCGGCAACTAGGATACACGAGCTGTTCAGCTGAGAGAGCGATAATTGCCAGCTCTTGCAGTTTTCGGAATTCTGTGGAGGATATATTTCCGAAAGTTAAATGGAACGACTAAGTCGCCGGACTCATGCATTGTACACACCAACGTGAATAATCGTTTTGTTGCCACTTTCCCCAATGATTTCAGAACTTCTGATGGAATGTTATCTATCGCCGGCCGGAGTGGCCGAGAGGTTCTAGACAATACAGTCTGGAATCGCGCCACCACTACGGTCGCAGGTTCGAATCCTGCCTCCGGCATGGATATGTGATATGTCCTTAGGTTAGTTAGGTTTAAGTAGTTCTAAGTTCTAGGGGACTGATGACCGCCGCAGTTAAGTCCCATAGTGCACAGAGCCATTTGAAACATTTTTTTCTTATCTATCCCTTCTGCCTTATTTGATCTTAAGTCCTCCAAAGCTCTCTTCAATTTTGATTCTAATAATGTATCGCCTACCGCTTCTAAATCAACTCCTGTTTCTTCTTCTATCACATCAGACAAATCTTCCCCTTCGTAGCAATTTTGATTCTAATAATGTGTCGCCTATCGCTTCTAAATCAACTCCTGTTTCTTGTTCTAACACATCAGACAGATCTTCCCCTTCGAAGAGGCCTTCAGTGTACTCTTTCCATCTGTCCGCTCCTTCCTCTGCATTTAACAGTCGGATTCCCGCTGCACTCTTAATGTAACCACCTTTGCTTTTAATTACACCGAAGGTTATTTTGGCTGTCCTATATCTGAGTCAATCCTTCGAATATCATTTCTTTTTCGGTTTCTTTACATTTTTTATTCAGCCATTTCGTCGTAGCTTCCCTAAGCTCCTCACCGACTTTATTTCTGTGTTCCTGAATTTCGCTGAACATTTTTGTACTTCCATCTTTCACTGATCAACTGAAGTTTTTCTTCTGTTACCCATGGTTTCTTCCCAGTTACCTCCTTTGTACCTAAGTTTTTCTTTCCAACTTCTGTGATTTCCATTTCTAGAGATGTCCATTCCTCATCAACTGTACTGCCTACTGAGCTATTCCTTATTGCTGTATCCACAGCATTAGAAAACTTCACGCATATCTTGTCATTCCTTAGTACTTCCGTATCCCACTTCTTTGCGTATCGAATCTTCCTGACTGATCTCTTAAGCTTCCGTCAGTCTTCGTCACTGCTACATTGTGACTTGAGTTTGTATCTGCTCCTGGGTACGCCTTACAATCCACTATCTGATTTCGTAATCTCCCGTGTCACCCGGCCTTTTCCAGGTATACCTCCTTCTCTTGCGATTCTGCAACATGGTACTCGTCATTACTTGCTAAAATCTATTACAGAACTCAAGTAGTTCTTTTCCTCTCTCACTCCTTGTTCCAAGCCCATATTCTCCTATAACAATTTCTTCTACTCTTTTCCTTACAACTGCGTTCCGGTATTCCATGACTGTTAGATACTTTACGTACTGTATTATCCTTCAATATCCTCATATACTTTCTCCATCTCTTCATCTTCAGCTTGTGACGTCGGCGAGTGTACCTGAACTATCTTATTGTACAATAACCGCACAATATTTGATACTCTTGAATTAAAAGCTGTGACAATCGTTAAATTTGTACTCATGGATGATGATGGTGGTAATGATGTTTGGTTTGTGGGGCTCTCAACTGCACGGTTATCAGCGCCCATACAAATTCCCAACCGTTGCTCAGCTCAATCTCACCACTTTCATCCATAATGATGAAATGATCAGGACAACACAAACACCCACTCATTCTAGGCTTATTCTCAGGGAACCACCATACAGGGAACATGGTACTGTGTCAGTTAATAAGTAATCATTTAATTCTTCGCTGCGAGTGTAAGACGACAAGAAACTGTCAATCCATATTTCGTACTCGTTAGACTATTCAATCACTTCAACAGATCCTGTCATTCTTCTTCACGTTCACTGAAGATAGCAATATCATTACCTATTCTTATCATCGACAACCCATGAATTTTAATTCCACTCTAGAACATTTCTTTTATTTCTCTCATTGATTCTCTGATGTATAGATTGAACTGTCTCACGCCCTTTTTAATCCGAGAACTTCGTTCTTTGTCTTCCACTTCTATTGTTCCTGTGGTGTCAGCGCCAGACACCACACTTGCTAGGTGGTAGCCTTTAAATCGGCCGCGGTCCGTTAGTATACGTCGGACCCGCGTGTCGCCACTGTCAGTGATTGCAGACCGAGCGCCGCCACACGGCAGGTCTAGAGAGACTTCCTAGCACTCGCCCAGTTGTACAACCGACTTTGCTAGCGATGGTTCACTGACAAAATACGCTCTCATTTGCATAGACGATAGTTAGCATAGCCTTCATCTACGTCATTTGCTACGACCTAGCAAGGCGCCATTATCAGTTGCTATTGATCCTGTTAATCATGTACCGTCAGACCGACTTTCACCATTAATGGATTAACGTTAAGTATTCCACCAGCTACGTCCGTTTCATCTAAAGTCTAATTTCCCTTTCCTGTTCCAGACCTCACGCCAGCCTGCGTGAGCTAAGACGCGTGCCTTTCGGCTTCCTCTAATATTCCTGGGTTGGCTCTCCTGCCAATCCACAACAGTTCCCTCTTGGCTCTTGAACATATTCTATATTATCCGTCTTTCCCTATAACCTATCCCCACTCTCCTCAGAAGTTCGAACATCTTACACCGTCTTACATTGTCGAACGCATTTTCCAGGTCGTCAAATCCCATGAATGTATCTTGACTATTTTAAATTTTGTATTTGCTTTTTAGTAGAATTTCCATTAATAACCACAATGTCAGAATTGCCTTTCTGATGCTCTTACCTTTCCTAAAGCCATCTAACACTTCCTAGGTTTTCTTCTCCATTTTTCTATAAATTATCCTTGTCAGCAATCTGGATGCATGAGCTGACAGGCTGACTGTGCGGTAATCCTCTCACTTGTCAGCTCTTACAACATTCGAGATTCATGCGTGATGTTCCGAAAATTTGACGATATGTCGCCGATCTCATAGACGGTAACATCAATAGTCTTTTGTGGGCATTCCCACCCACCTCTCCCGCCTCTATGATTTTAGAAATTTTGATGAAATATTATCTGTCCATTCTGCCTTATTCGATCTTAAGTCACTTTTAAATTCTGGTTCTCATACTGGATCCTCTATATCCTCTATATCGTCTCCTGTTTCTGCTTCTGTCACGTTATCAGGTCATCTGACAAGGCTTCAACCCCATAGAGGACTTCAGTGTACACTTTCCATCTATCCCCTCTCTCTCCCGCCGGCCGAAGTGGCCGTGCGGTTAAAGGCGCTGCAGTCTGGAACCGCAAGACCGCTACGGTCGCAGGTTCGAATCCTGCCTCGGGCATGGATGTTTGTGATGTCCTTAGGTTAGTTAGGTTTAACTACTTCTAAGTTATAGGGGACTAATGACCTCAGCAGTTGAGTCCCATAGTGCTCAGAGCCATTTGAACCCTCTCTCTCCCCTCTGCATTTAACAGAGGGATTACCACTGCACTCTTATTGTTACCACCCTTGCTTTTAATTTCAACTAAGGCTGATATGACTTTTCTATATGCTGAGAGGGTTCTTCCGACAGTAACTTTCTCGATTTCTTCACATTATTCGTGCAGCCATTTCACCTTAGCTTCTTTTGCAATTCCTATTTATTTCATTTTTAAGTGACTGGTACTTCTGTATTCCTGAATTTTCTTGGTCATTTTTATACTTCTTTCTTTCGTCGATCAGCTTAACTATTTCCTCCGTTACCCTTGGTTTCTTCGGAGTTAGTGTGATCGCCCTTTTTAGAGATGCCCATTCCTTACAACTGAACTGCTTACTGAGCTGTTCCTTATAGCTGTCCATAGCCTTAGAGGTGTTCAAGCATACCTCCTTATTCCTTAGTACCTCCGTATCCCACATCTGCGCATTGATTCTCCATGACTAATCTCTTAAACTTCATCCTACTCTTCATCCGTACCAGCTTCTGGTCTGAGTCTATACCAGCTCCTCGGGAAGCCTTACAGTACAGTGTCTAATATCGGAATCTCTGACTGACCATAATACTTCCCGTATCTCCGGACCTTTCCCAAGTATACCTCTTCTCTTGCGATTCTTAGAGAGAGTGTTTTACTAACTGAAATCTATAGCAGAACTCATTCTCATTCCTAATACCAAGCCCATATTCTCCTGTCAGTATTTCTTCTACTCCTTTCCCTACAACAGCATTCCACTCCCCCTTGATTATTAGACTTTCATCTCCCTTTACGTATTAAATTATCTGTTCGGTATCCTCATATAGTTCTCCTATTTCTTCATCTTCGGCTCGTGACCTTGGCATGAATACCTGAACTATCGTAGTCGGTGTTTGTTCACTGTAGATTCTGATGAGGACAACCCTATCACTGAACTGCTCCCTGTAACTGGGAAAGGTAACTCACTCCGTTCCTATTCGTAACGAAACTTTCTCCTGTTATACTATTTTTTGCTGCTATGGATATTACCCTGCACTCCTCTGACCAGAAATCCTTGTCTTCTTTCCGTTTCACTTCACTGACCCACACCATATTTTGATTGAGCCTTAGCATTACCCTTTCCAGCTTTTCTACTTCCCTATTACGTTCAAACTTCTGACATATCACGTCCCGACTCGTAGAACCTTATTTATCCTTCCCTTGGTTATTCAGTCTTTTTCTCATGGTCACCTCCCCATTGGCAGTCCCTCCAGGAGATCCGTATGGGGAACTAGTGTGGAATCTTTTGCCAATGGAGAGATCATAATGACACTTCTACAATTACAGGCCACATGTCGTGTGGATAAACAGTAAGTGTATTTAATGCAGTGGCTTCCATTGCCTACTGTATCTTCGTGTCGTTGATCATCATTAATGGTTCTTTCGCTTTTAGGGTCAGTTTCCCACCATTGGGCAAGAGAGTCCCCTGAACCTCTGATCGCTCCCCGCCCTTATTGACGATGACATTGGGTGAGTGAGGATTACTTCTAATGCTGGAAGCCTTGGGCCACTATTGCTAATGATTTTTATTCAAAAACTAAGCAGTGGCGGGGTTTGAACCTGACAGAACGTTTCGTTTACTAATCAAAGACGCTGTTCCAAAATCACGTATCTGTGAAGGCCACTCAGTTTTTGTGCATCTCTCATGACATTATCATTATTAATACTAAACTCTGATTAGAGTATGGTGTGATAGAAATTTATTTTGTTTATTTATTGATCGATATTCTGATTGGGCTGCCTCATTAACACACAAAGCTAAGACTGATAGGAGAGAAAAGGGAAGGGGTGAGAGTTGATGACGCGAGAGGAGGTTGTGGCTTCGTAAAAAGTGGTAAACAAACTGTGTCAGAACATGCAATGTGAAGAAAGCGCGCTGGAGTCACTATTACCATTATTATAATTTATGTAATGGCATGAAACCTAAGAGTTAACGGGTTATATAGTCTCCGTAGTATATAATTTCATTACCTACTCTCCGTAGTATAAAATTTAATTTTGTACATGTGGCGCTCTTCATAAACCATTCCCCTTCACATGCAATAAAACAGCGTCAGAAATAGAACATATTACAACAGAACAGCTCATCCAAACGCTAATGTTACGTGCTGTGTGAGTCTCGTAATCTGACGTGAAACACGCACATAGTCTGAATTTACGACTTTTCCGTTTCTGATAGTGTGATACAGCGCATTAAACGAAACAAACCCATTCAACACATAATACGTTTCGCTATCTTACATTCATGTATGCATGATGTAGTACTCAGTATTAACCTAAATTTGCATACAAATTTACGGAAGGGAATTCTCATTTTGTAGTCGATGAGGGAAAGCTGAATTCATTTGCTTTGAGTCAGGTCCATGTACACATGTCTCAAAATCTTATCCGCCTTTCTCTTTGCTTTTCACCTCCATCAGTAACTAGGCTAGAAAAACTATGCACCTCTATGTAAACTATTATCTTAAGCCGTTTTGTATAGCATAGCCGTTTAGTAATAATTTCGCGGGTGACATCATACAAAGTAATAGGTATGTTAGACACGATGAGTTACGCAACCATTATTGACACCAGTTGTACAAATATTGTAGGTTCCCCACTATGTCTTTCTGCCTGAAATTTAGCACAATTTACCCCTCACTCTATAAAAGTCTACTTTTCACCAGAACTATGTATTCCACAAACTGTTATCTAATTTAAACTCGTATTATAACATTTGACTAAATAGAACCTAATTTGAATTGAACTATAACTGGTCTGAAAGTAACTTGTCTTTATATTAAATGCACAACTGTAGTAAAAACTGGCGCCAATCAAAATTTTCACTTACCTCGTGTCTTGAAAATATCGTTTCTGATTTCTCGAAAGCACAATAGCAAATAGCGAGTAGGCAGCGGCTAAGACAGATATTTATTTTTAAATTAGGTTTCCAATCAGTATTCAAACAGCTGCATACCACATGGTGCAATGTTGCAATGCGTGATGATAATTATCCCCTGAAAGCTAAAATAAAATTTTCTGAAGGTGAAAAATTAAACGATTCGATTCTGTCTCAGTCACGAAACTAAATTATATACAAAAGATCATTACTATCATCACAGTTTTGTAATACTCTAATAACGATTATGTAAGTTATCAATAATTATGTTTTCTCAACTGGCAGCATTAACGCGGGAGAGGTAACAGGTTCCCCGTATAATCCATCCACTCCACACGTATGTTGTGCTTTGTCCCGTACATCACTGATAATAAAAATGAGACATATACGTAACAAATGACATATAGCTCAAGAAAATGTTTTCTCCAGGTGGTAGACAGTGCCTGCAGTAGTCCAGAAATTGATTCATTACTCACTACAGAACAGACAAATGAATTAATTGACAGCACGGCACAGCAGTATCTACATGAGTGCTACTATAGTGCTGTACACAGTACTATTATTATCATTATTATTATTGTTATTAATGGCTGTAGTAAGAGGCAAAGCATTTACAGCACGAGATTTTACAGTTTCTGCCAGTCCAGAAGTGAGGAGTGCAGCAAAGAAGTGATTTACGAACAGTAATTAAAGGGCACACATTTTAACATAGTTCACCTGAAATGAGGTTGCAGTGTGCACGTCAAGCAAATGTCGCAATGGCAATGATCCGCAAGTCATTTCCGAAAGTGTTGGAAGATACATTAAGTTAGAAGCAGAGATCTAATTTCGATATTCTGACGACTTCCATCGCATCAAATAACAACCAAAATTTTTCCTTAAATCCTAAGAAGAAGGGTACATCATAGTGGGAGTTTTTAATAACAATAAGTTTCAGACACGGCATGATTTTCTTAGAATGCCTGCAGTTGCATTTCCCTGTTCATTATGTCAGTTGAATTTTGTCGCCAACAGTTAGTGTTATGCAAGCTATCAGATTTAACGTCTGGTAGGTGCGCCATTCAAGTTAGGCAGCACAAAGTATAGCATCCAACAGACTATTTAACATTAAAATCACAGTCATTGTTACTTTCATTTAAACAAATCTATAACGATAACTTTCACCTGGTGACGTTTCTTCGAGGTTCAGGCGTCGGTGAGTTGTGTGAGATCTTTTTTTTAAGTAGTCGGATAAAGGGTTCTGCTCGGTATTGCTATCTGCTTTTAGTTCCTTTTTTAGCTTCTCTGCGGTTTACTTTGTGTTTTATTACGTCCCATTGGAATAATTTCTGAAAATTCCTTTATCTGTTTTGAATATTTTTCTCTGCTTTCGTAGTTACCATGCCACACAAGTCGCGTAGCAATTATTGTCAGAATGCGAATATGCAAAATTTTAGTGACAACAATACCTTAATTTCCATCGAGCCACTTATTAATGCTACAGAGACTAATATCAGACACAACAATGCTTGTGGTAGACGCTTTCCTCCCAGACAGTTAGGTTATGAGGAAAATGGACACACAGAATTAGATGACAACATTTTTGTGAACATAGATATGTGTTTTGATGAAGAGACGCGAGACTCGAGATTTTAAGTTTTAGATTATGCGCAGCGTTCACAGAAACATAGACACAATTAAAACTCCAGTTTTCTCAGAGTGTGCTTGAGGTTGACACAAAATTTAAGGAAATCACAGATATATAACCAAAAGAGAAAGATTCAGTTACTGAAAAAATAAAAAAAATACGTAGTTCCTAGTGCCGTGGTCACAAAATTGCAGCACAAATCACAAAACTATTCGTAACGGATACATAAATTGGAAACACACAGAAATACAATTGACATTCGAGCAAACGAACAATCTGAAGCACTGAAAGCAGACTGATTAACTGTCAGAGAAAGGTGAGCAAATCAAAGTAAATACAGACGATCACTCAGCAGACACACAACATAAATAGTTTAAAGAGAGTGAAGAATTTCAATCTTTAAGCTTTGTATGTAAGGACGGATGATGGTAAATAAACAGCACAAACAAGAAATCAATAGGTTACGCACACAACTACAGTAGCTGACGTTGAAAAACAGATGACAGAAGAACAAGATACACGTTACGGTAGCGAGAGAAGTCACGTATTAAAGATTTCATGTAAGGACATTCTGCCCGACTTAGACGCGACAGACACCTTCGAAAGTGAACGCAAACATTCATACACGTAACCGACAGATCTCTAATGGCTCAACAAGACACGACAGATTTGACTACAGATATATTTTACTGGTCAGTAAGTTTCTTTGCAATGGCATAAATAGTTTACGTCCCTTGGACTTGAACCATCAGTTTAGCTTTTCGTTACCACCTGCTTGGCCACCGACACACAAGTTAGAATTTATTTGCGGTTTTTGAAAGGTGAACAAGTTATGCGGACGTCACCCACAGCTAGGATAGCCATCCATCCCGATGTATCGGGACGGTAACCGTTACGGGCCTTCTTGTCCTAACATGCCACCAATTTCGTCCCGATTTTTCAAAATACTATTACGAGCTTGGATCAAGTTGTAGTACGGGGGCGGAACTACTTAAGCAGCGCCACGCAGAAGAATCGGGCATGGCCCATTTGAAAAGCCGTCCGATAAAATGATTCTTTCTAAACGTAATACGGACAACGAGAGCAAGTTAGCAATGTTAAAATTGTTTACCGAGGGTGGGTAGGGCGTGAAGTGCATAGTGACGTGTACTTCAATGACTAATCTGTTACTCTTGACTGTTTACCGTCTAAGAAACTTAGCTTACGAAAATGCCTAAGTATGGAAACAAAAAGTGTCTCTTTTAGGATAATAACACAAAACACTTTTATTTCGTCAACAAAGAACGTACGAATCAAGCAGCGCTGGGTGGGATTTGTTGCTGTTTCATCCCAATAACTCATTGTGGTTAGGCAGGTGTGAGGCTTCACATTTCTACAAAAAATAATGCAATTAGATTCGCAGTAGCATCGATGTCAAAGCCCATTGCTACATTCGTGACTAAAAAAGTTACCCAGGAAGAAGCGCTCCTTGCTGATGCAGAACTAACAACAGCTTATAAAGCTGTCAAGCATAATCAATCCTTCAGTTCTCTTGATTGTACCGTAACACTGAATGCTGCAATGTATTCTTACTCCAAAGTCGCCACAAGGAATCTACAGCCAGGACAAAAGCTACAGCGATTGTTAAAAATATTCTGGTATCACGATGCGTGTCCGAATGTACGAGGGCAGTTCAATAAGTAATGCAACACATTTTTTTTCTGAAACAGGGGTTGTTTTATTCAGCATTGAAATACACCAGGTTATTCCCCAATCTTTTAGCTACACAACACTATTTTTCAACGTAATCTCCATTCAATGCTACGGCATTACGCCACCTTGAAATGAGGGCCTGTATGCCTGCACGGTACCATTCCACTGGTCGATGTCGGAGCCAACGTCGTACTGCATCAATAACTTCTTCATCATCCGCGTAGTGCCTCCCACGGATTGCGTCCTTCATTGGGCCAAACATATGGAAATCCGACGGTGCGAGATCGGGGCTGTAGGGTGCATGAGGAAGAACAGTCCACTGAAGTTTTGTGAGCTCCTCTCGGGTGCGAAGACTTGTGTGAGGTCTTGCGTTGTCATGAAGAAGGAGAAGTTCGTTCACATTTTTGTGCCTACAAACACGCTGAAGTCGTTTCTTCAATTCAACACTTCAGAGTTGATCGTTTGACCATGGGGAAGGACATCGAACAGAATAACCCCTTCAGCGTCCCAGAAGACTGTAACCATGACTTTACCGGCTGAGGGTATGGCTTTAAACTTTTTCTTGGTAGGGGAGTGGGTGTGACGCCACTCCATTGATTGCCGTTTTGTTTCAGGCTCGAAGTGATGAACCCATGTTTCATCGCCTGTAACAATCTTTGACAGGAAATTGTCACCCTCAGCCACATGACGAGCAAGCAATTCCGCACAGATGGTTCTCCTTTGCTCTTTATGGTGTCGGTTAGACAACGAGGGACCCAGCGGGAACAAACCTTTGAATATCCCAACTGGTGAAAAATTGTGACACCAATACCAACAGATATGTCAAGTTGAGCACTGAGTTGTTTGATGGTGATCCGTCGATCATCTCGAACGAGTGTGTTCGCACGCTCCGCCATTGCAGGAGTCGCAGGTGTGCACGGCCGGCCCGCACGAGGGAGATCAGACAGTCTTGCTTGACCTTGCGGCGATGATGACACACGCTTTGCCCAACGACTCACAGTGCTTTTGTCCACTGCCAGATCACCGTAGACATTCTGCAAGCGCCTATGAATATCTGAGATGCCCTGGTTTTCTGCCAAAAGAAACTCGATCACTGCACGTTGTTTGCAACGCACATCCGTTACAGACGCCATTTTAACAGCTCTGTACAGCGCTGCCACCTGTCGGAAGTCAATGAAACTATACGAGACGAAGCGGGAATGTTTGAAAATATTCCACAAGAAATTTCCGGTTTTTTCAACCAAAATTGGCCGAGAAAAAAATGTGTTGCATTACTTATTGAACCGCCCTCGTATTAAACGATTAGAAGAAGTTTCATTTTACGGCATAGGCACCGACTCATCGAACCACAAGCTGAAAAGATTTTTGCTTTAGTTGTTCAGTACTTTCCTGAAACTGACGGAATCCAACAGAATCTGTTGAGGTTCGATTCGCTGAATAACGAAACATCGGAGACAGTCGCAAAGTTTCGTCTACACACTTTCTGAAAATTGCAAATTCCATTAGATAAATTAATCACATATTGTGGTGACGGTACCAACACCAGCTTCGAAGCCCATCATCGCAGCGGCCAGAGTAATTTCTTTCACCAAATTGAAGAAGACCTAGAGAAAATGTAGAAGGTATTGGATGCCCTGCCCATATTCTCCGCAACACTATATCAAGCGCTATTGTAGTCTTAAAGCATAAAAACCCTAACCAAGGAATAATTAATTTGATTTCGAAATTTGAGGAAACGGCAATGGCTTTGTGTACTACAGCATTTTGTTACTTAGAGAAATGAGCTACTTATTTCAATAAATATCAAGTATTTGATAGGATGACACTATCTGAAACCCCAGATTGGTGTGAAGATTTCAGGCGAAAATAATTGTTTTCAGGAATATATGCATCTGAAAAGCTTTTTAGAAACTAAGCCTGACTCAGAAGAATGGAAGTATAAACACCCCGTGGAAGAAAGATGGATTCCCTTTCTTAACGAAACCGAAAATGCTGAACGCTAATGCAAACTGCTAAAATTGCGCTGGTATTTGTTTTCTGTTTCCGCAAACAACGCCATTCTGAAAAAAGTATTTGCGCTTATGTTGACCCAGTGGGTTGATCAAAGAAGTCGACTGCTACCAAGGACTGTGGAACCAGTCTTACAGGGCCAGTTTAACTATCAGATGACTTGCGTGAAGCTTTATAAAAACGTAAAAGCAAAAGAAGACTTGCTGGAAAAGGTGAAATCTTCCGAGAAACATGGTACACCAAGTACTTCTGCCGCACGTTCCACGTAATTGTGCTTTAAATGAAAGTAATTAGGTTAAATAAATTTTTTCTTCAATTCTAGACATCCATCTCAGAGACTCCCGAAGTGGTTCCAGCTAGATTTGGCAAGTAGTAAGTAAGACAATGCTTTTCTTTAGAGGAATTTCAAAATGCGCTTCTCGCAAATTACTGGTAAGAGACTACACAGACTGAAGTTAGGGACATTCTCATCAGTTTGCCAGATTTTGAAAATTTACAATTTGTATCCTTAACGCAGTTCTTCGAGCACATGGTACGACAGAACCAACATTTGACAAACCTACAGCTAATCTGCTTTAATCAAGCCCTATAGTTCTAAACTTCCTATGTCATTACGTATTTCTTTGTTGACGGGACATCGGAACGGAACCATCAGTGCATCCTATGCGTTTTACAGTTGCTTGAGACTCACAGCAACCGCAATTACAAAGACAATCGGAATAGGGGACATTTCAGATCATTCAATGACAACCAAGACAAAAGATACGAGAGTAAACAACAGTACCAAAAACACTACCAGGGTTGGAAACAACTACGTGCAAGAGAATAATGATCCGAATATGCACAGGTAGCAACCACACGCTCACAACTATCTTGATAACAGATGACAAACCACGATTACCGAGAAAAAAACAGACATGGGAATAGCAGAAATTAAAATTAACAGACAACAGTAAAATTTTGTTTTGAATGAATCGGACTATCGTTTTCACACGAAAATTTAATTCCAATAAAGCACAACCGAGACGATCCGTACAAATAGCTCAAGTTTCGCAACCTGTTTCAAAGAGACGCGACAATGACGAACAACGACTTGAGGAGAAGTCTACAGAAAATTCACACACAGGGACATCACGATGTACTACCAATCTCCCTACATTACTGGAATTATCGTCTGTTTGGAAGACATCAGGGGTCGGCCGGAGTGGCCGATCGGTTCTAGGCGTTTCAGTCTGGAACTGCGCGACCGCTACAGTCGCAGGTTAGAATCCTGCCTCGGGATTGGATGTGTGTGATGTCCTTAGGTTGGTTAGGTTTAAGTAGTTCTAAGTTCTGGGGGACTAATGACCTCAGATGTTAAGTCCTATAGTGCTGAGAGCCATTTGAACCATTTGATTTTTGAAGACATCAGGGACACGTTTTTACAGGAAAAGGAGGAACCTCAGAAACAATTTTATCGTCCAGTCATTAGCTTACAAATAGGCAAATACAGTTAAAAATCAGTTTAAGATTCAGACTCTCCAGCTTCAGTAATTAGTGATGCAGCATTCAATAAAGTAATTCAGATGATCCTTTCTCTACTTTAAGATTACGCAGAACTAAAGTTAGAGAATTGTTTCAGTTAAAAGAGTCGACGTAAAATCCCAAACACATTTGCTATTTACTGTACTAGGTCATAATTTCTTTGCAAACTTCTGAATCATTCCACTACTAACAACAAAAGTTGTGCTCGGCCCAGACTTCTTAAAGAGAGGAGAAACAGTACTGGCTTTTGAAAATTCATGTATGAAGCTTCAGTTGTATTTAAAAGAGTTTTTCGATGGATGAATAGCAGATTAAAAGGCTTCATGAACTGCTACACGTTATTCTTCACTGATGCCGAATTTCCAATTTTAATGAAAATGGAAATGAGCGTTTGGCGTCATTGGCCGGGAGGCCCCTCGCGGGGCAGGTCCGGCCGCCATAGCGCAGGTCTTATTACAGTCGGCGCCACATTGGGCGACCTGCACGCCGGATGGGGATGAAATGATGATGAACACAACACAACACCCAGTCCCTGAGCAGAGAAAATCTCCGACCCAGCCGGGAATCGAACCCGGGCCCAGAGGACGGCAATCCGTCACGCTGACCACTCAGCTACTGGGGCGGACAATGAAAATGAAAACTCTAATTTAGACATTTCCTAAACAGTGCAAGCAAAGTTAGACAGGTAAGACGCTGCTACAGGCAGGGATAGTAAACAATCACAGGTAGTTCTGCTGACTCTTCCTCACGTTCTTGACGACGCTGCCGGAAATATACGCGAATTTGCTTACGAATTTCATGTAAAATCCCACAATACTTGGGTTTCTAGACATTACAACATTCTGTTCATTTATAGAGACAAAGTAAAACAAATATAATCTATTCTCTAACAAGGTATAATTGAAACAGCACGTAGCTCTTATGATAGTAAGTCACTCTTTGCTCCGAAAAAAGATTGGTTCTCTGATACGTGTAAAGGATGCTAGATTAATTATTGACATCATAGTAAGAGAAACAGAGAGACTGCATACATCGTATTTTCCATACTCGATTTAAAATCAGAGTTCTGGTAGATCGAATTAGACCACAAATGTCTCAAATATACGGCCTTTTTAATCTTCAGACTTCGTTCAAAATTCTGGAAACTACATTTCATCTGCAGCTTTCATCAATGGCTTGAACTCCATTCTACCAACACATGTAAATGACAGAACCATTACTTACGTAGAATACATGCTTGTTGCTGAGAAAACGTTCTTCCAACATCACAGCTTCTTGAACTCATTACTGAAAACATTCTGAAATCATGGAAACCATCAATTTTACCATACTTAACTTTAAAAAATCATCTATTAAATATTTAGATCATATAATTTCAGCTTCTGGCATTGAACACGATGCAGACAAACTTCAGGGCACACGTGACATGGCAGTTTCTACTACTAATGGCTAAGTTTGAAGTTTTTATGGTTCCATCAGTTTTTTGCCGTTACATTCACTACAGAGCTCTAAACACTCTAAGATTATGTCGATAACGTGGTGAAATTTCAAACTAGTTTTGAGACGAACGATCGCAGAAGGACATTAATGAGTTGAAACCAGCTTTACTGAATGCACGTTTATTTTCTCACCCAGACCTTTCATGTGATTTTTGCCTCACGACTGACAGCTCCAAAACAGCCCTTGGCGTTCGTGTTTCAAGAATTAGACGAAAATAGTATTTCTGTTACTAAGAGCATTACATTAGCCAGCTGTGGTCTTTCCGCTTCTGAATGAAATTTTTCCATAACAGAACTTAAAGCTATCACTGTTGTTTGGGCTTTTACAAAATTTGAATATTTTTTATTCAGCGAACATACAAAAGTATATATAGGGCAGCGTGCCTTATAATTTCTTATGACCGCCACGCTTTCTCATGATTACTTGGGGAGATGGACGTTATATTTATGTGAATTTGAAAGCACTGTTACACACATACCCGGAAAAGAGATTATTATCGGTGACACCATTGCACGATCTCTTGGTGGCTCTCAAAATGGTTCATCCACAGAATTCTGTCTGTCAAATCTCAATTTTCTATACGTACAACAGGTTGCTTTAAAAAAATTACGTTTCTTCTGCTCTAAAGGACATTGAGAAAGAACAAGATAAAGATCCCATATGGAAGAATACCAAGCAGTTATGGTGACCTTTAGACAGTATTATTTGATTAGGAATAACATTCTCTTCAAACATTTGAAACGTGACAGCGATACCAAGTTTGTCTGCCGTTCACAAGATTTGATCAACATATTAGTTTTCTACCATCTTAGTTATTCACACTACGGAGGAAGAAAAGGTTTTTACGTACTTGTCAGACCGCTTACTTTCTCAACGTGGAAACAAGCCTCCGACGTATTCTGATCAAATATAAACTCTTCACATTTTACTCAGCTTTTTCCCTTCATTCCAATTAAATTACATCATTAGGAGCCGTGGAAATGTATGGACCCATTCCAATGAGCAGACAAGGTCTTACTGTATATTTTTATGATATAACCCATACCAAAATTTGTCTCTTTTTACACCACTTCGTAAAGTCAGTGAGAGAACTGTTTCTGCAACATTCACCAAAGAGCTCTTAAGAGCAGTTGCACGTGTTGACAAAGATATCTCTGACAGCGGACTTAAATTTCGTTTGGCTCTTTGGGTACATACATTGAAAGATAGAAAAATAGAACCCATTTTCATTTCCCAGTTCCATGCTTCTTCCAACCTGTCTGAAAGAATTCTGAAATAAATAGGAAAATCATGGAGGTTCTACTGTCACAAGAAGCACGTAGAACGGAATAAATGGATTCAGTCTTTCAAGGCATCATAAATTATTTACCTAATGATCCACTTAACTCTTTCTTCATTTGGTACTGGAAAATAATCACCTGACTAAATAAGGGAAACTGAACTTTTTCGAAAGTCACAATCCTGAACACATCATGAAATCACTGAAATAGCTCTTAAAAACATAAAACAGATAGCAGAGGAGGCTACAGAGGAGGAGATGCAATAACAAAGAATTCAAAGTGATCAAAAGGTTTTAGATCACTCTCACAAATTATCAAGTAAATCAAAGGACAAATTTAAAAAACCTTTCTTAATCTACAACGGACCATTCCGTATTAGCCAGATAGTTCACCGTAATGTGATTGAAGTCGGAACTTTGCATACAAAAAAAAAAAAAAGAAACGGGGCCTACACTTTTGTAGAGTTTCTCTTTGGACATTACTTTTCTTTTGTTAGTCTGTACACATTTATTAGCATAGTCATGATATGAAACATGTCATTTTTCTCATATATAAATTGAAATGTCACTAATAATGAAACTTAATAGCGGTGTTTGTCACAAAAAGAGTCTGGAAAACTATGTTGCAAAAAGGAAGCAGCAACTTTTAGTAGAAATGCATAACGACAGAAAACATGAGTGTTAGATGGTAACATCGGGTAATGCGTAAAGTAATGGAATTCTTCTTACAGGCTGACACACTGAATTATGCATCAGTTGTACAGTCAGCAATTGTGGAACAGGTGGAGAATTTTTATTGGATTTAACGTCTTTCCTTAATAATCGGAGGAGGTTTCTTATTTTCAGCACTGAGCACTGAACATAACAATACTGAGTACCAACTATGAGTTCAATGTCATATGAGCTTTTTTTAGAAACATATAATGTGTGATGGAAGGAATTGTGAATTTATAATGATTATGGGATGACATGATGAAGTTATTGATTTTGTAGTTTTATGAATTATGTAATTTAGGAGACATATTTTAAGACAGCAGCAGATATGCAATGCGGTTAGGCGGTGACAGGGATTATGTGATAATATACTTGTAGTGGATACTTGAGCTGTTGCGGCTTAGTGATTTTGTGTCTGAGAGAGATTTCTTATGAATGGAGACGAGATTTCTTGGGAAATTTGCTACTTTATTTCATACACTGATGAGATGTTTTTGGCTTGTAGGCATTTTTCTCTCTTGGGTAGTGATATTGGCCATCTACGAGAAAAGTTTACACGGCGTTACTCAGTACGACCCAGGCAAGCCAAATTGTATAGAAAACAGCTTTCTTTAATTAACTTTTGCAGGCACCAACTTTAGTTTCAAATTAATGCGTTTTTCATCAAAGTTCATTGATTATGTCATTACGAAAACATAGCTTCAGACACGGCATGATTTTCCTTGAATCTCGTAGTTACATTTCCACACGTATTCTCAGACGTGAATTTTGCCCCCACCGTTTAGCGCGACTTTGTCGCAGTGTAGCACTTGCAACCTACATCCTCAATTATTTCCTGGATGTATTCCAATCTCTGTCTTCCTCTACAGTTTTTGCCTTCTACAGCTCTCTCTATTACATTGAAGTCATTCCCGTGTGTCTTAACAGATGTGCTACCGTCCTGTCCCGTTTCCAATTCTGCGCAGAACCTCCTCAGCCTTACCTCAAAAGTGCACCAAATTTTCGACATACGGCACCCAATGGCCGAGATGTATCTCTCCCAAAACTCCTGTTCCCCTCTTTTTATAAGCTGGTGAAAGCGGGCATGAAGACGTTTAAAAGCTATTAGGTGCTCCAGGGAAGAGTGCCGCTTATGGCGCTGTAGAGACCGCCTATGCTCTTTAACGCCCTCAACAATTTCCGCAGATCACCGAGGTACTGTAATTCACCAGGGACACCATGAGGGACACGGTACCGTGTTTTCCCCCGCAGAAACGATTGTTGTGGTGACCTGCTCAACAACCACATCGATGGAACCATATGGGGGAGACTCAGTGGTGACAACAGCGGTGAAGGCTTCCCAATCTGCCATGGTTAAAGCCCATATGGGTAGGCGGCCATGGGCATGACACCGGGGGTGTGACAGGAACATGGTGAAGCGGTCACTAGCACACAAGACGTCATTTGCTCTCCAGTGGATAGATGGGAGAAAGGCAATGACTGCAAAACCGAGAGATCAATGAACGAATATGTGCCGTGTGCTACAATGAAATGTATGGGGGCACTTGTATTGAGGAGGGAAAGGTCGAGGCGAGTGAGTAGGTCCTCAACATCTCTACCAACTTTACCTCCACCGCAAAAAAAGGTTATGGGCGTTAAAATCATCCAGAAGGGAAAAGGTGGGGGGAGTTCCGAAATGAGTGCAGCCAAAACATGGGGTAGTGCTTCATCATCTGGAGGGAGGTAGATGTTGCAGATGGTAATGTCCTTCGTTGTCCTCACCCTGACAGCTCAATTTCTAAGGATGTTTGTAGGGGCACAGTTTCTCTACAGACAGAGGTGAGGATGAAAATACATACTCCACCTAACAGTCTGTCATAGGCAGGACACTTTTTTGTAATACCCCCGATAGCCACGAAGCGAGGAGATCCGCATTGTGGGAAACCATGTCTCTTGAAGGAAAACACAAAGAGCTGGAATACTGCTTACAAGTTAACGTAACTCAGCCAGGTGGGAGAGAAACCACCGCAGTTCCAATGGAGAATGACGCTCTCTGTCGTATGGGGTGGCATAGATTGACCAAGGAGGCAAATTAGGCCCCAGCATCTCTGGTCGCCACTGGGTGAGTGTTAGCATCCAGTACCATGGCATCCAAGGCGTCAGCGAGGTCTAGGTCCTCAGGGGACTCCATAATCTCCACCTCCTCCTAGGACGCAGAGCCGTATGGGAGTGCTGGTGTAGGGGGCACTGGAACTCCTGTATCTTACTGGACTTCTTCTTTGAAATAGTGGCCTCTCATCACTCCTTAGGTCTTCTCTGAAGTCGTTTCAGGGACAAAGGAAGACCTTGTAGCCCTTCGACCAGCAGCCAGTGGCTCTTTCAACCACTGGCTGGTGTCCAAATGGTTCAAATGGCTCTGTGCACTATGGGGCTCAATTGCTGAGGTCATTAGTCCCCTAGAACTTAGAACTAGTTAAACCTAACTAACCTAAGGACATCAGAAACATCCATGCCCGAGGCAGGATTCGAACCTGCGACCATAGCGGTCTTGCGGTTCCAGACTGCAGCGCCTTTAACCGCACGGCCACTACGGCCGGCTGGCTGGTGTCCACTGGGCCACCGAGGAAGACGGTGGAAGGTAGAGTACCAACGGACCCCTTCCACATAAGAGGAGTTGGAGGAGACCATTGTTTCTCTGGCTGGGGGAGGGGACCTATGTCCCCAGCATTATGGGAGGCGGTGCTCGCATAGTAGAAGCTTTGGGAGCAACAGAAGAAGATGTGAACCCAGCCAACTGGAGGGGGGGAGGGGGAGATGGGCGGCCCTGAGAGACCACTGGAGTAACCTGACATGATGGGCATAATGGCATCAGTGATGGCGACGCTGTCGTGGTGGCAGCATACGAAGATGGCATGGGAACAATGTTAAGTCTTTCATATTTGAGTTTAGCCTGTAGAGGGCCTTGTACTCCATAATTTTGCGCTCCTTTTGGAGTTACGAACAGTCTGGTGAGCAGGGGGAGCGATGCTGTCCACAGTTCACACAGGTGGGAGGAGGCGCACATGGAGTATTCAGATGTAGCGAACGTCCGCTGTCTCTACACGTGGTGCTGGAAGGGCACCGGGAGGATATTTTCCCGAATTTCCTACATCTAAAGCACCACATATGGGGAAGGACATAGGGTTTGACGTCACATCGGTACACCACTACCTTGACATTTTCAGGCAATGAAGCACCCTGAAAGGCCAAGATGAAGGCACCGGTGTCAACCCTATTGTCTCTGGGTCCCCTTTAAACGCGCTGGATGAAATGAACACTCCACCGTTCTACTCTGGCACGTAGCTCGTCATCGGACTGTAACAGGAGGTCGCAATGAAAAATAATTCCCTGGACAATGTGGAGACTTGTGGAGAGTGACCGAAACAGGAATATCACCCAGCTTGTCAGAGGGGAATAACGCTCCCGACTGCGTTGGGGATGGTGTCTGAATGAAAACCTACCCATTGAGCAATTTGGACAGCGTTGTCACTTCTCCAAACTTATCCTCCACATAAAACAGAGGCTTCGTTTCCAGAAAGGAGTACCCATCTGTTTTGCTGCACTATAAGTAACGTGGCGAGTATGGATCCTGTCTCACTGAGGCCCTACGATCCTCCCAAGGTGTCGCTATGGAGGGGAACGATTCGGGGTTGGTATGGCGCGCGCCGCTGTCCTGTGATCTTGTTTAGAGCGCAAGCTATAAGCGATTATAGTTGGCTGTTCTGGTGCGGGTGGCGCTCCGGTGATGATTTGCTATTATGTCGCTGGTGTGTGTTTGCGGTGGCCGGCGGAAAGAGAAAGGGTAGTCGGTTTCCAGGTGTTGCACGGAACGTGAAGTTCGCTCTGCCTGACCTGCTGGTGACTAGCGCTAAAGTTGTTGTGCCTCGCAATATGAACAGAGTGGTCTGGGGCGGAGGTGACTAGCCGCTGTGCTAGCATGCGGCGGTGATTAATTGTAGTCGGCGTACTTGTTCTGCCTGCCTGTCTGATGTGGAGGTCTGGTGGTGTCCTGTGATACTCTGGCCCAGAGACTGAATTTTGGAGTCGTCTGACAGGTTAGGGTGTGGGCTCGGTTTGCTCGTCAGATTTTCCACTGGAAGCTCCAGCAGTGGTTTTTGAATTTCATTCTGATGTGGGACGGCGTTGTTGGAAGTTTTTGCTGTGTGTGTGTGGCACGTTACGATATTTGTTGGTACTAATTTATTTGCTCATCTGGAGTATCTTTCGGTTATCCCGTTGAGTGGGTCCTTGCCCATCCAGTCTGCTCAGCGTTACCTTTGGTGGTGCCCGTTTATTTTTGAAGGAATTCACGTAGGTGGTTCCAGTTATCTGCCCGAAGTTGCGTTCATATGTGGTATATTTGGCGTTTCATGTGTTAAGTGAAGTCAGCCTGAGAAAGGTGGTTTTGGACAGTATATGCATAGCGAATTACTGCTGCTTGGTATATGTGGTCTCCTGGGACCTGAGTAACACGATCTCGTCCATTTGGTTTATGTAATAGGATTTAGTGGTATGTTCTGTATTTTTATCTCAGTGTGTTATTATTAACTTGGTGGAATAGTCGCGTTTGATGTCGTTAAGGCACTTCTAAGACTGTGGTTTGACTATTCATGTGTGCTTGGCTTTTATTGTTTTGTTTTAGGCAACGAGAATTGTTTATTAAGATTTGTGTGTGTGTTGGCTTCCGGCACTTGTTAAGAGCGCCCGAGTTAACGGCGCCGTGGTTCTCATGTGCTGTCGCGATGTTATATTGTTATTTGAGTTTAAAATTTTATCTTGTGTTGATATTATCTGTTGTGTATTACAGAACATAACCAAGGTGCGTAAGTGATGGGCAGTTGTGGGAGGCATGTCGGGGAGCTCTCAGTGGTTTATTTCGGGGCTTGTTTCTAATGGGAAGGCTCCGAAGTGTTGAGAGCTCGCTCGTCTGTGCTGGCGTTGGGAGTTGTCCATGCCCTTTGGTTGTATCATGTTATTATTTTGTTATTGTATTTATTGTTTGTGTGTTGCGCTTCTCTAATTTTATGGTGCCAAGTGTCATTATCATTCTTAAAAGTCTTTGTAAATGATCTTAAGTTGTATTGCCAAGTTAACTTATTATTGGATTTTGTCTCTTGGGTGAACTCTAAAACCACTGTTGTATAAGGTTCTTTGATTTTATGGTATCAAGCCGCCGTTATTGTTTTTAAAGCTCATTCTTTTAACCATTTGTTAAACTCTGTAAGTTATATGAATTTGTAGTTATTTAAAAGAGTTTAGTATCGGCAGTTTAATGAATTGTGTACAGAGTCTGCTGTTTGGATATTATTGCGTGGAAATCCTTGGATAGTTGTCATATAAGATCACACATTCCAGGGGTCAACTGGGAGCATGGAAATCAACTTTTCCTTTCTTAGAGCTGGCTTGGACCATTCGGTCCCCAGATAAAGATGACTTATTCCGCTTAATTGTGGGTCATCCGCACTGATAGCACCCACTCACCTCACGGGCGCCTCCCAGCCACATCATGGGCCTCCTGTCATGATGGCCTTTGCCGCGAGTCCTGATGCCCCAGGAAGACAGGCATCTACTCCTTGGCGTACGTCGTACGTGGGGAGTTTACAGCTCAAGCATCAGCAGTGCGACCCCTGTGTTGTCAGGGGACTACCACCAAATGGGTACATGACGGACCCACCACAACGGTCTGGCTACAGTGCGGGATATTGGGAGCAGAAAAATCCAATATTGTCATGGGGGCGAAAGAGGACAGGAGACAACGGAATAAGATGACGTTCTCCAGGAAGAGTCGTCGCCCAAATGGTTGAATTGCAGTTGCAGATGCAAACCCATGACGAAAAGTGGTTCGAGAGATCGAATTCAAGAGCGCTATGGATAACTCGTGCACCACGTAAGGCGTCCTTCCCCATATGGTCCGCACATCGGTAGGATTTGGAAAGTGGCAGGTCAAACAAGAAAATGGGACCTGAACTTATTGGGCCGAAACGTGTGAGACTCCTTTTAGTGCCCTCTTGCGACAGGCAGGGGGTGGGGGGGATGATCGTATGATATTAGTCTGACAGATGCTACACACCAGCCAGAACTAGTTAGAAGCCTATTATCCCAATCATTTTAGAAGTTTCGAAGAACTGTTATCCATGGTTTCTGTCTGATTTCGTCGAAAGGCTCTGACAGCTGTGTTCAACTTTGACTATAATAATCGACTCCTACGTCTTCTACATCGACCCCCAGCTCAAACCATCAGATTTATCCATCCGTGCCTATGGCAGAGTACTATAAAATGATTTCTAAAGTAGTTATGGCTGTTGCATAATTTTCTACAGTGTAATTATGTTCCTGTGTATTCGTAGTAGCCTTCAGTGTACTCTTCCAACATATCTGCTCTCTCCTCAGGATTTAACAGTAGAAATACCCGAGCACCTTAATCTTTAATTCCTATTTATCTCTTACGCAAACTATATTACTTTTATTTTATCAATTTAGCTTCGAGAACACCGCAACTTACGGAATGAAGTACAGGATTGGTTTGACATTTAAGAAACTAAATTGTTCTGTATGCTCCAAATTTACGTTGGTCAAACCGCTAGGAGTTTCGACATACGATACGGGGAACACCTGGAGGCTGTCAGGCTCAAAAACCTAAATAAATCACTTCGGTTTCTCAGTTGTCCCAACATGGAAACACAGAGATAAGCATCGAAGAAAAATTAGAGCTATTACATTTTTCCGAGAAAGGAGTACAAATGTATTTGTTAGAAGAAGTGGAAATATACAGTCACGTTAACAGTAAACCTAATTGGATCCTGAATGATAGAATTAAAAAACCAAATGTACCTCCAAAATTTCATACATTTCCTCTAATTTGAAACGATAGAAATAATAATTAATTGAGAGAATGTACTTCATGGGCTATAACCATCAGCCTTAAAACCTAAATAAGTAAATGAACTCATAGAACAATCTGAACTACGAAGAAGTATTTTTGCAGTAATTCCAGAATATGCCATATCTGTACACATATCATACTCTTAAGCACTTCAAATCCGCCATCTTGTATTTATTTAGCACGTGGATCAGCACGGATCCAAAAAGAAAGCTAAGACTCTCTCTAACGTAAAGGAATTTTTTGTTACCTGTAATGTAACGCATAAAGTAAAATGTTTTTTTAAAATTATGTAATCACAAAAAATTGTTACATTTTAGGACACAAATATAAAACCTTTTGTAAACTATTCTGTTATATTTTAGGACATAAATGTTAAACTTACCAATGAGTCAGCGCTACTATCTGACGATAGTTTCAGAAACTCTTCTTCGATGATGTCGTCAGCAAATCTTATCACTAATATCTTTTCACTCTCAGTTTTAATCCTCTACATCCCTATATTAAACCTTGTTTAAGGGGCTCCGGAAAGGCTCAAAATCATGAAAAGTTCAATTTTTACTTTTTTGCGTTTTCTGAATCTGCAGACTATTACCTTTTAATAGATATATAATTTATTCAATTCCGAAGACTACAACTACTTTTAAATTTTTTTTGAAATGTGTTCTATATGGGCATGACCCACTGTGGCGCTGTTAAACTGCTGTCATATGGTGTTATTATTAACGTCCGTGTTCATCAGGTACATTTTAGTGATGTGAGGTAAAGTATGTGTTGTTGCTAACCTGTGATGGTTCAATATATATCGCTGGTGTGATTGTCGATTGTTTCATGTTTATTTACTCTGTCGTTATCTCGAAAATATTCGTAATTAATTCCGTTTCTTGAGTCTCTGTTTTGTTGAAGTATAATAATGAGTAAAAGTAAAGTTATTAGAAATCCTCTGAAGGCTTTTAAGAAAAGGAGAAATGTTGGAAAGCCAAAGGTATGTGTTATTACTGTAAACAATAAAGACGATAACCAAGTGAGTGAACCTAACCTCTCAAGTACACCTGCCCATAGCAGTCAAAGTGGGAAAGAAAATACTTCACAGAAGAAGCTTGGTTCAATGAGTGAAAACTATGAATGTATTATGGGCGAATCGGATGTGAATGAAATATTTGATATGTCGGTTCTCAAAGGAATTTTTTCAAACTGTGTAAGATGTATTCATTGTAGTGAAGTTGGCCTGGAACTCTCAATAATAAAGCACGTAGGACTTGCTAGTGAAATACAACTGAAATGTGATAAGTGTTCATACATGACCACCTTTTGGAACAGTGTTGCGGTAATTGCAACTGAAGAAAATGGTAGCAAAATCTACGAACACAACAACGAGCGATGCTTGCTTTAGACAAGGAACGCCTTCGGGCTGCAGACAGGGCTGTAAAGAGTCTAGAAATACAAGGAGGAGGAACAAGAGGAAGCTAGAGGAGGAGTTTGCAGAGGATGAAGATAATCCATCCTATGGACCTGGAATGCACTAAAAAGTTAATCCAATCTTTGCCGCTCGATGCCGAAAACTTTTATTTTCTCATACTAATTACATGTTTTCTAAGCATCTTCCAAACATATTTGTTTCAAACTTTCAGTAAATGTTACACAGTACCTTCTGCATAATTTAACACAGCCTTTTTCCCAAAAACTGTATACTTTTGAATATATAAATAAAAAATTGCAAAAAAATGTTGCGAATTTTCATTACAATTAAAAAAAATCATCTTTAATAACTGAACTAAAATTTTGTAAAATCCCTGTGTTAAGTTGTAGCCCATATTCCAATAAATAATCTGTAAAAAGTTCAACTTCCTACCTCAAATACTTTGTGAGGAAAGATGTAATTTATAAGCGTTATTTTAACATTGCAAGTATAGGGCGTTCCGGAGCCCCTTAATAAGATCATTTTGTTCTTCCATACTTACTGCTCTCTTTTGTTTCTTGTTTATATCGCTTACTCCTTTTTTTTAGAATTTCGAACATCGTGCTCCATTTTACACTATTTCTAAAATAGTTGTAGCTGGTTGCATTATTTCCTAGGGCATAATTATATTAGCGTATTCTTATCTTTCGTTGAACGGTTTTGTACTTTCTTTCTTCGTCGATGAGTGAAAGTATATCTCTGTTATTCAACGTTTCTTCAACACTGCCTTTCTTGTTCTGATGTTTGTCTGTCCACCTTCTGTGACAGGACTTTTTAATCCCATCGCTCCTCAGCTATGCAGCCTACTGTGGTATTCATTATCTCAGTATCTGGAGCCTTAGAGAACTTTAAATGCACCTCCTTAGTTCGTCAGCATCCTACTTCTTTCCACGTTGATTATTCTGCACGATTCCCTTAAACTTAAGTCTACTCTTAATCTTTACTAGATTGTGATCTGGGTCCTTCTGAATATGGATTCGCCTTGCAGTTAAATACCTGATATCAAATCTCTACATCTCAGTGATAATACCAATTTGTAATCTTTGTAATTCTCCCATAAATACTAGGTTATCCCCCTTTACATATTTAATTATTCGTTAAGCATCCTCAGATACATTCTCTACCTCGTTATCTCGTGATTATGACGTCGGCATACAAAGGGTACAGAAATAAGTAAAAGATCTTAAACATGTGCTTAAAATACATAACTTAAGAGATATCAGCACGCGTTTATCTTAGTACTATGATACAGATCTCTTCCACTGCAATGTCTTTGCTTTCCATATTGTGGAAGGAGTAAGTAATGAACGTAAGAGGAAAACAATGTCGAGTAAACATGGAGTCTAAAATGCACAATTTAAGTCCTGTGAGCACTTGTTCATCTTCGATAGTGTGACATATTGTGGAAGGAGTAAGTAATGAACGTAAGAGGAAAACAATGTCGAGTAAACATGGAGTCTAAAATGCACACTTTAAGACCTGTGAGCACTTTTTCATCTTCGATAGTGTGACAACGTCTTTTCTAGTGAACAAGTGCTCACAGGTCTTAACTTACGCATTTTACAGTCCTAGTTTTTCAGACTAATTTTTTGGCTTGATCCGTACTACCTCCTCCAGAAACACGAAAAGCGAAGAGTTTGTAGTAGAAAAGATGTGTTTCGTAGTATACTACGAAATAAAGATGAACAAAGCCTCATTCTCTCAAGGTATGCGCTTCAGAGCCGCTGTTTACCAGGTTTTTCTTCTTTTTTGTGTAAGGAACCTGTCCCTTAATATTGTCGGTGGTTTTTGGGACACCCTTTGTACATGAACAACTATACTTGGCTTTCGTCCGCTGTTGTTTCTGATGAGAACAACCAGGTTACTGAACAGTTCACTATAACTCACTATCCACCCTGCTCCCCTATTCATAATGAATCCCATACGTCTCATATTAGTTTATGCTGTTGTTCAAACTATACGTTCCTCTGATCAGGAGTACTGTCCAACATTATATCTAGGCTGATCATTATTATTTACCTTTTCAGATTTCCTAACTTCACTACCCCGTTAAAACGTGTAACAACCCATGCTCCAGCTTGTAGAACGTTATATTTTATTTGGTTGTTCAGTATTTTCTCATGATTATCTTCATCTAGGGACCCACCTCCAGGATATTCGAATGAGAGATAGAACACGATTTTTTGTCAATGGAGAGAAAATTCAGTTGTTGTTGTTCTGGTCTTCAGTCCTGAGACTGGTTTGATGCAACTCTCCATGCTAATCTATCCTGTGCAAGCTCCTTCATCTCCCAGTACCTACTGCAACCTACATACTTCTGAATCTCCTTACTGTATTCATCTCTTGGTCTCCCTCTACGATTTTTACCCTCCACGCTGCCCTCCAATGCTAAATTTGTGATCCCTTGATGCCTCAGGACATGTCCTACCAACCGATCCCTTCTTCGAGACAAGTTGTTCCACAAACTTCTCTTCTCCCCAATCCTATTCAATACTTCCTCATTAGTTACGTGATCTATCCATCTAATCTTCAACATTCTTCTGTAGCACCACATTTCGAAAGCTTTTATTCTCTTCTTGTCCAAACTGTTTATTGTCCATGTTTCACTTCCATACATGGCTACACTCCATACAAATACTTTCAGAAACGACTTCCTGACACTAAAATCTATACTCGATGTTAACAAATTTCTCTTCTTCAGAAACGCTTTCGTTGCCATTGCCAGTCTACATTTTATATCCTCTCTACTTCGACCATCATCAGTTATTTTGCTCCCCAAATAGCAAACCTCCTTTACTACTTTAATTGTCTCATTTCCTAATCTAATTCCCTCAGCATCACCCGACTGAATTTGACTACATTCCATTATCCTCGTTTTGCTTTTGTTGATGTTCATCTTATATACTCCTTTCAAGACACTGTCCATTCCGTTCAACTGCTCTTCCAAGTCCTTTGCTGTCTCTGACAGAATTACAATGTCATCGGCGAACCTCAAAGTTTTTATTTGTTCTCCGTGGATTTTAATACCTACTCCGAATTTTTCTTTTGTTTCCTTTACTGCTTGCTCAATACACAGATTGAATAACATCAGGGAGAGGCTACAACCCTGTCTCACTCCCTTCCCAACCACTGCTTCCCGTTCATGTCCCTGGACTCTTATAGCTGCCATCTGGTTTCTGTACAAATTGTAAATAGCCTTTCGCTCCCTGTATTTTACCCCTACCACCTTTAGAGTTTGAAAGAGAGTATTCCAGTCAACGTTGTCAAAAGCTTTCTCTAAGTCTGCAAATGCTATAAACGTAGGTTTGCCTTTCCTTAAACTTTCTTCTAAGATAAGTCGTAAGGTCAGTATTGCCTCACGTGTTCCAACATTTCTACGGAATCCAAACTGATCTTCCCCGAGGTCGGCTTCGTCAAGTTTTTCCATTCGTCCGTAAATAATTCGCGTTAGTATTTTGCAGCTGTGGCTTATTAAACTGATAGTGCGGCAATTTTCATATCTGTCAACACCTGCTTTCTTTGGGATTGGAATTATTATATTCTTATAGAAGTCTGAGGGTATTTCGCCTGTCTCGTACATCTTGGTCACCAGATGGTTGAGTTTTGTCAGGACTGGCTCTCCCAAGGCCGTCAGTGGTTCTAATGGAATGTTGTCTACTCCCGGGGCCTTGTTTCGACTCAGGTCTTTCAGTGTTCTGTCAAACTCTTCACACAGTATCGTATCTCCCATTTCATCTTCATCTTCTTCCATTTCCATAATATTGTCCTCAAGTACATCGCTCTTGTATACACCCTCTATATACTCCTTCCACCTTTCTTCTTTCCCCTGTTTGCTTAGAACTGGGTTTCCATCTGAGCTCTTGATGTTCGTACAAGTGGCTCTCTTTTCTCCAAAGGTCTCTTTAATTTTCCTGTAGTTTGTATCTATCTTACCCCTAGTGAGATAACCCTCTACATCCTTACATTTGTCCTCTAGCCATGCCTGCTTAGCCATTTTGCACTTCCTGTCGATATAATTTTTGAGACGTTTGTGTTCTTTTTTGCCTGCTTCGTTTACTGCATTTTTATATTTTCTCCTTTCATCAATTAAATTCAATATTTCTTCTGTTACCCAAGGATTTCTACTAGCCCTCGCCTTTTTACCTACTTGATCCTCTGCTGCCTTCACTACTTCATCCCTCAGAGCTACGCCTTCGTCTTCTACTGTATTTCTTTCCCCCATTCCTGTCAATTGTTCCCTTATGCTGTTCCTGAAACTCTGTAAAACCTCGGGTTTAGTCAGTTTATCCAGGTCCCA
Source organism: Schistocerca americana (assembly GCF_021461395.2). NCBI lineage: Eukaryota > Metazoa > Arthropoda > Insecta > Orthoptera > Acrididae > Schistocerca > Schistocerca americana. The sequence continues at coordinate 1,064,689,154 of NC_060119.1, forward strand.
TCTCCTTAAATTCCCACCTTTTTGCAATTTCTTCAGTTTTAATCTACAGTTCATAACCAATAGATTGTGGTCAGAGTCCGCATGTGGCCCTAGAAATGTCCTACAATTTAAAACCTGGTTCCTAACTCTCTGTCTTGCCATTATATAATCTATCTGATACCTTTTAGTATCTCCAGGATTCTTCCATGTATACAACCTTCTTTTATGATTCTTGAACCAGGTGTTAGCTATTATTAAGTTATGCTCTGTGCAAAATTCTAACAGACGGCTTCCTCTTTCATTTCTTAGCCCCAATCCATATTCACCTACTATGTTTCCTTCTCTCCCTTTTCCTACACTCGAATTCCAGTCACCCATGACTATTAAATTTTCGTCTCCCTTCACTACCTGAATAATTTCTTTTATCTCATCATACATTTCTGCAATTTCTTCGTCATCTGCAGAGCTAGTTGGCATATAAACTTGCACTACTGTAGTAGACATGGGCTTCGTTTCTATCTTGGCTACTATAATACGTTCACTATGCTGTTTGTAGTAGCTTACCCGCACTCCTATTTTTTTATTCATTATTAAACGTACTCCTGCATTATCCCTATTTGGTTTTGTATTTATAATCCTGTATTCACCTGACCAGAAGCCTTGTTCCTCCTGCCACCGAACTTCACTAATTCCCACTATATCTAACTTTAACCTATCCATTTCCCTTTTTAAATTTTCTAACCTACCTGCCCGATTTAGGGATCTGACATTCCACGCTCCGATCCGTTGAATTCAGTTACAATACATTATTGCCTAAATATAGGGAAGCTAAAACAGATCCCATTGATAATTATTTATGATACGTTTGTGAATCGTGACTGTGTAGGAAAATTATTTATTTGTAATTTTTGCTACGAGCCACATATTTTTTTTTTTTTTTACGATTAATCTAATGTAATACACCACGTTTCGAACATGTTCTGGTCATCATCAGGCGTTTATACATACATACACACATACATACAGAGAAATGTCACTTTAAAATAAATTGTCTTAAACTAAATTAACCTAAGACTTTTTGTCCATTGTTCGGTATTGTAGTGGCTGTTGTGGCATTTGTGGGAGGGGGAGAGGGGGCAGTGGATGGCCAGAAATCGATGTCAGTGATGTCTTCTGCAGAGACATCACTGACATGGATCCACTTCCCCTCTCCCCCACAAATGCCATACCAGCGACAACAGGTCACTGACACGTGGCAGGCCTGTGTTCAACGCATCATGCGTTATGAGACCACACTGCAATAGTGGTTACTGTGCGCGAAACCGGCCATCCGACGCACCTTGAGATACTATGCCAGTGCCAAAGCCAGGTGGAATCACCATACAACTGATTTCTACTATAGCGCTCTACACGAGCTCATGGACAATCTTCCATCCCCGGATTGTCTAGAAAAAGCTCAACGCATCAATTCAAAGATTTTAACCTTGATCAGGTGCCATCCAGAAGGACCCATTGTACGAGCACGGGGCTAAGATAGGATTAACGGTGGAGAACCTTCTACGCATGATATTGGTGAAAATATTCTTCGACGTCGACAGGCCTTAATGACAACTTTGGATCTACCTGATGGACAACGGTTGACTTCACAAGTTACCATTGTTGATGTCTTCACAGCGCACTTCAGACTTCTCTATCAAGAAGTACCTGCCGGTCCAGAGGCCATTGTTGAGGTTACCCAGGAAATACATTGTACATTAAAAGCCGCGGCTGCAACTCTCGTGACTGTGGAAGTGACCACCGTCGACGTCCACGGCGCTGTGGCCAAAGCATCACTATATCTGTCTCCCAACCATAATTGTTTACCGCTCGAATTTTACAGAACCTTCCAAGATTTGATTTTCCAAAGATGGAGAGACATGTACGGGGAACTTTTGTCCGGCGCGGCTCTCCCGCCACCAGCGTTCATGGAAGACTTACTCATACCAGTCCCGAAACTTGCAGGAGAAACACGACTGGGTAGTTATCGACCGATCACGTTACTCAATTCCGACTTCAAGTTTTATTTCACTCGCCCTCTAGCTGTGCGACTCAAACAGGTATTACGAGAAACTGTTTGCCACGAACAAACATCCTTAGGCGGCGCTCATAATATACAGACTGCCCTCAGTCAATATCGAGTTGTAATCGCTGTGGCAACACATTCGCGACTGCCAAGCGCTTTAATCTCCATGGACTTCAATCAAGCGCTTGACCGCGTCAGTCATGCATTCCTCCATGCAGTGATGGACCGGATGGCGATTCCCCAAACGTTCACGCAGGTGGTTATCCGACTCCCTCGTGGGGCAACGTCCAGTCTTCGTGTCAATGGTAGACTTACAGAACATATACGACTTGGCCCTCATAGTATGTTCAGCGGCCGACGTACAAGCTGCAATGCAGTGGATTACCCGTTACAGTGCAGGGCAGGGAGCGCTATGAACGCCGCAAAATCGTGCACCCGTAAGATCGGTCGCGGCCTTCCCGCAGACAGAGTAGTCCCTTTTCAGCTGGTGGACACCCATAGCTGTCTCGGATTAGTGTACCCGCGAGACATTCGCCGCATCTCAGCAATCAACTTTCTGGCGCAACTGCAACGCATCCGGGGAAACATACAAAATCACCTAGTACGCCCGCTGAATATGTACCAGAGAGTCACATTTGTCACTACCCATCTGGCAACACAGATACGCCACATCGCATAGATTCTGCCCATCACTGCGACAATGGCAGCCAGACTACAGGCGGCTTTCTGGTATTTTATATGTTCTGGACACATCTTCAAAGTCCAGTATGATGTCCTCATCTTACCGAAGCGGGTTAAAGTGAGAGCCAATACTATGCCCCGGTTGTGGAAAAGCCAAAATGCTAGTTTTATTGGAATGTTGACCGAGATCGCAACTGTTTCGAGAACCCCATCGACATCTTTGGCACACATCCCACCTCCGATGTCGCATATCAGCCGTTTCTTTTTGGAATTCAGTTACATGTGCATCGAGCTCCCCAGGACCTGGAAGACGATCACTCACGACATCTACCACCTTCTCCGAACGTACCCACTCGAAGCACGTCACCCCCAGGTTTCCTGGCCTACAGTTTCGAAAACGATCCACCAACCATACCACGCCACTGACGCTACCGGGATGTGGTACCTTCTCGTCAACGGCAAATATACTAAAAGACAGAAAGCGCATCGCATCGCGCTGGTGGACTCACCCCTGTGCCTCAAGTGCAAGGTCGAAGATACAGATTTACATTGTTTTGAGTGTGGGGCAGCAGCAGCTGTCAGGACTGAAGATTGTGGGGTTTCTGCCTCCGAGTGCCCCACATCATGTCTTTCCTATCATACTGATATATCCTACTTTCCATCGTCCAAGCGGCACGCCATAACATGACCAGTAACATGGCTATCAGCTACCTCTTCCGGGTCGACATCATCGATACGGCGGAATTCTAGACACGCCTCCAAGTACTACACCGCACCCTCCGCCGACATCGACACCAACGGGCCATTTTCGGGAACTGTTTACAGACTATCTCCTCCAACCCGCCAAGACTGGACGATCACACGTCCCCCTTCTAATGGTCAGTGATAGAATGGACCTTGTTCTGAAGGCGCGTCAAAGTGGAGCATAGCGCTGCAAGTATTCCTAATTTCTTTCACTTCTCTTTTCTTTTCATCTTCTAAGTTTTTTTCCTTACACATGTTTATCCCATTCACGAATAGTTCTGTATCGGGAGCCTACTTGTTTTCTTTCTCATGTGCTCCCCCATAAAACAAAACAAAAAATGTTGGATTGCTCATGATGTTGAGACTGTATACTTACTTACGTTTACAAAAAAAAAAAAAAAAAATGAAGAAGGATGTTGAGAAACTTATTTACGTTTTACGTTTTCAAGTAATATTGTTTCATTTTACAAACAACGTCCTCTTTTATTTTCAAACAAGAGGTTTTTATCTCTTTTCTATTTACCTGCAAAATTATGGTCATGTAGTACGTGTTTATACATTTTGATCTCTACGAGGAAGATATTTTCCGAAAAACAAAAATAATAAAAGTCAGTAGAGCGTAAAAAATGTCTGTAGAGCACTTAAGAAATAGTCGGTACAACAATGGCCTGCGAAAAAGAAAATGTTGGTAGAGCACTTTCCCGCGAAAGGCAAAGGTATTGAGTTCGAGTCTCGATCCGGCACACAGTTTTACTCTGTCAGGAAGTTTCAAATAAAAATGTGACTGGTAGCAGAAATTGCAAATAAATAAAGATCCCTTTTATTTATTTCCATCTTCCTAATCTACCAACTATACCATGGCTTTGTAAACCTGGAAAAGTCTGCGCAATGCGTAAGACACTTTTCTATTGCTATTTCTCTTCAGAGGTCTTTGACTTGGTTTTTGATTACCTGTGATTTTCAGCCTCACGAAGTAAATCTGCATCTACATCCTTATTTACATGACTATTCTGAAAATCATGCGTAAGTGCTTTGCTGAAGGTTTATAGAATACCTTTCAGAGCGTTTCTCCACCGTTCTATTCTTGGAGAGCACTTTGAGGAAATGGATGCGTAAATCTTTCGAATCTAGCTTTAGCTTATCTTATTAAGATGGTAATTTCCCTGAATGTAGGCACAATTCAACAAAAAATTCATTCAGAGGAGAAAGCTCGTAAAAAGATCTTGGCGCAACGGAAGATGCTTTTGTTTCAATGACTGTTTCGCCCACTCGCTTCTTATATCCGTGAGAAAAACTCTTTGTTTTAATAATTAACTATTAACTTGCTCATCACACCCGTGGCACTCACTCCTCTACTTTGTGATTTTACAAAACGAGCCGCCCTTCTTTGGACTTTTCCCAAGTCCTCTACGAATCTTTTCTGGTAAGGACCATATACCCTGCATTAATATTACAAAAGAAGACGCAGGAACGTAGTATAGGCAGTCTCTTCAATAAGTTTGTTGTGTCTTTTAAGTGTCCTGCCAATAAAACGTCGTCTTTGCTTCGCCATCCACACAACATATCTAATGTGATGGTTTCTATTAAAGTTGCTCGTAATTGTAATTTGTAATTCGTAGGTATTTAATTGAATCGACAATCTAAAATTTGTGCTACTTATCATTTACCTGAAGTACATAGGAATTTTTTCAGTTCTCTTATGGAGCGCTTGAAATTCTTTCACACCATGCAGAAATCTCGTCTGAATCATTCTGTTCTTCGTTTTGACCTTTGATCGCTTCACTTGACGGTGAACGACAATATCATCTGCAAACAATGTGAGAGAACTGCTCAAATTGTCTATTATAACGCTTATATAGATTATCAATAGCAGAGTTCCTATAACGCCTGGTGGATCCCAGATATCACCTCTTTTTATTATATGACTTATTCAGTTACTCGGAACTGTGATCTTTTTGACAGGAAATCACAAACGCAATCATACAATTGAAATAATATAGAAAAGCAATTTGAAGTAAAGCCGCTTCTGAGAAACAGTGTCAGACACTTTCTTTACATATGGAATTAACTTCATTTAAGAGATATACTGCAGAAGACATGATGACAATAGAGCAAGCACCAGCAAAAGAATTACAGCACTGGTAATCCTTTCGTTTGTTCTGAAAATGATTTAGCAGCTACGACGAACTAAGAATTCAAGTCGCTTGAAACGTTAGGATATTTTATTTACACTTCCTCGACCCAGAAAAACAACCGTAGAAGAGAATTGTACACACAAATTTATGACTGCGGAAAATTAAAAACTCCCGTGCGCAGAACATCTTAATTAACATCCAGTACAGCTGTTATAAGGCTATATTAAACATTCAGGCTCACAATTTATACCACCGCCCAACATGAGGGAAAAGCTGAAATTCTCCGTTGCAAAAAAATGATACATAGTCTTCGCTAATAACAATGAAGTCGAAGTTATGACTTTCATTTAAAAACTACAATGTATATACTATTAGCAGAAAATTTATGAAGTTAAAGTATGAGCAACCATATATATTTATGTTCCCTTTTGTAAACGCGTGTAAGTACTCTCACCACAGATTAGTCTCAAGTTTTGTCTTAACAACGTTTTCAGTAAGATTTCTTTAACACTGTATTCAAATGTCATCAAGATTTTGTAGATTCTCCTAGAGGCACTTCCTCTTCACATTGAAGAAACTGAGCCACAGATACAATTGGAATGCGCTCACGACAAATAGGATTAGACTCTATATATACATGGAATGCACAGAAATAAGGGAACTCCGAAACACAGCACGTTATCATCCCTAATGCAGTATAATAAAGCCTTTGTCACTTAAAACCTCTTCCACTCGTCTCCAAATGGATGAATACAGATCGTGTACGGTTTCCAAGTCAAACTTTCGCCGTTCTTTCTACAAGCTCACGTAACGATGATGGAGCTGGTTAACTATCACCCACACCTCTCTCCAAAGTCGACCACAAAGGCTCGATAATCTTGAGATCTCGTAAATCTATGATAAAAATATGGACTGAGAGAAGCGAGCGGTCGAACTGTTGTACTGTAGAAATACATGTCAGCCGTTATTTCTGAAAGCTTTATTTTAGGCTCCTAATTTTACTAGACCCTACTGAAGTGTTGGAACTAATAGCCTAAATAGTTTTCAAAAATAACGATTGACAGTATTTGTTTGGTTGGTGCACAAGCTCGTAGTTTTTTGCCATACGTTTAATAAACACAACAGATACTCATAGAAGAGACTTTGGTCAACAGTAATGTATTCTTCTTTACTATTTACAACAGTCTGCCAACGCTGAGGTGAAAATCTGATGGCGCAAGGTAGGTGAATGAGGTGGCTGCGGAATTACTTTCGAACCCAACTCCTGTACAGTGTTTTTTGTCATTCAGCAGAGTCCAGGCGAGTGCTATCACTGAGTAGCACCATTTCATAGTCTTGCTCGTCCTTGTTCTTGGACAGCGCCCGGAAGCCGTCTCAGTTGTTGACAAGAAATGTCAGCAGTGGTGGTTAAACCTCGTGAAAACAGTTTGTATTACACCATATAGTCGCCGTTCGGCAAGACGTATTATATTATCTGTTGTGGATGTTCACAGGTCTTTGTACAGGAAGTTACTACCTCGTTTGCACTCAGTCATTATGTTAGCGTAAAGACACCAGCTGTCATCACCAATAAGGAAGGATACATAACAGGAATTATCGGTTTTGTTCACGGGCCAGTTGATGACGAGCGAGCACTGATGCACTTATGGCCACCAGCTCATTTTTGTGGTTTTGGCTTTGTGCTGTACCCCTACATTCGATGTTTAAACCTTCTCTATTGCATGCAAATGTCGCACGACGGTGGAATGATCACATTTCACCGCTTCACCCAGTTCTCGAGTATACTGACTTGGATCATTGTGGACTGATGCCTTCCCTGCTGTCAGCCTCTACCACACTCAAACAGAAGAATATTTAGGAAATGTTCCGATTTCTCGAATTGGCATTCAATTTTCTAGCGTCCACAGCTCAACTCACTATTTACAAATGACTAAATGACAATATGTAAACTAAAATAGCAATCGTGACCCACAGATAAAAGAAGACTGTCCATCAATAAACCCATAGCCACCGGAATACGAAGCGCAAAACGAAAACACTACGAACTTATACACCAACCTAATATTTCTGTTATACTTGGTGTTTCGGTAAGAGCGTGCAAAAATTTAACAGGACATAGAGGATTCTCATCTGAACAATTTAAGGTAAGGAACCTGGGGTCCGAGAAGTCAGCTTAAGGAGACAATAGGAATAAAATCATATTACCGTGTACTTCTTTTTTTTTACATTGTTTATCTTACAGAATGTGCTGAAACTGACGGTCATCAGCCTCAATGCAAACATAAAATTGGCCAACAAGTTTCTGACGCACCCTGGTATTTTCCGAATCACATCACAGGCAGTTACAATTCTGGAAACTAATTCCATACTGGTATCCATTGGGGAGTCATGCACAAGTGACTTTAGATATTCCCATAGGAAATAATCATGGGGAATCAGGTCAGATGACCTCAAAGGCCATGGAATAGGACTTTCCCTTCCAAACCAGCGACCAGGAAACACGGCATTGAGATGGTTGCGGACATCCACAACGAAGTGAGACGGTGCACCGTCATGTTCTATCCACATCCTCTCACTTGCAGCCAAGGATACGTTCTCGAACAATTCAGGCAGAACTCTTTGCACGAACCTCAAGTGCAGGTGCCCATTGAGACGGCCAGGTGTTCTTCCTAGTAATGAGGTTCGCCTCCTTCCTTCCTTGCAGGAAATAAAGACTGTACATATAAATAAACACCACAGTACGTGTAAACTCGTGTAAGCTTATTTGTCCGTCGCTGACATAGAAGATCGCAAACCTTCTTTGCTTCCCGTCTCGGCAACCTGTGCAGTGACTAGAGTACATGTAAAGCTTATTGGGACAGGGTAAATGCTAGCTGCAATGCGGTCGATATTTCGATTGTAATATTGGCATTTTAATTTGATATCCCCCACAACTGACAAAATTTACATGAAAATGTGAATTTCTTTGTCCACACACACACTCCTGAGAACGGCACATTAACAATTTGCAATTACGCTCCCCTACTACCGGTAGCTGCGCTGATAAATACTCGCCACTTCGCAAGGATTACTACCAGATCAAGAATATTAGATAAGTTGTTGGAAGTGGTTAAGCGTTGGTGAAAGTCTCGCTTCTGAGCACACAAAGAGCTCTAAACACAGAACTCTGCACGGAACACGCGTTGGTGCAGTGCTCCGATACAGACCGCATACCTCCCTTCGAAGATGATGGCCAAGACACCGTCTCCAAGTACTTACCGCTCGATGGCTGAAGGCGAAGTCCACTCTCTCCACAATACTCCCGTCTCCCACGCGTACGAAAACGCGGCGAAAGAACACTCAGTTTCAGCCAATGTCGAACGCTCTATCATCCCCGAAATCCCTCCAACGGCATTTCTAAGGTCTACGCAATGATCGAGTTGGTCATAGTGCCCGTAGCACTCACTCTGTCTTCACGCCACGAGTGGCCTACCGGGACCATCCGACCGCCGTATCATCCTCAGGGGAGGATGCGGATAGGAGTGGCGTGGGGTCAGCACACCACTCTCCCGGTCGTTATGGTGGTATTCTTGACCGAAGCCGCTACTATTCGGTCGAGCAGCTCCTCAATTGGCATCACGAGGCTGAGTGCACCCCGAAAACTGGCAACACCGCGTGGCGGCCTGGATGGTCACCCATCCAAGTGCCGACCACGCTCGACGGCGCTTAATATCGGTGATCTCACAGGAACCGGTGTATGCACTGCGGCAAGGCCGTTGCCCATAATGCCCCTAGGCAAACGAAATTCCTGTCTTCGCCACGTGTTGCCCAGCACAGGTGGCTCCGGATGCAGGGCTATCCCCAAAAGCGCCGTATTGTGCCGCGTTTCCGGTAACCGCTACCTGCCGCCCACGGCGGCCCGGCGAGCTACAGCCATCTGCAGACGTTTACCACAATTCTCAACTTCCGACACTTTTCACCAAGGCTTTAAGGTAGTGGCTCAATCGTGCAGACGTGCAGGGACTACACCTCATGTTTGTTATAATTCAATAGAGTCGTGATCTGATGCCTTTGCCAGTCCCTTTATTATTAATACTAATATTGGTAATCTAATGCGTACGTGCCCATGTCCTGGCACCTTACACTTGTACACATGTTAGTTTCAAATGAGCTGGAAAACAGCAATGCTGAACAAAGCGGTAGACAAGTTTACTTCCATGTCTCCTTAAGCTGGCTTTTCTGCCCACATGTTCCCTAACTGAAAATGTTCAGTGTAGCGCTCTTTATGCCCAGTTACATTTCTGAACGTTCTTACTGAAACGACCTGTATATTGAGATCTTTTGATTGTGTGGCCAGGAGAGATGCTACAGTTTGTCCTCGTGCTTAAAGAACCAATCCTGCTGCATGCAAGCTGTGTGGACAGGGTCCCTGGCGTCCCGTATCGCAGTATCATCACTGGGGAACAAACGCTGTACCATGGGTGGACCAGATCACCCAAAATGGTCGCACCATTCTTGGCAGCAACGTAACCTTCCAAAGTACACGTGGAGCCCATGGATTACCACGATATGGCTGCCCAGATCATCACCGAACCCACGCCGGGTAGAAGTTTGAAGCAGTGTGTAACAAGACTAATCCGAGCCAAATACTTTGTACCCATAGCTCTATAGTCCAGGTGTTGTTGCTTCGGTATTACCTTTCCCTGCTACGGACATTTTCGTCACTGATGAGTGGTTGTGGAATTCCGGCTCACCCTGAAATTCCCAGCTTACAGAGGTCCATCCGTGTCGTCTTTGTGCTGACAGGATACGCCAGTGCGACATTCAGTTTTGTGGTGTTTTTTGGTCACAATCCTCTTCGGTGACCGCCTGTCACTAGCACTCAATACACACTTTTCGTTCGTGTTGTGACTTAGTCGATCTTTTTTTTTCGTTTTCACTCTATGAAATCTTCGATCGGTGTCTTAAATCACCGAACACTCCGGCTACCTTGTTGACGGAAGCAACCACCTTATGAAAACCGATAATTTGCCCACGTTCGAATTCGTTACACTCCCACGTAATACACTCACAACAACACCAGTTCATTTCACGACTGAGACGCAGATTAATCAGGTGCCGTTCGTAGTCACATACAACAGAGCAACCTGCGGGCTTGGCTAGAATCTGTATTTGTGTTAAAAAAATACAATTCTCTTAGTGTTTCCATACCTTTGTCCAACCAACGTAGCTGTTGTTACAGAGAGAGAAAGAGTTCCTGGCCTCAAGTGATTGCGCCGTCGCAGTGGAGATGAGAGACGCACGTTATCAGCGCTCGCTTTCCGAGAGTAAGGTGAGCGCCCTACACATCCACACCTACATCTACACTCTGCATGCCACCTGCAGTGTGGCGGGGGGACTTATGGTATCATTACCTCCTGCCCCCTTCCCCTTCCATTCAAGAACGACAGGTAGCAAGTGCTAATTCTGGTAAACTTTCTCATGAGCTCTAATTTCTTTGATTTTCTCGAGGTCATTTCGCGAGGCTTATGTGGGAGGTACTTGTTTGTTGCTCTACCTTTGTTTGAACATACGCTGCGGAAATGTCAACACTAAGTCTGTCTGTAATGCGCGACTGTCTTCAAGTGTGTACTACGGGAATTTAATGAGCAGCCTTGAAATGGTTTCACGCAGACGAGCCGATAACACGTCAGAATGTGCAGTTCTCCTTTGGATTTCTTTTTCTGTCGTCTATTAATCCATGTAGGTAAGAATCCCGGACAGATGATCGATACCTAAAAGTCGGTAGAACTAGTCTTTGTAAACCGCCTTTCCTGAGTGAATTACATTTCCGTACGATCGTCCTAGTGAATCTCAGCTTGGGATCAGCTTTTTCCACTACTGAACTCGTTTCACTCTAGGTCGTAGGGTTCTTGTGAACACTCGACTTTTCACTTGCATCGTGTCGGAAACAGTGTACCGTGAATATCTACTTCCGTGGAAAGTCACCACTACTAGAGTCAGCCCTGTGATCTTGTTGTGGTATAGTCCTTTCACAAGGTCCTGTGGCTACAGTGCGAAAATGTTGTCTCAATCCAGTCTCACCACTCGTCCAGCTGTCATTGTGCCACAGACGACCGCCTTTATTTGTCGGTATGATGCTCCAAGTCCATTATGCTAATAATTCGATGTTTCTCAAAGTCCTAAAGATGGCGATCACGTGCACGTGGACGCCCTCAGGACATGCAGTGCTGCAATATTTAACTACAAACTGACAGTAACGGTAGACACATCCAGAATCCATCATGAACTCATACAGTTTACTTGTCTGTAAGACTGACGGTTTTCTGTGCTGTAAACAAGTTCCTATCAAAACGAAATTCTAATATACATATACTAGGGGCATGGATGTAATAGAGTATCAATTCGGCTCCGCTCTGTTAAAGTTTTTATTTATTTCCTGGTCTGATTATGAGTATCAGACCCTCTCTTTCACCGCACCACGATTTCGCAAATACATTACGTGTCTTACACCATAGTTACCTAAGAATTTCAATATGATAAATATCGTTAAAACGATTTAAGTGCGCCGGCCGGTGTGGCCGAGCGGTTCTAGGCCCTTCAGTCTGGAACCGCGCGACTGCTACGGTCGCAGGTTCGAATCCTGCCTCGGGCATGGATGTCTGTGATGTCCTTAGGTTAGTTAGGTTTAAGTAGTTCTAAGGTCTAGGGGACTGATGACCTCAGCTGTTAAGTCCCATAGTGCTCAGAGCCATTTGAACCATTTGATTTAAGTGTCTACAAATAGTGGGAATAGATGATACTATGAACTAATCATGTTAACCATGGTAGTAATTGTGCTACTGCTGCTGTTTCTGCCACTAAAAGTAGCAATGATAACTATTATTATTATGGAAATAACAAAAATAATAATAGTTTCAGATATAAAAAGAATTGATAGGTTTACAAAATGGATGTTTTCTGATGCAGCGAGTTTTGATGAAATGGAATTCAAGAAGGCTGCACCAGCTAAGAATACTGGAAAATGAGAAGATTTGTTTGGAAAGAAGGAAGTACTCACATAAGAGTAAAGAATGCGTACAGGGACAATGGTGCTCATTCCTGTTGCTTCAGTAGATGTGTCATTCGCTGTCTTCTGAAACTTGAGACATTATTCAGTTCTCTAATATAAAGTGGGAGGCTCTTCCAGAGTCGTGTTCCTGTTACAGATTGTGAGAAGGACTTCGAAAAAGTGGTTGAACGATGGAGTGGGACAGAAGGGATTTTGCTCTGATGGGAACGGCTGGTTCTGCCCTCTTGTTCAGGCAAGAGTGTTAAGGCCGGGCACAGATAAGGGGAACAGCGTACGTTGATAAGACAGTAGACGAGACAGAGGATATGGAAATCTCTGCCCTCCACTGCACGCAGCCAGGGTAGCTGTGCATATACTGGTGAAATACCACAGGTTTAGCGAAAACAAGAATTTATAATGCAACCGCCAAGCTTTCCTCAGAAAGACTTTGCAGGATAACGTCGCTGTAATCAATAATTGGCAGTACAGATGTTTATACAAGTTTCTTTTTTGTGTCAAGAAGGAAGAGCTTTTTATATTTTTGTAAGGCGTGGAGAGATGCTGATGCCTTCCTGCACACTGCAGTTAAGTGCTGAATCGAATTTACATTTTTCGTAGATTGTCACTTTTTGAATCTTTTCTGAGGAAAGGAATTTGAAATTTTTCCCATTTAGGATTAAGGATCGTAGGGATTCCCGATATTTTGGGCTAATGAGCCTGGAATGACGAACCATTGGCGCTTGGATTTTGGTTGGGTTGAGCTGTACCCTGATACTGTACTCTGTGTCCATTTTGACAGCGCACAGATGTCGGGATTCAGATTCTCGATAGATGTCTTCAGGTTTATTGGTTTTGGACTTAGATACAACTGGAGGTTATCAGCGTACATGTCGCATTTGCAGGAGGACAAAACTGAAGAGTATAAGACTCAATACCTGACTGTGGGACACCGAACACTGTCAATCGTTACTTTACGGTGGCGGATACGACCCAATGCTGACGAGGTTCAGGTACGAGCGAAACCATTGCACTGCAGTTGACAAAAAATTTAGGATGCTAAATTTGGCAAGTAATATGTAGAAGAGGACAATGGCAAAAGCTTTAATGAAGTATAAGAAGCACATGATAGTCTCTTCTTGTGCACCCATGACAAGCTTTCGGTCATCTGTTACCTTTATTAAGGCATATGCTACGCTGCAATGTTTATAGAAAAAATGGTTAAAATGGCTCTGAGCACTATGCGACTTAACTTCTGAGGTCATCAGTCGCCTAGAACGTAGAACTAATTAAACCTAACTAACCTAAGAACATCACACACATCCATGCCCGAGGCAGGATTTGAACCTGCGACCGTGGCGGTCGCTCGGTTCCAGACTGTAGCGCCTAGAATCGCACGGCCACTCCGACCGGCAATGTTTATAGAAACCTGATTTATATTCATCTAATAGGTTGTTTGTAGTTAGGTAGTTTGTTAGCTGGCAATGGACTACATATTTTAAGGCCATGACAGTGCAGGAAGAATGAAATTAGGTCGGTAATCAGAGGGCTTGACTAGTTCCTGTATAACGTTATGCTTTTATTTTCGCAGGTGTATACTATAGGACTCGATAAGATACTTTGTTTATCACAAATGAACTCTCAAAGTAATTATTTATATCACGCTGTAGCCTTTAATGAATCCATAAATGAGACAGCACGAGCTGAAGTGCTTTCCGATGTTATTAGCAGAGCAACGACGGGACGCCAGCGCTATATTTACGGAACCGAGTCAACGTCGTTAGGCATCTCCTACGAAAGTGATCCATCTGGCAAATACATGCACTGTAACGGACTGATATACAAAGAAAACGTGCATGAATGATGTTTTCCTGTTGGTTTGTAGACAAACAAATTCTCTCCCGGAACCCACTTATTAATTAGCGAAAGTGAGTCTTTGATGGAGCAGTGAGGCTACGCAACTTGCCGTTTTCCCGTTAGAAAGTTTGTCAGAATACCTCACACACGTAGTACTAAGCTTATTAGTTATTAGCGATGGACGTTACAGAGGCAACAGTTTCATCTTATTTTGGAACTCTTAGTTCTGTCACGATTACTAACATTGGAAAGCAGTACCTTGTGGAAAGCATTGTACGATGGTGTATACACCCCATATATTCCCGAAGAGAAACATCATGCAAAAAAATTCAATTGGCGAGGGATATACCTAACTCATGGGTTCACACAGTGGCAGGAGTGCACAATCCATAAACAAACATCTCTTTCAACACAATGTTACTGTGGTTTTTTTTTTTTTTATGGCGTATGTATCTTTTCCCTGCGGAAATGAAAACCAAAGATACAATTAGTGACGGTAGACTTGCTTTCCCTGTTCTAAACGTCATAACTTCCGAAATACGTAGACTTGAAAGGACGGCAACGGTGCTACCGCTTCTGCCGTATTGCGCAGAGCAAGGTTGGCGTACGGCAGGGGTTAGGACAGTGCTGGAAACCCACATTACGGCATTATAACATCATGGCAGGAAACTGTGGCACCGTTTCCATTATTTACAGTCCAAGTATCCCAAAAGGTATAAGATTCAGAGCAGTGAAGCAGAATCTGACGACATCAATTGTACCTTTAGTTTTCGTTTCGCTAGAAAAAAACACACATTCCCATAAAAAATAACATTTCGTCAAAATTACTTGTAGGGATTGCGCGTTCCTGTCCATTGAATGAGCCTATGACATAGATGCATCCCTGGTCAATTGCATCTTTCACGTTTTGTTTAATTTGGAAGTACAGTGAGCTCTAAAGTTTCCCTTACAATTTTGTAGGAAATTCGAAGGGGGCTGAGTAGACAATATTTTGAACTGGAATCCACGTCAGGAAACGTACCGTTTCCGTGCTACAGCTGTTTGAAAACATGTTTGCCAGGTAGAGTGCTTAAGTACGATCGGCTGTTGTCATTTGCCGTTCGTCTTATCTCTCTGAGTTGGTTCGAGTCTCATTCACGTGTCTGTGACTGTTAGAGCGATATGGTTGAGTACACTTTTGCAGAGTACACGGAAATGATCCTTCTGTACTGTGAGTGTAGGAGCTCCTCATCGCTTTTATCATGATCGTTATTCACAACGCTCGACCCCATCGCATACGCTTTTCTCCATACGCTTTTCTCCATACGCTTTTCTGTAGAGCTTCCAGAAAGGGGTGTCTTCACCGTCAGTAGGCGTGACTGTGGAGCTCCAAAGAGACACCGCACACCTAGATTGGAAGACTGTTTGTGGAAACTGATTACGTTTCCATTTTTTTATTAATGAGCGAATGGTAAATAAATTATGTGCTGGGTCACGCCTGTTTCGGCGGTTAAATACGATATTTCTGTGCCTGTGATATTCCACAATTCGATGCAATGCTACTTCGGACACGAGCGCACGTTCAGTGTGCCTTCGACAGCGGTACGGTGCGGACACGTGACTGCTCAACAGCGAGGTGGAGGTAGACGGTATTTCTGTTTACCGCAGCTGTAAGCGCGTGCCGTCGTTCTTAATGATACATCATGGAGTAAAACTACCGCACAGCGAGATTGCGATTAATTTCGCCCGTCCCAAGGCGCTCGATGAGGAATGATTCCTGTGCGACGAAGTGAAAATACTACCGGCCGAAATCATAGGGATCTATCTTTCCATAGTACTATGTGAAATGGCTGACGACGCGCCCGCGATGGACTACACTTCTTTCGCTGATAGCAATGTAGGACCCGTCACAGTTGACCAGCTGGTGTCAGAACGATCAGAGCGTTCGAACCAGCGTCCAATTTCCTTCGGACTTCTTGACTAAGGCCTTCCGACCATGCGGTACGTTCATAGAAGATCTTGCCGAAAAGTGGACACAATTCCTGAATGGTGTTCGGAAAGTCCGCATCGAACTTCGGAGCCATGTACCTTCCTACCCCATTATCGGAGGTCACGGAGCCATAATTTTGTAGGTTGGTCGACGGAAAGCATGCTCCGGTTGCGTGAAAGTGGGCCATTTACGGTCAGAATGCGTTCAACGACGTGATGCGCAACTGCCTGTTACAGACATACCACCCCCCGACCACCACGACAGTCTTGCCAGCGATGCATACGACGGCACTCACTGCGAAGATGACAAGTCCTTTGCAATGTCACCCCGACGAACACCATGCGTTTCCCCACTGTCAGTCATAAGTAGTTGTATGCACTAACAACGAGGAGGCCGCCTTACGGCCGTCTTTCTCGGCCCACAGTGGAGTGGGTGGCTTCACCCAACGGCCGCTCGACGCATTTATTGTGTCTAGGGTGCACTTCGAGTCTGGATCTAGCACCTTGTCGCGTCGTCTGACACGTGATACGTTCGTGAAAAGAGATCACCACGCTGAAGCAAACTCGCCACCGGTCGCTCACGGGGCCCAGTAACCCCCCCCCCCCCCCCCCACCTTCCACACCACACGCCTCACGACAACGCTGATCCCGCCCGGCCGGAAGAAACACGATGTCAGCCGACGGCGACAGCGGCGGAAAATTATATGCGGCAGTTGCCTTGGCACCATAGACTACTGTGGCTGTTTCCGCGTTGAACGAATCCTCTTCCCCAAAGAAGACCATATGGATAGAACATAGAGCCCCACACAGGGTATGGGGCGACGACGTCGAGGACACGTCGTGGACGAACCGGCATCTTAAACCAAATTTGCCACTACCCTACTGTTCCAATAACCAATCGATCTCCAATTCACACTGTAGATCAGGGTGCTAACGTCCGCGTCGACAATACCTTCCATTGCTTCTGAGTATGGTAGACCCGCTCCCAGCACCACTAGACCACACATACAAGTTCGCAACACTCAGCATCAGTATGATCAGCAACGTCTCCGTGAGGAGCTCAGGGCGTCCGAGGTTGACGTCACTCTTCTACAAGGGACGGCTCTTGCTACTATTTCGACTCTTGAGTCATTCTAGATCTTTTCCTTAGTCGTCAGTCACAGAGGGTGCCATGTGACCTTCTACATCCGGGAAGGTATCCCAATCACACATGTGATTGTACTCCGATCGTGATGGGGTGTGGCCTTCACACTATTCGATACATGGGTCATCAATTATATGCCCCATCAGGCTGATAGTCTTTCATTATTTTTAAAATCGCATTTAGGTAGATATGTGACATGCTTTCAAATAAATGAATTAAAAGTTTTCGAAAATTGGTGTAAGAAGGGAGAATATACAAAAGGTATAGAGTTGCAAAATAAACTTACATACAGAACATAGATTCCTAACCAAAATAATTCGTTTGCAATAGTGCTGAAATTTTGTATTTAAATCTTGCACCGTAAATCTGTTAGTTAATTAAGTACGTTCTCTAGTTGTTTTGTCATATGAGTGTATATTTCAATTTCTTCTATAACATTTCATAATCTGTATTTATCTGCTTTATGGAGAATGCTGGTGTTTTTGTTAATGTCATTAAAATAATGCGTGTATTTTCTAAAACCAAAACATAATGCTCAGGGATTGGCTTCACTAAAGTCAATATTTTCTCTAAATCGCGATTTGATGTTTCTCCCTGTTTGCCCTCCGAAAAATTTATCACATTCACTACATGTTATTTAATACACACCTGACGTCTTATATTTTGGGTTCTTATCTTTATTGTTCATGAAATGTGATCTTATATTGTTCTCTGTGCTAAAACCAGTTCGCTGTCTAGTTTTTCGAAACAAACGACTTGATTTGTCGGAAATTTGACCCCAGTATGGTAACGCCATATACTTATATTTTTCCACTGCTTCATTCTTTTCAAATGTGATCTGATTTCTGTTCTTTCTGTTTTTCTTTTTTTTTTTTTTTTTTTTTTTTTTTGTATAGTTGTTGTGATCTTCAGTCAGAAATCTAGTTTGATGCAGCTCTCCATGCTACGCTATTTCGTGCAAGCCTCTTCATCTCCGAGTAACTACTGAAATCTACATACTTTTGAATCTGCGTACTGTATGCATCTCTTGGTCTACGATTTATATCTCCCCACCCCCACCCCCAAGCTTCCCTCCAATACCAAACTGGTGACCCCTTGATGTCTCATAATGTGACCTGCCAACCGAACCCCTCTTCAAGTCAGGCTGTACCATAAATTTCTATTTTCCCCAGTTCTTTTCAGTACCTCCTCATTAGTTACGTGATCCACCCATTTAATCTTCAGCATTCTTCTATAGCACCACGTTTCCAAAACTTCTATTCTCTTCATATCTAAACTGTTTATCGTCCATGCTTCACCTCCATACGTAGCCAAACTCCATTCAAATAGCTTCAGAAAGGAGTTCCTGACACTTAAACCCAAACTCGACGTTAATAGATTTCTGGTCTTCAGAAACGCTTTTCTTTCCATTGCCAGTTTACATTTGATATTCTCTCTGCTTCGACCATCATCAGTTATTTCGCTGCCCAAATAGCAAAACTCATCTTATACTATTTGTGTCTCATTTCCTAATCTATTCCCATCAGCATCACTTGATTCAATTGGGCTACATTCCATTATCCTCGTTTTGCTTCTGTTGATGTCCACCTTATATCCTCTTTTAAAGACACTGTCCATTCCATTAAACGGCTCATCCAAGTCCTCCGTCGTCTCTGACAAAATTACAATGTCATTGGTAAACCTCAATGTTTTTATTTATTTCTCCCTAGACTTTAGTTCCTATTCAAAATTTTTCCTTTGTTTTCTTTGTTGCTTGCTCAATATATTGAATAACATCATGGCAGGCTACAACCCTATCTCACTCCCTTCCCAACCACTGGTACCCTTTCATGCGCCTCGACTCTTGTAACAGCCATCAGGTTTCTGTACAAATTGTAAATAGCATTACGCTCACTGTATTTTACCCCTGCCACTTATAGAATTTTAAAGAGTGTATTCCAGTCAACGTTGTCGAAAGCTTTCTATAAGTCTACAAAGGCTTGTACGTTGGTTTGCCTTTCAATAACTTACCTTCTACGAGAAGTAGTAGCATCGGCATTGCCTCACGCGTTCCTACAGTTTTCAGCAATCCAAACTGATCTTCCATGAGGCTTTTACTAGTTTCTCCATTCTTCTGTAAAGAATTGGTATTATTATTTTTCAACCGTGGCTTATTAAACTGATAGATCGGTAGGTTCCGTACCTGTCAGCACCTGTTTTCTTTGGAATTATAATTATTATATTATACTTGAAGTCAGAGGGTATGTCGCCTTTCTCATACATTTTGCTCACGAGATGGAAGAGGTTTGTAATGGCTGGCTCTACCAAGCCTATCAGTAGTTCTAACAGAATACTGTCTACTCCTGGGGCCTTGTTTCGGCTTAGATCTTTCAGAACTATGCCAAATTTCTCTCCTAGTACCATCTTCATCTAGGTCCTCTTCCATTCCCATAATACTGCCCTTAAGTATATCTCCCCTGTGTACACTGTCTGTATGATCCTTCCACCTTTCTGGTTGCCCTTCTTTGCTTAGTACTGGTGTTCCATCTGAGCTCTTGCTATTCATACAGGTGGTTCTCTTTTCTCCATAGAACCCTAAGTACCCGTAGGCGGCATCAGTCTTTCACCTAGTGATATATGGTTCTAAACTTTACATTTGTCCTCTAGGTATTCCTGCTCAGCCGTTTGGCACTTCCTGTTCATCTCAGTTTTTATAAGGTTGCTGCATTTTGTATTTTCTCCTTGCATCAATTAAATTCAGTAATTCATGTGTTACCCAAAGATTTCTACTAGCCTCGTCTTTTTACCTACTTTACCCTCTGCTGCCTTCACATTTTGTGTATAATTTGATAAATTGTTTCGGGCCACACTCATTGTTAGATGCCACCTTCTCCTGTGTGTGTAATTCAGCATTAATATTCGTCGAGGTTATTTGTTTATCTTGTGAGGCGCTGATAAGAAATGTGCCTCTTTATGTGATCTTGGGTGACAAGAAATGCTGTCAATTATGCAGTCAGATGTACTGGATTTCCGGAATATGTCAAAATAGTAATACTCCCATTAACTGCATGTACTGTGGTGAAAATGATGTCCTTATGTAACTGATTAATTGTTGGTAACATGTATTAGCTTCGTCAGGAGTCGCATCGAACAAGACTACTGTATCATATGCATACATGTTACGAACGATTTAATCAGTTTCATAAGAACAGGTTAATCAAATACCCTTTACAAGATGCGAATACTGATGCAGAATTACATACGCTGGAGGAGGTAGCGTTTCACAACAAATTTAACGTTGTTTTACGTTGGTCAAATAGTGAGAAACTTCTAAAGGAGATTTAGATAGAATTTTAACGTTAGTGAAGACAATCCCTCAGCAATTCGTGCTCATTTAAGAGAACGAACAAGCAGAGTTATAGAATAATATGTAAATACAAAATTTCAACAGTGTTTTAACTGAATAATTTTTAAGTCTTTTTCTTGCATATGTAACCTAATTTGATATGGTACGTTGTATTATTTTGCAATTTTATACGTTTTTCGAATTCTGTCTTCATATTCGAATTGTTGAGAAGTTGTAACTTGCACATGCGAATGCATGTCACAGTTATACAGGGTGATTATAATTGAAGCTAAATTTCAAACCGCTGTAGAAATAACACCACTCGTCAGAATGATGACAAATTACTTAGGAATATTATCGGAGAAGGGAGAAAACGTATGGCAGAAGAAAAATAAATAGTTACAAAACGTAGAAATAGATGGCACTGTAAGCATCATAATTTAATAGTAGTCGTCTAAAAATGACAAATAAATCATACAGTACCTAAGGTGTACGTTTGACGTTAAACAATCTGCATTACCCAGTGTGCATGGGTGTGCTGGAGTGAAACCATTAGTTACGTAAGTCCATCCATCACGGCAAGGTCATATCACATCGCATGGGAAAAATCGGTTTTCAATTGTATTGAGACGAAAAACCGTATAAAAAGCATCAATCAAAATCAAATCGTATTATTGATTTCCGTGCGACTGGTGAAAAACACGTTCAAAATGATGTCTGCCGTTTTCTGCAACAAGTTGAAATCGAGGAACAGCATGTTCGACAACTGATTGAAGTATTTCCGGGGTTACGTTCAGAATGAGTTGCGCAACTAAGTTTGCTGTCGGAACACTGAACACAGCATCTTTCAGAACACAGCATCTTTCAGATAGCCCCAATGCCAGAAGTCACACGGATTAAGATCAGGTGATCGGGACGGTCAGGCTTTAGGGAAATGGTGGCTGATAATTCTCGCATTTCTGAAATAGCGCTTCAGCAGCTGCTTCACTCGATTTGCAATATGCGGAGGTGTGCCATCTTGCATAAAAATGATCCCATCCACACATCCACGCTGTTAGAGAGCTGGAATGACGTAGTTGCGCAAAAGACACTCACATAGCGCCTACCAGTGACGGTACAGGTAACAGGACCGGAAGCACCTGTCTCTTCAAAAAATATGGCCCTATGATAAATGATGCCGTAAACCTGCACCATACAGTGACATTTTCAGGACGAAGTCGTACTGGTTGATTTGCGTGTGGATTTTCCGTTACCCATATTCTACAGTTCTGTGTATTCACATATCCTGTCAGATGGAAGTGGGCTTCGTCTGTACACAAAATCTTCCATGACCAATCATAGTCCACTTCCATGCGAGCAAGAATTTCTAAAGCAAAGATCTGTCTTGGTGGCAGGTCAACGGGAAGCAAATCGTGCACATGGGTAATTTAGAATGGATAGCAAGGAAGGATGTTTCGTACGACTTTACGCACCGTGGTCAAAGGTATGTCCAATGTTCTGGCAATTCTCCGTGCACTACACGTTTGCATACCTCCACTCGTCTCCTCCTGCACTGCTGTGGAAACTGCTTCCAGTGACGTCGAATCAATTCGTTTCCTCCCTCCACCAGGTTGCAAAACAAAAGAACACGTCTTTTCGAATTTCCGAATTATTTTCTCCAGACCCACGCCAGTCATCGAAACAACGCCTTTTTTCAAACCTTTCAGGCTCCGGAAACCTTTTGCAGAGCAACGTGGGCACAGTTATCATTCTTGTAGTACAGCTTTACAAGCAGAGCGTGATCCTGCATTGAGACAGTCCTGGCGATAGTCGCAGACGCGAAAGGAAGAAAAGACGTCTACACGGCGTATCTATACCAACTTAAATGGGTCATGTGCATGACAGGTGTTTTCATTTCCGTATTCTGACACATACAGCGCCATCTATTGATCAGTTTTCACACTATCTTTTTTTCTTCTGCCTTATGTTTTCCCCCTTCTCCGATAATATTCCTTTGCAATTCGATGTCATTCTGAACAGTGGTGTTATTTCTACAGCGTTTTGAAAGTTTAACTTTAATTATAATCACCCTGTATATATGAATACGATCTTAGAAACAACAAAAGAAAGGTAATGTAGACTCTTTGACCTGTCAGTTCCACGTTATCAAGAATTGTCAAAGCCTAAGATTTGGCAGCCATGACATACATGATAACCCGTATACTGCATTATAGTACAAATTTCGGATCCTATCATATTAAATGACATGAATGCCACTGCTGTGCAGGTATATAATGTCAGTAGACCTACACTACTGCCACTATATATACAGTTGTTCTTTGTTCCTGTAACAAACGCCACAGATAATGAGTAAACATTTCTAGTGCATCTCCTGCATCTCATGGTTTATAAAAACACACGTTAACTATTTTTTCCCACGTTAGTTTTGTCAACTTTGTGAGGATAATCATTTACGTGTAGTCACAGTTCGTTATTCGTTACAGTCGTTATTCATTTTAATAAAAACCACACAGGTTAACAGCGTGCAGTGGTTCTCAAACGTTATCATTTTATATTTCTTTTGGTGCTACTTTGTGTTTTTAGTACTACAAAGGGACTTTTCCCTTTGCAGTAGTTAAATTAGCACAAGTCACAATTCTTGCAATTTGTATTCAACGCGGTGTTCAAATATTGACAAAATGTGGCTCATAATCTACTAGTTTAAGTAGTGTACTTCATCATTGGTGCACTCACCGTTCTATTATTCATTATTTAGTTGCCGTGCTACCTAATAGGGTGTCAGTAACGGAAAACAACAGTCTTAATGTAGGTGTCGTGACTAATATCATGTATTCATTAGTCACAAGTTCAGAGCTAAGGGACAGATTGTTGTCATCAGGAAACTGTCATCAGGCAACACGTACGCCACTCCTATTAGCTGTTTCAGAACCTTGTCTGGTTCTCGATCAATTTAGTTTCGTATCACTCGGCCTCCTGATTAACCAATAGGTGCTAAAAGGGCTTACATTACAAAGGCTCTCTCCTCTTCACTAAAGGGACACGGACGAGCACATTTTATATAGCTAGTGCTTTTTTGGCATAGCAGAAGGTTGTTGAAAAGATATCTTGAGAGATATTTAGATGTTCACATACGGAGAACGTAAAAATTAAACAATAAGTTTAGAAAATGACGTGGAAAGTGCATTGACTAAAATTAACGTATTTGTCATAAAAATACCGTTTAAAATGTTGAGATGGAATGTTGATATTGACTTTTCAGTGAAACATGTCTCCATTTTAGTTCCTGTTTATGCGATACATTTATTGTCCCAAAGACATGTTCTAAGAAATACGTCCTATGTGTGCTTTTTTGACTAAATTAAAGTATACTGTGCCCTTTGATTCTAATTTCTCCAGTAGAAATTATAATTTCTTCAAGCGACACCTAGATTCTCTTCTAAGAAAATGGACTAGAGACTCATTACTTCTACCAATTGTGATTCTACTTATCACTTTCTCATTTCATTTTTCTTGTCTTTTCATTCCTTTTGTTCCCTGACTGGGCATGGTTTCATTGTCTCTCTGCCTGACATGCTTACCTGACGTCCATCGCTGCACAGTCGACGGTCTAGCTCCGTCAGCCTATATTATAGCTCTACTCGGCACAAGGATTTATCGCCTATAGTTTTTTCTTGCTGACAATCATGCCATTACTTTTCAAGAGCGTAAGATTACACCATAAGTAAGAGATTTTTTGTTTAACGTGACATAATGAACGCACTGGTAAAAACACCCTTAAACACTAAAACAACGCCATTTTTTTTATATCTGAGGCGATTACTTCTGTAGATCATTTCACTCTCCTATAAAAAAGTAAGTGTTATGAAACTGGTGGCCTTACAAACAAAGAAGAAGGGAGTGACACAAACTTCAGTTTTATGTTCACTCCTACTCCTTCTTTCTCTTTAAAGTTGTAAAAGCCCTTTCAGTTAACATTCATGTAGCGGATATGGTACTGCTTATTTAAATAAATCTAATTAGTGAGAAGCGAAGAAATTTATATTGACTTTTTCGAGGAACTGTTGAGTGGTACTCAGAAAATGGACTCTCCCTAAATTTTGAGAGAACACACAATCTTCTGTTCTGTACAAAAAACTGAGTTTTTGTGAATTCATACTAAAAGTTGATACAGTACACGAACAGGACTCAATAAAGACGTAGAGTTTTCCAAAATTTTTGGTTGTACTTATTAATAAAACTTGAAAAGACAGAAACGTATCACTGAGCTGCTCAAGCAATTAATTTCACCTTCTTTGGCTTTTCGAATAATTGTTATACTTGGAAAGAAATGAATCAACTCTTAACATACTTTGCATGTTTCCGTTCAATAATCCGGTAGAATAATTTTGTGAGGTAACTCGTTACTCAAGTAGGAAGTATTTGTTGAACTAAAATTAGAAGCAAGAATAATATGTGTTGCCCATCTTGTAGATATTTGTTCACTAAGTTAAGCGTTTTAAGTGCACCTTTTCATAAATTAAGCATAATGCTAATAGATGGTGAAACAACACCCTGGTACGCGGTTTGCGGTTTTAAATCACCTCGCGGTATTACCATGCGGTGCATTTGACCTGTGGTCGTCGCACGGTGGCGCTGGCAGCAGTCAGCATAGGCAAAGGTGTCTTGGTGCATGTCAGAGTACGGTGCAGCGAGTAAGCGTGCAGACCTTTTCAGACCCGCTAATGGTCACTGTGTGTTTAGAATGGATCAAAGCACGCATGTTGATGACGTTATGGCAGGTAGAATACTAGGGTGACTGGAAGCTGGTCAAACACAGCAGGTCGCAGCATGGGCACTCCGTATGCCAAAAAGTGTGATCTCAGGATTATGGCAACGATTCCAGCAGACAGGAAACTTGTCTAGGCGCTGCAGTACGGGACGTCCACAGTGTACAACACCACAAGAAGACCGATAACTCACCATCAGTGCCCGCAGACGGCCACGGGGTACTGCAGTTAGCCTTTCTCGGGACCTTACCGCAGCCACTGGAATTGTTGTCTCCAGACACAGTCTACAGAGGACTGAACAGGCATGGTTTATTCGCCCGGAGACCTGCAAGGTGCATTCCACTGATCCCTTGTCGCAGGAGAGCCCGCAAAGCCTGGTGTCAAGAACACAGTACATGGTCATTGGAACAGTGGTCACAAATGATGTTCACGGACGAGTTCAGGTATAGTCTGAACAGCGATTCTCGCCTGGTTTTCATCTGGTGTGAACCAGGAACCAGATACCAACCCCTTAATGTCCTTGAAAGGGACCTGTATGGCGTTCGTGGTTTGATGGTGTGGGGTGGTATTATGATTGGTGCACTTACACCCCTGCATGTTTTTGTCAGAGGAACTGTAACAGGTCAGGTGTATCGGGAAGTCATTTTGCACCAGTATGTCCGCCTTTTCAAGGGTGTAGTGGGTCCCACCTTCCCCCTAATGGATGCTAACGCAAGGCCCCACCGAGCTACCATCGTGGAGGAGTACCTTGAAACAAAAGATATCAGGCGAATGGAGTGGCGTGCCTGTTCTCCAGACCTAAACCCCATCGAGCAGGTCTGGGATGCTCTCGGTCGCCTTATCGGTGCACGTCTTCAAACCCCTAGGACACTTCAGGAGCTCCGACAGGTATTGGTGCAAGAATGGGAGGCTATACCACAGCAGATGCTCGACCACCTGATCCAGAGTATGCCAACCCGTTGTGCGGCCTGTGTACGTGTGCATGGTGATCATATCTCATATTGATGTCGGGGTACATGCGCAGGAAACATTGGCGTTTTGTAGCACATGTGTTTCAGGACGCTTTTCGCAACTTATCACCAATGCCGTGGACTTACAGATCCGTGTCCTGTGTGTTCCCTATGTGCCTATGCTATTAGCGTCAGTTTTGTGGAGTGCCACGTTTTGTGGCACCACATTCTGCAATTATCCTTAATTCATGAGCATGAGTGTATATATTTGTGTGTGAGAGTGTGTGTGTGTGTGTGTGTGTGTGTGTGTAAGGGTGTACAAACAGAGGAAAAATGTTCTATTGAACATGTGGAAGCCTGTCCAGAAATGCATCGTTGTCGTGGTAGATGACGCCGACGAATGAAATTTCCTGTGACCACGTGCCGTGTCTGTGGCTAGAAATGACGATTATAGCAGATTGAGGATGCCAGTTCTGGTGAAGGTTGCCTCGTCGCTAAAGAGGACTGATGGCAGAAATCCCATAATTGTGATTGTCTGGTGCAAAAACCATCGACAAAATCCTTCTCAGAGAGAGAAATCCACTGCTGAGAATCCTTGCACTCGTTGCAGATGACAGGCAGAGTAGCGATTGTCATGCAGGGTACTCATAATCGTAAATTATGTTGGCGGGCCACTTGCCTGGAGCTTGTGCTAGGGTTCATCTCAATATGCTGCATAACCGGTGCTAGAGATCTGGTGTACTCATAGTCCGCCACCTCCCTGCACGTCTGTCAGGAAAGATCCATGATCATACAAATGACCAGAAAGGGTTTGAAATATTGTGTGACGTGGTTAGTGTCTGTGAAAGTACTTGTTTTGGTTTAGTCTTGCTACCTCTCGAGCATACACAAATACCATATCGGCTTGTTCCTGACATGAATACCAGACCGTTCTGCAGCTTACACTACGGTGCGTCAATCACACAGCCTGCAACACACAAGAAATACATGGAAAAAGGTCAGAGCCATCTATTGTCACAACGATGCATTTCCGGACATATGTCCGTAGGACCTATGTTCCCCAATTTCCAATCATCAATGCATCCCTGCTGTTGGTCGGTGTTATAAAAGTTCATCCTGTATATATAAATGACCTTTAGTAGTGCTGAGTGCCAACTGGACCCTGTATATTGAGTGGTGTTGAAAAGCCAGTGGGGCCCAGCGGAAAGACTGATGACCTAGAAACCGTACTTTATTAGCTTCAGATACACATTACATTGTCAGCAAAGTGAGGCAGACAATCCCTATTCCAGCGATCTAGGCAATTTTTTTTATTTATAGCCAAATTGTGGACCTATTACCTGATGTTTTAAAACAGGTCGTACATCTTAAAATTTTAGTTTTCCATCTTTCTTGCAGTTTTCTTTTCTTTCGTTTTATGTACGACATTTACAAAAATAATACTTTTCAAAATAACAATAACTTAAGGCTGAAATATAAATAAAATTTTCTTGTTTTTTAAGAAGAATATTAAAGGATGATAGGATAGAGGAGACATTTGTTAGTGACATCAACGACTGTGACTGCTGGTGGATACCTCGGAATGGTTTGCCGATGCAGTCACACACACACACACACACACACACACACACACACACACACACACACACAAATTGATTATTAGTAGAAAAATAATTTTGCTAATCCTATGTATTGCTAATCCTATGTATTAACTTGAAGTGCAGCATTTGGTGAGCCGGCCGGTGTGGCCGTGCGGTTAAAGGCGCTTCAGTCTGGAACCGCGTGACCGCTGCGGTCGCAGGTTCGAATCCTGCCTCGGGCGTGGATGTGTTAGGTAGGTAGGTAGGTTTAAGTAGTTCTAAGTTCTAGGGGACTGATGACCGCAGATGTTAAGTCCCATAGTGCTCAGAGCCATTTGAACCATTTTGAACCATTTGGTGATTTCTTGGCTAGATCGCCAACACCCTATTCTTATTTACTGTCACATGTCATCTTTCTCCTCCTGTTCCTGTTCAGTGTCACTGTTTTCGCTGTCGCTGTGAGTATCGCTGTCCAGCCGCTAGAGATTGTTGTTACGTTGCACATAGGCATGTCTGTTACGTCGTGTCCGCAGGTACTCTTTTGAAATACGTTTAGTTGTGCCCATTGTTCTTCGTCTCTTATTGATGTGTATATATGCCTATGTCAGTTTCTGTGTAGTCTAAGGGTGGTGTACGTCTATTATTCGCGAAGGCTCGCAGGTGGCAACTTCCACTCTGGCGAGAAGGAACAGCGTTAGTGGCCCGTGATGCTGACGTCAGGCAGAACGACGGCCAATGGCCTCACAGCGGGCCAGGGTCTTGACGTCATTGGCAGTTAGTGTTCTGCTGCGACGGCGTTCTCCAGCGGCAGACGCCCGCATTTAGGCGGATAAGGCCCAGCGACATCCACTGCAAAGGCGAAGGAAGACTGCCGTGCACGGGACACGACTTGCTGCACCCTGGCAGGAGCCAGAGGAAGGCACTGTTGGTGGTCAGCGGCACCAAGTCCCACAGCTAGATTTAGCGCAGGACGCAGCTGGCCTGGCCCGGTCTCAAACCCATGTGTGCGGCTGGCGACACCAGTCGTCTCAATGTACGTTATGGATCTGGCGTTGTGGTGGTGCTGCTGTTATGGTACGCACTTGTTATACCAAAATCCTGCACCCAGTCACATGGCTCATATAAAGACTCTTGTCCTGGTGTGGTGATGTCATCCTGACCGCTCCAGCTATTGCCGCAGCACAGTGCAGTTTCCTCTTGAGTATAGCTCGCCTATCGCGCAATCCTTTCACATACATGTTGCTATAAACCATATGGTGCCACACTGTGCTTACTGCCCCACAGCAGCTTGACGCAATGCTACACTGCAGCTCCTTACAAATTATTCCAAGTTCTACTGAAACTAGGTAGCGACAGTACATTACTCATTGTTAAATCTGACAGTAGTGAAAACCTTTTTACCGTTGGCCTCTTAACGTAAAATACCTGACAGATATTAAAGCAGGGTTAAGATCTAACTGAAAATCTTCTGCAAAACGTTTTGTAATCCACAGACAAATTCTCATTTGAGACAGGTATCCTGTAAGAAAAGTTATTTTAAGTGCCTCAGCATAAACAGATCTCATAAGGAATCTGTCAATTTATGTTAAACGTAAGCCAGCATACATTTAGGATCTTTTAAGTCGCCAGCATGTGGTCATATCCTGGAGACTGAGTGGTTAGCTATAAGAGAGGTCCTTTTAGTTCATAACGTTATCGACTTGTTACCTCCCTAGCAGTGAATGATCACTGTTCTTACCATTGAAAACTCCAGAAATAACTAGGTCAAAGTATTCTGGTGTGTTCTAAACAACCTGATACAAAGAGACAAATGCAATAACAGAGCTAACTGAAACCCACAACTGCTGTTGATAGAAGTAGTATCCAAGCAGGAAACAATGAGGAGCTAAAATACGAGTACATAGGAATAAATTAAAAATGGTTACATTATCACTGCAAAAAAGTAGTCGTTGACCATTCCAGAAAAACGTTTGTATGTTAATTTCAACGATATGTAAACAATACAGAGAGACTAGCACAGCTGGTGAAGTTGGTAACCTCGCTCCTATCATTCTGACAGGATTTTCAAGAAATGTTTTAATAGCAAGTACATGTCATTTAAGGGATATCCTTTCTGAAAATCCGTAGAATATCCAGCTAATAGGTTCACTGCATATTCACTTCAAAAACTACTATCATTAGAGGTAATAAAAACTGTATTCGTATGAACTATGTTTGTTTAGTGGAAACGTGATGTTTTTGTCTCATGTTGGTTCATCGATTAATCGATGTATAAAAGGAGATAAAAATTCACATAAGTCGAGCGCTGAGATAGTCTTCAACTTTTAGAAGGCTTAAGACGTTAGTGACAATCGATCCGCTAAACTGTGTAATGTGTTGGGCAGAACAATTGCTGCTGCCTTGAAGTAAAATAAAAATTCAAACGTTATAGTGAAATATATACAGTCAGTGTACCAATGATGATGATAATGACAATCGTAAGATAATAAATTGGCATTCAAACTAGAATAAAACAGCGACATTTCTAAATCAACACATTCGAAAATCCATACGTGCTAATGTAAGGGCAAAGAATTCATCACATAATGTTTTCATTTTTTCTGAGTGAATCATGACTTTTGCAACAAAAATATCATAAGCAATGATATTTTTATGATGTGTCATGATAATCCATTTGCCACCGTTATAGTTAATGCCCTCCACTGGACTTTTCCACGTATTGTATGTATGTATGTATGTATTGAACTGGGGACCTAGACACGCCAGAAAGGCTGCATCCCGCTGCAGCCCTCAGTGGTTCACAACCACACAACAGGCCACCCACCCTACCGCCGCCCCACATCAAACCCAGGGCTATTGTGCAGTTCAGCCCCCCGTGAACCTCCCTCCCCCCCTCCCACCCCCTCGGGAACGTCTCATACCAGACGAGTGTACCCTAAACGTTTGTTGTATGGTAGATTAATTATGGTTTACGCGTACGAGGAGACGGTGTTTGTGAAGCAATCGCCGGTATAGCGTAACTGAGGCGGAATAAGAGGAACCAGTCCGCATTTGCTGAGGCAGATGGAAAACCGCCTTAAAAACCATCCACAGACTGGACGGCGCACTGGACTTCGACACTAACCCCCAGGCGGATTCGTGTTAGGGACTGGGACGCGTTCCTGCTTGGGAAGCAGCGCGTTAGACCGCTTGGCTACCCGGACGGGCTCCCACGTTTTACTGTTCTATGCTATAGGCATCGATGTTGCACCACCAATTTTTTTGGTTTAACGAATCCAGCTACCACTAGGTTGCCAGCTCGCCCCTTTCTTATGTCTTTGAACCTTTTAAAGAACTTCCTCAATCCACTTAGAATTCATCTGCTTAGATGAATGTGCTGGCAGCTGTGTATGACTTTGTACACGTTGGTAAGAAGAGGTATGTTACAGAATGCAGCAACTGTCGTCATGGGAAAGCTGCACAGGAGCAGAAATGATTACGGAACAAGATAACACAGTGAACAGAAGATTTACAAGACCCATCACAAATAATGCAGCTAGGAACAAAGTCTAACTATCAGAGTCTCGACTAGGATAAGGCTCCATGAAGTAAGCACGAACAAAAGTGTCGTAATGAAGGGGCTTCAAGCGCAAGTGGGCTACGCGATTGCTGCTTGTATTCTACACTCCTGGAAATTGAAATAAGAACACCGTGAATTCATTGTCCCAGGAAGGGGAAACTTTATTGACACATTCTTGGGGTTAGATACATCACATGATCACACTGACAGAACCACAGGCACATGGACACAGGCAACAGAGCATGCACAATGTCGGCACTAGTACAGTGTATATCCACCTTTCGCAGCAATGCAGGCAGCTATTCTCCCATGGAGACGATCGTAGAGATGCTGGATGTAGTCCTGTGGAACGGCTGGCCATGCCATTTCCACCTGGCGCCTCAGTTGGACCAGCGTTCGTGCTGGACGTGCAGACCGCGTGAGACGACGCTTCATCCAGTCCCAAACATGCTCAATGGGGGACAGATCCGGAGATCTTGCTGGCCAGGGTAGCTGACTTACACCTTCTAGAGCACGTTGGGTGGCACGGGATACATGCGGACGTGCATTGTCCTGTTGGAACAGCAAGTTCCCTTGCCGGTCTAGGAATGGTAGAACGATGGGTTCGATGACGGTTTGGATGTACCGTGCACTATTCAGTGTCCCCTCGACGATCACCAGTGGTGTACGGCCAGTGTAGGAGATCGCTCCCCACACCATGATGCCGGGTGTTGGCCCTGTGTGCCTCGGTCGTATGCAGTCCTGATTGTGGCGCTCATCTGCACGGCGCCAAACACGCATACGACCATTATTGGCACCAAGGCAGAAGCGACTCTCATCGCTGAAGACGACACGTCCCCATTCGTCCCTCCATTCACGCCTGTCGCGACACCACTGGAGGCGGACTGCACGATGTTGGGGCGTGAGCGGAAGACGGCCTAACGGTGTGCGGGACCGTAGCCCAGCTTCATGGAGACGGTTGCGAATGGTCCTCGCCGATACCCCAGGAGCAACAGTGTCCCTAATTTGCTGGGAAGTGGCGGTGCGGTCCCCTACGGCACTGCGTAGGATCCTACGGTCTTGGCGTGAATCCGTGCGTCGCTGCGGTCCGGTCCCAGGTCGACGGGCACGTGCACCTTCCGCCGACCACTGGCGACAACATCGATGTACTGTGGAGACCTCACGCCCCACGTGTTGAGCAATTCGGCGGTACGTCCACCCAGCCTCCCGCATGCCCACTATACGCCCTCGCTCAAAGTCCGTCAACTGCACATACGGTTCACGTCCACGCTTTCGCGGCATGCTACCAGTGTTAAAGACTGCGATGGAGCTCCGTATGCCACGGCAAACTGGCTGACACTGACGGCGGCGGTGCACAAATGCTGCGCAGCTAGCGCCATTCGACGGCCAACACCGCGGTTCCTGTTGTGTCCGCTGTGCCGTGCGTGTGATCATTGCTTGTACAGCCCTCTCGCAGTGTCCGGAGCAAGTATGGTGGGTCTGACACACCGGTGTCAATGTGTTCTTTTTTCCATTTCCAGGAGTATATATTGCGCTGGTACAGGGCGCTCATGGTACAGAGCTGCTGGAGGTGTGGCTAAACGGGCGCACACCATTGGGTGCGCCAGATACCACGCGACAGCTGTCGGTGTCACATGGAATCTTGCAATTCCATTGCCAACTTCGCTAAGCCTATGGGGTAGTATCGACACCTGATACCACACTGCCCAATTCCATTTCGTTATTGGTTACTGTCATAATTACATCTTCCATTTAAAACTGTTGCTGATTCGTTTGGATGCTTCCCTGTACCTCCCATTAATCCCCATGATGCATCTCCTCACTGCAGGCTGCGCAACTCTCGATTATTTTATTGCTCTCATTAAAAGTCCATGATTCCAAACTGGTATAATGTGACAAACACATTTTGTGAGTCAGTCATTAGATTTCATTAAACACAGAAATAGATACACACACAAATTTGCACACACACAATCAAACACTACACACACACACACACACACACACACACACACACACACACACACACACACACATGCACATGCAGGTGTGTGCACGTGCATACAAGCAATAGGCCATCAAACATAGGTCACAGCTGCGTGAGAAGATCTGAAGAAAGGAATACAGTGCTTCTTGGTTCATTGTCTTTGTTCTCTACTGTGTTGCATCACTTAAACTGAGGGGAAACGGGTACTATAAATTGAATGAAACGGTAAGTCCCGAGGTAACGAATTTTAGATTCAATAAGCAATATAACACTAAAGTATGAGAAAGTAGATCTCTCGCAGCACTGTGACCTGGTCTCCACTCTATTGCCTGTATCACTAAAGGGCTAAAACTGACAACCAATCCCAGTTACATTCTGCCCCTCTGACCGCCTCCAGTGGCCACAAAATCCAATTTTCCATTTTTCCTGTAATTATTGATTGAATTCAAAAGGTTAAAGTTGCTATAATGATGTACTCAGTAAAGAGTTATAATCTTAGAGGTTAAGTCTAACACAATAAGTCAAGCTTCCAGTTAGAAACTGTGTGTATGTCTTTAGGAAGGGTGCATAAGTTATGCAGACTATGTTCACCCGTTAATCAGATGTATGAAGCTCTTTTATTAATGTTTCAAGAATCGGAGTGTGGGGTTACTGATTATACCTATTCCACTACAACAAGTAAAAATGCTTTATATCCTACAACGATGCCAGTTTGGCATAATCGCATTATGCCTCTTGTGGTTTATTAAGCTACGTTTCATCGAATTTTTAAGCTAGTGTTTTCTATACAGAGTGTCCCAGGATGGAAGATCAATATTCAGGTCTATGGCAGAAACGATCATTTGAAATAAATGATTTCATATAGACGTATGCCCTATCCCTAATGGCTTCAGAGGTAGAACACAGATCATGTACATTGTTATTTCTTTTCTGCATTAGTCAACTCTTTGGCAGTTTTACTTACTGTAGGCGTCCCGGTGGTCCCGGTCGCCTACGGTGGACTGGATGGCCGAGCGGTGACCTCTCCAGTTGTCAGGATGCTAGGAAATGCCTGTAGAAGCGTCAGAAACGCCAAAGATGCATTATTAATTCATAACACCTTTATTCCTGCCGAGTACAATGTGGCTTGGTGATATCAACGACCTTCCCTGAGTCCTCGCTGACTCGTGGCGATGACACCAGATCCGGGCCGCACAGTCTTGCTAGCGCAGCGTCGCGTGCTCTGACGTAGCAGGGGAATGCCCTTCATTCGGCCGCGCGTGGCTGGCGGCGTCCGGCTGGCCGGTGGGCTCGGCTGCGGACAGCAAGCTGCTGTGCGTGGAGGCTCTGGGTTGGAGTCCCGACGCTGTCGGCATGAGAAGCGTTCTCGTAGTGCAGAGTGTATTCCATCCCGCCTTCTTCCCTGCTCCTCCTGGTGGCTCGTCCGTGGTGGACGGGCGGAACGGGCTGCAGTCCCCCAGCGTCGTCAGCTCAGCCGGTTGTGACGGCGGATGCACAGGCCTAGGCACCGCACGATCTCGACGATGGCTCACTGATGTGGTCAGCATTGGCGGCGAGCGAGTCTGCCGCGATGTCTGCTAATCCTGAGTTGATGACTGACAGCGGCAGCAGAGAGGACCAGAGCTGGTACTGTCCCCTCACGTCTGCTTCTGGATGGGCTGCCCTTACTGCAACATCTCCTTAATAAAGATTAACGTGTCGATCACCGAGCTGAGCGCCATGCAGCGACGCAGTACACATCTAACTGCATGTCTAACTGCCAGTGTCTTGTTGCTATCAAAGCTGGCGTATTTAAAGGAAGCACGAGCGACGTCCTGACGTCATGCTCGTTTGTAATGAACGCATTCGTTCCACTTATACTGCTGATTCATCTCTCGTACTCGCCCCTTAGGTGTTCTTGCGACAGAGTTACGCGTTGTTACGACAGACTTACGCGAAGTTGTGAAATGCAATACAGCTGACGCTATACCTCTGTCTTGCACTCTATGAAAGTCTCCGTCCAACACAAACCCGCGTGCTAAGCAATTCTCTCTCGCCTGTTGTGTGTAACGAGGCCATTGCCCCTGCGTGACGTCACATTCCATATATGTGCAATTCTCTTAGCTCTTGCCTAACCTACTGCCTCTGTCTCTCGGCATAGGGAACGAAACTTTGACAATATTCCATGTTTCCAACTTTTTACTATTCCGGGACACTACACATCCCCCTCCTTTAAGAAAATTCGTCCCAAATTTTATAATTCTGGACTTACTGGTTGTGCATGTCATACTTCCTTATACTCTACAGGTATCTTACAACTACTCCTTCAACTCTGTCACCCTTTTCTTATCCGCTAACAATCTATATACATGTAATATTGATTCCAATCTTATCATTGGTTATCTATTTGTATTACGTTCCACTATTCCCGATCCATTCCATAGGTATTTGATGTACGGTTGTTATTTCAGAACGAGACATCTTTTTCCGTATACAAAAGTAAGTTGCACAAATAAACACTAGAACTAAGATTATGCTAGTCGTTGACACACTAAATATAATTTTGTTTTGCTTACGTTTCTCCCGATATTGCTGCACATGCTGCAGGAGTTGATTAACTGAGATCTGATCTTTTTCTGAGATAATCAGGCTATCTAAAAAAAAAAAAATGGCTCTGAGCACTATGGGACTTAACTTCTGTGGTCATCAGTCCCCTAGAACTTAGAACTACTTAAACCTAACTAACCTAAGGACATCACACACATCCATGCCCGAGGCAGGATTCGAACCTGCGACCGTAGCAGTCGCGCGGTTCCGGACAGAGCGCCTTAACCGCGAGAGCACCGCGGCCGGCTGGCTATCTAAAGATTGTAGAATGTAGGATCCAAGGACTCGTTAATAAACAATAGGGTCTGGCGAGGCAATATGTGTGGTGGTTCCTCTGGATAATACAAGATAGGCTGTGTCACGTTAATCATTGTTGTATCCGTGAAAGTAGCTGGTAGGTGAAAATGCTTCCCCGATATTTCACATCTAATGCCATTAATCAATAACCCAATGCCCTGCAATTCAAGCTTTGATATATCTGTCAATCTACCATTTCTGTAACAAGTGGCAACTATGGTCTCTAGTTCGAACGCGAAGTAAATCCAATGTTCCCCAAATTTCTGAAATTTCGGTCTCGGGAGTAACACCTTCTTTTCGCATTCTGAGGTTCCCATAATCCCCAAGAACAACTGCATCTCACACGAATGATTGTGGGTTGTCACCTCCTTTGCTGGACAAATAAAAACACTTCCCCTGGAACAGTCTGTCAAATCTCCCGTAGACATTACCACATGAGCACTCCTCCGTCTTGACACTAACAACACTTCCCGAGTTTGCACTTGCACCCACTTCCCAACTCCTCTGCAACAGTGTAGCAGTACCAGGCTGACGAAAAGTTTCCCGGGCCACATCCTGGCACGGCACCCGAAGGAAAGGGAAGCCATGTCAATCGCTCCCTTCTTTACTACGTCTAAAACACACAAATGGCAAGTAAAAACTACACATACCCTATTACCTAATAACAATAAATACGACATGTTCCTCCCCGACGACACTTAATCTTCTTATTCCTAGACCTAAGTGTGTAAGGAACGTTCTTCTGCTGTTCGTTTAGCTTCGGTACCCTCACACCCTTTGTTACTGCTGGAGGAATCTGCGATAACGCATCCACTGCGCCCTTAAACGGCTTAATCCTACTCACATGAACTACTGACGACTTGGTTGGTAACTGAAACTTTACGTTCACTGGAGACACTATTTCATTTACCTGATACGGTCCTGAATATTTTGACAAAAACTTCTTCGTTTTACCCTTCGGAATGTAAGGATTAGCCAACAATACCCATTGTCCAATTGCGTATTGCGGCAGTTTAGCTGTTCTGTGCCCAATACTCTCTTGTTTCTCCAAAGTTTTAGTATTAGCACGCCGTACTATTTGCCAAATCTCTCTCAGTTTCTTGGCGAAATTCTTCACTGACTCATCCTGTGAACCTACCTGAGGTTTGAGCACATCGAATGGTGATGGCATTTTCCGACCATAATTTACCTCATACGGAGAGAGCCCTGTTCCTGTATGAACTTTCGTGTTATATGCGCTTGTCAACAGATTTAAATACACGTCCCAATCCGTGTGTTCTGAATTTACGTAATGACTAATCATCTTAACTAACGTCCTATGAACCCGTTCTGTTCGTCCATTCGACTGAGGATTAAATGGGCTTATCCGTAATTTCTTAACTTCCAATAAACGGCAAACCTGCTTCATCAGCTCCGACATAAAGTTACTACCCTGATCTGTAATTATAGTATCAGGCACACCATACTTCAGCAACCTGTTATTTACTAAGGCTTGCGCAACAGTGCTTGCCTTCTGATCTGGAATAGCTACCATTACCAGGTATCGGGAAAAATGATTTAATATTGTTAATACGTATCGATTACCCGCTTGGGTCTTGTTAAATGCCCCGATTACGTCTAATCCTATGAATGCGAACGGACGATCCGCTTCAGGTAGTCTCTGTAACTGAATTTTCTGATGACTTAAATCTGCTCTCTGCGCACACGGTATACAATTTTGCACATACTGCTCTACATCATTGCGACGTGTCTTCCACCAAAACCTTTCAGCTACCCGTCTACCAGTCCTTCTTTTACCACCATGACCCGACAATACATGGTCATGCGCTTGTTTCAGCACTTCTTCCCTCAGCGACTCCGGTACTACGACGCGTAGTCCGCACTTCGTCTTCCTGCAAAGCAACCCATCCTGCATTTCAAACTGCGGTTGCGTTCGGAATAATTGACACTCTCTGTGAGTGGCTTGCGCCTTTATCAACTCATTCTCACTTATGCCCACAACTTGTACAGCTGCTATTTTTCTACTAAGCGCATCTGCATTCGTACGTTTTACCCGTGGTTTGTGAATTACCGCTTAGTCAAATTCACTTAGTTTCAGTGCCCATCTCGTTAAACGACTGGAAGGATCTTTCAACCCCAACAACCACTTCAATGCTACGTGATCTGTAATCACCTTGAACTTACGCCCATATAAATAACAGCGAAAATAGAAGATACCGTAAATCACTGCTAACATTTCTTTCTCTGTAGTTGAATAATTCTTCTCTGCCTCATTCAGTTGCCTGGAAGAATAAGCCACTGGTGTTCCTGTCCACTAACCCTCTGAGAAAGAATACAGCCTACAGCAATATTACTAGCATCACAAGATAGTATGAACTCTTGTTCGAAATCAGGAAGTATCAACACTGGGTCTGATGTTAGTATCTGTTTGAGCTTCTCGAATGCCTCCTGACACTGTGCTGCTCATTCAAACTTACCGCCTTTCTTTAACAATCTCGTTAATGGATGTGCAATTTCCGCGAACCCCTTTACATATTGTCTGTAGTAATCACATAAACCGACATATTGCTGAACTTGTTTAGTGGTCTGTGGTACTGGAAAATCACGCACAGCCACGTTAGACGAGGATCCGTTCTTACCCCATCCTGACTGATAATATGGCCAAGATAAGTCACTTGCGTCTGAGCAAACTGACATTTCTCGACATTAAGCGTAGGATTTGCCGCTCTTAGCCTACTAAATACTTCGTTCAGTTGTTCTACATGCTCTTCTATATTACGCGAAAAAGTAACAATATCATCGAGGTATACCATAGCAATCTTCGGTTTCAGTCCCCGAAGCACACCATCTAACAGACGCTGGAAAGTAGCAGGAGCGTTTTTCAACCAAAATGGCATTCTGCGATACTGAAACTGACCAAGGCTTGTTGTAAAGGCCGTCTTGGGTCTATCCTCGGTACTTACTTCTATCTGATGGTACCCACTCTTTAGATCTAGTGTCGAAAAATATTTACACCGACCTAGGTTATCCAATGTTTCCGTGATGTTCGGTATTAGATACGCTTCTGTTACA
This sequence comes from Schistocerca americana, assembly GCF_021461395.2. NCBI lineage: Eukaryota > Metazoa > Arthropoda > Insecta > Orthoptera > Acrididae > Schistocerca > Schistocerca americana. The sequence continues at coordinate 1,064,728,873 of NC_060119.1, forward strand.
GTTAGTGCGTTCAAAAAACGATAGTCACAACAAAATCTATACTTCTTAGTACCGTCCAATGACTTCTTAGGAACTACTACTATGTTGGCAGACCACGGGCTTTCACTGTTCTCTATAATACCGTCCCTTAGCTGTTAATTAATAAATTCTTCCACTAGTGGTTGTAGGTGTTTCGCTATCCTGTATGGTTTTCTATAGACCGGCGGACTATGGCCAGTCGGTACACGGTGCTGTGTACTAGGAATTGCTGGTAATGGACCTTCTGAATTAAACAAATCTAAATACTCTAATAACAAAGCTTCCATAGCTTTCCGATCACCATTCTCCAAATGACGAATCTTATCACGTAGTACAGATGCCTTGACGGTTTGCTTGTCGTTATAATCACCTTGGTATTCACCTATATCCTCACCGGCGAGTATTTCCAAACTTGCTATCACAAAACCCTTTGGGATATCCACTTCATCTGCCCCAAAATTATCTACACTGACTGGAATCATCAGTTCCCCCTTTATATCCGTTACGCGCGCAACGCTCCTCCTAATAAAACAATGCATTTCATCCAATGCTTCATTGCTCTGCATTGGCTCCACCACACATAGTCTCTGCTGTGGTACATCGGTACCTACTGACAACCAAACTAACTTCCCTGTACCCGAAGGCACTTTGACATGCGTAATCATCTTTAATGCCCTTGTACACGGTTCAATTGGTGACATCTCAGCAACGGAGGCACCTCGCGACGTAGAAACCCATTGAAAACAAGTTTCCACTAAGTTCAAATGTACGCTGTGAAAGATAAATTTTGGCATGGTGTTTATCGAGGAATTCCAGTCCGAGAATCACAGAATACCCTTGTCCCACAGTTAGCAACACTTCCATTTGCTCTCTGAACTCTACAGTTCCAATCTTAAAAACGAGCTGTGTTGTACCCAATGATTGCAACTCATTATTCCCTACTCCACGTAATCTATACCTAGGAGTACCTAGTCTTCTCCTGCCCACGAGGTCTAGACCAGCAACAGATATATGTGCCCCTGTATCAATCAAAAACTTACATCTGTTATTCCTTACAACACCCATCAAGCAACAATCCGTCTCTGTACTAGTTTTCACCGTACTTCTGCTTACCGGGAATGTCTTCCGACGGACGAAACACTCCCGTTCCCGTTTAACGCTTTTTCCGGTTTATTCACGTTACCATTCTGCTTACTACGACACTCGTTCACATTGTGACCGTAGCTTTTACAAGCATAGCACTGCGACTGTCTGCATTGAGCCTTCACGTGGCCTTCCTCCCACAACGGTAACAATTCCTCTCCGACGCAAAGATGCGTTTATCACTGCGGACCCTTGTTGCAATGTCTACCTCCTGCAGATGCGTTGCAATACGCAGTGCTGCAGCTAAATCCCCAGGATTCTCCATCCTAACCCTACGAGAAAATTCTACAGGAATTCCCCTGAGGAATACATCGAGGGCTCTGTTCTCTGCCTCTCGTAGTAATACACGATCCGCATCAGGATTACCCGATAATTCATAGGTCTTCGAATTAATTTTCCGTATCCTATCTGAAAAAGACTCCACTGTCTCATTAACCTTCTGTGTCAAATTAGCTAACTTCTCCCTAAAAAATCTTGCACTATTCTGCTTACGATATCTTTGTCGTAACCCATCTGCCAATTCTTCAAACGCGTTCGCCTTACTAAGCGTCTCATGGTACATCACGAACGTCTTGGGTTCCCCTGCAAGTCGCAAATTTGCCATACGTAACGCAGTTACGTCCGACAAATTGCTCATTGCAGCTGTTGCCAAAACATCGTTAATGAACGCTGTGACATCCTCTGTTGTTTTACCCGAGAAAGGCGTAATCAGGCTAGCTACTGAAGGATATATTGCAAGGTTGCACAATGCTACTGACTTGCACTCACTTGAACCCGTTTGCGACTCCTGCGCCGAACGCAAGGTCTCCATTTGCGTCATTAATTCTACATGACGTAACTTATGCTGCGCATTCTCTTCTAACAATTTTGAGACTTGCTCCGTCAGAGCAGCTATCTTCAGTACTAACGGATCTTGATTCCGGCATGATTTGTGCAAATTACCAACAACTTACTCTATACTGAATTTACTCCTCAGAACAACAAGTACACTAGCTACTCAACTCCTTTGTCACAGTTGAGCACTACACACAAGAAGACAAACAAGACTCACAATGCACAATTAAACAAAATTAATCCTTCCGCCTTGTTATTGCTCAGCGACACTCTCTACAATTGTGCACTGCGTGACCAAACTGTCTACAAATTAAACATTCTACTGGTACAAACTTCGTGCATGGCTCCCCACGCCCCGTTAAATTACACACAGTACATGTGACTGGTACCACGTACGTTTCCCAACTGTTTCCTTTAATCTGAGATAACTCTGCTGTTTCCGCAGGTCTCACGAAATGCACTCCCAACAAAGAATGTGCATCCATAGTTATTAACAAAAATCACCTCGTGCACTTACCACTACACCAAATATGTAGGCGGTGGGCGCGAGACTCCTGACACCAAATGTGTGGGCAGTGCGCGCGACCACTTCTGACACCAAATCTGTAGGCGTCCCGGTGGTCCCAGTCGCCTACGGCGGACTGGATGGCCGAGCGGTGACCTCTCCAGTTGTCAGGATGCTAGGAAATGGATGTAGAAGCGTCAGAAACGCCAAAGAAACAATATTAATTCATAACACCTTTATTCCTGCCGAGTACAATGTGACTTGGTGAGTTCAACGACCTTCCCCGAGTCCTCGCTGACTCGTAGCGATGACACCAGATCCGGGCCGCACAGACTTGCTAGCGCAGCGCCGCGTGCTGTGACGTAGCAGAGGTGCCCTTCCTTCGGCCGCGCGTGGCTGGCGGCGTCCGATTGGCCGGTGGCCTCGGCTGCGGACAGCAAGCTGCTGCGCGTGGAGGCTCTGGGTTGGAGTCCCAACCCTGTCGGCATGAGAAGCGTTCTCGTAGTGCGGAGTGTACTCTATCCCACCCCGTCTTCTTCCCTGCTCCTCCTGATGGCTCTTTCATGGTGGACGGGCGGAACAGGCTGCAGTCCCCCAGCGTCGTCAGCTCACCCGGTTGTGACGGCGGATGCACAGGGCCTAGGCCCCGCACGATCTCGACGATGGCTCACTGATGTGGTCAGCATTGGCGGCGAGTGAGTCTGCCGTGATGTCTGCTAATCCTGGGTTGATGATTGACAGCGGCAGCAGAGAGGACCAGAGCTGGTACTGTCCCCTCACGTCTGCTGCTGGATGGGTCGCCCTTACTGCAACATCTCCTTAATAAATATTAACATGTCGATCACCGAGCTGAGCGCCATGCAGCGACCCAGTACACATCTAACTGCAAGTCTATCTGCCAGTGTCTTATTGCTATCAAAGCTGGCGTATTTAAAGGAAGCACGAGCGACGTCCTGACGTCATGCTCGTTTGTAGTGAACGCATTCGTTCCACTAATACTGCTGATGCATCTTTCATACTCGCTCCTTAGGTGTTCTTGCGACAGAGTTACGTGTTGTTACGACAGGCTTACGCGAAGTTGTGAAATGCAGTACAGCTGACGCTATACCTCTCAAGTACTCTACGAAAGTCTGCATCTAACACAGACCCCCGTGCTAAGCAATTCTCTCTCGCCTGCGTGACGACAAATTCCATATATGTGCAATCCTCTTAGCTCTTGCCTAACCTACTGCCTCTGGCTCTCGGCATAGGGAACGAAACTTTGACAATATTCCACGTTTCCAATTCTTTACTATCCCGCGACACTACATACAGCAGTTGGAAAGCGTTACGACGTGTGTCTAGGTAGAAAAATAATAAATTTTGATAAATTCACCTGAAAGCATTATCGTGTAGTTTACAAATACAGATGTTGTACAGTTCACAATAAATGTTCGAATATCCCACCGTGAACCTGAATGCACTTGAGCACTCTTGGAGCACTCGTTGTGTTGCTTGCTTGATACCCTTTGCACGTTCTCTAATGAGGGCCGCAGCGTCCATAAAGCGACCTAGCAGTTCATGTCCTGTATTAACCGTTAGTTTGTGCACCTCAACTTTCATCCAACCTCAAAAACAAAAATCTAATTGCCTAAGGCCTGGCGATCTTCGTGGCCAGTTAAATTGTTCAAATGGCTCTGAGCACTATGGGACTTAACATCTGTGGTCATCAGTCCCCTAGAACTACTTAAACGTAACTAACCTAAGGACACCACACACATCCATGCCCGAGGCAGGATTCGAACCTGCGACCGTAGGGTGGGCAGATAAGTCTACTATCACTGCAAACACAGTGATTAGGGTAAGCGCAGTTGAGATGTTTCCTCATACGTCTGATAAAATGTGGAGGGGCCCCGTCATGCTGGAAGTACATTGCAGTCCTCGAGGAAAAAGGAGCGTTCTCAAGCTATTCAAAAACGAACATTCTAAAAAAAATTGAAGCAACCCTTTCCCGTCATTCCCTCTTATAAAATGACTGCACCTATCGGAGTGTCACAGAACATGCCGCACCAAACGTGTTCCATCACGGAGACCATTCGGAATAGCGCAAGTGTCCACATGAACTTTATTGCTTCAAATGAGCGTTCCTGTCCTATCCCTGAATGTTGACCGTCCCTCGCGGGACACTCTCTACAGGTCTATATTAAATTAATACTTTTCCTTTATTTTATAAGTTATTGTGCACACTATTATATGCATATGTATACAGCCAGAAATTGTATTTGGTTTCACTTTTCGTAACAGATCTGAGGATGATCACTACGGACCAAAATCAATAGCCTTCGACAATATGTGATCGTTGACTAGAATTAAATAAGCGCATTAATTGTTTAGAAGCGCCAGTTATACACTGACGGAAGACGAATCGCAACACTAAGAAGGAGTTGTACGACATAAACGAAGGTTGGTAGGTGTGTTTCTATATTTAACAGATGACATTTATTCAAATTTCGCACCAATCACGTGAAGAGTGGTACTAGTAACGCCACTATGACGATGCAAATCACGCTCGCTTTAAACATACGCTTTAACGGTCGTCATCTATAGTTACCTTTCAGATTGGACTAGTGAGTTGATGTCGTCAAGAAGTTATTTAAGGCAACCAAGACGCCATTACCACGACCACACGAGGTCGTGTAATAGGGCTACGAGAAGTCGGATGTTCCTTCTGCAGTAATGCAGAAAGACTTGACAGGAATGTAGTCACTGTAGATGTTTGCTGGCAGCGGTGGTCACGAGAATTTACAGTCGCAAGAAGACCGGGGTCCGGATGGCCATGCGGGCACTACCGGGAGGGAAGACCATAGTGTTCGGGGTATGGTTCTGGCTCTTCGTACTGCATCTGCAGAAGCATCCTGAGCAGTAGGTTGGCACCACAGTGACACGAGAACTGTTACAAATCGGTTATTTCAAGGGTAGGTCCGAGCCAGATGCCACGTAACGTCCAGTTGACTGATCCCAAGCCATTTGGGACTTCAGTGGTGTCAAGCGACAACTCACTGGAGGGCACAGTGGAGGTCTGTTGTGTCTTCTGGTGAAAGCAGGAAAGCAGTTGCCAGTGATGGTCGTGTGCTGGTTAGAATGTTGCCAGTTGAGGGCCTGCAACCAATCTGTGTGCGTGCTACACACACAAGACCTACACTGGTGCGGTTTCGTATGACAGCAGGAGCATTCTCGTAATTACCCTACGCACCCTGTTTGCAAAACTGTACGTCAGTCTGGTGATTCGACCAGCTGTGCTGCCATTCGTGATCAGCATTCCATGAGATGTTTTCCAGCAGGATAGCGCTAGTTCACACACCGCTGTCGTAGCCTAACATGCTTCACAGGGTGTTAACTTGTAGCCCTAGCATGCTCGATCACCAGGTCTGTCTCCAACCGAGCACATGCCGGTCATCACCGGACGAGAACTCCGGAGACCTACTAAGTGCAATATACACAAACTCCCTCCCACAAACTGCCATCCGGCACCTGTACAATACAATGCAAGCACGTTTGCACGTTTGCATTGAACAGTCTTGCAGTTACATCGTTTACAATAGTATCAGCGCTTCACATTTCCGATGGCATAGCTAGCGTTTACATTAACCTGGGATCACGAAACGTTAATCACTTAAATATGAATATACTACCAAGACAAATATATTCTCGAAATTCTATCTCTCCACATTAATTATCTTTCGGTGTTCCGAATTTTTTTCCGTCAATGTATTTCCAACAGAAAAATTCAGTCACCACTGAGATGTCACGGACTGAATACTAACGGTTAGGTGATGAAATTCTCATAAATATGTAAAGCAGAAAGTAAAACATGCAAGTAAATCTGTAACGCGTGAGCAACTATCCAGTTTATGGCTGTATTCCTAATGCAACAGGCACAACGTGTGCGCAGCGCATTGTAAGACTGAGAACTGGGCCAGAGGATAAGGGACGGCAGGAGGAGATATGAGCCGAGCAGTTATCTCGCGCGACCGTGTTTCCGGAGCATCTGCTCCGGCCACCTCTGCTCCTCGACACCTGCAGTACAGCGCCGGGCGTCCATTGTTTCCGCATCAGCTGCCACCGTTAGGCGCGATCCTTCGTTACTGCTGGTGCCAAATGCGAGGAATTTGCATGCATAAGGCTGGTCTTACATCCTCATGTATTATGCAACGCTGCCGGCACCCACGCCGCACCTTGTGATCTTGTCTCTTGCGCAGCGAGCAACAGCCACATAGTTTTCACAGGCGTGCTCCTAAGACGCACAGCTGTCTTCTGTCCTTGGCACTGTAGGTAAGCTGCGTCGCAAGGTAGACTACCGAATGTCTCCCAGCTTCTTGCTCTGTTTGTGCTCACAACAGCGAACTGTAGGTGAGATTGTAGCAGTAGGAAAGTGTCAATTCCACAAATTCGGCTTCAGTGCTATTTACAAACAAAATCTATGGTAATGAGATAACCAGTATGTCCAAATTTTGCTCATTTGATACATGCTGCTTCCATCCGCAAATATACTTTGTAATATCGAGTCAGTAAAAATACAGGGTGTCTAAAACATTCACATATTCCTACAGGTACTGTTCAAAACTCTAAGAGAAGTTCCTATAATGATAAGTCCTGAAAGCAATACCTGTTGAGATGTGAGCCAGTCTGTCCTGTAATTCCCATTTGTCTGCTAAGTAGAAAGAGACACAGTAAACAGACCTGTACATGGTTTCCTCGATTCCTGACACATCCTTCAGCTCTTTTTCGCAGTGAATCACGCAGCCTTTCAAACACACCTGGCTTCAGCCAGACTGGATCATACGTATAGGTCACCTGCTCCTGTAACGTCTACACATAGTAGGTGGGTTGGCTACATGAATACACCAGTGCTTTAAATGTCCACATAACCATAAACCCATCGGATTAAGGTCCGGTAATAGGAGACACCACGCTAACGGACCTAGTCTGTTCCATCACCCATGAAACGTAGCGATGAGTTATTCTCGTACGATTCGTAGAAAATTGGGTGATGCCCCATCGTTGCTTTCCTGCAAAGGTAATTCATGGGATCAGCAATCGGTGTTAAGCACCTGTTAATCAGTTTGTTATAGTGACTGACCTTATACATCTGTGACCGACAATTCCTGCCCGTAGATTGATCCTGATGCCTAATTTCAATGATTTCTCGAGAATTTGCATCTGCCCACACGCACGTATCACAATAATTTACTATGCGATCTACAGCTTAAAAAGTCTATTGAACTCACATCCCGAAATGCATGGTTTCCATGCTAGAGACCATTTATTCATTCATAGATTGGTACAGAGACTGTTGTCTAACATGCGCTGTAGCACGCAGCCACAGTTACAGTATGAGATGACAAAGGTTTCCCTGTGCCTCAAAGCATGCGTGTGAGCGTTGTAGCATGTTGTGTCTCACATGTTCACATCGACCAGCTTGCGTCCTAAAAGTGTCAAGGACAGCCCGAATACGCTGCTCCAGTGTCTCCAAATGTGGAATGTGCTCTGCATACACCATACTTTTGAGATGACCCCATAACCAGAAACGCTCGAATTGAGATCCTATGAACGGGCAGGCCATACAACTGACACCCTCACCCGATCCATCGACCAGGGAAGACACGATTGAGATACGTCTGGACGTTAACGGCGAATTGGGCCGGAGCACAATCATGTAGCAGCCACATAACCTTTCGAATCATCAATGGCACTTCTTCTAGCTGGAGAGGCGACGTCATCCGTAAAAATCGCCGATAGGAACGGTCTGTTAGTCGCCAATTATACCGACCCACACATTCCGGCTGCAGCGAAGCTGATGATTTGCTGTCACCGTACCATGGCGGTTCTGTGTATTATCCCACAGATGGCTATTATGAAAATTGAAGATACCAATCCGAGTAAAGGTGGCCTCATCTGTGAACAGGATGGATGACACAAAGCCCGGAATCGTGGTTGCCTGGTGAATAAACCAGTGACAAAGTTGTTCCCGATGTTGTCGCTAGTAAGCCCTGCACACGCTGTAAGTGATAAGGATAGTAACAATCGTCGTGTAGAAAGTTCCACACGGTCTTCTGGCTTACCATACACCGGCGGGCCTACTGCCTGGTACTGACACGGTAGTCCCCTTCCACAGTGTTAACCATATTTTCCTCCAAGAGTGGTATCCGAACTTTTTCGGTATATCCTTCATGATTTCCTGCTTCCTGTTACGTCCCTTTCTTAGACAAACTGATAAACACTGTAGTAAACATTGAATGCTGTGGGTGTTGTCGGCTGGAATAGGTCTCCTTATACAATCTAAGCAGTCCGCCACTCGTTGCCATTTGCCTTTCCGTAAGTAATCACCATTTCGACAAGCTCTCGATTCGAATTCAGAACCATTGTGTACACGCTGTACCACTACAAAATGAGTAAGCAAGAGAAGTGAAACGGGACACAACATTATCAACTACTATAGCAGGAAAGAGCGCTACGGCACGTAGTATGAGGAACAGTACCACCCTCTAGGACAGGGGCGGGCAAACGTTGCACGCGGCTCATGAGCGCACAGCGCTGCACGTGTGCTGCTCGCGTGCAAGCGTCGACCGGGGCTGTGGCGACAGCCGGCAGGTTGCGGCAGTGTAGTGCCAGGGCTAAACTGCGGACGTTGATGCGAAGCGAGCACTATATACTGAACGTTGTATTTGAAGAAACGGAGAAGTGGAGATTTGCTATCTTCTAAAAAGTAATGGGAGAATCATTTTTTCTTTGTGCAAAAACGTGAAAATTCGAAATGTTTAATATGTGGCAGTATTCTCGCTGCTCAACGGAAGTTTAGTATTGAAGGCCATTATAATAAATTTCACAAGGACGAGTACAATTTATTGTCGGATTCTGAGCGGATGGGGAATTGACTGAGCTTAAGAAGAGCGATCTGACGATACCAGATGCATCTGTCGTAGTTGCCCGGCCGGAGTGGCCGAGCGGTTCTAGGCACCACAGTCTGGAACCGCGCGACCGCTATGGTCGCAGGTTAGAATCCTGCGACGGGCATGGATGTGTGTGATGTCCTTAGGTTAGTTAGGTTTAAGTAGTTCTAAGTTCTAGGGGACTGATGACCACAGCAGTTAAGTCCCATAGTGCTCAGAGCCATTTGAATTTGTCGTAGTTGCTGTTGTCACGAGAGATCTGCGACTTTCTCTCGTCATGTCTCTTATCTAACTGATTTAACATTTTATGAAGCACTGTTTTCAAGTTTTCAGGACGACAACAATAATAGACCAGCGGTATGTGCAAGTTATAAGACTGCGCTTAATATAGCGAGAGCTGGAAAACCATTTGCTGAATTAATAAGTCTCGGTTAAGAGCAAACATCAGTGATGAAAATTTACGTAACTGTTTGTGTTTGTCTGTATGTAGAAATTTTGTTCCAGATATTAAACGTATTGTAAACTCCACCTGTGATAATTAAATAAAACGTATCGTAGGTAATAGGTACTCTTTCAAACCATGATTTCTCTCAAGCACTCCTACTAACCTTATTCATTCACTCAATAAAGCAAGCTAGGAAACAAAACGCATTACAGAGGAAGGAGCGGACGGAAGGTATGGTGGGGATGGGAGATAAGCGGGTGGCCAGCTTGCCGCTGTGTGCACGCGGAACACCTGTTAACTGCACGCGTGCAAGTGCACCGCACACGTGCAGGATTCCTGCCCGCCTCTGCTCTGGGAAACCATGCATACTGTAACTGTGGCTGCGTGGTGCAGAGCATATTAGATCGCAGTCTCTGTAGCAAAGTATGATTGAATAAATGGTCTCTAGCATTTTCGGATGTAAGTTCATTACACCTTTCTTGTTCCGTATCCTCGCATCGATCAATCCCTAGAGTTTATAAAAGGTAGAAAAAAATCACCCTGTACTGTTAGTTTTGCTTCATCTGTAACGACTACATTTACTAAGTCACAAATATAACGGTCTTTACCTCAACACGTATTGTTTACCGGACGTGTAATCATAGGAACTTTCTTCTCTATCTCTTGTATTTATACCGTGATGTGGTCATCTATACTCGAATTAGTGTCCTATGGAAATGGAAATGAGCGTTTGGCGTCGTCTGCCGGGAGGCCCCTTACGGGGCAGGTTCGGCCGCCTTGGTGCAAGTCTTTTACATTCGACGCCACGTTGGGCGACCTGCGAGCCAGTTGGGGATGAAATGATAATGAAGACAACACAACACCCAGACCTTGAGCGGAGAAAATCCCCGACCCGGGCCCCTTAGGACGGCAGTGTCCTATGATCTCCAAGTAGGTTTCTGTGACTGTATGCGAATGAACTGATTGCTATAACTGGCTACATTTTTCCTCCACACATTGTTCAACAGCCATTATTTCGCAGCTCTTCTTCCTTGGAAGTCAACCAATCCTTAGACTGTAACCAGTTTCCCATTAAGTGAGACCTCGTTGCAGTTAGTAAATTAATCCATTATGAAATACATACTACAAGTCTCGGAGACTCTACTAAGATGTATTCTTATTATTTCGTATTCCAGCATATAGTAAGTCCAGCAACAATACTAGATCTATATTGTATCCATAACTCAAAGAAATAGTATAACAACAATAAACAAATGATATCAGATTTTCCGTCATCTTTTGTATCAAGCCCTACTGCCCTACTTGCCCCTTTCACCTGGTAACTGTATTTCTCTCTTATTGCCTAAACTCTAGAGTAAATACCAGTTTCCTTATAGAAACATGTTTCACCTGATATTTTCCCCTGAATTTCAATACAATTAGCTTCTCTCTTCTTCTTCTTCTTTTTCTTCTTCTTCTTCATCTTTTTTAATTTCTCAGCCAGTGTCAGCCTTTCTTTCTCAGCTGTCCTTAAATCATCCTCGTTTGGTATGTCATATCCATTCTACTTTTTTCGGAGATGACCGAAAGAACAGACACTATATCGATACAAGTATATAGTTCTGGCAATACCGGCCATGGCGTTCTTCTTCTGTGCGGATGTACACATATTACCCGAACTCTTGCGGGACTTGGTAAGAATGTCTTCCACGAGCAATGAGTGTGTTGGGTAGAGACACTACGAATGTAATGTGTGGACATATAAGGTGAGAATATGGGTCTCGCGGAAGGCGTGCGCGAGATAGTCCCTGCAGTCACCCTATCTTCTGTGCCCTCGGTGGCTCGTATGGATAGAGCGTCTGCCATATAAGCAAGAGATTCAGGATTCGAGTCCCGGTCTGGGCACATATTTTCACATGTCTACGTTGATATATATCAACACCCGTCAGCAGCCGAAAATCCTAATTTAGATCGGCGTCGACAACTCAGTACACACGATTTCTGACACGGAACATTCGTAAGAGCTAGAATTCTTTGTACGGAGGCGGTGAAACAGTCAGTGAAGTCGACCATTTTAAATTTTTACGGATGATGGTAGATGGAAGGCTTTCTCATAAGTAAAACTTCAAAATCTTTTAAATTCTGTGTACTTGTGGTAAAGTTATAACTGTGAATACACAGCTAAAGGCACACAAGTCTTTGTCGACTAGGGAACATAGACAAATCGCCAGTAGCAGAGCTTGCTCCTCAGCCTGTAAGTCACGAAATGAAGTTGTGTGAAACAACAATTTTATCTACGGCGACGAACTATTATCCACGGCTATGTAGAGAAGTCATTGAAATATTTAGACATAGGAATAACATTAATAGGCAAGAAGAGACCATGACACTTAACGACATATGGACAGTAGCTCTGCTGAACAGTTTTTTTATCTTTGACAAGGATCATCTCTGCTGATCGTGTGTAACTTCGGTCACGCCCCTTTTTCGACAGTATATACTGTACGTCACTCTTAAGCGACCGACACATCATTCCGCAAGACTCAACGAAGGAGTAATGCCTCTGAAGATGATCAGCGCAGTTCTGGACGAAACGTTAGGAACAGAATAGTTTCGTGGACCACGACTTACTACTACGAAAGGTTTACCAGCAGCAATTACTCTAGACCCACTGATGAAGGAAGGTGTGCAGTATTCAGCAGGTTTCCTTTCCAATATGCCTGCAACAGAACTAAAACAATAGAATTACAGCACTTCCGCACAGTAGCTCAGTATTTTTCTTTGTAAAACGATATTTATTCGTACATGCTCTTATGTTTCTTGCTTGATGTACTAATTCTTTAATACGTTTATTTATAAATTTTGTAATCAACATTCTGTAAACCATGAGGGACATTCAATAAGTAATGCAACACTTTTCTTTCCTCGGCCAATTCAAATTGAATTTGTTGTGGGACATCTGAAATGTTCCCGCTCTAGCCCCTTTAATTACACGAAGTTCCGAGGGGGGGGGGGGGTGGTCCTATGTGTAGTCTTCAAAATGGTGTCTGTAACATAGAGCATTCCAAGCAGAGAGCTGTCGTTAAGTGTCTTTTCGAGGAAAACCAGAGCATCGCTGAGACTCATATGCATTTGGAGAATGTCAACGGAGACCTGGCAGTCAACAAAAGTGCGGTCACTCGTTGAGCCAGGCTTCTGTTATCATCGCAGCAAAGTCGCGAAAACCTGTCCAATCTCATGCGTGCCGGCCAAGCGTACACAGCTGTGACTCATGCCTTATTGGAACGTGGAGACACTATCATTCTAGGTGATCGACGGATCACCATCAAACGCTTCACTGCCCAATCGGACGTGTCTGTTGGTAATGCTGGACAGACTCGTCCACCAGTTGGGGTATTGGGAATTGGGTTCCGGCTGGGTTCTTCACCGCCGAAGGCCGTAAAGAGCAACAGAGAGCCATAAGTACAGAATTGTTTGCCCGTTACAAGCCTAATAGTGACAATTTTTTGTCGAACATCGTTATAGGCGATGAAACATGGTTTTATCACTTCGAGCCGGTAAGAAAACAGCAGTCTATGGAGTGACGCCAGACAAGCTCTCCTCAGAAGGAAAAGCTCAAATCCGCACCGCCAGCCGGTAAGGTCATAGCCACGATCTTCTGGCACTCTGAAGGGATCACCCCTCATCGCGCAACGATCAGTTCTGAAGTGTACTGTGCAACCTTCAAGAAACTGAAGAAACGGGTTCAGCTAGTTCGTCGCCAAAAAAATGCAAATGTACTTCGCCTTCTCTATGACAACGCAAGGCCTCACAAGTCTACCAACCCGACAAGTGCCAACCAACTTTCATTGTACGGTTCTTTCTCATCAGCCCTACAGCCCAGATCTCACACATTCCGAATTCCAGATGTTTGGCCAAGTGCAGGATCCATTCGCGGGAAGCAGTAATTGGATGATTAGGAGGTTATTGATGCAGCAAGAGGTTGGCTCCGACGTTGACCAGTAGATTTGTATCATACTGGCATGCAGGCCATACCAATAATTTGGTATAGGGTCCTTTTGAAAAAAAGGTTTTGCAGCGAAGAGAGTGGGGAATAATATGGTGATACAGTGTATTGCAATCTGCTTTTAGAAAAAAAATGTGTTGCATTACGTATAAACGCCCCTCGAGTAAAACAGAAGTGATTACTGGGGTTCCCCAAAGTAGTGTTATAGGCCCTTTCCCGTTACTTATCGATATAAACGATTTGGGAGACAATTTGAGCAGCCGTCTTGTTGTTTGCAGATGACGCTGTCGTTTATCGACTAATAAAGTCATCAGCAGATCAAAACAAATTGTGAAACGTTTTAGAAAAGATATATAAATGGTGCGATAATTGCAGTTGACTCTAAATAACGAAAAGCGTGAGGTCATCCACATGAGTGCTAAAAGGAATTCGTTAAACTTCGGTTACAGGATAAATCAGTCTAATCTAAAAGCCGTAATTTCAACTAAATACCTGGTTATTACAATTACGAACAACTTAAATTGAAAGGAACACATAGAAAATGTTGTGGGAGAAGGCTAACCAAAGACTGAGTTTTATTGGCAGGACACCTGGAAAATGTAACAAATCTACTAATGAGACTGCCTACACTACTCTTGCCCGTCTCTTTTAGAATACTGCTGCACGGTGTGGGATCCTTACCAGACGGGACTGACGGAGTACATCGAAAAAGTTGAAAGAAGGGCAGCTCGTTTTGTATTGTCTCGGAATATGGGAGAGAGTGTGACAGAAATGATACAGGATTTGGGCTGGACATCATTGAAGGAAAGGCGTTTTTCGTTGCGACGGAATCTTCTCACGAAATTACAATCACCAACTCTGTCCTTCGAATGCGAAAATATTTTGTTCACACCGAACTACATAGGGAGAAACGATCACCACGATAAAATAAGGGAAATCAGAGCTCGAAGATATATGTGTTCGTTCTTTCCGCGCGCTATACGGAATTGGAATAAAAGAGAATTGTGAAGGTGGTTCCATGAACCCTACGGCAGGCACTTAAATGTGATATGCAGAGTATCCATGTAGATGTAGATGTAGACTCGTTCTTTGACCAAATAACTTCAGCTCGCATCGTCCGCGGGACCTGATAATGAAATAAACAAATAAGTGAGCAAATGAAAGCACTAATAGAGCCGTGCAGCCAGAATGGGTTTCCGTATGCCCGATAATGGGTTCGTAGCAGATGGTCACGTGCCAGTGAGAGTGTATTGTTGTCTTGCCCAGAGAGTGAGACTATCTTAGTACACATCAAGGTTATTTTGCCACGGTTTGAGCTTTCAGTTACGTAACTAAAATCCTGCGTTAAAACTATGTGAGTTACTAAATTCAACATTCACGCTGACGTCGTATCAACGCAAGCAACTTAAACTGCCACAGGGATGCCGCAGTCTGACGGGATTTATATGTATTGGATGCTGGTCAAATAATAATTGTTGAAGACTGCATGTGACGATATGTGGAGGAAGATCGGTCTGGAAACGGCGATCATCGGTAGGCCTCAAGAGAAATGTAGATTGCATTCTTAGCAACGACAGCCTAAGTGGACTTCCACCATTGAGGATGGGTTAGGATTAGCATTTATATTGCCGCAGGTGTCACGTGGACGCTCCCGCGCAGGCAAAGTTCTCCAGCAACGGCGATTAGTTTACAGGGGGCCTCGGGAGGCGGCCAATATCGGAGGCTGTAGCCGTTTTAAGGCCGCGCCGGACTCCGTCGCTACCTGCGATCCGGCTCTCCTGAGCCGGAAAAGCGGAACAGCCTCTCCGCACGATCCCATCAGCCTGCCGACCCTTATTCCGAATTCGGTATTATCGGGCGCGGCGTTGGAAAGGACGTGACTGGCATTCCCTTCCACGCCCTATTCTCCATGCATTATCGATTCCTAGCCTTAAATATGATCAGGTTTCTAGACTCCACCTGGCTGTGTGCGGTTTCATACGTGCAATGTTTATAGTAGAATGCATGATGAATGTGACACTAAATGCTGTGATAAATAAGTTCCGCAGTATCCGAGGGAACTTTTGCTCTTACTCAATTTTATATACATAATGTAATGAGTTCGTTATACTAAGATTTTGGTTTAAGATAAGCTACGAACTCTTTCGTTTAAATTACAGAGATGTGGTGACTGCTGACAGCCATACTTAGTAAGGCGCGAGTTCATCACATCACCGAATACAATCAACAGGTGACTCACGACTGCCCACGCTAGCACGAAGCCTGAAGCTAAACCACAACTGCTGTGGCGATTATAAAGTTACTAGCAAATCTGGCCGTGCTTCGCTGTTGCTTAATGTTTATAGGACTTGTATATATGTCCTTATCCCCTTCTCCCCAACTGTCTATCAATTTCCTCCTTACCTTCTCTCTCTCTCTCTCTCTCTCTCTCTCCATTTCCTGCTTCTCTCTCTCTCTGTCTCTTCCTCCTCCCCCCCCCCCCCTCCTCCACCACTGTCCATTTCCTCTTCAGTCGCTGTCTCTGACCTTGAGCCTTGTTTACTGTCAAGGAAACGAAACTTTGATTGAGTACTGAAGTCGCTTAAAGCGAATGGGTTCATCGAACGGTATCATCGGTATTTGGGTTATGAGAGAGTCCTGTTATCGGTTGGATCCATGAGGATAGTAGCTTCAATGATAGTATTTCGCGTAGTTTTAACCTGTGAATGGGTAGGATCACAAGGTTTCGGACGATTCAGATTCCGTAATAGCATTCTAGTTATAGGTAAGCCATAAACACAACTTCGCTGTTATCTATTAAAACCCACTGTGCGGAAGGAAACAAACCAACACACAGTTAAGTGCACAATTTTTCTTGAAACTATATATCAAGAGAAATACGGGAGAAATAACTTGTGTAATGGTTTAAATTCGCTGCTCTCGTAGTTAAAATTGACCGCGAGAAACCAAATGAAACCGCAACTTTTCACAGCATAGCATAGTACAGGGTTTTCTTTTTCACAGTTGGCTTTAACAGACAACCTGTACATTATTGCTTAAAGAAACTTATACAGTTTTCGTCTTAATGTTTAAGAGAGTACTGTGTAAAAATTTGAAGAAAGTCGGTCAAGAACTTTTGGAGATTTTTGCTAACAACGGTAACCTTTTGTATAGTATATATATGTTTATACACCACATATATTAAAAATATGTAGCTTGGTCGGCCCCAATGTTTATTAGAGTACTGCGTAAAAATTTGAAGTAATTCGGTCAATTACTTTTCGTGATTTTTCGTAAAACCGCTAAGCAACAGCTTTTATTTATGTACGATATATATTAAATATATGTAGCCCATGTCCGTTCAAACGTTCATTAGAGTACCGAGTAAAAATTTGAAGTAAATTGGTCAATCATTCTTTGAAATTTTTCGTAACAACCTTAAACGACTACTAGTTCCTAAGTAGTAGTATAGACATAGATAATCAAGTAAATGAATGAGTAACGAATGTCAAGAAATTATAAAAAATGTAGCCTGTCTCTCACCCGTCACTCTCGGATGAGGTTAACTTTTATGGTTTGAGTTAACACATTTTATTACACGACCATCCTTTGTACATCGTTGGTGTGAAAAGACCAAGTTAAAGTGTTTAATGAAGAGTTACCAACATCCATAGCATAAATATAACTGTCCACACCAAACTTATACTAAATACAAATACGTGGCTTGTGGAAACGGGTCAGTCAGTAGACAGGCAATAAATACACAGCACCTTTCGTGTTAAACATTCAAAAACGTCTTTTCTTGCATTTCATGCAGTGCTTTCTGAAGTGTCACTCCTAGATGTTTTGGAGTCTCGTAATGTTCCGGTTCGACCCCCGACCATACTGTTTCCAACTTGTGAGTGGCTTCCTTGTTTCTCAAAGGAAAACCGCATACTTGGGTGTTCGAAGGGTTTGGTTTAAGCTGGTTTGTGTTGTACAATCTGGATAGATCTTCAAGGGCATTCGTGAGATTGTTCTCCACCGATTCAAAATCTCATTTATTTCGGCATACATTGTTACCTCACAACGCTGTGTTACATGTTCGGGTGTTTGTCATTCAAAGTTCAGAACTGTACTTAGTCTGAGTACGTAAATTAGCAGGGTATTTTGACAGAGGTGTCTTGGAAGTGTTTCTTCCATAGCTCAGTTTGGAATTTTAAGCAGAATTTTTTACTCTCTTTGTTTCTTGTGTTAGAATTGGAAGATACGTCCTGTGACGTCACTGTAGCACTGTTCGCTGCACTGCATAATAAAGAGTTTCAAATAATAGCTCCTTTAATGTATAGCTGTAGGTGAATTTATTAAGCTGATAATCACAGTGTATCATAACAACACTACAGTACCCGATATCAGACACATTTGTGGTGCGGTCGGGGTATCTTAAAATACAGTTCTTGTTGTTGTGGTCTTCAGTCCTGAGACTGGTTTGATGCAGCTCTCCATGCTACTCTATCCTGTGCAAGCTTTTTCATCTCCCAGTACCTACTGCAACCTACATCCTTCTGAATCTGCTTAGTGTATTCATCTCTTGGTCTCCCTCTACGATTTTTACCCTCCACGCTGCCCTCCAATACTAAATTGGTGATCCCTTGATGCCTCAGAACATGTCCTACCAACCGATCCCTTCTTCTGGTCAAGTTGTGCCACAAACTTCTCTTCTCCCCAATCCTATTCAATACTTCCTCATTAGTTACGTGATCTACCCATCTAATCTTCAGCATTCTTCTGTAGCACCACATTTCGAAAGCTTCTATTCTCTTCTTGTCCAAACTATTTATCGTCCATGTTTCACTTCCATACATGGCTACACTCCATACGAATACTTTCAGAAATGACTTTCTGACACTTAAATCAATACTGGATGTTAACAAATTTCTCTTCTTCAGAAACGCTTTCCTTGCCATTGCCAGCCTACATTTTATATCCTCTCTACTTCGACCATCATCAGTTATTTTGCTCCCCAAATAGCAAAACTCCTTTACTACTTTAAGTGCCTCATTTCCTAATCTAATTCCCTCAGCATCACCCGACTTAATTAGACTACATTCCATTATCCTCGTTTTGCTTTTGTTGATGTTCATCTTATATCCTCCTTTCAAGACTCTGTCCATTCCATTCAACTGCTCTTCCAAGTCCTTTGCTGTCTCTGACAGAATTACAATGTCATCGGCGAACCTCAAAGTTTTTATTTCTTCTCCATGAATTTTAATACCTACTCCAAATTTTTCTTTTGTTTCCTTTACTGCTTGCTCAATATACAGATTGAACAACATCGGGGAGAGGCTACAACCCTGTCTTACTCCCTTCCCAACCACTGCTTCCCTTTCATGTCCCTCGACTCTTATAACTGCCATCTGGTTTCTGTACAAATTGTAAATAGCCTTTCGCTCCCTGTATTTTACCCCTGCCACCTTTAGAATTTGAAAGAGAGTATTCCAGTCAACATTGTCAAAAGCTTTCTCTAAGTCTACAAATGCTAGAAACATAGGTTTGCCTTTCCTTAATCTTTCTTCTAAGATAAGTCGTAAGGTCAGTATTGCCTCACGTGTTCCAGTGTTTCTACGGAATCCAAACTGATCTTCCCCGAGGTTGGCCTCTACCAGTTTTTCCATTCGTCTGTAAAGAATTCGTGTTAGTATTTTGCAGCTGTGACTTATTAAGCTGATAGTTCGGTAATTTTCACATCTGTCAACACCTGCTTTCTTTGGGATTGGAATTATTATATTTTTCTTGAAGTCTGAGGGTATTTCGCCTGTTTCATACATCTTGCTCACCAGATGGTAGAGTTTTGTCAGGACTGGCTCTCCCACGGCCGTCAGTAGTTCCAATGGAATATTGTCTACTCCGGGGGCCTTGTTTCGACTCAGGTCTTTCAGTGCTCTGTCAAACTCTTCACGCAGTACCATATCTCCCATTTCATCTTCATCTACATCCTCTTCCATTTCCATAATATTGTCCTCAAGTACATCGCCCTTGTATAGGCCCTCTATATACTCCTTCCACCTTTCTGCTTTCCCTTCTTTGCTTAGAACTGGGTTTCCATCTGAGCTCTTGATATTCATACAAGTCGTTCTCTTATCTCCAAAGGTCTCTTTAATTTTCCTGTAGGCGGTATCTATCTTACCCCTAGTGAGATAGGCCTCTACATCCTTACATTTGTCCTCTAGCCATCCCTGCTTAGCCATTTTGCACTTCCTGTCGATCTCATTTTTGAGACGTTTGTATTCCTTTTTGCCTGTTTCACTTACTGCATTTTTATATTTTCTCCTTTCATCAATTAAATTCAATATTTCTTCTGTTACCCAAGGATTTCTACTTCAAATACAGTATTTGATCAAAAATATCTGGACACCTCAATTTAATGCGGAATTGACCACTGGACGTCATTTACCTGACAGGGTAAAAGAGGTGAGGAGTTCTGTCACTACAGAAACTTAAATGGGTTGGTCAACATAGGTCCGTGGCTTTGAACGTTGGCTGGTCATTGGATGTCGCCTGGGTAACAAATCCATCAGGAACCTTTCATCCCATATAAGGCTACCCAAGTCGACTGCTGATGATGACTGACAGGCGGGAACGTGAAGGAACAACCTCGGCTAAGCGAAGAGCAAGCAGACCATATTTAGTGACGGACAGGGAAGTCAACAATTGTGGAGAGTGTCTGTAAAAAAATTATGTGAAATCATGAAATCAGCCTGCCATGAAAACTAGCTCATTGTGATACAGGTCAGATAATAGAGCCCCCACTGCCTGCACACAGAGTGATGCTAAACGAACCCTTTGAAGTCTCTGGGATCGAATTCGCAGAGCCTTTATTCTTTAAAACAGGACGCCTTGCTGTCAAGTGTTACACTACTCTGTTTACCCGTGCTGTAACCAGAGCTAGCCGCCTTCGGCTCCTCTCCAGCAGCACGGCAGATAAATTCTGCCTAGCCATGAAAAGAGATGTAAGTAAACGGGGTGACTAGCATTCTGCCACAGTGACAACAGTGAGATTTTTCAGACGGACAGTCTTCACATTTCAATCAAGCCTACCAGAATATCGCCCAAAAGAGTATCGTCTGGAAATTCATCGTTATACATGCGGCTTGTTGGGAAGGCTGGTGGTTCGATAAAACAATTCCTTCATAAAGTACTTCGGCAGAGTTATCTGATCGAGCAGATCATCCTAACCACTCTCGACTCGGCACCTACAGGCCATACTAATTAAGTGCTCACGTCAGACCATTCCGTGGTTTGTGGGAGACTTCTTACTTTACCGACAGAAGTTGCAAGTGCCTTCGACATCAATGGACTTAGTAAAAGAATTCAAGATCCAGCAGAAACATAAGGTTAAGGAATCGCTGGAGCAAAAGTATCTACCGCTACTCAGGAGCCTTCATCCAAATCAGAACATCAGAATCTCCAATAATACGACTTTCAGCGAAACACTGGAGCAAAGGGAGATTGCCTGCGCAATCCAACTGGTTATACAGTAGCTGTTGTCCACGGTAGGGAGCATGTCGCAGTGCATTAAGCAGTGTTATGTATAATAGTAACTTTGTATGCCTCACTGCGTACTCTTTGGAATAAATAAAGGTTTTTATTGATATGAAGGCAAGGGTTCAGTCCTAGTTAGGTATGCAGTCAGTGACAGAATTCATGAGACCCCTCACCTCATAGTTACGCTGAACTGAATAGTTCTACTGTCTGATAACACAACATAACGTGCAAGGAAACGAAGCGCAACCAATATATTGTCTATAGGTGTGAAGTCGAAAAACTATCCGACATTATGAGACTGTCATAGATAATGTGGGAGACTATACAGTTTCTGCTTTATTCAGCAGTCTTGTTTGTCCGCTGTGTTCGATAACGTAACTAAAGAACCCTATTTATTATGCATGCTACTAATACGAATGAATTGTAACTTATCATGGTAATGTTACGGAAGAAGTAGCTTTCAATAAAACAAAATATCCCAAATTGTCACAAATTAGCACCATGAAGCGCACTTTCGGATTCTAAACGGTGTGTGCCTACGTTCAGTCGAAATCGTATTGAAGTACCGTGCAGAACTACCACGAAAGTGTGCAAGTGCAGCATAGCGATATTTACACAATAAAATCCAATTAGCAAAACATTAAGTGGCACAATTAAGTCGATATAGTCGTCAGAAGCAGAACAAGAGGGTATTTATAATTGTGCTGTTCAGAAAGCTTTTCGCCTATAGAATCAAGGTAGCGACAAAACTAACAGGGGCGTACTTGTCGTAGGATTCCTTTACAGATTGTCGATCAACCAGATAATAGTTCTTTCCAAGAAGAGATAAAAACGTTGTCTTCATCAGGATCAGAACGGAAAAGTAATCCACAGTTTTTCTGAAAGGGCGAACACTTTACCACCTAGCCAGCATAGAACTGCGCCAAACAGCGATTCCTTGTTGTCTCAGTGATGTTTATGACAGAGAATTCGCAACGTTGATAGTAAAGTTAGCTGAGATACCTGGTGTAACGAGGTTCCTAAATTCAAAACCATAAGTTCTGTACCTGTTTGTCATCCCTTAAGTGAGCATAATTTAGAATATTTGATGCAAATGACAAGGAAAAAAAGAGTCAAATTATCGGGATAATTCTGAACCAAACCAGAAAGTAAATTGACAGTCACATTTTTGCCGAATGTATCCTACAGTATAGCCAGTTCTCCATATTCGCAGTGACCGAAAAACAGGACCCAGAATCAGCGAGAATTAGAAAACAAGTGGATAGTTGAAGTGTAAGGCTGATTCGTGCTCTGATAGCATGAAACGAGAAGCAGTTGTGATGAAAAAGTGAAACAAGGAACAAAAAGTGCCGACAGTAATGTACCAAAACTGGGATTCTCAAGTAAGACTGTCATGCTAAAGAAAGACTGTCATGCTAAAGAAACCTAAGAGACAAAAAGTATCATCTGTTCGTAACGATCACAATGTAACTGCTGTTGACTCTATGCCAATAGAAGCAAAAAGTGCTGATGAAAGAGCTTTTCAACTTTCAGACACATTAAGACAGAGAGGAACCAAAGTAATAAGGAGAAGTTACCCTAGGAGTGTGTGGACGGAATTACTGTGGAGTATCTCGGAGGTGGCGCATTCTGCTTGTAGTTTTTTCCTTGGTTGTTTCATGTTAATGACCCTTCTAGGATATCACATCATTTATATGATAATTATCAGTTGTTTAGTTGTTATAAGAGGCTGCTATTTTAATTATTACAGCACTTGTGGCCAGATGTCACTCAGTGGATAATGCTAATAGTAATTTCAGTTCGTCTTGGATACCAGTTCAGAGGCTTTTAATGCATTATTAATACTTTCAAGATAATCACTGCGCACGTCTGTTTCTCTCCTGAGACAACTGCCCATCAGCTCTCCTACACTAACAAGTTGAGGGTCACATAAATAAGGTAAAAGCAACAGGACGGATGTGCATGGAGACTAGACACCCCCCACTCTTTACATTCCCATGAAACAACTTGAAAAACTTAAACGTTGACAAGGCAATAAATTTAGTTGAAATGAGATTTAAGAAATAAATTGAACGCTTCGGAAGGAATTCCAAATCATTTCTTTACCGTGGTCATCTCAGTGTCGGTGCGATGCAGTCCCCAACTAGCACCCCGTAATTTCCCCCGAAAAGATCAGTAGTGATATAGTACCAAGAAGAGCGTCAAAAAGACAGAATTAAAAAATCCACAAATCACAGGAAATTCGGTTTCCACGTAATCCGTGTTATTTAACCTTCCTTTAATAAGCCTAAATATGTCGTAGAAGACGTGAGGTATGCAGGTTATTGCGATTAGCCGGCCGCGGTGGTCTAGCGGTTCTGGCGCTGCAGTCCGGAACCGCGGGACTGCTACGGTCGCAGGTTCGAATCCTGCCTCGGGCATGGGTGTGTGTGATGTCCTTAGGTTAGTTAGGTTTAAGTAGTTCTAAGTTCTAGGGGACTTATGACCTAAGATGTTGAGTCCCATAGTGCTCAGAGCCATTTGAACCATTTTTATTGCGATTAATTTCGGTATTGAATTCGTTTCCCGAGATCGATGTTTGGGGACACGCTTCTGGTGTGGAGATACTGCAAAAACTCCGTGTTCTGCGCGCGAGAGTGAAGTCGCAATAGTACGCTCTCTGACACAGTCGAAACTTCGCCTGGTGAAAGAAGGGCGAAAATAAATTGACACATTTTTTCATAGGTACCAACACCTAACCGTGAGAATGACTGTCACACTTCTGATGTTACTGCATTACATTGCACACATCCTGTTATACCAAGCCATCTGTTAGTGCAGTGACTAAGAGCACAGCTTCCAAAGTGTGAACTCAGTGCTCAGATCCAGTCTTATGTTGCCATTCTTTCCTACTGTTGAAGAGGAACTGTGCGACATCAATGTTTTGTGGCACCGAGAATTGCAAATGAAATTATCTACAAAATAAATAAGCATCAAAATATTTTTAACACCAGAATTTACCATCACAAATTTTATACTATCTTACCAAACTAACAGTAATTGAAAATAAAACCATATACATTCTAGAAAATCAATTTCTGCTTTGATTTTTACTATCGTACTTCAAGAGATATCTGTAATATAATCGTTAAAAGCATAAAAATTCGGTGCATTCCCAGCAATGTGAAAAGGTACGTATGCCCCAGTATTATTCTTTATTGTGATTATCATTATGAAAGGAAATTTGATTACCGTTATAAATATCTCACGATTTGGCAATAATTTCACAGCAAATTTAAGACTTTGAATTCAAAACTTCCTGACCACAATCAGGCTGCTACAGCCATTGCCCACTGCCATAATATTCGTGTAATAAATACTTATCCATTGTTTGTATTCTCTGTAAAACGAGAGAACACTCACGAATCGATCACTTATAACTTTTTCAAGTCGGTCCTTCACTTGTCACCTGTGTACTTGATAACCATACCTGTTTTGTACTTGAGAGCTTGCTTCTCATACACAGACGAATATGGATTACCACTTTCCGAAAAACTGTTACAAACAGTTATTGTTCGTCTCCAAGAATCTGGGACCACACGTGAATCAGTCAGTGGAATGGCACCATAATGTGCACAGCTAGCAAAAGATAATTTCCGTCAGTTTTTAAACAAAGTTTTGGGACCTTACATGGAAGTGTACGTTATTGCCTCGTCCGATAGGCAAAGCATATCCCTCCTGACGCGATAACCTGGTTGTTGAATATCGACGATTTCATTAAAAGTAATTCCACCAATGTATGTGCCAGCCTGTCCAACCTATGACATATAATTTTACAGACAGGTGAGGAATTAAACTATCCCACTGAAAAAAGTGTCCTATTCTCATCACAAAGCAAAGGGAATTCACGAACAGAAGAAATGAAAGTAATAACATATACTCCTCGATTCATAACCACTTGCAGCCTCCAGTCTTCGAGAAAATGTTTTGATGTGCTTTGTTTGCCGTGAAATTATCGCCAACTCGTGAGGTGCTTTCAACATCATAGAAGATGCCTTTCATAATGATATTCACACTAAAGAATATAACTAAGGCGTATATATTCTGTCTTTTTGACGCTCTCCCTGGTACTATATCACTACTGATCTTTTCAGGGAAATTACGGGGTGATAGTTGGGGACTGTATCGCACCGACACTGAGATGGCAAAAGTAAAGAAATGATTTGGAATTCCTTCCGAAGTGTTTAATTTATTTCGTCAACCACGTTTCAACTAAATTCATTGCCGTATCAAAGTTTAAGTTTTTCATGTTATTTCATGGGAATGTAAAGAGTGAGGTGTCTACTGTCCAAGCAGGTTGTTCATTTGCTTTTACTTATTTATGTGACCCTCAACGTATTAGTGTAGCAGAGCTGATGAGCAATTGTGTCAGGAGAGAAACAGACGTGCGCAGTGATTATCTTGAAAACATTAATAAGCCACTGAACTAGTTGCTAGAGGTGCTCCGGTATTTTGTACTTTGAACGATTTTATGACAGATATCACCATTCGGAATCCACTGGTTCTATTGAAATATAAAAGCAAAAATCAAAGCAAAAATAAGTGTACCTGAAAGTGTATGTTTATTATTTTCAATTACTGTTAGTTACACAAGATTATATAACATTTGTGGTGATGAAATCTAATGTTAATAATATTTTATATGATTATTTATTTTGTACGTAATTTTATCAGTATCAGAAGAATATTGATGTAACTGATGTCACACACATCCATTACAACAAAAGGAAAAATTAAAAATGTAAGATTAAACTTTGAACCTGGGGTATAAAATTCCAAAGCCGTGCTGTTAGCCACTGGACTACCAGATCGCTTGATATAACAGCATGTGTGCGAAATGATGCTGTAGCATCAAAATTTGATTATTAGTTTCTCGGGAAGAATTCTGTGCTGGAACTAAGACAAAATAATTGTCCATTTACTTCCACCCTTCTTTAACAACACATAGGTCAGAGAGCGACACATTCCAGCCCCTCCATGTTAAGATACAGCTACAGAAAACCACTGACGTAAATCCACACCTGCACATGGAACATGTGCAGGTGTGGATTTACTTCCCCGCCACAAACATAGCTCTGCCAATCCCTACACCTCAAAGAGATATTATTAGACGTATCTGGCATTCGTTTTCTGTATAGGGGCAATTTCAAAACGGAAATACTTACGGAAGAAATTATTTAGTTTTTTTGAAATGTTTAATTAATTCCATGGGCCCCATTACATCTATTCGTTGTCTTACTGGTGTTTATCCTTTTCAAGTCATTCCAGAGTGATGTAAAGAATGATGCATCTAGTCGTCATCTGGTTTCACTTTATTTATGTGAACCTTAGCTTGTTAGTGTAGCAGTACTGATGAGTTGTTATCTCAAGAGACAACATGATTTGTGCATTGATTATCTTGCAAGCATTAATAATCCTTTCCACTAGTATCCAGGATGAAATTACATTACATTTAGCGTTGTGCGCTGAGTGAGATCTGGCCACTGGAGCCGTAATTCAATGACAGAATAAAACTGCAACACGAAGAAGGAGTTGTTTGACATAAACGAAAGTGATAGGCGTAATTCTGCATATGAAAGACAATGTCTATTCAGATTCTGCCTCAGTTCCATAAGAGTGGCGCTAATAGTGCCGCTATGACGATTCAAATCAAATTTCCTTTAAATACACGCTAGAACGGTCGTGAGTGTTAGTTACCTTTAACATCGGACGTGGTGCGTTGACGTTGGTCAAGAATGGTTTTAAGGCGACAGTGATGACATTATCAGCACTTCACTGAGTTTGAACGAGGTCTCGTAACTGGGCTACTAGAAGCTGGATGTTCCTTCTACAACACTGCAGAAAGATTTTTCAGGTATGTGGCCACTGTACATGATTGCTGTCGGTGGTGGTAACGGGAATGTACGGTCGCGAAAAGACCAGGCCCCGGAATGCCAAATGTCACCAGCGAGAGGGAGGATAGACGTGCTCGGCGTATGGATTTTTACCTGTTCTGTGAAATATCTATGAGCAGGCAGGTCGGCAATCAGTAAAAAACTGCTAAGATACGTTCTACCTCATACGCTTTGTCGCTACATTGATTCTCAACCCTCTACATCGATAGGTGAGTAACTTGCTCATCTGTAAACTTGTTAGTGCCCTCTGCTTTTGCTTCTGACATTTGTATTAACTTGATTGTGTCACTGACTAATTTGGTAACTGCATTTTGTTGTGTATATACCACTACTGCTACATTTACATACTTTCGTGTTAGTCACGTAACGCTACTTCAGTTTGTCTGTTGACTGAACGTAGATACAGGCCGTTTCGAAGGCGAAAGTGAGTATTGTGGTGCGAATTCGTGTCACTTTCGGTTACTTTGTTGTCTTAAAAAGACTTGTTTCGTAACATTGTCATGATAAATTGTAATTCATTTGTATTAGTACAGTGCACACTAAATAGTGGTTTTAAGTTACTATATTGAACACAGCAAATAAACATAAGAGGTACATAAAACTGTAGCGTTATAGTCTCCAATATGATCTACAACAGTGTTACAACGTTCGGATAGTTTTTAGACTTCACTCTTACTGACAATATGTTGCTAGTACTTCGCCTCCTTGCATGCGTTAACAGACAGTAGAACTGTGCAGTTCAGTGTAACGATGAGGCGAGGATTTTTGTGAATTCTGTCACAGACTGTACATAAAGGTATACAAACGATCAGCAATATAGAAAAGTCGCAATGGTGAGCTATTCAGATGCTGGAGTTAAATGTCTGTTACAGCAAGTTCAGGAATGTTAAAATATCCGACCTGATACTTTCGGCAGGTAAAGATTAATTAAAGTTTAATAAGGATAGACTAATTGAATCATACACCACGGGCCTTGCCGAGGTGGGATGGCTTGCGTGCTTCAACGAAACAGATAGCCGTACCGTAGGAACAACCACAACGGAAGGTTGTGTGAGCAGAGCCCAGACAAACGCGTAGTTTATGATCTGCAGCAGGAGCGTGTTCAGTAGTTGAGGCACAACCGTCTTTACGGGTCACTGATTCGGTCTTGCCACAGTAGCCAACGTCGTCATACTATGTTACCACTGCTAACGGCTGAAGGTAAGCCGTTATTTTTCCCTAGGGCTTGCAGCCCCACTGTACGGTTTGATTATTATAGTGCCCTCTAGGGTAAAATCTTCTGCAGATAAAAAGCCAAAGATTCTGGTCTCCGTAAGGACACTACCCAGGAGGATGTTGTGGCGTTCTACGGATTGGAGCGTGGATGCTAAATCGCTTAATCGGGTAAGTTGTGGGTTCCCCACTGTGTGTTTCTGTATGAAATGTAGACCAATTTTAACTCCCACTCTATAAAAAGTCTATGTGCCCATAGACTGTTATTTAACTTAAACTAGTGTGCTAATCTCTGACTAAATAGAACCCAAACAGAACTGTAACTGGTTTAAAAAAACTTGTCTTTATATTAAATGTGCAACTGAAGCAAAACAATTATCCTCGCGACTGGGCAACATTGTCGTAGGTTTTCTCGAATGCACAACATCAAACAGCAAGAAGGCAGTGGCTTAACAAGATTTCTATTTGCAAACAAAATTTCCAGGCAATACTGAAACTGTTGCATACCACATGGTGCAATAGAGTAACGCGTAATGATAAAGCTTCTTTATACAGTGGGATGGAGACAGTAACTATTCCCACGAAATGATATTCCAAGACAAAGATTTTACAATGAAGTATGTATTCAAGAAGGCCGAGTAAACCTTCGAGTGATCTTGAAACAAAATTATTGTTATGAACGTTGTTTAAGAAAGTGAACAATGACTTAGAAAGGGTACAATGTTAACAGGGAATTTCTATACAAGCCAAACAGCTTAATCATTTGGTATGTTAGCGCAAGACTGACGGAGGTGGCGTCGTCCTCTCAGCTCTGAGCAAGCAAACATAGTTAAGCAGCTGAGAATAATCATTCCGACAAACTAGCTGCGCAGTGCTGCAGTCTTTTCTCAGACTTTTGCTCTTAAAAAAAAACTTCATTTTTCTTTTGAGTATAAACATCATATTCATCAGTGCTGTCATTTACAGAAAATCCTTCTTCATCTAACAGATATCATAATAAGTCAACACAGCATTACTGATTATGCCCGTCACTTACGACACTTCAGCTAAGGATGTATGACACAGCGCAGAGGCAAGGACTGCATGATATTTCCACCTCACCAAGTAGGTAAGAGAATTTAAAGAAGGGAGATAGGTAGCTTGCAATTAGATGTAATAGAAATTAGTGATATCCGCAGATTAATAAATACGAAATAAAATAAGGGTAATGCAGGAATACGCCTAATACTGGATAAGAGAATAGGTATGCGTGTAAGCTACTGCGAACAGAAAAGTGAACGCATTATCGTAGCTTAGATAGACATGACGCTAACTCATGACGCAGAAATGTAAGTTTATATGCTGGCTAGTTCTGCAAGTGATGAAGAGGTTGAAAGAGTCTATGATGAGGAAAAATAAAGAATACTGATGGTTAAGTGAAACGTACTGAACTACGTTGGGCGACTAGAATTCAGCTGTAGGAAAACGAAGAGAGCGAAAAAAAAGTAAGGTAACATGGACTGGGTGAAGGGAATGAAATGGGAAGCCGCCTAGTAGAATTTAGCACAGAGTGTAATTTGATCACTGAAGACACTCGGCTTAAGAATAGTGACAGAAGACTGTATACTGAGAAGACGACTTGCAACTCCAGTAGTTTTTCGATAGATTATATAATGGCACGACCAGAATTTCGGAGCCACACTCTAAACTGCAAGTCACTTCCAAGACCATTTGTGCACTTATTGGTTATGAGCTACAGATTAATACTGAGGTGGGACGCAGATAAATTGAAAGAACCAGAAGCTTTTGAGTGTTTCAAAGGAAGTTTTAGGTAACGATTGACTCAAGCAATGAACAGTAATAAAACAAAATACGAGTTGATAGTTTTGAGATACGAAATAGTGAAGTCGCCGCGTGGGATTAGCCGAGCGGTGTCAGGCGCTGCAGTCATAGACTGTGCGGCTGGTCCCGGTGGAGGTTCGAGTCATCCCTCGGGCATGGATGTGTGTGTTTGCCCTTAGGATAATTTGGGTTAAATAGTGTGTAAGCTTAGGGACTGATGACCTTAGCAGTTAAGTCCCATAAGATTTCACACACATTTGAACATATTTTGAAATAGTGAAGTCAGCAGAGGATCAGTAGGCAAAAACAAGATGACAAATAGATACCCTTGAATAAGCCAAGAAATAATAGGACTTAATTGACGAAAAGAGAAAATATAAAAACGTAGAAAATAAAATAGATGAAAGGCAATATAAATGTTTATAAAACGAGACCAAAAAGAATGAAATGGCTAAGGGAGTACGGCTAGAGGATGAATGCAAATCTGTAGTAGCATACACCACTACGGACAAGGTATATGCCGTTAACAGAACTATTAAAGACCTTTCGAGAAAGTAGATGCAAATTTATGATTATCAAGAGCTCAGATAAGAAGGAAAACTTAAAGGTAGGAAGAATATATGGACGATCTATACAAGAAAGTGAACTTAGAGTCAATAATATAGAAAGAGAAGTAAATGATGATTAGAGTGGAGATATGATACTCAGAGAAGAATCTCACAGAGTACTGAAAAATCAATGTCGAAACAAGACCCCTGCAGCAGACGACAATCCCTCAGAATTATTGAGAGTCTTCAGAGAATCAGCCATGACAAATTATTCCAACTGATGCAATATCCATCAACCAAGAAATGTATCGTCGGGTTTCGGGAAGAACGAAATAATTATAGACTCTAAAAAGACAGCTGTTAACAGTTTTAAATACTCCTGGACCGTCAATTTAATAACTCATGGTTACAAAATACTCACACGAACTATTTACAGAGGAATGGAAAACCTGTAGCATTCGACCATGGGGAAGTTCAGTTTCGGTACCGGAAGAATGTAGGAATACTCAAGGTAATATTCAGTCAACTTGCTTAGAGGTTAGATTAAAGGTATATGTAATGCCCTATGCTTACAGTGTTAAACTAAGCTAAAAGTTAGGAACATTTTCATTGGGACTATGATTTTGATTTTTTCAGAGAACGTGAACATACGTTCTGCTTTTATATTGAATTAATCATTTTAGAAAAAAGAAATTTCGTTTACAAGTTATTTTATTTTTACTAAATGTCAAAGAACGTATACGTTTTAACAAGTATTTTAAAATACAAATCCTTTAGTACAACATAATTTCACAAATCTTTTAACACAGACATATTACAAAGCCTAAAGGAACAACTCGTGAAACCCTCTTCCTTCTGCTATAAATAGTCTCTGAGAATCTTAGATACAAAAAATTAACAGTATTGGAAATGAGCTTAAACGTTTTTACATGTACATACATACTCAGCAATCCACCATACGGTGCGTGCCGGAGGGTACCTCGTAACACAACTAGCATCTTCTCTCTCTGTTCCACTCCCAAACAGAACGAGGGAAAAATGACTGCCTATATGCCTCTGTACGAGCCCTAATCTCTATGGTCTTACCTTTGTGG
The DNA here is from genome assembly GCF_021461395.2 of Schistocerca americana. NCBI lineage: Eukaryota > Metazoa > Arthropoda > Insecta > Orthoptera > Acrididae > Schistocerca > Schistocerca americana. Next base: position 1,064,760,843 of record NC_060119.1, read on the forward strand.
TCTTTCCGCGAAATATAAGTTGGCAGGAGTAAAACTGTACTGCAGTTAGCCTCAAATGTTGGTTCTCTAAATTTCCTCAGTAGTGATTCACGAAAAGAACGCCTCCTTTCCTCCAGAGACTCCCACCCGAGTTCCTGAAGCATTGCCGTAACACTCGCGTGATGATCAAAACTATCAGTAACAAATGTAGCAGCCCGCCTATGAATTGCTTCTATGTCCTCCCTCAATCCGACCTAATAGGGATCCCAAACGTTCGAGCAGTACTCAAGAATAGTTCGTATTAATGTTTTATAAGCGGTCTCCTTTACAGATGAACCACATCTATCCAAAATTCTACCAATGAACCGAAGACGACTATCTGCCTTCCCCACAACTGCCATTACATGCTTGTCCCACTTCATATCCCTCTGCAGTGTTACGCCCAAATATTTAATCCATGTGACTGTGTCAAGCGCTACATTACTAATGGAGTATTCAAACATTCCGGGATTCTTTTTCCTATTCATCTGCATTAATTTACATTTATCCATATTTAGAGTTAGGTGCCATTCTTTACACCAATCACAAATCCTGTCCAAGTCATCTTGTATCCTCCTACAGTCACTCAACGACGACACCTTCCCGTACACCATAGCGTCATCAGAAAACAGCCGCACATTGCTATCCACCCTATCCAAAAGATAATTTATGTAGACAGAAAACAACAGCGGACCTACCACACTTCCCTGGGGCACTCCAGATGATACCCTCACCTCCAATGAGCACTCACCATCGAGGACAACGTACAGGGTTCTATTACTTAAGAAGTCTTCGAGCCACTCACATATTTGGGAACCAATCCCATTCGCTCGTGCCTGAGTTAGGAGTCTGCAGCGGGGCACCGAGTCAAACGCTTTCCGGAAGTCAAGGAATATGGCATCCGTCTGATACCCTTCATCCACGGGTCGCAAGATATCATGTGAAAAAAGGGCGACTTGCTTTTCGCAGGAGCGATGCTTTCTAAAGCCATGCTGATCCATGGACAGCAACTTTTCTGTCTCAAGGAAATTCATTATATTCGAACTGAGAATATGTTCGAGAATCCTGCAACAAACCGATGTTAAGGATATTTGTCTGTAATTTTGAGGATCCGTCCTTCTACCCGTCTTATATACAGGCATCACCTGCGGTTTCTTCCAGTCGCTCGGGACTTTACATTGGGCAAGACATTCGCGATAAATGCAAGCTAAATAAGGAGCCAATGCGGTAGAGTACTCTCTGTAAAACCGAATTGGAATCCCATTAGGACCTGGTGATTTATTTATTTTCAACCCATTCAGCTGCTTCACAACGCCAGGGATGTCTATCACTATGTCCTCCATACGGGAATCTGTACGAGACTCAAACGGCGGTATGTTTGTACAATCCTCCTGCGTGAAAGATTTCTCAAATTCTAAATTTAAAATTTCAGCTTTCGTTTTACTGTCTTCCGTTGCAAGGCCAGACTGATCGGTGAGTGACTGGATGGAAGCCTTCGACCCGCTTACCGTTTTTACGTAAGACCAGAATTTCCTTGGGTTTTCAGCAAGATCTTTTGCTAAGGTATGACGGTGGTAGTGGTTGTATGCTTCGCGCATCCCTCTTTTTACAGCAGCACGAATCTCTACTATCATTTGCCTGTCCTCATTCTCCCGATCTTTCTTGTACCGCGAGTGCAACTGTCTTTGCTTCCTGAGCATTCTCCGAATTGCGCTGTTAAACCACGGTCGGGCTTTTCCGTCCGTAACCCACTTTTTCGGCACATACATCTCCAATGCGTGATTTACAATATGTTTAAAATTTGCCCATAATTCTTCCACGTCCATCGTACCGGAAGTAAATGAAGTCGATTCATTTACTAAGTGGGATCTGCTGTTTCTAGTAAGAATACTCACCTAGCCTTCCTGACCGACTTTTTAACTTTCGTAAGCATAGTCGTAATGACAACATCATGATCACTAATCCCTGTCTCAACACTGACACTGTCGATGAGATCTGGTCTCTTCGTGGCTACCAGATCTAAAATATTTCCATTACGCGTCGGCTGTCGATTTAGCTGCTCAAGGCAGTTTTCGGAAAATGTGTTCGAAAGTAATTCACACGACGGCTTGTCTGTACCACCCGTAATGAATCCATAGACATCCCAGTCTATACTAGTTAGGTTGAAGTCGCCTCCGACTAATATAGCATGATCCGGGTACTTCTGCGATACAGAGTGTAGACTCCGTTTGAATGATTCTGGAACTGTCACGGTGGAACCTGGTGGCCGGTAATAACACCCAACAATTAACTATATTTCTCCTAGCCCTGTTAAACGTGTTCAGATAACTTCGCAGTCACACTCTACTACGACCTCAGTAGACAATATTTTTGTCAACTGCAATGAAGACACCACCTCCTACGGCGTCTAATTTGTCTTTCCGATACACGTTCCACCCCTCACTAAATATTTCAGAACTTCCTATCTCAGGGTTTAGCCAGGTCTCAGCCCCGAGAGTAATTTGCGCGCCACACGCTTCCTGGAGGGCAGTAAAATCAGGAACTTTATTCCGAACACTCTGAATATTTACTGCTAATATCTTGATAGCTGAAGTGTCTTTACACTTAGCGCGTCCTGATTTCCCTGTCTGCACGTCGACTGGTGAGTGTTCATGAGGACACCTCGCACTGCTGCCTAGCCTTAAAAAAAAACAATGTGCACGCCACAAGTACTCTGCCACCCGAGTAGCCGAATCCTTTGTAGCCACTTCCTTTTTGCTCAATGCACGCCTAGACCACAGCTATTATCAGCAGAATTGTCCAACGGCTTCCTCTTGATGGCTCTCTTATGCCGTCTAGCCATCTTTGAATAGATTAGATTTTCAGTGCTTTATCTGAAGACAGTCCGCAGCTCGTGGTCGTGCGGTAGCGTTCTCGCTTCCCACGCCCGGGTTCCCGGGCTCGATTCCCGGCGGGGTCAGGGATTTTCTCTGCTTCGTGATGACTGGGTGTTGTGTGACGTCCTTAGGTTAGTCAGGTTTAAGTAATTCTAAGTGCTAGGGGACTGATGACCATAGATGTTAAGTTGCATAGTGCTCAGAGCCATTAACTGAAGACATGAGCCGTTCCTTATCCAAACAAATCATAACTGCTGCAGTTCGTATTCCGACGCACAGCCTCATCTTCTGCAAGGCGTCGCACATTCTGATAGTACCCTGATTGAATAATGAAGCAGCATCATAAAAGTCACAGTGTAGAGTGTTTATACCCACAAGCACGATTTTTTAGATAATCTTTTCCATATCACATAGTTCACACACACATATGGATTTTGAGTCCGGCCATGAAGACACTTATTTAGTAGACCAAATAACTGAGAGGTCTCGGAATATTGGTTTTATTTCGTCTATTATGGTAGGTGGCAAATGATGAAGATGACTGTATTGTTGTTTAGCTACCTTGATCCTACTCTGCATGCGCCAACTATTTTCTCCTTTTGGTCATTGCCCATGATGAGGATTATCGTTGCTTGAAGCTGTGTAAAGAAACAGAGTCCAGACTGCTCACTAATTCTGCATCGGATGTATTCTGTCTAGTTGTGAGGCCATAGGAATTCTGAAAATGGTCTATATCAACATCTGTTTTTCCCGTCTACAGTTTCACCATCCCTCAGTTTCATGCCTTTCATACTAGTCTTGAGCCATCGAAGTCCTGATTCCACTCGTTTTTGAAAGTGGTCAACACACTCTAGTTAGCAGATGTTCACATTATCCCCGTAGGACCTCACTTCATCAATGGCTTTGAATGCCTTTGAGTCAACAAGATAATTACGTGTCTGAAGCTGTACCACTTTACTCAGTGTTGATAAATACTTGTTACTCCAGTAACTTGCACACCACTAACTGGTCCACAATAATTTGCTGTGCACACTTCTTCATATTTATATTTTATTTTATCCTTGCATCTGTAATGCTTGGAAAGTACTTGCCGCAGCAACTACATTGCCAGTGTCCACAGCTGTAGCTGCTACAACACCATTCAGAGACGTGTGATCTTTATTCTGCTAATTCCCATCAAAAGCAATTGACAAGACCCTGTTGTTTTTTCAACAATTCCTCAGCACCACCGTTAATATTTTCTTGTGCAACTTCTTCAATAACGAAGCCTATTACAATGATGTGTTTGTCATATTTTGAGGGCGGAACAGAGAGGATCATTACGCCACATAACGTGGTACCTGCTGCCCTGCCGTTACCTGCCGACCATAATCCATGAATCAGAGTATTGTTTATATCATATACTCAATAAAATTCTTATGGGTTTTTGACCGCACTGTCAGTATGTAAAACTGCCGAACGTTTCGATCACTGTTGCAAGTCACCTTCTTCAGGGTGTCTCGTAAGTTCGCTGTGAAGAACTGAAAACTTTGATGTTTACTGATGACATTGTAATTATGTTAGAGATGACTAAGGTCTTGGAGTATCACTTGAACAGGATGGGTTCTGTTTTTAAAATGGGAAAATGAACACGTAAAACAACTGTTGTCGAATTATATCAGGCGATGATCAGGGATTTCTATCAGGAAATGAGGCGTTAAGATTAGTGGATCAGTTCTGCTCTTTGGAGAGCAAAATAACTAATGATAACCGAAGTGGGGAGAATATAAAATGCAAGCGATCAGTAGCAAGAAACAGAGAATCCTATTACCTTAAATTAAAAACATAGATAATATTTTTAAAGGTATTCATCTGGAATATTGCCTTCTCTGTAGTTTAACGTGGACGATACACAGTTTAGACAAAAAGGGAATGAAATCTTTTTAAACGTAGTGCTATGGAAGAATGCTGAATTTTTGACGGGTGGGTCGTCTAAGTAATGAATAATTTCTGAATCGAATTCGAAAAATAATGAATTTTCAGGACAACTCGACCATAGGAGGGGATCGGTTGATGGAACACATCCTGAAGTATTTAGGAATCGTTAGTTTGGTAATGGAGGGAAGTATGGGAGATAAAAAGTATAATGAGACCAGTATTCGAATACAGTAAGCACGTTCAACTCGAAGAAAGCTGCAGTGGTTGAAAAGAGATGGAGGGTCCTTCGCAGATAACCGCGTCAAACGAGTCTTCGGAATGAAGATCCCAGCGCAGTAACAGATTAAATATAACTTCGAAGATTAGCTGAAGAGATAGTGGTTGAAAAGTGTCTATAAGTGAAATAAAATTGTCATGTTGATTAATCGGGTTTCTGCCGGTTATTCGCGTCTTTCCTGCACGATTTTTCAACTGCATGACTCGCAGTCTTCTTTAGATGCCATCCGATACTGATTCCAGTGTGGAAAGGGTCCGGAATTTTTGCCTACGTTGTGCTAGTCGTTCCCTCTCCGGTCTGCGCGGCGTCTAGCGCTCTGTCCACAGTGTGGGCCGACCTATAGCAGCGGCTCTAGCGTTTTCTTCTTGCCGCGGCTGTTCCGAATTCTGCGAGCGTACTTTATGGTTATTATCCGTTGTCAATATATTTGAATTAAGTTCTGGATGGCATTGAAGCTGTGCTAGACGTTTCATCTTCCGTCTGTCGTCATTTGAGTCCTTCTGTGAATTAGGACGTTGTGTTACCGAGGTTTGCCGTGCTAGGCGTTCCGTCCGAAGTTATTATCCACGGATCGATATCATTTCAAAGGGCTTTTTTTTTGGCCTACTGCAGAACTTGTTGTTCGAAAAATTCCATAAATAGAGTAGCAATAGCAGGGCTCAGAGGGCTACCCATGCCCACCCCATTAATTTGTTCATAAAACTCGTTGTTATATTGGAAATAACTCGAGGATAGACAATGTCGAAACAAAGCTATTATATCAGTAGTAAACATATCAGATAAGTAAGAAAGAGCTTCGTCAACAGGGACTATGGTGAAAAGGGATACTACATCAAAACTGACAAGAATGTCACTTGGACTAACTGTGATCTCCCTCAGTTTTTCGATAAAATGCGTGGAATTTTTAATATGAATGTCAGTTTTACCTATATACGGTTGCAACAAAGAAGCAAGATATATAGCCAGCTCTTGAGTAGGAGCCCCAATGGCGCTTACTATCGGTCTCAATCGTACAGTAGGCTTGTGTATCTTAGGTAACCCATACAGTCTAGGAGGGTAAGCTTCCGTTTTGCAAAGGTATTTTTTATCTTCTGTAGGAATGGAAGAGCTTTTTATTAATCGCTGGGTAGTACATAACACTTTCGTTGTAGGCTCCTTTTTCAGATTTTTATAGGTGGTAGGATCCAAGAGGTCACTGATCATTCTATGATAATCTTCACTCTTCAGCACGACAGTAGCATTACCCTTATCAGCAATAATATTCCTGTCCGCATTTATCTCCCGTAACGCCTTCCTTTCTCCTAGAGATAAATTACTGCTGGGTGGCTTGGCTTTACGTAATATCCTGACTGTTTCCATCCTGATTACATCGGCAGAATTGTACTGAAAACGAAATAGATCGAGCACTCCACCCTAGAAGAAAAGTGACCGAAAATACACAACAACTGTCGGCTGGAAAAGTTTCTCTTCCATTTATTCATATCATCACGGACCGTGTTGGGAATGGTTTGGCAAAGTTTCAAGTGGAGACAATCTATCGACCTACCAAGAAAATTAGTGAAAGTTTAAGATTGGTGAAAGACGCACGACACCTCCTAGCTACCCCTGGTGTGTATAAAATTCCGTGTAGCTGTGGCAAGGTTTGTATTCGAACAACTGAAAGGAGTGTTAATACCCGCCTAACGGAACACAAAAGGAACTGTAGATTGGGACAAATTGACAAATCAGCTGTACCGGAACACGTTTTCAAAGACGGTGGTCACGAAATAAAATTTAGTGAGACAAACGTGATAGCTAGGACCTCACATTATTATAACCGCTTCTATAGAGAAGCTATAGAAATCTCCAAGCACGAAAATAATTTTAATAAAAGAGAAGAAGGATTAAAACTAGAAAAGATATGGCGGTCGGCTCTGTACCAACTAAGTGACTATCGATTACCTATAATCTAGAGAGATGGCACTAGCCAAAGATAGTTTTAAAGTCGGAAGCAGATGATGAGTTTTAATATAATCCATTATGGAGTCGAGGTAGCAGTTGTCGTTATACTGGTTATCACTGTTAGCATTCAACCGCCATTCTTATAAATATATTTTAACAACGCGTTTCAAGAGACAATGCTCTCATCATCAGGTTGTAAAGTCTATGTCATGAAATTAAACGGACTAAAGAGACAAAATACCATTACAAATAGTTGGGAAGTCCATAGAATAAAACAGAACTAAAAGTATATTGGACTGTGGGTCCTCGTCTTACATCGAAGTTGTTGACACAAGTCGATGGCCGTCTCATAGCTACCAAGTATGCTGTCGCACTGTGCCGGCTCAGGAGCTGTTGTGGACTGACGTGCCTAGATGTGTGGTGTGGTTACAGCTGTGCGCTTGACGGTAACGCTATGCTATTGGGAGCCTTATTTCCTTATTGCATTGGTCTGCCATCGTTAGCCTCTCGCAACTCCGTCAATGACATGCTACAAGTTTAAAGTCGCATACCTACCCTAAAATAATTCTAAAAACCGCTAAAAAATCTCATTTCTTTAAAACTATCTTGTGCATTTAGAATATTGCTTTGTTTCTTTTCATGGATAGCTATCTCGAATTCCTCTAGTAAATCAAGTTTCCTCCCTTTCTTTTCTACATGCAATATTTCTACGTTATCTTCTATGCTATTAAGGGGATGGCCTGTTTCATATATATGGTTCGCAACAGCTGATTTGTCATAATTTCCTAACCTGAACGCATCTTTATGTTCTTTATACCGGATCGCGAATGATCTTCCTGTCTGCCCTATATATTTTGCACCACAAGTTCTGCACTGAATTTTATAAACACCCGATTTATTTCTCTTCTCGCCAATTTCGTGCTTAAGGCTATACCTCAGTAGGTTATTAGTCTGAAAAGCTATTTCAACATCGTGTGAAGAATCATGTTATCCCGAATTACGTGAAGTTGAAACTTTGTGATTGCAAGTCATGGGCGGGACGACTAGCTGTCGAAAAAGCAAAATAGTTTTGGATACGTGCAGAAATTTAATATCTGTATAAAAAGAAAGACTTAATTAAAAAACAAATAGTCCAAGCAGAGACTAAGGTCAAGGAAATATTACCGGTGAACGTATGGGAAGAGGTTACATGTAGACTTCACAAAATATTACAGAAGGAGTTTATAAAGAAAGAAGAAAAACAAGATAAAAAACTTCGTAAATTAAGTAATAACACGCGCGAAGATGGAAAAGATCAACAACAAAGCCTTTCGTCTTTAGACTTTTATCCATGGGTGGCTAACAAAACGGATATTGTATTTGATAATACAGTTTTAATATTGAGCCGTCATTTAACAAGAAGATCGCGAAAGAAGTAATTGCCCTCACTAAAATGACAACAGAAATTGCCAAATTAAATAATAATGAAACCGGGCATGTCGGTCATAAGCTACATAAAATAGTAAAAAATGAACTAAATAAGCGAAATAGTTTTAATCATAAGACTAGAGCAGACCGACTAACTGTCGATTCTATAAATAAAAAGCTTAATGAAGTGAAAGCTATTGCCACGAAAGCGGATAAGGAGAATACGGTCGCAATATTAAAAGAGGAGGAGTACGTTTCGAAGACCTTAGCGTTTTTTGTCGAAAATAGCATTACGGAAATTCCGAAAGACATAACAGCCAATTTCCAAATCAAACTAAAAAATGTTCTTAAACGCACACACTTCCTGCTGGCAGAAGCCGAAAAAAGAAGATGTGTTATCATGAATCCAACGGCCCCCAAATTAAGATCACAGGTGAAGATACATAAAGATCTGCATCCGGTTCGTCCGATTGTTAACGGTCGAAATAGTCCAGCATATAAAATAACGAAACTGTTGGACCAAATTCTGAAAAAGACTTACGTGTATAAAAATAACTATTCGGTGCGTGGTAGTATGGCCATGATAGGTGAAATTAAAGATACCCCAGTCACTGACACTTCCCGTTTGGTTTCGTTGGATTTTAAGAACTTATACTCCAGTGTTCCGGTTAACGAAACTATAGAAATCATTAAGAGAAATTTCCGTAAATACGGTAAAATTTCAACGCAAGAGACAATTGAATTTATTGAACTCCTACAGCTCATTACAAGTTTTAATTATTTTACGTTTAATAACAAATTTTATATTCAGGACGATGGGTTAGCCATGGGGTCCAGTATTTCAGGAACTATGGCGGACATTTATATCAACGACCTAGAAGATAAAGTTCTAGATTCTGACGATAACGTTATGGATAAAATTGTTTATTACAAACGTTATGTTGACGAGAGTCTGTTACTTGTCGATGGTTCCCGTGAGGACATTTAGGAAATAGTAAAAAAGTTCAACGACACACACAATAAAATATAATTTACCGTGGAGTAAGAAACTGACAATTGTTTACAGTTCCTGGACCTGAATATAAAAAGGCATGGCAACAAACATGCGTTCTCCGTTTATAGAAAACAAACTACGACTGATGCCGTGATCCCGAATGATTCATGCCATCCGCAGGCTTATAAAGAAGCTGCTTCCCGTAGTCTCGTGCATAGGGCAGTCAATATACCTATGAGCGAAAAAGATAGGGAGACTGAAATTAATACCGTTAAGAGATTAGCGATGAATAACGGTTACAGAATAGATATGGTTAAAAAAACTGTTACGGAAAAGTAATGAGCGCAAAAAGAAAAAACCTGATGGAGAGAAAGTAAAAATTATCACGATGCCATACTACGGAACAGTCTCACAAAAGATAGCAAATATTTTTAAGCCATACGATGTTAAAATAGCTTTTCAGACTAAAAACCTAGTGAGGTATAGCCTTAAGCACGATATTGGCGAGAAGAGAAATAAATCGGGAGTTTATAAAATTCAGTGCAGAACTTGTGATGGAAAATATATAGGGCAGACAGGAAGATCATTCGCGATCCGGTATAAAGAACATAAAGTTGCGTTCAGGTTAGGAAATTATGACAAATCAGCTGTTGCGAACCATATATATGAAACAGGCCATCCCCTTAATAGCATAGAAGATAACGTAGAAATATTGCATGTAGAAAAGAAAGGGAGGAAACTTGATTTACTAGAGGAATTCGAGATAGCTACCCATGAAAAGAAACAAAGCAATATTCTAAATGCACAAGATAATTTGAAAGAAATGAGATTTTTTAGCGGGTTTTTGAGAATTATTTTAGGGTAGGTATGCGACTTTAAACTTGTAGCATGTCATTGGCGGAGCTGCGAGAGGCTAACTATGGCAGACCAACGCAATAAGGAAATAAGGCGCCCAATAGCATAGCGTTACCGTCAAGCACACGGCTGTAACCACGCCACAACACCTAGGCACGCCAGTCCACAACAGCTCCTGAGCCGGCACAGTGCGACAGCATACCTGGTAGCTATGGGACGGCCATCGACTTGTGTCAACAACTTCTATGTAAGACGGGGACCCACAGTCCAATATACTTTTAATTCTGTTTTACTCTATGGACTTCCCAACTATTTGTGATGGTATTTTGTCTTTTTAGTCCGTTTAATTTCATGACATAGACTTTACAACCCGATGATGAGAGCATTGTCTCTTGAAACGCGTTGTTAAAATGTATGTATAAGAATCGCGGTTGAATGCCAACAGTGATAACCAGATGATGAGTGGTGGCGCTATCTAAGCACTCTACATAAGCGGGACCTCCAGCGCCTAGAAGCCAGTCGCCGACTCACCTCAGAAGATGTTGCCCGCAGTAGGCAACGAAACGTCCGAGAAGCAGTTTTATATATGGACCACGGCACTTCAGCCCGGAGGTTGTAATTAATGAAGTCGCCGGCCGTGAAAGCTTACTTGTTATGAGCACTTCAATTATTCAGTGAATTTGTGGCGGTAACAAATTATTTGTATTATTGATCAAAATGACTTAGTGAACATCTTTGTAATACACTCTAATTGTTCGAACATCGCTTTATCAAATTACATCAACCGTTCTGACAAATCACGCCAGCAAAAGCATTTCTTACCTAGGAAGAGAACAACAAGATGAAATTGTTAAAAATAACACTTGCAATATTCTCCCATTGAAATCATTTACAATGAAATAGAAAAGAGAGAGTGAGAATTAGAAATGGAAATATCCAAGAAGTCCCTCAAATGTTGGTTCGGGCGTTTGTGCTACACCAACTGGAGGAAGCCCTTTCATTTCGATGAAACAGAGAAAGATCCCCAGAGCGCCGTGCAGTTAGCTAACCGAACCGACCACGCCGTTATTAGGGTTGCGTGTCTCCAAGGAGCGATGTGAGTGCGACCTGTTCCGTAAATGAAAACAAAACACTGTTTGTGACTCTAACAGGAATTATTGCGAGGGAAACGTCGCTATATTGCTCTTCTTGCCTCACCAGACTATCCTCACGAATGAGTTTCGTGATTGTGGAGTTAGTTATTTCGGCCTACACCCAGACCCACTACATGTTTTGCTTTCACGCATAGATGGAAATTTTTGTCTGAAATAGCTGATCTGCATTCATTTAGTCTCGCAGATCAATCTTCTTCTCTTTGTTTGTTATAAATCACAACTGGGAGGAGATCACCGTTTTTCGATTTTATTTTTCTCTATTTCACATCAACAAACTGTTTTATTCTTTCTCCATAATCACCAACATGGATAACCTCCTAAATGCGTGGATGAATGAGTAATTTGACATGCAATTCTAACTGGGGAATCAGGGTGGTTAGGTCTTATTCTTTCTTTGTAGAGGCTGGACAGCTTTCATTAAACTTGGTTTCGACCCTGGCTTGTGGCCTGTGGCCTGGGACAACGGGCACCCCGTCTTTTTTAAAACATAGCTTGCGACTGATCAAGTAATAATGAAGCAGATGGCTGTTTGAAATGTCCCCTTAGAAAAATTATACATGACTGTCCTGATAAACCTCTTACGTTATTTTATTTTAAAACGGCTGAGCAGAACTGAACGTACTCACGCATTTCTCACTTTACTTATTCTGATCAACAGTAAACTGACACACAACATTTTTTAGCGCAACGAAATCTGACTTTCAATAATACCTACAAAACAATGGCGAAGACTAACATTAACCTACACCTTTCAAAAATCACTTACCTCACAAAAATCTTCGTTACTCGAACTACTGCAATACAGCAAGCGCCACTACTGCCAGCTAAATAAAAGATTCTAACTACTGAAGCCACTAACTACTGATGGTCATAGTTATCAAATGAAAGATTTTGATAGAGAACAAACAATGTATTTGCTTTAATAGTGTTCAAAAGTCATAATATATATAGCAGTTCATGACATCCAGTCTTACAAATGTACTGTCTCTGATGGACACACATCCAGATCATCCGCTCTCAAAACGCCGCTATTTCTCTCCCCACATCCACCACTGCGGGCGGCTCACCTCCAACTGCGCAACGCTACGCGCTGTTCACATCCAGCTGCCGCTGCCCAACACAGCAATGGGAGACAACAATGCAAACCAGCCACAGACTGCACACAGCACAGCCAGTGATCTTCATACACAGTGCTAAGTGGCGTTACCAATATAAAAACCTAAACAGCCTACTTACATAGCCCCCATGCTCCCCACAAAAAATTTTACAAATTGTTTTGGGCAGTGGCCAATACAGATTTGAAAAAAATTTTCATAATTACAATAACAAAGAAATCAAATGCACACACTTATCGATACAATGTTGGTCAAAAACGAAAATTTTTTCACAGTCCATAAAGACAGTCCAGATCGTTCATCACAGTAAAATTGCAGCGTTTATCTCAAAGTCTGAGCAGTAAAAGAAAATGCACACGGAAGTAGTGGATTTCCATGCAGTCTTGAAGAAGTAGTGTCGTCCTTCCAACGGAAAGACAATGCTGACTCTTGACATGCAGACAGGTAATGGGCCACAACAGAGCAAACCCACACCAGAGTCAGTCGACGTTTTGAAGAATATTGGGGGTAGGTCATCACAGAGCAGACCCACTGTAGTCCTAGTAGAGATTATGGTATTGGTGGGCCACCAGAGGTGCAGACCCACTACAGTCCTTGTAGAAATAATACTATTGGTGGGCCATCAAAGATGCAGACCCACTGTAGTCCTTGTAGAGACGGCCAGCACCCATCTGTTGCGACTGCACAATCACCATCGAAGAGTCTTGTACTATATAGCAAGTTTATGAACCACCACTTGTGCACTCCCAAAAAAAATTGTTTTTTTGAAACGTCCTTAGAACCAGCAATGCTGTTAACCAGTCCCTTGCTGCATTATTAACACACGTGCAAGCACTAACAGTCCCAACTTCTCACATACTGTGCATATATTATGACCAACAGAAACGTGTACAGTGAAATGATACTTAATTTGAAGAACTGGTGTCTATACAATTATAAATTTACAACATAAGAATACAATTACAAAGGTACAAAATACATCGTTAAAGAACATAACAGTACAGATAACATTTGCAGTAACACAGGCTTTACAAAAGAATAGAAATAAACATATACATCAGTGTTACAGGAATTATGACATAAGTAAATATATAAAATAACGAGAATAGTTTTCAGAGCATTAATTTCACACCTGAACGTTGAAACAGAACAGAATTAATAATGTCTCAACATCTTTACAAAGCAAATAACATATTATTAATGCAAATTATATTTGAGGATCACAGTATTCCTCATCATAGTGAATGTAGCTTAGTACTAGAAAAATTCTACAACATAAATCTTATTAGCTAAACACATAAGGATGGGAAAAACACAAATACACAAGAGTACACAAACACATAGCAGAATAATACAGGAGGAAAGGACAGGGTTTGGTTTCAGTGTAACAGTTCGTACTGAAGTCCAACCTAAAACTTCATTCCATATATCTTTCGAATTATTTCAACATTTGTTTCCACCAAAAAAATTCTACCCAAGCACGCTTTCTGTATTTATATGTTCACATATTTCTTACCTCATTATTTATTTTCCATTACCTTACCTCATCATTTATTTCCAAGAAAATCCTGCCTAAACCTGTTGTCCCTAAACCCTACTTTTTTGTTCATATCCTCTTTCCAAATACTTTTTTGACCAAACCATTTTCTTATAGCTTGTCAATGCATTTCTTCCAACTCATCACAACTCGTTCTCTCATATAGCCTACCCCATATTAAGCTAACTGAAATCTACTGAGCTCAGATGTTAAACTAAGGGACGAGGAAATGCAGCAGCACAAAACAATTAACACAAACAGCAATGACAAAAAAATGGAAATTGGCAAAGCAAGCAGCAGTAAATGTAATAACTTATATCTATACTTGACAAACCCACAAGCAGAAAAAATAGTACACTAAAGACAACAATGCAGATAAGGGAAATGTATAATCACATCTTAATGTCTATGTAATTAAAGTGGTGCACCACAAAAAAATTACCAAGTACTTGAAAAGAAAATTATATATGCAGTTACTGTTATTAGTCTCTTCTTATTGTTCTTTCCATTCCAAGAGCTCCTTTTTCGAAGAATGTGGATCATAAAATAATTATTTAATAGGTCTGTTGACAGTAAGTGTTCATATTAGCAAATGCATTTAAGTTTATTTTATAAAACCAATGCTGCAACACAGCTGGAAAACAGATATCAAATGAAATAAGCAGTTACGCAAACCAAAGCATAAAAACTTTATTCAATAGCTATGTGGCATTTCATAAGTCAGTAGCTCTCAACTCTCATAGAAAGACACTTGTCATAATCAGAATATTTCCCATCAATTCATAAGCATTTCAATAGGTAGCACAAAGTACAATATGTTTCCAAGTAATGGTCGTGTCGTATTTGCGATGCTTTCTACAATGGTATGTCTATAGCGAAGTTAATGGTCTCTTTTTTTCACCTAATGGCTTTTTCTCCAGGCAACTCGAACAGCTGGTCGCACATAACGCACTACGTCAAAGTCACTTAGCTTTCTTACCGAAACATTTACGACACCAGTTTGCTCTACAGTGACAGTCTCATATAAAAAATTTCACGGGTCGAGAATTTGCGTTACAAATGTATAGAAACAAAATCCTATAAATATAACAATGTCCAAAAAATTTTCGCCGGCATTGTGATACATTCACGAATCTACATACATTTAATAACTCTTAATGTACGATTCTTCGTTTCCAACATCCTTTTTCACAAACCAGAGTCCATAACCACTACTCATTATTCCTTACCTTATTACACATATACATATTCATCGACACTTCTTCAATATTTCATCATAATAAATACATAGCACAATCAAATTCCTCATATAGCATCAGCTTATTGATCATAAACATGCCTCAACACCATAATACACATCGTAATCGTAATAATAACATCGTAACAGATTAATCACATCTCAGAATCGTCGCAGCTTCTTTTAAAAATTTCAAGACCTTCAATAAAGGCATCTACCTCAAACGTACTTCAAAAATCATGATCCCTTACGAAATACATCATTCAAAGCTGTCATAGTATCACAATGGTTCCGAAAAAATATGAACAGTTCACAAAAATACAGACAAAATACAATTTTGTAAGCATGAATTTATCCAACTGTGTAATTGTGTAAACATCTGTCACTGATGTAGTAAAAAAAAAATGTTTGTCTCTCTCAGTTAAATGATGAGATAGCTGTGTAATTTATGTGTTAGAGAAATATGGTACCGATGTGTAAAGTTGTATAAGCAAATACCATATTAGCTAGGGCTCCTTGTGCTTGCCAAACACATGGTACACAAAGTAAGCGTGTATCCCCCTGAGGATTAATGTAATTATACCCTCAGGTGCTAAAGATTACAGCAATGGAATGAAATGTATCACAGAATACTTTCTTCGTAATTATTACTACTCTGCCAACGGTTGTCATACGGGTGGTGTCTGTTTTGGTAACGATTTGTGTTGCGAGAATAGCCTTGTCGTGTACAGTTATTATTATTTTCATCGCGGAATTGCGACGGATGTGACCTGTAATTGTTGTGTTCCTGCTTTCGCGTTCCACGATTGTCAGTGTCAATTTCTAATTCTTGTAAGAGTCCCTGAATAGCTTCAATGTCGTCTTTGCAACGTCCTGCCAAAATAATATGTCGTAAATGTTCGGGTAATTTGATTAAGCAAATGCGGATGAGTTCTGAGGGGCTGTATGTGTTTGACAGGTACTGATTCTTGTGCAAAATGTCTTCAAAATATTTCACAAGACTGGAAAATTCAGATTGTTCGAAATGTTTCATCATTATGATGCTATCTTTTACTCGGTCTTGAGTAGCTTGAGACCAATGTGCTAAGAGGAAGGCACGATAAAATTCTCCTTCACTGTGGCAATCGTGAATGACCGATTGCATTCTTACAGTTGGGTCATTCTCTAAATAGCCACACATAAATTCTAATCTGTGCTCTAATGACCAGTTAGGAGGAAAACAATGATAGAATTGATGAAGACACGCTTGTGGATGAATGTCGTTGCCGGAATTCTTAAATGTTTTTACGTGTGGTAATAAACAGCTTATAGTCAAAATCATCATGTTGGCGAGTCGCATATCGGTCATTGTTACTTCGTTTTGGCGGTTCCATCTCAAAATTCGGTGTACCTTGCCAATTTCTTTCATAATTTCCGAAGTACCCCGCGTTATTATTTTGTGGCTGTTTCGTATTTCTGTGTCCCTCTTCCTGTATTGGAGCGCAAGTGTCCACTGAAATACCTAATTCTTGTATTACCTGTGTCAGCTGATCTTGTACTTCCCGGATTTCTCTTTGGTGTTGCGTATTAATTTGATTCTTATTTTGTTTGAGTTTCTTAATTTGAATACACTCTTCAGTGTCAGTGAAGGCTACAGATCTTGCGTCATTCAGATCATCATCTACCTTTGTAGATAAGTTAGTGAACTGATCCGAAAGTTCGGCTACTTTCTCCGATAGTGAACTTATTTCCTCAGTGTGTTTTTCTGAACCAAGTTTCAGAGTGTCCATTTGTGTTGAAATCGTATCTACTGTGTCCTTTAAGTTTTCCTGAGTTTTTCCAAGTTGCGTAACCGAATCGGTAGATGCAACTGAGTCAATTTTAGCTTGCAAGGTGTCGTGATATTCATGAACAATAGTTTGCAGTTCCTTTATGGCTGCTTCGTGATTCTGTAATTCATTTTCATGACGCGAAAAAATAGGTTGGAAATGCTCACAAAAATGTGTTTTTACGTCATTACAGACTTTTAGACATTTCGAATCAATGTTATGTAACTCAGTAGTTAAATCTTCACGTGTTTGTTCCAGCGTGGTGTCTAACTTCCGAATATTTTGTTCCATTGTGTCTAACTTTTGAAGATTTTGTTCCATTGTGTCTAACTGTTGCTGTGTTTGTCTCTGATTTTGTTTCATTTGTTACATTAATTGCAATAATAATGTATTAGTGTCTGTAATCTGTTCGTCTATGCTTTTAGGCAGTGCATTTGCACGGGCAACATTCACATTTTGACGAGCAGAAAATGTGTCTTGACTTATTTGAGAAAAAGGTGAGGACCCAAAACCTGAGTCTACAGTATTTCCAATATTGTGTTCTGTCATTTCGGATTCCTGTGGCGAGCTGTTGCCGACCGATCGATCGATAATGCTTCCCTGTTCACTACTTGTTTCAGTGTCTAGACCATTATTTGCCACCCGCTCCATTTCCCTATGCACTATTACCAAATTACTAGATTGAACTTTAGTTAATTCATTACACGGTGGCGCTAACACACTGCTTTGGTTTTCACTGTCATTTCTCAGTTTTCTTTGGAGCCTAGTATAACGTTTTTCACACGCCATTATTGTCACAATATTTGACACAACAACACAGAAAAGCACAATTTGAAGAGCACAATAAGAAAACACATTAACATAGCACTGAAAATAATATCTAGTTAATTGCAAGCGCAGCTGCGAAATACTTGGTGCAAATCTACATGCATGCCACAAGCGTTTTACAGTACAACAATGAAAAACTACAACTTCAAAGAAAATTCTCTCTATAATTACTCGCTAGCAATAAACAATAGCTACACTAATTACACAAACTACAAGAAAAAATCAGAAGATTCCAGTGAGGTGTCCTCGGCTAAGGGTCGACATATGAAACGTCCCCTTAGAAAAATTATACATGACTGTCCTAATAAAGCTCTTACGTTATTTTCAAACAGCTGAGCAGAACTGAACGTACTCACGCATTTCTCACTTTACTTATTCTGATCAACAGTAAACTGACACACAACATTTTTTAGCGCAACGCAATCTGACTTTCAATAATCCCTATGAAAGAATGGCCTTGACTAACATTAACCTATACCTTTCACAAATCACTTACCTCACAAAAATCTTCGTTACTCGAACTACTGCAATACAGCAAGCGCCATTACTGCCAGCTAAATAAAAGATTCTAACTACTGAAGCCACTAACTACTGATAGTCATAGTTATAAAATGTAAGATTTTGATAGAGAACAAACAATGTATTTACTTTAATAGTGTTCAAAAGTCATAATATATATAGCAGTTCATGACATCCAGTCTTACAAATGTACTGTCTCTGATGGACACACATCCAGATCATCCGCTCTCAAAACGCCGCCATTTCTCTCCCCACATCCACCACTGCGGGCGGCTCACCTCCAACTGCGCAACGCTACGCGCTGTTCACATCCAGCTGCCGCTGCCAAACACTACAATGGCAGACAACAATGCAAGCCAGCCACAGACTGCACACAGCACAGCCAGTGATTTTCATACAGAGCGCTACGTGGCATTACCAATATAAAAACCTAAACAGCCTACTTACACTGTGAACATTTTCACTGCTTTCGCTGTTCAAACATTGTCCAATAAATTACAGTGGGAAGAAGTCAACGACCACTCCAGCGGTTTGCTAGCTGGCCCCCTACTGGATATGCAGCTGGAGCCTCCTATGTATTTTTCCACTTAGGGCCGGCTAATGCCCGCACTCTGTCAAGATGTGTTGGTCACATAGCAGCTAACGCAGATTTCTAGAAATGTTGGAGACAGCACTCTGGCTGTGTCTGCCTTATGAGTTAGATGTGTGTTTACAATTTCATGTAGTGTAAGTTCGTTTTCGGTTATGATCCGTTAATCAATCGTAGATTAATGCAGATGATCATTGCATTATTTAAATTCAACCACCAGAAGAATAAACGCTTTCTGGTGACGTATGAAGCAACGATTTCTGTAAGACAATGCCTTTCCGGTTTGCGAAGTATAAGTGTGATCTCATCGGACAAATCCTCATACTAACAACAAATTATAGCGCTAGTAGCTGGGCAGAACGAAAACTCGAATCAATATCCAAATGTGCTTCTGCAACTTTTCAATGTTTTGGTGCGTCGAACGTAAGGTACACTAGTACCATACCGTCATCCTCTACGTAACTTATTGACCATTATGAATACTGGAAAACCAGTAGTGATGTTAGAAGTTTGAGATTAGTCAGAATTATCGGGATTTCATCCAGCACGTTGAACTTAGTTTGCACCCGCTCTATGATCTACGTGTGATGATGTTGCCTGTCTGGTGTAGGGACCATACATACTCCCCCTCCTGTTGATTCTTGTTAGTCAGTGTAAATGATGTAGTGTGAGCAGTATTACAACTTATTACACTCCAAAGTACACCAACGAATTATCTCCTGTGAGCAGAGATAGAGTCTGGTTTCCAATAATTATCTGGTTATTAAGCAATTGTTTATTTTTTTATGCTTTGTGTATGGACATTTAAATACAGCACAAACCATTCAACATTTGCAAGTCTTCTAAGACAAGAACATCATAGACCAGATAATATTGAAAAAGATACGAATATATTAAGAATCAGTAAAGGCAGATACCTCATCCCTTTCCAAGAAAATGTCCACTTAAGACAAATAAATTTTGGAAACCAGACTCTATATAAAACAACTGATGAAATTACATGAAAAAGAAAAGAGCCTTATCCGTCCTTCACTCCCTCTCACCATCCCACCCAAGCCCCTCCCCCCAAATCCCAATTTCATTTCACTACTTGTTCCTACCCTTCTCCTCCAACTCACACTCGATCACACTACTATACACTGACGTCCACGTATCATGGTTTCTCCCTCCCCACTCAAAAAGAAACCACTCCATCACTATTCCTTCTCTACTCTTACACAGTATATAAATATACAGCGACATAATGAAATACAATTACATACATACAATAATCTAAGAAAGAAAAGATTGTAGGTCAAAGACAAACTAGTTTCAAGGTTATGCTGCCAACACTGAAAAATACAAATGACAACATCTACTTAGAAGTAAAGAAAGAAACAAAACAAAAGTGGTGTTCTAAAAAGTGTGCTGTGAAAAACATGAGAAATGCATAGTGCTGCAGAACAAGTGAAAATTAGACAACTATCAGTGTTTAAAGAAGAAAAACATTAACGATGTGCTAGCAGACGGCATTTCCCAATGTAAGCGAGAATCAAGCGTAAATCTTCGTAAGTACAAACCAACACATTGCTAACGAACTGTTTTACGATTTTAAAGCGAGTGAAAACGTAAACAGTTTAATTAGAAAGCACTGATGATGCTTTACCTCAATAGAGCGAAACGCGCCTGGTTAAAAAAGGAAAGCATTTTTATAGTTACAACGATATAACAAGAATTGTAATACAACTACGGAAAATATTGTCATACAAATGATGTCCATTGAAGCATTTTTAGCACTAATATGTATTTTTAATAATTAACTAAACGAAGTATGGGAGTATACATATTCCCCTTTATCAGTACAAAATTACGGAAATTAGATGAAATTTTGTAGATTTCCTACATCCAGCTGGTCACTCAGGATAAAGTCGGGTTTGTTGTAAACGTGGCTGCATTTTCCCAACCTCTATGCAGGAAAAATGCATGTTTGTAAGTATTCTCCAATGCTATTCTATTTATCTTCGTATTGAATATTGTTGCCATATCTGTTGATTATACTGCCTTCTCTATTTTTTCTAACACCTGCTCAGTTGTCTTTCCGCTTCCTTCCAGGTTGTCCATGTCAGTCAGGCCTGATTCTTATACTTCGCTGTGCAGAAATATGCGTTTTGTGAGGCAATGTGTATTGGAGTGATGTCAAGTTGAAGTTGTTTAACAATTGGTTCCCAAAAGTTCGATGCTGCTTTAGAACCATCATGTATTCGTTTGTAAATTTCAGTTACACCAAGTGTGTAAAACGTGGTGTAACGATCAAGTTGTTGCCTCCCCCTCCCTTATCGACTTTAATGACAGTGAAAAATTAAACCGTGTGTACCTAATGGAAATTTGGGAAAAAGCAATCGTCACCGAAGTTAATCTGTCAGTAAAGAGGGAGGAAAGGCTTACATCTAACTGAAAGGAAAAATGCAAATGAAACTGGTGGAAATTAATTTTGAAAAGGGGTAAAGTTAATAAAGAAAGTAAATGTGCGGCCGTTACGTTAACAGTTAACTAGCGGTAATTAGATATTTGAGATTTGGGGAAAATTACGGTCGCCAGTCCTATGGACAACTACTACAATAACTGAAAAAGAAAGGTCATTGCACATATAATTAGCACTAAAAGTGTGGCAACTGAAGGTTGACACGTGTTGTGTGAAAACTGAAAGTTTGTCAGAAGTAATAAATTTCGCTACACTCTGACTTAATTTAGCAAAAGAATTAATAAAAGCGGAAAATTGAAAGTTAATTTAGTGACTGAAATTAATAGTTAGATTTGTTTCTGAAGCACTACGAAATTCGGTAAAATAAGGTTAGTCTTGGGCTACCTCAACAATCATTTCAAGAGCTACTTGAATCTACACAATTTAGAAATAAGAGATTTAACTTTGAACTTCAATTAAATGAGTCTGGACAATTAACAATAGTAACATTTAGTAAGTACCAAGCTGAGCTGCAGCCACAGGTAAGGTAAAATATGCTAACAAAACTCGCAATCTTAATTTTTGCTTGTATAGCCAGCTATGAATACCTTAACAGAACTTTGAAATTAAAGCAGTGAAATGGAATGATATTACTTTAATGCTGGTGTCTGAATTTCAAAGACACTCGGGTTCATTTCGGAAAAGGAAGGGACCCTGCTTGGTAATGCAATTGGGACAATGAGCAACAAAGGTTCATGCTACGTAGGTGTAATGTAGTGAGAAAAAATTTAACAGTTTGAAAAGCTGAGGTCTGCCATACAGTTCTAAAACTTTACGTGCTACCAGTCTTCCTTGTTGGTTGATTGAAGGTTTGAAGCCGTCGTTCGAGGAGGTGGCGACAGTCACTCATTGTCGGCCGTCGCTGTTACAGAAGCTGGATGTTGGCGCGCCTTCTTCTCGACACGGTCTGCAGCCGAAACGGGCTCTTGTTGTGTGCCAACTAACGCTCCCGTCCGCGACACCATGTCAGAGGCTAACATAGCAAGTCGAGCGCAATTACATGCTGCCAAACCCCGAAAGCGCGGCAACTCGCGGCAGCGTCACACAACACATCTGCTCCACTGCCCTCCTCCAGCCAGACTCTCTCTGCTCTGCCCCAGCCAGACTCTGCTATGCCTGCGCTCCATGCGGCAGAGTTAACACTACCAAAGATCCTAAACACTTTGGTTCTCCACACGACCTATCGATGTATTCGTTCGATAGCATAGTTTTCCCTAGGCAAGACCCAGCGTAAAAGTACAAATAATATTTACAAAACAAACCAATTATACATCGACATAAATGCATATATATATATATATATATATATATATATATATATATATATATATACAAACAGTAAAACAATCACAATATATCAAGAGACAGAAATGTCATATCTTAAGGTGACAAAATAAGGAAAAAAAATTATAATACAATAGATGGTAATAGAAGGATATACATTTCCGGCGTTGCAGAGTCCTACCTTCTTTGGTTTCTAATGTAGATGTTACGAAGCAGGGGTAGCTATTGGTTTTTACATTTCGAGTTTACATTACAGATAAGTGAGGAGAAAGGCCGTTATTGATGTTGTTGTAGCGGATATCAGATTAATTTTTGAGGGCTTTTCTCTTCGGATCTTTACCGATTACAAGCCCAGCTGAAGAAAGCACTTTTAGGAGCAGGATCTGCTGAACGTTCGCAGGAGGGTGGCAGAATTCCTTTTGATGAGAAAAGTATTTCTCATGAAGATACCGCTTCTAATTTTCTCAGTGGATTTTGTTATGGCGACTCCACCATATTTACACGAACTTTCGCCATTGGTACTCACATGGGAAAACTCTAGAAACTTAGGAGACTAGACCATCAAATCAACGAATTATAATACATGAGATTGAAATATATTTTATGTTCCTCCAATATATTCTGCTGTTCTTGTGAGCTTTTCCTTGCAGTCACGGAAACTATACTTAATTCAATTTAACTTTTTGAATTGACGTTTAATGAACATACTATGCATTAACTACATATGAAATTAGCATTTCACCTGATAATTGAAGCAAATTTGTAGTATGTCTTACAACCATACACGCTAACTACTTTGGTGCTCCAGGACTTGAGCAACAACATGAATAAAGTTTTGGCTTCGCCCTAACCACTTACCATTATTAGTAAATAATATGTAATCAGAAAACTGAGGCTACAGTTAAAAATTAAAATGGATTTAAAACTGATTTCACGGTAGCAAAAGGCAAATGAACGTTTCAGCGTTCAAGATAAACGTAGGCTTCATCATTCATCCGCGACTGCTCTAGCAATTACGAAACAAGGAATCAATGTGGTACCTCTTATGTCAATACATAAGTTAGGAAATATAAAAAAAGTACCAAGTTGATTTTAAAGATAATAATGTGCTTACACTTTTTAAGTTAGCAAGGGGGATATCAATTCGGAGTCACACCGATGAAGCACCAAATATTCATTAATTGCTGCTTCTTGGAGCAGAAGCTGTTCCTGAGTTTAAACCTCAGCTCCAGCGAACTGCATGCAAGATGTTAGAGGTATAAGTGAAGATATTTTTAATGGTAGCTGAGGGTAGTGTACTGAACAATATTACATCAGTATTTGCTTAAAGTGAAGTTTAATAACACTGTGCAACAATGAAAATGTAAATTGAATAAAAATAGCCAGTCCCTATTATTTCTAATGTGCCGATCGCAAATGTCACGAATACAACTCAAAATTAGCTCTAGTTTTCATATTACACTGTTTTATTACGGTGAGTAATTATATACGGATTTTTATGTTAAGTTTAAAGCCAAATATTATAATGGCTTGTCAAAGTCATATTAACTGTTAACAATGGATTATATTATTGTCTCTGGTATTAACTCTGTGCAATATTTTGGATATAAACATTTTGATACCAATTTTAGTGATCTTTTTGTCTCCTGCCTCTTCAACTTCAGTGACTTTATTAATGCATGTAATAGTTTTTGCTCATTTGTTCCCAGATTAACTACCAGTTGTTCAGATTGACTGCTATTGAAGTGAACAAAAATGCCATGAGTTTGTGTTAACAGATCTGACACATTTTGCTATATGTGTGTGGAGAAGTGACATTTGCTTCACTAAAACAGTAAATAACTCCACTGATTAAAAAAGGCTTACAGTTGTTAATTTGGTTGCAAAATAGGTGATCAGGATAAACCCTGGTCTCCACATGTGATCTGCAACAATTGGCCAGCGACCTCAGGAACTGGATGCATGGGAAAGCACATTCAATACCCTTTGCAGTGCCCATGATGTGTCGTGAGCCAACTAACCATGTCAGTGACTCCTCCTGTTGTATGGGTCCTCCTATCAAGAAGGGAATCTAAGAAGAAGAAACGGACTGTGATCTATCCTAACATTCCATCTGCCATACGTCCAGTTCTACATAGCGAAGGATTGCCAATACCTGACCACTGAGAGTGTACGACATTACTTCTGCTGGAGATTCTGAATGCCCTGAGCCTTGTATGTCACAGGATCCGGAGTTTCTTCCACATATACCGTCAACTGATGATCCACAATAATTGTCTCAAAATGAGTTAAGTCATCTCTTTAGAGATTTGGTACGCTCTGAAGCTAAGGCTGAGATTTGAGCATCAAGATTGCAGAAGCGCAATCTTCTGAAAAGTAATGTGAATGTTTCATTCTACAACAGAAGAGAGCAACAATTCACTACTGTTTTTAACATGCAAGATAGTCTTGTCGCATATGCAGACATAAATGGTGTAACGAACGCTCTCAGAATTAATTACAACCCTGATGAGTGGAGACACTTTATTGATTCAAAGTTGAGCTTACAAGCAGTGGTTTTACATATTGGTAAAGAGCTTCCTTCTATTCCAGTTGGGCATAGTGTGCATATGCAAGAGTTATACCAAAACATGAAAATTTTACTGGAAGCCATCAAGCATAATGACTGTCAAAGGCAGATTTGTGTTGACTTGAAAGTGGTTGCACTGCTGTTAAGTATATGCAGTTAGCGTATACTAAATATTGCCTCTTTCTCTCTGAATGGGATAGCAGAGTTCGTGCATCTCATTGCAGTAAACAGGAACGGCCCACCAGAAAATCTCTTCAACCAGGTATAAAGAGCATTAAGAGTGAACCTGTACGAGACCCTAAAAAGATACTGCTCCCACCCTTGCACATCAAGCTGGCTCTCATCAAAAACTTTGTTAAGGGAATGAACAAAGACGGTGGCGCATTTAAGTACTTAAGGCAAAAATTCCCATACTTAAGTGAAGCCAAAGTAAAGGATGGCATCTTTGTAGGCCCACAGATTGGAGTGCTTTTTAGAGACCATACTTTTGATGGAATAATACAAGGTGATGAGAAGCATGTGTGGGCATGTTTTAAGACAGCCTGTTGACATTTCTCAGGTAATAAACAAGCAATAAATTCCAAGAAGATTCTAGGTAACATGTTGTCATCTTATGAAAAACTTGGTTGCAACGTGTCATTGAAAATGCGTTTCTTACTTAGTCATCTTGACTTCTTTTACAAAGATTGTGGTGTAGAAAGTGATGATCATGGGGAGCGATTTCATCAAGATACTGCCGCATTTGAGAAGAGGTTTGCCGGAAAGTCGAGCCCTACTATTTTAACAGATTACTGCCGGATTGTCATAAGGGATGTTCCCAAGTGTGTGTATAAACTTCATGTCAAGCGACAACAGTCATCTTCTGAATTTATCTCTGAACAAAACATGTAATTGTGTGTGTATATATATATATATACATATATATATATATATATATATATATATATATATATATATACATTTGTAATCTTTTATATACATTTGTGACCAGTTAATTTATGTAATTTTTTGTGCTTTACATAGCTCCAGTACAATGTAGACTTACAAAG
This sequence comes from Schistocerca americana, assembly GCF_021461395.2. NCBI lineage: Eukaryota > Metazoa > Arthropoda > Insecta > Orthoptera > Acrididae > Schistocerca > Schistocerca americana. The sequence goes on from NC_060119.1 coordinate 1,064,787,317, forward strand.
TATTTTCATTCATGTAATATTATCTTCAGTTTTTAAATACTTCACTTTTCTGCATCCAGAATGGCATTGAAATTTGTCAGTGGTTAACACATAACAGAGTTTTAGTAATTATTCACTTGAAATCTGTTATGATGACTCTGCGACGTGCCGGGGCTAGCAGTGTATTTAACACTAAATTCTTCTCGAATCTTCATATGGAAATGATGCTCTAAGCCCCCCCTTTTCTAACTCCTACTTTTGCTGTTGCACATGGATTAAGAAAAAACGCGAACCGACTGTAATCGACCCTGCAAGTGGGGTAGAAAAGAGTTTGGCACCTGCAATAATTTAATTTTATAGACATTAATTAAATAAAGGAAAGTTTCAGTAACATTGTGAGAAATGAAAGGTTTGCTCTACCGCTTAACAGAATGAAAGTTCTGTCCAAAATACCAATTTGATTTATTATGAATAAACTCAAAATCATAAACAAAACGCATGAAACATTTACAATACATGAAATTGGATCAAATTGGATACTCAAATGAATGCTGTGAAGGTGAAGTTGTCCATAAACTAGATTGTGACATTTATGACGAAGTGGTATGTGGAGCCAATTCCTTGAAACTCAAATCTTAAGAGAAACACCGAGCTAACTCCACATTAATTGCTGCTATGGTAGTGATAACTCAGACAATGAACACCCAAGACAGAACAAAGTTAGAAAAGACGAACAGGCGCGCTCTTTTGAGCTCTGATTATCGCAGTGCAAATTCCCTAGTCTGCTGGTGTTGCAGACATACATTACCAAGCTGTCTTCTTAACTGCAAGGTACTATCTGGCGTACCGGAAGCGATGGTTGGTTGCTTGGACATCTCGTCGTGGTGATGATAATGTCGTGAGTAAAGCCCGAAACAAATTGTCCTGGTCTGGTTCTTCCAGACTAAAGACTTCCTATCAATGCAAATGCGCCTCTGAGGGAGACGAAGAAGGCTCGCCACACAATCACTGACGGTACAGTGATTGATTTTAACAAGCGAAGTCACACAGTAACTCCAATACAGTCAACTTTAGCCAAAACTGCCCAAGACAGACAACATAGGCAGCTTGTACGCAGAACGCTCAATTGCCAACTGTACTCGGAAAGTTACGTTGAAGTTGAAACTTCAGCAACTTTGTTAAACAGTTACAATCAAATAAAAGTATATTAGACAGCCAACGGAAGGCTGGCTGTCCAGAGCATCAAGAGCTCAGTCTTGTAACCTACTCCGACCGAAAAGCGAGAGCTGACCCTCTCAAGTGCACCCGTACAAGCCGAACACAGAACATTCCCGCCCCCAAGACAGTGGCAGTGGACATTCCAATCAGCAACTCGAAAACCGGCGGAAAATTCTACTCTATTTGCCGAAGCACTACCATTCCACCAATGGAGTTTCTTGGCGCCAATTTCTGCACCGATTTTGCTACGTCACGGAGCTATGCCCTGAGCAAGCCAATCACAGTTTCGATTTTGCAGAAAACGCGGGACTTTGCCCGCCAAGACTGCCTGAGTACACAAGTCATTCCCTCGCCTCGATGGTAGCCCACCAGAAAGTGTTTTCGCTAAGTTTCTGCGAAGTAACGGAACCTCTAGCCCAGCTGCTCTTTCAGGCCCATGCGGGCGTGTCTCCGCCGCTATTATGACAATATCGGCGTCTGGAAAGCATTCACTCGAGTCCCTGACAGCAGTCGGCTTAACCCTTTCAAGATCAGAAGTGCCCGTGTGTCACCGGACCACCCGGGTGACGAGAGATGCTGCGTGGGAAATCCGCGTGTGAAGGAATAGCAACTTTTCATCGCATGCAATCAGAGAGGAAAATCGAATTACTCAGAGTAAGATAGAAATATGACAGGGGGCTTCTGCCACCTCTCAACTCTTGGATCAGGAATACATATTTAGTTAGTGAGCTATTTATACAAAAAAGCAGATTACTTTTCTCCAAATACTAGAGCTAAATATTTATGATGATGATGATTTTGTATCATTTTATACTGAAATAAACGTACGTAACTCAAAATGCAATTTGCACACTTTCACTTTAAATTTGTTGTTCAGTGTGATTATAGTTATTAGGAGCACAAAGTTTTTAGGTTTGTTAGTACCCCCAAGTATGCGTAGCAACAGCAAATAATTAATGTTCATTCTCCTCTGGAGAGCAGGTTAGATACTGACGGCCATAGTCCACTTGCGACCGTGCAGTAAACACGGTGTAGTAAATTACGTGATGCGTTTGCTGGAAAACTGATCGACAGAGACAAAGAACAACTAACTCCCAGAAATGGGTACATATTGCGGTACCAAAAAGATTACAATATCAGCACCTACACCCTTAACACCCTGTATAAGTGGGTACATTGAATGAAAGTCTCTTTATTACCCAGTGATGTTCAGCAAATTATTGTGAAGTCTATTAAGGCAGTAAAATATTTTTCTCTCGTTGTATATGAGACTTCCAACATATCAGCAAAGGAATAAATACCCATATGCTTCAGATTTCTGTATCGAAATTTCCAACTTCAAGAATTGTGTTTGTGCTTTTATGAAGTGGTTTCAACAGGTTCTAGGACATTGAAGTCGTCCAGAATGTCATAAGACGTTTATCTCTCGACATAAATTACTGCTGTTATGATGGCGCGAGTAATGTCAAGCAGACCCTTAACTGGATTACAAAGTAAGATGACTGACTTCTAGCCAAAAGCTATATTTGTTCTTTGTTCACGCCTAATTTGAACTTTGTAGTGCAGGATGCGATGCTGGGTATGACATACGTTGCGTGACTTTCTGGTGATATTTGTGAATTAATATCATGTCTAAGACAAAGAGGTTAGCAGTGTTTCATTCGCTACAAGAAGACAACGAAAATTTTACTGTAAACATCAAACTGGTGTGTGACTATACAACAATAAAGTCCTTATTAAGTGATTATGAAGATCGTTTATAGATTTTGAATGAGCTATGAGGTCAATGGGAACGGTAGTGAATATTGTTGAAACTTACATCAGTTTAGATTTCTTATTTTCCTGTAAATGTTAATTTGAGTCTTCGCAGGACTGAACAACTTCACTTTTCTTTTCACAAAAAATTACTGTTATACAGAGAAATCAAAACTTTGGGGGAAACTCTGCAAGTTTCGCTTCACAAAGGGGTACGAAATGATGAAAAAGCGGAGAAACTGATAACTGATTATAGTTTTGCCTGGCTAAAGGAACACGCCAAAACTCTACGAAGAAAGTAGTCGTCGCCATACATATCAAACGCTGGAGGGAATGTGCAGATAAATATTGTTACGATTTACCTGACGTAGCAGTAGATGTTGTAAATCGTAGAGTCCGAACAAAAGTATTGGAACTTATTTCACAACTTCAAAGGTCCGCTGTGGATCAAATTGGGGCTGAGAGAGATCTGCAGATCTATTGGACACATATTGAGAAAGACAAGCTAACACTGCACAGGAACATGTTTCTAGATGTGTGCAGAACGAAGACAGAAGAAATGGCCAACTTGTCAGACATTACAAATTTTCTAAATAGAGGAAACAGTGATTCCAAGCGCGAAATGCTCACAGAATCGTGAAGTCTGTACAGATGAATTTAACTGTAGCTATTACTTCTAGTAACTCTGAGCGGTCATTTCCAGGACTTAGGTGGTTGTAAACGTTTTTGCGGATCCCAAAATGATTGCATTATGTGGCAATTTTCCGCGTTCACCAAGAAATTACCAAAATACTGACATTTCCAAAGTTGCAATTAAATTCACAAGAGAAAATGACGTACGCGTAACTTAGGAAGTGGGGATGGAGGGTACACTTAGGATGGAAGGTCAAGGCCCCTGTAATGTCACTCCTTAAACAACAACTACCAAATCCATTATTTATTCAAAACAGGTAAGAGACAATCAATGTGCGTATCTTTTATAAAATATTGCAGATATCTTGCTTCTAAAGCGAGACAGCAGATAACAATTCCCAATAGACTTAAAGAGCTGACCCACAGAGATATCAAATTACAGTCTGAAGCTAATTTAAAGAAATGGCACAAATTCCTTTTTTAAAAGAAATAATTTACAATATGAAGCTGATTTACGGAAAGCTTCAGTTCGTTTGGAACCCCCAAAAACCCAACCAGCACAACACATTGAAAGGTGTCTACACCGAGTCACAATGCCAGAGATTGCGCCAAAGAGTAGTACTCCGCCGCCTCCACTGGCGGCAGTTGTAGTTCAGAGGTTGCCGTGGGCAGCGCTTGTTGAGAGGATGTTGAGAGCAGTACTAGTTGAGAGCCTGTTGTGTGCAGTTGTTCTGTTGGGCGAGACATAAGATGCTGTTCGGTTGGTGTAATGTATAGATGGAAGATGTTGCAATGATCACAGTGTATTTTTCATCAATATATATGAAGATAACAAAAAAATTTTTCATTTCAAATTTCCTAAATAACAATGCCTCTTGGTAACAGGTTCAGTCAACAAAGCATCTGGCTCATGTTCATGTATTAGACTGTATTCTGGTTTCTATGCGCAATTACAGTATTTCTGGTTTTTTAATTACTTCATTGTAAATGGTGTTTAAAATATCTTGTCGTATTGAGGAAGAACCGTGCCAGATACGTGTACGTTGAATCACACTACCACACACAGAACAGTTACACTTGTGCCTTGTTGTTTTGTAGTTTTTATAGTTGCAGGGGACTTAATTAATCAATTGTGTTAATGGAATTTTCCCTTCATTTTTATTGTTATTTTATGCAGTCAGATTGTTTACTAATACTAGTCAGGGCCAACCGGTTAGAAGACTTTGTAACCGGACACACAGCTACTAAAACATTTGCATTTTTGTAATTAAGCCCCCATGCACGTGGCGACCGCTGCTTCGGATCGTCCCTTGGTATTCTTTTGATAGTAAAAGTAGCAGACAGTAGTATTGTTGTAGTAATTTGTAGTTTATTACTTGTAGTCCATATTGCATGCGTAGATTTGCTAATTGAACATTTGTAGTTGTCTTGTCATTCTTCTAAAGGTATTTTTGCAGAATTTAATTTTTGATGTCTCGTATACGGGTTTGACAATTTAGTGCAATAGTGAAGGTTTTAATTGTTGGTTAATCGTGTTTGTCGGGAAGCATTTCATGTGAATGGTATTGTTGGTGATAAAGTGTTTATTGTGTGTAATTTTCGTATAGTGACGAGTTTTGTATGTTTTGTAAATGATTACACGATCGTTGAAGAAAGTAAAAATGATGGATAGTCAGAATGACGAAATTGTTAACATGGCGAACTCGCCAACACAGGAGAACAGTATGATGAATAATGAAGTAGAAAACAATTTAATAAGCCGGGAAAATAGTTTGGAACCAGTTCAAAATTTTTCAGAATCAAAAAATTTTCAGAATACGAGATTAACGACAGAAGATTATGGAATAGTATCGAACACAGACAGCTTTACGGCTATGTCGAAGGAAGTTAGTTTTACGGGGAAACGTTAGGGGTGAAAAGAATTTCGAACCAGCTAATATGGAGCAGTTGATGAGTGCAATATTAAATTTGGGATCACAAATAGGAACAATTAAAACTGATATGGGAGCAATGGAAACAGGGTTAGACTAACGAATAGGGACATGTTTCAAAAACATGAAAGATGAATTAAAGAAAGAAATTAGAGAAGAAGTACAACCGATTTTGAATGCTCACAATAATAGATTAATTTCAATAGAAATTAGGCAAATGGAACAGGATAGGGAGCAGGAAGAAAGAGATCACATGATAGTACAAACATTTTCAGAGTTAAATCTTCAACGTGCACACGATAAGGAAGAAATATTTGAAAGAATCGAGGAATCCGTACCAAATGACAGAATAAATAACCTAACACAACAATATGAACAGTTAACTACTAAATGTGTCAATACTGAAACCCGAGTCGCGACACTTACGGAAGACGTAAATAAACAGAAAGAACAAATAGGTGAATTATAGGAAAGAGTTGAGGAGATTTCAGATAAGTTGACAAGTCTTAGTTTAAATTGGGACAGAGATTCAGATGATACAGCTCCATTGCCATTTGGAGAAACAGAAGAGTACCAGAATATAAATAAACATGTTGAAAATCAGGGAAAATTTAATGAACGCGTTAAAAGGGAAGTTGAGGCGTTACGAAAGCAAGTTAAACAAATTGAAAGCGAAATCGTAGGAAAAGACACTAGAAGAAATTTAGAATCGCAGATAGCAGCGGGTTTTGAAGAAAATAATTTATTTCATTATGAGATGCAACAAGAGAGCGCCAGGCGCGCGAACTTGACAATAATCGACATTCGGACAGGGACAGACGCAGTAGGTCTTTGTCGCCACGAGGTGAAAACTTTGACTATAAACACTTTTTAACTGTTCGGAAATTTAAGATATTTCGCAATTCTAAGAATGACATACATCCATGTTCATGGTTAGATCAATTTATGTACGCATTTCCACCAAATTGGCCACTAAGTCACAAACTGGAATTTATGTGTAGATATTTAGAAAACGAACCGGCGACGCGCATGGGCGCACTTATTAGAGATTGTAATTTAAATGATTTTTATCATGCATTTCTATCGGCATATTGGTCTGAAAACACGCAAGACAGAGTCAAGCATAGTCTTATTATGCAGCGTAATTTTAAAAAGTCTAAGTTCAGCACACCGGCAGAATACTTTGAAGTCATGATTCGAAAGAATCAATTCCTTTCAACCCTTATAGCCCGACTGAATTAATTCGCACTTTTTTAACTAAGCTGCCACAATCGTTAAGACACATTGCTTTCGTCGGAAGACGTAAAGACGACATTGAATTTTCTAAGACTTTGCTACAATAACTTGAGTATGATAACGACGACAGGACTTTTTGTAATTTTATCAGTAACGGTAATCACAAGAGATTTTCAGAGAAAAGGGATAATGATCGGAACGGACGTTATAGCGTTAATTTTGAAAATGACATACGAAACAAACAGAACAATAGATACCAGCATTATGACAATAACAGACGTTCTAACAGAAATTACACAGACAATTATAATAACGGAAACTCCTACCGGAATGATCAATCATACGGAAACAGTAATCGGTATCATCAAGACAGAAAATATTCATACGATAATAGAAATTATCACTACAGAAATAACCAGGGTAGTAGATATAACAATAATTTCAGAAGTAACAGTCGAAGTTACACAAGAAGTAGTCATGCAGATAGCCAGGAAAATAGAAATTTTTAATACAGACACAACCAAGAATTTACATGTTGCAGACAGGAAGGATCTAATAGGCATCCTCCACGTGACAGAACTTCAGAGAGACAAGTGCAAATCGTAGAAACTGATTCGCAAAATGACGCGAGTAATCAAAGACGTGACGCAAACAATCGACAATGACTTGTAGCTTCGGCTTCTGGCAGCAATATAGACGGTTCAGAAAGTAATGACACTATGACTTTACACTACGTACGCCTGGAAGACATGAGAGACATTTTGCTAGACGAAAAGGAAAATAATGTAGACGCATTTTTACATCCTGTTATTGAAGTATGTGTGAGTAAGAATAACTTCACTGCGGTTTTAGATTCTGGGAGCCCATTGAATGTTATTAGTGAATCAGTTTTTCGTATATGTGTAAGAACTATTGCTTGTCCTGTGTTACCTGTTTCTAAAACTACAATTCGAGTAGCTATTTCTGGAAAATGTGTGGAAGTCAAACAACAGACCAACTTAAATTTCATTTGTCAAGGATATGAATTTTCTGCTAATTTTATTATTGTTCCGTTACTCAGTACACAAATTATATTAGGTATGGAGTTTCGTAACACATAAGGCAATTTTAAACTTGAAGGAAGGAAGTGTGAACTTCACTGTTGCCGGAATGCCGAGATGTTTGAAATTTTTCGAGTGTGTAACGAAATCTGAATCAGACACAAATTGTTTAAGGTTTCTTACTTCTGTTGTTTTCGCTGAGTATTATGACCACAAAGTGTTCATTCATGACAACGACAATAGATACACAGACGGGATGGATGGTATAATTAATAGCGAAGAATTAATTAATGAAAAGGTTAACAGAGCTGAAGTGCCAGATGACGTTGCAAGAGAAGAATTGCACCAAATTTTGACTTCACATGCTACAATATTTAGTCATCACACAGAAACTATACAAGGCTTACAATATTTATTGAAAGTAAAAGAACACACACCATTTCGAGGAAAAACGTACGCTATTCCTTTGGCTTATAGAGACATGGTTAAGAGTGAACTTCAGTACATGTTAGATCATGGCATTATTGAGCCAGCAGTCAGTCCTTATACCAGCCCATTACACGTCGTTCTTAACAAGGATGCGTCAATTCGTTTGGTTCTGGATTCCAGACAGATAAATAATATCATCATTCCTGAAACTGACCGTCCACAAAATTTAGATGAACTTCTTGAACATTTCCGTGGAATTAAAGTTTTATCCAAGATTGATATGCGCGCAAGTTTTTGTCAAATAGAACTCCACCCTGATTGTAGAAAATACACTGCCTTTTTAGCCTTTGGTAACTGTTATCAATTTCGGAAATTACCGTTTGGACTTACTAAATCTTCTGCAGCACTCATTCGTAGTTTAAACGAAAGTTTACCTGTTTATCTTCGTAACAATATTACTTCATATGTTGACGATATTCTTATTGCTAAACGTTCTTGGAGTGAGCATAACAAAATTTTGGATCCATTACTACGTATTTTTGCAAGAGTTGGCATTACAGTGAACTTGGAAAAATCTGAATTTGGTCGTTCTCAGGTGAAATTTCTTGGTCATATTATTTATATAGAAGGTGTTCATCCTGATCCAGAGAAACTAGACGCTATTCGTAATTATGCTGTTCCTACTACAAAACGTGACGTTCGTAGTTTCCTTGGTGTCTGTCATTTTCTTAGACGCTTTGTTAGATTGGACAATTTGGCCACACCTCGTTTATGTGAACTATCTATATAGAATTCTAATTGGTGCTGGGATGAGGAACCTCAATCATAATTTGAACAACTTCGTGATGCTTTAGTTGCTGCTCCACTTCTTTCACATCCAGATTTATCAAAAGATTTTTGTTTGGCAACAGACTCATCATACAAAGGCCTAGGAACACACTTATTTCAAGAGATAGAAGAAAACGGCGTTGTAGTACAGAAAACTATTGCATTTGAAAATCGTGTTCTCTCTAAATCAGAAAAGAATTATTCGATTACGGAACTTGAAGCTTTGACTGTTGCATGGGCTTTCACAAAATTTCGCATATTTTTGTATGGCAGACATACTAAGGTTTACCCCGATCATCGAGCTCTGGAATTTCGTATGTCAACAAAATTAACACATGGAAGATTGTCACGAGGGGCGCTGTATCTACAGGAATTTGATTTTGGTATTGTTTACTTACAGGGTTCTTCAAATATTATTGCTGATGCTTTATCACGTGCACCAATGGGTTTGAAACAAAGCGCTAAGGAGGACTGCAAAGAAAACAATTATTGTTTGATGTATATTCAAGGTTGCGTTTGAAAATTTTATTTCGTATTCGCTCCAGGACATCGCTAAGGAGCAAAAGAGGGATCCAATCTGGAAAGACATTAAGGAGAAGTGGAAGAGAAAGGAAAGCGCAGCGAGACAGTATTATTTAGTTCGCAATGATATTCTTTTTAAACGAAAATCGGTTGACAACTCCGTATGGTTAGTTTGTATTCCTGATGAGTGGGTTAATAAATTGATTTGGTATACCCATTTCAGTTATGCACACTTTGGTCCCAGAAAATGCTTTCATAAATTACGAGAAAATTGCTACTTCAGTAATGTGGAAAAACGTATTCCACATGTTCTTGCCAAATGCAAATTATGTCAAAAGGCTAAGCCGCCAGCTATTTCTCACAGAGCACCGTTGTTTCCTATCATTCCTGTGAAATTAAAGGAGATGGCTGCAGTCGATTTGTTCGGTCCAGTGGTTCGTTCTACTAATGGTTTTGCGTACATTTTGGTAGCAGTGGAATTGACATCAAAATATGTGTGTTTTACACCTTTACGTAAAGCAACAGCTCGTTCAGTATCTAATGCTTTCATCAAACATTTTCTTAAAGGCGTGGGTCATGTTGACAAAGTTATATCAGATAGTGGATCACAGTTTCGCTCTAAAATTCGGCTTCGTACTCTACGGCGTCGTAAGATCAAACCAATTTTCATTTCACTTTTTCGCCCTCAATCTAACGCTTCAGAGAGATGGATGAAGGAAATCAATAAATTGTGTCGTCTTTATTGTCATCAGAATCACAGAACGTGGGATCAGTATCTTCATATTTTTCAAAACACTCTGAATGAACTCGCTAATAATTCAACTTCTTTACCGCCTATATTGATATTAAAAAATAAAGCACCGACAAATCGCATTTCTGAAATCGTTCCTTTTCCGCCTACACGGAAACTGTGGCATTCTGAAGTTGTCAACGTGGCTCTACAAAATATTGCATCTGCGGCTGCTAGAAGAGAGAAATCAGCTAAGGGTCCTGGTCGTTTAAAAACCTTGTCAGTTGGTCAAAATGTGTTAATTAAGTCTCATCGTATGTCTCACAAAGGAAAAGGCTTCTATCGCAATTTTTTTCTGCTTTATAACGGTCCATATAGAGTTCGCAAAATTATTCATGATAACACTGCCGAAGTAGAAACCCTTAAATCTCGGCACTCTAAGGGAATACATCATATATCGAACGTTAATATTTTTGTGGAATGACGTACTATTGAGAAATTAACGGTTATACGTAAACATGCAGAGAATACAAGGATACCGCGTCGTGTTCTGGCGGCGGCACATACTCAAAGCAACAGTCAAGTCTGCGCGCCGCACAAGGCAGTCGTTGACCGCTAACAATTACTTCCTACGTCACGCCTACCTACAGCTGATCGAGCGCTAAGTGTGAATGCACTGACAGCCGTAAACAAATACACAGTCTAATTTCTCCGAATAAATTCAGTATAAAGCTGTAGTGACTTGATAAATTATCTTATTAACGTTCAGTTTTTTTTGTATAAAATATTTAAGAACTGCAGGTAAATTCTGTGTGTGTCAGACGTTAAGAGGACTTGCTATCGAGAAAATTTCAGGAAAAATGTAATTTCGAAGAAGAAAGTAATAAACTAAAAAGGCAACTATTAATTGAGTTTATTTTTCAGGTAACATATTTCCACTTAGGTACGTACTTTAGACGTAATTTGCTGCTCCCGATTACATGATTTATACTTTGGGTTACCTGGTTTTGACAATGACTGATTAATGAACAGGGTTGTTACTTATGTATGCTATGCATCGCTTGGCTGCACTGCTTTTTCACTGATGTCATATTTTTTTTATTATGTGCCTGCTGTGCTCATTTATTTAAATTATAATTGTCACCTGATTAGTCGTGCTGATATGGTTATGTATGTAAGTTATACTTTGTGATTTATCTGCTTGCGCCTTCATGTTTGCTTATTAAGAGTACATATGAACATTTATTTGCTTATGCTGATATGATGCTAATGACTTGTTTATTATGTAAGATATATACTTGCTGCTTTGCGTATGGATTGCATATTTACACATTTTTGTTTTGTTGTCATAACTACTCTTTAATTTGGTATATAGAAATGCTGATAAACTTTGTACGAACATGGAGTTTAGGTCACATTAGGGTATTAATTATAGATTGTTCGCTTGGCAGAGCCTCGTTGTAGGGGTTGTGCTACATCCACTTCTTGACGTTCTGTTCTCTACTGGTATATTTACTCGCTATTGCATGTTTTGCTTACGCTCAGTGCTTTATATTTTAAGATAAGAAAATGAACTACTATAATTCTTCAAACGACATTGGTACAAGAAATTTCGTTGAATTCACATGAGCTGTAGGTTTTATGGAAGCTGTGTAAATTTATGCTAACAGAAAGGAAGCTAACGACATGAAATACCAACACTAGGTTTAGACCTTTTACAGTTATTACACTGCATTCTTCGTGAGCAATTGAAATAGTAAGTGACACTTGACACAAGAAATACTCCACATGTTTGCTTCTGTTTTGCCATGATTCTTGAAGTGGTGTACACACTGTGAAATATTACGATCATTCACACTCCGTACTCGTACTTACTTACTGAAAGTTATTCAAACTAAAGGCTGTTAGAGGTCATGTGCGCATTTCTTTTATTTAATGATAGACAAGGTAACCAAAATGTACTTTATAATGAGTAGAAGATTTGGGTCAGGTGGATTACACAGAGGTTGTGTGTGGACGTTGTGTCTTCGGATTGTATGGGATGATGAACTGAAGTTTGCAATAGTATTTTATCTGTACTTGTTCGAGGAGACTGACTAGAGGAAAGAGTTGTTAGGGAAGTGAAATGATATTGGCGATAAGGTTTATATGTATCGACATATTGAAGAGGTATTATTGAGGCATTGAGATTGTGTGAAGTTGATGATTATTGGAGTTTTGGTGGACAAGAGGTAAGGTAAATGATATTGATGATAAGGTTTATATGTATCGACGTAAGAGGTACTATTGAAGTATTAAGATCATGTGTTGCTGATGATCATTGGAGTTTTGGTGGATAAGAGGTAAAGTAAGTGAGGAGCACTTTTTGTTTTTTGTTGGTTTATGTGGAACAATGGAGCCACAAATCCCGTCTCCAGTGAAATGTGGCGAAGGACAATCGTTGTCCAAGGAGAACATATTTACCTTCAAGGGAGGTCGTACGCGACATAGTAAAAAACAATTATTAACGGATTTCGAATAAGACCAAAGCAGTATAACCATGTAGTGCAGAAGAGAAACTACGGATATCCTTGGGAGGACAAGGAACACCTGTTACAAAAACTGGTGTGTGCGCGTTTCAAGCATGCTCGATACAATTTACAGAATGTGCATGACAGCGATCTAGTACGTTTTGCCCACCAGACCGCGCGTTACATAGATTACAGTGATCTCAAGGGAAGGGGTTACATAACTTCAAACAGTGCTATACAAATGACGTAAGATAACGAAATTTCAGACAAGGCGTCAACTTGGGGAAGCTGCCTTCTCTAAGGTTTTGAGTCCGCTCTAATCGATAATGACACAGGGTGTGTATTCGGAATGTCCTGACTCTCCTGTATGTGGAAGAACGACACATGTACAAGTATACGTAAGTACTACGTTCTGCCAACCGAATAATATCGTTTACTTCATCCACACACTGTATACATAAGAAATGACAGCTGCGCACATCGCCTATCTCAAGCATCTTAGTAATAACACAAGTAAACACAGCTGAATCTGGTACGCTGAAGTTAGCATATCGTCTGCCATATTCTATACAATCAGCGTTTCCATTACAAATAATGGCTCTGAGCACTATGCGACTTAACTTCTGAGGTCATCAGCCGCCTAGAACTAATTAAACCTAACTAATCTGAGGATATCACCCACATCCATGCCTGAGGCAGGATTCGAACCTGCGACCGTAGCGGTCGCTCGGCTCCAGACTGTAGCGCCTAGAACCGCACAGCCACTCCGGCCGGGGTTCCCGTTACAAACCCGTACACAAGTACCATATAGCTATAATGATCATTTGTAAATACGTGCGACGCCGGCCGCTGTGGCCTAGCAGTTCTATGCGCTTCAGTCTGGAACCGCGGGACCGCTACGGTCGCAGGTTCGAATCCTGCCATGGAGGTGTCTGATGTCCTTAGGTTAGTTAGGTTTAAGTAGTTCTAAGTTCTAGGGGACTGATGACCTCAGATGTTAGGTCTCATAGTCCTCAGAGCCATTTGAACCATTTTTTTGTAAATACGTGAGACGTGCTTAAACGGTACAGTACAAACACCGAAAAAATCTCAATGTCAGTTGAAATATTCAAACACATAAAACACAGTTTTACAGCTTGAACATCAAACGAAAGACAATTGATAAATAAAATCGTAGCAAACAGAGTAATAAACAGCAAATGCTACATGTATCTCTTTCACCATTCTTATCTCTGTAACCAATAAGAATCGGTCACATGTTACATGGAATGTTTTATTCAAATTATTCTATGTTACTACCTCCTACAATCTGTAGCACTACATAATCTCCCCCACCTGTATTTTATTTCTTATCGCAACACTACCTATTAACATATTTTACGTACGGAATTCGATTATGCCCAAAGACCGGACAGTTCATGAATGAAACGCAAAAAATAAACACAGCCACGATATAACCGACCACAATAATAAACCATTTCTCGTACTATGACAACTTGGAAGGAATGAGAGCTATCTCTGCATTAATGGGAGTTTTAAATTTTTCTTCAGGAAATGCAATGTATTGAGAAAGGTCCATCTAATGTTTACCACGGAACTTTTCAGGTTTTAAAGCTACCGCGCATTCTTCATTTCCCGTTTTTTTCACCGTGGCTTTCCGCGTTTCATAAGGTGGCATTTGCTAAAATTTTAGTCATTGATTTGGTGTTTTTCGTATTACATTACGGCGATGTTCAAAGACACAGGCATTTTTAAATAGTTTTTTCCATCTCTCTGCCTCTCACTGCCTCACGCTGCCTCTCCCTCCTTCTCTCTCTGTCTCTGTCTGTCTGTCTGTCTCTCACACGCTCTCTCTCTCTCTCTGTCTCTCCCTATATGGGGTGAACATTAATAAAACTGACAAATAGCAGGGACGGATACTTGACTGTAAATGGAGGAAATAAGATCCTATGAACATGTGTCTGGAAAAGCATCGTTGCCACGCTAGATATCGCTGACGAATAAACATTTCTCTGTCCACGTACCGTGTGTTCCTTGTATGTTGCAGGGACCGTGGCTTATGGAGCGTACCTTAAGCAGCATAATGATCTGGTATGCTTGTCGGGAACAAGCATGGCCTGCTAGATCATCGGACTTAACCCCCCCCCTCCACCCCCCCCCCCCCCCCCTCGGACGTTTACCTCCGCCGGCCTTTGTGGCCGCGCGGTTCTAGGCGCTCCAGTCCTGAACCACGCGGCTGCAACGGTCGCAGGTTCGAATCCTGCCTCGGGCATGTATGTGTGTAATGTCCTTAGGTTAGTTAGGTTCAAGTAGTTCTTAGTGTAGGGGACTGATGACCTCAGATGTTAAGTCCAATGGTGCTTAGACCCATTTGAACCTTTTACCTCTGAGGGCATCTGAAAAGCGTTGTAAGTGCTTAACCAAATGCTGATGTGCATACACTTCAACAGAGTACGTCACGACACCTTTGACGCTCTTCCGAGACAAGCCGGAACGTGCGAAAGAGTGCCGCAATCCACGATGCGACACGTGAACGCGTTAATTGCATGCCATGGAGGCCGCTTTGAACATCTGTTGTGACGTGGATGGGATGCGGCTCTGTTCTGTATCCCGTATAATTTGTCGTTGCTGCACGCGCGCCGTCCATTTCCAGAAACATGTTCGTGGGACCTTTCTTCCTCCATTTCCCGTCAGGAATCCGTCCCCGCACTTTGTCACTTTTATTAATGTTCACCGTATAGACAGAGACTTTTTAAAATTGTTTAAATCTTCATTTACGGCCTTACATTATCCTTTGCACGTTGTACGCATTCGTAAATGTGATGATTGTGTAGAAGAGGACATTTGTTTTGCAAAGATTTATCCACGAATGGATCCGAACCAGTGACCTAGCAAAAGGATTTGGTCAGCAAAAGGCCCCACCTCCATGGGGTGATATAATTTGCTACGTTCTGTGGCACGAGCTGTAAATATAGTATTAGGTTTCCTTACCTCAATCGGTAAAAACTAAACGTGTATATGATAATTATTTTGTCCGTCTGTCCAACTGTTAGGAATTTTTTTCTTAGGAACAAGTAGATGTATCAGGTTGTTATTTATGCCACATATTAATGTTACGGTCACTTGACACAGTAAAAAATTTAAGCTTCTAAGATATGGCCAATTATTTCATATATTTGGATACTCACAACTCACTCAACATAGCATATAGGTCACTTCCCGTTGACCTATAATAAGGAAATTAGGCATGAAGCAAGTTTTTGTAGCACAAGTAAAGGAAATAATCTGAAAATTGTAAATCTGTAATAATAAAACACGAAAAGAATGTATCTTTTGTCATTTTTGTCCGTCTGTCAAGACCCACTCTTTCTCAGGAACAGATATGCCTGTCAAGTTGAAATTTATGTCACATACTGAGATCTACAACCCCTTGACGCAGTAAAACATTTAATCTTCTACATCAATGCAATCGAAAGGTACGGCCTCTTATGTCACAAATTATGATATTTGCAAACTCACTTGTGGAAACTAGTCTATAGGGTATTTAACGTTCACATGTAATCATGAAGTTGAGCAAGAAGCAAGGTTTCACAGAATAAGACCTCAGTAGTCATTAGAAATCGTGAGAGAGCAGATTGGGGCGCTCCACGGAACTCACGGACTTCGAACGTGGTCAGGTGATTGAGTGTCCCTTGTGTCATACGTCTGTACGCAAGGTTTCCACACTCCTCAACATCCCTATGTCCACTGTTTCCGATGTTATAGTGAAATGGAAAAGTGAAAGAACACGTGCAGCACAAAAGCATACAGGACGACCTCGTCTGTTGACTGACAGAGACAACCGCCAGTTGAAGAGGCTCGTAATGTGTAGTAGGCAGACAGCTATCCAGACCATCACACAGGAATTCCAAACTGCTTCAAGATCCACTGAAAGTACTATGACAGTTAGGCGGGAGGTGAGAAAACTTGGACTGCATGGTCGAGCGGCTGATCACAAGCCACACACCATGTCGGTAAATGCCAAACGACACCTCGCTTGGTGTAAGGAGCGTAAACATTGGACGACTGAACAGTGAAACAACGTTGTGTGGAGTGGCGAATCACATTACACAATGTGGCGATCTGATGGCAGGGTGTGGGTATGTGGAATGCCCGGTGAACGTCATCTGCCAGCGTGTGTAGTGCCAACAGTTAAATTCGGAGGCAGTGGTGTTATTGAGTGGTCGTGTTTTTCAAGGAGGGAGCTTGCCCCCTTGTTGTTTTGCGTGACATTATCGCAGCACAGGCCTACATTGATGTTTCAAGCACCTTATTGCTTCCTACTGTTGAAGAGTAATTCGGGTATGGAAATTTCATCTTTCAACACGATCGTGTACCTTTTCGTAATGCACGGCCTGTGGCGGAATGGTTACACGACAATAACATCCCTGTAATGGACTAGCCTGCACAGAGTTCTGACATGAATCCTATAGAACACCTTTCGGAAGTTTTGGAACGCCGTCTTCGTGCCAGGCCTCACCGACCGACATCGATACCTCTCCTCAGTGCAGCACACCGTGAAAAATGGGCTGTCATTCCCCAAGAAACCTTCCAGCACCTGACTGAAGGTATGCCTGCGAGAGTGGAAGCTGTCATCAAGGCTAAGGGAGGGCCAACACCATATTGAATTCCAGCATTACCGATGGAGGGTGCAACGAACTTGTACGTCATTTTCAGCCAGGTGTCCAGATACTTTTGATCAGATAGTCAGGAAGTAGTATAGAGTTTTCGATACGGTGCTAGAATTCGCAGTTCCGATACCCTGGCAGTGTCGATATCGATAACGGGCAAAAAATGTAGAGATTTTCGATTCCGAGATGGATGAGCTATGTACATACGTGTGATTACGTTTGTACAGAAGACTCAGTGCACGAGATCTGCTCGCACTTGGCCGACTTTTTTTTTTTTCACTTCTGACACTTATGGGAATGCGCGGGCCACTACAGGACCTGTGTATGCAACCAGTTTGCTCGTGAAACAGCGTGCGAACAAAACATTGAATTTTATTGTCCTCAGGTCTGGACTAGGGTTGTTGTAGTAAATTCAAAAGTAAAACAGACAAGCGAATACTGAAAAACGCTACACTTTTAAGGGCTCCATTTTGCAGTAAAGAAGGACGTACATCCATAAGATATATGCATCCTGTAAACAATAGATTAATAACTATAGCCCCGAAGTTTCCAAATAAGACATAACTATTAACCACTGCACAGATTCCAATCAGAGTTGAAAATAAAACAAACCGCAAAGGATAGACAACTGATGGTCAGTTAGAAGTAACAGTTTAGAAAATTCCACAGAGCCATATCAAAATCGTACTAGGCGATTTAAACGCAGACGTAGGCAAAGAAAAAATGTAGAGGAAACCAACTAGAAAACACCGACACATTAATGGACCAACCAAAACGGACAAAGATTAATTGAACTGTGCAGAATATTCGACCTTGAATTCAGTTAGCATGACCATCAAAACAGATGAAATGGAGATCACAGCACACACTCGTCGATGTATTCCTAATTGTCTATGTAGCCATCTGTTATTAAAACGATAGAGAAATTATGAAAGCCGAAGTCAGAACGGGTGCAAATGTAATCAGACCATTACCTGACCAGAACAAAACTACGTTCAAAATCTCAGAGGTTCACAAAAAAGAAGACATCAACCCACAGATTTGACATAATCGCTATAGTCTTCCAATATTTTGCGGCATCTAATATGGTGGCGCTGGCTTTGAAGCGGTGTGAGCTTGTAGCGCACAAGGAAGTTTGGTGGCGCCACAGCTGCAATGTCCGACAGCGCCATATCCCGTTATTATATGAATGACATTCGTTTCCCAACACTTCCTCCAAATGCGACGCCATTTTGACGTCTCACGCAATATCGACGACCGCAAGAACTGCAACCGTCTTTCGTTAGCGTTCGATGTGGTCCTCTCTCGCATGGGTAACGGCACACACGTCGCCTTAATGGGCGAAATATACCAGTCGGAAGTGCCATTGGTTTGCAGCAGTAGCTGAGATTATTGTTACTCGCGAAATATTTGTGGGCCAGTAGAATATGAATTGTATTGTTGGTTATTTCCATTACAGTTGTCCTCTTAGGCACCTGCCTGATAACACAATCAAAAACCACCAATTATTTCTCAGATGGAAGAACGTGAATTTCAGTGCTGCTCTTTTCAGTCTAAGGTTTCTGCCTAACCACACATTCTAAAGTTGGCACATATTCGTAAATATGGAACCAAATATTTATTTGATATTTCGTTCTCTAACCAGGCGGAAATGTTAAATAACATCGAATATTGCAGAAGTACTGGTATTACATTCGTATGGAAGGTCCAGTATGTGTTCACAACGCTAGGATAAAAAAGAATATTTCCCGTTGTGAGATGCGAACTCACCTCCCTTTAAAAACGACGACCTTACCTAATACCCTACAATCCACTTACGTGATATTTGTCTTACGTCTTGGTTATCACAGTATCTCGTGAAAGCTTATACCGTTGACGCGCTATTAACTGGCATTTAATGATAAGGGTGACGTGTTGATGATACATTTTCAAATCCCCACTGGCTTGAAACGGCACGCTGCAAATTGTAACACAAAGCAGATAAATATGCCAAAATAAATATGGCGACTGCCGAATCATTTGCCTACTTTGCGGTGTACCTCGTGATATTTTGTGTGACGTCAAAACGACTTCACGACTGCAGCAGATGTTGTGAGACTAGTGGTACCATTTTTATACCTGTACGTTCCGAGAGTGTCTTTTATGTTCCAAGGAATAAATTTTCTGCTCTGTTCTCGTTATATTTATCACATTAAATAAAAGTTTGAACCACCTATTAATCATCAAATTAATCATCACGCTACCCCTTCTAAGTAGCAATGTAAACGACGAAATATTGAGAAAACTCAGTTTTGACTATTATTTGTAAAATAGTTATTACAAACACTGCGTCTCTTAAATTCCTAGCTAATCTTGCAATAACTCATTCAGTACTGAAAACGATTCGGTGAAATATCTGTCCTGGGGCAACATATATCATTATTAGGGTATATTGATAATTTTTACTTATGGACCGTCTGACAGCAATTGAATAAAACACAATTTTAGTGCCATACGCGTTTCGACTTTATTTTCTGCAAGGCATCATCAGTGGCAGGTTACGTGGACAATTTCTTATATATTGTGCTCCTGTTGCATTTTTGGTATTGTTCTTCTTCTTATGAATGCCAATCTGCGGATTTTTTCCCCGCGTTCCACAGCACTGTGAACTGAATGCTTGTTTCAATGCAATGTTTTGGTTTTCCGTTGAAACAAGCATTCAGTTCATAGTGCCGTGGAATGCGGGGGAAAAAACCGCAGATTGGCATTCATAAGAAGAAGAACAACGCCAAAAATGCAACAGGAGCGCAATGTGTAAGAAATTGTCCACGTAACCTGCCACTGATGATGCCTTGCAGAAAATAAAGGCGAATGGCGTATGGGAGTAAAATTGTGTTTTATTCAGTTACTGTCAGACGGTCCATACGTAAAAATTATCAATATACCGTAATATTACACGCAACTGAGGAAGACAGGACTAAAAAAGTTGAATATATCATTATGTCGGTATAATACTTACGAGTAGCTAAGATTGACGCTTAATGGAGATTTTTAAATCTTCATTACTTCATGTCAGGCTCTGGATGATCCTGGTTTATCCCCCACTTGTAGTTTAAAACTGTCATTCCACAACAAACTAAACTTATTACTTAGAGGGAAAAAGGTGTATACACGGCCAATATAGTGCCACCATCACAGCTGAATGCCTTTGGAGTTTAGTTCGTTTAAATAATAAATCGTTAATTCATATACTAAATGAAATTATTTGCTGTAATCTCCAAAAATATGAAGAAAACTTCTGTTCTTTTCCCTCAAGTATCTATATCCCTTTTAGTATCTATAATTCCTTTTGTTGTTATGGTTTAACATGCTTTATAATCTATGAGACGTTACGATCTCAGTAAAAAATTCGACTGAATCCAAGATTCGACGCATTTCTGAAAGAGTGGAATTATTGAAAACTGGCATGATTACCTACTAGCATGTGTTCATTTCGGTACGTTATCACTGTGAAAATGTAGAAAGGCCGTATTTTATAATGACTTCTTTTAATCGTGCATCATGGGAGTCTCTTCAGGTCGTTGCATACTTGGAGAAAAATCGATAGCCCTGTTACTCATGCGAATAGTAAGCTGCATGTTCGTACTTAATTTCCCACGAGGGCAGCGTAATCTGCTACTTGAGAACTTTATCCAGTAGGATGAAAAATGTAGCGAAGACTTCGGCAAATACGCGCTCTAGGACTGAATATTAAATTCGAACTACTGACCGAACGAGATAGCGCAAGGGTAGAACTCAGGATTCCTGGACGGGAGTATGACGGCTCAAATCCCCGACAATCCACCCGCATTTAGGTTCTGCGTGCTTTTTCTAATTTACTTAAGGCTTTCTTTGAAAGCGCACAGCTGATTACCTGCCCCATCCTTTCACAGTCCGAGCTTGGGGGCGGTCTCTAATTGCCATGTCGTAGACGGAACTTTAAATTGTAATTTCGTTTCTCTCATTTCTGAAGCTGCTGCATAACATTCTTAAAATATGCTGTGTTTGTATTCTACCACCTACCTACATGGATACTCTGCAAATCACACCTAAGTGCCTGGCAGAGCGTTCAACGAACCACCTTCACAGTAATTCTCTATAATTCCACGTCGAAAAGCACGTGGAAAAAACGAACACGTACCTCTTTGCGTGGGAGCTCTGATTCCCTTATTTTATTATATGATCGTTTCTCCATATGCAGGTAATTTTTTGACTGAATATTTTCACATTCGGAGGAGGACGTTGGTGACAGAAATTTCGTGGGAAGATGCCACCGCGACGAGAAGCTTCTTTGTTTTAACGACGTCCACCCTAAATCCTTTATCATGTCCGTGACACTCTCTCTCCTATTTTTAGATAATACAAAACGTGCTGCGCTTGTCTGAACTTTCTCGATGTACTCCGTTGATTATATCTAGTAAGAACCTCACACCACGCAGCAAACTCCAAAAGAGGACGGGCAAGCATAGTGTAGGCAGTCTCTAGTAGATCTGCCGTATCTTCTTCCCAATAAAAAGCACTCTTTGGGTCGCCTTCTTCACAACACATTCTATGTGTTCTTCCCAATTTAAGATGTTCGTAATTGTAATTGCTAGGTATTTTGTTGAATTTACGGGCTTTAGATTTGATTAATTTATCGTGTAACCGAAGCTAAATGGATTCCTTTTAGTACTTATATGGGTGACCTTACACGTTTCAATATTTAGGGCCACTTTCCAGTTTTCGCACCATACAGATTTCCTTTCTAAAATGTTTTCAAATTTCTTTTTATGTTCTGATGACTTTACTAGGCTACAAACGACAGAGATATCTGCAAACAACGTAGGATTGCTGCTCAAATTGTCTGCTAAAACGTTTATATAGATAAGGCACAACAAAAGCGATTATATCAGTAACTTGGGGCACGCCAGAAATCACTTCTGTTTTGGTCGATGACTTTCCGTCAGTTACTACGAACTGTGACCTGTATGATAGGATATCACGATCCCACTCGCATAACTGAGACAATATCCCATAAGCACGCAATTTGATTACAAGCAGCTTGTGAGGTACGTGTCAAAAGCCCTTCTCAGATTCTAGAAATACGGTATCAATTTGAAAGCCCTTACCGATAGCACTCAACACTTCGTGTGAGTAATAAACTAGTTCTGCTTCACAAAAACGATGTTTTCTAAATCGGTGTTGACTATGTGGCAATAGATCGTTGTCTTCGAGGTAATTCATTATGTTAAAACACAATATATGGTCAAAAATACTGATGCACATCAACGTTAATGAAATGGGTCTGTAATTTAGTGGATTACTCCTACTACGTTTATTGGTGTGAACTGTGCAACTTCCCGGTCTTTGGGTATGTATCTTCTGTCGAGCGAGCAGTTGTATGTGACTGCTAAGTATGGAGCTATTGCATCAACATACTCTGAAAGGAATATAATTGGCATACAGTCTGGACTGGGAGATTTACTTTCATTAAGTGATTTAATTTGCTTTACTAATCCGAGGATATCTAATTCTAAGCTACTCATATTGGTGGCTATTCTTGATCCGAATTCTGGAATAATTACTTCATCTTCTTTGGTGAACGATTTTAGGAAGGCTGTTTTTAGTAGCTCTGCTTTAGCAGCACTGTCATCGATGGTTTTTCATTGCTATTGAGCGGAGATTGCATTGATTGTGTCTTGCCGATAGCATACTTTACGTACGACCATAATCTCTTTGGATTTCCCAAAGCACAGAAGGTGTCATTTTCAAGATGGGGTCTCCAAACGACGGGCCGGCGAACACCATCAGTCCGTCCCGCTATAACGGACCAAACTTTTTTTCTTTTTTTTACTCAAAGCTTGCTTTTCAAGCACCTTTCATAATGAATGATTCAGTCAACGAGTAGAAGACAATGTAAGTTGCTGACTCGGTTAACAAACGATGTTTCTCATAAACAGTCAATTTTTTTCAGTCTTTAACAACCATTTCAAAAACCCCCACGTGGCCTTGATCAGTCTCTGTGGCCTCTACAAATGAATACTAAGTCAGGCTCTCTGGTATAAACTACTACTCTATAAAGTAGAAGCTCGGACAGCAGTGTACTGAGTCAGCTGTACTAATCATTGTGGACCTCGCGCTGCTCCGACTTGCGCGATTATGTTGCAAATTCTCTCCAACGAAGTTGCAAGATCGTTTCTTCGCTGGCACATGGTAACTATTTCCCGTACAGTATATGAGTTCCATATCTGATTTGTATTCGTTAACTAATACGAATTAATTAAAGATACCCAAAAAGCATGTGGGGCGGGGTGGGTGGGGGGTGGGGTGGGGGGGGGGGGGGAAGGACTAAACATAAGAATAAGAATATTCGCCGTCGTTTACAGGATCCTGAAAACTATTTTCTGGACAGCTAGGAAGTGCTGGAGAACATAGTGACCATAATTTCCAGTCTGCAAGTCCACATTCTTCTTGTGCTCACTGTAAGAAAAGTTCCTACTTCCAATTTACTCAGTGGAATCAGAAACTATGACTATAAGTAAAAATTTTGATTTTTAACTCATCAATAAGTCAGTAAAAGCTCATGGATCTACATAGCAATGTTCCTGATAATAATAAGAATAGTATCTCTATCATAAACAGTAGTATGAGCAGTTCGGAAGCGACCTCTGTGGTAAGTTCCAATTATAATGATATTTCGCTCTGATTTACAATCATCAAAGTTAATTGCTAGACACAAAAGTGGAAAATAACCTCAATACTTGACACGCAGTTTTTTCAACATTAGGGGTGGCACACAGACAGCTATTTCCGTGAAATCTAAGTGATTTGGGATGGTGTACAATCTTCGCGAGTTCACTTGCTTCTTTTACCGCATACGTTTGGTAGGTGTATAGCTCTGACGTCATCAGAACCATCGGCGTAAGCTGGCGTTTGACTGACATGGACCGATTGATAGCTGGGTGCGAAGAGTGTGTCACTGGCTCTCTGGTCGTATAGAACATCGGCTGTCAGGCCTAACGCTCTATGCACAGGTAGCAGCATCTAAATGGCTGCTTTCCCGAATCCGAATTATTTAATGACCCTGTTGTGTATCAATTTACAATATTCATAATCTTTTTATGGACGTAGTTAATTGGCTTTTATGACACAACAAACTTCAGCTCGACTGAATTTAAACTTTGGCGATTACAATTTGTAGAACGGAACCGACTGTAGAACATGACCTCTCAACTACTTCTTTAAGAGCCTTGAATTATGGTTATTTACATTAAAGTCTTGAACTTTGGTACAATTGTGTTATTTAATGGATGTAATCAAGTGCTACAATCAGAACCTTCTACCTTTACTACAAATGACACTTAATATACTACAAACAAAGACTTTTAAATGCAAATTTAGCTTTTGGTAAATTTCTTAAAAACTATTTGGGGCAGCTTAATGGGGTCACAAATTTAATGTTTTTATATCAAATTGAAACTTCATACGAATTTTCATCTTTCTTAGTCTAATATTTGGTGCCTTCAATTTTTTGTAAAAACATTGATTTAGACCAAAATATTGCTCCGATCAAGTTGAAACCTGTAACAGGTGATTCTAACATACATGTGAACGATTTTTAGCCTTCTAGCTGCATTATTTTGCACAACTTGCTATTTGTTAAGACAATGTATTTAGCGAAACTTATTGATCATTCTGAGATTTAACGATTCTAACATGAACATACTGAAGCACATACTGACAAAGTTTGGAAAATTTACTCTAATATTTAATTTCATACTTAGACTATGGCGCGGTATTAGGCATGCTACAGACAGGCGCGGTATGGTGATGTGGCGCTAGTAGCAGTACACTGGGGTGGTCCCGGCACACTCGCTCGCGTCTGTATCTCTCAAATGATACAGCGCTTGTTTCGCCACAGACAGCAGCTACGCACAATAGTAATTTAATCATCGATAATGCCCCTTTCCCGACAAATTTTGAAGAACAGGGAGAAATATCTTCCGACAACTTAGATCTAAAATAGATGTATTGTAATAAAAACAATACGGGTGTAACTGTTATGTTCTGGCCTTCAAAAAACTTTTTTGTTGTATTATTAGTACCTTATGCCATGTTATCATTACGATGGATGAAATACAGCACGTTATACAGAAGTCTATAGACAATAAAACCATTTATAGTCAAAAAAATCTTGTGCACATGGGAATGTGCGCATAAATAGCACTCACAGAGGTTTGTGAATCCTTAAAACGCACAATATACTGTAAAATGCCCATTTGTACATCTGTTTATGTTTGAGTGACATGTGACATGCATAGTGATTCCATTGTAGACGAAGTATACGGCGTAAATGGTTTTATTGTCACATACATGTGTATAATGTGCGGTAGTTTATACACCATAATAACAGCTTGGCACTAGGTACTGACTCACAATGGAACGCGTTTCCTAATAAAAATTATTTTCGAGACGAGAAGATGGCACTTACAATTATCGAAATCGTTTGTAAACAATAAAGAGTAATATATGCGATCCTGGCAACTGAAAGCTTTTTCTCAAATTTATTTTTAAAGTAATTACACTTTCAGTTCCAGAACCCACCGGGAATGAAGTCTCCGCCTGCTGGCTGAATGTTTCTCATGTATTAAAATGCGTGAAACACTTTCTATTCACTTGAGACTTAAATAAAACCATCTTTTCTCGACAGGATTTAATATGAGTACACAAATCAGGCAGTATCTCGTTTTCTCCTTCTAACTTTAAATTAATGTCGTTTGTATCTTTAGTTACATCTTTATAAAATGATAAATTCCATAACGAATCAATATTTTGTAACTCAGCAAGAGGACGATTCCTTTCACTCAAGAAAATTTCGATTGTTGTTCGGATTTTAAAGTCGCATCAGAGCTTTACAAGAGCTAAGCCAGAGTACTGCTTGTCTAAGTCATTTTCTTTTCTTTCTCTAATAAACTTGTGGAACTGACGATGACTGAGAACATGTGACTTTATAGAATTAACAATTGCCATGACTGGCTTTGAAACTTCTGACGCATCCGAGCATTTTACGCACAAAGATGGTTGATGAATGATGCAGTGTACGATTGATGGTTTCAATCCACCGTCATTTTCTGCTGCCTTTGACGCGAGAGCAACGACATCTTTATTTTTTACACACATGTTTTCCCCGCCATCAGTTGCGATACACTTTAAGTTTTCCTACTGAAGATTTTTCTCTGATCACCATTTTCCACTCCTGTAAAAATTTCCGCTCCTGCGACCGTGCTGTGAATAATCTATGAACGTCAAGAAGTTCTTCATACACTTCGTAATTTTTGTTTATCTTTCGAATAAAAAGTAGCGCCTGTGCAGTATCTGAAACATCTGTTGAATCTGCCGAAGCCAAAGAGAACCACTGTAAGTGTAGACTTTTCTCAGACAACTGAGTTAATGTATTTTCATCAGTATCGTTTGCTCTTCGAGCCACTGTGTTTGCTGACAAACTGCTATTTAATAATAAATTAGGTTTCTCTGGATACATTTCTTCAACTTCGGCAATCATAGAGTCCCTTGTAATTTTGCCGTCGGTGAATGGTTTTCCATGCTTTGCTGTTAAGTAAGCCATGAGGAAACTAACACGAGTTACTGCTCCTTGTTCAGTATTTACATTCTCAAACAACGTTTCTTGATATTTCAGACCGCTTTTCAAAGACATATAAGTTTCTACCATTGCCTTCCGGTTGGAATAACTCTGATAATTTTTGGTCTCATAGTAACGTTTTATATTGCGTTCTTTGAGAACTGACATTTTTTAATTGCAAATTATACACACTGTCTTCTTACTTGACTCAGTTAGGAAATATAAAGATGTCCCCATTGCTCTTTAAGATTTCTGCACTCGCTAACTATCCTCCGTTTTTCAGCATATTTACACAAATCCATACAAAAAGGATGTAACTGCAAATGAAAATGAGGCCAATTAATAGTATTAAGAGCAAGGGTTTTGACTAAGGAATTCCATTGGTTTTATCCTTAAGGCATTTTTAATTAAATTATTTACCCAATGTGGAACACAGTGTATCTTCACTTCATATTTATCTTTAACTCTGTATTGTAGTATATATATATATATATATATATATATATATATATATGTATGTATATATATATGTATATATATATATATATATATATATATATATTGTTTCATATGTGCGTTTCTTGTGCACTTGACACGTTCCACATCATGACGGCTACCGTACCGTGCAATTGATCAATGGAACACGCAACCAACCAACTAACTAACTAACTCACTAAGAAGCTGTAGCCAGAAAACGCACTAGGTAAACACACTAGGCCCATTATATTTTACTTTTCAGATCGCTCATATCGCCACTACCCACAAAATGTTGCTGTGCTGCTGGACGTTTCTACTCTCCTGAAGACGTCACTGTCATTCATCATTGTCTGAAGTAGTCGTAAAAATACGCAAAGCCCATCGGTTGCCACTGCAGCAGTGAAATGATCTGGACACTTGTCCGTAAGTGCCGACAGAAAACGCGGGTTTGAGTTCGCCGCCGCACTCCTTGCCATAGATTTCTTAATTACCGTCCACAGTAGTTCAGAAACGAAAATTTGCACGTATTCAACATTGAAGTACATTGGTATGATGGACGATAGTTTATCCAAGTGTACCTGAGCCATGTCATTGGTGATCGCAGTTGATCAAGGAGTAACCACTACTGTCATCACGTGGCATGGTATGTTGTGGTGGGAAGATATCCCATCGTGCTGATAACACACGCAGCTCGAGCTATTTTCTGACCGCTTGCTGTGATGTTAATCACGTATGGAAATAACAAACGTTCGTGAAAGCGCGTTACAACGTCCTTCACGAGTGGTAATCATTTGCACCAATATATAAATGAAATTAAGACCAGATCTCAATGTCAAACAATAAGCACTTCGTTGGATAATGAGTACTGTAATGCCACTCAGCGTCAGCTCTTAAGGTTTGGCAGTGGAGGTAACCGTTACGAAAACTTCTGAATCGTATCGACGAGTTCCGAGCAGTACTAGGGTATTAGGCCTCCAGAAAACTTAGAGAGTTTGTACCTCGGTCTTGGCCCTTGGAACTCAGTGGAAGAATTAGTGTGGCCCATAGGCTAAATGATCGGAGATCCTTCTTAAGAACGTGTCGTGGTAGTCGATACAAGTATAATGGGTCAGTATAAAGCACCTTCACAATATACGTCTACACTGAAACTGCTAAACTTAACTGAAATGCCAGTTTTGTATCCCTTCCAATTTCAGGCATTCATTGAATGAATTCAAATAAAACAAACCAAAAAAAAAAAAGAGACTTAAACTTGGCGGCAGCCCTGCCATTTCTTGGCTTTGTGAAATTTTTGATATTAAAACAGTCAGATATATAATTATATTCTGTCCTCTCAACCACTCTGCAGCGATAACAGTAGTCAGATATTTTTCGGCGCAAGGTAATTTACTAACTTGTGCAAAATTTTTCCACGGTTCATCGGCATTCTTATGTTCCGCCTTGTTTTCCATTGATTTGATTGACGAATATTTTTTGTCTTTGGTTTTACTCTGTATGTGATTTACGATGCCGCACAAAGGTGTTAAAGTTCCGGCGCGTAATCTGATAATTACAAATACCGAAATCCATGATTTTCAAATTATTCACGACAATGAAACTTCCTTGCAAATTAAAACTGTGTTTCGGACTGAGACTCGAACTCGTGACCTTTGCCTTTCGCGGGCAAGTGCTCTACCATCTGAGCTACCCAAGCACGACCGACGACCCGCCCTCACAGCTTTAATTCCGCGAATACTTCGTCTCCTACCTTCCAGACTACACACAAGTTCTCCTGCGGACCTTGCGGAATTTGGGTAGCTCAGTCGGTAGAGCACTACCCTGCGAAAGGCAAAGGTCGCGAGTTCGAGTCTCGGTCCGGCACACAGTTTTAATCTTCCAGGAAGTTTCATCAGCGCACACTCCGCTGCAGAGTGAAAATTTCATCCTGGAAACATCCCCCAGGCTGTGGCAAAGCCATTTCTCGGCGTTATCCTTTCTTCCAGGAGTGCTAGTTCTGCAATGTTCGCAGGGGAACGTCTGTGGAGTTTGGAAGGTAGGAGACGAGGTACTGACGGAATTAAAGCTGTGACGACGGGGCGTGAGTCGTGCTTGGGGAACTCAGTCGGTTGCCGGCATGGTAGCTAAGCATGTGTGGTCAGAGTGTTAGCCGTCCTATGTAATAAAAAAAAAAAAACTGTGTTAATGGAACTTGAAGAAGCATCATAGGACGTACGCTCCGAACAAATAGAACTTATAATCTCTACCGAAATCAGAAATTTAAAGGCAAAGCCCTATCTTTAAACAGTTCCTTAATTAGGCTTAAGGCCCAAAGAATCTGACACTTTAAGAGCAAACAACTCAAATTCAAAATCGGCTGAAGTCTCAACACTTAAGATTCAATAACATTAATTTTAAAAATTCCAATGGCTTTACGTAGAACAGTTCTTAAAAGTAGGATGGAGGCCTAAAACTTTTGACGCTTTTAAGGGCAAAACAACCTTTGTCTAAAAATCGGCTAGAAGCCATAGAAGTACAAACAAGAAGAACAAACAAGAAAATGCCTGCAATTCAAACACTAACGCTCGCGTAGGTGAGACAGGCAGTCGGCCCAACCATTGTCGATCCGACGACAACCCAATCGACAGACAGTCGACGGACCCACCAACGAGATAACCTCTGCTTCACCCGACGAGCACACAACAGGGAGTTCAATGGAACATCGTAGAAGGTATTGGTGCCCACAACCAATTACACATTGAGCTGTCAAACTACACACCATGCTGGACAGCGACAAGACAATGACGTAAATACACTGCCTGAATTTACGTCAACAGCCAGGGCAGGTAACCGGAACATTAACGGCCGCAAGGCAGAAGATTCCCCTGGTGCACTTCAATTCAAATAACCAAATACAGTTAAACTCCAACGGATGATGGCTAAAATTTGCCAACTTGAAAACACACGTTGTTGCTCGTGGGAATATCCCCACAGCCGACAACGAACTCCAAACGACACTATTTGAACAGTCTTGACTTGCTGGTAGATTAAATCAGAATTCAACTTTCGTGTCCAGAGTCGGTGAGCCATGGACCTCATAGCAATGGGAACAGCCCCACACACTTAGATACCGCGTAGAGACCGCCAGCGGCACCAGTCAAACTACTCGCTGTGGAGATTTCCTCGCTGCTCCACGCCAACAGACCAACCACTCAGGCCCGGAAACGGTAAAGGACCACATATACATCGGCCGATGAGACGACCAAACGAACGACAAACCAACAGTCGTCCCACTCCAATCTCCCTCCATCAGACAGTTCATTTGTGTCGCCAGCCGTCGGCGAACACTGGCTGTCTGCACCTCGCCGGCGCTCCGTCCCCTGAATTCACTGTTGCTGCGTCCTGACTGCACTGCTAGTCTGTCCCGAACTGACTGCCAGACGACCCGGAAATACTATCAGTTGCTCCAGAGATGGTACAACAGTACATTTATAGATACACTATGCTGCTGCCGCTCACGGTCAAGTAAGGCAAGAAGTTAGTGACGCCAGTAAATGGAATAAGGAAACGAGGCGGCAGTACCGTAATAGAAGATGACAAACACTAAATGGGAAAAACACTAGCCATGCATGGCTCACTGCTATTTACATATAATTCAGCTTTGTATAATTTGTTTTGCTACTTTTCAGGAACTAAGATACTTGCAAATTTTTTTACTGATGTTCGTATTTATATTGCCAGCTTCCATATATGCCTAATCTGATTTACATATGAGTGTACATAGCAATATGACCACAGAGATTTTTTATCTGACACACTTTCCATTCTCATACGTGTTTTGTTTGTACATTGTTTTCATGCTTCCTTGATTATTAAGCATTTTATTAGGTGGCAACATGCCCGATAGGGAGAATCTTGCAGGAAGATTCTCTTACCGTAAGATTGGACCTTGCACATTTTTCTGTTTTCATATGCATGTGCACAAGAACAACAACTGAAACAGACACCACTGATTTTGACATGTGTCCAGTGGACCACATCCCTTGGGTCGTCTGACAGCTGCAAAGTAACTCAATTTTTTTTTTCATAATAAGAATTTGTGTCCTTTATATAAAGCCTCCATATACCTTAAGGTCATTTATTTCTGATGCTATTTTGTCTTTACTGATACCATGTAATGTTTAGTTTTTCTATAATGCTGTGCCACTCTCTTTTGCCATTATTGCACACCCTATGCAAAATGCTATTACTACCGAAATTTATGCTATTGCCTCACGAGTTATCGTCAAATTTTTGTTAGTCACTCTTTTTTATGTTTTATGATGTTGCCACGTTTCATTTATGCCGAGTCTTGTGCTCTATGTTGCTATATATCTCTTGTACTTGATGATGTCACCATTTTACTTGCTTTTACCTATGAAGATGTAGAAATCTGGGTACTATGTAACTCATATCCACTGCATTTACTCATCCATTTTGTGTATTCTACAGAACCAATACACCGAAGTCTCACTGTATGCAAATGAGCCGTTATGCTCATAAATAGAAGCACTTGAAAATGTGAGATGTGCCACCTGTAAAGGTGTGCAGGAAATGCATTACATAGAAAGCATAACATAAGCATTTTATATGGAATACTTAACATTACTGACACTTCTCACACTGTATTTTGTATTTGTTGTGTCCTTTCTATGAAAATCGGTCTTACCTTGCGCTATATGACTGGAGGTGTTTAAGGGAGACTGTCACAGAAGCTCTGCACCCAAAAAAATATTTCACCATTTCTTTTAAGATTTCATATGATATTGCCTCCTTATGTTAGCATGCAAGACCACTTTTTTTTCAGTTTAATAGTCACATTTCCAGGTTCCATCATTTCTGCAGTTCACCCTCATCTTTGCTTATTAATCTCATGATTTACTGTGATATGTTACATTTATGTAGTCAGTAAACGGTATTACAGTTAGTACTCCTGTCTTTATGCTTGCATATACTAAAGTCACATTTTCTCTTTGCTTTCACCGCAGCAGATTTTGATTTAAGATGAATGACGATTGATTTTTAATCAATTTCTTTACAGATAATGCGCATTGCACTTATCAATCACTCGCATGTCCTTCCCTATGGAAATGTGCAGTGTTGGAAATACAGGTCAGTTAATATATTGAAATTTATGAAGCCCCAAGGGTGCTATACAACCGGTAAATATTGTGTCTTTACTTATACAATGCCAAACCTTTTTTATGATGCTATTTGTCTAATATGTACCACGTACAGGCCATATAGAGCCATACTTCTGTGTAATACTGCTATTTATGCACTTTGTTCCTGTAAAAGTCATATTGAGTTACATATCCTCATTACGAACTACGCATCGGCCTCTGAGTGCTATATAAAGCCATAGGTAAATGATATCTTATGATAATTTCTAAGCTTTGATGTTTATGCTATGTAAAACTATGACACATTGAGCCACAAAGCTTATTTGTGTCACATTTTTAGCTATTAAGGTCAACTATTTCTGTCACATTTTTAGCTATTAAGGTTAGCATTTATCTGATGTACTGGCTTGCTTTGAGCCACAAACATGATTTCTGTCGTATTTTTAGCTATTAAGGTCAGCATTTATGTCATGTACTAGGCCACTTTCAGCCACGGAGATGACTTCTGTCACAGTTTTAGCTTTTAAGGTCTGATTTTATTTTATGTAGTAGGCTACTTGGAGCCTCAATCATTTTATAGCTATTAAGATCTTGCATTTACGTATGTAGGAAGGTCATTTTGGGCCTCTGATATTTTCTATTCAGTTGTTTTACACACTAAGATGTGCATGTATTCCAAGTATAAGTTCACCTGAAGCCATTCAATTCATGATTTCATTGTTATGTTTTCTTAAATAATTATGTCACAATACTGCACATACAAGGCCACTGAGAGCCACAGTATAATATTATGCATCACTGATGTTCTCTGTTATGTCCAGTAATTCTGTGTCAAATTGGCAGCCCGATGCAACACTTATTGAATTGGTCTCATTCAGAGTTCACTGTCAATTTTGCCTATTCACTTTCATGTAGAGAATTGTTGCGTCATCCAGTCTGTAATTTCATTAGGACTCTGAACTTTTTCTGGACAGACAGATTACCTCATGCTGACCTAGGTAAAAATGTTTATGTTCCACTACCTTACCTTTGCTACCTTTTCATACTTTCCGTTATCCGTTCTCCTACACGTGTTCATGGTATTGGAGCAATTTATTACTGGTAATAATACATCAACATAAGTGACTATGTATGTCCTTTGGATCTCAGAAGAATCTCCACTAGAAGAACAGCAGTGATGATGCTGGTCATCACATTGCTGATATTACGATAATCGCCAACTGTGGTTGTTAGTATTTTGTTGCAAAGTACCTATTGTATCTCTGCACATCACTGAGGAAAATAATAGGGAGTTCAGATGTCTTTGTACACTGAATGCAATCCACAATGGTCACTGCTCAGTTGTTGTACCTGCACGAAATAAAACGAAATGGACTTTGTGATGCAGTCACTTCAACATGCTCATAGGCTTCAGCCATGACTCTTCCTTTCCCTTTCCCAATCCCATACCATTACCTTGATCTTTAGGATTGTACTGATTTAGCTTTGTACGATTTACTTGCCAGAAAACTTGTATGCAAGACAATTTACTCATATTACAACCAGATTACGATTTAGTGCTAGCGCATCTGAGCACTCTCAATTCTTTCAAGTTTAATGATGTTGTGCAGCTAGATTTTTTTGTACAATCAAGACATGTTACTTGGTAATGGTTCATAGGACTATGCTGTAATGGCTCTATACTACTCAAGATATCTACATATCAGTAATGAGATACATTTACCTCACATTTGTTGTACTGTGTGACAGGTTTGTTAAACACCGCTGGAAGAGTCTGAAAAGAGTTTATTGCGGTATACTTGTATGTGGCGCCCGAATATTGTGATGATAACATTGTAGACTAAAATGAAACTATTATGTTATGCATGATGTATGTCTCTGATGGGCACCATAAAGCGGATCGATAACTGAGCACGACCGCAGAGACAAAGATACTGCTTCTGGTCTGACACTGTAATGCTGAAGTAAGAGAGTGCTCGGTGCACAGCAGTGGGTACCTGTCTGTGACCAAATGAGGATGGAGCAGGCAGTTTTTGTAAAGTTCTCTGTGAAGATACCATGCGTTAGATTACAGTGTAGGAATTACAAGTACATATACTATTGGAAACATAAATGTGGAAGCAGAACTCTTATTGCCAGCAAGGTAACGATGTTAAACAGTTATGACTTTCATTTGGCAGCGCGTTAGCGTAGAGGAGTTAGCTGATAAGTGACAGTTGTTTAGTAGCCCCAGAATGTAGGTAAACAGATTCGATATAAAGGCTAGTTAGATATTTCCCTTTTGTAATGTTTCTACGATTTGTTAACACAGGTACACGTAATCTGATGATTTTTCTTTATGCTTTTTTAGTGAGGTTAGATAATACTTGCTGTATGAATCTCATTGTTGGTGACTGAATTAGTAAAAAGTGTGTAATTTTAATGAGTAATGTAATTTCAGTTGTCATATGTTTTGGAAAGCCAAACTTAACATCAAATAAAATTTCACTATTGAAAAGGTTATTGTTAGTAATTCACCCAAATCAGTTCCGACTCCCTGTCCAGATCATATGTTTTTCAAATACAAACATCAGAAAAAGTTTTGCATCACCTCAGTTCCCATAACTCCTGAAGATAGACATTGACTGTGGATATTGTATCACAGACAGAGTCCCTCTGAATGTTCAGAGATGTCACTAAACACGCCCAAAGATGTAAACAACCATGCATGTGCAGCGCCTATTAGACGGAGGGGGTCCGACAGTCAATCAGTTCCGGTCATTCCACCAGGAAGGAGCCACAAGGCTCATGTTGTTTGTAGTTCAACCATGCCTAGACGGACAATACTGTGGTTCTATTGCGTCTGCATTGCTGCTTTGTGCCAGGAAGGGCTCTCAACAAGGGAAGTGTCCAGGTGTGTCGGAGTGAACCAAAGCGATGTTGTTTGGACATAGAGGCGATACAGAGAGACTGAAACTGTCGATGACATGCCTCGCTTAGGCCGCCCAAAGGCTACTACTGCAGTGGATAACCGCTAACTACAGATTATGGGTTGGAGGAACTCCGACACCAACACCACCATGTTCAATAATGATTTTCGTGCAGCCGCATTATGTTGTGTTACGACTCAAACTGCGCACAATACGCTGCATGATGCGCAGCTCCACTCCCAACGTCCATGGCGAGGTACATCTCTGCAACCACGAGAACATGCAGTGCGTAACAGATGGGCCCAACAACTTTTCAAATGGACCACTCAGGACTGGTATCAAGTTCTCTTCACCGATGGGTGTCGCGTATGCCTTCAACCTGATAATCGTAGGCGACGTCTTTCGAGACAACACGGTCAGGCTCAAAGCCTCATACACTATGTCCAGTGAGTGAAGCAAGGTGGCGGTTCCCAGCTGTTTTGGGGTGGCATTGTTTGGGGCCGACATATGTCACTTATTGTCTTCGAAAGCGCCATAACGGCTGTACGATACGTGAATGCCATTCTTCGACCGATAGTGCAACTATATCGGCAGCATATTGGCGACGCATTCGTCTTCATGGACGACAGTTCGCGCCCCCATCGTGAACGTCTTGTGAATGACTTCCTTCAGGATAACCACATCGCTCGACTAGAGTGGCCAGCATGTTCTCCAGACATGAATGTTATCGAACGTGCCTGAGTTAGATTGGAAAGGGCTGTTTATGGACGACGTGACCCACCAACCACTCTGAGGAATTGTCTAAAAGACTAAGCTCGTGGCACAGGACAGCACCAACCTTCAATCCATCAGCACTGACGGGAGTTCTCTCCAGTAGTTGATGACTTTAGTTACTTGGGATCTACAACACGTAGCAACTTGTCTGTGGACAGTGAGACTAGTGACAGAATCGCAAAAGCGTAATGTTTCATAGCTAGATTGAGAAACATGGTATGGAATAACGCACCACTCAACTGAATTAGAAATATATAATAAAATAATAATCAACCAGTCAAATAAAAGAAATTAAAATTTCCTTTCCGGTTTCGGGCACATAGTGCCCTTCTTCAGAAGGATCTGCCAACGGCGTTATTTACGAATGTCAGCAATAAGTGTGTACAGCAAACTGCCGTGGTCCTAAAATGTACAAACAGACGCAATAAGTAAAATAACAATAAATACTTTCATACAATAAGAGCTCTTAGATGCCTGCATGTAGTTTACAGTGTCTGCATAAAACTGCATCAATTTTATATGAACTACATGTAGATATCTAAGAGCTCTTACTGTACGAATCGCTTCAGTATTGTATTACTTATTGATCCTGCTTATATTTTTAAGACCATAGTATTTTCCTGTAGGCACTTTATTATTGACACACGCAAATAATGTGATAGGCACAAAAATTTCTGATCCTTGATGTTTCCAAAACTGGTAATGAAACTAAATTTCTTTTATGCAACTGTTTGCATGTTATTTCATTACACATGACCACAGTTGCTGAAGATGGATAAAATACTAAATTACAAGAATACTAAGTTTGTGTTATCAGCACCCTTCTCTATAGCAGTGAGACATAGACAACTCTTGCTAAGCGTGAATCTGAACTGAACGGCTTTCATCCCCACTGTCTCTGGGGATCCTTCAGATGTCTTGGAGAGATACAGTATCCAACACTGAAGTCTTACAGTTCCCAAACAAAACCAGCACTCATGCACTCGTGAACCACCGACATCTAACGTGGCTGGGACATGTCAGGTGCATGGATCCTGAGCAAATACCGAAAACACTGTTGTACGGAGAACTTCAGGAGGGTGTGAGGCCAGTGGGAAGACCGCACCTTCGGTTCAAGGATGTCTTCAAGAGAGACCTTACCAAGGCCAACATCAATCCAAGTTACTGGGAAAGTACTGCTGATGACCGTGTCAAGTGGCGACTAACTGAGTGAAATGAAGTCGGGCTAGCAGAGAACGAATGCACACAAGAGCACATCAGGAAGAAGACACGATGGAATGGAGGAGCGGCCTCTGTTAAAGTCCCCCACGTTTCACGTGCCCAAACTAC
This sequence comes from Schistocerca americana, assembly GCF_021461395.2. Lineage (NCBI taxonomy): Eukaryota > Metazoa > Arthropoda > Insecta > Orthoptera > Acrididae > Schistocerca > Schistocerca americana. The sequence goes on from NC_060119.1 coordinate 1,064,825,062, forward strand.
AGTACTGACTGTCACTCTACAATGGGACTATTCAGCCACGGCAGACGTTGCAGGCTGTGAATTAAGTACGCTATACCATCAACCTTCAAGGATGGACTGATGCCATAAATAAGGGAATCCGTCCTTAAATGATGTTATTAAGTTGTCGGGTAGGATTTCTTCCCAACTGTTATTCCATGAAGCTCTCGTAGTTGATGTTCTCCGCAGCAGCTGTAGCAGCGCCATCGAATTCTTTGAAATGTGTAATTGTACACCTGTAATTCTATTCGACGCTGTGAGTAGCTGTATTACCTTAAATGCGTCCGTGGATGTCGTTATGATGTGTTTGCGAAAACACGGTAAAATAAGAATAATGAAACAGTATATCAGAAATGACTAACAACTAGAATCTTTTAGAGCATTCGCTTACGACAAGAAGTAGATTGGAAGGCACCCTATGGTGACCGGCGAATACGACACGCAGTCGAGGACTTGTACTTACCATAGTGAAACACTGCGACTGGTCATACAACTGCATTAACTTAATCATTATTCCTATATTTACTGAAGCAACTGATTTATTGCGTCGTAATATTGGTGGAAGATAGTGCTTATGTTTAAGTAGGTTACTGCTAACACACATAGACGGAAAAGTTGTTCTTATTAGTATATGTTTATTAAACAATATCATGTGTTAGGCACCGGAGTGGCAGCGGTTTCCAGAAGCAGCGTGTGCTGGTGTGCCTTTCTGAAGGCTAGCCACTGCGTCTCACCCAACCGTCTACTGCCAGCACCATATGGTGCAAGGGTTATTTCCGCTAGAGGCAGAACTGAAATCTTACGCCCTACTAATGCGTTCTGCGGTACAGCTGCAACTCACTGAGTGCTACTGATTTCGAGAAAACATCAACTGTAAATTTGGAAAATAAGGGGAACGCAGTGTGTTTCGAAGTTTGAGGGTACTTTACAAGTTTCACCATGCTGTTGTGATGTAGTCCTTTTGTAAGAACCTGTACCACATTCCTTGCTCAACTGTCACTACTCGTTCGTCAGTCTTTGTACCACTCCCATTTTACCCCTACCAATGACCTGACCTCTTCCAAAATCTGAAAGACGGCGGTAAGCTGCACACGCATGTCCTCTAAGCATGCTAAGTTGCAATATCCTGAGATGTTCCAGTAACATCAGACGCATCCAGTAGTCATATACATTCGCACCATCCTTTATCGGTTGCAATGGCTTTCTTTCGTAATGAAAAATGAGATCACATGAGCATGAAAATTGATTTAATAAGAGGAGCGATCAGAAAGTATCCGTTCGAAGGCCATAAGTGCACAATCAGGCTACACCACAGTGAACATTGAGGCAATTCTCCTACTGATGCATCAGGTTGAAGATACCCCTTTTGGAAAACAGTGTGACCTGCTACACGCAGAAATCCGTAACTTCCCGCTGCTTTTCCCGCGTGCGACAGGAGTCGTCGACCTTTCAGTGTCTTTTCTAAGGGACCGAAGTTCTGATAATTACCTGGGCGAGATACCATGACTGTGGGATGGGTGCCCAAGTATCTCCCATTTGGATGAGGCTGACCTCCCACATCGACTGGCGTCTGGTGTCGAATCGCGACAGCACGGAACTTGGAGCACCATTCCACAGCAGAGGTTTTCGACAGACATGCTGCCCCTTATCATATTCTTCATTTTCCGATTGATATCTACCCGTGTTTGTACCTCGGCAGTCAAGAACAGAATAAAAACACTTCGGTCCTATTTGGACACATTTGATAATAACGACGCCATAGTTCACACTCCCACATTTATCGTCGGAAAGACACGAAATACTGGAGTGTAGGTTTGGTAGAGTTCGAAATTCTTAGGAAAACAGGAGCAAGCTATGGGGGGAATATGTGCAACATACAGTACGTAAAATGATGAAGAGAGAACACTAAGAAAGGGAAATAAAGAACGAACCACTTGGATTTAAAGAGGTATAAGAGAGGGATGTATTTTTTCAGAATTACTGTTCGGTTTATACAAAAGTAAAGATTAACGATAAAATTAACATCAAAGTTGATGATCATGAAGTAGACGTAGTAAAAGGTTTCTCCTACCTTGGAAGAATATAACACACAGTGAACGAAGCAGAGAGAACATAAAATGTACACTACTACAAGCGAAAGACATTCCTGGCCCTAAGAAGTTTGCTGGCGTCAAACGTAGGCATTAATCTCAGGAATTTTATAAGAATGTGCGTTTAGAGCACACTGCAGTATAGTATTGAATTATCAACTCTATAAAACCGGAAAAGAAGAGAATCGAGGTGTTTGTGGATGCTGAAAATTACGTACGCCGATAGGGAGTGCAGAGGTTTTGCGCAGAATCGGTGAAGAAAGTAATATATGGAGAACACTGACGAGAGAAAGGAACACGATAATAGGACATGTGCTAAGACATTAGGGAACAAATTTCACATTACTAGAGACAGCTGTTGAGGGTGAAAACAGTTGGGTAAGACAAAGAATGGCTCTGAGCACTATGGGACTCAACTGCTAAGGTCATCAGTCCCCTAGAACTAAGAACTACTTAAACCTAACCTAACCTAAGGACATCACACACATCCATGCCCGAGGCAGGATTCGAACCTGCGACCGTAGCGGTAGCGCGGTTCCACACTGTGGCGCCTAGAACCGCTCGGCCACTCCGGCACGTGGGGTAAGAAAGATGGCAATACGCTCAACAAATGATTCAGGGCGTAGGGAGCAGTTGTTACAAGATGAAGAGGTTGGCAGAAGACATGAATCCGTGTTGGGCGGTATAAAACGAGATAGAAGACTGACATCTCGAAAATGTTAATAAAATAATAGCGTTTAGTCACTATGATCATGGTGTGACACTTCCCATTTCCGACAGTGTATTTATTATGTTGCTAAAGCGCTCGTCTTGCATTTTGCACTCGGAATTTTATATCTCCTTCTCGTTAGCCGTCATCAAATACTCTCTAAGCCAAAGAAACACGCACAACAAAGGAATTACATGGATGGGACGAAAATCGTTAGATGTGACATACATGCACAGACATACAAACAATTACAATTTCAGAAAAATTGGATGATTTATTTAAGGTAATGAGCTTCACAAACTGAACAAGTCACTAACGCATTCCTCCGCAGTTGGCATTTATGCAAGCAGTTATTCGGCCTGGTATTGATTGACAGAAGTGACTTGAGGGATATCGTAGCAAATCCTGTCAAACTGGCGGGTTAGACCGTCAAAATACTGAGATCGTGAGAGGACCCTGCCATTAATGCAGCAAACGTTCTTAACTGGGCAGAGATCCGACGGCGAAGGTAGGGTTTCGAAACCACAAAGGCAAGCAGTAGAAATACTCACTGTGTACGGACAGACATCATCTTGCTGATATGTAAGCCCAGGATGGCCTGCCATGTATGGCAACAAAACGTGGGGAAGAATACAGTTGGTCTACCGATGTCCCGTAAGGGAGCTGCTGATGACAACCGAGGTGTCCTGCTAGGAAACAAAGTGGCACCCTAGACCATCAGTCCTGTATGGTGGGCAATAGTCATGTTGGTATCCCACCGCTGTCTGGGATGTCTCCAGACGCGTCTTCCTAGGTCATTGGAGCTCAGTTCGAAACAGGACTCATGACGGAGGACAATTATATTTCATTCAGTGAAATTCCGGGATAAATGTGCACGACATCACTGCAAACTGGCTTGTTGATGTATAGAGGTAGTGTACGCTGAGAGCTCAGCCTCCTTTCTGTGAGCCGCCTATTAATGGTCATTGTGGTAAATGAAGCACTATGGATCGATGATGACAAATCCGGGCTCTGAATGGCCCCCTGATAATTGCTCTGAACTCACATTCTTTTGTCTGTCTTGGTCGACCGTTTACTTCCTGTATCTGTGTTTTGCCATGGTTCACCCATTCCTGTCAACAACGTCGAATAGTATTATCGGTTCAATTCAAATGTCGAGCGATTCGCCAATTACTCCAGCCGGCTTCTTTGAGCCCACCTACACGTACTGGGTGAAAGGTGGACATCTGAATATACTGATCACGCTCCTTACAGCGAGGCATAATTATTGTCCAACTGAGTATACGCAATGAAATTCGCGAAGATACCCTGGTATCAACACGTTACCTGTTTTCTGTCCACGCCTGTTGCGGAGTCAAACATTTATCCATCGGCCACCGACGTTTACAGTTTTGTATTTTCCATTGATACCTGTATGAATATCAGTTTGTGATCAATTTGCATAACTGCTTCGTGGTGCGGCTTTCTTTTATTAGAGCGTATTTTGTAGTTGTATAAACGGTTACTATACCCCATCCTCTCGAAGTAATCTAATTTATCCAACATCTGACTTAATTCTATTACACTCACGTAACATTGTCTTGATAATATTAATATTGTAACTTATTTTCAGCACTACGCATGATCGTACAACTCATTTACCGTGTCTCATAGAACGGCAATGTCATGCCAAAAAGTTTAATAATTTATTTCTTCTCTCTTAGCTTTCATTCCTTATCGAAACTTCTTTTGGGTTTGCGTTACTGCTTACTACATACACGGACTGAGTAGCATGAGGGGCAGGCTACAAACCTGTCTCACTCTCTCCTCAACTACTTCGTCGCCATCATGCCCTTCAACTCTTACAACAGCAGTCTAATCTCTATATGAGTTGTAAATAACCTTTATTTTCCCATTTTTTATCCCAGAAAGCTTTATACTTTCTTTCTAAATGATGAAATGTGGGTGTATGTTCTTCAATCTACCATCTTGTTTTTCCCTTACACTCAAATTGATCTTCTCCAATACCAACGTCCAACTGTCGCTCCATTTATGGTGTCACTAATTTACGTCACTGTTTGTAACAGTCACTTATTAAACTGATAATTCCCTATTGCTTGTACTTATCATAACCTTCCTTCATTAGCACTGGAATAATTATAGTCTTTTTCCAGTGCAAGTGTGTTTAGCCCGTATCACATATTATGTATATCATGAGGAACAATTGTCATATTTCCTTCGGCCACCTTTCTTAATACTTTTGAGGAGACTTCATTTACTCTGAGTATATTGTTTCGAGTCAAATCTTCTAATGCTCTGTCAAATTTATTTCATATGTCGTTCATTGCACCCTAATGAGTTGCCCTTTTCATAATAGTTTTTGGTGCTTGTTCTGTTTATTTCTATATGTTCCTTCTTTCTTTCAGCTTTCCCCTCTAAGTTTAGTTGTGGTTTGCCTTCGAAATTCTTTTTATGCATATAAATGTTTCTCTTTTTCTGAACCATCTTTTCACTTTTCCTAAACACAACATCTATCTTTCCTATAGTCATATATGCTTCAACAGCGCGGCATTTATTATATACGCATTCCTACTTTGCCACTTTGTACACCCTATAGATCTCATTTCTTAGTCTTCTATTCGCTTTTTCCTGTGTCTTCCGCTGAAATTTAATATTTTCTCCTTTCATTAATTAAATTTGATGTCGCTTAAGTTATTCTAGGTTTTATACTGAGCCATGCCTTTTTGCCCACTTACTCCATTGCTGCTTTCACTATTTCATTGGTCAAAACCACCATTCATTCACTATTTCAGCCAATCTTTGCCTAATGATATTTTGGACCTCTCAAGCACATCTCGTTGTTTCGATTAGTTTACGTTTTTGCACTTTCTTCAGCTTTAGCCTTGTTTTCACAACATATCAAAAATGGTCACAGTCCACAACATCTTCTAAAACGTATTGGATATGAAAACCGCGTTTTCAAAAAACTGTATTACTATTACATTATCTATATGGAACCTTTCATGTCTCAAAGATTTTTCCTTGTATGCAACTTCCCATCATGATTATTCTGCCAACGGTTCCTAAAGATTGAAGTGTGATTTGTGTTTTGCCCACTTCCCCAGTAATTCATTTTTGTTCGTTTGTCTTCACCTATTTGCTTTCCTTCTCTTCCTTTTCCACAGTCTAATTTCATTCATACACAACAATTAAAATTTCACACTTAAATTATCAAAGTGTTGATTTTTTTATTTTATAACACACTGAATCTCTTCATCTCCTTCGTAGTTGGTAGACTTGTGTCCTTGTGTGTTTTGTTTGTCGTAGATAAGACAATACCTTTACTACGCTGTCGTTCATCCACAAATTCAGTTTTCTCGTTCAGTATGATAACCACTCCTATATTAACCATACTTTATTTTTTGTTGATATGCCAGTAGTAACTTCCACGTACTAAATAACTACAAGAAGAGAAAAAAAAAATTATCTACAGGTATCGTAACAAATTTCCAATTTTCTAGTCCAGTCTATGGGATACCTTTACGGCGAAAAGAAGTTTACTGTGCCCTTTGGAAGGAAGTTCTATCACTAAAAATATTAACGTGCAGGTACAGGTATTGTTGCTCTGTTAATGTTCATACCCGTAACATCGGAAAACGTTTCAATACTATTTCTGTTGTGTTACACACTAACCTCATTCGATAACATCGATTTCATTAGGTCATCACATATACCTCCTTTTCTTAGAAACTACTTGACTTCTGGTGTCTTTTCTACCGTACTATGCCATACAGGCATAGCAACTGTATTGTTCCTCTATGAGACGTCAACTCACGATAATATGGAAACTGTTGTTTCCAGCTCAGTTTTATACCAACACTTTTATGAAGGAAATGCTGATTTATTGAAGCATTCTTGTTGAGGTTTCATCGATTGCTGTCGAACATACTTCCGTAGCATTATAAAAAGTTTTCTTAATTCGAGAAGGCGTGATCAAATCGTGATCGATGCATAGCGATCGCGTCTTACACTCGTACATGTGCAGCTCCAATGTGGACAAAGGCGGAGAGTACGATACATGCCAATAGATTTCTGTTTTAAATATTATGTTTTCTCTACTGTTTTTGGGCTACATTTATTCTAGTTTTACTTACATCATACATAGATGGAATAAATATTTTCTCGTCATTTGTGTATTTGGAACATGGGAAGAGTCTCATGCTGCTAGAGCTTGACATGGGCAATGAAATCTCTGTTTACAGCTATGCCACTTCCTTTCATTTAGGGGCTCTGAGTTCTTTTAGTTGGCGTTTTATACTCATTGTTTCAAAAGCGGCTTTCAATAGTCGCTAAAAGTATAAAGCTGTGTCAGTGTTGTTTGCAGAGGGGCAGAAAAGTTTCAAGACCGGAGTACGAGAGCAATAAAGTTTGGGCCATAAGAATTTTATGGGGGACTTAACGTTCTATTACGAACATTAAAGAGAGTAACCTAGTAATTAACCTCCCACTTTATTACAGCGGCTTCATAAAGCAGAAAGGTGAATATGTATGAAAGGTGTGTGTGTTGTGTAAAGTATGATCGAAATTTAGCGCTTAGTATGTCTTCATGCGCCTTTGCAAATCATTTGCACAAACGTATATAACCCACTGTCTGCAACAAAGAGAGAAATGAATAAAGCAATGCCCACACACCATGGAGGACGCTCTACAGTATTTTGATATTCCCGTTTATGTGTTATTTAAGGATTCTAGACATAGTATATATTTATTAGGCTCTCGATCACTGCGTTGGATGGCGCCAGTGAAGGTTTGTAGATATACAAATGAAATAATGTGAACGTCAAGCGGCACAACAGACGTGATAATATGGAACCCGAGAGAACTTTCTAACGTGATTTTTGAGGTTTTCCTGGGTGGTGAATTATCCAGTCACTTTTTGGGCCTGTATAATAGACAGCAACACGTTGTCTTCCAGTATTACGGTGGTGAACCATACAATTAGCTACTCTCAAGGTGAGTCGGTGACTGTGTGCAAACCACAAACTCCGCGCATTAATGATGCACAGAATTCCAGCGTCGCAGCTGATATTTACAGAGAAACAAATCTTTGATGGCCGAACATGGCACTGAGTGACAATAAAGTCTTTCTTTTAATACAAAAATCCATTTCTAAGGAACTATGCGATTACAGATTTGCTAATGACAGATTAACTCATGAGGTATTTATGGATCTCTTCCGTATGTATTCCGTTTGTTGGCTGTACAACATCTAGGCGACACTCAATTTCTCTGTCTGTACCCGCATCTCTTCTGTCATGTCGTATTCGTGTCGTAAGTGCTTGCGCATCAGGAACTGGCGAATTGAACAATTTATACTTAACGTAACCCCATAAAAAGTCAAGAAGCGTTATGGCCGTTCAACGCGGTGACCATGATCTTGGACCGTCCCTACTGATCCACCGGTTCGGAAAGGTATCACTCAAGAGCTGCGAACAAATTACCTCCCGTGTGACTATGCATCAACTTGTTGAAACAATAGCCATGGTTAAAACTGTTCCAACTTAGTTGTAACGTAAGTTCCAGCATGTTCAGGTAGGCTGTTGACGTAATAGTAAACTCAGTGGAAAAAAACGGTCAAATGACTGTGTTCTGCGTTAAACTGCTCCACACTATCAGTTTCGGCGTGTTCCTTATCCGCAGAATCACGATAGATCGGTTCTCCGATCTACAGATCCCGAAATTATACCTATTCACTTTCCAGGACATGCGAAAGGTCGCTCAATCGGAAAAACGAGCTTTATTAAGGTAGTCAGTGTCTGCATCGATTCGTTCGAGCATATACATAGCAAACGTAGCACGTCTGGGATTATCATCTGGCTGCAAAGCTTGCAGGAGCGGCATCTCGTATGCATGGAAATGCAACTGTTTGTGTAATATCTTCACAACAGTACTCCGGGGTACGCTTGTTTCTCTGCGCAAAGTATCAACTGTGTTGTCACTCACTCCAGGTCTACCGCTTCTGGCCCTATAGCCAATACTGCTACTATGGAAAAGTAGACATTCTGTTTGTGGAGACTGGACATTGACTCATTATCAAGCTTTGCTTATTTTTGACGCAATCACTTTTTGTGAAATACTCTGTTTCGGCCCATAATGGCCATCTTCAGATGCGATAGGCGCCATTTTGTAAACACACGTTCATGGTTTCTTGTCAAACTGTTAGCCAATTGGTTCCCATAGTAGATGGACACTGTGGGCCAGATTCAACATATGAAGGTCTGTGCAACAAATGCAACCCATAACATTTGAAATGACCATTGTGATTCGAGACCGGTTACAATTTCTTTCATAAAAAGAGACTGTGTCAAAAGTACAGAAAATTTTATTGTCTCTTTAAACTTTTCATACCATCCTTTCATGTTTTTCGCTTATGGAAAAGCCCGCATCTCGTGGTCGTGCGGTAGCGTTCTCGCTTCCCACGCCCGGGTTCCCGGGTTCGATTCCCGGCGGGGTCGGGGATTTTCACTGCCTCGCGATGGCTGGGTGTTGTGTGCTGTCCTTAGGTTAGTTAGGTTTAAGTAGTTTTAAGTTCTAGGGGAATGATGACCATAGATGTTAAGTCCCATAGTGCTCAGAGCCATTTGAACCATTTGAGCTTATGGAAAATCTCGACCATAGGCACTTCGGAGCTGTCACAGAATTGTAAGAGGCCACCATGTTCCATGAAATTACAAAACACATTGCGCTTTATCCTGTATAAACATTACTGTGACAACAGCACTCTTAATTACCCTACCTGTAACGACAGAGGGAAATGAAATGCTGCCGGAGCACAAGCATATCCATAAGAATGTTATAAGTTAAGCTACCATTTACAAAAAACCGCATATTCCTGGTGAAGTGCACCCCTAGGAAGCTTTATAGTTAAAACTACTACTCGCAACAGAGCACATATCGGTACCTAATATGGATCGTTAGTTTTTTTTTGTTTCTTTTGTAAATTTGTAAATAGTTTGAGCCGTGCGTGGCTCATGTTCCCGCCAGCATGTATTTTACATCCTGTTTTTAACGTACTTCCACCTCACTACGTTAATTTAAATTACTGGTGTCATTGAGTTCCTAATTCACCTGACCGTGAGCGCCGATAGCAGCGCGTATCAATATATCCCCTCTCGTGGTATCATTGCTCGACTGCTATTACTTCCCGGTCGTCGTCTGTCGTAATCCATTTCGGGTCGCGAGTTCGCGTCTGGAGTGCGGTCCGAATCTGTCAGTCGGGGAGTTGCAATGCGGCACTAGTGCAGTCGGTTGGAGCAGTGAGGTCTGCATCGACATGGCTCGCCCGCCAATTGCCGCCACGCATCACTTGAGCCGAGCCACGATCTTGATGGGTCGTCGGTCGGTTGTCCTACCGGACGACGCGTTTTGGCTCGCCGATCGTTCATGAGTCGGCTGTGTGTGTGTGTGTGTGTGTGTGTGTGTGTGTGTGTGTGTGCGCGCGCGCGCGAGCATCGATTCCCGATTTCTCTTCGTGCGTGCTTAGTTACTGTTGGGTATCGTTCAGGTCTTCGTGCAAGTGTTTGGCAGGTTGTGTGTGTAATAGGCGTTATTTCCACTGACGACTATTTTAGATACTGTCGGCATTCGTAGGGCAGTCGGTCGGTTGGTTTGGACCAGGGAGGATATCTCCGTGCGGTGCAGTCGGCTGAGTCCGCTGGCGGTTCCTGCGCAGTTTCGGAGCGTGTGTGGAGCTGTCTGATCGCTACGAGCTTCGTGGCTCACCGACATAAGACGTTAAGAAGTTGAGTGGTGTCTTAAGTACCCAAGCCACGTCCGTTCATGTTGTGTCGTTCGTTTCGGTGGTTCTCTGTTGGGAGCCTTTCCTGTGAGCAACACCGAATGTTTGTAGTGGTGAAATCGAGCCGCCGTGTGGTGAAATTAACTGTATTGGTTCACTACAGTTCAAGTGCACCAGCGGAATTTTCTGCCTTGTGGCCGTTAGTGTTCCGTTAACCTGCCTCGGCCACTAACATAAATTCAGGCAGTGTCCTTTCATCACCTGTTGTCGCTGTCTAGCACGGTGTGTAGTTTTCACAGTTTAATACATATTTCATTGTCTGTAACATTGTCTGTAACAGTTTCGTTTTTGAGTTTTCATGTACAGATTGGTGGCTAGCAAGTCGTTTGGTCGGTCGGTCCGTGACTGTCTCTTGGTTGGGTTACCGCCGGATCAAGTGTAGTTGCGTCCACCACCTGTCTCGCCTATGTGAACGTTAATGTTTCGAGGGCGTCTGAGTGCCGTGGTCTATACTGTCCTGTCCATGGGTGTTAAGTGGTCTGTTGCTATAAAGAAAAAAATTTTTTTTTGTGTTTTATGTAAATCAAGGGCATTCAGCCCGTATAAGTAAGTTTGAATCCTGCAAGTGGATATTTTCCTGGAAGGCACTGTTGTTGTGTTATCTTTTCATTTAGTGCGCTGTCAGCCACGTAAAGCTTAAAGGTTTAAGGTATTCTGAATTTTTGGAAAATCAGTTGTGGGACTTTAGCCGCTTAAAACCTTATTCTTAAAATTAGTTATTTTCGTTGCGATGCCTTTTCATTTAGTGTGCTTTCGGCTACTTAAAACTTAAAGGTTCAAGCTATTTTTTGAATTTTTAGAAAATCAACTGTTGGCCTTCAGCCACGTAAACCCTTACTCTTAAAATTTCTCCTTAAGCGGAAGTATTACGGCCTTCTGCCTTAAAAGATTATGGTAATATAATTTAAAATTTTGAAATTTAATTGTGCCCTTCAGCCGCTGGTATTGCACCTTGTTTATGTTTGTTCTATCCACTTTTGCTTGAGGCTTTAAGCCTCCCTGTGATATATACATATACATTTCAATTAGTTTATTTGAAATTTTAACTGCGTGTCTTCAGTCACTTGAAATTAATCTTGTTGATTTTTAAGATTTCTTGTTTGGAGGCCTTCAGCCGTGCAAAAATTGGATTTGGAAACTCGTAGTTGTGTAGGTTCGGCGATGTGCCGTTTTGGTTCAAATGTGTTATTACATTACAATAAATTACAATTCTGAAGTGAAACTGACCGCCACATTATTTGGCCCTTTCCACAATCCTAATCACCTGTTCTGCCCTCCGTGTTTAGCAAGCGTATCAGAGTTTATCTTCACCCTTTATTTCTATTGGTCATTATGTGAATTATTATTGGCCAGATCCTCATCCTATTAGGATTCAGTGTTTAATTATTATTTATACCAGATTCAGAAGGATGTAGGCTGCAGTACGTGCTGGGAGATGAAGGAGCTTGCACAGGATAGAGTAGCATGGAGAGCTGCATCAAACCAGTCTCAGGACTGAAGACCACAACAACACAACAGGTGATCTCTACCTCTACATCTACATCATACTCCAGAAGCCACCTAATGGTGTGTGGCGGAGGGTATTATCTTATCCCTCCAACAGTGTTGCTCTCACACATAATGCATGGAAAGAGTGATTGTCGGAAAGCCTCTAATTTCTGGAATTTTCTCCTGTACGGAAGTAATATCAATTGCCTTACTTTTTTGTTTTGGGCTCAAGCAGTCTATTCATTTGTTCCATAACACAATTCGACTCATCACTACTTTCCAGTATATGCCTGTAGCAACCTGTAAGAGGCCTGTCGTGAATCCCTGACTTAATTAGTCAGTTTGGTAAATGATCCCTTCTGAACTTCCGGAAATCTGTACGCTCCACGTGAGTTGAAATGCAGAATGTAACAAACATTTATCACGCAACTGACAACGCAGGAAAGCTCTTAAATGGTTCAAATGGCTCTGAGCACTATGGGACTTAACATCTGTGGTCATCAGAACTTAGAACTACTTAAACCTAACTAACCTAAGGACATCACACAACACCCAGTCATCACGAGGCAGAAAAAATCCCTAACCCCGCTGGGAATCCAACCCGGGAACCCGGGCGTGGGAAGCGAGAACGCTACCGCACGACTACGAGGAAAGCTCTTACAAATGAGTCATGTATGCCGATCTTGAACGACCATTTAAGCCACAGAAACGGCAGGGATTCTCTAAGCTAATAAAAAATAAAATAAGGCAACATTGCCCAATTTATTTGACCTCATGAGCACAAAAGTAAGAAGGAAACTTAAAAGGTATTTACCTGTGGAACAGAACAGAGACAAAAGAACGAACTGTTAATGAACATAAGGGGAAATTACTTGACTGCTCTGAAAACATGATGAATCGGACCACATGGAAGTGCAAAACAGATTTCTTAAGATCTTGCTCAAGCCACCCTTTGGAGGGTGGATAGGAACGATTACACAGTTGCAGTGTGGTAATATTATTAATCATGTAAGAAGTTCATTGTTCGATCAAGAGAACCATACGAACAGCTTTAACAAGAAATGAGTGGACCAGGATCAACTAGGATAAGTTCAAATGGAAGTTAACAGTAAACAAGAAAAAGAGGAACGTTGTTGTGATAGTTCAATCAAATACGCACCACCCATAAAACCCCTCAAAATCCCTCATGAGACTGTTAATACAAACTCTGATCTCTGTCATATTTCCTGAATCTTTATAGACCACGGAGTCATGCAACAATCACCAGTAAAATGACGCCTTCAGGGATCTGAAGGCAAAGTTTGCATCGACGAAGCTCACATGCTGTAAGTGCAGTCCGCTCCCATTGGGGTGTGGTAATAGAAAGCAAGTATGTTCATCCACCAGAATTTAGTCTTTTCCCCATGCAACCTAACGTGTGAGCATTTCTGTCGAAAACTATCATCAGAGATGTTCTCATCAGAGACTAAAACTCGGTTGTTCTTAAGAACTCGCCTCAGTACTCTCCTTAGCATCTTCAAAAGGGAAATGTAGCTAAAATTCTCTTTGGGCGATGAAAATGCTAACTCGTGGTCAGGCAATGACGAGTAGGGATCAAGACTTCTAAGCCCACTCATAACCAAATTTTGAGAAAAAGGACCCAGTGGAAATTTCCCCTCAGGGGAGGAGAGAGAGGGAGAGAGCTGGTACTGTATCAAGATTTCATTGCATTCTGGTCTTCAGAAAGCATAAGCATTCCATTGTCCCTTGTGTCGACTCAAATGAAAAGGACACCGGCCCTGGCTGCCTCGCTGAGAATCACCATTACATTGACGTGAGAGATCGGCTTGCGAGTCTTAACAATGAGCAAGAAAACAAGCCAGTAATGAGCAGTACGATGTCGATTTGTCCCAACGTTCCACTTTGTAAACAAACCCTTTGGTACTAACAAGAGCAGTTTTCACTGGCCCGCAACGAAGCGGCGCCGGATAAAGAACTCTAGGAGCCATAGTGTTTGTTTCCGCACCAATTCACTCCACCATGCTCGAGAGCAAAACAAAATGCCTATGTGTAAGGACTTGTCCCCCTCCCCCCTTCCACTAGCGACCGCGTGGTTTGGGCCACCACTGCATCGTCTTTTCACAGAGAGCTCGTGGGGGGCGGAATACATTTCGGGTCCCCGGCAGTGAGAGGAGAAACGTAACTTTCAGCGGAACTTCACAAAAAGGCCACCCGCTGGCCGCACAACGGCCAGTACAACGGCAAAAGCATTCATTTATTTACCAAGTGGAAACATGTTCCTTTATTAAAGAAGAATAAAAATTTCCCATGCCATGTCTCTACCGACAGAGTCAATTACGTTACAATGGGAAGAATAGGATGAGAGGGGTGTTCCCACTGAACTTGTGCAATTGCCTCATACTACTTGAAATCAATTATCATTCCTGTTGCTGCAGTGGCGCAAATTAGCATCATATGAAAAGAGTCAGCCAGAGAACTGGCTGACGCATTTCGAAGTTTCTCTTTCTCTCTTAACTTTTTATTGGTCTATTTTTTAACAAGAAGCGAATGCTGTGACGACGTATGCACACACACACACCCACAGACACACACACACACACACACACACACACACACACAGACAGGTAGCCACTGTTGATTTCATGGAAGAAGAATGAAAGGAAAATTAGAGTTTAACGTCCCGTCGACAACGCGGTCGCTAGTGACGGAGTACTAGCTCGGTTTATGAAAGGATACTGTGTCCTTTCCAGAGAAGCCATTTCGGAATTTTCCTGGAGCGATTTACGGATATCATAGAAAACCTAAATTTGGATGACCGGACAGGGATTTGAACAATCGTTTTCCTGAATACAAGTCCAGTGCCCGAATCAGTGTGCCATGTTCTTCTTTCGCCTTCATGGAGGGAACTTCTTTTACGTCGAGACGTACAATCTTCACCCTGTCAAAACATTCTTCTCAAGTCCAGAGTCTGCCAGGAAGTTACATTTTCCTAAAGTGTGTTTCTGTATGAAATTTAGCCCAACTTTACCTCACACTGTATTAAAAGTCTACGTATTACCAAAACCACGTACCCACAATTCGTTATCCTACTTAAACACGTTTCTACTAAACTTTGACTAAACAGAGGCTAAACTGAATTGAACTGTAACTGGTCTGAATAAAACTTGTCTTTATATTAAATGCGCTACTAAATTAAAACGATTATCTGGCCCTAATCAATATTTTCACCTACGTTGGGGTTGGACAACGTTGTTACATATTTCTCGAAAGTACTACAACGAACAGCATGCACCGGTGGCGGCATTAGGAGTCTGTCTCTATTTCCGCACGAATGTAGTAGTATTTATCTAAGGTCGTTTCCGGCAACATTATAACAGTTAGGCCCCATTACAAGATGCATCCAGCGTGTACACCTATGCGGCAGTGCGCCAAGCGTACAAGTTTGGGACTGCAGACTGGTTCTGTTAGGCCTGTTACATTTCACAATTCGCACGTGATATACCTGTTGCAAATCAACGCATGTGCACTAGACGGCAGTAACGCAACTGGAAGAAGACTGCTTTGTTGTAAAGTCGTTCATACAGACTAAAAAAATTGTAAAATAAATTATTAAATTATATACTTTGAGGGGAAGCTGATCGCCATACCAAAGAAAGATGCGTGTTAAACGGAAAATGCACTTACTTTTTCTTTAAACCATATTCACAATCTGCTTGATATGCACAGTTTTTTTTCCGAATTGGCACTTAGATCCAACAACAAGCAAATGCAACAATGCTTTGTGGAAGAGACAATACAGGCAGGAGCAGTGATGCCGTTCAATTGTGGCTTCAGCGGAAAAAAATTTTTGGCGACTTCCAGCTACTTCTTAGGCAGTCAAGACTAAGTTATCTTTTTAAATCTTTTGCATATGAGCCCGTCTTAAAACACAGTCACTTTTGGCTATGGACCACCGCTACATACTCAGTGTTGTGCTAATTTTCTCTTCCTAATAAATATCAAGATTCCTTTATTTCCGCCGGCTGAAGTCTTGCGGTTCTCGGCGGTACAATCAGGAACCGTGTGACCGCTACGGTCGCAGGTTCGAATCCTGCCTTGGGCATGGATATGTGTGATGTCCTTAGGTTAGTTAGGTTTAAGTAGTTCTAAGTTCTATGGGACTGATGACCTCAGAAGTTAAGTCCCATAGTGCTCAGAGCCATTTGAACCTTTTGAACCTTTACTTCCCTAATTCCCCTTGTGGGGAGGGAAAATAAAAGATTACTCTATGGAGAAAAACTCAACGCATGCATATTGTACCGCAAAATACTTTTACACCACCACTATCAGCTAGAGACTTTAATTAACTCTACGTTTATACTCGCATAACGTAGTTACTTGCGATTCAAAACGCTTCCTTCCTATCATGAACTTTCTTACGACCTGCTAATTTTAACAATTTTCTTGGAAACTTATACACGGCTATCTTAATATGCACAAAAAATCCCGCATATTTCCTTAATATAGTACAAAAATGCACAGCTGTGTTTACTTTTTTTTTGTAATGAAACTGAAGTATATGAAACCAAATACTAGTATATTACAATACTAGCCATTAAAATTGCTACACCAAGAAGAAATGCAGATGATAAACGGGTATTCATTGGACAAATATATTACACTAGAATTGACATGTGATTACATTTTCACGCAGTTTGGGTCCTGAAAAAATCAGTACCCAGAACATCCACTTCTGGCCGTAATAACGGCCTTGATACGCTTCGGCATTCAGTCAAACAGAGCTTGGATGCCGTGTACAGGTACAGCTGCCCATGCAGCTTCGACACAATACCACAGTTCGTCAAGAGTAGTGACTGGCGAATTGTGACGAGCCAATTGCTCGGCCACCATTGACTAGGCGTTTTCAGTTGGTGAGACAGCTGGAGAATGTGCTGCCAGGGCAGCAGTCGAACATTTTCTGTATCCAGAAAGGCCCGTACAGGACCTTCAACATCAGGTCGTGCGTTATTCTGCTGAAATTTAGGGTTTCGCAGGGATCGAATGAAGGGTAGAGCCACGGGTCGTAACACATCTGAAATGTAACGTCCACTGTTCAAAATGCCGCGGGGCGAACAAGAGGTGAGCGAGACGTGTAACCAATGGCACCCCATACCATCACGCCGGGTGATACTCCAGTACGGCGATGACGAAAACACGCTTCCAATGTGCGTTCACCGCGACTATCACGATGCTATAAACAGAACCTGGATTCATCCGAAAAATTGACGTTTTGCTATTCGTGCACTCAGGTTCGTCGTTGAGTACAGGCCGGCCGGAGTGGCCGAGCGGTTCTAGGCGCTTCAGTCTGGAACCGCGCGACCGCTACGGTCGCAGGTTCGAATCCTGCCTCGGGCGTGGATGTATGTGATGTCCTTAGGTTAGTTAGGTTTAAGTAGTTCTAAGATCTAGGGGACTGACGACCTTAGAAGTTAAGTCCCATAATGCTCAGAGCCATTTCCTTGAGTACACCATCGCAGGCGATCCTGTCTGTGATGCAGCATCAAGGGTAACCGCAGCCACGGTCTCCGAGCAGATGGTCCGTGCTGCTGCAAACGTCGTCTAACTGTTCGTGCCGATGTTTGTTGTCTTGCAAACGTCCCCATCTGTTGACTCAGGGATCGAGACGTGGCTGCACGATCCGTCACAGCCATGCGGATAAGATGCCTGTCATCTCGACTGCTAGTAATACGAGGCCGTTGGGATCCAGCACGGTGCTCCGTATTACCCTCCTGAACCCACCGATTCCATATGCTGCTAACAGTCATTAGATCTCGACCAACGCGAGTAGCAATGTCGCGATACGATAAACTGCAATCGCGATTGTCTACAATCCGACCTTTATCAAAGTCGGAACCTTGATGGTACCCATTTCGTCACCTTACACGAGGCATCACAACAACGTTTCACCAGGCAACGCCGGTCAACTGCTGTTTGTGTATGAGAAATCGGTTGGAAACTTTCCTCATGTCAGCACGTTGTAGGTGTCACCACCGGCGCCAACCTTGTGTGAATTCTCTGAAAAGCTAATCATTTGCATATCACAGCACCTTCTTCCTGTCGGTTAAATTTCGCGGCTGTAGCACGTCATCTTCGTGGTGTTGAAATTTTAATGGCCGGTAGTGTATTAGGTACAGACTGGAAAAGTTGTCAACTGACAAGCTTATTTGTATCCGAGAAACGGCCTGCCATTTACACATTAGCAACATCTAGGAAAGATGATAGATTTTTGCCAGTCTCGTTAAGTGTCAAAGTTCTGATGCCAAACGAGTGAATAGAAAATGTAAATATTTTCTCGCAAGCATAAAAGTGTAAGTACGTTAAAATAGGCATTTTTTGACATTCCTATAATAAGTATTCACATTCCTCACAGCATTCTTTGGAAATCGAAAATGTGATAGTTTTGAAAGCTGCTGCAATTTAGAGTGCCACAATAAGTCAGAAATACGACCGCATTTTTACTTTGAATGTGCTTTTGCACTTCACTTACAAAACGCACAATCGTTTCGCAGCGTTTATACAGAACAGCCGCTTGGTGCCACTGCACTAGCGAACCTGTAGAAAAACTGTAGGAGCTTCGTGACTCAACAATGAGTGAGAACAAGAGTACTGTATTGGAACTGGATTGTTTGGAATATCATATTCATTTTAGTTGTATTGATGAGTTGCGGTGTCGTTAGTTCTTGCAGTTGATTACAAATTATCGGTTTTGATTGTGTAACGACAGTAGTTGTGTGGAATTAACGCAGTTACAAAAAAAAATCATGAAAGTGCCGCCTAAAAGAAAGGTCTACAGCCAGACTTATAGAAAAGAGTGGGAAAACTGCATGGAGTTCAAACACTGGTTGAAGCCTGTGCCAGGTAACTCAACTAAAGCCTATTGTAGCTATTGTCAGTCCGAAATGTATGCAAAAATTAACGACTTGAAAAAGCATTTGGAAACGAAAGAACTTAGAGCAAAATATGAACAAATTCCTCAAAATAAGCAACTGATATCTTCTGCAGTACCAGTGAAAACATGTAATTCATGTGCAAGAGCTGAGTGTACGTTAGCGTTGTACATTGCTGAACATAGCTCAATTTCCAACATTGATCACTTGACTGACGTGTGTAAAAATGCTTTAAGGATTCGAAATCAACAAACGACATGAAATTACATAGAACCAAATGTACGGAGCTAATAAATTATATTCTAGCACCTCATTTCAAAAAGGAACTTTTAAGTGACATAGGTGACCAAAAATATAGTTTATTATTAGGTAAATCAACAGATGTAAGCAACAGGAAATTTCTCGGGATCGTAGTAAGATATTTCAGTTTAAATAAAGAAAAGTAGTGTCTGCGTTTTTAGCTTTGCAGCCCCTGGAGAGTTCTGATGCCGTCAGAATGGTATCGGCACTTTTACAGCGTTTAAAAGCTGAGGGCCTCAAACTAAAAAATTTAATTGCATTAGGGACCGATAATGCAGCTGTTATGACTGGTTCCAGTCACACCGTGTATACAATTCTGAAAACGCAACGCAATCTTCCACATCTCATTTTGATACCTTGTGTATGTCACTCATTACAGTTGGCAGTAACGCACGCATCAGAAATGACTTTGCCACGAAACATAGAGTTTCTGGTCCGTGAAACCTACACCTGGTTCTCACAATCGTCAAAGCGCCAAATTGAGTATAAAAATATTTTTCAGCTAATTACTCGCGGTGATGCACCTTAAAAATACTGAAAGCGTGTGACACACGATGGCTATCTATCGAACCGGCTATCGCAAGAATTTTATATCAGTGGAATGAATTACAATTTCATTTTAAGACTACTAAAGATCGATGTTACACAGCGGAGATGATTTATAATATGTACTCAAATGAACAGAATCGACTCTGTATATACTTTTTGAAAACAATTCTTGGTGAGGTGCAACATTCAAAATCTTTGACAACGAAAAAGCAAACCCTGTAAAACTGTTAAGTTGTTTGATGGCTTTGCTACGTTCAGTCGGGCAAAAAACAATGTTGCCGACGGCAGCAACAACCGACCAAGACTACATAGATCTCAAAATAAGAGATCACCTTAATCCCGTTCCCTACCTCGATATCTTTTTGAGTCACATGTGTAGAAGCTTCAAGTAAATCATAATGCGGGAAGACTTTTCTCTCATTGGTTGATCAAAATGTCAGTCAGATTAACCTTTCATGATCAATTTCGCGTGCAAACGGCTTTACTCCAATCGGCATTCGCAGAGGCATGTACGTCATTTCATATTGCAAAATTTCGCAAAATGTTCCACAAAACCAAACTAAATCAAAATCAAAAGAAAAGTATGCTTGATATATACTTTAGTGCTATGTATCCTCTTATTATCTTTCTGGCTGCCTTATTGCAAAAGCAAACGCTCCTAGACATACGCCATCCACCAGTTAGGGGGAATTACCGTTTTCAGGACATACTGGTCACGTAACACTTGCTAATTACGGATGGTGTAATATATAAAAAAATTGAAATTTGAAGTATTTCGCCACATACACACTCACATTCACTCTCATCTGCTCCCACCCTAACACAAAATATAAATATCAACTATTAAACATTTATTTTTCCTTGTTGTTGTTGGGGTCTTCAGTCCTGAGACTGGTTTGAGGCAGCTCTATCCTGTGCAAGCTTCTTCATCTCCCAGTACCTACTACAGTCTACATCCTTCTGAATCTGTTTAGTGTATTCATCTCTTGGTCTCCCTCTGCGATT
Organism: Schistocerca americana; assembly: GCF_021461395.2. Lineage (NCBI taxonomy): Eukaryota > Metazoa > Arthropoda > Insecta > Orthoptera > Acrididae > Schistocerca > Schistocerca americana. The sequence goes on from NC_060119.1 coordinate 1,064,845,984, forward strand.
TTTACTCTCCACGCTGCCCTCCAGTACTCAATTGGTGATCCCTTGATGCCTCAGAACATGTCCTACCAAACGATCCCTTCTTCTAGTCAAGTTGTGCCACAAACTCCTCTTCTCCCCAATTCTATTCAATACCTCCTTATTAGTTATGTGATCTACCCATCTAATCTTCAGCATTCTTCTGTAGCACCACATTTCGGAATCTCCTATTCTCTTCTTATCTAAATTATTTATCGTCCATGCTACACTTCCATACATGGCTACACTCCATACAAATACTTTCAAAAACGACTTCCTGACACTTAAATCAATACTCGATGTTAACAAATTTCTCTTCTTCAGAAACGCTTTCCTTGCTATTGCCAGTCTACATTTTATATCCTCTCTATTTCGAACATCATCAGTTATTTTGCTCCCCAAATAGCAAAACTCCTTTATTACTTTGAGTGTCTCATTTCCTAATCTAATTCCCTCAGCATCACCCGACTTAATTCGACTACTTTCCATTATCCTCGTTTTGCTTATGTTGATGTTCATCTTATACCCTCCTTTCAAGACACTGTGCATTCCGTTCAACTGCTCTTCCAAGTCCTTTGCTGTCTCTGACAGAATTACAATGTCATCGGCGAACCTCAAAGTTTTTATTTCTTCTCCATGGATTCCAATATTTCTACGGAATCCAAACTGATCTTCCGCGTTTCCTTACGAAAGCAAAATTATTGAAGGTCTAGAATTAAAATTCTGTAAAAATAACTTATGCGCACTGAGAGTGCTGTTATTGTTTTCAAATAACAAAGAAACTTAAACTGCCGTATTCCTATCTGAATTTACTTTACTAAGTGTCGGTTAAATACTTTTTAATAGGTTTTTTAGGTTTTCAAAAGTATTAAAGATATCCGCATGAAAATTTTACGCACTGTTCTTCTAAATTGTAAAAGTTTCTATACCAAATTTGAAAACAAAAATGGTTCAAATGGCTCTGAGCACTATGGGACTCAACTGCTGAGGTCATTAGTCCCCTGGAACTTAGAACTAGTTAAACCTAACTAACCTAAGGACATCACAAACATCCATGCCCGAGGCAGGATTCGAACCTGCGACCGTAGTGGTCTTGCGGTTCCAGACTGCAGCGCCTTTAACCGCACGGCCACTTCGGCCGGCCATTTGAAAACAAACAGATCATATTTATCATAGTTATTTTAGTTTCTTAGATAAGATGAATAAGTGATCTTAGTACGCTCCACACAGAGCAGTTCTCACGGTCAGCACACCGTGACAGATGGCATTATGATGCCAGCAGCCGACCACACAACGGCCGGGGTTGGAGGCTTCATTGCCAGCCTCCAATACGGAATAAAACTTACTGCAAAACTATGCAAGCGTGTAAATAGCTGTAGTGTTACATACTCTGTCTGCGGATGGCTGGCTGTACTCGTTGGATGTACCACTGTATATTACACAAAGGATGCACTTCCATCACGATGGGATGTCAGCCCATTTCAACATTGATGTGAGGAATCAGAACCGCCTTCGGGAATCGACGGATCGGCTGAGGTGGCCCAGTCGTCTGGACACCTAGGTGAGCCTGACCGCAGGTATATGGATTTGTTTCTCTGGGGAAGTATGAAGCAGCTGGTGTATGAAAGCGTAGTCGAAACAGAAAAAGACGTCATCGCTAGGACTGCGGTCGCTGCTGGTACCATTGCGAAAGTGGCAAAAATCTTCGAACGGACAAGACAATCAATGTTCCGACAATATATTGTGTACATTCAGGGTTACTGCTGTAATTATCTGGCTGAAATACCCTCTGTGTAAGTCGCCCCTACAACCAAAATTTGCTGTCAGAAGCCGTATGTACCTCAACTAAATATATTCGTTTTGATGTCACCTACCCCCTGCGTTAATTTGAACGAATAGGTCCGAAACACCCTGTATACCTCCAAATCAACTAATAAGAATTTAATCACGCATTTTTCAATCATACATTCTTTCTGCCATACTGCTTAAATACAGCGAGCAAATTTTCGTAATTTGCTATGTTCCCTGGTGTTGCAATATAAATGACCAGCAGAGTATTGTTTCCAGAGTATTGTTTCCATGTGAACAAGAGTTACTTACTGAACGACAGTCTGATAAAGTACTCAACTGAGAGGAACGCTGTGATGATAATGGACGATGCACTTGAAAAAGAGTCCAGCAACAGGTATCAGTGGCTCCAGTGTCGCAGTATACACCTACGTAGCTCAGTGTCCGTGGCAGCTGATGGTGCAGAGAGCGCGCACGCTGGCTGAGGGGCGATGTCGATGGTGGTGCGGCGGTGGCTCTCAGAGGAGGGCGCTCTAGCGAAAAGGTCATTCTGGCGGGAGGATCTCTGGCACGCTGGCGAGAAGCGCTATTGGTCAATATTGGCACAGGCTGATTGGGTGCTCTCTCTCTCTCTCTCTCTCGCCTCGCGTCGCGTCGTTCTCAAGAGTCTTGTCTCGCTTGGGTGTCACTCTACGCTGTAGTGGACACCGTACAATGTTTCCCATGTTACCCCTGGCACAAATTTTTGTGATGCGTGCAACGATAACATTTAATTGGCCACACTACAAGTTCCACTTGATGGTCGCTAAGTGCGACTGGAAGATACCAATGACCAACCAAATTCTGTCAACAAGAATAAAGACTATAAGTAATGATTATCTTATCGCCTACGTATTGCAGTTAAAATGACACCACCATTTGAAACAGAGTCCTATTTAAGAGCGCTGACAAACAAAAGGATATCGTGAGAAAAATGAACAGCAAATCGTTCTACGACTTCTGCTGCAATGTTTTCCTTAGTTTCAGACAGACTTAAGCGTGTTCATATATCTTTTGCCCACTGCACAATCGACGTGCCACATCTTAAAAAAGTAACAATGTCCCTGCAAACAATCGTATTTTGAAACTATTTATTTTTTATTTCTAAACATTTACACGTGCAGGAAGTCCATTCACACGTAACACTCATGATGAAGAAACTTTCAATTGCAAAGAGTGCGTAAATTACTATCTATTGTTGCCCACTGGTTTCGCCAGTTATAACTGTCATCATATGGCCTTCAAAAAACCGATTGTCAGCAATAAAGATTAATTGATGAGATCTGGGATATTGAAAGTTTTTTCCCAAAGAAAAATTTTTTTCGAGACCAGAAAATAACAGTTTCAGCGGTTGAAACCGGTTGTCTACAATAAAGACTAATTTATCCGACCCTTTATTCTGAATTTTTTTTCCTCAGTAAAACATAGATCGCTTCTTCTAAATTCTCAGCAAGAGAAAATTCATTTAGAACGGATGACAAAAGAGCAACCCCCCAACATTTTTCAACAGAACATACTACAACGCACCATTTCCAAGTTTGACTTTAATGAATACATTAGCATATCTGAAGTTAAAACAATTTCACCTGAAGAATTTTTCCGCTAAATAAAACATCCTGTGGCATAAATAGTCATTTTCGCAGACTCGGATGACAAGACGCATAAAATGGGATCACCTGTTTATTTTAAAATCTCAAAAACCCGCACACAAAGCTGCTAAACATTGAAGGTAGATAAAAATACCAGATTTGTCGAAATTTAAAAAAAAGGACATTGTGATTCATCTGCCCTACCAAATTTGTTTCATGCAACCTGCAATGTTACATCTGGCCTTCAAAAGTAACGCAACCTCGCGAGATTTTCGTATTTTCTCCCTAACTACGCACAAACTATGAGCCCTACAAAAACAATGAATGAGACATTTTTGTAGGAAATATAACGCTGGAGGCAACGGTATCCGAGTAACTAAAGAAAAAAGCGCAAAACTGACCTCGAAATGAACGTCCTGCCTACACTCATCCCTCAACAGTTAGGATGTTTACTATGTTCTTCGTGACACTCCTTCCTACCGCTGTGCAAAGAATTGTCATTCTTACCTGTTTACCGGTTCTTGGTTTTCGACGGTTTTGGTCAGGGCCAATTCTAGAAGTCCGTCGAGAGGGGGGGGGGGGAGGCAGCTAATGGGAGGGATGGTGGTGAAGGGGTTTTGGGGAATGGAATATCGCTTAACAAAAGGAGAGTTGGGGTGCTCCGCAGACAAAGTGGTAAAATTTGGTTTAGCTTAAATCAGTTTTTGGTAACTGTTTTGGAATTCAGGGTAAAAAAGTGTATTAATAACTAATAAGACGCCAACTTTAAATTAAATGATGCATATTGGTTTAGATAGTAAGCTGTTTGCCGCTCTTACTCTTTTATTAAAATGTGTTTGAAATATATTTCTACATAGTTATAAAAAAAAGATTGAATCTCTTGGAGTAATATATTCGCTGATTTCTGAAGTTATTTTATCCAGAGTTATATTATATTCCATTGGGGGGGGGGGGGGGGGGTTATAGCCCCATAGTTCCCCCCCCCCCCCCTTTTGCCACCATCGCTGTTTTTGGTCCCTATTGATTGGGCTTTTACGCCCTCATTTCGTAAACATAATTAACTTTGTTCGTGCCCTTGGCGGTAATGAAAGAAAAACGACTTTTTAAACGTAACGCTGAAACTAATTACGTATTAAATTTGATAGAGACTTCATCCTTACAAGCACAGTATCTTCGTAGTCAGAAGGGCTGTAGAACACTACGATGTAATTGCTTATTTTGTGTTGTTAAAATTCACAAAATTGTTAGGTAAAATTTATACGAGCGTCCATTTTACAATTCGTAGGAGTTCGACTAAGCCCCTGGCGTAATAAGGTCAGACAGTGAAGACCAAACAAATTCGAATGTGAGAAATAATTCGTGGATTCGCAAATTTTTGTACAGTGGTAGGAGGATGTGTCACGGACAACATACTAGAAATCCTGACCACGGGGGCCAGAGTGCGGGAGTGGGGATGCGTTTGAATGTCGCTTTTCTACATTTTTCTTGAAGAAGTCGAAAAATACGGCCTCCATAGAATATGCTTCCGAATACAAAATTTAACTATATTTTCTATGTAGCACTAATAACTTGCTCATAGCGAACGGGAGAATATGAAAATCTGGCGTGCGGTTTTTGAAGGCGAGATATAATATTGCTCGTTGCACAATACGACATCGGTAGGATCTACTAAATGATCCAGTATATAAACTAATCACATTTAATTTCTGATTTGTGATAACATTCAGAAAATACTTGCTTATATTTAATGATTTGTGAAAATCGTTGTGAAGCCCCTTTATGTGTATCGTGTCAAATCCAACTTATTTCACGGCATTTTTAGCTGTCGTCAGATCCAGTTGCATTAACAGCTGATGTGTAAATAATATAAATTTTCATAGAGATTGCAGTTTCTTTGCCGTTAATAGCGGTGTTACATGTCGTTCGATATAAAACCGCATGATGCAAAAATTTTGTTTCGTTATACAGTATGGCACGCCATTATATCCAAAGAACTATTTTTCAAATTGACCGCTTGCGAAAATGTGATATTGACTAACTTGAATTTTTGAAATTAAACGAGAAAATCACAATCCCTTTTTTTAGGTTAAGGTAAACTGAACACACGTCGGAATTAAAGAAGAAGATATAGGTATGTTACAGTAATATGCGTGATGTTATTGTTTAAGAAGGCTAACACAGAAGATTAAGTTGCTGCCAATTTCTTCCACACCCGCCATTAGCGAGTGCTAACCAAGAACGAATTTCATCCCCACAAGTGGACAACTTCTTCAGATCATCGATTGAAAGCCATTCTCAAACAGCAGCAGTTAAACCAAATTTCTTTCTATGTGCCAAAAGAGGCATGGAATATTGCGTCGTTCACTTAATGCACGACGTCGGAATTAATGTATTTTATAGTCTTATCTTCGAAGCAATGTAGACTATAGTTTACTCGTCCACAAATCTCGCAGATGCACTGTTGTGTACATGTACTGTGTACATTAACTGACACACATACGCAACTGGTACTACCAGCAGTAGTTCAGCCGGTAACGTTTAATGCGTCCCTTGGCGGCTACAACGTCGCAATCAGGGCAGCGAACAAGGGCTGCATTGCTGCGCAACTCGCAACCCATGTCCGACGCCTTCCGTTAGACCTAACTGGGTCGCCTATAACTGCCTTTTGTATCACTATCAATAATCGTAGATCTTTTTTAGCGCTCGTTGGTCGTTCATCACAATAGAACGGTAAAGCGACAGTAATAGCAAAGATGAGATTACGGCTGCAACGTATTTCTCAGAGGGCAGTCAAGCGCGACAAATGAAGACAAAGTAGATCGCTAGGGAGATAAGGATGCGCTGTTCCAAGCCATCGACGAGAAGTGCGCGTCTGAAGTTGGCGGCTCGCAATAGCCATGGACAAATAATAGTCGATTCACACGATACTACGCTGTGTCGGAAAAAAAATTAGGGTTTTTAAATACGCAGTAATAACGCCATTTTTAGGGCTTCATATGGTGCTTGCTTCGTCTCTATACACATTTATTGACAATTGCTTAATAATAATTGAAGCAATAGCAAAAAAAATAATTACCCGACTGTTACATGTAGCCATATTTCGTTTATATGTACCAGTTTCTCGTAAAGGAACTCTGATTTCAACCAGATCGGTTATCGACAACATAACAGTCAGTAGTCGGGTCTAGTGAAGTAGGGGATACAACCCGTCGGCCTTGACCAATGACGTCAGAATTGGCCAGAGAGCATTTATTACACAGATGAAAGAGCTGACAAGTCTGTTCAGAAACAAAAGAATACGAGAGACGAAAAATATAGTTGACATATATCAAGGCAAGTAGTATTTTGACGTTAAGGATGTCGCGTGTTTGTATCGTATTATTTCTGTGGAAAATGATGGGAAAAAATGGATGGAAATATTAGTAGCGTAGAATATCTCACGTCACATATGTATGAGTTGTATGTCGAACCTCATTTGAACTGTATTGGTTAACTACAGAACTGGAAACTAATTTAGCGTACGTCGATTTCTTCGTTTTCGTTACCATTAATATCCTGTTGTACAGTTGAACTACGAGGGCAGTTCAATAAGTAATGCAACACATTTTTTTTCTCGGCCAATTTTGGTTGAAAAAACCGGAAATTTCTTGTGGAATATTTTCAAACATTCCCGCTTCGTCTCGTATAGTTTCATTGACTTCCGACAGGTGGCAGCGCTGTACGGAGCTGTTAAAATGGCGTCTGTAACGGATGTCCGTTGCAAACAACGGGCAGTGATCGAGGGCATCTCAGATATTCATAGGCGCTTGCAGAATGCCTACGGTGATCTGGCAGTGGACAAAAGCACGGTGTGTCGTTGGGCAAAGCGTGTGTGATCATCGCCGCAAGGTCAAGCAAGACTGTCTGTTCCCCCGCGTGCGGGCCGGCCGTGCACAGCTGTGACTCCTGCAATGGCGGAGCGTGCGAACACACTCGTTCGAGATGATCGACAGATCACCATCAAACAACTCAGTGCTCAACTTCACATCTCTGTTGGTAATGCTGTCACAAATGTTCACCAGTTGGGATATTCAAAGGTTTGTTCCCACTGGGTCCTTGTTCCCACTGGGTCCCTCGTTGTCTAACCGAACACCATAAAGAGCAAAGGAGAACCATCCGTGCAGAATTGCTTGCTCGTCATGTGGCTGAGGGTGACAATTTCTTGTCAAAGAAAGGGTTATTCTGTTTGATGTCCTTCCCCATGGTCAAACGATCAACTCTGAAGTGTATTGTGCTACTCTTCAGAAATTGAAGAAACGACTTCAGCGTGTTCGTAGGTACAAAAATCTGAACGAACTTCTCCTTCTTCATGACAACGCAAGACTTCACACAAGTCTTCGCACCTGAGAGGAGCTCACAAAACTTCAGTGGACTGTTCTTCCTCATGCACCCTACAGCCCCGATCTCGCACCGTCGGATTTCCATATGTTTGGCCCAATGAAGGACGCAATCCGTGGGAGGCACTACGCGGATGATGAAGAAGTTATTGATGCAGTACGACGTTGGCTCCGACATCGGCCAGTGGAATGGTACCGTGCAGGCATACAGGCCGTCATTTCAAGGTGGCGTAAGGCCGTAGCATTGAATGGAGATTACGTTGAAAAATAGTGTTGTGTAGCTAAAAGATTGGGGAATAACCTGGTGTATTTCAATGCTGAATAAAACAACCCCTGTTTCAGAAAAAATAAGTGTTGCATTACTTATCGAACTGCCCTCGTATATAGGTCAACTGAAACACGGGATACAAATTTTACATGTGTTGTTTCTTTCACCACCGTTATCAGTAACAGTCTGTTCTTACGTAGATAGTAGTACTACCGATGGCAGAAGGAGCTACGTACATAATATTTGTATCCCATACTTCTACTGCTAACGAGAACTTAGAAACGGACGTACGTTACATTTGCTACCTGTACCTCAGTTGAACTACGCGAAGAGGCAATAACACGATACATATACGATTTGTATCCCGTACATTACTATGGGCCATAATTTTTTTCACCTTTGATGCTAATAGTATCGACTGAAAGTTATAGTTTTGTTCACAGCAGTGACAATAGTATCCCATTCTTTAGTTGAGCTATATAGCCATACACAACATTTGTATCCTGCTATCCATTTGACATATATAGGTAAATCTCATACGGCGTCCTTTTCGAATAGGTAGTGTCAGTGTAAAGGTCAACTGAAGGACGGCATACAAATTTTAGTTGTGTTGGGCGTTTCGCCTTTAATATTGCTAGTACAGATTCGAAAAAATCGCACTGATACTATTGCTGGGAAACGAAAGAAGAACGACAGCTGCGAAATTTCTATTACGTACTGCACTACACGAAAACATACGTATTGGTGTAATACAACAATGAAATACGTCAAAATAGTCAAATGCAGTAAAAGAAAAAAAATGGAAAACTAAACTGACCACACGGGAACTTCTTAAAAGAGCCGAAGTCACCTAGAAAGACAACAAAAATCACATACCCACAATCAAAACAAACAATACATTATGAAAACGCACACACACACACGCACACACACACACACACACACACACACACACACACACACACACACATACACGCACAGACACACACAGTCACCCCCCCCCCCCCCATCCTAATGTGAAATTAGCTAACATACTTCGGACAGTACATTTGCCCAAGACGTTTAACAAAACATTTAAACGGGCAATATGTTTGAGAAATACTACGTCTCCATGAATATTCGTCTAAGTGACTCTGAAGTGTGGAAATCCGGCGTTTCCCCTTCCCTACAAGAGATTTCACAGCTGACCAAATACCCTCTATGCTATCTGTGGAAGCCCCTGTGGATAATGATCAGAAATCAATATTGTGATTAACTACGAGATGCTGATAACCAGCCGGCCGGTGTGGCCGAGAGGTTCTAAGCGCTTCAGTCTGGAACCACTCGACCGATACGGCCGCAGGTTCGAATCCTGCCTCGGTCATGGATGTGTGCGATGTCCTTAGGTTAGTTAGGTTTAAGTAGTTCCAAGTCTAGGGAACTGATGACCTCAGATGTTAAGTCCCATAGTGCTTAGAGCCATTTTAACCATTTTTTACTAAACATAAACCTACATCTACAGACATACTCAATAAGACATTGTACAGAGCATTGTGGAGGGTACTTCATACTGGGCTTCGCGATTTTCTGTCGCGTACTAATCAGGTACTGTGGGGAAATGTGTCCCAGGACGAATGATCTGTATTATAACTCTAATACATGGCGCGTCAGACAAGAGGATTGTGACAGCCCTCGTTAAGAAAATGGCTCTGAGCACTATGGGACTCAACTGCTGTGGTCATAAGTCCCCTAGAACTTAGAACTACTTAAACCTAACTAACCTAAGGACAGCACACAACACCCAGCCATCACGAGGCAGAGAAAATCCCTGACCCCGCCGGGAATCGAACCCGGGAACCCGGGCGTGGGAAGCGAGAACGCTACCGCACGACCACGAGATGCGGGCCCCTCGTTAAGTGAAGGTTGTCGCTCTCAGCAGTCTTTGTATCTCATGTCGACGGCATATCTGTATTTTTGATTAGTTTATATTTTTTTTCTTAACCGTTTTGTTGTTTTTGAGCCGCGTCGGCTCGTTTTCCGAGCTTTTACGTCTTTGCTTACCAGCGCAATCCGTTTTCCGGTTTCGAAACCGGGTGGAACTTGGTTATTCTTGTGGGTGGGGCAGTCAGATACAGAAGCCTGAGATGAACGGTGAACGTGCCATTACGGGTGCTGATCGGTGGTTGCTCGTCCAAGCAGACGGCTACTTGTACTGGGATGTAATGGAGTGAAGTGATCAGCTCTACGCTGTTGCGACCGATTGACCGTCGCATTTGATATTCCTGTGTCGGGCCTTTAGAATTTATTTATTTTTTGATTCTCAGTCTCGCATGAATTGCATGCATGTTTGTTTACTCCCCGACTTAATCGTATTGTTGGAGCCGTGGGTCCTGGTGTGTTGTCCACTATCAGCCGATTCTCCGGGCGTGGCTAGTCTACATCTACATCTACATCTACATTCATACTCCTCAAGCCACCTGACGGTGTGTGACTGAGGGTACCTTTAGTACCTCCATCGGTTCTCCCTTCTATTCCAGTCTCGTATTGTTCGTGGAAAGAAGGATTGTCGGTATGCCTCTGTGTGGGCTCTAATCTCTCTGATTTTATCCTCATGGTCTCTTCGCGAGATATACGTAGGAGGAGCAATATACTGCTTGACTCTTCGGTGAAGGTACGTTCTCGAAACTTCAACAAAAGCCCGTACCGAGCTACTGAGCGTCTCTCCTGCAAAGTCTTCCACTGGAGTTTATCTATCATCTCCGTAACGCTTTCGCGATTACTAAATGAACCTGTAACGAAGCGCGCTGCTCTCCGTTGGATCTTCTCTATCTCTTCCATCAACCCTATCTGGTACGGATCCCACACTGCTGAGCAGTATTCAAGCAGTCGGCTGCGTATGTGTGTGTGCAGCGTGGTGTTCTGCCTCCAGTCTTGTAGTAGAGCCACTGAGGCGGCACGGCCACCTTTCTTGCTACGGCATGTCTCTCTGTAAGTTAAGTTCTTAATCTTATGGCGTTCGGACTTAAATCGAAATCAAAGTGCTCGCTATCCTAAGGCATCGTAGGCAAGCCTTGTCTCTGCCACACCGGTCGTGTCTTGTCATTGCTGCCTTAAAATTTGCTTTGATTTGATGATATTTCAATTCTTTAATTATGGATTTCTAAAACTAGAAGTTTTCTAATCGTTGCAGCTTTCCTGTTCCAGTATTGCTAGCGCCCAAACGGCGCTCCAAATCTTTTTATCGTGAACCTGAAACTAAATTTTAAAATATTGTTCCCTTTCCGGTTTGAAAAACTTCTTACGGCAAAGAGACTCTCCAGACTGGTGAAATACTGAACAAGTATATCTTAAAAATTTTGTTACCGTTGTTTGGGAAACTGCTAATCCCTAAGGGGCTTCAGACGTCAAATACTGAAGTTGTAAAATTTTGAATCTTATTACCTTCATATTTGTTCAAAAAATGTTCAAAAGTGTGTAAAATCTTATCAGACATAACTGCTAAGGTCATCAGTCCCTACGCTTACACACTATTGAATCTAAATTATCCTAAGGACAAACACACACACCCATGCCCGAGGGAGGCCTCGAACCTCCGCCGGGACCAGCCGCACAGTCCATGACTGCAGCGCCTAAAACCGCACGGCTAATTCTGCGCGGCCCTTCGTGTTTGAAACGTTCCTCAAGTTAAAGGGCTCCCTCAGTGATGTGAAATGCTAAACCTGTAAATTTAAAAAAAAAGGATTATCCTTCGGTTTCTACATTGCTAGCGCCAAAAGCCCCCCCCCCCCCCCCCAGGTTAGTTTTGATCGTAATCCTGAACTTGTAAAATTCTTCCAAATAAGGGCCATCTTCCTTATTTGAAGTTCACTATCTAATGAGCGCTTCTCAACTTGTTATAGTAATGCTCTTTCTGTAATTGTAGAGAAGTAAAATTTGCCTGGTTCAAATTTTACGAGTGCCTAAAGGGCTATCGAGTTGTATTTTTACGAATTTTGAACTTGGTATTTCTACGAGGCATTACTTATCCCGTAAAAAAAATGCTACATTTAAAAGGGGTTTTTAAACCACCTCGTGTAACTTGTGTTAACTTGCCTTAAACTTCCTGTTCTGTCAGGTCTACCTTATTGTAAGTTTGGTATTTTTCGTTTGTCGTCCTGAAATCAATCTCACATACTATTGATTTGTATATTGGTGACCTTTTAAGCGTATCCTGTTAAGTAAAAGATTACCAATTATTGTGAAGCAATAGAAGGCTTTCCGTAAACTCAACCAGTACATTCCTCCCCCCCCCCCCCCCCCCCCGCCGCCCCCTGCCGCACCGTAATGTTGTTTTTAGCTAATCATTTCAGTAATATTCGAACGTAGTGCTATTTTTCTCTTTTGAAATGAAGGCCGTAATCAGAAGCCCGTGTATCTCTCAGATACGGCGACAGCAACTTCGTGTTTTTGCTCAAACTCTCATTTTCTTCTCAATTCTAATTAAGTTGACAGACTGCCTAATGGCTTCTGTCTCGGGTTCTTCGGCCGACTTTCATCTGATGATTTTACTGACGTTTCGCCAGCACGAGTGACTGGCGTTGTCAAAGCTTCACCCTCTATTGCCGGTGGTGAACTGGAGTCGAGCTAGCGGCCGCAGACTATATGTACCTGGCGCGCCAACGTCCGGTGCAGTTATCCTCTTGCTACCTGCTACGGTCGTTCGCCGCAATACGGGAAGCGAGGATCCGTTTACCTTAAGGCTTTCCTCTTTCTTGTTGAAGCTGTTCGCGTGTTTTTGTTTTTCTACAGCTTTGAGGGTGAAGCTTTGACAATGCCAGCCACTCGTGCTGGCGAAACGTCAGTAAAATCAACAGATGAACGTCGGCCGAAGAACCCAAGAGAGAAGCCATTCCACCAAGAGAGGACGTTGATGAAATCTCTCCGTTTTCTTATAATTTCCAATGATGACTTGAATGCGGAAGTTTCGACGTGAAATCTCTTATGCACACGCACGCACCACACAGTATACGAACAGAAGAAATAAAAGCAAATTAGATTATATTGTGCTATCATGAAGCAAGGACAAAAGTTTACACTAGTAAATGTTGCGCAGATTTGAAAGTTATATGCCCAATAATATCGCACGAAAAATCAGCTTCTCATGATTATAAAAACTGTACATCTTAATACACTGCTGGCCACCGTAAATGCAACACCAAGAAAGACAAGAGGTAGCACAACAAGATTTATTTTGTAGATTACATGTTGACCAAGTATCAAATGATTACGTTTACTGACGTCTGTGACATGTGGTTCCTGCCAGAATCAGTAGCCAGAGTAGCCGCCATTGTTTGAGATCACCGCTGCCACACGTCTCGGCATTGAGTCAAAGAGACGTTGGATGTGTTCCTGGGGTACAGCAGCCCAAGCAGCTTCCACACGTTGCCAAAGATCATCTGGTGTGGCAGCTGGGGATGTAATCTGGGTCACTCGTTGAGCAACCATGGACCACATGTTTTCTATCGGCGAAAGATCCGGAGAGCGAGCCGGCCAGGGAAGCAATTCAATCTGGTTATTGACGAAGAACCTTTGGACAATGCGTGCCACGTGTGGTCGCGCATTATCCTGTTGAAATATGGCTGTGGCCGAGCCCTGAAGGTAAGGAAGGACAACTGGCTCCGGCACCTCGGATATGTAGCGCCGGCTATTTAAAGTACCGGCAATGCGTAGTAGAGGCGTGCGAGAGTAATATCCAATACCGCCCCATACCATAATACCCGGTGCAAGACCAGTGTGGCGGTGCATAATGCAGCTGTCCAGCATCCTCTCTCCACGGTGTCTCCACACTCGAATCCGACCATCGTGGTGCTGCAGACAGAAGCGTGCCTCGTCAGTAAAGACAACGTCATTCCATTCTGCCGTCCACATCCGTCTGTCATCACACCATTGGCGACGGAGACGTCTGTGGTTCTGCGTCAATGGTATACGAAGCAATGGACTTCTTGCGGACAGACCACTCTGCTGTAAACGGCGTTGAATGGTACGCGCAGACACTGGATGATGCGTTACAGACGCAATGTGCTGTGCTATGGTTCGGGATGTCACTGAGCGATCCGTCACTGCCACGCGCACAATTTGCCTATCAGCACGTGCAGTGGTGCACCGAGGTGAATGCGATCGACCACGTCGGTCCGTCGTACCCTCCTGCATCCAACGGTCACATATCCGCATCACAGTTGTTTGGTTTCGTCCAACACGACTAGCGATTTCTCTGTATGATAATCCACAATCTCGGTAAGCCACTATCCTTCCTCTGTCGAACTCGGGTACTTGATCACAAGATGTTCGCTGTTGTCTACGAGGCATAACTGATCGTCTTGTGAAACAACAACAAGGTAAACACACGTGCCGAACGTACACTCGTCGAAATCGCCAAGCCTTAAATGGCGCTATGAGGTGGCACCACAGGCGCGCGTGATGTGCGTCTGCGCTGAAATTCTAATCAGTTGCATATCTCATCGCTGCAAACCCATGGTGTAAAATTCACTTGAATCGGATGCTTCCTTCAGGGTGTTGCATTTACGGTGGCCAGCAGTGTAGATGAAAAGTATAAGCATGCTAAACGTGAGCCATGCGTGACTCACGTTCATGCCATGTATTACCTTACATCTTGTATTCGCGGTACCGCCGTCCAGTTTCTTATTCGATTTACTGGCGTCACTAAGTAACTGGCCTGCCTGTGAGTGGCAGCAGCAGCGCTATCGATAAGAGCACTGTCGTACTATCTTTGGAGCGACTGCTAGTATTTCCGGTCGTGGTGTTCAGTGAGTTGAGTCGGGATGGAGCACCAGTGAGGTCTGCACAGCCAGTACTCGCCTGACCCCTGGGGGCACACATCCATTGTCCGACGGAAGGAGGCTTCAGCAGGGAAGACCGTTGGTTGGTTGTTCGGTCGGTCGTCTCATCGGCGAAGTGTATTTGGTCTTCCGACTGCTTCTGGTCCCTTCAATTGGTCATATAGTGGGACGTGGCTCGGTTCCTTGCTTGTGCAGAAATGTCAGGTGCCTAATGGGCCAGTGTTCCCTCTGCATGGTTGGGTCTGTGCCAGTGTCTTCGGGATGTCGTTTGTCCAAAGGGAGTGGAGACGGAGAAGCAGCGCGGTCCGGCCAACCATGACTCGCCCGACATATGCCTTGAGTGGGGATGACCTTGGTTAGTCGTTTGACCGTTCGTCTCATCGGACGATGTATGTTTGATTGCCAATCGCTTCTGGGTTATCTGTGTGTGTGGACTTGTGATTCGTCCTGGTTGTTCCCTGTAACTGGGTTTAGTATTGTTCGACTTGTTTGTGAAAGTGTTTCCGTGGAATCGTGTGTGGTTTGTGTGGTTTTGACTGAGCAGTTATTTCAATGCTGTCTACGTGCTGGATTGAGTCGATCAGTTGGGACAGAGCAGCGAGCAAGTCTCCGCGGCGCGAGCCCAGGCCGGGACCACTGGCGGCGTGCAACCGCTGTCGGATCGTGAGGCGCTAGCTGCAAGAGCGACAAAGTGCTGTGTGTATTCTCGTCCTCGGCCGATATTTTCCATCGTTGATCCGTTGGTCGGACGTAAGGAAATTGGTGAAATTGTTGGTCAGTCCTTGTGCTGTCCCTAATTTGGGTTGCCATGCGACTACGTAACTTCAGCTCTTGGCTGCCTGTCTCACATCGCCTTATGTTTGAGCTACCTTCCCAGGCCGATCCTTCGAACACTTCTGAGTACCACTTACTCTGTTTTAAACTGTGAATTTCATTTTAGTTGTAGTGTTGTGCGAGCCTTTGGCCATGAGTTAATTGAATTTTTTTTTTTAAATTTTACATAAAGGCCTTCAGCCCTATCAAATTAAAATTTCGAGCATTGATTGTTCTAGGAAAATAATTCTTATTCTTAGAAATTGATCTGAAATTGTTTGCAATCCATGCTCTAAGCCGTTAATTGTTCCATGTGTCATGTGTGGCCTTTAGCCGAAGCCGGCCGGTGTGGCAGTGCGGTTAAAGGCGCTTCAGTCTGGAACCGCGTGACCGCTACGGTCGCAGGTTCGAATCCTGCCTCGGGCATGGATGTGTGTGATGTCCTTAGGTTAGTTAGGTTTAAGTAGTTCTAAGTTCTAGGGGACTGATGACCACAGATGTTAAGTCCCATAGCGCTCAGAGCCATTTGAACCATTTGAACCTTTAGCCGAGGATTTGAATGAACCCCTTAATAAGGCCTTCAGCTGTCTGTATTCTCTAAAGGATTATTTTCATAAGGAGCAAGGGGTTTATTCTAAATTATTTATCTGACTTGTTGTTCAGGCCTTCAGCCGTTGTTTCAGGTTTGTTTATGGCCTCCAGTCGCCCAATAAGTTAATCAGGCTTCGGCCGTTCTGTTCTAAGTCTGAAACGAAATTTTCTTGCTTAGATATAACTGTGTATTAATGTGCCTTAATTATAGTTGTCCTTCAGAAGTGTAGTGTTGGCCTTCAGCCGTTAATTGTTTTCATTGCGAGCTTATTTTTAAAAAAATTCCTATCTTCTATTTTTAATTGCTTTTGATTTCTAAGCCAGGCCTTCAGCCGTTCTTGTGTTTGCTGTACGGTTTTGGGCCTTCACCCCAGAAAGCAGAAGTTTTCTTTAACTAGGCCTTCAGCCGTATTGTTTAGTTGTGATGTTTTATGCCCATGTGTAAATAAGTGGTTCTTAGAAAAATAAAGTAGTGTGTTTGATTTTGCAACTCCAGTAACTGTTTACAGGCCCATCCACAACCTTAACCTTATGCTGTGCGCTCTCTGACTACCTACCAGTTAGGTATCAATACCATAATAAGACATTATAGTTTGAGATTTTCGAAATTTTAAGACACCTGGTTTACCAGTTAGAAATTAAAGTCAGTTGTTTTACTTTAATGAAATTCAAATATAGTCGCGGTGGACAGGTCAAGCATAAAGTTCCGTCCTGTAACGTGAGTGGCCAAATTTATAATAAGTAGCGAGAGCTGGCATGTCATGGGCGCTGTCTAACATAGCTGGAAATACGCAGCTTCGAGGAGTGTGTGGAGGCCAAATGCGTTGCGCTGTTGCTACAATGGTAACTACAACTGTGGTGGGCATTAATTGTTCATTGCTGGCGTCGTTTCGTGCTGGCATGTAGAACAATAACGCTCTACTTTTGCTGGTGCTCGAGCCACTTAATTATCTCGTGCAGACGGTCCTCGTGGCCCAGATCACGGATTCTTTTAAGAGAACAGTCGCGCCGAGTTTTTAAAGTGCTCGCGAACGAGCGACACACCACTCATTCGTGAATCGTTTTAGAAGGCTATCAAGAAGGTACTTCCAGTGCACTTACTAAGGCTTTTTTACTGTGAGTAAACACTGTGGGTTTCATCCTTCTGTGCTGCCCCGTACAGTAGCAACATATTCCAGTATCGGAAACATCATAATTCTGTATAAGGCAAGTGTTAGGTGATGAGGAGGAGAAGACGTGGCACTTAAGACGAAATAAAGTTCACTCAGTTTCCCGAATGCTTTTCCTCTGACGTGGATAACGTGTTGGAACCTCGTCATCTGCTGTCCAACGTACCGCCTACATAGTTGGCTGTATGGAGACCATTCGACGGATTCGCCCAGCGCCATTACGTTTAAGCTTTCGGAAACCACCTTCTGACTAACTACGATACGCTAGGTTTCGAAGGCATTACATAAAGGTGCCTGCTGCTGTTCAAAAATGGCTCTGAGTACTATGGGACTTTACATCTGAGGTCATCAGTCCCCTAGAACTTAGAGCTACTTAAACCTAACTAACCTAAGGACATCACACACCTCCATGCCCGAGGCAGGATTCGAACCTCCGACCGTAGTGGTCGCGCGGTCCTGCTGCTGTCGTTGGCGCACCATGCATCCGGTCTGTCTGATGTAGGCCCACAGTTTAGAGATCTCACAGACACAACGCGGAGTGCTAACGACATAATAACATGTTTACGAACATGTGAACGCAGACACGGAAATGTTGATTGCTTGTAAAGTACACCAACAACAATGAGAAGGTATGTATTAAGGAAAATGGAGTTCCGTAGTGTACACTGCTCGTTGAGCGTCTCTTTCATGTATTTCTGAAGTATCTGTCGTTCATTTTGCGAAGAATTATCAGTTTGTTTTCGATATTGTGAACCCTGAGCTTGTCTTGTACGAGGGAAGTTGAGAAGGTGGCTCTACTTCCTTTGGTTTTCATTTTCAGTTCTGTGTGTTGCTTGTATCGTATTTTAAAGTCCTTTACAGTATGTCTGATGTTGCTAGCGCTACAGTCCTAGCTGTAGATACTGTACATCCCGCTGATCTGGTATTAAGCCCTGCATTTTGTTGATATCGTGTGTCAAAAGACGCAGCAGTGAAGGTTCTGGTTTACATGCAACTTTCCCATTAAATTTTACAGAGAATGCTTTAAACACGCAGAAACGAATTTATCAAGCAAAAGTGTTCATTCATCGAAGAGATCATGAAGTCTTGATGACAACGGAATGACATTACATTGAGGTGCTGCATAACTAACGGAGTTGGGTAGTGTTCGCAAATGAATTAAGTCTGGTTAAAATAGTTTATGTTATGCGCAGATTAAACTCAGACAAAAATGTGTGCAAAATAATGTCCGAAATATCCTAGAAATATTCAGTCAGAACCGGAAAGGAAATTCCTCAAGGGCTAAACTGTGTGGCTACAGTGCTCCGCATACCTAGAATCGATCGCTGAGCTCTAACTACAAATTCTCGAAGGAGACCCATCGCTGACTCGGTCTTCTCTAGCCTTATAAAGTGTATTCCAGGAGGATTGATGAAGTTTTTGGACAAAATAATTGTTTCTACCAACAGTTGTACAGTTTTATTTATTCTCTATCGGCTTCGGTGCTGGCTACCATCTTTAAGATAAATATTGAGGCATGGGGCAGGAAAGATCATTCGAAGCAAGGACGTCTAGTAAATAAGAGCTCTAAAATGCGTGCCTTAAGAGGTGCAAGCACAACTTCATCTTCGCTCTGTGAAACACATTTCTTCGCCTTCCTCGTTATCAGAAGTTGAAACATTTCAATGTTTAATCTTTTTAACTGATACTAGAGTAAACGGAAGTGCTGTTCTTTATACTCGTGTATGTCAGTCTCGTAATGCTGAAGAATACAAGTGCTGTAATTACGGAAAAGCTATGTGTTAAAACTGAAACTGTGTAACAGTATTTTAATTAGCGTCAACAAATTAATTAAAAACTTAAACCTGTAAACTTATTAAGCTGCCTTGTGGTATTTTGTATCGTGTAATGCAGTGCACAGTGCTATAATGCGGGACGCCACATCACATGACTTGCAGTTCCAACACTAGCAGAATAAAAGTTACAAACAGTTTTTTCAAAGAATAAGTAGCCAAAAATATTTAAATAAACGTGCCCTGTAAGTTTATGTATGCAACCACATGAAATAGAAATCCAAGCATTGAATAACAGAACGCGAATGTGACGCTGCATTGCTTGAATAAAACTGTCTGGATAAGAAATGCAATCTGATCTGTACTTGACCTAAATTCAATATGATGATAATTTTGAAAAGCAAAGCTAACTGATTAGATTAGATTAGATTACATTAGATTAGATTAATACTAGTTCCATGGATCATGAATACGATATTTCGTAATGATGTGGAACGAGTCGAATTTTCCAATACCTGACACAATTAGGTTAATTTAACAACATACTTAAGTTAATATAACAACTTTAGATTTTTGTGTTTTTTATTTTTATATTTTTTTATTTTTTAAATTTTTTAAATATTTTTTTTCTTAACTTATATCTAAAAATTCCTCTATGGAGTAGGACTGTGAATGGTCTAACCATCTTGACTGCAATGCGAAACCGGACCTAACAAATTTCACATGGCTTACCTGTGGTAATGAAAAACTAGGATCCCTTCGAGGTGATGAACATAAAATATTCATCGCAGCAGCAAGCAAACTAAATTAAAGAAAAGCCTTACGCAAGTGCTATTCAAGGACATGCAGCTATTCTAAAAACATCCGCAAAGTGCAATTCGGTGACACTCGTAATCAGAAGATGCAAAGTATTTCCCTGAGAGGACGGTGATGGAATTTGAACCTGTAAAATAATCAAACAGAGAGAAACTTTTGAAAAATGCATTGCAAAAACTGAAATTCACTGTCTAACTACTACGACCACCTTTACAAAAATTATCTTTTATAACAAATACTTCTTTATGAAATTAATTTCTGAAAATGGTAAAGGAGTGGTACAATCTATAACACCTGAGTGCATGACTTGTGACTTGGTAACGTTACTTATTCTCGTCTGAACAACGAACTAACCAGCCGAAATCAGTGAAAAGAAATTCCACTAAAACCTTCCGTCATTCGAACACACCATAATTATGCGTAAGTAAGCTGTGTAGCAATACCATTACCTCAAAACGTTACTTGTCAAATTACTCTTTGCCAAATCATATTACAAAAATCGTCATTCTCTGTATATTTGTCTGCTTTCTCTGCGAGCTGTTTCAGACCAGTCAGTAGCACAGCCAACAACCGACTCATTCACTAGCTTCTCTTAGAATGATCCCATGGCGACAATATTATTAGCAACCAAAGATCACAGTGCTTGTACTCAGAACCTCTGTGACGTAAGTTACCGACAATACAAAACTACTGTTTAAAAATTATTTAGTCTACAAATATGAAATATGATGCATCTTATGGAAATATAAAGCTGACATCACTTTCCTTCAATACCAAAACTGCACAACAAAACCTTACAAGGTGCTAGCATGGACCGAAACAACAACAAAATGTCCAGAAACGTGGGCCCTAAAGTGTACAAATAAAAATCTACGAGCACTTGTACATCTTCCCTACTTAACAAATGCTCATAACTTTTAAGGTATGCAATTTTGATCCCATGTTCATTGGACATATTTACCTTGTTTTGTCCATATCACCACATCTCAAAAAAAAAGAAATAAAAAGGCTTGCAGTAGAACTGCAGAAGAAGATTTGCTCGAAGCAATTAAGTTATCCGTTTTAAAGCCTACGTTTACTCGACTCTTTTGTTTCGAATGATTGTTACTGACATATCACTGAATGTTGGCCATTCCTACCGGGACACCTTGTGTACTAAAGACTAGCGTGAATAGCGTTGCTAATGACCATCAAAGTCACACAGTCTTGTCCATTTAAATTTACCATACTTCTCAAGGGCTTGTCACATGTTTCTGTGCCGCACATCTAGGCTTAATATCTGCATTTTAATGCAATTGAATAGTCTTTAAATGAATGAAATGACTTTCAACATTACTATGCCAATCACAAAGAAGGGATGTTTGCCTTGTCTGTTTGTCAACAAAACCTGCTATGCAGGCAATAAGGAATACAAACGTCTCAAAAATGAGATCGATAGGAAGTGCAAAATGGCTAAGCAGGGATGGGTAGAGCACAAATGTAAGGATGTAGAGGCATATATCACTAGGGGTAAGATAGAACTTACAGGAAAATTAAAGAGACCTTTGGAGAAAAGAGAACCACTTGTTTCAATATCAAGATCTCAGATGGAAAAACAGTTCCAAGCAAAGAAGGGAAAGCACAAAGGTGGGAGAAGTATTATAGAGGGTCTATACAAGGGCGATGTACCTGAGGGCAATATTATGGAAATGGAAGAGGACGTAGATAAAGATAAAATAGGAGATATGATACTGCGTGAAGAATTTGACAGAGCACTGAAAGACATAAGTCGAAAAAAGGCCCTGGGAGTAGACAACATTATATTAGAACTACTGATAGGCTTGAGAGAGCCAGCCCCTACAAATCTCCACCATCTGGTGATCAAGATGTATGAGACAGGTGAAATACCCTCACACTTCAAGAAAAATATAATAATTCCAATCCTAAGGAAAGCAGGTGTTGACAGGTGTGAAAATTAACGAACCATTAGATTAATAAGACACAGCTGCAAAGTACTAACACGCTTTCTGGAATGGAAAGACTGGTAGAAGCCGACCTCGTGGAAGATCAGTTTCGATTCCGTAGAAATGTTGGAACACGTGAGGCAATAATGACCCTACGACGTATCTTAGAAAATGGATTAAGGAAAGGCACACCTACGTTTCTAGCATTTTTAGACTTAGAGAAAGCTTTTGACAGTGCTGACTGGAATACTCTCTTTCAAATTCTGAAGGTGGCAGGGTAAAATACAGGGAGCGAAAGGCTATTTACAATTTGTACAGAAACCAGATGGCAGTTATAAGAGTCGAGGGGCATGAAAGGGAAGCAGTGGTTGGGAAGGGAGATAGACAGGGTCTTAGCCTATCCCCGATGTTATTCAATCTGTATATTCAGCAAGCAGTAAAGGAAACAACAGAAAAATTTGAAGTATTAATTAAACTCCATGGAGAAGGAATAAAAACTGTGAGGTTTGCCGATGACATTGTAATTGTGTCGGAGACAGAAAAGGACCTGGAAGAGCAACTGAACGGAATGGACAATGTCTTGAAGGGAGGATATAAGATGAACATCAACAAAAGCAAAAGGAGGATAGTGGAATTCAGTCAAATTAAGAAGACCACACCGTGGTTCAAGTCGAAAAAAATCGATTTTCAGTTTTCATCATATTTCGTTAGATTAAGGTTTTATCTAAATACTCTGAAAAGCATTTTGCTGAAAAAAAATTTTTGCGGACATTTCAAGAGCATTTTCCTACCAGGTGTGTTTATGTGCCACGCCCACATTTTTGTCAAACTCTTTTCTGCATATATTTTAGATCTTTATATCCCTTACACGTTAGGGCCTTTTTTTACTTCCGAGTGTGTTGGCTATCCCTGGAATGCAACGGCCGGTATTCTATTGTTTCTGCTGTTTGTAAACAACACGCTTTCAAACACGCTGTTAGTTTTGTTCAAGTGTGATTGCGAGTAGTTGTTATAGAAAACTTGCAGGTATACTATGGGCAGGCAATTAGGAGATATAAAGAACATCTGGAGGCAAAGAAGAGTGATGTTTGGGA
Source organism: Schistocerca americana (assembly GCF_021461395.2). Classification (NCBI taxonomy): domain Eukaryota; kingdom Metazoa; phylum Arthropoda; class Insecta; order Orthoptera; family Acrididae; genus Schistocerca; species Schistocerca americana. Next base: position 1,064,869,072 of record NC_060119.1, read on the forward strand.
CATATTCTTCCATAAGTCCTCTACTGATGATAAGCCAAGTCATGGATTGTGTCCATCAGGACAAAATTCATGGTGCAAATACAATAGCGCTCAGCCAACTGAAGAATCTTATTCTTACCAACATTCTTCCTGCTCATAGTATGAAGGCTTTCACGACCGGATGACATATCTTCTGGTAAACCTTGCGGGATGTAAGATCGTAGTCCATGAAACTCTTCAGCTCCTAACGTTTCGTCCAGAGCTGCGCTGGACATCTTCAGAGGGGTGTTTCTCCTCCGGTGAGTCTTGCCGACTGTCGGCAAGACTCACCGCAGGAGAAACACCCCTCTGAAGATGTCCAGCGCAGCTCTGGACGAAACGTTAGGAGCTGAAGAGTTTCATGGACCACGACCTTACATCCCGCAAGGTTTACCAGAAGATTCTTCCTGCTGCCGTTATTACAGCAATTAAACCTATTTTCAGACACTTGGCTCATCCTGACCATCTAAGCATATGTCTGCATGGGCAGACACATAGCCCAAATGAATGTTTCAGCAGTATGATTTGGAACCGCCTTCCTAAAAGTGTATTTGTAGGCATACATACAATGAAATTAGGAGCTCATGATGCTGTTATTACAGTCAGTTGTGGTTACATTGGAATGTTTTGGGTACTGGAAAAGCTGGGAATTAATCCTGGTGAAAATATGGTCACTGGGCTGCAACATTGCGATAAAATGAGGATAGCCGATACAGACAGCTCTGCATCTAATATGACCAAGAAAGGTAGACAAACATCCAGGAAGGTGAAAAAGAAGCTGGAAGACCTGCGAGGAGCCAAATAAGGGCCAACGTATGCAGCAGGAAAGATTTAATTAACTGTAAGTAACAAATCTCAAAACTTTTACTTTAAAATCAATTTACCACAAATTAAAATTTTCGGTACATATGCCCCATTATATCAGAAACTATCATAGATAAATGAGTGAAATTTTCAGAGACTGCGTAACACGAAAGGCCACCTCTGGTACTACATTCATTAATACTCCCCCATTAGGAAGTTCGCAAAAAATATTTTCTGCAGAAAAAACTTAATATTTTTTGTTAATTTAAAAAAGTATTTCTTAAAAACTATAATATGGAGAAAGTAGATTTTAGTACAGTTGACTCTATTAGCATTATGTAACAACAGTAAAAATATTAAGGTCCTGCATCAAATAGTTTTTTTAGAAATGGGTCAAATACTTGCCTAAATCAACATGGGTTAGATAGGCAGGGTCTGGTCCCTTTAAATCAACTAATGCTGAGGGAATTAGATTAGGAAATGAGACACTTAAAATAGTAAATGAGTTCTGCTATTTGGGAAGCAAAATAACTGATGATGGTCGAAGTAGAGAGGATATCAAATGTAGACTGGCAATGAAAGCGTTTCTGAAGAAGAGAAATATTTTAACTTCTAGTATAGATTTAAATGTCAGCAAGTCCTTTCTGAAAGTATTTGTATGGAGTGTAGCCATGTATGGAAGTGAAACAGGAACGATAAATAGACAAGAAGAGAATAGAAGCTTTCGAAATGTGGTGTTACAGACGAGTGCTGAAGATTAGATGGTTATATCACGCAACTAATGAGGAAGTACTGAACAGAATTCGGGAGAAGAGGAATTTGTGGCACAACTTGACAAGATGAAGGGATCGGTTGGTATGACATGCTCTGAGGCACCAAGGGATTACCAATTTAGTAGTGGGTGGCAGCGTGGGGGGTAAAAATCGTAGAGGGAGACCAAGAGATGAATACACTAAGCAGGTTCAGAAGGATGTAGGTTGCAGTAGTTATTTGGGATGAAGAAGCTTGCACAGTTTGGAGTAGCATGAAGAGCAGCATCAAACCAGTCTCTGGACTGTAGACCACAACAACAACAGGGGAAAACAATCTGACTAGTGGTTTAAATGCTCTGCTATAGTAGCTAAAACGAACTGCGAGAAAGAAAAGAAACCACACTTTTTCAAAGAATAGCATTTTTTCTTGCAATTCTCTTGCAATAACTATTGTTTAAGCAAAATCTAGCCCGTTGCTTGCCAGTATGGCGATTATACTATAAAGTTGAAGCTCGAAGTGAAGCGCTCAAGAATTTTTTGAGATTTTTTTGTAACAAACGTAAACAACGACTTATCTTTATATAGTGGATTAGATTTTATTGTAAGTTTCCACACCGGAAATAGTAAAACTACATTGTAGCCTATATTCATCCCCTCGGTTATTAATCTTGTAAAAGTCTGAAGTAAACTGATCAAGAAGTTCTCGAGATTTTTGCTACTAACCTTATAGCGTATACCAGATATTTAGAACACGTAGCCCCGTGCCTCCGAACATTTATTAGGGTATCGTGTAAAAATATGACGTTATCAGGTCAAGAAACTTTGAAGATTTTTGACAACAACAGTAAACACCGACTTGTCTGTGTATAGTAGAACAGATTATTATACTTGTATTATTGGGCTCTGTAAATGAGGGGATTACCAGCTTTAATGTGAAACGTGACACTCGGACCGTGTTCCAACCAACTGGTAATAGGTTCATTGACCAAATGTTTTTTCCTGAACTGTCAAAGACCAAATGTTTGAGGTGTTAGTAGTATGGCTCATCTATAGCTTCACAGCTTGGTGCAGTTTCCGACGCTGCATTGGAATTTTCTTTGTAATTTTACATACATGTCCATTATTTCGTAAATTACAAAAATACTAAGCAGTCTCGTTTCCTTTGTCCTTAGAGATATTTCCGTCAGTATACCACACTATCAAGGAACGTTTTGAGTTCAGATACATTTGGGTATAACCAGTACTTTTTTAATACTCGTGGGAACTTGAAAGGCCGGCGCACGGACAACAACAGCATTTGTCATTTCCATTCCTGCTGACCTTGAAACGTTCTCCCTCGTCTGCCGTCTCGGAGCTCCTGCAGCTTCTAGTGTCGCCCCCTCACAGCCGCCGCCAGATTCCACGAACTCAAATGGTTAAAATGGCTCTGAGCACTATGGGACTAAACATCTGAGGTCTTCAGTCCCCTAGAACTTAGAATAACTTAAACCTAACTAACCTAAGGACATCACACACATCCATGCCCAAGGCAGGATTCGAACCTGTAATGGTGTGGGGCGTGTGCAGTTGAAGTGATATGGGACCCCTAATACGTCTAGGAAAGACTCTGACAGGTGACACGTACGTAAGAAACCTGTCTGATCACCTGCATCCACTCATGTCCATTATGCATTCTGATGGACTTGAGCAATTCCAGCAGGATAATGTGACACCTCACACGTCCAGAATTTCTACAGAGTGGCTCCAGGAACACTCTTCTGAGTTTAAACACTTCCGCTGGCTACGAAACTCCCCAGACATGAACAATATTGAGCATATCCGGAATGCCATGCGAAGTGCTGTTCAGAGGATCTCCACCCTCTCGTACTCTTACGGAATTATGGACAGTCCTCCAGGATCATGGTGTCAGTTCCCTACAGAATTTTTTCAGACATTAGTCGAGTTCATGCCACGTCTTGTAGCGGTACTCCTGCGTGCTCGCAGGGGCCCTACACGATGTTAGGCAGCTGTACCGGTTTCTTTGGCTCTTCACTGTAGGAAAACCACTAACGTATCTTTGTAGATCGCCAATTTCGGGCACTCCATCTCCCGTTAGCCACATTAGGAAAACCAAGCCCATTTCTCCATGCTGGAGAACAGTCGCTGTCCCATGGACACTGGGAAACCGTCACTGTAGCACACAGTAGCGACCAATACTCACCAACAGTCGCGGACCGGAAATGTTCCATTACAACCTCTGGAGCATTGCATCCACGTGACGAAGCCGAGTGAGCGGCACCCGTTCCGTATCGTTCGCAATCCACGTGATTCGGTTTCACTTGCTTTCACGTGGGCGAGCACTCGCCAACAAGCACTCGATAAACACGTGGTCCCTTGCGACTGAGGAAACGACTTCGTTACGTACGTCACACAACACAGAGCGAGGCCGACGAGAAAGACAAGCCTCGGCACGTTAGCGTGACGTCAGCATTTCGGGCCACTGTGTAAATTACTTGTGTCCTGCGTCTTAGTTGTTGAGTGTGTTTGTGTGTGAGGTTTATGTGTGCGAAGTTTTATAATGGAAGTTATTTTCACGCAAGCTTGTTACAATGTGTATAATGATATCACTCAACGCATCTACAGTTATTAACAGTGAAATAGGTATTTTCATGACATCAGCCACGTGTATTTCCCTTAATCGCCTATTTTCTTTCAGTTTGAGTTTGAAAATAAGTACATTTGTCGTGCAAGCCACTAATATAATATCTATCCAAATGCACACATGGCTCAACGGCTTTTCGTTATTTTATACCTACGTGTTTGGAAGTAAATCAAGAAGGTATGTAACATCAGAAATTTAGTATATTGTACCCCAGTTACAGTTCTCGTTACTGCTCACAAACTGCAATATTAGAAATTAAAAGTGACAGGCACTTCTAAATCATGCACTAATTTTACTTCATTTTGTTTACAGTTCTTGTGTAACACCGAAATGCCACGCAAGTCCAGTGTATTTGGATGCAGATCTATTTGCAACTCTGAAACTGACAAGACGACGATATTTTCACTGGCATACGATGAAAATCGCCGTAATATGTGGCTTCGTCACATCCCAACGGATTTCACTAAACTAAAACAACAGATGAATGTGTGAAACATTTCGACGAATCATACATAACTCGAGTAGACAGAATCATGGACAAAGGAGAACTAAAAGTGTATCCACGAATAACAGAAAATTCCTTGTCAGCTATATTCACAAACAGGTCATCCTATTGTTCTAAAATCATCACAAAAGCAAAAGTCTGGCTGCTGTAGAGGAATACACCTGCGAAAGACTGTTTCATGTGGCTTACCAACACAAGTACAAGGATAGCGTACCAATATTGACAAGAAAGGAGGCATGATGGGCACCAAAAACAGAAATAACAGTCATCCATTTATTGCACCATTACACATGCACATAATGAAATATGAGACATTATAATTGCCATACTCAAATCTGTTATGACAAACAATATGTATCATGAAGGGCACACACAATCGATTTTAAGAAATTACAATGGCACACCAACTCCGCTATGAGAAACAGTGTGCATAATGAAGGCTGCACAATTTTAGCAATGTAAGAAATTAAAATAATACTAGCATAAAATTAACTAAAAGGCCTTGAAGGAAATGTTTATGAGAAGAACACGGCCGGGCCGCAAGGGAAGAGGCAACAGTCCACTGCTCGTGGTCGTGCGGTAGCATTCTCGCTTCCCGCGCCCGCGTTCCCGGGTTCGATTCCCGGCGGGAGTCAGGGATTTTCTCTGCCTCGTGATGACTGTGTGTTGTGTGCTGTCCTCAGGTTAGTTAGGTTTAAGTAGTTCTAAGTTCTAGGGGACTGATGACCATAGATGTTAAGTCCCATAGTGTTCAGAGCCATTTGAACCATTTTGAGGAGGCAACACAATACTTAACTCAGGTGCACCAAAACAAACAACGGACACCAGGTCGCGCCAACAACGGAGACGTAAGGGAAACAACTACTCTCTCCGTTGCGGTTCCGCGCGTTCCACCCAATAGCTATGTGAAACATTTTAATACTTGGAACAGTACACCACTGATCACCAAATTTAAAAAAAAATAACATGACATAAAAATACAATAATTTAAGAAAATCGCATCATATGACTATCAGCTTAAGGTCTATCGGTAATTAACAGAATTAACAGATTACGAAACAGGTTAAGGGGCATGTGCCAGTATTAAATCTTCCGTAATTACACTACTAAATTTCTCAGTACCCAAGTTGCAATTAACGCAACAAGAATTAAATCATTTAAGTGATGATGCTACTTTAAAATAATAATAAAATCATTTCATACAGCAGAGGACCAAGAATGGCCCGATCAGCACTCCCCAGTGAAGCAGTTCACACAAATGGTACTCCACGGCTCCGAGCACACAGCCCCATACAAAATACAACACAACCACAGCGACCCGGCGTACTGCGAGAACCACCAGGCCCTAAACCAATATCGTACTAAGCCAAAACAAGGATCGACTTTTAAAATAGCGAGACCTAGCCCGGGCCGGACAACAGACCAAATGCTGGGAAATCCGTATGAAACCTCAGCCAACTTAATACCAAAACAACAATTTATGAACAATATGCAAAACACAAGACATCTCAGTCCAAATGGTTCCGTTTAGTCGCGAAGGTGGCTCCGACCCGCCTGCTGAGGTGCCAAGCGTCGTACGGAGTGCCGAATCAAGCTTAACCTTCGCTAATGGAAAGCGGGAGCACCACAAGTCAAAATAAACTCCAATTTAACTGCGCAAGGGAAGCTCTAAGGAGTGCCACTCGAAGACTATGCACTTGAAGATCAAACATAATGCACCCAAACTAACGTGCCGCTGAACGACGCACTTCCATCACCAGCGTCTAGTAGAGTACGGAGAGCAGCGTACCTCATCGATATACAGCCAGGGCATGGTAAACGAGGATAGCAATCCCAGCGACGGAGAGACAGGAGGACAAAATGACATCCCGCCACACATAGAAGGTTTTTTAAACTCAGGCTCGGCAAACTACAACAGTGAGATTTTGCTCCCCTTGCGAATCAAGTTAAACTGCACACCACGCCGCTGTCCACACTATTAATAGTAAAATCTAGGTCCGGTCTTCCCATCGGGCCCCACTAGGCGTCCAGACGCAATCAACCCCAGCCGAGTCGAACTGTCTCCACGCCAAGGCAGCCACTTCTTTCCTTCTCACACGCCTCCAGCTAAGCTCCGGCCACACGGAAACAGCAGCCTAACGCCAAAGCGCCGTCTGAGTGAAAACTCAGCACTAAGATCGATACTGACTTGGAAATAAGCGAGCAACGTAACACCGTTCACGATAGTATTGAAGTCAGTAAGAATTAGTTTGCACAGGATGCACTCAAAAGCTTAAATTACAAAGGGTCGCATTTACAAACCAGAAAAATTAGTAACAACAAGTGGTCAGTAATTAATGATGACAAACTGCATCATTCTCTGTTGGGAGTTTGTAGGGGAGTGGCTTGTGTCACTACCTTCATCACAATAAACTTTGATTTGAGTTGCAGTTCAAACGTAAATACTGCCAGTACTCTCTTTGTTCAAGCTCTGCGAACAGTTTAGACACCATTATGCTACAAATAGAAGAAAAGAAGATAGTACCAGATGTCACAAGTAAGTTAGACAGTGACATCCAGTGTCTGCAAACTACACCCAACTATGATCAAAATGAATATATGATTTTTTTTGTTGAACAATTCGAACTGTCACAGATATCAAAAACAATAGAGATATTGCATGTTGTTTATATGTACAATCAGTCTCTGCTTGCAATGCTCTGAGAAAATATGACTTCATGATCATTCCACTCCCTCGTACCTTACAGAAGCTTATTTGTAATTATCAGCTACTCAGTTCGTCATTTGAAAGTAGCCATCATCTGAAAAAGATTCAGTATTTAAAACAACATCAACCGTAAGTATCCCTTTTAATCGATAAGATTTGTGTGAAGCCACTTCTTTCATTTAACTGTGGTGAAATACATGAAAGTAATACTTTTGATGCTGAGATATGTACAAAGACAGCCCAGGTTTTTATGATTTCTGCTCTTGCATCCTAATATGTTAATGTAGTGGCTGTTATGCGTATCGCAGGCATGACAGCTGAACAGCTAAAGTCTTTCACCAGTAATGTTCTTTGTATGGTAGAAGAGATAGGATTAAACTTTTGTAAGTCTCGTTGCTGATAATGACAGCGTGAACAAAAAGGTTTTTGATCTCTTCAGTCCAAATAAAGTCCTACAGCCCAGTATTGTACATCTCCAGGATTCTTCTAGAAAGTTATTTTTTTATGTTCGATACACTCCACATAATAAAATACGTTAGGAATAACAGGGAGTCAAAGAGAAATGAGAATAAGACAGAGCATTTTCCTGATATGAATAATCGTTCAGTCAGTTGATAGTGGCATTGTACAACTGAAAACTTTGATTCCTGTGCACCAGAGCGAAGATCGGAATATTGATATACATATTTTAGCAGATGTGGTATGTGAGAGTTTCAAAATAGAGAACATCGCTTACGATACCTTATCTATACTAACCGACATAGGTTATCCAGTTATGGATGTCTGACAGAAGTCAGCACTGCAAGGTTGCAGTTGGATGAAGAAACTGAAGTAGTCTCTTCGTATGACACTGTTAAGAATTCGAACAGAGGGCGATTAATTTTGCCATCTGAGGAACCAGTATTTACTGTGGCTCTGGTATGGCACGGTATATTCACGTTAGAAAAGTCATCTGCAGCAGTTCATGACTTGTGGGAAACAGCTTTTAGTTGCACATTATATAAATTACAGAAGATAAGTTGACTCTTAGGTTACTGATGCTCGATACAAATGTGTTGCGTAATACCCTGTTAAACAAAATTCTCAATAATTTTGAGAAGCTTTATAAAGATAAAAGAACGGTGCGCTGTGCAGCAAATACAGTCATTTCGGTTTTCTCGCCTACTTCTACCCCTATGCCTTACAGACAATGTAGAACATCTCCTAAAAGCCCATGGACTCATTTCATGATCAATTTCTAATGCAGCTTAATACTCTTAGAAAGTCCAGTACAGTGTGACTAAAAATAATCGTACCTTTACTGCAAGGAAAAACATATGTTGAGCATTTGTTAATGGTTCTGCCGCTGATTCTGAAAGTTTGCTGTTTAATTACAGTTTCAGCTCATCCAGATGAAGGTGTCAGCTGCTGCTATAAGTGTTCTTCGGGAGCAGTTTACTTGATCCCACGTCACGGGTCTTCAAGTGGTTTCTTTACCAAAGTGAGTGGATTGCGAATATTCTAAAGTGATGGTATGTCTATTTCTCTTCGGTAATTTGTGTAAAAGCGGTAACTTTGTCGCAGATTCCCCAGTTAATAGTTGTAAAGGGAGTTAACTACCAACTTCGGTCACCGTTTCATCTTTTATACGCAGAGCTGAAGTGTTAAAAAGTGCAAGGAAGCACAGCATTTTGATCAAATGTTGCTTAATTTTCTAAATCAGTAAAGTAAGTTGGAGTTCAAAATTCACGTAAGAAATTATAAGATCTCTGTAAACCAGTTTCTTTTTAAATTGATCAGCTCTGAATGACAAATGTGGCCTCAGGGTCAGAAAGTTGCGCAAGAGTGTGATGTCAAATGACACAAATGCCCTTGTAATGAGTCGTTATTTATTCATAGTAGATTGTTACATGTCAGTCTACATTTTTATGTGTGGTGTGACAGAGAGCGAGGGCTGGTGGGGGTAGGGGGGGCAGAGCATCAGTCCTGGATAGAGAGAGCTGATACCTTTTTCATTCCAGTAGCTCCAGTTCACGTACGTGAAGCTACGAATGGAGAATGACGTACGTATTTGATAATTAGTATAATATTTACGGTACCAGAAATGGTGACACCTCCCTTGTTGGTTTTTAAATTCCCACCTATAGTGACCAAATTTTTTATTGGATTTACAGTTACATAATGAATAAAGTTCATACAGGTATCTGATGAGGGATGTAATTTGGTTCAAATTTACATGAGGTAGACAATCTTTAAGGTAAAATAGATGAATGCAGTTCTCTCTGATACCCCTTTCAATGGTGTGTATGTTTTAATTTACCTTCGGTTTTTATGCAGGGAAAACTTAGAATTCCAGAGACCCATTAGTAATTTGTCGTGTTTATTCTATGTACAACAAAAGAAGAAAAAAATACATTCCAAAGGGATAATCGACAGCGTAAATCTTGTGAAAAGGTTTACAACGGAGATTAACAGACTTTGAACGTATAAATCAATGTGGGACGTACGATAATAGTATCCGTTAGGACAGTGCGGCGAAATTTGGTGTTAGTGGGCTATAGGAGCAGACCAACGACGCGAGTGGCTTTGTTAACAGTATGACATCTGCAACAGCGGCTCTCCTGTGCTCGAGACCATACCCGACTGGATAAAGCGTGGCCTGATTACATGAGCCCCGATTTCAGCTGGTAAGAGCTGACGGCGCGTACCCCACGAAACCATGCGCCGAAGTCGTTCAAATGGTTCAAATGGCTCTGAGCACTATGGGACTTAGCTCCTGAGGTCATCAGTCCCCTAGAACGTAGAACTACTTAAACCTAACTAACATAAGGACATCACACACACCCATGCCCGAGGCAGGATTCGAACATCCGACCGTAGCGGTCACGTGGTCCCAGACTGGAGTGCCTAGAACCGCTCGGCCACCCCAGCCGGCGCCGAAGTCGTCAACAAGGCACTGTGCAAGCTGGTGGTGGTTCAATAATCGTGTGAGCTGTATTTACATGTAATAGACTAGGTCTTCTGGTCCAATGGAGCTGACCATTGACTGGAAATCGTTCTATCCGGCTACTTGGGGACCATTTGCAACCGATTATACTTTAAGTTCCCAAACAATGACGGAATGTTTATGGATTACAATGCGACATCTCACCGGGCCACATTTGCTCCGGCTTAAATAACATTCTGGACAATTCAAGCGAATGGTTGGTCAGTCAGGGTACCCGACATGAACCCCATCGAACAGATATGGGACATAATCGTGCGGTCTGTTCGAGCACAAAATCCTACAACGGCAACACTTTCACAATTATGGACGACTATAGAGGCAGAATGGGTCGATATTTCTGCGAAGGAGTTCCACTCACATGTTGACTGGAAGCCGCGTCGAGTTGCTGCATTACGCCGTTGAAAAGGTGGTCCGACGACATTTTCACCTCCGCGAATCTCATCAGAGAAGCAATGAGACTTAAGTGTAGATACTCCGTATCATTGTAGCAATACCAACGACGTAGTACAATCGGGAAGGCATTTCGGAGATCTAGGAAGACGGTACCTACCTGTTCACTTGCATCTACCGTCTGCGAGATATTGGTTTTTTCTTGAGAAAAACTATTTTTTCTTCCATGAACTTCGTAACTTCTTGGCTTAGGCTACTAACCACCAATAAACGGAATTGAGCCATATTCGTCTGTAATTCTGTGCTTTCGATCACTTAACGCGAGGTCATCTGCCTCTAGGAAGATAATTTTGATGAGTACTGGAACCATTGAATGGAATCAACAACCTAAAGAGTACCGAGTATGGATTGAGAGTTAATAGAAGATACACGGAAGTACTGAGAAGTAGCAGAAATTACAACAGCGAGAAACCTAGCATTATAATAGTGGATCACGAAGCAGATGAAGTTAATGATTTCTGCTACCTAGGCAGCGAAATAGCCTGTGATGAACGGAACAGGGGGGACATAGGAAGTAGACTAGCTCTGGCCAAAAGAGCATTCCTGCCCAAGAGAAGTCTTCTGGTATCAAACACAGACCTGAATCAGAGAAAGAAATATCTGAGAATGTGCATCTGGGGCGCAACATTATATGATAGTCAAACATGGACCGTGGGAAAACCGCAACAGAAGAGAATCTAAGCACTTGTAGTGTGACGCTATAGAAGAAATTTGAAAATTAGGTGGACTGATTAGGCAAGATATGTCGAGGTTCACTGCAGAATTGGCGAGGAAAAGAATAGGTTGAAAACACTGACAAGAAGAACGGACAGGACGATAGGGCATGTGTAGAACATCACGGATTAACTTCCATTGTACCAGAGGGCACTGTGGAGGGTGTAACTGTAAAGGAAGACAGAGATTGGAATACATCCAGCAAATAATTGAGGACGTATGTTGCAATTGCTACTCTGATACGAAAAGGTTGGTGGGGGCCGCATCAGACTAAGCACAAGACTGATGACTCAAAAAAAAAAAAATAGATAAAAATTTTTCGAAAGCTGAATACTCAAACAGGTCGCGGCTCCGTGGACACTTACATTACCTGGGCGCAAGTCGGAAGCTCGGGGCTGGCCGGCGAATCCCAACAGCAAGCATCGGCTTTCGCTAAAGAGGCCCGTTATGAGTGGTATGTCCTTTGAAATCTTCAGCAATGCTAACGAGGTTTCTTTCCTAGTCAGAAAACCTGCTTTCGCGCATTGCTCGCGGTGTTCGGAATTTCTATGACTCCAATGTTTGGCTCTCAGCACTATGAGACTTAACATCTGAGGTCATCAGTCCCCTGGACTTAGAACTACTTAAACCTAACGAACCTAAGGACATCACACACGTCCATGCCCGAGGCAGGATTCGAACCTGCGACCGTAGCAGCAGCGTGGTTCCGGAGTGAAGCGCCTAGAAACGCTCGGCCACAGCGGCCGGCGACTGCAATGTTTCTACGATCGATATCATCCATGGAAATTTGTCAAATCTTCCTGAAGAAGGAACATAAGAATAAAATATAAGAATTGCTATAAGAATTGATGTCGGAATGAAATACAAAACCATGAAAATACCATACACACACATATGTATATTACAGTAGGTAATACGTATATTACGCAAAACGCGTATTATATAGTAGATGTATGAGACGTTTTGCGAAATGCAGTCGTAATTTTGCAATTCATATAACACCCTCGTGTCTCCTTGCTTGATAAGAAGCATTCGTGTAGTAAACTTCTGTGGACGTGGGTAGATAAACGAAAAAAAATGGCAAATTCAAAACCCGGGTTTCGAACACGAACGTGGCTTCGATGCCACCATCAGGGCTGCTATCACAGCGCGCTAAAAGGCATCTAAATTACGTGAAAAACTCTACCCGTCGTTTTCTCAGAAACGGTCCAGTATTTACGGATAAGCCGAGACACGTGTTCGCTTATTTTTACTCTCCTTCAACTGAGCGAAGTTTCTGGGAAATCTGATTATGCCACTTGCCGTGTTTTTTTCTTTAAGGTCTCGATTTTCGTGTGTACATCTACATCTATGCAAACCACCGTGATGTGCATGACAGAGGGTACGTCCCTTGTACCAGTTACTAGCGTTTCATCCTGTTTCATTTACGTATGGAGCGCACTTAGAATGACTGTTTGACTGTCTCTGTGCGTGCAGTAATTATTATCTTACCTCTGTGTGAGCGATACGTAGAGGGTTGTAGTATATTCCTAGAGTAATCACTTAAAGCCGATTCTTGAAACTTTGTTAACAGACTTTCTCGGTATAGTTTATGCCTATCTTCAAGAGTCTTCCAGTATCTTTGTGACACTCTCCCACGGATTAAACAAACCTGTGACCATTCATGCTGTCCTTCTCTGTATACGTTGAATACCTCCTGTTAGTCCTATTTGGTACGGGTCCCGCACGCTAGAGCCATATTCTACAACTGGTCGCACGAGTGGTTTGTAACCAATCTCCTTTGTAGATTGATAACACTTCCCCAGTATATTACCAATAAACAGACGTCTACCACCCGCTTCACCCACGGCTGAACCTATGTGATCATTCCATTTCATGTCCCCACTAAGTGTTACACCCAGGTATTTGTATGGGTTGGCCGATTCCAACAGGGACTTATTAATATTAGAGTCATAGGATAATATGTTCTTTCTGTTTTGTGAAGTGCAAAAGTTTACGTTTCTGAACATTTAGAGCTACACCACGTTGAAATCTTATCAATATCTGACTGAATATTTAAACAGCTTCTTTAAGATAGTTCTTCATTATAGGTAACTGCATCTTCTTCAAAAAGCCTGATTTTACTATTAATATTATCCGAAAGGTCATTAATAAACAATATGAGCAGTAAGGGTAAAAAGACTTAACGCTATTCGCGGCGCACGAGGCGGAGGGTCAATGTGGAGGCTGGCCGTGTGGCAACGCCCGCTCTGCCTGTGAGTGGACATGTGCCTGCTCCTTCAGCGAGGTCCGAGCAGCACACGGGGGGAGGGGTTTATTAGTGATTGGGAGCTCCAACGTTACGCGGGTGATGGAGCGCCTTAGGAAGATGGCGGAAAGGTCGGGGAAGAAGGCCAGTGTTCACTCTGTCTGCTTGCCGGGGGGTCTCATCCGAGATGTGGAGGAGGCCCTGCCAGCGGCGATAGAGAGCACAGGGTGCACCCGACTGTAAATTGTTGCTCATGTCGGCACCAATCACTCCTGCCGTCCGGGTTCAGAGATAATCCTCAGTTCATACAAGCGGTTGGCGGAGTTGCTGAAGGAGGAAAGCCTCGCTCGCGGGGTGGAATCTGAGCTAACTATTTGTAGTATCGTTCCCAGAACTAATCGCGATCCTCTGGTTTGCAGCCGAATGAAAGGCTTAAACCAGAGGCCTAGACGATTCTGCGAACATATGGGGTGCAAATTTCTCGGATGGAAAAATGTAGGGTCCCCCTGAATAGGTCAGGCGTGCACTACACGCAGGAAGCGGCTACAAGGTTAGCGGAGTACTTGTGGAGTGCACATGCGAGTTTTTTAGGTTAGAGAATTCCTCCCTACGTCCGACAAGACGCCTCCTGAGACGCGACAAGGTAGTAGTAGGCAAAACGCAACATGGAATAACAATATTAATGTGCTAATAGTAGACTGCAGGAGCGTCTATAGAAAGGTTCCAGAACTGCTCTCACTAATAAACGGCCACAACGCCCACATAGTACTAGGGACAGAAAGTCGACTGAAACCAGATGTAAACAGTAATGAAATTCTAAACTCAGATTGGAATGTATACCGCAGAGACAGGCTGGACAGTGAACGGGGAGGCGTGTTTATAGCGATAAAAAGTACAATAGTATCGAAGGAAATTGACGGAGATCGGAAATGTGAAATGATTTGGGTGAAGATCACGGTTAAAGCAGGCTAAAAACATGGTAATTGGATGTCTCTATAGGCCCCCTGGCTCAGCAGCTGTTGTGGCAGAGCGCCTGAAGGAAAATTTGGAAAATATATCGAGTAGATTTCCCGACCATGTTATAGTTCTGGGTGGAGATTTTAAGTTGCCGGGTGTAGACTGGGAGACTCAAACGTTTAAAACGGGTGGCAGGGACAAAGAATCCAGTGAAATTTTTTTAAGTGCATTATCTGAAAACTACCTCGAGCAGTTAGAGAACCGACTCGTGGCGATAACATAATAGACCTTCTGGTGACAAACTGCCGCGAACTATTTGAAACAGTTAACGCAGAACAGGGAATGAGCGATCATAAAGCGGTTACTGCATAAATGATTTCCCGTAAATAGAAATATTAAAAAAGGTAGGAAGATTTTTCTGTTTAGCAAAAGTGACAAAAAGCAGATTTCAGAGCATCTGACGGCTCAACACAAAAGTTTTATCTCAAGTACAGATAGTGTTGAGGATCAGTGGACGAAGTTCAAAACCATCGTACAATATGCATTAGATGAGTACGTGCCAAGCAAGATCGTAAGAGATGGAAAAGAGCCACCGTGGTACAACAACCGAGTTAGAAAACTGCTGCGGAAGCAAAGGGAACTTCACAGCAAACATATACATAGCCAAAGCCCTGCAGGCAAACAAAAATTACGCGAAGCGAAATGTAGTGTGAGGAGGGCTATGCAAGAGGCGTTCAATGAATTCGAAAGTAAAGTTCTATGTACTGACTTGGCAGAAAATCCTAAGAAATTTAAGTCTTACGTCAAAGCGGTAGGTGGATCAACACAAAATGTCCAGACACTCTGTGACCAAAATGGTACTGAAACAGAGGATGGCAGATTAAACGCCGAAATACTAAATGTCTTTTTCCAAAGATGTTTCACAGAGGATGACTGCACTGTAGTCCCTCTCTAGATTATCGCACAGATGTCAAAATGGTAGATATCGAAATAAACAACAGAGGGATAGAGAAAGAATTAAAATTGCTCAAAAGAGGAAAGGCCGCTGGACCTGATGCGATACCAGTTCGATTTTACACAGAATACGCGAAGGAACGTGCCCCCCTTCTTGCAGCGGTGTACCGTAGGTCTCTAGAAGAGCGTAGCGTTCCAAAGGATTGGAAAAGGGCACAGGTCATCCCCGTTTTCAAGAAGGGACGTCGAACAGATGTGCAGAACTATAGCTATATCTCTAACGTCGATCAGCTGTAGAACTTTGGAACGCGTATTACGTTCGAGTATAATGACTTCTCTGGAGAGTAGAAATCTACTCTGTAGGAATCAGCATGGGTTTCGAAAAAGACAATCGTGTGAATCCCAGCTCGCGCTATTGTCCACGAGCCTCAGAGGGCCACAGACACGGGTTCCCAGGAGGATCCCGTGTTTCTTGACATTCACAAGACGTTCGATACAGTTCCCCACAGTCGTTTAATGAACAAAGTAAGAGCATATGGACTATCAGACCAATTGTGTGATTAGATTGAAGAGTTACTAGATAATAGAACGCAGCATGTCATTCTCAATGGAGAGAAGTCTTCCGAAGTAAGAGTGATTTCAGGTGTGACGCAGGGGAGTGTCGTAGGACCGCTGCTATTCACAATATACATAAATGACCTTGTGGATAACATCGGAAGTTCACTGAGGCTTTTACGGATGATGCAGTGGTATATCGAGAGGTTGTAACAATGGAAAATTGTACTGAAATGCAGGAGGATCTGCAACGAATTGACGCATGCTGCAGGGAATGGCAATTGAATCTCAATGTAGACAAGTGTAATGTACTGCGAATACATAGAAAGAAAGAGCCCTTATCATTTAGCTATAATATAGCAGGTCAGCAACTGGAAGCAGTTAATTCCATAAATTATCTGGGAGTACGTATTAGGAGTGATTTAAAATGGAATGTTCATACACTCCTGGAAATGGAAAAAAGAACACATTGACACTGGTGTGTCAGACCCACCATACTTGCTCCGGACACTGCGAGAGGGCTGTACAAGCAATGATCACACGCACGGCACAGCGGACACACCAGGAACCGCGGTGTTGGCCGTCGAATGGCGCTAGCTGCGCAGCATTTGTGCACCGCCGCCGTCAGTGTCAGCCAGTTTGCCGTGGCATACGGAGCTCCATCGCAGTCTTTAACACTGGTAGCATGCCGCGACAGCGTGGACGTGAACCGTATGTGCAGTTGACAGACTTTGAGCGAGGGCGTATAGTGGGCATGCGGGAGGCCGGGTGGACGTACCGCCGAATTGCTCAACACGTGGGGCGTGAGGTCTCCACAGTACATCGATGTTGTCGCCAGTGGTCGACGGAAGGCGCACGTGCCCGTCGACCTGGGACCTGACCGCAGCGACGCACGGATGCACACCAAGACCGTAGGATCCTACGCAGTGCCGTAGGGGACCGCACCGCCACTTCCCAGCAAATTAGGGACACTGTTGCTCCCGGGGTATTGGCGAGGACCATTCTCAACCGTCTCCATGAAGCTGGGCTACGGTCCCGCACACCGTTAGGCCGTCTTCCGCTCACGCCCCAACATCGTGCAGCCCGCCTCCAGTGGTGTCGCGACAGGCGTGAATGGAGGGACGAATGGAGACGTGTCGTCTTCAGCGATGAGAGTCGCTTCTGCCTTGGTGCCAATGATGGCCGTATGCGTGTTTGGCGCCGTGCAGGTGAGCACCACAATCAGGACTGCATACGACCGAGGCACACAGGGCCAACACCCGGCATCATGGTGTGGGGAGCGATCTCCTACACTGGCCGTACACCACTGGTGATCGTCGAGGGGACACTGAATAGTGCACGGTACATCCAAACCGTCATCGAACCCATCGTTCTACCATTCCTAGACCGGCAAGGGAACTTGCTGTTCCAACAGGACAATGCACGTCCGCATGTATCCCGTGCCACCCAACGTGCTCTAGAAGGTGTAAGTCAACTACCCTGGCCAGCAAGATCTCCGGATCTGTCCCCCATTGAGCATGTTTGGGACTGGATGAAGCGTCGTCTCACGCGGTCTGCACGTCCAGCACGAACGCTGGTCCAACTGAGGCGCCAGGTGGAAATGGCATGGCAAGCCGTTCCACAGGATTACATCCAGCATCTCTACGATCGTCTCCACGGAAGAATAGCAGCCTGCATTGCTGCGAAAGGTGGATATACACTGTACTAGTGCCGACATTGTGCATGCTCTGTTGCCTGTGTCTATGTGCCTGTGGTTCTGTCAGTGTGATCATGTGATGTATCTGACCCCAGGAATGTGTCAATAAAGTTTCCCCTTCCTGGGACAATGAATTCACGGTGTTCTTATTTCAATTTCCAGGGGTGTATAAAGTTGATCGTCGGTAAAGCAGATGCCAGACTGAGATTCATTGGAAGAATCCTAAGGAAATGCAATCCGAAAACAATGGAGGTTGGTTACAGTACAATTGTTCGCCCACTACTTGAATATTGCTCACCAGTGTGGGATCCGTACCAGATAGGGCTGATAGAAGAGGTAGAGAAGATCCAATGGAGAGCAGCGCGCTTCGTTACAGGATCATTTAGTAATCGCGAAAGCGTTAAGGAGATGATAGATAAACTCCAGTGGAAGACTTTGCAGGAGAGACGCTCAGTAGGTCGGTACGGGCTTTTGTTGAACTTTCGAGAACATACCTTTACCGAGGAGTCAAGCAGTATATTGCTCCATTCTACGTATATCTCGTGAAGAGACCATGAGGATAAAATCAGAGAGATTAGAGCCCACACACAGGCATACCGGCAATCTTTATTTCCACCAACAATACGAGACTGGAATAGAAGGGAGAACCGATAGAGGTACTCAACGTACCCTCCGTCTCACACCGTCAGGTGGCTTGCGGAGTATGGATGTAGATGTAGATGAAGATCTGGGGCACACCCGAAGTTACTTCAACATCTGACGATGGCTCCGTCCAAGAAAACACGCTGTGTCCTCCCTACCAAAAAGTCCTCAATCCATTCAAAAATTTCACTTCTTACCCCACACATTTGACACTAAGCGTAGGTGCGGTACTGTGTCAAATGCGTTTCCGAAATCAAGACATACTGCATCTACCTGATTACCATGATCCAAAGTTCTCAGTATGTCATGTGAGAAAAGTGTGAGTTGTGTATCACATGATCGATATTTTCGAAATCCATGCTCGTTGGCATTTAGAAGGTCATCTTGCTCAAGGTATCTCATTACGTTTGAGCCCAGAATATGTTGTAAGACTCTACTACAAACCGATGACAAGGATAGTGGACGGTAGTTTTGTGGATCACTTCTAATACCTTTCTTGTAGATGGGAGTGGCCTGTGCCTTTTTCCAAGAAGTGGGCAAGGTTCCTTGTTAGAGGGATCTACGACAGATTAAAGTTGGGAAATGGGTTATGTGTCAGTATAGATTCTGACAAGGATTCCATTAGGGTCAGGAGCTTGGTTCAATTTTAGCGATTTCAGCTGTTTCTCAACACCACTGACACTAATGCTTATTTCAGTCATATTTTCAGGGGTACGAGGATTAAATTGGGGAAATTCTCCTGGGTTTTTCTTTGTACAGGAACGTTTAAAAACGGAGTTAAGCATTTCAGCGTTTGCTTTGCTACCCTCAATTTCAGTTCCTGTCTGTTTCACTGGGGATTGGACCCTGACTTTGCTTCCAGAAGCAGCCTTTGCATGTGACCAGAATTTCTTTGGGTTCTGTGAAAGGTTACTTGGACAATATTCTGTTACGCTAATTGAAGACTTCACGCACTGCTCACTCGACAGCCAAGAGTGTTTCATTCAGAATTTCTCTTTCTTTAACTATACCCTTTGTTTTACAACTATTATGGACTAATCCTTGTTTCTTCAGAAATTTCTTTACAGTGGCTGTATACCATGGAGGATCCCTACCATTATGAACTTTTCTACTAGGTACATATGTATCCAGTGCATAGTCAATTATTCTTTTAAATTTGAGCGAGAGTTTGTGCACATACTTCCGGCCTATGGTAAAATTTTCAAACTCCTCATTGAGAAATGATGCTACCGATCTTTTATCTAGTTACTAAACATTTATGTCTTTCTGCTTCTTTTAGTTGTCCTCTGTTCTTTGGTAATCATTGTCGCCACAGCCGCGTCACGGTCACTGATACCAGTTTCGATGCGGGCATCCTCTAAGAGGTCAGGCCTATTTGTTGCCATTAGATCCAATATATTTCCGTAATGAATGGGTGTTCCTAACGACATGTTTTAGGTAGTTTTCAGAGAATGGATTTAGTAAAGTTTCTCACGATGTGTTGTCACGCCCGTAACTAATAACACTATAATTTTCAGATATTTTTTGGATGATTAAAGTCTCCACTGATGGTTACTGTAAGACTGGGGAACTAATGTGCAATTTAAATGAGGTTTTCTCTAAAGTTTTCACCAAAAATCGCAGGCCATCAACTTCAGGTTTCAACGCAGTTTTCTGTACCTAGTATCGTGTCAGTTTCACTGCTTTTCAGGAGCACTTCGAACTCTGGCACTTTGTTGAGAATGTTTCTGCGGTTTACTATTAGGATTTTAATACTCTCACCTGAGGGAGGAATTTCTTTCGATCTTACACTGATTCTTCTGGGTTTCCTACAGCTATCGTTATCTGGATTACATAGAGAGTCACCTAATACGAAAAAAACCTTGTGTGCACCCCACACACAGTCAGCTACCTGAGTAGTAGCCTCTGATGTGTAGTGCTCACCTGACTTATGTAGGAGAACCCTACAGTTCTCAACCCTATTGAAACCTGGTAGTCAAGGAGGGCTGGAGTCAGTTACAATTGCGGACGGGGCTGTAATCAGTTACTATTGGTTCCGTTTTGCAATTTCACGTATTTGTTTTAAAACGGTACTTCCAGACTCAGCAATAAATAAAAATATCACACCTTATTAATGAAATAATAAACGTGTAATTAATAGTGCTTTCAGTGCGTTACAATATACCAAATGAGCATAAAATACAGACACAGCAAATAATGTTTTAAAAAGCAGCCAATGTGATCCCAATTAGAATTTTAAGGCACGTAACCACAGTCACGGCTGAAGGCCATTAACGCCAAGAATGGCAGTTATAAAAAAAGTAACAAATACACTATGAAACAGCAATGCAATAGCAAAGGTAAATTTAAAAAGACAGGCAACTAATCAGTAAATGGATGAGACAAAATTATGGTAAACTTGATATCAGAACCATTTAAAACTGTTGTAACGCCAAGAGAGGCAATTATATAAAAATTAGAAAAACATACAGTAAAAGAGAAAATACAATAGCAAAGGTTAATTTAAAAGGACAAGCAACTGATCACCAAACAGGTGAGACAAAATGATGGCAAACATGGTAGCACAATCATTTAAAAATGCTCTAAGCCAAGAATGACAATTATATAAAAAGTTTTAGAAACATACAATAAAGTAGCAAATACAATAATAAAACACAAAGGCCAGTCACAGACGGTGCACCAGGAATCGACTTCTCATTAGGCCTGGCAAAAAAACACTTTCACGAGCGATGAGATAGACAGCCAAGAGTTGCATTCACTTAAAAAGATGGTGACTCATACTAATGGCAGTCTAACAAATGACTAATGATAATCTTGCTTAGGCTATCTGACGTCCAATAAACCAAATGCTAAGATGTAAAAATACGCCAAAGCTGGAACCGGCGGAACAGGCTGCAGAATACTGTGCTTAGAGTGCCCGAAACGAGAAAGGAATCACTATGATCAGAGTGGAAGAATCGCCAACCAACCTACAATCATGAAAGCTGTCAAAACTACGTGCCTCACCAGACAGCAGCGGCAAGGCGAGGAAACGTACACTGCCGCTACATACTCTAACCCCCAGGGCACGTAACTGGGGCGCTAGCTGCTACGAGACAGGAAAATACCGCTGGTTCAAATTCACAAATAGCAACAAACTGAACGTAATAAATAGCAATTATAAATCGAGGAAGGCTAATCAGATCTACCTTCCCCAAGCACTGCACTCGGTGCTCTTCGCCATAGCAACACTACGAGTAGCAACACGAACCCAAGTGACTGGAGAATCGCAAGATCTCACTATGGTGGAGGTTTCTCTACTTGAATCCAAATGCACTCAGCTTAAGGCTTGCAGGATCCGGTTGTGCAACCCTAGCGACCACAGGCCTTCGATCTGGCAGTCCACGCGCGCCGCCAGCAGTCCCGGCGCGTTCTTGCACTGTACAGACCTGGCTCCACCTGAGTCCCCAACCGAACTGCACACTGGCACGATCCGGAAGAACCACGACGTCGCCCCAAAGATAGGGCCACAGTTACTACATATCGATAAACTGGCGGACAGGCAACGCTTACGAAACCAAGTGGCGCCAGTCAACCACAACCATGTCAACTAAAGGATACGGTCTGGCCTCCAACAGAGGATGGAAACCTACAAACAGAACCAACGCGGGCTGCAACATGGCTCACCAATGGCCCAAGTCCACGAAGTCGCAGCTTAGCTTGTCACAGAACCTTCAAAGTCTTTGGCTCAGTCCTTCCACTTGACTTAGAACCAAAGGGCCACATCAGTTCTCGGAACAATGCCGCAAATTTTTAGCTTCGTTGAAACTCCACGTGTAAGGCTGGTCTTCTGACGTTTCTCTGCCAGTCGTTGGAACGACCCAAGAGTGATCTCGGAGCCCAGACGACAATCTCCAATTGTTCCAACGTGCGCCACAATCTACAGTTGGTTGCATCCTGTTCTCTCAATGGCTGCCGGAACAGCATCTTCAACATGCTGAATGAGGCTCCGAGGCACACACACCGAGTGTACCTGGTACCCTTCCCTGCCTCTCGTTACTATTTTCCTAATGTGTGTCCTTTCCTGTCCCTTGCTTCCATTTCCCTGAGGGGTACCATCGTTCTCCTTACATATGAACCGCCGGCTTTTAATCCTTCTGACACCTGACAAAACAGGTTTCCCTCACAACATGAAAAGTGAGTCCCACTGTCTCAGTATGAGTTTCAGTGAGAGATAGCATCTCAGACTTTTTGGTTAGGGTGATCGGTACAACACCCTGAGTTGTTCCTGGTCCGCGTCCACCCTGTGCGGGACGCCTAGATCCACCATCGACACGCCACTCTCAGTCAAGTCCTGTGTTTTCTGCGGAGGAGACAGCATCTAAGTGGGAGGATAGTACCTGAGATATCTGTGGTACAGGTATCACAGGCACACGACTCTCGTAAGGTCTTCCAACACAGTGATCCGCAGCAGCTGCCAGCCGTTGTAGTCAGGGCGATATTCTGCTGCTTGCGAACGTCAACTAAGTCATTCACATTGGGGCTGCATTTTGGCGGTGTAATATATTACAAGACAGTGAGCAAATAACTTTAAATTAACCCCGCTGATCATCTTTTAGTCTATTAAGCTCAAAAGTTTCTCTATGTAATCCCCTATAAGAACAGAAGCGGAAACACAAAAACGAGGTTTCTATTCAGGCAACACAAAAACATGCGGTAAAAATTCTAGTTTCCTAAAACGTTTTGATGTTAATTAGAGTTAATAAGGAACTCGAAAACAGCGTTAATTTACGATAAATGCATATAATATGTAGGGCTACTCCTCCTTAGCCGGCCGCGGTGGTCTAGTGGTTCTAGGCGCGCAGTCCGGAACCGAGGGACTGCTACGGTCGCAGGTTCGAATTCTGCCTCGGGCATGGATGTGTGTGATGTCCTTAGGTTAGTTAGGTTTAAGTAGTTCTAGGTTCTAAGGGACTGATGACCACAGAAGTTAAGTCCCATAGTGCTCAGAGCCATTTGAACCACCATTTTTGCCACTCCTCCTTAAGGGAAATCAATATCTTAGTTAGAAAATCTGCAACAGTAACTAAACCACAAGCGCTAATATCCTACAAAATGCTCGCAGATTATGCAAAAGACAATGGTAGTTTCCGAAATTTCCCAAAAACGCGCAATTATTTGCGTTGATATAATGACATTCTGGGTGATGTATACTTTGGCTGAACTGTAAACCACAAACCATGATTTGCTACAAAATAAAGTACGTATCTGAAACACTCGAACCGGTAACTTAAGAAAATATAGTTTTGTAAGCGTCCGAAAATTCTTGGACTAATCTATTTCTCACCCTATTGTACAATTAAATAAGAGAACGAATGTTTTGAACGAAGACAGGGCTACTATTGTGAAAGATTTTTAAAAGAGCACTGTTTGGTTTAGGCAAACAATAGACGATAACAGTACTGGTTTATCGCAGTACTCGCGATTGTTCGAAATTTCACAATACAGCACAATAGAAACGGGTATTCGTACAATCAATGAAAGATTACGCAGAAGCGGCGCGAACAGAAAATATGCCAATCTAGAACTTTAAATCTGGACACGATCTTGCACACGCGGTCTCGCACAAGGGAAAATTCCGAAGTCGGCTGTTTGTTATAAATAAATAAACGTGTGTATTGCACGGATTTTTCACTTAGCTGATTCTGTGCACACTTCCACACAGGCATACCGAGGAAGAATACTGTAATGTAAGTTTATCTCGAACAGAATCACTAAAATGCACAGCACCAGGACTGTGGGACTGTATCTGGAGATAAAAAAAATAATTACGTAATTTCATCATTTCTAGGTGATAACTGTAATTTTATAAATACCTCACGCATTCATATGGGACGTTATTTCATACATACGCAGCGTTTTTGCTAAGAGAGTTTTATCGAGTGGGTGTAATGTCAACGTATCGAATAGAGTCAATCAAACATCACGTACAGTTGACAGATATAAAATACGTGTAACTGAGAGCCATCAGTAGAATCGTGCACATGACTTTTGAAGCTAAATTCGACTCGACCTTTTTACTTTTTATTTTTCAGAAAACGCAGAATGCGTTTTGAAAGCGGATTCGGGAGCGGCGGATATCGGGCGGCGCGCTCCAGCGACCGGACACTGGAACTGCTGAAACGCGCGTCGCTTTCCAGCCGGCACATTGCAGCGATCGCAGGCGTCCTTTCGCGTCAGCCTCTCTTCCACGCCCCCCCCCCCCCCCCCTTCTCCCATCCCACACGGTCGGCCGCCTCTGACGGGCTCACTCGATGAGCACGTCGTCCTGCCCCCGTCAGACTTGGCCACGTCGCTCAACGTCTCTGCTTTTCAAAAGCGACCGCTGCGCCTCTGAAGTGGCGTTAAAATGCTTTGTCGTTCTCCAGTGTAGCGTTATTGCTTGCATCGGCAAACAGCAAAATATTAGCTATAGCACGAATGTGTCCGTCCTTCCGTACGTTTGATTTCATCACGGAATGTCGGCTCTGATTCTCAATGAGAATTTGCTGAGAAATATTTTCAGTGCTGCTACACCCAACAAATAGCGCCGTACTTCTCCTTCGCGGAAATCTCATAATATCTCAGCGTGTCAAGAAATCCATGCTATAAAGTAGCTTCAAACGGATTACTGTATCAGTAATCATTCGTAGCATTCAGCTCGCGCTAACTGCACTTCGCACAATACACACACCTTGAGAATGTACTTATCCCGTCACACAATAAATTACAGGCCTTTAGTATATTCGGGATTTGTCACAGGCGTTTGAGTGTGTAAATCACAATATCCTAAGTCAGGTAGCATATTACAGCGTGACGAGAAATGCTACGGAGTAATTCAAAAAATCTTCGAACTTATTACTTGTGATATCACACAGGTTCCATCTCCGGACCCCTAACATTTCCTTCCATATATTAAAGGCCTTTCGTCAGTAATGTTACCAGATATTTTGGCTACGGATCATTCAAACATTGCTACAAATAGCAAATGAAGTATATGTTTAGAACGATCGGGTAGTGACACTTTTACGTAATAACCTCTCAATCCAAGCTATCGTTTTCCGAGACCCTCAGCGTGTAAGAAGAACTATTTGTGAAGTTAACTCAAGAACGTCAAGGAAATGCGGATACAAACTATTGCTTCCCAAAATATTTATTCCCTAGCATCTCTCTTTCAAACTAACTGCTCAGTTCATGGAGGCAAGGCTAGCAACTGAAATAATCTTCATGAAGTTTTAAAGTTTCTTAGTAAGGTCCAGACAGGCTTCCGTTATTCAAGAACACACGTTTTCATTACCTTGCCAGAAGCATACAAACACACCTGTTATTGAAGTTCAATTTAAGAGGACCTTGAGAATTTATTTATGGCCAACGTCTGCTGCGATGACGAAGTACTTGCAAGAATAAATACACTACTGGCCATTAAAATTGCTACACCAAGAAGAAATGCAGATGATAAACGGGTATTCATTGGACAAATATATTATACAAGAGCTGACATATGATTACATTTTCACGCAATTTGGGTGCATAGATCCAGAGAAATCAGTACCCAGAACAACCACCGTCAGCCGTAATAACGGCCTTGATACGCCTGGGCATTGAGTCAAACAGAGCTTGGTTGGCGTGTACAGGTACAGCTGCCCATGCAGCTTCAACACGATACCACAGTTCATCAAGAGTAGTGACTGGTGTATTGTGACGAGCCAGTTGCTCGGCCACCATTGACCAGACGTTTTCAATTGGTGAGGGATCTGGAGAGTGTGCTGGCCAGGGCAGCATTCATCAAGAGTAGTGACTGGTGTATTGTGACGAGCCAGTTGCTCGGCCACCACTGAACAGACGTTTTCAATTGGTGAAGGATCTGGAGAATGTGCTGGCCAGGGCAGCATTCATCAAGAGTAGTGACTGGTGTATTGTGACGAGCCAGTAGCTCGACCACCATTGACCAGACGTTTTCAATTGGTGAGGGATCTGGAGAGTGTGCTGGCCAGGGCAGCATTCATCAAGAGTAGTGACTGGTGTATTGTGACGAGTCAGTAGCTCGGCCACCATTGATCAGGCGTTTTCAATTGGTGAGGGATCTGGAGAATGTGCTGGCCAGGGCAGCAGTCGAACATTTTCTGTATCCAGAAAGGCCCGTACAGGCCCTGCAACATGCGGTCGTGCATTATCCTGCTGAAATGTAAGGTTTCATAGGGATCGAATGAAGGGTAGAGCCACAGGTGGTAGTAACACATCTAAAATGTAACGTCCACTGTTCAAAGTGCCGTCAATGCGAACAAGAGGTCACTAAGACGTGTAACGAATGGCACGACAGAACATCACGCCGGGCTATACGCCGGTATGGCGATGACGAATACACGCTTCCAATGTGCGTTCTCCGCGATGTCGCCAAACACGGATGCGACCATCATGATGCTGTAAACAGAACCTGGATTCATCCGGAAAAATGACGTTTTGCCATTCGTGCACCCAGGTTCGTCGTTGAGTACACCATCGCAGGCGCCCCTGTCTGTTGGTTGGTTGTTTTGAGGAAGGAGACCAGACAGCGTGGTCATCGGTCTCATCAGATTAGGGAAGGATGGGGAAGGAAGTCGGCCGTGCCCTTTCAGAGGAACCATCCCGGCATTTGCCTGAAGTGATTTAGGGAAATCACGGAAAACCTAAATCAGGATGGCCGGACGCGGGATTGAACCGTCGTCCTCCCGAATGCGAGTCCAGTGTCTAACCACTGCGCCACCTCGCTCGGTCCCCTGTCTGTGATGGAGCGTCAAGGGTAACTGCAGCCATGGTATCCGAGCTGATAGTCCATGTTGCTGCAAACGTCGTCGAACTGCTCATGCAGATGGTTGTTATCTTGCAAACGCCCCCATCTGTTGACTCAGGTATCGAGACGTGGCTGCACTCTCCGTTACAGCCGTGCGGATAAGATGCCCGTCATCTGACTGCTAGTGATATGAGGCCGTTGGGATCCAGCACGGCGTTCCGTATTAACCTCCTGAACCCACCGATTCCATATTCTGCTAACAGTCATTGGATCTCGACCAACGCGAGCAGCAATGTCGCGATACGATAAACCGCAATCGCGATAGGCTACAATCCGACCTTTATCAAAGTCCTCCTTACACGAGACGTCACAACAATGTTTCACCAGGCAACGCCGATCAACTGCTGTTTGTGTATGAGAAATCGGATGGAAACTTCCCTCATGTAAGCACGTTGTAGGTGTCGCCACCGACGCCAACCTTGTGTGAATGCTATGAAAAGCTAATCATTTGCACATCTCAGCGTCTTCTTCCTGTCGGTTAAATTTCGTGTCTGAAGCACGTCACCTTCGTGGTGTAGCAATTTTAATGGCCAGTAGTGTACATCGTTAACAATATCGAATAACATAGGTGTTAGGTATAATCTGAAATTATACCACATGGAACACAGACTATGATGCACTTAAATGTGGTATGTCAACTTGGTTACTATTTTCAGGTGAAAAGATGATTTACTTAATCCGTATCAATGAGGATCATCTATCTTAGGCTCCTTGAAAAGAAGATTAATAGATATCGTCTGTTGTAAATATATATCATCATATAATCTTGATTTATAGCGTGTTCTCCTTCTTTGAATGTCTCCTCACTTTCGTTAAGTGGAAGAAAAGTGTGTCTAATCTAATTTGACACGACACTTTGAGAGACAGTGCTCTCGTCGTCAGGTTCCCAGCGTTTAGCCCATGGTGTCAACCTTATTGGCGCTATTTCTCTTCTTATAGAGCGTTTGGATCATTTTTCATCGCCTGACCGTAGAGTCATAACTCTGTAACATGATGGTGAAATTTCGGCAGTATTGTTAGCGCCAAAGACTCAAGAATACATCTTTGCATCATGGTGGAGAAGGGTTTCCAGAAGTGTGGGTTAGAGAGATGAAATGCATATGCGCCAAGGCAATCAGCATCGGAAGCTAAACTGATTGTAGCCGGCGACACAACACTAGCGATCACGTCACGCATTGTTTTCGCATTTACAGTGTTCTGTTTAAATGTCATAAGAACTGGTGGGCTATGCGGACGATGTTGAACAATATTTCTGGGTTGGACATACTTTATTTGTGCTCCCCCTGACTACATTCCTCATCACTTACAGTATTTTCATGTGTGTGACTAATGTCAAGAGTTGGTATCTAGGCACCGAACGACACCGGCCGCGTCCTAACAATCAAGACGCAAAACAAGTTCACTTCGGAACAAGATTCTCGGCCAACATTGTTTCTGCACGGAAACAAAGATCTATTGGTGACAACCTGATCTGATCACTGTCTTGCAAACCACATTCTTGTTATTGTATGAAGCTTATTTGAAGTGTGTTGAATGCTGCCATTTATTACTGACACAGTACAAAAATGTCTACCTAGCATCAGAACAATTCGGGAGCGTTGGGTTGGAGCATTGACCTACTGGATATGCAGATGACCCGCAGGTTGTTCTGGGCAAGCGCATGATCGGGTAGTAGGTTCCTATATCGTTCACACGTGAGAGACGATGAAAAGAGTATGAGGATTTGTATTTTGTACAAGTAAACGTCACCCACAAATGAATATCTTCAACATCAGCCTGAATGGCAACCAGTTGGCCAACGTAATTTATCAATCCATCTGGTTGTTGATATATCGGATGATCAAAAAGTCAGTATAAATTTGAAAACTTAATAAACCACGGAATAATGTAGATAGAGAGGTAAAAATTGACACACATGCTTGGAATGACATGGGGTTTTATTAGAACTACCCCATATTGCTAGACGGGTGAAAGATCTCTTGCGTGGGTCGTTTGGTGATGATCGTGTGCTCAGCCGCCACTTTCGTCATGCTTGGCCTCCCAGGTCCCCAGACCTCAGTCCGTGCGATTATTGGCTTTGGGGTTACCTGAAGTCGCAAGTGTATCGTGATCGTGAAAGACAACATCCAACACCAATGCCTCACCACAACTCCGGACATGCTTTACAGTGCTGTTCACAACATTATTCCTCGACTACAGCTATTGTTGAGGAATGATGGTAGACATATTGCTTTGTCTTACTTTGTTATGCTAATTATTGCTATTCTGATCAGATGAAGCGCCATCTATCCGACATTTTTTGAACTTTTGTATTTTTTTTTTGGTTCTAGTAAAACCCCATGTCATTCAGTTTTCAAATTTATACTGACTTTTTGATCGCCCGGTACTCTGTAATCAGCAATGTATACCGCACGGTTTATGTGGCTTTTGTAAATCGATGAAGGCAAAGGCCTGAATCATCTTTCAATTGTCTTTTATTAATCGTATGGCGAAACAGCAAATATTCAGAAACACATACAGTTTACAGTTATACATTTAAGGATTTAGGCACAAAACTAATATGTTAAAATTTTTTAAGTTAATAATTCAGTAATACTGAAAGGAGGACATATAAACTATAAAATTAGGACTGTTAATTAAAACAGATACATTTAAGCGGAGTTCAACATCCATTGAATGAAGCCAGTTTATAACAGAGGGAGCATCATTAATAAAATCACTGAATGGTCCTGGGTACTTTCTCAGAGGCCAGTCTCTGACAATATGCTGAACTGTTTCAAAAACATTGTTCAAATGGCTCTGAGCACTATGGGACTCAACTGCTGAGGTTATTAGTCCCCTAGAACTTAGAACTAGTTAAACCTAACTAACCTAAGGACATCACACACATCCATGCCCGAGGCAGGATTCGAACCTGCGACCGTAGCGGTCTTGCGGTTCCAGACTGCAGCGCCTTTAACCGCACGGCCACTTCGGCCGGCTGAACTGTTTCCTCTTGGGTCCCGCAATCACAGGCTGGAAAGTCCCGGAGGCCCCACTTGTGCGTCAGAGCATTGCAGCTGGAGTGATCGGTTTTTATTCAATGGTGTCCACTCACTTCTCTTCAGGTAAAATCCTGGTACGCTGGCAGATGGATCTTGAACACTTTGGTGTTTTATTTTTGTAGCGTTCCCTCTCCTGCATCACCCTTCTTTAGGATCAAACTTCTTGGTGTTTCCTTCCAGTACGGCACAGTGGAGTGCGTGGTATCAAGCGGTCTGGAGGAGGGTCAGTTAACGCTGTATGAATTGGAAGGTCTTGGGGGTAGTCGGGGTGATGCAGTTTCCGCCATTCTCAATCGGTTGCTTTCCGGCGTCGCAATTCGGGTGGTGGACTGTTACTGAAGATGTCCAGTCCAGGGAGCGGTGTGGACTTTAGTGAACGCGTAATAATTATCATTGATTCGGTCAGATGTATGTCTTGTTTCCTTGCATGATTACTATGATGCCATTCTGGGGCACAGCATTCACTTGCTGAGTATACTAGTGTCAGAGCTGCAGTCCGCAGAGCGGAAGCTTCAGCACCCCAAGCTGTGCTAATCCGTTTCTATATGATGTTATTTTGAGTCTTTAGCTTTTGGCCAGTGTTTTCCAGTAGTTTTTTTATAAGTTAACGACCGATCGAGTGTGACACCAAGGTATTTAGGCTGGAAATTGTGGCTAATCCTCTGTTAACAGAAACTCACATTCAGCTGTTGGTTTCAGTCCATTTTCTTCTGTCTTGAGTAGCCATGAAAACTCTTTGATCTAATATGACTGATGGTGGTGTAGACTTTTCGCCGTCCGGCCTTAGCAGTCCGTTGCACGGGGTACACATCTTTGTGTGCACATGTCGCCCCCCCCCCCCCCACCGATGAGGACGTGGCAAGCGTACTTCCGTATCCTTCCCCACTTCCAGCCCGTTTCCATCACTAACGAACTCGCTGTCGACGGGATGTTAAATAATTGTCTTTGTGGCTTTTGTCGTCGCTTGTGCACACCATAGCAAACAGGTGGGTCTATTGTATGGACGTTCACAGGTGTTGTTAGTTATTTAACTTTGAACCTACCAATGAGTTGTTACACTTCTGCTCTTAGAGTCCACTACGCTCTAGGGACACAAGTACCAGCAACACACTGGTGTCCAGAGTACTTGACTGTGGGGGTTCTTTTTATCCTTAAATCCGAGTTGTTACAGTAAACTCTTTCCCTAGTAAGTATGTAAAAGCGTACGGTATAAATGGCTGAAAGACGAGTAATAGGTGGTTTATCTCATTTCTTTTGAAATTATGTTACAGACTTTTATTATTATGAATCCCCGTAGTGAACTGACCACAATTTGGGCAATGGAAATGGTTTCATACTTGACACTTTTGGAAAAAATGAATAACGAAAAGGGAAGTATTTCGATTCAACTCAATCATGATCATTGTCCATTCGTGTGATTCGTAGCTGGAGGTTCTTTCTGGCCGGATGTTACTCAAAGCTGACTCCAAGTAGACTGATGCCTCGTTCGTCTGTCTGCTGCAGCTCTCTTAAGTGATCATGATGCATTGCTTTGCTGCGTCTTGTTGTTGATAGATCATCAGTCTGGGTATCTTCATCTGTTGGCCGGCCTGGTTGCTGAAATTCACCAAGGGTTTTTAAAGCCTTTGTCAAGTGCAATGATGGGTCACAGGGGGCGACTACCGGTGTGATGGTTAATCTGTTGCTTGCAGGGAACGGCTTATGGTCTGGTGCCGTTATTGTTGTTACGTAGAAACGGTTCGGCGCGGATCTGTTGACCAGGCTGTACTACTTTTCCAAACGGCTGCGCTAGTTCTGTACTAAATCCTGTGTTCCATAGGTGCGTATGAGTGAGGTGTATGCCTGTCAGCTTTTCATTGGTCTGTATCATCCTCTTAACGAACTTGTGCTACGGGCTGTAAATTTCAGGTTGTAAAAATTGCGTGCTGACATTTTTCCACTCGACATTACACCGGTATTACGAAAGTTTCGATTCAAGTATATTTTTCATTGTGTTGCCCTTGACAGCGTATGTAGTTTATTTTCAGTTTTTTCTTTGGGATTGAGGGCGCTCTCTGTTACGCAGCTCCCGTGCATATAATATTCCCGCATACAACCGAGTGCAAAACGAATCTTTGTGTGGGCTGTTTTCTACTCTGGTCTTTATTTGTCGTTCAATATCGCTGTCGGACTGTCTGGGTCGTTGTCTATATTTCTAATGTCTTGTCACCAAAGCAGCGCACTTTGACAAAAACAGTGGATCAGGTGGAGGCTCATGCTTCTCGTTTTAGGCTTAACGAGGTGTACGCGACCTTAAATATTTCTTAGTGCCACAATAGCGAGGGGACCAGTCATATTACAGCTCGTCCCATTTCTTCGGGCAGGTTTAAAACGGTGGCTCTGTGCAAAGAGCAGTGGTCCAGGGATAGGCCATCCTTAGTGGCCTAGTGGTTCTAGGTGCTTCAGTCTGGACCCGCGCGACCGCTACGGCCGTGGGTTCGAATCCTGCCTCGGGCATGGATGTGTGTGGTGTCCTTAGGTCAGTTACGTTTAAGTAGTTCTAAGTCTAGGGGACTGATGATTTCAGATGTTAGGTCCCTTAGTGCTCAGAGCCATTTGAACCATTTTTCTAGGGATAGATTTTGTGAATAGTAATCGAAACGTCGTGAGTTCCAGACTCGAATCTGCCCCATTTAAATTTTGAATAAATCATCAGCAATGCTGGCAGAAGACTTCTGGGATAAGAACTCTCCCTAGTTCTAACAACGGCCTTGTCAAAGGGGGCGGAGGAGCGGACAAAGGTTCTGGGCATTCTCTTGCCCTAGGGGTGGGTAAAGTGCCCAAAAGGGAGCAGAATCAGCAAGAATGCAGAAGACAACGGAAACCACAGCATTAACGGCACGTAATGCGGGAAAAGTATCATGATGATCTTTCCGTCAGCAAAAGATTCCGGACTAGCCCCCATTCGGATTTTTGGAACTGCCAGGGGTGAGGCAACCATGAGGAAATGGGGGAATGTCCAACGAAACGACGATATCCTACGACTTCCAGTGTTGAGTATCAGAAGTTTCAACGTGGTAGAAGATTTAAAATCAGAAAAGGCAAATGTGAATGTCCGTCTGGATATAATGGGGGTCAGTAAAGGGAAATGGAAAGAAGATGAGGATTTCTGGTCAGATGAATACAAGATAATATTAACAGCAACTGAAAATCGTATAATAGAAGTAGGTTTCGTTACGAACAGGAAGCTTGGGCAGAGAGTGAGCTACTGTGAACAGTTCAGATTTGCTCACATCAGATGCCACAGTATATCAACGCAAAGCTATGGTTCAGGAATACCTACGACGTCACAAATGGAAGACGACGTTTGTGATGATACTGAATCGGTAATTTAGTACGTAAAGGGAGTTGAAAATCTAATAATCATGAAAGACTGGAATGCGGTTGTAGGGAAAGGAACGCGGGAAGAATGTGGGGTTCCCAATTGAAATGAAATATGAGAAAAACTGAGTTCTGCCATCCGTTTCAATTAGTAACAACAAACACACAGTTCAAAAACACAGAGGTGAATATATAGTTATAAAAGGCCTTCAGGTACGGCAAGATACCAGTTGGACTATAACATGGTCAGACAGATATTCCAAAATCAGATACTCGAGTGTAAGTCGTACCTAGGATCAGATAAAGACCAATATCACAGTTTAGAAAGGATGAGGAATAGGCTGAAGTTTAAGAATCTTGCGGTAGAATTAGTGTGTGACGCGTTTAAAGTTCTCTGAAGCTATACTTATTGCGATAAGGAATACCTCAGTACGCACAGCTATTGAAGAGGAATTGACATCTTTACGAAAGGACTCTCACAGATGTTGGTAACTCAGATATAGGTATTAGGAAGGTAACCGCGAAGAAAACTTGGTTAAAAGGTGAAATACTTCAGCTGAGCGACGGAAGAGGGAAATACAAAAATGCTCAGAGGAAACAGGAATAGAGCAACATAAGTCACTGAGGAATGTCGCCCCCGGCAGCTGAGTGATCAGCGCGACAAAACGTCAATCCTAAGTGCCCGGGTTCGATTCCCGGCTGGGTCGGAGATTTTCTCCGCTCAGGGACTGGGTGTTGTGTTGTCCTAATCATCATCATTTCATCCCCATCGACGTGCAAGTCGCCAAAGTGGCGTCAAACCGAAAGACTTGCACCCGGCGAACGGTCTACCTGACGGGAGGCCCTAGTCACACGACCTCCTCAGTCACTGAGGAACGTAAAACAAAATTGGAAGTGCAGAGAAGCTATTGTGATTTGGGTGCTAGAAAAAAGGGAAGTGGTTGGAGAAAGGACAGATTCACTATATAAAGGAGTGAAAACCGTCTTCGGTGAAATCAAAGGCAATGGCGGCAACATAAGGAATGTAATGGGTATTCCGCTGTTAAACGTAGGGGACAGAGCGGATAGATGGAATGGTCTCTGTGACGGGGAAGGCTTGAATAATGAGGAGGTAAATGAAGAAACTAGAGTTCACATTGAAGACATAGGGGATCAATTATAAGTTTCAGAATTTAAAGGAGCTATGGCTAATTAGCTGGCTGATTTGGAGAAGAGGACTAAACAACAAGGCCATCAGTCCCATCGGAGTAGGGAAGGATGGGGAAGGAAGTCGGCCGTTCCCTTTTAATGGAACCATCCCGGAATTTGCCTGAAGAGATTTAGAGAAATCAGGGAAAACCTGAATCAGGATTGCCGGAAGCGCGTTTGAACCGTCGTAGTTTGAACCCGAATGCGAGTCTAGCGAGCTAACCACTGCGCCATCTCGCTTGGTGATATTTCTTTTCTTTTATTTTTTTAAATACTTGAAATTAAATGAGACATAATCAATACGTAACATCCTATTGTAATTCCTAAAATCATTGAGGGGGAGGGGGGAGGGCGCGGCCGGGAATGCCAACCAAACGATTATTGAAGTTGTGTAGATTTGATAAGACTGGCGACAGACCCTCAGACCTTCGGAAAACTATCATCCATTCACTTTCGAAGATAGCAAGAGCAGTTAACTGTGAGAACTATATCACACTCAGCTGAACAGCTCATGCATCCGACTTGCTGGCAACAATAATATACGGAGCAATAGAAAAGTAAATTGAAGATTTGTTATTTGACAATCAGTTTGGTTTTATGAAAGACAGAGGCACGAGAAAGACAATTCGGACGTTGAGGCTGATATTGGAAGCGTGACTGAATATGAAATAAGACAGTTCATAGGATATGTCGACCTGAAAAATAATTCAAAGGTGTTCTAAATTCCAAGAAAAGCTATAGGCTATGTTGGGTAATATGCAATATGTACAACAGCCAAGAATGGAAAACAGGACTGGAAGATCAGCAGCGAAGTAATCGGATTAAAAATTATGCACGACAGTGCTGCAGTCTTTCACCCCTACTCTTCAATCTATACATCCAAGAAGCATTGTAAAAGAAAGGGTTCAATGAAGAATTAAAATTCAGGACGAAACGATATCAACGATGAAGTTAGCTGATGGCACTGATATCCAAAGTGAAAGTGAATTGCAGGACCTGTTGACTGGAATGAACAATGTAATGAGTAAAGAATATGGATTGATAATCAATTCAGACGAAGGGAGTGAGAATTAGCAGAAATTAAGGCAGGGAGAAACTTAATATCAAAATTGGTGATCACAAAATAGACAAAGTTAAGGAATTCTGCTTCTTGGAAGCATAATTACCTATAAGGGACGAAGTAAGAAGGACATAAAAAGCAGATAAGTAAAGGGAAAGAGTGCATTACTGACATAAAGAAGGCTGCTGGTATGAAACATTGGCCTTGATTTGAGGAAGAATTTTCTGTGAATAAACGATTGGAGAACACGTAGTAATGAACAATGGATGGTGGGAAAACCGCAAGAGAAGAAAATCAATGCGTTTGAGACGTGGCGCCACAGAAGAAAGTTAACTATTAGGTGGACTGATAAAGCAAGGCACGCTCAAGTTCCCCTTAAAATTGGCGAAGGAGGAACGTAGACAGAGTGGTGGGGCATATATCAAGACATCAGGGAGTAACTTCCATGGTAAAAGAAGGCGCTGTTAGAAACTGTAGAGAAGGAACGAGATTAGAATGTATCTAACAAATATTTGAAGATTTAGGTCTACTCTGAGATGAAGGTGTGGCACAGGAGAGGAATTCGTCGTGGGTCTCAGCGAGCCTGTCAGAAGCTTTAGTTAGTGCTCTTGTACAATATGGTGTTGTTCGCCAGTTGTAAGCTGCCGTTTGTTGAATATTAGCGTAGAAATATACACCGATGATTTTATGATTCTCTTTTATTATTACTGTTTGTATTTGTCTGTATCGGCGCTCCGCGGGTTAGCCGTGCGGCCTTTGGCGTCTTGTCACAGTTCGCACGGCTCCCCGCGTCGGAGATTCGTGTCCTCCCTCGGGCATGGGTGTGTGTGTTGTCCTTACGTAAGTTAATTTAAGTTAGATTAAGTACTGTGTAACTCTAAGGGCAGATGACCTCGGCAGTTTGGTCCCATAGCCATTACCACAAATTTCCAAATATTCTCTATTGGCTGGTGATGACGGACTTCTGCGTCATTATCTTCCCTCGTGTTGCAGGCCAAATATTAGTTGTGAAGCCGGCCGCGGTGGTCTAGCGGTTCTAGGCGCTCAGTCCGGAGCCGCGCGACTGCTACGGTCGCACGTTCGAATCCTGCCTCGGGCATGGATGTGTGTGATGTCCTTAGGTTAGTTAGGTTTAAGTAGTTCTAAGTTCCAGGGGACTGATGACCACAGATGTTAAGTCCCATAGTGCTCGGAGCCATTTGAACCATTTTTATTAGTTGTGAAAATTCTTTCCACCAGTAGGATTCGTACAGTCTTTCATCGCAATCAAACACCACCACGAAGGCGTGCGTTACCGATATCGGTTACGCACATGTGACGTCTATACCATGGCAAACTTGAAGGACACTGCACGACCTCTGAGATGGAGTCTCTAAAGTGTCGGCCACCCACGAGACAGCCTCAAGTAGTTGAGCTGATAATAGTTTTTCTCCCTATCCTGCATCGAATTTTGGCAGTCAGTCAGTACAAGGTCTGGCTACATACTAACGACTTGATGCACTCCACACTTCATTTGTCATGGCGATAGGAGTGCTCTAAATGAGCTGCCCTTGGGAACTACACTAACAGTGAATGTAAATTGGAGGTTAAAGGGGGTTGAAACAAAGGAAAGGGAACGGATTACAGATGCCATCACCTGGATTCAGCAGCGACGAGGGAGAATGTGTACCGGACCAGGATTCAAACCCTGTATTTCCTGCTTACTAGGCAGCTGCGTTAACCATTGCGCCTTTCGGGGCACAGTGTTATCGCAGCTCCTCGGACTTTCTCGGCAAGCATCATGGCCGACCCACATTCCCACCGAGCGCCACCAATCAGCAATCTGTCCATTTCCTCTATACTCGCTACTCTGAGATTCCCGCATCCCGGACGAAGGTGGATCCATTGCCCATCTAGGCGAATCAGTTACATGAATGCATGGTGTCTGTTTCATCGGAAAGAACAGAGCTGAACCAACCATTGACTAAAAATGGTTATGTTTGGCCACTTGTACGCCATTTGCCACCATTCACTGACTTCATTTTCCCAAAGAATGACGTAATTTTTATGAATGATAATGCGCCATGTCACCAGGCCATAGTTATTAGCCAATTCTGGACAGATATAGAGGATGATTTGGGTACCCAAATTGCCCAACATGAATCCCATCGAATATTTATTGGTCATAATCAAGAGTCAGTTCGTGGACATAATCCTGCACTGGCAACACTTATGTGGTTATGGACGGTTATAGAGGTTGCGTGGCTCAATATTTCTGCAAGGGACTTTCGACGATTTGTTGAGTCCCATGCCACGTCGAGTTGCTGCACTACATGAAATTTGGAGGTATTGTATGACTTTTGCAACACATTTTATTTTTTCCGAAATTCGGACGATATGTCTCTAGTCTCATAGACGTACACATTAAGTAGGACATTTTATTTGGTTGCGACTTCTCCCAATGATTTGTTGTAGTATCAGACGGCAAAAGTGACGTATTAACACCGAATGTCTCGGGATGACCAAATGTAGTAGGAAGAAAATGGTTCAAATGGCTCTGAGCACTATGGGACTTAACATCTATGGACATCAGTCCCCTAGAACTTGGAACTACTTAAACCTAACTAACCTAAGGACATCACACAACACCCAGCCATCACAAGGCAGAGAAAATCCCTGACCCCGCCGGAAATCGAACCCAGGAACCCGGGCGTGGGAAGCGAGAACGCTACCGCACGACCACGAGATGCGGGCGTAGTAGGAAGACACCAAATGTAGTGGATGGGTGCCAGGAGGTGTCATATTAAAACTTGGCGAGAACTTTCCTAATGATTTATTTGCTTCCACAACAGTACTCCAATCACCTTGGTCTGCGTCATGCAGCCCCACAATGCTGAGGTAGCACCCCAGCGGCCTGTGCAACACAATGCTGTGTCGAGTTGGCCTTGTACGCCAGCGGAGTGCGGCGTCGTCAGGATGTCGCAGTTGACTCTGCGGTCAGAATCCCTACTGACTCAGCGCCGTTCAGTGTGAGCATCAGGCAGCCAGCTATGTCCTTTCTCTCGCCGGCATGGCTGAGATCGCGGTGGCCAACAAGGGCCCGCTATCCGGCGTCCGTATCCGTGCCCTCACCTCAGAAGTGTCCAGCATGTATCAGGAGCTGAGACGACTGCCCTCAGTAGTGAGCCAAGGAGTGGGCCACCATGGCTTGCTGTGGACTCCGCGTCGGCTTCAGAGGGTCGAACCAACGACCTGCCGTGGACTGGTATGCTGTCTCCCAATCTGTTGGTGGTGTGGCATGCCTCGCCGTCCAGGAGAGCTGTCACACTTGAATGAATCTCGTTAGAAAACGACACCTACTTATACTCAACTGTGGGCCTCAGTTTTGCCAAGTGCGACAGTTCGCGTCACGTATGCCTAACACTTAGGTTGGCCAGTGGCCCCCTTCTGCCTGTGACTTGCGCCATGGAAACTGCTGTGGGCGCCCTCTCCGGCATTTTTATGCCCCTGTGGCTTCTATTTGCCCTCACAGCTTCTTGTATGCATTACTTACTGCAATCCGGCCTACACCTGGCTGTAAATCGTGCTCCAAATATCACACAAAACTGACTTTCCCTATCCTACCCGGTGGGGCCGCTACAGAATTTACAAAATCTGGAGCCAATGTTGTCCATGTCTTCCAAGACTCTACCAAATACTGACTCCTACATAGCGGATCCCGTCTGTCCTCCATATCGACAAGCATTTATCTTTCTATCACGTTAACAGTCAGTTGCCCACCATTCATGAAGCCATTTGAAATTTCTCCCAATTCTGTACTGAGTAAATAAGTAAATAATTACATAATAATGAATCTGGGTAGTCGGTTTGAATGTCCGACCGTAGTTGCTAGTAATGACTTACATTCGAACTTGGGGGTGGATCACACACCGCAGACATTCATGCACTGTACCACCAACAACTACACTCGTAAATATGTAATTTATCCTGTGCTCATTCATCAAAATATTGCAGATTTGTGCACTTATATGAACAAAACAGTTATAAATGAACGAATTACAGAAGCATAAACTGTAATTTTAGTTAAATGAGATTTATTAAAATTCTTTCATATTATGAGTTCAGATATGTAGTAAATATGCTCGAGACCGGAAAGCTTCTGTCGAAGAAGCAGCACAGGTTTAGAAAGCATTGCTCAGGTGAATGTCATCATGTCCCTTTTCTCACATGATGTGCAGCGAACTACGGACGAAGAGCAACAGGCAGATCGCATATTTCAAGGTTTCCAAACATCATTTGACATGGTGCCCCACTGCAAACTGTTAACATAGGTACGAGCATATGGAACAGGTTCCCAAATTTATGAGTGGCTTGAAGACTTCTTATGTAACAGAACTTGCTATGCTGTCCTCGATGGCGATTGCTGATTACAGCCAAGAGGTATCGCTAGGAGTGCCGTAGACAAGTGTGATCATAGTCTGGTAGATATTGTGGGCATTAATATGTAGTTCTTTGCTGATGATCGTGTGGTGTACAGGAAAGTGTTGTTGAGTAACCGTAGATGGATGCAAGATAATACGCAAAATTTCTAGTTTGTTTGATAGCAGCTAGTTCTAAATATAGGAAAATGTAAGTTAACGCTGATGAGTAGGAGAAACGAACCCGTAATGTTTGAATACAACATTACTAGCGTCCTGCCTCACGCAGTCACATCTTTTACATATCTGGGAGTAACGCTGCAAAGCGCTATGAAATGGAACGACTGTGTGAGGATTGTGGTAGGGATGGCGAGTGGTCGACACTGGTTTATACTGCGTATAAAATGCTATTGCGACCTATTCTTGCGTCCTGCTCGAATATTTGGAATCCGCACTAAGTTGGCTCAAAGGAAGACCACAAAGCAACTGAGAGTCTGACTGTTTACGTTTGTTATTGGTTGGTTCGAAAATACGCATTTTTTACAGAGATTCTTTGAGAACTCAAGTAGCAATCCCTGGAGGGAAGGCGACGTTCTTTTCGAGGAGTGCTATTGAGGAAATTTAGAGAACCGGTAGTTGAAGCTGGTCCGCAGCTCGTGGTCGTGCGGTAGCGTTCTCGCTTCCCGCGCCCGGGTTCCCGGGTTCGATTCCCGGCGGGGTCAGGGATTTTCTCTGCCTCGTGATGACTGGGTGTTGTGTGATGTCCTTAGGTTAGTTAGGTTTAAGTAGTTCTAAGTTCTAGGGGACTGATGACTATTGATGTTAAGTCCCATAGTGCTCAGAGCCAAGTTGAAGCTGACTGCCGAATGATTCTACTGCAGGCAACATATTCATAAGTAGTGAATATAATCCCCTGCCTTTGTCCCTTCTTTTCAGCCAGGATCGAACTCAACAACGTCTGGCTTTTACTTTTCGTCGTCGCTCTGCCCTAATTTGAAGATTTACTACCAGGGCAATAGCTCCTAAAGCAGGTGGATCCTCCATGTTTTGAGTCTGTAGTTCAGAACAGTAGTAACCCAAATAAGAGAATAACAGTTACTTAATAAATAATGATAAACATTTTCTTATGAAATAGGAACCGTTAGTCACATAAATAATTCGAACGGATGACGTTCCAATATGTCACACGATCCCCTTTCTGTTTCGTACGGTAGAACGAACGACTTTACAAGAGATCAGACGATTCTGTTTGAGTTCTGCGCGTTATCACTGTCTAATGCGCATGCGCACCACGTATATCCCGCGTGGATGGTGTAATAGGTCTATGTGAACCAGCCTGTTGTTACAGATATGAACGCTTGGCGTGCAGTTGCATAGATCTACGATTTAGGCTCATCGTGTAACACGGGCTTAATCTTACAACACTCATTGCTTTCGCCCCCGCCCCGCCCCGCCACCCCTACCCACTACCAGTTCAGTCTACTCCATTTTGTAGTGAACTTCCGTTTCCAGTCAGTGTGACTGCCTTCTATTCTTAATTTCACACTTTTGCACTCTTAATGTTTATTCTCCGAAGGTTAAGATCTAAGTTTCTTCATTCAGTTTTTGTACATCTAGTAAGGTGCCGACTGAAAATTTAAAGTTCAATGTTTAGCGTAAAATCTTAGATTTTAATGAGTCCTGGAGCAACTTTCTCTCGTTTAATTTCACATAGTGGTCTCATTACATCAGTAACGTGTGAGGATTTCAGCCGGTGCACATGATTTCGTGAAGCACTGAAAGGTGCGTCAAATGTTTCTCTAAGATATTTTATGTCTTACTGTGAGACAAATCGTTTCACAAAACTATTAACTTCTTTTTTAAATTTATTAGTGGAGGCTCCATTAATTTAAAGTCATTTATCTTAATGTGTTCCTCTACTTCCGCTCATGCACATGTATAACCGTTATTCGTCAATCTGCTGAGGGATTTCTTTCGCTACTCATAGGTTCTTCGCAGTTAGTTTCC
The DNA here is from genome assembly GCF_021461395.2 of Schistocerca americana. Taxonomy (NCBI): domain Eukaryota; kingdom Metazoa; phylum Arthropoda; class Insecta; order Orthoptera; family Acrididae; genus Schistocerca; species Schistocerca americana. The sequence goes on from NC_060119.1 coordinate 1,064,911,605, forward strand.
TTTTATCATTATCTTTCTGTCCAGTTCTGTCGCAAACATTTTCGAGGATTTTCAGGGGGCGTTCAATAAGTAACGCAACGCTCATTTTTGTAGACCAGTTTTGATTTAAAAAGATGCAGAATGTGTTACAGGACATCGTGGAGTAATCCCGCTTCAGCCTTTATAGCTTCAGCAAGGTCCGCTTGATGGCGGCACTATACGATGCCTTCAAAACGGAGGTGCATTCCAAGCAGAGAGCTGTCACAAAATTTCTTACTGCAGATATTCATAAACGTTTGCAAAATGTCTGCGAAGACCTGGTAGTGAACAAATGCTTTGTGAATTTTTTGACATTTGTTATATTCGGAACAAGATCGCTCATATCTGCACTGTATTCCGCGTGTCGGCCGCTCGGACACCTTTATTACTCCAGCAATGTTGGAGAGTGTGGACACTTCCGAGGAGACCGACGGATCACAATCAAACGCCTCGCTGGTCAACTGGACGTATCTACTAGTAGTGCTGACACATTCGGCTATAAACTGGGCTACTTGAAGATGTGTGCCTGTTGAGTTCCTCGCCGAATAATAGAAGTCCATAAAGGGCAAAGACTGGCCATCTTGAAAGAATTGCTTGCGTGGTACGACGATGATCATGAACCTTTTTTGAGAACATGTAGGCGATGAAAGAAGGGCTTACTACTTAGAACCGGATACAAAACGGCCATCCATGGAGTGGCGCCTCACTACCTCCCCTCACAAGAAAAAGTTGAAACCCACATTCTCATGGCGACGACCTTCTGTGACTCTGAAGGGGTTATTCTGTTTGATCTCATCCCTCGTGGTGCAACGAGCAACTCTCAAGTGTATCCTCAGCAAATTGAAGAAACGACGTGAGAGAAGTCGTCTCCAGCAAAAATGCTAACGAACATGACAACGCTAGACTTCAAGGAAGTCTGCGCACCCGACAGGAGAAAACAAACCTTGCTGGGGTTGTTGTTCTTCATCCATCCTACGGCCTGAAACTCGCATTTCCAACTTCCATCTGTTTGGACCAATGAAGGATGCGCTCCGTGCGGAAGATCGGGAAGTTATTGACCCAGGAAGGCGTTAGCTGCAACTTCGACCAGTATAGTGGTACCGTCAGGGCAGACATGCGCTCCCAATAAGGTGGCATAAGGCCGTCACATTGAACGGAGATTATGTTGAAAAATAGGGTTTCGAGTCAAAAGACTGGGAAATAATTCAACCTCAAATGAACTACTTACTGATGTAATCATTATCGTAGGATCTACGGCAACAGAATGTTTGAAGCACACACAAAGTACATTTTCCTATGCGAATTTACATATTCGGTAGTTTCTTTTGACGATTATGCTACATTTCAGCCTACTCTTGGTCACTACACACATTTCCGTCTGAGATTGTCCCATGGGTTCACGACACATTCCCGTATGTGATTTCGGAAGCATCAGCAATGAAGTTTTACTGCAGTGAAGAATGATTGCTGAAACGCCTCAGTGTGAACAGTAACTGGTCTACTTTGAAATATTTTTCTATTGAGGTGAAAATAGTAACACTTCAGTCATATGATACATAGAAACAGTAAATATTATTAGTTCAGACTAAGTAATCAGCATATCACCATTCATCTCTACACATATTTAGATTGTTTTGCCAGAAACTTTTTACCCACCTGTGGGGTTCGTACGAGGAAAGACCATCAATAATTGGATGACATACAGAATGTTCCGTTTGCAAAGACAATGTTGTTCTGAATATAGTAAACGAAGTACGCTAAACACTATAGGAATAAAAGATTATATGAAACTGAATTTAGAATAAAAATGTACTTACTGACAAGGGAACCTCCCCATCGCACCCCCCTCAGATTTAATTATAAGTTGGCACTGTGGATAGGCCTTGAAAAACTGAACACAGATTTATCGAGAAAACAGGAAGAAGTTGTGTGGAACTACGAAAAAATAAGCAAAATATACAAACTGAGTCGCCCAAGTGCAAGATAGGCCACATCAAGGACAATTGAGCATAGGGGCGTCGTGGTCCCGAGGTTAGCGTGAGCAGTTGCGGAACGAGAGGTTCTTGGTTCAAGTCTTCCCTCGAATGAAAGTTTTACTTTCTTTATTTCCGCAAAGTTATGGTCTGTCCGTTGGTTCATTGACGTCTCTGTTCACTGTAATAAGTTTAGTGTCTGTGTTTTGCGATACCACCGCAAAGCCGTGCGGTTAGTAGACCAAAGGACGTGCCTCTCCAATGGGAACCGAAAACATGATCGCAAGGTCATAGATCAACCGATTTCTCCATAGGAAAATACATTTCATATATCCTATACGACACTGGGGACGGCATATGCGTCACATGACAGGAATATGTTGTCGACCCACCTAACTAGTACACTTGGCGAATAGGTAAAAAGATTCTTCTACCTTGCCCGATCTAGGTTTTCTAGTGGATTTGATAATCACTCCCTAAAAAGTGATGAAAACATAAGAGTTTGTCACATAAACTGCAACAAACGAATGCAACAGTTTCACAGTCGGACAGTTTTCCCTGTGCTCTGTCAAAACAAACGTTTTTAACGTTTTCAAATTTTTCCGTGTGTAGACCGTCAAATCCTATATACGTCCAAGCAAATCTGAACATGTCCTGGAATTTTGGAGACGGACGGACGGACAGATAATAATTGTCAAAAATAAAAAATTAAGCTTTTCACTCGAAGGAAGACTTGAATCAAAGACCTCCTCGTTCCGCAGCTGCTCACGCTAACCACGCGAACACGGCGCACCTGAGCTGAGACTATCCTTGATATTGCATGTGTTGCCCATGGACTACTCAGTTTGTATATTTTTCTTATTTCTTTCATAGTTCCACACAACTTCTTGCTGTTTTCTCGATTGATCTGTGTTCAGTTTTTCAAGGCCTATCCACTGTGCCAACTTATAACTAAATCTGAGGGGGGTGCGATGGGGAGGTTCTCTTGTGAGGATCAACGAAGAACTGTGTTGTTATCGTGTTCTTAAGGAATTACTGAAAGTAGTAATGTAATGTCTTCATGTTCATAGTTTTAAGTCATTTCAGTTTATTTCTGCAGTACGAACTATTATCTAGAGGTTTGTAATGAAAATGAAGTTATTTCCTCAAGAAAATATTTTTTAAATGATTCAGGCACTTCGTACTGAAACAGAAGGTGAAAGGGAATAATAAACGAAGCAAAGGACCTGGAGAGTTTCATTAAAGCAAACCAACTGAGGGAATTCTCTTAATCCGTGTTCTCCCTCTATTAGCACAAAAGATCGTAATACTGCTTCCACAAACAGCGAAATTGCACGGACGCATTATCGCGTCCAACCAAGTTTCACTGGCGGAAGCGTTCGTTAGCACTCACACTGTACCGTACACTCTTCGATCCTTTAAACTTCGACTTTCCCCCTTGCCAAATAAACCACCTGTAAATACTTTATAGGCGTTAAGCAAATGTTTTATTGTCATGAAACATCTTTCATTTCCTCCCAACAAGGAAATCATCGCTCGAAGCCATACACGCAAGGAAGATGCGAAAAACCCTTTGCTCATTAGAAAAGATGAATTTGCACGTATAACTCCTTCAACAACAGCTTTTTTGAGAAAGCAAAGCTTCACAAACGATGTTTTTATACAACAATTAGTGAAATTTTGTTTGCTTGTAAAAATGTCTTAATCACTTTTAAACCCAAAAGATTACTTCTGTTCAGTGTGGAACCAAAAGGAGAGATCTAGGATGAGTTGCTCATATGTGGTCGCACAGTTTCAAAGTTTGTGTTTTCGGATGAAGAAGGTGACTACTTGGTGAAAGATAAAGCCACAGCTGACGCAGAAATTTTTGAACAGATACGAAAAAACGATATATTCTGAGAACGGCTAAGTCAGTTCTGGATCCTGAGAGTACTACAATACGCAAGTTAGTAACAAAAATAAATAAATAACTTCTTCGACGCTCTGTCACCAACGGGCTTTCGATTCGCTTGATGCTAATTCGTAACCATCACGCTGTTGTGTATTAACAGACAATAGCACAGTGCCACACGAGTGAGAAGAATCTACTTCCATCGCGGTGGCTGCTTTTACGTGTTTTTTTTTTCTGGTTTCCGCAGGCGTGCGGCGGGCTTGCGTGCATCCGCGTGACGTGGAAGCTAGCCACGCCCTTCCGGACTTCCGGTTAGCGACAAAGGGACCTCCGCTCGCCTTCTGGAGCATCGTTCCACACAGCCACGACAAAACCCATCGCGCCACCCGTACGCTGGCTACAAAAACCACTGTCGCTGGTGGACAGTCTATTTCTACAAGAGAATGACGTCTACACTGAGCGAGAAAGTCGTTTTGAAGCATCTGTATTTTTGAGATATCGTACACTTCGTTGCTGCCAAGTACAAATTTCGAAAATACTTGTGAACGATCTGTGTATTCGCTAGCTACGTAAGAGGTACTCAGTTGCATACAGTCACGTTTTGTCTACTGGTGAAGGAGATACGAACCAAAGAACGAATGTTCAATGTACTGATATTAGACACAGAAAACAATGTAGATTTAGGAAAAGGTGTAGAAGAAAATCAAACTAGATATTTTCAGTGGGATCATCCTGATACTTGCTTTAAGCTATTTATGGGAACCTTGTATCCAAAGTAGATTTTAAAAAACCAGTCCTCATTCGATAGCTGATGTAGGATACCATGTAACATCTTATTACATAGCTCAGTTCATTATTCTCGAAGGTGATTACTTATCAGAAGAATATGTTGAGAATTGAACGAGACAGGATTGTTCATATTTTCAGTGACTGCTGTGGGTAGCAACCTCAACTGAATTGCTGGCCATGTGACTGTCTAAATTAAGGCTTTTCAGCTGAATAAGAGGAAGATTTGATAAAACTTATTTGACATGATTCCCTCTGGATGAAATATGGAGTGATTTCCGTTAAATTCGGGTGAACATTCTTGGAGAAACGAGACTAGAAAACGCTACAGATATGACAGTGGACTGAGTGGCATTGGTGAAATATCTGTTTGTTGTTTTAAGGTCTTTAGTTCGATGACATATGCAGCTCTCCACTCTAGTGCATCCTGTGCAAGTCTCTTCATCTCAGCATAGCTATTGTAACCTACATCCGTTCGAACATGCATGCTGTATTCAAGCTTTGCTCTTGTGTGTCCTCCGTTTATGCTCTGCCTTTTCTGCTAAAACAGAAAGTATTCATTTTGTAGAGTTCTTCAGAAGTACGGCCTTTGCAACGACGTAAAACGTTTCCCATAGCTAAGGAAATCTGTAAAAATTAGCTCTACTACAGGTATCAAAAAATGCACAAATGTATTTGACTGTGGTACAATGGTGACGCAGGTTAATTTCTCCAGATCTGGCTGTAAACACTAAATGAAGAAAAATACTTCCATTACCCTAACTGTTCTATATTGTCATTTCTTATGCAGACATTTGCTACCATGTTCATGCTAGCACACAGTTCCATAAATGCAAAATTGAAAATAACAACATTTTTTATTATTCTTTTCACAGTTTCAGCAAACTCTGTCTCTAGTAGCCAGCGTAAGGATTTAAATCAAACCTGATACTGAAAGATTCACATTTTGCATCACTTATTAATCGGTAAAAATACATGTCTAACAGTTTCGAATAATCCCTTCAACTGTCTACAGATCCTCACTTCTGGACTCTGAAAGTTCGCTGACTGTACAGCGCGCCACACGGAACCTGTGGACACACAAAGAAAGTTCCACTTTTCGCTGAAAAGTCTGAGATACCTGTACAATTTATCCACTAACGGCTATCAGTTTTCACTGGTAATACATATTCGGCTAATACGTATTTGCCAAAGAACTGCTATCTCGTAGTATAGGACTGTGGGTCAGCCTTAATGAAAACACATTTATGACACTTTTATGTTCTTTCCCATACTAGTTGCAGCGACAATATCATCAGTGAATTTTTATTTATTTTAAAACATGCAAAATTAGTATCGCCACAAAAATTACAAAACGTTATTCCATGCGTACTGTCTGGTTCCAGATAATGTATTGTGTGAATAGTTTTATAATACCTTATTTACTTCCTAGTCACGGCATAGTTTCTACGTATGTTACCTTTTTACGGTATATTTTACATATAGTTTACATTGTTTCTGTTTAACGGTACACTACGGAGTGTCCAGAAATGCATGCAGACCGTTAAACACAGACACTGAAGATAGTACTTACACGTCTAGACTAAGGCAAAGGCATAACAAGTAACTCTCTTCCTGTGTGGGAATCAGAGCGCCGTGCGAGAGCCAGACGTGGACACACGGTAACACATAGGCTTTGGTCGGTCTTGGAAGCGTGCTCTGATAGCTGATGTGGTCAAGGCGGCCGCTCGCGTAAGGTGGGAAATCCGGGTTCGAGTCCTAGCCCGGCAAAAACTTTCATCTGCTGTCAAGGAATTGTGCATGTGGTGTCTCCTTGTAATCGCAATTGTGAGTACATTTCTTGTGTTTTATACAGTTGTAGATCGCAGCAGTGTATGTTCCTTCAGACATGTATGCATGTCTGAATGACATTGCATACCGGGCCATTAGTCTGCAAAATGTCTAGTTGGTATTACTTCCAACAACTTGATGATGTGAACAGCCTAACAGTTCTCATGGGAGATGCTGGCCGTGTACACTTCAGGCACACGTCTAAAAAGTTCTGTCCACTCACCTTTCTTCGTGTAATGGATATGTCCCTCAAGCACGGGATCTCGCACAGTGACAGGCCCGTTGTCACAGTCTTAGTGACTGTAATGAGGACTTTGTATTCTCTGACTGTTGAATGATCCCGTACTTTTCAGGGATGCCACAACATTTTTATTGGCGTGGTGCAATGTGTGCCATTACTGAGCGCTTTTACTTGATTATTTAGGGCCAGCAAAGCACAAGCAAAAGTTGCTCGGAAGTAGTAAGGTCTGCCTACCTCTTATAATATCTTTGACATTTACGAAATGTATATTTTAACCGACAGACGTATTACAAGAAAATCTAAAACTTTAACACGACTAATACTGAAACACGTAAAAATATAATAAATACTGTTTTTTCTCTTTAAAATAATATGTACTGCTAGTAAAATAACTTTTAAAGAGAACACCTGTCTGAAATCCATATTGTTTACCTCAAACTTTAACTTAGGCGAATTTACATCACTGAATTTGAAGTCCAGGAAGACGTGACGCAGTACGACGATTTAATTTTAAGCGAAATTTTGTAACTGTAACTTGGAAGAAGCAAGTTCCAAAAAACAGTGCTCATACGACAACGTTTCAAAAACAATCTTAATCTCTACGTGAAATCAATCAGTATAAAATAAGAACGAACTTTAACCCTAATGGCTTAAAATCTGACAAGGTTAAATACGTGTTTCACTACACCAAAATTCTGTGATTTGAATAACTCTGAAAGGGAAAACAAATAATCGAAGGCAGAATTCGCCTCTCCGGAACAGAATACAACGTGCTTCTCGCCAGTAGTATATCTATCGCCTTGTCTGAGATAAAGGGAACAGCAGCTGACAGTGACAAACAATTACGTGAACAGTACTTGATACTACAACACACCTAAATTCCAATTATACACCCAAAGCGAACCTGTCCCTGTAACGTAGCAACTGAATATAATAAGATTACCTCCAACAACACTACAGTTAGGATCTTCAGAAATTTACAATGTGGCACAAGTCTGTCAAAGCCGAAGAAAAGTTGAAACGTCCTACATCGAACGGCATCCTGTTCCCACAAAAAATGTGAGTTTAACTTCCACTAGCCCGAACGGCTCTTAGACACGAGAAGATATCAGCAAGCCATAGCACTAGTGAGTTGAATAGGAATCACTGACCAACAACGTTATGAGCTTTAAACAGAAATCCTCATCAGAAGTAATGGCCGAGGTGGAGTTCCACCGGTGCTGTTCCAAGCATTTCTTATCTGCAGAGCTCTTATGCAAGCTAGAGTGTGAAATCCCAGACCCTCAGGGGGTCTTCAGCAGAAATTTCCCTTTGCAGAACTCCCAAGCCAATACCCCACTCTAAGGGATCATTGGCAATCCACCCATCGCCGTGTCGATCCACTCGTGTCCTGACTCTCAAAGGACAATGCTAGACGGCAGTATACTCTCTCTAGAGCAACCACGGAAGGCAACTTTTTTTCCTTTCCACAGCTCACCACCAGCGCTCAGAGCTGTTCTTCCGCCGGTTCCTCATCTTCTACCTTCCCGACTGGCGGAAGTAAAGCTGAGAAGAAGCGTCGTGAGTCGCGCTTGGGCAGCTCAGTTGGTAGTGCACGTGCCCGGCATGCTTCCAGGAAGTTTCATACCAGCGCACGCTCCATTGCAGGGTGAAAATTCATTCTGCAGGAGTGTTGTTGATGCTTAGTCCTGTTTCCAGGCATGGTAATGTATATAAGGGGCGTGATCACTGTCAGATACGGAGGACACAGACATGCCTTGTACTCGTGTGCGACAGCGTCATCAGCAAATCACAAGAGCTTGAATGGGGCCTCAGTGTGAGTCTGGATATGGCCGCTCAGGTCGAATCATGAAATGTGAATTGGACTGCGTGGTAAGTTGAGGGCAGACATACTCGTACTAGAGCCGCGCTGCGGCTCACGTTGGTTCTGTTTGTAAGTTTCCGCCCTGTGTTGGAGGCCAGACGGTACGGTTCAGTTGGCATGGCTGCGGTTGTTTGTCTCCTTCTCTTGTTGACTGGCGCCAATCGGTTTCGCAAGCGTTGCCAGTCCGCTAGTGGCAGCAGCGGCGTTATCGATATGTAGTAACTTTTGCCCTATCTTTCGGGTGACATCGTTGTTTTCTTCTGGGTGGTGTGAATGTGCCATTTCGGTTGGGGACTCAGGAGGAGACAGGTCCGCGCAGTGCCAGAACACGCCGGGACAACTGGCGGCATGCATGGACTGCTGGATGGAAGGGCTGTGGTCACGAGGGTGCACGACCTCGTCGTAAACCTGATCCAGCAAACTTTAAGATGAGTGCATTTTAATCTAAGTAGAGAAACCTCCACCATTGTGATATCTCGCGATTCTCCAGTCACTTGGGCTAGTGTTCCTGCTCGTAGAATCGCCGAGGCGAAGTGGAGGGAGTGGAGTGCTTGGGGAAGGCGAAACTGATTAGCTTCCCTCGACTTATTATTTACTATCTACCGTTTTCAATTTGTTACAATTTTTTAAGTTGAACCATCGGTAATTTTTCTTACCTGGTGGCCACTAAAGCCCCAGTTACCTGCCCTGGGGGTTAGTGTATGTGATGGAAGTATACGTTTCCTCGCCTGGCCGCTGCTGTCCGGTAAAGGGTGTAGTTTTGACAGCTTTTTTGATTGTAGGCCGGTTGGTGATTCATCTACTGGTTCATTTCTCGTTCCGGGCGCTCTAAACACAGTATTCTGGGGGCGTAGTGCAGACCGCCGGTTCCGGCTTCGATGTATTGTTCCATCGTTCCATTTGGTTTATCGGACGTCAGGTACCTTCAGCAAGATTATGATTAGTCATTCGTTAGCGTGCCACTAGTCTGAGTTACCATCTTGTGAAGTGAATGCAACTCATAGCTCCCTATCTCATCGCTGGCGAAAATGTTTGTTGTCGGACCTTGTCAAAGTTCGATTCCTGGAGCACTGTCTGTGGTCCCTTGGTTCCTGTAAGACATGTGTGATCTAAAAGGAGGCCTGATGACCAATAGTTCAGTGTAACGCTCCTTCAGCCCACGCCTTCTACGGGTATAATCTGCCTCACTACCTTTAAGGAACTTATGTACTGCTCCTTGTGTTTTATTATTGTATTATTTATTACAATACCTTGTAATAGCTACACTAAAGGTTGTATATGTCAAGTAATAGCTGTGGTCGCCTGCTGGAAGAAATCTAGCAGTGTAGTGTTCAGTGGATATTAAGGGTGGTGTTACAAAGTTTACCATCATCTTATTTCACCCGTTTGGTGATTAGTTGTTTCTTTATTAATTCCTATTGTAATTGCATTTTTATAGCAGGTTTCTAAATTTTTATATTATTGCCATTCCTGGCGTGTAATTCCCTCCACCCAGATCACAGTGGCTTCCTTTTAAAACATTATCTCCTGTATCTGTATTTAATGGTGCTTTGTTAAATTGTGACTTACTGTAAATACTATTATTTACACAGATGTTTATTCCTTCGTTGGTAACGCGTGGTATTTTTATTTGTTATTGAGTCTGGAATTGCTGGTTTAAAATAAATTTTGTGTAACTGTAAAAGGCAACCAATAATAACTGATTATGGCCCCTTCCACAATCGTAATCGAAACCTGCCTTCCCTTGACTACCAGGTTCCAATAATTGCGGTGATTATACCGGTCGACCATTTATGACCACCACAAAGGAGGAACGGCGTACTGTGCACCAAGCACACCGTCACCCTTCCAAATCAGCTTCTGCCATCGGAGCACGAATAATGTACACCCTGCAACATTCTGTGAAATCACGCTTCATTTGTCGAAAACTAGCAATGACCGGGATAGGGAATTACCTTTCCATGCGTTGGCTGTCTTTAACACCACAAGATAAACGGGAACTGTAGCAATGACCGGGAAGCATGGACTGCAACTGAATGGATATGGTGTGTCCTAGTACGTTATCTCTCATGTGACATTATCGTGTGGCCGTTTTTCAACAAGAGAAGCCTCGTCCACTCGTAGTACATGTCTCTACGAACTGTTTGCGCCATTTTGACCGGTCATGCGTTGTTTCTAGTGACTGGCCCTCCCGTGTACCAACGGGATCTCAAAATGACCACTTGAGTCGGTCCAAACCGGTAATCTGAAAATATAGTTGCGAAAACGAAAAGAGGATGAGTTCTCTCGACTTGCCGTGCTATGGGAAGATCTACCGGCCGTTTATTAATCTTCCTTTATTCAGTATACACCAATTTATGCAGGAGATACAGTATGTCACATTTTCCTCTTTCCTGTTCACTATCTCCTGACTGAATTACTCAGCAAAATATATGGTTTTCTGTCGCTCATTTGAGCATTCGTGGATTTTCCTTAGATTTTCTAACACGCAAATAACATTTTTACCTTCATGTTTCTTTGCCTCTTTAGTGCATTCCCCAGCACTCAACAATTTCTACGTTACTTTACACCAATCCCAATGACCCCCAGCTATATTGTTGTTTAGTCCAATCGCTGTAGTCCGTAGGAATTCTGAATGAATCAGTTTTTAACTTTTCCGTGTGTCATTTCCTGTTAGTCACCAGCTTATATCAACTTCTATGCAGGCTCTTTAGTCTTGTGTGTGATCTGAATGCCCTGTCTGAGACACCCTGCTAAACTTGCAGGACAGAACAGGTACTTCAAGTTGTGGAAAGGGGCCAAAATAAGCGGCTGTCAGTTGCACTCGAACATACAACCTTTCATTTGATCATACATTGCAAGAGCCAAGAAAATATTTAAAAAGAAACTGCTTTTGTTTTGGACCTTAATTAGCGGCTGAATGCGCCATACATTCTCATAGCTTAACGGCAATACCACATTAATGTAGAAACGGCTGAAAGCCAATAACTTAAAGCTGAACCAAAATCAGAAATTTAAAATGCAAAGCCTTATCTTAAAACAGTTCCTTAATTAGGCCGAAGGCCCAAAGAATCTGACCTTTTAAGAGCAAACAACGTCAATTCAAAATCGGCTGAAGGCCCAACTCTTTATGATTCAATAACATTAATTTTAAAAGTGACAAAGGCTACACGCAAAGCAGTTCTTAAATTAGGCTGAAGGCACAAGCCATCTGACGCCTTAAGAGCAAAACAACCGTAGCCTAAAAATCGGCTAGAAGCCATACAAGTACAAACAACAAGAACAAACAAGAAAAGGCAGTACACCCGAGGGCGCTCAGAAGTTCCGAGGGTCGGTCTGGAACTCGAACACTAACGCTCGCGTAGGTGAGACAGGCAGTCGGCCCAACCGTTGTCGATCCAACGGCAACCCAATCGACAGACAATCAATGGACCCACCGGCAAGGTAAATTCCACTTCACCCGACCACCTCACAACAGGGAGGTCAGTGGAACAACGTAGAAGGTATTGGCGCCCACAACCAAGTATACATTGAGCTGTCAAACCACACACCGTGCTGGACAGCGACAACACGATGAGGAAAATACACTGCCTGAAGTTACATCAACAGCCAAGGCAGGTAACCGGAATGTTAACGGCCACAAGGCAGAAGATTCCGCTGGTGCACTTCAATTCAAATAACCAATTACCGTTAAACTCCACCAGAGAGTGGCTATAATTTTCCAACTTGAAAACACACGTTGTTGTTCACGGACATATCCCAACAGCCGACAACGAACTCCAAACGACACAATGTGAACGCTCGTGACTTGCTGGTAGCTTAAGTCAAAACTCAATTTTCATGTCCAGGATCGGTTCGCCACGAACTTCATAGCAATGGGAAAGCACCACACACTCTGACACTCCATAGAGGTCGCCAGCCGGCCTGGCCAAACCATACGCCGCAGAGATTTCCTCGCTGCTCTACGCCAACCGACCAACTACCCGCACACAGCCCAGCTGGAAACTATAAGCGCCAGGCCAAAGCTAGTCCAAGGTGCGAATATCGATACACACCGCTGCTGCCAACTGCAGAAAGAGAGGATAACAGCATAATCGCAATAACTGCGGGAGACTAAACAACCAGGGTTTAATCCAACGCATGGCATGACCCAGCCACGGTTCATTGTCCTTTAACACTTTAATTGGCACTAAAAATGTATGTAATCAAATGACATCTCCATAATTCTCATCTTAAGTATAGTATAAATGACAAAACTGTGCTGCCTCGATCCGTGAGAACCCCTGCAGCTTACTGTTCAGGCCTGTTCCTACAATATTACCTGTTTTCATCTGACCGCTCAACTGTCATCAGCAACTCGTATACGATTATCTTTGTGTGCGCATAGCGCTGAGCTATAGAATTGCTGCCCTATCCACTAAGCAAGAAAATACATCGGATAATCATTGCGCATCATAATAGTTTCAAAGCTGATACTTATCTACTGCTTAGCATACTAAAAGTGAGGATCCTCCTTCCTCCCATGTCGGAAAATTGTTATATTTTATGATATTTTTTGTAACCGTATTACCGGCATGAGTAGCCGAGCGGTTCTAGGCGCTTCAGTCTGGAACCGCGCGACCGCTACGGTCGCAGGTTCGAGTCCTGCCTCGGGCATGGATGTGTGTGATGTCCTTAGGTTAGTTAGGTTTAAGTAGTTCTAAGTTCTTCGGGACTGATGACCTCAGGTGTTAAGTCCCATAGTGCTCAGAGCCATTTCAACCATTTTTGTAAGCGTATTGTTTAGCGTACCCACAGAGTATATGTTATATTACCACAGCTACCGCTGGTTTAGCCGTTTCCGGCTTTTAAAAGTAATCTTCCACCGTTGGCAATGCTTTCTAAAATTGTGATTGTTGCTTCGTGCGCACGCTTGACGCAGCACAGGAGTATGGAGTGTATAGCTGCGGCATCGTACAATCAGTGACCCACTAATAGCTGTTATTTAATTGTCCGCTTCCTAGAATTTAGCAGCAAAAGGAGTAGATATAAAATTATTAAGTCCTGAAGGTGTAGCGAGGAAAGGTAATCTTAATCATCATGACACACCAGCCGACCGTGCTATATTACAGATTCCAGACAAGTTATAATTTTTATACCCTACGAAGATTTTTTTACACGAATCCCTGCTCTTTACGGACAGTTGGATAGCAGCTATTCTATCTATACACGCTTTACAGGCCACCTCAATGGTCCAGCTTGTTACTTGTTTCCTTGCCATATCTTACCATAACCGGTAAGTAGAAACTTTGATGAATTAAGGACGTATGCAAATTACAGTTGTGATCAGAATAGGCAGGGAACTTTATTCAAAACACGAGTTTAGATTTTCTACTTAAGGACATGGCCTATGCATAAAAAAGTTCCAAAATTGGTAGCTCTAGCTAAAGGTCGCTGTACACCAAGAAACATTCTTAACAGGAACGTCAATTCTGTCTCTTCAGTATTATTTTGTCGAAGTTTCCCGGAAAAAATAATAGATCCAAAGGCCATTGTCATATACGCAGGACTATGTGAGGTCAACGACACTCGCAGACTACGGCGCCTAGCGCTATAGCGAAGCGACTTATCTGCGTGCGTAATTCTCGGAAACACCTTCGCTTCCCGCTACACGTTCGAAACTGAGCTGAAACCCTTGTTGCGAGTATTGCGTGATTTCCCCCGGCGAAACTAGGCGTGTTGGCCGAGATTCCTCTTGTGTATTCCGCCGGCATCTGTTCCGTGAGTGCTCGGCATTCTAACGGAAAATTTATGTATATATTCTCTGTTCCACAATCGCTTGTTGTACTGCTTACCACGATCCCAGGTCGTAAAGGGAAAATCATATTGCTTCAAAAAACCCGGAAGGAAAAACAGAGCATGCTCCGTTACATTCAACATCACTTATTAGTATCGATGTAACGCTGACAAGAATCTTCGTTGAGCAAACAGACGCAGATTTGAGTTTCAGTAGGCCTATTTGATGAGAAAGATTCAGCAGTTATCTCTAGATTTTAAATACGTATTTATTATTTTGTATAAACATTCTGCTAACACATTTTCTTTATTAAAGTAAGTGATTTTGAGAAGTGTATGCTGTATTGTACCAGCTCCTAATTTGTACCGCTACTACAAATTTCGTACTCTTGTAGTATCCGACATTTATCAGGGTCAGCCCGAAGAACGTGCTTCCTAGAGCTGTACTCTCAGCTCTATGTGTGAGGAGCAGAACGTCCGAAGAACGTGTTGATTTTACAGGAGTCGTCATGAAACATTTTCTGAAGTTGGCGAAAAGGATTCATGTTTTAAGGTAAATGGAAGTATAATGTGTTATTTATGTGTGAATATATAGGGTGTTTTTTGACTTGGGACAACGAAATATAGCGAAAACGACGTATCGCGAGGAAAAATTGTTCTAGGTGAAATTTAATGTTAGTAAAGGCGACAGCTATCTGTGCTACCACTGGTCACGTCCTAATTATGGGTCAGATTTTTACTTTCTAATGGAAACCCCCATTTTTACTGCATATTCAGTTTCTACACCACAAAAAGTTCGGTTTACTATAATCATTGTTTACCATTCCTCGTAGACGGCGCTCTAACACACAAGCCGGCCGAAGTGGCCGTGCGGTTAAAGGCGCTGCAGTCTGGAACCGCGAGACCGCTACGGTCGCAGGTTCGAATCCTGCCTCGGGCATGGATGTTTGTGATGTCCTTAGGTTAGTTAGGTTTAACTAGTTCTAAGTTCTAGGGGACTAATGACCTCAGCAGTTGAGTCCCATAGTGCTCAGAGCCATTTGAACCATTTTTTCTAACACACAAACTCAAGTTTGCCTGTTTTCGCAGTTAAGAAAAAAATGGTTCAAATGGCTCTGAGCACTATGGGACTCAACTGCTGAGGTCATTAGTCCCCTAGAACTTAAAACTAGTTAAACCTAACTAACCTAAGGACATCACAAACAGCCATGCCCGAGGCAGGATTCGAACCTGCGACCGTAGCGGTCTTGCGGTTCCAGACTGCAGCGCCTTTAACCGCAGTTGAGAATTGACGATTTGAGTCTACATTTCATTTACGATGTAAATTTAAACCTTTGTGTTCTAATGGTTCGAAATTTAGTGTCGCAAGATGGATTGTAGAGCACAATATGGTTGGCGGTTTCAGTGTCTGGTTAGAAACCATGTGTAGCATGACCAAATGTAACAACGTGGTTGTAATAATTTTCAGCTACCAACATGACGCTTGTTATTGATGAGTCCCCTTGCCTCTCACCATTGGGTCGCTCGATTTCGGTGAGTTCCTTGTCTCTCACTTTTCAGGTGCTTGATTTCGATGAGTATCCAAGCAGTTGCGGCTGTCGCTATCATTTAGGGGACATTTTACATTATTACAATGTTGTGGTTCAATATGGCGCCGGTAGCAGCGAGAATTACGGCGGTTGGATGGAAACACACACCTATATCAGTCACCCTGATGAAGGGATTCGAGAGCGGCCACCGAAATGAAGCGTTCCGATGGTATGGGAACTTACCAAAATTAACCCCGTAGCGAACATGAAACTATACAAGTAGCTTAGTTGCCAGGCCTTATTACTTGTATTGCACCACCACATTTTCAACACTCAAGCAACGTCAGCACAACCGTTAAAACACAAGGTTTACATTTACCTCGTAAACGAAACGTAGATTGTCGGGTCTTCATTCCAAGAACATGAACGCATGACATTTGTCGATTACAGCGTCGTCTACCACGAAATGAGAACCATGGCTTGAGTAGCCCGCAGGTACTTTTCGACATAGAATCCGAGTATGAAAAACATGGGGGTTCCAATTGGAAAATACAAAGCTGGACCCTGCCAACGATGGAAGTGTGTTTAGGAGGTGGGCACTTTTAGGACAGACATGTCTCCTTCACTAATATTAACCTTTCACCAAGCAACTGTTTTTCGTATTATGAGTCGTTTTATGGATATTTAGTTTTCTCAACATAAAAAAACAGTCTTTATATGAAATAACCTCACTTTGACAGTCAAAATCTGGCAAGGACCAAGTGAGGACGTTGTATATTAAGTGCCGCTGTAAGTACCCGATATTGTAGTGGTACAATTTAAAAATATTTGCTCGTATATTGAGATTTAAAAATGCGATTAGCATTATTAGTGAAACATAATGTTTAGAAAAGATATGGTGAATTTTCTAATGCGTTCATTATCCTAAGTAATTAAATAACCGTTATGTATTACAGGATGACCACTGAAAGCCTTTATGGTAAATGCACAGATGAAATGTAAGAGTGCATGTAAATGAAGCCAGGGCGGTCCATTGATTGGGATCGGGCCAAGAATCTCACGAAATAGGCGTCAAACGAAGAATCTACAAAGAACGAAACTTGTCTAGCTTGAAGGGGGAAACCAGATGGCGCTATGGTTGGCCCGCTAGATGCCGCTGCCATAGGTCAAACGGATATCAACTGCGTTTTTTTTTTTTAAGTAACCCCCATTTTTATCTCATATTCGTGTAGTATGTAATGAAATATGAATGTTTTAGTTGGACCACTTTTTTGGCTTTGTGATAGATGGCGCTGTAATAGTCACAAACATATAGCACACAATTTTAGACGAACAGTTGGTAACAAGAACGTTTCTTTAATTAAAATACAGAACGTAGTTACGTTTGAACATTTTATTTCGGTTGTTCCAATGTGATACATGTACCTTGAACTTATCATTTCTGAGAACGCATGCTGTTACAGCGTGATTACCTGCAAATACCACATTAATGCAATGATTGCTCAAAATGATGTCCGTCAATCTCAATGGTGTCCGTATGGTGCTTCGACGACCAATCCACCTGTCATGAAATATGCTATTCAATACCGTTTCAATCGCACGCGAGCTATGTGCCGGACATCCATCATGTTGGAAGTACATCTCCATTCTGTCATGCAGTGAAACATCTTGTAGTAATATCGGTAGAACATTACGTAGGAAATCAGCATACACTGCACCATTTAGATTGCCATCGATAAAATGGGGACCAATTATCCTTCCTCCCATAATGCCGCACCATAAATTAACTCGCCAAGGTCGCTGAAGTTCCACTTGTCGCAGCCATCGTGGAATTTCCGTTGCCCAATAGTGCATATTATGCCGGTTTACGTTACCGCTGTTGGTGAATGACGCTTCGTCGCTAAATAGAACGCGCGAAAAAAATCTGTCACCGTCCCTTAATTTCTCTTCTGCCCAGTGGCAGAACTGTACACGACGTTCAAAGTCGTCGCCAGGCAATTACTGGTGCATAGAAATATGGTACGGGTGCAATCGATGTTGATGTAGCATTCTCATCATCGACGTTTTTGAGATTCCCGATTCTCGCGCATTTGTCTGCTACTGATGTGAGGATTAGCCGCGACAGCAGCTAAAACACCTGCTTGGGCATCATGATTTGTTGCAGGTCGTAGTTGACGTTTCAAATGTGGCTGAACACTTTATGCTTCCTTAAATAACGTAACTATCCGGCGAACGGTCCGGACACTTGGATGATGTCGTCCGGGATACCGAGCAGCATACATAGCACACGCCCGTTGGGCATTTCGATCACAATAGCCATACATCAACACGATACCGACCTTTTCCGCAATTGGTAAACGGTCAATTTTAACACGGGTAATGTATCACGAAGCAAATACCGTCCGCACTGGCGGAATGTTACGAGATACCAAGTACGTATACGTTAGTAACTATTACAGCGCCATCTATCACAAAGCGAAAAAAGTGGTGCAACTAAAACATTCATATTTCTTTACGTACTACACGAATATGTTATAAAAAATGGGGGTTCCTATTTTTAAAAATCGCAGTTGATATCCGTTTGACCTATGGCTGCACCATCTAGCGGGCCAACCATAGCGCCATCTGGTTTACCCCTTCAAGCTAGACAAGTTTCGTTCATTGTAGACTTTTCGTTCGATGCTTATTTCGTGAAATATTTGGCCCGGTAACTATCAATAGACCACCGTGTATATTTTGCAAAATAGCAGTAATACAGGAGGACAAACGTCAGCTTCAGTTTATTTTCAGTCACTATACTGTGTCTAGTTATTTAGGAGTAGTTTGAGTCATGTTGTATAAGCAAAAAGCGAAGGAGGAAGGTTACAATCAGCTGAAGTCCTGTATTTTGTGAAGAAAATGTACAGTGTTCAAATGGTTCAAATGACTCTGAGCACTATGGTACTTAACTTCTGAGGTAATCAGTCCCCTAGAACTTATAACTACTTAAAGCTAACCAACATAAGGACATCACACACATCCATAAGCGAGGCAGGATTCGAACCTGCGACCGTAGTGGACGTGCAGTTCCAGACTGTAGCAAAATGTAGTGTCCCTGAGCTATATTGGAAACCTGAATGCAGTAAACTAGAACTTAATTTATACTTGTATCGTTTGAGTTGTTTGAATGAGAACAGGAGTTATAAGTACGTGGCATTTACAGTTAATAAAAAAAAAGCTAGATTAGCTCCAGCAAAGTTAGATTTACACACTTTCTAAGAATCGCAAGAAAGACAGTAGGGCAATGAACAGAATGGACACTGTCCTGAGAATCAGCAAAGATAGAAAAAAGAAGGGTAATGAAACATAATCGAATTAAATCAAGCTACGCTCTCTAAACCGGGTTAGGAATTGTTACAGTAAAATAAGTAAACGAGTTTTGCTATTTCTTCAGTAAAACAAATAACAGCGGTAAGAAAAGGGTTTCTACAAAAGTGGAAATTGATAATGTCGGATATGTATCGATTTGTTAGGAGATCGTTTCTGAATTTATTGTTTTGGAGTGTAGGCGTGTACAGAGATGACTTTTGGACGACAAGAAGACAACTAAAATTGGATCTAAAGAATAATGCTAAAGATTTCATTGGTAGATATACTACGTAATGAGAATGTGTTTCATCGAAATGGGGAAAGAAGGAACTTATGGCACAATTTATCTGGAAGAAGATATCGGTAGATAGAACGCACTCTGAAAATCATTAAATTTATTAATGGAGAGTTGTGTGGAGAGTAAAAATGGTAGAGGTAGACCACAGCACGACTACAGTTAGCATGTACAAACGCACGTAGCTTAAAGTATGCAGAGATAGAATCTTGTACGGCATAGACTAGCGTGAAGATCCGACCACATTCTGGACGAATACCGCAAGAACCACATCATCAGCAACAACATTCCCAAACGAGTCACTGTTTCACTTAGTCTTGCATTTCTTGACGTAGAGAATACCAGATTATGATCCACCTCATGAGCTAACACCATATTCAACAATAATCGTGCCAGACTTGGTTCACTGCCACACTGAAATACAAATAAACAGTAATACATTCTGCTGCTAGTAAAATTGCACATCTCGTTCTTTGAGATATACAGAAACTGTCTGAAAAGCTAGTAAAGGCGTTCCAGAATAGGTTATGCATACTTGATAACTCTAACCCTTGTTAAGAAAATAATTCGATAAGTCGCTATGTTTTGAGTTCATTAGAAATTAAGTTAGCAAATCATGCCATTGCATGCGCAAATTCAAGTACCCCACCAGATACCATCTGTCAGTTGTCCTCATAGCATAGATGATAGACCACAAGACTGCTCAGCCTTTGACTAAGTTTTACTATCGACCCATGTCTAATATTTGTATCGCCCTCTTGTTCGGTTGTAGAAAATTTGAGCGAACAACTGACTGATCGGATAACAGCAATCCTAATTAACTCGGAAACGGCGCAACGTATCTAATTTTTTCCTTACCAGTTACTTCTCAGCGCAACATATCCTGCAAGTTTCTCAGACTATTTCTGACAAGCTGGGATATCTCCGTCACAGCTTCAGTCTGTAACTGGCACAGTCCAGCTCTGCATTTGCTATGTAACAGATTCGTACCAATAAAATAATTTCATAACCATGTATTGTAAAATCGTGTTCGTATTTTTTCTTTCCTATATTTCTACACGACATTATGTATGTGGACATATAAAGAAAATGGTATTTGAGATGTAATACCATTTCCCAGTGCACTTACATTTAACCTTTGAGTATTTTTGGAAGCTTTAACCAGATAAGGAATGTCTTACGTATGTAAAAAATTCTTTGCGTGGAAGTGAAGATTGATGAATAAGTAGTTCGCAACGGAACTAGAAGATGCTTGAATGCTCGGGAAACAGCACAGAGTAAATTTGTGCAAAATTGCTTGATATACTGAAAGAAAAACAATTTTAGTAGCGGCCAAAGGAGGAACGGATTTGGTGATATAAGGGGTTGAATACTGGGACGGAAAATGCTGTAATTTACGAGGAGAGATGAGTGGAACTCAGGCCCCTGTGGAACACGGTTGCTTCACTAGTGTTGTAATAATTTACTAAGATTTCTAAAAGAAGGTTTTATTCCGGAGATCGACAGAGAAGAGAAATCAAAAATTGGGGAAACCAAAATGGAAAAGAATCACAAGTGAAAATATTTATTTGAAGTCCATCATAGAAGAGGTTGGGAGAAGAAGAAACGAAGTTACATCAGACAATCTAGAACGAAAACCTATCAATTTAAGACAACGCAAATACACAGTAGTTTCTTCAAACAACAAATTGAGCTACTTTTCTGTGTAGCTTTAGACGGAAAAAGAGATTTTAAATTTTAGTGTTTTATGATCTGATGCAGAATGGACAACGGCCAATATTGTTTTGCGCAATGGACTGCGAATTATCGTCGTAGGTTGAAGAAGCATTGTGAAGACCCAAACTTCCGACCATTCAATTTGATTGAAGAATTAAGAAAGGGACGATATGTTTGTTAACACATACTTACCTTGTCGTCCACTGTTAAGTTTAAAATGGTGCTACAGGTTGCCATTGCTCATAACCCCACCCCGTAAACAGTTCAGAAAATGTTTCCGTATTTTGTAGCGTGAACGCTACGAAACTACAAGCCAGAGGAGCCATGGAAATTTATTTAAATATTGGTAATATATTTTTTTATTGATGGGCTACCATTTTGCTGTGATCACAGAGACAGCAGTGTCGCAATTAAAGTGAAGAAATTTCTCCACTGCAGCGCATGTCAAGGTGACACAAACGATTGTTATTCAGCCGCCATCTTTGTTTTCATATCGTGTGAAAAACAGAATTTCGGTAAACCATTAAATTAAAGTGACCAGAGACAGCGTAGCACGTTTAGCATTGTTTTAAATAATTAACAATAATCTGCAGCATATTAATTATGTTGACAGTAAGCGAGTTCTCTCTCACAGTCAGAATTTGTGATCGTACATCGTAATTTGAACAGTATAACAATTTGTACCTGTAATACTGAAAAAATCTGATTAGATACAAGATGAAAGTGTTCTAAAGAAGTCGAGAATAGAGGTTTCTTTTTGTCATCAGTCTACTGACTGGTTTGATGCGGCCCGCCACGAAATTCTTTCCTGTGCTAACCTCTTAATCTCAGAGTAGCGCTTGCAACCTACGTCGTCAATTATTTGCTTGACGTAATCCAATCTCTGTCTTCCTCTATAGTTTTTCCCTCTACAGCTCCCTCTAGTACCATGGAAGTCATTCCCTCATGTCTTAGCAGATGTCCTATCATCCTGTCCCTTCTCCTTATCAGTGTTTTCCACATATTTCTTTCCTCTCCGATTCTGCGTAGAACCTCCTCATTCCTTACCTTATCAGTCCACCTAATTTTCGACATTCGTCTATAGCACCACATCTCAAATGCTTCGATTCTCTTCTGTTCCGGTTTTCCCACAGTCCATGTTTCACTACCATACAATGCTGTACTCCAGACGTACATCCTCATAAATTTCTTCCTCAAATTAAGGCTGGTATTTGATATTAGTAGACTTCTCTTGGCCAGAAATGCCTTTGTTGCCATAGCGAGTCTGCTTTTGATGTCCTCCTTGCTCCGAACGACATTGGTTATTTTACTGCCTAGGTAGCAGAATTCCTTAACTTCATTGACTTCGTGATCATCAATCCTGATGTTAAGTTTCTCGCTGTTCTCATTTCTACTACTTCTCATTACCTTCGTCTTTCTCCGATTTACTCTCAAACCATACTGTGTACCATTAGACTGTTCATTCCGTTCAGCAGATCATTTAATTCTTCTTCACTTTCACTCAGGATAGCAATGTCATCAGCGAATCGTATCATTGATATCCTTTCACCTTGTATTTTATTTCCACTCCTGAACCTTTCTTTTATTTCCATCTTTGCTTCCTCGATGTACAGATTGAAGAGTAGGGGCGAAAGGCTACAGCCTTGTCTTACACCCATCTTAATACGAGCACTTCGTTCTTGATCGTCCACTCTTATTGTTCCCTCTTGGTTGTTGTACATATTGTATATGACCCGTCTCTCCCTATAGCTTACCCCTACTTTTTTCAGAATCTCGAACAGCTTGCACCATTTTATATTATCGAACGCTTTTTCCAGGTCGACAAATCCTATGAAAGTGTCTTGATATTTCTTTAGCCTTGCTTCCATTATTAGCCGTAACGACAGAATTGCCTCTCTCGTCCCTTTACTTTTCCTAACGCCAAACTGATCGTCACCTAGCGCATTCTCAATTTTCTTTTCCATTCTTCTGTATATTATTCTTGTAAGCAGCATCTATGCATGAGGTGTTAAGCTGATTGTGCGATAATTCTCGCACTTGTCAGCTCTTGCCGTCTTCGGAATTGTGTGGATGATGATTTTCCGAAAGTCAGATGGTATGTCGCCAGACTCATATATTCTACACACCAACGTGAATAGTCGTTTTATTGCCACTTCCCCCAATGATTTTAGAAATTCTGATGGAATGTTATCTATCCCTTCTGCCTTATTTGACCGTAAGTCCTCCAAAGCTCTTCTAAATTCTGATTCTAATACTGGATCCCCTATCTCTTCTAAATCGACTCCTGTTTCTTCTTCTATCACATCAGACAAATCTTCACCCTCATAGAGGCTTTAAATGTATTCTTTCCACCTACCTGCTCTCTCCTCTGCATTTAACAATGGAATTCCCGTTGCACTCTTAATGTTACCACCGTTGCTTTTAATGTCACCAAAGGTTGTTTTGACTTCCTGTATGCTGAGTCT
The DNA here is from genome assembly GCF_021461395.2 of Schistocerca americana. Lineage (NCBI taxonomy): Eukaryota > Metazoa > Arthropoda > Insecta > Orthoptera > Acrididae > Schistocerca > Schistocerca americana. The sequence continues at coordinate 1,064,935,336 of NC_060119.1, forward strand.
GTCCATCCGACAATCATATCTTTTTCGATGTCTTCACATTTTTCCTGCAGCCATTTCGTCTTAGCTTCCCTGCACTTCCTATTTATTTCATTCCTCAGCGACTTGTATTTCTGTGTTCCTGATTTTCCCGGAACATGTTTGTACTTCCTTCTTTCATCAATCAACTGAAGTATTTCTTCTGTTACCCATGGTTTCTTCGCAGCTACCTTCTTTGTACCTGTGTTTCCTTCCCAACTTCTGTGATGGCCCTTTTTAGAGATGTCCATTCCTCTTCAACTGTACTGCCTACTGCGCTATTCTTTATTGCTGTATCTATAGCGTTAGAGAACTTCAAACGTATCTCGTCATTCCTTAGTACTTCCGTATCCCACTTCTTTGCGTATTGATTCTTCCTGACTAATGTCTTGAACTTCAGCCTACTCTTCATCACTACTATATTGTGATCTGAGTCTATATCTGCTCCTGGGTACGCCTTACAATCCAGTATCTGATTTCGGAATCTCTGTCTGACCATGATGTAATCTAATCGAAATCTTCCCGTATCTCCCGGCCTTTTCCAAGTATACCTCTCCTCTTGTGATTCTTGAACAGGGTATTCGCTATTACTAGCTGAAACTTGTTACAGAACTCAGTTAGTCATTCTCCTCTTTTATTCCTTGTCCCAAGCCCATATTCTCCTGTAACCTTTTCTTCTACTCCTTCCCCTACAACTGCATTCCAGTCGCCCATGACTATTAGATTTTCGTCCCCCTTTACATACTGCATTGCCCTTTCAATATCCTCATACACTTTCTCTATCTGTTCATCTTCAGCTTCCGACGTCGGCATGTATACCTGAACTATCGTTGTCGGTGTTGGTCTGCTGTCGATTCTGATTAGAACAACCCGGTTACTGAACTGTTCACAGTAACACACCCTCTGCCCTACCTTCCTATTCATAACGAATCCTACACCTGTTATACCATTTTTTGCTGCTGTTGATATTACCCGATACTCATCAGACCAGAAATCCTTGTCTTCCTTCCACTTCAGTTCACTGACCCCTACTATATCTAGATTGAGCCTTTGCATTTCCCTTTTCAGATTTTCTAGTTTCCCTACCACGTTCAAGCTTCTGACATTCCATGCCCCGACTCGTAGAACGTTATCCTTTCGTTGATTATTCAAGAGGTAGGACATACCAAAAGCTTTGATTCAACTGACATTAGCCATCTCATACAGACATGTTGCCAGTTTCATTCACTACACTAAATGTCATCCTTTACCACTACAACTAAACTCTGGTTAGGCTTTGATCATTCTTTCGTAATCGATATTTAAAATGGGAGACCACGAGATCGACACAGTAAGCAGATTCATAAAGATGTAGATTGTAGAAGTTATTTGGAGATGAAGAGGATCGCACAGGATAGAGTAGCATGGAGAGCTGCATCAAACCAGTCTCTGGACTGAATACCACAACAACAACATTTACAGTGGACAACTATTTGCCATTACCAACGATCTGAATATCGTACACAACACCGAACCGCTAATATACGTCAGCTGACATTTCCAGTCCTTTGTCCTTTACATAGTTGCTTCAAACGTACACTACTGGCCATTAAAATTGCTATACCACGAAGATGACGTGCTACAGACGGGAAATTTAACCGACACGAAGAAGATGCTGTGATATACAATTGATTAGCGTTTCAGAGCATTCACACGACGTTGGCGCCGGTGGCGACACCTACAACGTTCTGACATGAGGAAAGTTCCCAACCGATTTCTCATACACAAACAGCAGTTGACCGGCGTTTCCCGGTGAAACGTTGTTGTGATGCCTCGTGTAAGGAGGAGAAATGCGTATCATCACGTTTCCGACTGTGATAAAGGTCGGATAGCAGCCGATCGCGATTGCGGTTTATCGTATCGCGACACTGCTGTTCGAGATCCAATGAGTGTTAGCAGATTATGGAATCGCTGGGTTCAGGAGGGTAATATGGAACTCCATGCTGGATCCCAACGACCTCGTATCACTAGCAGTCGAGATGACAGGCATCTTATCCGCATGGCTGTAACGGATCGTGTAGCCACGTCTCGATCCCTGAGTCAACAGATGGAGACGTTTGCAAGACCCTTGACGCTGCATCTGAGACAGAAGCGCCTGCGATGGTGTACTCAACGACGAACCTGGCTGCACGAATAGCAAATGTGATTTTTTAGGATGAATCCAGGTTCTGTTTACAGCGTCATGATGGTTGCATCCGTGTTTGGCGACATAGCTGCGAACGCACATTGGAAGTGTGTATTCGTCATCGCCATACTGGCGTATCACAAGCCGCGCGGGATTAGCCGAGCAGTATAGGGCGCTGCTGTCGTGGACTGTGCGGCTGGTCCCAGCGGAGGTTCGAGTCCTCCCTCGGGCATGTTTGTGTGTGTGTGTTCATGTGTAGACTAAAATGTGTTTCTACCAATTGTTTATTCGTTATTTCTCATCTGCAATTTCCTATGATCACTCGTTTATCATTGAGGCCCTTACAAGCAGCTGAAGTTGATTTAAAGAAGTATAACCACCTTGTGTAACACTAAACAGCTTAAACGGTTACTTTCCCAGTTTCAGGTTCACTATCTAACGATAAGAGGTGCAGAAGAACTGTAATTTTAATTATTTCGTGTAATTATTGACGAAATTTAAAATTTAAAATGCTGTCATAATCTACTCATTGTAAGGCGGCAGAATAAATGAAGGTCAGATTCGCACCTTACATGAGAGCTTTATACAACGCAATGGGAACGTCAATATAACACCTAACTTAAATTGGTGGTAATGAGCAAATTTGCCTAGTTGTATGTAAAGCAAATGGAGATGACACTCAATCAGTGGTAATTAATAGACTGTTTCCATAATGCATGTTTGAGGGGAAGGTGAAACAAGCAGCAAGAGGCATTTTAGTTTGGAATTCAGAGGGGCAACACAGAGGTAAGGTCGTGCTACAGGGGGTACAACGGAAACCACTTAAAGGGGTGTACCAGGTGGAAATTCAGTGACCGATAAGGTGACTCAGATGGGGAGAGTGAGTATACCGGCCCATCTGAGGGAGGACAGGAAAGAAACCGTTCAGAAAACTACATTTCGAAATTGCAAATGGATACGAAACAAGACCAGTGATGCATTTTAGATCTTGTGTCCAGCGAGTGGTACACATGTGAGAGAGTCAATGTACACATTTAGGCATCTGGAATGGGCACAAAACATCCGATGAGCGGAAACGCGCTAGGAAGGAGAAAAGAGCCAAAGTTTCAACGCAATTTAATGATAGGGACTTTTCAGTAGGTAGAGAGAGTTTCCACAAAATAAGAGGAACGCTCCTATTGGTCGAAAAACGCCATGACGAGTAGAACGAAAGAATCCAAGTGGGGAGACAGTTCGACTATGAGTAAGACAAGATGGAAATTTGCGTGGACTCTTCTCTGAATTGGCGTCAAGTGCAGAATGGAGCGCATAACGCTCTGTATCATGCAGAGGAGTAATCTGTATGAACAATGCGTTCGCAGCGTCTGATATCCAGCAACAAATTAGCTCTAGCATCGTTTAGCGCCAACTGTGGAGAAACGAACCGGCCAATTAGTTAATTGTTCTTGTGAGAACTGACAGGGCATTAAAATATGCACACTGCTCCAACAATGTAGGAATGGGTACATGTTCTCTCGCCTAATGAGAAACATAGGGAAAGTTTCTGCTGGAAAATTCAGCAAAGGTGTAATTAGTTTTATAGGAACTTCAGCGAAAGAGAGCGGCCTAGCAGACGACAGCTCATCGCAGCTCAAGGCAAATACCGCTTGCAGAGGTGTAAACGTATTTGTTCACCATCTTGCGTCCTCTGTAAACTCGAGCGATCTTGGGTAATCTTTTGCTCAGTTTGTCACGTTACTGACCATCCACGGTAGACTTGATTGTCATCCTAAAAATGGTACCCAACTTTGAACCGGAATTGGAAGATTTTCGTAGTACTGGCCAACATCATGACGTTAAGTGTAGGAACAAGTTTGTAAAGAAACTTATAGTTAAACTTTAATATTGTCATGTTTAGGAAAATTTACCCTTCTGAGAGTTAATATTTAATATTGTTGTGTTTATTATCCTAAGGACAAACGCACACACCCATGACCGAGGGAGGACTCGAACCTCCGCCAGGACTGGGTGCACAGTCCATCACTGCAGCGCCTCAGACCGCTCGGCTAATCCCGCGCAGCTTTTGTGCAAGAACTGACCTCTCGATTATGTTCTGTAAATGTTTGGCGCGATTCACGTCGGGCGATGTGAGTGACCAAATCATTAACAAGAGCTATCCAGAATCTTCTTCAAACCAGTTTCAAACAATTGAACTTGACTTCCATGAATGGCTCCATATCGTGTCCAAGTAGCCGAACATAACCTTTTTCAGTCAATGGTCAGTTCCGCCGGACCAGAGGACCGAGTCTATTACATGTAACACAGACCATAGCATTATGGAGTCGTTACCAGCTTGCACAGTGCCTTGGCGACAGCTTGGGTGCATGGCTTCGTCGGGTCTGCTCTACCGTCAGCTCCTACCAACTGAAATCGGGAATCATTTCACTAGGTCACGGTTTTCCAGTCATCTAGGGTGAGGCGCTGCGGACGATGTCGTGCCGTTACCAAAGGCGCTGGTCTTCTGCTGCCATAGACCGTTCACTGCACTGACCTAACAGATATGTTCGTCGTATGTAGCACATTGATTTCTGCGGTTATTTCACGCTCGTCTGATAGTACTGACAACTCCATGCAGACGTCGTTCACTCGGTCGTTAAATGGAGGCCATCGGCTGCTGCGTTGTCCGTGGCCTGAAATTTAGTATTCTCGGCACATTCTTCATACTGTGAATCTCGCAGTATTGAAGTCCCTAAGAACTAAAACTACACTCCACCCGAACAGGCCATGAAGGTCTAACGGTATCGACCGGCCACCGTGCCATCCTCACGATTCCGAAATGGGATGTCCCATGCGCTTAGCTCCGCGCTTAATGTCCTAACTCCAATTTTGCGCCCATAATCACGTCGGAAACCTTTTCACATGAAACACTTGAGCACAAATGACAGCTCCGCCACTGCACGGCCCTTTTACATCTTGTGTACGCGATTCCACCGTCATATCTATATCTGTAAATCGCTATTATCCCAAGATTTTTGTCACCTCAGTGAACGTCTGTATATCTTGAGACAGCGGGACTCCCGAAGCGCTAATTTCACAGACTATATTCACCCAGTGTAGGATAATGACGGTGCTTAGCTACTTCCAACAAACCTTTTTATTAATTTTAAACCGTTTCTAAATTTTTTTCGCTAGCAGTCCCTCACATTTATGAATGTGAGACACTTCATCGGTAACTTAATACTCAGTCTGCAAAAATTCGGCATCAAACACGACGTTGCAATTTACTACTTGTTTACAACTAACCTCGCACCCCTCACGAAACAGGGACCTCGCCGAATTGGGGTGCCTTGCGCCTCAACAGTAAAGACAGCCGTACTATAGGCGCAACAACAACATAGGGGTATCCATGCAGGAGACACCGCAAGATTTCCTATCTGGAGAGGGGCAGCGGCTTTTTCAGAAGTTGCAGGAGCAACAGTTAAGATGATACCGATATGGTCTTGTAAAATCAGGCACGTTGTGCTGGTACTGCGGAAGGATGAAAGCAAGAGCAAACTATAGCCTCTATTTTCCCCGAGGGCATGCAGCACTACTGTATGGTTAAATGATTATGTAATCCTCTTGGATAAATATTTCTGATGTAAAATAGTTCTCCATTTGGATATCCAGCCGGGGACTACTCATGAGAATGTCATAATGAGAAAAAACGAAACTGGCGTACTACGGGTGGGAGCATGGAATGTTAGCTCTCGTATTTGGGCAGTTAGCTAAGAAAATTTAAAAGGGGTAATGGGGGGCTGAATTTAGATGTAGCAGGAATTAGTGAAGTCCGGTGGCAGGAGGAACAGAACTCCTGACCAGGTGAGTACAGGGGTTACATATGCATAATAAAACAGGGGTAATGCAGGTCTAATGATGAATAATAAAATAGGAATGAGAGTAAGCTACTATGAACAGCATTGTGAAAGCATTAGCATAGCCAAGATAGACTCGAAATCAACTCCCTGCACAGTAGTACAAGTCTGCATGATAACCAGCACCGCAGATGATGAAGAGATTGAAAAAAAGTGTGATGAGATAAATGAAACTACCCAGAAAGCTAAGGGATAAGGAAATTTAATTGTGACGGAGGACGGGAATTCAATAGTGGGAAAATAAAGAGAAAAATAAATACTGGGAGAATATGGACTGGTGGAAAGGAATGAAGGAGGAATCCACCCGGCAAAATTTTGGACAGGGCATAATTTAGTCATCGCTAACATTCAGTTTAAAAAACCTGCAAGAAAATAGATACGACCTACAGGAAAAGTGAAGAGGACTTCGAAGAAAAGAAAAGTAGCTGTATGAATATAAAGAACTCACGTGGAACACCAGTCCTAAGCAAAGAAGGGAAAGCTGAAAAAGTAGCTGTATGAATATAAAGAACTCACCTGAACACCAGTCCTAAGCGAAGAAGGGAAAGCTGAAAGGTGGAAGGAGTATATACAGGGGCTATAGAAGGGAAATGGCACGATTTGAGAAACGGAACAATAAGTACATGAAGATTAGATGGGAAATATAATACTAAAAGAAGAATTTGATTGATCACTCGATCACTGAAAGATCTCAATCAAAATAAGGCCCCTGGAGTAGATAGCATTTCTTCACAACTGCTGATAGCCTTGGAAGAGCCAGCTGTGACAAAACTATTTCGTAGGATGTGCAACACATATGAGAGGGACGAAATATCCTTAGATTTCTAGAAGAATGTAATAATTCTACAGAGAGTAGGTGGTGGCAGATGAGAACATTATCGAACTAACACTTTGATAAGTAGTGGTTGCAAAATACTGATACGAATTCCTTACAGAAGAGCAGAAAAACTGATAGTAGCCGACATCGGATTCTTGAACAAGTGGCAACAAGCGAAGTAACACTGACCCTACGACTTATCTTAGAAGATGGGTTAAGGACAAGCAACGTAGATTTACAGAATTTGTATCCTTAGACGAGGTTCAAATGGCCCTGAGTACTATGGGACTTAACATCGGATATCATCAGTCCACCCATAATTTAGAAATACTTCAGCCTAAATAACCTAAGGACATCGCACGCATCCATGCCCGACGCAGGATTCGAAACTACGACCGTAGCAGTCGCTCGGTTGCGGACTGAAGCGCCTAGAAACGCTCGGCCACAGCGACCGGCTGCTTAGACAAGGCTTTTGACAATGTAGACAGGAATAAATTGTTTGAAGTTATGAGCGTAGCGCAGGTGAAATCAGGGAGTGAAAAGATGATTTAAAACTTGTACAGAAGCCAGACAACAGTTATAAGAGTCACGGGGTGTGAAAAGAAGGCAGTGGTTGAAAATGGAGAGAGGCAGGGTTGTTGTCTGTCCCCGACGGTATTCCATCTTTACAATGAGCAAGCAATAAAGACACCTAACGGAAGACTGGAGAAGGAATTAAACTTCACGGAGAAGTTATGATAACTTTGAGGTTTGCCGGTGACATCCAAATTCTTTTAGAGAGACAGTACGGAACTGGGAAGAGCAGATGGACGGAATGGACAACCCTGAATGAAGGTTATAAGGTAATCATCAACAAATCTAAAACAAGGGTAATGGAATGTAGTGAAATTACATCAGGCGACATAAGGAAATGAGGCAAAGTAGCAGATAGATTTTGCTACTTGAGCAGAAAAATATCTGATGGCCGAAGCAGAGAGGATACAAAATGTAGATTAGCAATGGTAAGAATGTCCGGAAAAGAGAAATTTGATAACGTAGAACATAAATTTAAGTGTTACGAAGTCTTTTATGTAGCTGTTTGTCTGGAGTGTATCATTGTATAAAAACAAAACGTGGATAATAAGCAGTTCTGACTAAAAGAGAATAGAAGATTTAGAAATTTCGTAGTACTCAAGAATGCTCAACATTTTATAAGTAGATCGCGCAACTAACGAGGAAGTACTGAACTGAAATGAAGTGAAAGTAAAATTATGGCACAGCTTGTCTGAAAGAAAGTTCAAATGGATGCTTGCTGCAGTTATTCGAAGATGAAGAAAAGTCTTGCACAGGGTAGAGCAGCATGGACTGCTGCTTTAGACCAGTCCTCAGACTGAAGAACACAACGAGAACAACCACTTGTTCCAAAATTGTCTTGTATGAACATATAAACGGGCTATCACTTCTTTTAATTTACCAGATATGGATTTGACTTTTTCATTAGTGTATGCGTCCCAGCCATAAAACTTTTAAATGACTAACGTCATAATTTAAGGAATTAATTATTTTTTAAAATAAGCAGATTTATGAAGCTGTATTCTACATGGGAGCACGATTCCTTATGGAATTGGGATACGGGGGTTATTAAGCCTCCATTTGCATCCGAAACCCATTTCTCTGCTCTCCAGCTATTCCAGTTCGTTCTGTGGCTCCTTGATGAATCTACATTGCTTTAAACATTTGGCTGGCATTATTCCACCCTTTAGCAGCCACGTTCGTTGCTACCAAAATTTTAATATTGATTGTCTAACGTATTCAATACTACGTAACACCATCGCTGGTGGTAGTAAAAAGTTATAAAATTTCTTGGTGTATGGGTTGTAATTTGCAAATGATGTTCGCTGGAAAAACATGAACATTCACCCTAGCTAGTGATGGCGAGTTATTGTCATTTATCCAAGTCCCTCTCCCCCCACACAAAAAACAACTTTTAGCTTACGTTTCCTCATGTCTCTTTCTAAGCTCAATAGCAGTATATGTTTGTGTTGTTGTTGTTTTGGTCTTCAGTACTGAGACTGGTTTGATGCAGCTCTCCATGATACCCTATCCTGTGCAGGGTTGTTCATCTCCCAGTGCTTACTGCATCCTACATCCTTCTGAATCTGCTTAGTGTATTCATTTCTTGGTCTCCATCTACGATTTTTACCCTCCACGCTGCCCTCCAATACTAAACTGGTGATCCCTTGATGCCTCAGAACATGTCCTACCAACCGATTCCTTCTTCTAGTCAAGTTGTGCCACAAACTTCTCTTCTCCCCAATCCTATTCAATATTTCCTCATTAGTTATGTGATCTACCCATCTAATCTTCAGCATTCTTCTGTAGCACCACATTTCGAAAGCTTCTTGTCCAAACTATTTATCGTCCATGTTTCATTTCCATACATGGCTACACTCCATACAAATTCTTTCAGAAACGACTTCATGGCACTTGTGTAAGCTGGGTCATTTTCACTCAGATGAACTTGGAAAGTGCAAGAGAGCTAGAAACTCCATAACTACACTACCCATGACAAGAAGAGCCCCTTGTCAGTATCATCATCACCCACATAAGTGATGTCTTTATCATCAAGTGGCAAGCCACACCATACCCGTCTTCTTCCCCACTCAATCCCTCTCCATCCCAACCAATCATAGCCAGATATTTTAGTGGCTGTTAAAATAAAACGGCCAACAGCAATGTAGCCCCAGAGCAGTCGTCTTGGCTGTGCTCAGAAGTAATTAAAGAACCTGACATTTTAGGGTGAAGTTTGTAAGTTTTGTCCAAAACATTATGTAAAGAGTGTAACTTGTTGTACACCAGCATTGAAAATACATCAGGAACACGCTCAAACACACACACACACACACACACACACACACACACACACACACACCCCTCACAATTTGTGCCAAAAACATGCTTGTGAACTCTCGAAATAACCTTTTTCAGTACTACTTCCTCTTCCAAAAGGTTAGAAACACATGTGGCTAATTAGTAATATCCTAAGCAGCTAATCGTTAGGCTTACACTTGTTCTAAGGCACAACGAACCCTCAAATTAAATATTTGCATATCGACATTGTTCTATGATGCTGATGAAGTGTCACAATGCTGTTTCGGTGTCCAAAATTTCTACAAAAATACGTCAGCAACACAATTTTTATATCAAGTTCCCTGGTGTATTACAAAAATATGCAATTTAAGTGATACATCGCAATAAAGATTTCGTCAAAACGGCTGCTTCCGATACTGTAATGGTGCTTGGTCTTCTATGGTAATGTCGTGTATTTTTAGGTAAGGTATTTTCGATATTACATAAGAATTTTGGTATTACACTCCTGGAAATTGAAATAAGAACACCGTGAATTCATTGTCCCAGGAAGGGGAAACTTTATTGACACATTCCTGGGGTCAGATACATCACATGATCACACTGACAGAACCACAGGCACATAGACACAGGCAACAGAGCATGCACAATGTCGGCACTAGTACAGTGTATATCCACCTTTCGCAGCAATGCAGGCTGCTATTCTCCCATGGAGACGATCGTAGAGATGCTGGATGTAGTCCTGTGGAACGGCTTGCCATGCCATTTCCACCTGGCGCCTCAGTTGGACCAGCGTTCGTGCTGGACGTGCAGACCGCGTGAGACGACGCTTCATCCAGTCCCAAACATGCTCAATGGGGGACAGATCCGGAGATCTTGCTGGCCAGGGTAGTTGACTTACACCTTCTAGAGCACGTTGGGTGGCACGGGATACATGCGGACGTGCATTGTCCTGTTGGAACAGCAAGTTCCCTTGCCGGTCTAGGAATGGTAGAACGATGGGTTCGATGACGGTTTGGATGTACCGTGCACTATTCAGTGTCCCCTCGACGATCACCAGTGGTGTACGGCCAGTGTAGGAGATCGCTCCCCACACCATGATGCCGGGTGTTGGCCCTGTGTGCCTCGGTCGTATGCAGTCCTGATTGTGGCGCTCACCTGCACGGCGCCAAACACGCATACGACCATCATTGGCACCAAGGCAGAAGCGACTCTCATCGCTGAAGACGACACGTCTCCATTCGTCCCTCCATTCACGCCTGTCGCGACACCACTGGAGGCGGGCTGCACGATGTTGGGGCGTGAGCGGAAGACGGCCTAACGGTGTGCGGGACCGTAGCCCAGCTTCATGGTGACGGTTGCGAATGGTCCTCGCCGATACCCCAGGAGCAAGAGTGTCCCTAATTTGCTGGGAAGTGGCGGTGCGGTCCCCTACGGCACTGCGTAGGATCCTACGGTCTTGGCCTGCATCCGTGCGTCGCTGCGGTCCGGTCCCAGGTCGACGGGCACGTGCACCTTCCGCCGACCACTGGCGACAACATCGATGTACTGTGGAGACCTCACGCCCCACGTGTTGAGCAATTCGGCGGTACGTCCACCCGGCCTCCCGCATGCCCACTATACGCCCTCGCTCAAAGTCCGTCAACTGCACATACGGTTCACGTCCACGCTGTCGCGGCATGCTACCAGTGTTAAAGACTGCGATGGAGCTCCGTATGCCACGGCAAACTGGCTGACACTGACGGCGGCGGTGCACAAATGCTGCGCAGCTAGCACCATTCGACGGCCAACACCGCGGTTCCTGGTGTGTCCGCTGTGCCGTGCGTGTGGTCATTGCTTGTACAGCCCTCTCGCAGTGTCCGGAGCAAGTATGGTGGGTCTGACACACCGGTGTCAATGTGTTCTTTTTTCCATTTCCAGGAGTGTATTTAGTAGTGGACTAGGAAAATACAGTTTTATAGACCCTTGGCGCCACAGTTCCGATCGGTAAAATCCACAGCGTTCTTCTAAAGTTGTTCTAAGCTACCTCGAATATTCCTAAATTATCTGTAACAAAAGTGATAAATGCAGACCAATATCGTCAATTATATTTATGTAGTGTAAAAAATGACGTATTACCTTCTTCTCCCATCAGCTGGTCCTCGGGTTAGACAACATATTACTAGAAAACCTGTAATAATATCTGGTGATAGCAGTTCGTACTGTGAAACACAAATAACAGAGCCTTTACGTACTTTAGATGTGGATATACTATTCTAACACATGACAAACATTTCTGTGTGTGTGAGTTGGTGACATATTTTTGCAGAAATGTTAGACTCTGAACAATGAATTAAGATTGTGACACTTGGCATGCATCATACAACAATTTAGGTGTGGAGATATTTAATGCGACGGTACGCTGTGTTCACAACAAGTGTAGGCCTTCAGAGTATCAGCTTGGGATGTTATTTTTTAGCCACATGGGTTTGTGAACTATTTACACATGGGAATAATATTGGGGCACCCGCTTTGTGGATCCACGGTAATGTTTTTAAACAATGACATTGATCGTATTGCTCGTGTTGGAAGCTCCTGCTGGCAGAAACACACACACACACACACACATACATACACACACACACACACTCAAACACCGCAACACATCACATCACACAAGTTCTCCCCCAGCAGACACATCACAATAGTCCTCACAAAACATCCTAAATTAGCGCCACACTAAACACAAACCGACTGATGAACAACTGAGCAGCGACAAAAATATAGTACCTCTTAATGACGTGATACATTTGTCTGCTCAAATCCCGTTCTGTAGAAAATACGTGTGCAATAAAGGTGAGAGTAGAGCTATATAAACAAACGGTGTGAAAACAGGGAACACAGTCGCAACAAAAAGAGATATCCACCAGGAAGGAAAACGCAAGTCCTGTAACATACATAGCCACTATCTTCAAAAAGTATTTCAAAACCCGACAGATTTGCTCACTATTACTTTGCAGATGAACTGCTCTCAAAAGAGGCCATAAACAAACGAATCCGCAAAAATGCGTATTTACTAGTAAAGTAATTTTCAGATGAGTCGTCAAAACAAACTCATCAAATTGCCCATGTTATAGTTTTTAGGCCTACGATGGATAAACGACCACAAAATTCATATAATATTTTACGGATACCGAGTAAGTTTCGAAACATGTCTGGGTGAATAAAAAGAAATAAACCGTGTTTTGCATAAGTGGAGCTCATAAACCGTAGCCAATATTGATTGTTGAGTGTGTGTGTGTGTGTGTGTGTGTGTGTGTGTGTGTGTGTGTGTGTGTGTGTTTGTGTGTGTGTTGCTGACGTATTTTAATTGTGGAAATATTGAAAGTTACACCCTGTATGTAATTGTTGGATAAAAACTTACGAAAGTGAGGCAAATATTTTAGATCGTTGGGATACTTCCATGCAAGGCTAAGATGGATGCTCTAGGGCTACACTGGGAATGCGTTTTCCATTTGTGTGGCTATTAAAGCATTGGGTGGCGATTGGCTGGAGAGAACAGGGGAGGGGTAGTTGCAGGTGGAGGGTAGGCTTGTCATACGATGTTGATTGTGTCACTGATAAAGGTGACGACGTCACTGATAACAAGACAGGGCTTGTGGCAAACGACTAGTAGTTCTATGGAGTTTATGGCTCACTTAAGTTTTTCATTGTCATTTAAATGCAAAGTGGACCTCTTTGCCCAAACATATACAACTAATAGTAACTCATTGGTCAATTATTTTTTCACACATACCTTTTGATGGAGTGGTAAAGGAGAGGAAATGAAATGATGCTGCTGAAAGATCTGTGGTTAGTACATTCACTATACAAAAAGGATTTAGTTTCGGCGGGCAGTCCAAGTTCACAGTTCGGTCGGAAAGATACTTGAGAAACAGAAAAGGTCTTCAGAATGAGATTTTCACTCTGCAGCGGAGTGTGCGCTGATAAGACACTTCCTGGCAGATTAAAACTGTATGCCCGACCGAGACTCGAACTCGGGACCTTTGCGTTTCGCGGGCAAGTGCTCTACCATCTGAGCTACCGAAGCACGACTCACGCCAGGTCCTCACAGCTTTACTTCTGCCAGTATCTCGTCTCCTACCTTCCAAACTTTACAGAAGCTGTCCTAGTTCTGCTAGGTTCGCAGGAGAGCGTATGTGAAGTTTGGAAGGTAGGAGACGAGATACTGGCAGAAGTAAAGCTGTGAGGACCGGGCGTGAGTCGCGCTTCGGTAGCTCAGATGGTAGAGCACTTGCCCGCGAAAGGCAAAGATCCCGAGTTCGAGTCTCGGTCGGGCACACAGTTTTAATCTGCTAGGAAGTTTCAGAAAAAGTCTTGTTACATAAGTACGGAAGATGAAAGGCAAAAGTTAACAGAAATTCGTGCGCCTGTAAAAGGACAGATGCGCGGTGCTTACAGCTCCCATCGTCATACCATAGCAACAGATTTTGTCGAAAACCCGAGAAAATTATCGTCCACCTAAAATCGCTAAGTGGTTCCACTGCTTACCCGGTTACTGATATAGAGAAACAACTGAACGGGTTGAAAGCAAACAAGTTACCAGGTACTGATGGAATCTCAATTCGGTTTCACAAAGAGTGCTTTACAACACTGGCCTCTTATTTAGCTTGACTGCATTTACTGCGAATCTCTCTCCCAGCGCAGAGTCCCAAGCGGCTGGAAAAAGGCGCAGGTGAGGCCTGTGTGTAACAATGGTACGAGAACGGACCCTCTACGTTTCAGACCAATGTCTTTAACTTAGGTTTGGTGCAGAACCCTTGAAAATATTCTCAGTTTGAATATAAGAAATCCCTTGAAAGGGAAAAACTTCTGTCCCCAAGCCAGCACGGGTCCAGAAAGCATCGCTCGTGCAAGAATCAGCTTTCAATTTGCTCAAAAAAGTTTAGCGAACCACTGATGAAGGGCAACAGGCAGATTCCATAGTCCTATATTTTCGTCGAGCACGGTGCCACTCTACCGACTGTTAACGAAGGTAGAAGCACACGAAATAGGTTCCCAGCTATGTGAGTGAGTCGAAGTCGACTTAAGTAGCAAAACTCAGTACGTTGTCCTCGACGGCGCAATTCGGCAGAAACGAGCGTATCGTCAGGAATGCCTTAGGGAAGTGCGATAGCCCCACTGATTTTTATACACATAAATGATATGGTGGACAGGGTAAACAGCGGTCTGCGGTAATGTGCTGATGATGTTCAAATGTATGGGAAGATGTCGTCACTGAGGGACTGTTCGAGGATACATGATGACTTAGGCAAAATTTCTAGTTGTTGTGATGAGTGGCAGTTAGTTCGTAATGTAGACAAATGCAAGTTAATTCAGGTGAGTAGGAAAAACACAGCCACAATGCTCGAATACATTATTAGCAGGTGTGCTGCTTGCTTGGTACAGTCACGTTGATTAAATATCTATGCGTAATGTTGCAAAGCAATATGAAACGGAATGAGCATATAAGTTCTGCAGCAAGGAAAGCAACCGGTCGACATCGATTTATTGAGAGAATTTTAGGAAAGTGTTGTTTATCTGTAAAGGACACAGTACATTGTTGAGTACTGCTCGAGTGTTTGGGGATTAAAGGAAGACATCGAAGCAATTCAAGGCGTGCCGTTAGATTTGTTGCCAGTAGGTTCGAACAACATGCAAGAATTACGGAAATGCTTCGGGATCTCAAAGGGAAGGCGATTTGGTTTTCGAGCAGTACTATTGAGAAAATTTAGAGAACAGGTGTCTGAGGCTTAATGCAGAGCGGTTCTGTGGCCGCCAATAAACATTTCACTTAAGGACTATGCAGATAACATTAAAGAGATAAAGGCTCTGTTTGCGAGTGTAGCTGAAAAGGAATTGTACCCTCCGAAACGCATCATGCGGTAGCTTTTGGTGTATGTATGTAGATGCATGTGTAGACGTAGAAGATGTGGCGTAATTTATATAAAACTAGCAGGCTTCTTAGTCAACATTTCCATGCCGAACAAACTGTGTATCAAGTTCTCACATTCACCACATTTTTTAACTACGTTGTAACGTTATGTGCTTCAAGGCAGCGAGCAGTCTTCACTATCAGCAAATCCTTTAGTGACCAGATTAACAGCGAATGACTAGGCTTTCCTTTAAGCACCATAAGCACCAGCAGCCTCGTCACGCACATTCGCAGTTCTTAAATTAAAAGCCCATATATAAATTAGCTTCGAAGGTCTGTCAACTCAACGGGTAATTACAGAAGCGGAACATCAAACATCTGAAAGAATAATTGGTTTGACGCATAGTATTATTTATGCCGTCGTGTCTGTCGTTACGCATGTTTAGTTAAAGGTGTGTATGAAGGGTGATTATTGGTTTCGGCCCCTCCACCTCGCTCCGACTGTGCTTCGGAACCGGTTGGCTTGATTCAGAACTGTCAGGCTGACGATTAAACCGTTATAGTGATTTAACAGATAGTTTACAAGGTTACTGATTAAACCGTAATGGAGATTTAACAATTAGCTTGTGAGGATATTACGACCAGTCCGCTAACTTTTCACTGACCTACTACGTTACGTTGGAAATGATCTTGTATCCTGTATTCCTTTTCTAGTAAAGTCATCAAAAGATCAAAACAAACTGCAAAACGATTTAGAAAAGATATCGGAAAGGTGCGGAAAGTGGCAGTTGAGCCAGAATAATGAGAAGTGGGAGGTCATCTCCACGAGTGTTGAAAGGAATTCGTTAAACTTCGGTTACACGATAAATCAGTCTAATCTCAAAGCCGTAAGCTCAACTAAATACCTAGGTATTACTATTACGAACAACATAGATTGGAAATAACACAAAGAAAATGTTGTGGGGAAGGCTAACCAAAGACTGCGTATTATTGGCAGGACACTTAGAAAATGTAACAGATCTACTGAGGAGACTCCCTACACTACGCTTTGAAACGTCCCCTTAGAAAAATTATACAAGACTGTGCTTAAACTGACACACAATATTTTTAGCGCAATGCAATCTGACTTTCAATAATCCCTACAAAAGAATGGCCCTGACTAACATTAACCTATACCTTTCACAAATCAATTACCTCACAAAAATCTTCGTTACTCGAACTATTGAAATACAGCGAGCGCCACTACTGCCAGCTAAATAAAAGATTCAAACTACGGAAGGCACTAACTACTGATAGGCATAGTTAGCAAATGAAATATTTTAATAGAGAACAAACAATGTATTTACCTTAATAGTGTTGAAAAATCATAATGTACATAGCAGTTCATGATATCCAGTCATACAAATTTCAAAACTCCGCCATTCCTCTCCCCACATCCACCACTGCTGGCGACTCACCTCCAACTGCGCAACGCTACGCGCTGTACTCATCCAGCTGCCGCTCCCCAACACTACAATGGCAGACAACAATCCAAACTAGCCACAGACTGCACACAGCACAGCCAGTGAATTTCATACAGAGCGCTACGTAACGTTGCCAATAAGAAAACATAAACAGCCTACTTACAGCGTCTCTGCCCTCTTTTAGAATACTGCAGCACGGTGTGGGATCCTTACCAGTTATGACTGACGGAGTACATCGAAAAAGTTCTAAGAAAGGCAGCACGTTTTGTATAATCGCGAAATATGGAAGAGAGAGTGTTAGAGAAACGATACAGGATTTGGGCAGGAAATCATTAATAGACAGGCGTATTTCGTTGCGACTAAATCATCTCACGAAATTACAATCACCATCTTTCTCCTCCGAATGCGAAAATTTTTTGTTGACACCGACCGTCATAGGGAGGAATGATCATCACGATAAAATAAGGGAGATCAGAGCTCGTACGGAAATATATAGGTGTTCATTCTTTCAGCGCACCTTACGAGGGTGGAATAATAGAGAACTGTGAAGGTGGTTCGATGAACCCTCTGCCAGCCACTTGAATGTGATTTGAAGAGTATTCATGTAGATGTAGAAATAATGATAGAGCAGCGGAGTAGGGCATATAAATTTGTTGTAGCGACACCGTTATCGTAGAACTGTAAGTGGTAGATGGAAACGTCGTAACTTTGATACTAGCTGAAACGGTCGATTAAATCCGTCTTTTTAAACATTATACAACATGTTTTACACGCCGAGGTTAGTCTCCTCTCGGTACCTGCATATGACAGTTGCAAAATTTAAAATTTCATTATATCACATTTCAGTTCGTGCAACAAAGTAAACTATTATAGCACATTAACCAGATTTAATGCATACTATTAAGTTTCATCTGCTAAAACTGCACAATAAGAGCAGAACTAGTTTCTTGAAGGAAGTCTAGGATGACTAGTATCAAGCACTTGGGACGCCTTGTGTAGCCTAAGCTATGGGTGACGCCTTCTGGAAACGAACTAGTAAGTTTTCGTACTAAGTGGACGTACTTTGTGTAAGGGAGAATGGAAAGTAGCCAAAGCCTCGCACATCAGGCGGCTCCTTCGCAACCAGGTTTGCTTTGCATTATTTAACAGCCACGATGAGAACGAACTTGGGCCATCGCAACTTCGTTTAGTCTGCGGGGCTCTAATATGTTTCGCAAGTTTCGACAAACTTGGCGAGAGCCCTCGGACTACTCGTGTTCTGGCCGAAGATGCAAGTGCAGTTGAACTAAGATCGTACTGGCCGAAGACGTGACTCTGGGCATCTTCCGAAAAATTACGGTCTTTCACACTACAGAACTACATATACATACACTCTGTTCATTTTCTTTGTTTTTTGGACCAGTTGCACCTGCTCTATCTATACGAAGTGGCCGGAAGGCTTGTTTTTCTCACTTAAGTGACTCATAAGTAACAAATACAGTTTTGGAATACCGTCATATAGCACAACAGACAGCCAAGCAGCCTTTCAGTATAGTTTTTATTTCATTAACTGGTGTATGTTGCTCATGAAAATCAGTCTAGTATACGAAAATGGTTTACCCTTACTTATCATGATTCACAATATTTGGTTTCTTTGAGACACTAAATGTTCATACATTTATATACAACACTGTTCTTATTCGTAAAGCTTGCTGTTTGTGATTTTCTTTATTTGACATCCTTAGCATGCAATTATCTGCATCCATCGTATGATACTTCAACACCATACGTTGCAAACAGTCTTTCGTTTTTATTCCGGTTCAATTTCTCTGAAACTCACGTAAAGGGTAATTACCGTAGTATACAGGCCTAAAAGTAGTTTACAATAGCGACTTGTCTCGTAGCTTTCACCTGAAACTTCATCAGAAACACTCTTGCACATTATAAATTATTACATTTCGCCGTAACAGAGGAATGTAACGATATTGTCACTTTTTCACGCTCATCAAAACAAACAATATAACTGATACACAGTTCATCTGAAGACCAAGGGCCGGTCGGAGTGGCCGTGCGGTTCTAGGCGCTACAGGTCGCAGGTTCGAATCCTACCTCGGGCATGGATGTGTGTGATGTCCTTAGGTTAGTTAGGTTTAATTAGTTCTAAGTTCTACGCGACTGATGACCTCAGAAGTAAAGTCGCATAGTGCTATGAGCCATTTGAACCATTTTGAAGACCAAGGTTCCTCTGAACCTATAACGTCAGTTTACCTTGATCAAAAGCAGTCAACAACAAATCAAAACTCGTTATAACTGGCATTCATTCTAATACTTGTTTTAACGACATGCTGTCTGGAACATAAATTCTAGTTTTGCTTTTTCATCAATTTGGTGAAAAAGTGTCTTGGAAAGTAGAAAGTTTCACAGAATACGGCAAAGGAACTAGTCAAGACAAAAACTACCGACCCATTCACTAATATACCAGAAAAATCACTAAAACTATCGTTCATTGCAAAAAAAGAAAAATCATTATTTTACGTTCTTTTATTGAAAATCGAGCAGTCGAGTGCGTCGATATATGGATATATAGGTTAATTATTGCCATAAAGTACAATCAGCAATCGGCCTCTGCTAATAATGGTATTTTTTAACAACTGATAGCGCCATTATCTGTTTCGAATGGAAAGGTTCCTCTTCTGGCTGCTTGTAAGTTTAAAACAGCATGTAGTTTATGCGATGTAAGCAGTGTTTGTTGATTTTCGTTGCGAAGAATAGTTGTAAGAAACCGACTACTTTACTGCCGTTGAACATACAAAAGAAATAAAACGACGACAACAAATTTCTAGGGTAATAGATTTGTTATTTTTGTATTATTTACTCCGAAGTACGCAGTTAATACTGAATGAGTGTTAACTGTAACTTACATATACAAGTAAAATGAGAAACAGTTTATCATTTGTGTATTATTGGGATACTCTCTTAAATTTAGTGTAAGAGAAAGGCAACAACAAAATATTCTGAGAGACATGTAGACAGAAATATTATGGCAGAAAATACTGCATTAGGTAGCTAGAAATCTGATTTATAACACGTATTGTATCCTAGACAAGTAATAAGGTACAGTTATACATATATGGATATAATAATAGTGGAATTTGAAGTGATGATGTGACAGCTTGAAAGTTCAAGTTAATTTACTTATTCTGTCAACTTACGAAAAATGCTTCTTTTGTCACTGTGAGTAGTGAGTATGATTATTTATGTTTTAACGTGGAAAGCAGGTGGACAAAATTCTGTAGAAAGATTGGAGTGGCTAACGTTTTCTCATCATTGAGAAGATAACGTGGTGATATGTCTTTATGTAAGTATGTTTCAGTCTTGTCAAGCAGATTCGTTAGGCTGCCTTTCTCAGCTTGATGCAGTATATTAATTTTGCCTTCAGTGATTTTTACTACATGCGTACTAAGAGTTATGTGCATTGCGAACGTAGAATTTGATTTGTTGTTCAGAGGTATTTGATCCTTTGAATCAATTATCGAAACTTCACCCGATTTGACCAACACAAGATAAGGGGCTTCTCTGAAAAGTCCTCCTAGAGGAAACAATTATTAGCTTTGGTAGAACAGGGAGAAAAGTTATTGAATGGTCCGTAGAATACACCATGGGGGAAAAATATCTTTAACATATTTGTGCAGGTATGCAGCACGGCATCGTTCCAGGATACGAGTCAAAGGTGACTAACTGGTTTCTGGACCACGCCTGCAGTTCCATGAAGAATGAAGGGGTGGGCATTTTCTATCGCTATATTTGCTCACTGCCCGCGGATTCGCTCGCGTGCACTGTATGGTCTGCACAGATCTTCTTTGTTTTTGTTTTTGTTAGGTAAAATTTTTATATTGTTCACAAATTGCAACGCCTTCCAAACTTTTTGTTTGTGTTAAGTAAAATTTTTATGTTGTTCACAAATTGCAACGCCTTCCAAACTATTCACTCTAATTAAGGCTGTAGAATCATGGTCTTTCCCGAATGTACTTCTGGCAAGAAAGCGATTTTGGTTTCTAGAATCGGAGTTTTTTCTTGATCTCGCTGTCTGAGTTCTTGTGGTGATATTTCCGTAGAAACTCCCATACCCTAAGAAATTTCTTTATTTCTGGCGAAGAAATCAAATGTAAATTTTCACAGATGTAGCTTTAAAATGCTTTAGTCTTTCTTTGGTAATGATCTATTTGGAAGAAAATTTTCACCCCCTATTTCTCCTCCTTAGTGTTTGAATTCCTAAAAATGCTGAAACACATTTCTTTTTATTTCTGGCTGAGAAACCCTGAACTAATTTTCGTATTTCTACCTTCAAAATTGCTTTAACACCAACATATTTCCAAATAGCCTTTCATTCCCTATTTCACTCCCTTAGGAGTGGAGTTTCGAACAGTCCCTTCTTAAATGAAGCGCATAGTATAAAATCAACACACACTCTAAATTTGAAGTATTTATCTTTAGTTGTTTCGGCAGGGTGATGATGTGTTGGTGAATGAGCCAGGCCCCATTTCACCCCTTTAGCGGTTTAAAATTCTCAAAACAGTGAAACATGTAATTTCTTTAGTTCTAACTGAGAATTCAAGTAACAATCTTTATAGAGTTAACTTTCACAATGAAATTTTTCATAATACTTTCGACTCCTTGTTTCAACCTCATTAATGGTCGGATTCTGGAAATAGTGAATTAGGTGTTTTTTTTATTTCCAACTGACAAAGGAAATGCAAATTTTCATAGATTTATCATTAAAAATGCGTTCATAAAGAAATATATTCATAAAAATTTTGGTTCTTCCTTTCGCCGCTTAGGGATTGAATTCCGAAAAATATTGAAACAAGCATTTTTTATTTGTAGCTGAGAAGCCAAATACCAATTTTCATATTTTAATAACGGTGTAGTGTAGAGTATTGCTATCGAACCTTGTATCAATTCTCATATCGTACAGGCTTTTGTTTGGTTTGATTAGAATGTGTCAGTGTCGGTTAGAGCGTCAATGAGAGTGCACCAAGTGTTCCTGCCGCTAATAAGGCGACTACACAGTTCGGTTATTACATATTTTTACGAGCTTCAAGTAGGAGCGACTTCAAAAATGGATAGGAACTGTGACTGCTGCGTACAGATGCGAGCTGAGCTGTTGACCCTTCACTCACAGCTTCAGGCTGTGTTGGCTTCCGTCACCTGCTTGAGGGTGCTGCCAAGGTGCATCACTATAGGGGGTCGGACGTGGGTATGCGAAGGAAGTGGAGCTCGTCCCATGTGTTCCTCGATCATTCCACTGCAGTGGCCGCCCCAGGTATTGGCTGCACTGAGGTTGATCCCTCACCCGTTGTGGAGTGGGAGATCATTCCAAAGTCTGGCAGGCAGTGAAAGGCTTTCTAAGGGGCCGATTGTAGGGCCTCCCTAGTTCCCTTGACGAACAGGTTTCGGGCATTCCCTGTGGCTGACGAAGTCTCTGAGCCGAATGCAGTTGTCCACCCTGTTCCAGAGGAAGCTTCTCGGCCCAAAAGGTCTGGGCTTTCGCAGAGGGTGGATTTGGCGGTAGTTGGGAGCCCCAAAGTTAGGCCCCTAATGGGGCCCCTTAGGAACTGCGCTGTCAAAGAGGGGAAGGAAGTCAGTGTGCACTCTGTGTGCATACCAGGTGGAGTCATTCCGTATATAGAAAGGGTGCTTCCTGATGCCATGAAGAGTACAGGGTACAGCCAAATTGCAGGAGGTGGCCCATGTTGGTACCAATGACATGTATCGCTTCGTATCAGAGGAGATTCAGTCTGGTTTCAGGCGGTTAGGGCAAATGGTAATGAATGCCAGTCTTGCTTGCAAGTTTAGGGCGAAGTTCGCCATCTGCAGCATCGAAACGACTGTGGTATTTTGGTTCAGACCCGAGTGGAGAGTCTGAATCAGAGGCTCAGGTGGTTCTGTGACAGTGTAGGCTGCAGATTCCTTGACTTGCGCCATCGGGTGGTGGGTTTCCTGGTTCCACTTAATAGGTCAGGAGCCCACTACACAGGAAGCGGCTACACGTGTAGCGTGGGCTATGTGGAAGGGACTTTGTGCTTTTTTACTTAAGACGGTTTCAGGAAACCACAGAGAGGGTATCTGTCTAAATGGGGGATGGTCACACACAGAAAGGTAGTTGTAGAAACGATCGATATTTTAGCTGTAAATTGTCGTAGCTGTGTTGGGAGAGAATCATAGCTCCATACACTAATAGGAAGCACTGAATTTCGAACAGTTATAGCGGGAAATAAGTTCAGCCGAAATTTTTTCAAACGATCTAACAGTGTTCAGAAAGGATAGATAAAATTCAGTTGGTGGTGGAATATTTATTGCTGTCAGAAGTAGTTTACCTTGTAGCGAAATTGAAGTAGATATTTCCTGCGAAATAGTATGGGTAGAGGTTATACTTGACAATCGGGCTAAACTATTAATCGTATCGTTTTACCCCCCCCCCCCCCCCCCCCCCCGTTCACTCAGAAGATATAGTTGCTGAATGGTTCAAAGAAAACTTCATATTTCAAACAGGAACCCAACTCAGACAATTATACTCGGTGATTACTAACCTCCATGTTCTGGAAAAATTATACGTTTAAAGCCGGCACTAGGCATAAAAGTCATCCGAAATTGTACTAAATGCTTTCTCAGGAAATTATTTTGAACAATTGGACCATGAGCCAACTCGAAGCGTATATGCTTGGTAAAGCATACTTGGCCTCTCAGCAATAAATAATCCTGGACAAATAGGGAGTATCATGACGAATACAGGGATTAGCGACCGCAAGGCAGTTGCTGCTAGGCTGAATGCCATAACACCTACAACCATCAAAAAGAAAGGAAAAGTACTTCTATTTAAAATAGCTGATAAAAATGCTCTTAACTTCTTTTTAAGAGACTGTCTCCACTCCTTCCGATCTGATCACGTAAGCGTAGAAAAGATGGGGAATGAGTTCAGAGATATAGTATCGACGGCAATTGAGAGACATGTACCACATTAATAAATAAGTGATGGTCCTGATGCCCGATGGTGCACAAAACGGGTCAGATCTCTGTTGCAGAAGCAACAAAAAAGCACGAAAATTTTAAATGAACGCAAAATCCCCAAGATTTGCAAAGTTTTGGAGATGTTCGATCCGAGATGCTTTTAATAATTTTCACATCGAAACTCTGTCTCTGAATCTGGCAGAAAACCCAAAGAGATTCTGGTCATACATAAAGCGCACCAGTGGCAAGACGCAATCAAACCTTCACTGCGCGATAACAACGGAGAAGTCACTGATGACAGTGCCACAAAAACAGAGCTATTGAACACTGTTTTCCGAAATTCCTTCACCAAAGAAGACGAAGTAAATATTCCTGAATTCAAATCAAGAACAACCGCCAAGATGAGAGACATAGAAGTAGATATCCTCGGTATAGCGAATCAGCTTAAATCACTTAATAAAGGCTAGTCCTCCGGTCCAGATTGTATACCAGTCAGATTCCTCTCAGAGTATGCTGATACAGTATCTCCATATTTAGCTATTAGATACAACCGTTGGCTCACAGAAAGATCCGTACCTAAAGAGTTGAAAATTGCTCAGGTTACGCCAATACCCAAAAAGGGAAAAGGAGTAATCCGTTGAATTACAGGCCCATATCAGTAACGTCGATTTGGGTTTTGGAACATATACTGTGTTCGAACATTACGAATCTCCTCGAAGAAAACGATTTATTGGCACATAGCACGGACTCAGAAAATATCGTTTCCGTGAAACACAAAATGGTTCAAATGGCTCTGAGCACTATGGGACTTAACATCTATGGTCATCAGTCCCCTAGAACTTAGAAGTACTTAAACCTAACTTACCTAAGGACGTCACACAACACCCAGTTATCACGAGACAGAGAAAATCCCTGACCCCGCCGGGAATCGAACCCGGGAACCCGGGCGTGGGAAGCGAGAACGCTACCGCACGACCACGAGCTGCGGATCGTGAAACACAAATAGCTCTTTACACTCATGAAGTAATGAGTGCTATCGTTAGGGAATGTCAAATTGACTCCATGTTTTTACATTTCCAGAACGCTTCTGACACCATTCCTCGCAAGCGTCTTCTAACCAAACAGCGTGCCTATGGAATATCGCCTCAGTTGTGCGACTGGATTCGTGATTTCCTGTCAGAAAGGTCACAGTTCGTAGTAGTAAGCGCAAATTCATCTAGTAAAACAAAAGTGATAGCCGGCGTTCGCCAAGGAAGTGTAATCGGCCCTCTACTGTTCCTGATCTATACTAGCGACATAGAAGATAATCTGAGTAACCCTATTAGATTGTTTGCTGATGATGCTGTCGTTTACTGTCTTGTAAATTGAGCAGATGACCAAACCGAATTGCAAAATGATTTAGATAAGATGTCTTTATGGTGCGAAAAGTGGCAATTGACCCTGAATAAAGAAAAGTGTAAAGTTATTCACATGATTTTACTGAAAGAAATCCGCTAAATTTCAATTTCGCGATAAGTCACACAAACGCGAAGGCTGCAAATTCAGCTAAATACTTCGGGATTACAATTGCAAATTACCTAAACTGGAACCATCACATAGATGATATTGTGGTTAGAGCAACCCAAAGACTGTGATTCATTGGCAGAACACTTAGGAGGTGCAACAGGTCTACTAAAGGGAGTTCTTACACCACTCTTGTCCGCCCTATTTTGGAGTATTGCTGTGCGGTTTGGGATACACATCACGTGGGACTGATGGACGACATCGAAAAAGTTCAAAGCTAGTTTTGTTCGATAGCGAAACAGAGGAGGTAGCGCCACAGGCATGATAAGTGAACTGGAGTGGCAATCATTAAAACAAAGGCATTTTTCGTTGCGGCGGGATCTTGTCATGTAATTTCAATTATCACTTTT
Source organism: Schistocerca americana (assembly GCF_021461395.2). Classification (NCBI taxonomy): domain Eukaryota; kingdom Metazoa; phylum Arthropoda; class Insecta; order Orthoptera; family Acrididae; genus Schistocerca; species Schistocerca americana. The sequence goes on from NC_060119.1 coordinate 1,064,961,328, forward strand.
CTCCTCCGATTGCGAAAACATTCTGTTGGCACCCATCTGCATACGGATAAATAATCATCACGATAAAATAACAGAAATCAGGAATTGCACAAAAAGAACTGAAGTGCTAGTCTTTCCCGCGTGTCGTTGAGAGTGGAAGGGTAGAGATACAGATTGAAGGTAGTTCATTGAACCCTCTGCCAGGCACTTAATTGTGAATAGCAGAGTAATCACGTAGGTGTAGGTGATTTAAAAATGCCTTAAAGGTTCTTTAATAACGACTCCATAGGCGTCAAATTTCTAGAAATGCTGAAACACCTATTGCTTTATTTATGACTGAGAAACTAAATACCAATTTTCATAGTTCTAGCTTCAAAATTGTATGTATAGCAATATTTTTCTAAAGACCTCACATCAACTATTTCACCCCCTCAGGGGAGAAATTTCGAAAAATGATCAACACCCTCTCGAAATTTCAAGTCTCTGTCCGTAGTGGTTTGGGATGGGCGAAGATGAGTCAGTGAATCAGGACACTGCGTTCTGTACTGGGTGAGTCACTAACGGTTACGACCTAGAATAACTACGAATGGTATGATAGTGGCTAAAAATTTGTGGGACAAATGTTGCATGGGACAACGGGGGCCATGATATGACGGTTTTTTGATGCTAGGTTGCGGTCGCGTCAGAGATATGAAGGCCAACTTTGTTTTTTAAATGGGATGCTATTGTTTGGTACTTATTTTCTGATAGCGGCTATCAAGACGAATCTAGCGGTGTTTAACAGTAAGGTCTTTGAAGGTCAGCGAAGGTCACAAAGGTGGCAAGAATGTCCATTTACAGAAGGTGTTCGAAGTGATGACCATTGATGTCAGTGCAGTGCGGCAATTGCAGTGGTATTCAAAAATGGCTCTGAGCATTATGGGACTTAACATCTGAGGTCATCAGTTCCCTGCACTTAGAACTACTTAAACCTAACCAACCTAAGGACACCCGAGGCAGGATTCGAACCTGCGACTGTAGCAGCCGCGTGGTTCCGGACTGAAGCGCCTAGAACCGGTCGGCCACAGCGGCCTGCAGAGTGGTATTCCTTATCATTTCGACAGTTATTTAAGCACATGCTCTGACAGTTTTCTCTCGTATATCGTGAAAATAGTAAATATTTGACGAAAATGGTGTATCTATCTAACGTGCCATTGACACGTAACCGCCATTCGACGGTTTCGCTATACAACACTAACGGGAACGATATGACTAGTATCGTCGAATGAAGCGAATGTGAATGATGTATTTCTTCGAAGAACAAGTCGTTATGCTTCTTATTTACGGAGAATGCCTACGAAATTCTGTGAGAGCTAGAGACTTACACGCTGAAAGATATTCTGAACGAACTCGCCTTACGCGTCGTACATTTAAACGTGTTTATCATAAATTGAGAACAAGTGGGTATGTGACGCATCGGAAACATATCCGCAATGGAAAGTTACTAACGAAGAAACGGAAATTGGTACTCTTGCCACTGTGGCTCGAGATCCTTGTGTTAGTTTGCGTCAAATCGCAAGGGAATCTGGCAAGAGACAGAGTAATGTTGTTCGTGTTCTGCGTCACCATAAATATATTCCTTACCACATCAGTTTCCACCAAGAATTAACTGGTACGGATTTTATGTGTCGCATTGAATTCTGCCGATGGGGTCAACTTCAGATTCAGAGGGATGACATATTTATTCATTTGATTTTATTTACTGACGAGACCACTTTCACGAACCATGGAAATGTTAATTTGCATAACATGCATTACTGGGCAACTAAAAATCCATGTTGGCTGCGGCAAGTTGCACATCAATAGCCGTGGTCGGTGAATGTAAGGCGTGGGGTTCTGGAGGACAGAATTATTGGCCCCTATTTCATCGATGGAAATCTTAATGGTAGGTAGTACACCACATTCCTGCAAGAAACATTAGGTCTGTTATTGAAAGAAATACCTTTAGAAACAAGGAACAGAATGTGGAACCAGCCGGCCACTGTGGGCGAGCGGTTCTAGGCGCTTTAGTCCGGAATCACGCTGCTGCTACGGTCGCAGGTTCGAATCCTGCTTCGGGCATGGTTGTATGTGGTGTCCTTGGGTTAGTTAGGTTTCAGTAGTTCAAAGTGTAGGTGACTGATGAGCTCAGGTGTTAAGACCCATAGTGCTTAGAGCCATTTGAACCATTTGAAGAATGTGGTATCAATACGATGTGTGTCCGGCACATTTCTCACCGATGGCTAGAAAAAAGTTGCAGACCCATATCGCTGGATAGGACGCGGAGGCAATGTGCCGTGGCCGGCTCGTTCGCCACACTTGACGCCTCTGGACTTTTTTCTTGTGGAGATTGGTAAAAGACATTATTTGTAGAGATTTTCTAACTGCACCAGAAGATATGCGAGAGGGAATTGTCAGAGCATGTGCTTCTATAAGTGCCGAAGTGACAAAGAATACCACTCTATTCATGATAAGAAGACTGCAGTACTGCACTGATACCAACTTCGAACACCTGTAAATGGACATTCTTGCCGCCTTTGTAACCTTCGCTGACCTTCAAAGACATTTCTGTTTCACATTACTGGATTCGTCTCGATAGCCGCTGTCAGAAAATAAGTACCAAACTATAGCATCCCGTTAATAAAAAAAAGAATTGATCTTTATATCTCTGATGCGACCCCACCTAGCAACAAAAAAATCAACTTCATATGATGCCCCTGTTGTCCCATGCAACTTTTGTCCCACAAACTTTTCAGCTGCTATTATACTTTCGGAGTTGTTCTTGGTGACAATAGTTAGTGACTCGCCCTGTATTTAGAGGTGAACAATTAGCATGAGTGCAGTTAGAAGTTTAATGCGAGTGGGAGGCTGGAATGTTATATATGGCTACAGATTTTTTCAGTATCTAGGGACAGAAAGGAGGGTAGTCGTATGCTATGTTGATGGTGCAGGAGGTGTGCTAGAAATAAAATTTCAAAATATACAGAAAATTTGGAATGATTGTGACAATGGGTAATGTGGAGTTTGGAATGAATGTGAGAATGGGTAATGTAGAGAGGAATGAGTGGTTTGGTTTATTTACGCCTGGGTTTGGAGAGGACCTTGTTGAAGATTGAGATGTGATTATTGGTTTGTCAGGGAAAGGTTTGTGGAATGTCTTTGGTGAGTTTTAGGAACATAAAAATTTATGAGACCTCAATGGTTCGTGGTTAAACTATCCCATCACGCTCACCTCACGTTTCAGTATCTTCGGAGTGTAAAGGTATTCAGAAATTGACACGGAAACCGTCAGATGCAGAAAACCTACTGTTTTGCAAAAGAACTGTGAAGGTAGGTTGACTTGCCCTTCTCGGGATAAAGTCCTGATACGTAATTTAGAGGAACTATAGCACAAGCATACGTATAAATGACCGGACTATGGCGATAACACTGTTCCCCTCCAGTATGGGTTGAGCACCTTCAGAGCAGTGACACTTTTGTTGCCTATTTCAGCGTTGACACATCAGTGGTGACAGGATTACACTTACGTGACAACTGTCCTACAGTCAGCCGTTTTAGTGCAGGTCGTTTCACGGTCTCCGTGACAGAGATAAACAACATTCCGAATAAAATAGTCACGTGTTCCCTCGCCTGTCAACGTACTGAGAACCTTGGTCATTGTGTCCCTTACCTTCGTGTTCTGTCTTTGTAGTAACTCTGCAACAGGTAAAAATCTGTTGTTAGTGGCATTACGACTCATGATTCACACATCGTGTGTGGTGGCACTGTAGTTAGTACAATGAAATCGCATTCTGAAGGACGACAGTTCAATAGCCCGTCCAGCCACCAATTTTAGATTTTCTGTGATTTTTCTGCGAATCGCTCGAGGCAAATACATTGTGGTTCCTTTGTAAAGGATACGATGGATTTCCTTCCCCATTCATTCGTAATCATAGCTCGTGCTCCTCCTCTAATGATAGCGCTGTCGACGTGAAATTAAACTCTAATTCTTCTTCCTTGTTTCCTTCCTTCCTAAATTAGCCAAAGAACTTGTGTATTCAACTTTTGATATCGACCAGTAGTTAACCAAATGTTACATTATTTTAGTTGACGTTAATTTTTAACAAGACGAGAACAGACAGGTATTTTTTCCAGAAAATTTTCACTTGGTGTTCGTCATCTAAACGAGACGATATATACGTGTACTGTGTTAACGGAGAAATACGAATTATTGCAATTTCACTGACGGAAGATGCACTCGAGACGAGTGTTACAAAGAAGGTAAGTCAGTGACTTATATACCGATCAAAGTTATCATAATGATCACAATGTCCACTACTTATTAGACAAGCAAACTGAAATTAACTGTAAATGGAATACATTATCAGAATGTCTGCTGGCAGCAATAATTTGACGAAAACGAATTCGGCTGTTATCTGAATGCGATAAAAGGAAAGTCTGCGATAATGATGAAGATTATCGTAGATGTAGAGCGTTAACAATTGGCGAATCGTCTTGATCGCAATAAATCTCGGGTAAGTTTGCATCTTACAGCATCTTATAATGGTATAGGAGATTTCCTGTACAATGTAAATATCTTAGGATTAAAGGAGATGGTTCAAATAGTGTAAATGGCTCTAAGTACTATGTAAATTAACATCTGAGGTCATCAGTCCCCTAGACATACAACTACGTAAACCTAACTATTCTAAGGACACCACACACATCCATGTCCGAGGCAGGATTTGAATCTGCGACTGTAGCAGCCGCGTGGGTACGGACTGAAGCGCCTAGAACCGCTCGAGAACAGCGGCCGGCAAAGGAGATGGATCACTAAAAGCAGAAGCATTGAGTTATCTACAGGCATACACAAGAGAAAGAGATCTTGTTAGTTTTCGGATGTATCCATTGACAAAGTAGAGTAAAATGCACAAAATCTCACACATGCGCCTACAAACATCTATTCCCCCTATATGGTTCTAGCTGATGCCATGTAGAGGCATAGGTATGTATATGCGTGTGTATAAGCGTGTGTGCGTTTGTGTATTTTACTCTAGCTCGTCACAGGATAAATTTATATAAATATATTTCAACCGTCTATACTAACAGATGTAAACACTGTTTACATGCATGTTTAGACTCATCCGACTTATCTCACGAGCTGGCTGTTCGTCTACTTTTCTGCGTTGAGCAATTGGTGTCCAATGAACATGGATGTCGAAAGAGAGGGTTAATTAATTGGTATGTATCACAATAAACCTGAACAATGAGACGTTCCATGCGGAAGCTGTAAATACGGAGTGAAGACACGTAATGCCTTAACAGAAATGGCGAAAGAATCTTTAAGAAAGAGAGTGTTCGTTGCTCAAAAATTTTCTATAAGAATAATATGTGGTGCTCACCCACGATCATCATGTACACATCTGTTTAAAGAGTCAGGCATTCTGACCACTGCTTTACAGTACAGTTATTCCATCATGAAGTTTGTTGTAAATAATTCATTAGACTTCAAGAGCAAAAATAATGTATATCATTACAATACCAGGAAAAAAATGATGTTCGTTGCTCCATATTTGTCTGCATCTAACTACATCTACATGGCCACTCTATGAATCAAGCTTACTTGCACTGCAGAGGGTTAATCGAACCACCGTCACAATAATTCTTGGTTATTCCAGTCTTGAACAGCGCGTTGAAAGACTAACACACATATCTTTCCGTGCAAGCTTTGATTTCCCTTATTTTAATATGATAATCATTTGTCCTTGCTACAAAACGTACATACGTGGTAATCTAGAATAAACTTTACTTTTTGACTGCGATATTCATGTCCGTCCCAACTGTCCACAATCTACATACATAATGTGCCTAATAGATATTTGCCCAGCCACTCATTACTCGCGCACACTAAGGTGATAATCCTCGTAAGAGTTCGGGCAACCTGTGCGCATTTGCGCAGTGGGTGGGCAAATATCTATTAGGTACATTATGTATGTAGATTGTGGACAGTTGGGAATGTGGGTCTCACGAGAAGCGTACAAGGAGTAAGTCCCAGCAGTCGCGCTATTCATCCGTGTCCTCGGTGGTTGAGATGGTTAGAGCGTCTGCCATGTAAGCAGGAAATCCCGGGTTCGAGTCCCGGTCGGGGCACACATTTTCAGTTGTCCCCATCGAGGTATATCAACAACACCTGTCAGCAGCTGAGGGTTTCAGTTAATTACCATTTATTCCAGAGAAGCTGCACGGTCATCAATAGTATCTGTTATTTCCAGAACAGTTACTATCTTCATACGTCAGACGAATGTTTAAGCGCCGGTCGGAGTGCAATGTCTTCACTTTGTCCGCATTTTCATCATTCCTTTGAAGTTGATGGGCGACCGGCGCGCTGGTCGTCTTCGACGAGCTGCGGCCGCTCCCGGAACAGCTAGTGCCACTCGAACACTGTTGAGCGGCTCAGGGCAGCATCTCCGTAGGCATCCTTCATCATTCCGAGGGTCTCCGTCGTGGTTTTCCCGTGATTCACGCAGAATTTGGTAGCGTAGCGCTACTCGAGATTTTTCTCCATCTTGAAACGCGACCACACTAGTGAACGGAGGTCCAGAAAAACCGACATGCTCTCCGCTTTCCTGCAGGCGACTGGAAAAATTGTCGGTCTCTCCGGAAGGGTCCACACTATCATACCCAGGTAGTCCGGCCCCCCTCCGCCGCTCCGTTCGCGCTACAGAAATTCAGCCCTACTACTTATTGATCACACACACTATACAATGTCAGCTTTCTTCATCCGGCTTCGTCCCCTGTACACAGGTTACTAGGCGCTGTTATAACTGCAACGTATGGGCTCTTCAGAGCACGTCGGTGCCCTGTGCTGCCCTGATTACTTCACATTAGTATGCAGTGCCCGCTCGGCCGCACCCTCTAGCCTGCGAGCGGTGTCCTAAACCTGCCTCGCTGAATCGTTTGCAAAATATCAACATAGCCTGCGCGTGCCATCCGGTGAGCCAATCAGTGCCGTAACTACTTACTGCGCGTAATTTGTAAGAATTCCCCAAATCCTCACCACACAGATATATGATTCTATAAAGGATGATATAAATGCGGCAGAGCTCCACTACGCTTAGTCCTATCAGAGATGGTATACGCTTGAATTCCTCCGACCATAGAGCTCATTTATACAGCCGTTATAGAAGGTCAGACAATACGGCGAGCAGAGCGATGGAACGTAGTTATTTTAATAGAAATAAAGCAGTGGAATTAATGAATGAAGCAATAAGTGCCACGAAAAAAAAATTCATGTTGCTAACTGGTGATCAAACTTTCGTAATCGTGGTATTGTATTTAGTCACTGAGCCATTGCGCGGCAGATGAGCACATATGATATACTGCGCATCTCAGCTGTACTCGCGGAGTATTCAGTAAGACTGTCGTGCAATTTTTTTTTATGTACAGTCATTTTGTTTTAAGAAAAGGCGAAACAAAATGAAACATAAAGCTTGACGGAAATTCTGTAACAAGTTGATCGTTCGACAGTACCGAGTACAAATGGTCTTAAATTTAAGCCAGTAGTTTCACTGGCCTATCCACGACTCCCTTCCTCCAGATATGTGGTCTGTTCACGGATTCCGAATTTCGTGAACTGCTGAAGAGCTGTACGATATCGTTTTAATATCCACGCTTTTCAACCAGTGACCATTAGGAGCAGAAATTTTCGTTGTCTGGAGTCGACTATAGCCAAAGGACGAGCCAGGAATTTTGTGTTACACACTGTCCACTTTCCGTCTTAAGAATGGTTTCGTTGAACGCCTGCTGGCGCAGAGACCATTAAAAATTTAACAGAACTGGTGAAGAGTTATTAACATACATTATGTAACCTTGTAACTAAGTGACCTTACATTTTGCAAGTCTTGAGGTGCACTGAGTTATATAACTTTTTATATGTGTATGTGAGGATGGGGAGGGAAGTGTGACCTGCTTTATGTGGCCCAGCGACTTTCCCAGCTGCACCAACCTCTTCATCTCAGTACCCCTAATACCTAACGTCTTCGGTTACCTGCTGGATTTTTTCCAATCTCTATCTTCCCCTACAGTTTTTGCTCTTTGGTTCTCTCTAGGAGCGTGGAAGTAATGCCCTTAAGTCTTAGAAAACGTCCTAGCACCTTGCCTCTACCTTTAGTCAATGTTTTCCACATATTTCCTTCCTCCTTGACACTGAGAAGAGCCTCATTTCTTACCAGCCCATTTCATTTTCAACACCTTTCCACAACATTACATCTCAATCGCCTCAATCTCCTTTTCCCAAAATCCATGACTCACTTACACACAATGCCGTGCTCCAGACATACATTCTCAGAAATTTCTTCCTCAAATTAAGACCTAATTTGAGTAGTAGCAGTTCCTTTGGTGAAGCATTCTCTTTTGGTCTTACTCTTGACTATCTTTTATGTCCTCCTTGTTTCACCCCTCATGTATTACTTTGCTTCCAATGCAGAATAATTTCTTCAACTCATCAGCTACGTGGTTCCCAATTCTGAAGTTAAATTTAATGTTAATCTCATTGCTACTCTTCAACACCTTCGTTTTTATTATGTTGTCTCTCAGCTGATATTCTTTGGTGAGCTGACTGTATTTCACTCTAGACGTAGTGCAATTCTTCGTCACTTTTACTGGAGAAAGCAAGGCGTTCTCTGAATCTTAAAATTTCTCTAGGTCACCATGAACTTTAATCTCCCTTCTGAACCTTACCGTTACGTCTTCTTCGAAACCTGTGTCCTAGAGTGAGGCCCATTTTCATCTAAGCGGTTCTCTTTTGGTTTTACACTCTTATTTTTCCCTATTCATCCCTTCACCAGTATATACTGCATATTAAACGCCGTTCCCCTTCGATTTATGTAGAACGTACCAGGGGACTTCAAAAAATACCTTAAACGTTATTATTACAGGTCAAGCAACGTTTATACATCCAGGTTACACGTATACATGGCACTATTTTTCAACACAGTCACCAACTCTCCTTAAAAAATGGACGAAACGTTCTACCAGTAGTTCCAATCCTCGCGATGGAAATCCACTCCTTGGTAAGCCATTCGAGAACAGCTGTAGGAATGTTCTTGTCGTAAAATCTGCGGTAGCTGCTAATCAGTTCGTAGATTGCCTGGATATTGTCGTCCGTGGGTGATATCCATGTCCTATTTTCCCGATTAGCATTAGCATTGGCACTATTTCACTCTAGCTGACACGATATTGCAACTGGTCCATATTGCAACATAATTTCACTGTGAATCTGTTCGCAGTTTAGGGCTTTTCCCGCATAAATCGTACTGTCCGGAGTACTTCAGCTTTGGAGTAAGTATCCAGTTCGCTCACATTTTAATTCGCATAATTTGATGCACCTGTTAACCGTACCGAGGCACAACTTTGTGTACAGGAAATCTGCGACGTGTACACGCTCCTGGCAATACACCACTCTTCTTGCGCATTGATTTCAAACCACTCTTGTTGCGCATTCATTTCAGCATAGGGCGATATGTGTAATTTAACTTTTAGAAGTCCTTTCGTACATGTATCGCACTTTACTAGAGAGCCACTACGTACAGTCTAGGCCTTAGGCTGTTGTTGTTGTCGTCTTCAGTCCGCAGACTAGTTTGATGCAGCTTTCCATGCTACTCCATCTTGTGCAAGCCTCTTCATCTCCGAATAACTACTGCAACCTTCATCCTTCAGAATCTGATTACTGTATGCGTCTCTTGGTCCCTATCTACGACTTTTACTGCCCCCTCCGGCTCACACTTCCCTCCAGTAGTAAATTTGTGATCCCTTGACGTCGCATAATGTGTCCTATCAATCGATACTTCCTTCTTGTCAGGTTGTGCTACAAATTTCTTTTTTACCCAAATCTATTCAGTATTGCTTAATTAGTTACTTGATCTCTCCATCGTTCAGCATTATTCTGTAGCATCACATTTCAAAAGCTTGTATTCACCACTTGTGTAAACTGTTTATTGTCCATGTTTCATTTCCATACATGGCTACACTCCATAACAATACTTTCAGAAAATGCTACCTGACACTTTAATCTATATTCAATGACACGGAGTTTCTCTTTTACAGAAATACTTTTCTTGCAACTGCCAGTTTATATTTTATATCGTCTCTACTTCAACCATCATTAGTTATTTTGTTGCCCAAATAACAAAACTCATCCAATCCTTTAAATGTCTCGTTTCCTAATCTAATACATTCAGCATTTCTGATGTAATTCGACTACATTCCACTGTCCTTCTTTTGCTGATGTTGATGTTCATCTTATATTCATCTTTCCAGACACTGTTTATTTCGTTCAACTGCTCTTTCAAGTCCTTTGCTGTCTCTGACGGAATTACGGCAAACCTCTAAGTTTTTCTTTCTTCTCTTTCGACTTTAATTTCTACTCCAAATTTTTCTTTGGTGTCCTTTACTGCTTGCTCAATGTAAAGATCGAATAAAATCGTGGATAGACTACAATCCTGTCTCTTTCCTTTCTCAAACACTGCTTCCGTTTCGTGCCCCTCGACTCTGAAAACTGCCATCTGCTTTCTGGACAAATTGTAAATAGCCTTTCGCTTCCACTATTTTACTTGCTACTTTCAGAATTTCAAAGACAGTATTCAAGGCAACACTGTCGAAAGCTTTCTCTAAGTCTAGAAATGCTATAAACGTAGATTTGCCTTTCCTTAATCTGTCTTCTAGGTTAAGTCGCAAGGTAAGTATTGCCTCACCCATTCTTACACTTCTCCGGAGTGCAAACTGATCTTCCTCGAGGTGGGCTTCTACCAATTTTTCCATTCTTGTATAAATAATACGTGTTATTATTTTACAACGATGATTTATTAAACTGATAGTTCGGTAATATTCACATCTGTCAGCACCTGCTTTATGTAGGATAGGAATTATTAAGCTCTTCTTTATGTCTGGGATTATTTCGCATGCCTCACAAATCTCTTTCACCGGATGGAGGAGTTTTGCCCTGGCTGGCTCTCCCATGTTTGTCAGTAATTCTGACGAAATAACGTCTGTTCCTGGAGCTTTGTTTTTCCATTGAACTAATATTTGTATTAAAAGTAACCATGAGAAATTGATCATCATGGAATTTTATACGGTGTGGCATCCGATATTTGGATCCACACCAATATTTATTGTGTTTCGACCGTTTAAATAGAAAAGCTTACGTGTGAGCAGTAGTATCTACTGCATTTGGACCAGGGGAAGGATGGTAACTTCCAATGTGTTGAGTGAGCTTAATTTCTATCACCTAATGTACATTTTTTCACGTGTTGCTTTAAGGGCATGCTCGTAAATCATTTGTCGATAATTTCCAGTTGCTGAAAACTATTATCATGTAAATATTTCGCTTTTATGTACGTCAGTAATGTGAAATTCTGTATTTATTTCCCTGCATACTCAGAACAGGCCCTTCTACGACTCTCACTTGGTTCAGGAGTAGATAGTCCGAGCTCCCGCTCATTTAACTTTTACACCGATTCTGTTTCTGACAATTTCTCCCATCTCATACAGAGAAGAAAGTTACAATCGTCTTGAGCTGCAGCTTGCCACTACACGCTTTTATCTCAGCAGAGAATGTACTTTCTCCTTCCAGTGGTTGAGTTACAGCCTTTATCGGGGGTTGTGCTGTTGTAGAGAGCACCACCTGCAACACAGTTCTCAGAAATTATTACGTTTCTCTTCAACAGATATCTGACGAAACAATTTCTTAAAGTACCTGAAGCAATTCTCAACATATAATTCCTTTTAGTGTCACCATAAAGAAACGGGCCAATACCTTTCACACTACCTGGAAGACAGAGAGGGTCGGCCAGAATATGTCAAAGGTATTGTTAAACCACAGTCTAATACATACAGCCACAACACTCTCTGGAGCGAAAGTTGTACCATTTGACATCTGGAGTGACACTTGCGCTCCAAGTGGTCAGAAAGCAATACCATGCATCGTAAGGGTAATGTTTGTTTTGATTATTTTCTACTTAATTACCGAAATAGTGGTTATATCTTCGACTTCCACGCATTAATAAATAAGCAGGAGACATAAATGACCGTGAAACATACTAAGAACAGTCGAACCACACTGATTCAATGAAATAAGCTATAATTTACTCACGAAAAAATACTATCCAATATGTGTATATATGCAGCTTATTCCGTCGAAAGCAAGAGAATATAAATGCATACTTTATGTAGAAGATGCAAATATTTCTTTTATCTGTTGTTGACACTGTAAAATTTTTTGAGTCTAATGATTCGCCCGTTCTTATACTTCACTCGATTTTCTAATACACGAGTATTTGTTGAAGATTCGTGCCGTTTGTGGCTCATATTTAACAAGAACTGTGGTATTGGAGTCTTCTGTTGGGGAAACAGTTTTATTTCTTTCGAAGATTTATTATCACGTCGTTGTGTTTTTCCCTTAAGCTACATTTTTGGTTACTTATTTGATACGTTTAGTAATGTAGATATTACATTCAATATATGTTTCTTACGTTCATATTTACTGATTGGGCTGAAAGTGTAGCGAGCAAATCTCAACGTTGTTGGGTAGACATACGACGTCTTTCAGCAGAAGGTCAGGTCTTCTAGAGCTTCCTAGTAAACCTTTGTTGTTGGAAAACGATACTGCTCAGCAAACGACTGCTTGTTAGAAGAGAATCTTAAATAAACTGTCCTTAGACATACGATGTCTTTCAGCAAAAGGTCAGGTCTTTTAGAGCTTCCTTGTAAATTTTCGTTATTGAAGGAAAACGACAGTGTTCAGTAAATATCTGCGTGTTAGAAGAGATTCTTAAGTAAACTGTCCTGTAATGTCCGGTTTTGTACCTTATAACGTCCTTAGGAAACTAAATAATACAAATGCGGTGTAACTTTTCGATTATTGTCAACTTTTATGGCACTACATACACCCCCTATTGTATAAACCATGTTACAAATCAATGTAAATGTTAGTACTCGCAATCATCCGATATCGTATTCAAAAGTGTCGTTAACTGGCTGCTTGGGACGCTGCTGTCGCTGTGGGTAACAAAAACGAGACGGGGTGTCGTGACTCTTATGCTAGACTCTGGTTAAATATTTCACAGTTTGAGAATGCAGTGTAGTATCTGTGACCAGAGATAGGACACGTCTATGTACGTGAACCTCGTTTCGAGGCAGTCGTAAACAGCTTTGGTGGGACACATTAACGGCTCTCTCAGTAACCACCCAGCTTACGCGAAGAGCGTGTGGAGCGTTCGCTGGTAGGTAAAGCTACTACGTTGTCCAGTGTAAAATGCTCTCTAAAAATGTCAGTCTTACACAAGTGTCACAAAGGGCAGTGAGTAGAATTCCTGTCTGGGCACACAGGTTTACTTTTTCCGTAATTTCCCTTAGTCGCTTAAGTTAAATGCTGCCGTAGTTCCTTTTAAAAAGCTCGCCTGATTTCCTTCCTCATCCATATGCGTTCCGGGGTGCAAGTGATTTCTAATGACGTCGTCGTCGACTTGATGTTACGCATTAATCTCGATTCCTTAGCAACGCTTTTGGAAAGTATTATGGGCTGTTTCCTGCATTGATTCTTGAAAAACGGCTTGTACGATACACGCTCTTATTTTTGTCCGTTTTCGAACGGTACATCGTCTCCAACGCCCTCAATATCGATGGGTTTTGAAGCTCTACATACCAGTTTACGATGTCGTTGGTGCTAAATTTTTCTATGGAAGAGTCTGGGTAATTGACGTCTAGAAAGGTATATTCATTTACGTACGCTTTCCATAGCGCAAGATATCTCTAGTTCGTATCTTTGAGTAGAAACGATCAGCAAAGTGGATCACAACAAAGTGTTACGGTTTCAGAAATATTCCATGGAAATTACGCGCCGGGAAGAAACAGTGAAGGTCATTGTTTTTAAGTGAGTCATTAGCAAGGCTAACTATGAGTAATAAGACAAAACGTTCGTATATACATCTCGGAAGTAGAAGAATATGCGTCTTCTCTAGCTTTTCAGCCACTCTTAGCCAAATGTTACTGCTGTTTCTCATATTACGAACGCCGTGACAGTCATCTGTCAAGAGGAATGCGGAACACTCGCTGTAAATATATTATAATAAAAAAGTGAAGAGAATGTTCATTTAAAATATGTTCTTCATTTATATAAGCATAAAATTCGCACTACACAACCAAAATGGCAAATTCCCGTACTTCCAAGTTATAAGTGAACATTCTAACAATGATTGTTACTTTTTATCTCAGTTAGACACGTAAGAATTTAACAGTACGAAGTGATTATTACGAATGGAGGAAAATTACGTCTTTCCTTTCAGAAGACGTCGTTTGGCTGTTACTGTTAATTATTTATAGGGTCAACGAGTGCATTTCAGGCATTTTAGGGTAGACACAATAACAATTGCAACTGCAGATTTTTAAATGAGTAATTTTATCAGTCAATGGCAATGATGATTTCTTTCCAAACGTTTTATCTGACTGTGATGTTCATTCCTGCCACCCTGCCCCCCCCCCCCAAAAAAAAAGTCTCTTTCCGTTGTGTGTCTGTCACATAGCCAGATTAATGTGTTGCCTACACCTTCATTCTCTCTTGGCAGACACTCTCCGTAACTTGTGGGCTGTGACTCTTTCCAGCGATACGCTGTCGGTCTTGTAGGAAAGCGATAGTGAGTGCTTTCTGCTATCTATGCGTTTTGCATTACATTAGGTTACACTGGTCAGGTGCCAGTCGTTTAACGAAACACTGCCCTATTGACATTCGCAATTCTATGGACACCTTACGCCCACATTATGAAAAGCTGTAATTTAGACAGTTACTTCATATTTTAAAATTTTCAAAAAATTATTCTTTTTAACGAATTCCTCTACCAGATTCATAAAAATTTTATAGTTTTCTATTAAATTTAAGTGATAGTAAACGATGTCATTTTCCTCAATGAATCTCATACTCAGTATTTTCGATTCAGTACTTTATTTACACACCAATATCTATTTAAAAAGTATGTTGTGAGTAAAAGTCAGAGACACTTAACGAAATCAGCATTTTTAAAAATTTTTTAGTGTGGGCAGAAAGTAACCACACGTTACTGAAAGAATCTTGATATTGCTAAGAATGTGCAAAATCATCTACATCTCCATCTACATGGATATTCTGCAAGTTACATTCGAGTGCCTGGCAGAGGTTTCATCGAATCACCTTCAAATTCTCTATTATTCCAACAACATATAGCGCGCGGAAAGAACGAACACGTGTATCTATCCGTACGAGCTCTGATTTCCCTCATTTTATCATAGTGATCGCTTCTCACTATGTAGGTCGTTGTCAACAAAATATTTTCGTATTTGGAGGAGAAATTTGGTGATTGGGTTTTCGTGAGAAGTTCCCGCCGCAACAAAAAACGCCTTTGTTTTAATGATGTCCACCCTAAAATCTACTATCAT
The DNA here is from genome assembly GCF_021461395.2 of Schistocerca americana. Taxonomy (NCBI): domain Eukaryota; kingdom Metazoa; phylum Arthropoda; class Insecta; order Orthoptera; family Acrididae; genus Schistocerca; species Schistocerca americana. The sequence goes on from NC_060119.1 coordinate 1,064,976,766, forward strand.
TTAAGTGACACTCTGTCCCGTTTTTCGCGATAATACAAAACGTGCTGCCTTTCTTTGAACTTTTTCGATGTACTCCGTCAGTCCTACCTGGTAAGGATCCCACACCGCGCAGCAGTATTCTAAAAGAGGACGGACAAGCAGAGTGTAGGCAGTCTCCTTAGTAGATCTGTTGCATTTTCTAAGTGTCCTGCCAATAAAACGCCGTCTCTGGTTAGCCTTCCTGACAAAATTTTCTGTGTTCCTTCCAATTTAAGTTATTCGTAATTGTAATTCCTAAATATTTAGTTGAATTTACGGCCTTTAGATCTGACTGATTTATCGTGCTACCGAAGTTTAACGGATTCCTCTTTGCACTCATTTGGGTGATCGCACACATTGCGTTATTTAGAGTCAATTTACAATTTTCGCATCATACAGATATCTTTTCTAAATCTTTTTGCAATTTGTTCTGATGTTCTGATGACTTTATTAGTCGATAAACGACAGCGTCATCTGCAAACAACAAAAGACGGCTGCTCATATTGTCTCCCAAATCGTTTATATAGATAAGTAACAGCAAAGGGCCTATAACACCACCTTGGGGGACGCCAGAAATCAATTCTGTTTTACTCGATGACTTTCCGTCAGTTACCACGAACTGTGACTTCTCTGACAGGAAATCACGAATCCAGTCACATAACTGAGACGATATTCCATAATCACGCAATTTCACTACAAGCCGCTTGTGTGGTACAGTGTCAAGCCTCCCGGAAATCCAAAAAATACGGAATCAATCTTAAATCCCTTTTCAATAGCACTCAACACTTCATGCGAGTAAAGAGTTGGTTGTGTTTCACAAGAACGATGTTTTCTAAATCCATGTTGACTGTGTGTCAATAGACCGTTTGCTTTGAGGTGATTCATAATGTTCGAACACAATATATGTTCCACAATCTTGCTGCATATCGACGTTAATGATATGGGTCTGTAAGTTAGTGGATTACACCTACTACCTTTCTTGAATACGCAACTTTCCAGTCTTTGGGTACGGACTTTTCTTCGAGCGAACGGTTGTATATGATTGTTAAGTATGGGGCTATTGAATCACCATGCTCTGAAAGGAACCTAACTGGTACACAGTCTGGACCAGAAGACTTGTTTTTATTAAGTGATCTAAGTTGCTTCACTACTCCGATAGTAAAAGATCGCCAATCGTAGGGATTATGCATCTGTTTAAGTTTGGTATGTTTGTTTCGTTGTTTCTGCAACAGTGTTCTGGCCAGTTTTGTGTACCAAGGAGGATCAGCTCCGTCGTTCGTTAATTTATTTGATATAAATCTTTCAATTGCTGCCGATACTATTTATTTGAATTCAAGCCACATCTGGTCTACAGTTATATTGTTAATTTAGAAGGAGTGGAGATTGTCTCTCAGGAAGGCGTAAAGTGAAGTTTTATCTGCTTTTTGAAAAGGTATATTTTGCGTTTATTTTTGGAAGATTTGGGGATTACAATATTCAGTCTCGCTACGACATCCCTGTGTTCACTAAACCTGTACCCGTTTTAAAGCACGTTATTAACTCAGGATTACTTGTTGCTAAGAGGTCAAGTGTGTTGTCACAAATGTTTACTATTCGCGTGGGACCATGAACTAACTGCTCGAAATAACTTTCAGAGAGTGCGTTTAGCACAATTGAGGATGATGTTTTATGCGTACCTCCGGAATTAAAAATGTATTTTCATTTTCTGGAGTCTACTATCATATCATTACTTCCTTAAAAAGTAAGTTGTTAATCTAAGTAAACAACAGTTAACGAATTTAATTTTTTAATAATTTTTCGTAGGACGGTCATAGAGCACTTTCCGACCCCACCCTTGGAAAAATGTGTTATGAAATAGACGTTGGTCTTGGTAGGGCAAAGTACATTGCTATTTAGTTGCAGGTTATATAAAACACAAGCAGTGTAACTGTATTCAGGTCTCTTAAAAATCTCACTGTTTTTCAAAGTAATCTAGAAATAGTACTTTTTCTGCCGAACAGAGACACAAAGGGATCCCCACGGGAACTAATTATCACGCCCAAGGGAATAATAGTCTTTATTATCCTTAATAACATTATAGACAGCTGACGTACCCAATTATTCCAGTACTACAGGAGCAACAAGTACATTCGTTTCGAAACAAAGAACGTAACTGACTACCAGTGCAGCTATTTCGGTACATGGTACAGCATCTCTGATAAAGGAATTTATCTTCGGAAATTCAAATTAAAATATTGTCTATTTAAATTAGTATATAATGTATATTATTTGCATTTAAATGTATTTTTTATTACTGATCTTCGCTAATAATGCATGAAAACCCGGAGTGAAGACATAACCAATGCAAAACAATAACAGAGAAATTTCATACGAAATCCATCAAATGTAACACCACTGCGCAAATGTTAAAAAGTGACCATTAATACTTACAATAAAATTCATGCTGCTATTAACCTCCTAGATACTCTGAATGAATATTAATATTTCCGATTTTAGCTCTGATTCGAGGATTTTCTAACACAGAATGTGGCAAAGTCTAAGAAAATTCTTAACCGAAATTATAATATTATGAGTTTATTAAAGATCCAGTACAGTAGTTTCATATAGAAAGCAACAGTTTTATTCTTGGTATTCTTTTACATCTTGCCACTTGCAGTTTTTGTGCCTATTTATTTTTATCTTCGACTATTTAAACTTACAAGTTGTTGAAAAATTCATTAGCTTATGACATTTAAAAAAAAGGAACTGTAAAACGGAAATCAGTTCTTAAAGTACAACAAAAAGGAAAACTTGTATTTAGCTACCCACTGTTTATGAACAGCCTTGCACTTAGCAGTTTGTTACACGTGTCACTCCATAAGTAGATCTAATTTGTCAAAAATCTGTAAGAAATGCTTTTAATTTCCTTGGTAAATGGTGACAAGGAGATTCTTTCGATAACTTTTGGAGGTTAGAGGCAATAATAGTTTTCGCGGCTTCGGGTAAGAAATTAAACTGAAGTATTTCAAACTTCCTTGGCTGTACCCTTGTTGAAGAATACTCTTAGATTTGTTGACTTACGCGCGGGCCAGCACTTCGGGTTCCTGTGCCTCATATGTTTTCAGAACGGAAACGTACCAGACTTCGTATGTGCCTTGCTACACAAGACATTGAGGGTATTTCGTTGTTAAAAATTACCAAGCTTAATTCCAGTGGACTATAAAAGACAGCTACAAGGAATGTAACTATTAAACGTCGTCGTGTGTCCATCTGCAAAGTTCGCGGGTGACGCTTTGAGCCTAAGAAGCAGCTAAGGTGTCTATTTGCACAACGGTACCCTTGTGCCCAAATAGCATGACGTTACTCCTAGGGATGACCACTCTAACTACCAAGAAGTCCACTACTTGTGATATCCAGCGTTATGTCGGTGTTCTTCAGTGTTACTGCCTGCTAGTCTCACTGAGTTTACAATGATCGTCAACGAATATAATTTTTTGCAAGTAACAGTACTAAACTCCTATCAACAGAAATGAAATGCACACTTTGCGAACTGAAGTAAACATCTTTAGAATAATAGTTCTAATTGTAGATAGACCCAGAATGGGACATGTTTATGAGGCAAAGTCGCATCTGTGGAGACTGACAGAGTGCGATTGCTTGGAACAACGTCATCGGAGCAACAGGGAAGCTTGAACTTAGCGATGACGTTTTTGGAGGTAAGATAATGCAACCGCGCCAAGTACGTAGCTATAAACTGAACACATCTCGTACTGACTCACCATCAGTTTCCCTATGTTGATCGTACTGGATGCCGACATAGCTTCAGAGTAATAATTTTCCATGCGTCAAACATCGTGACACATCTATTCGAAGATCAGTAATATGAACATGAATTTAGTATCATCAATATCCCATCATTGCACGGCTGTCTACCTCAGCGAGTGTATTCAGTTGTCACCAGATATCTACATCCAATTCTAGGTGTCTTTCTTTTGAACTTTTGGCACACCTGGTCTAACTCATTAGAGTTTTAATTCAAGTAGATTTTATGTCATTCTGTATTAGCTCCTCAGGTAGTCACTGGCAGGTATTGGGACATACTACAGGTGGAAATGCTTCAGATGCGATTGTAAGAGAGCACCTTAACAATCCTACAGTGTTTAAGACTACACCCAAGGATGAACAAAATGATTTACTAGTGTGTATATTGAATGCTGGTCATGAGGAAATTAATGCAGAAATAGCTAAGGCAGGTTATGTGTAGGTGGTAGAATATGAAACTGAGGTGTCTTCGAAATTTCAGTTGGTTGTAATATACCGTTATCTATTATGTAATGAAGAGCCTGTTGAAAGATCTTCTTCAGTAGCTTGAGTTAGAATATTCAAGCCGATCTTGTCGAAGAACACAAAGAAAAAGTAATATCTGGGAGTTACGATGGTGCATGCGTCATGTGCAGCCAAATGTAAGAGAAGAGTATCATTTCTCGTATTATGTGCTTTGTTATGAATACCAACTCAACTTAATTCTTACCAAAGCTACAAGTAAAGTAAACAAACAGAACTGTTCTTCAGTACTATTGCAGACGTACCAATATTCTCCTCATTCAGCTCGAGGAAGGGTTTTTTAGATGCAATTGCGAAACGAAGAACCCCTCGTGGATCAGCCACAAAATGGGGCTTAAAATAGAGAACAGTCCTTACAGTTCATGAGGGTAAAGAGGCTATTCAACGATGTCTTGAACACATTGAAGATACCAGCAAAAGGATGGCAACTGTGAATCTGCCTTTTAGCCTGAGGGAATTAGATTAGGAAATGAGACACTTAAAGTACTAAAGGAGTTCTGCTACTTGGGGAGCAAAATAACTGATGATGATTGAAGTAGAGAGGATATAAAATGTAGACTGGCAATGGCAAGGAAAGCATTTCTGAAGAAGAGAAATTTGTTAACATCGAGTATAGGTTTAAGTGTCAGGAAGTCGTTTCTGAAAGTATTTGTATGGAGTGTAGCCATGTATGGAAATGAAACATGGACGATAAATAGTTTGGACAAGAAGAGAATAGAAGCTTTCGAAATGTGGTGCTACAGAGGAATGCTGAAGATTAGATGGGTAGATCACATAACTAATGAAGAAGTATTGAATAGGATTGGGGAGAAGAGAAGTTTGTGACACAACTTGACTAGAAGAAGGAATCGGTTGGTAGGACATGTTCTGAGGCATCAAGGGATCACCAGTTTGGTATTGGAGGGTAAAAATCGTAGATGGAGACCAAGAGATGAATACACTAAGCAGATTCAGAAGGCTGTAGGTTGCAGAAGGTACTGGGAGATGAAGAAGCTTGCACAGGATAGAGTAGCATGGAGAGCTGCATCAAACCAGTCTCAGGACTGAAGACCACAATAACAACAACAACAACAGCCTGAGGTTGAAGCACCAACACCGAAAATTTCCCTTTTGATTAGCGGTATTTTATAAAATAATGTCCTACGTGGATGTCGGGTATAGACAGTTACCAAAGCGCACCACTGGTAATAAAGCAAGCGACTGCACCATTCGAAAACGAAATTTTGAAAAGTAGAGACAATGTTGATTATCTCATGATCGAGGAAGAACAAAATGTAGCAAAAAGAAGATGCGACAGCATATGTATAACAATGAATGTACGAGTCGTGTTTTTAAGTAAGGTGACAATCAAAGGTTATTTTAAAAAGTAAATTTATTTTCAGGAAATACATACTTCACTCTGTTTTTCGTCATAGTTGCCAAGTTTGTTCAAACACGTATCATACCTTTCAACCAATTTCAAAACACCCTCTTCATAAAAACTTGCCGCCTGCTCCGATAGCCAAGAGTTCACTACCGTTATCACGTCGTCGTCATCATTGTAACGGTTGCCACTGAGGTGTTGTTTGAGGTGGAGTAACAGATGACAATCGCTCGGCGCAAGATCAGGACTGTAGGTTGGGTGGTCAACTTCCCAGCCAATGCTGTCCAATAAATCGCGCGTCTGACGTGCTGTGTGAGGTCTTGCATTGTCATGGAGAAGGACAATTCCCCTTGTCAGCATTTCCGTCTTTGAATCGCTCTGCGTAGCTTTCTCAGGGTTTGGCAGTATGATTCTGCATTGACAGTGGTTCCTCGTTGCGTGAAGCTGACCAACAAAACACCATGCTTATTCCAAAACACCGACGCCATGATTTTGCGCTGGGACAGAGTCTGCTTGGACTTTACCTTTAAAGGCGAGTGTGTGTGTCTCCATTCCATGCTTTGTTGCTTCGTTTCGGGCGTGATATACGAAACCCATGTTTCGTCTCCAGTTACAATCTGACTTCTTCGTGATAACGAGTCAAGAACTTCATCGCACACTTAAATCTTTGGTTTTTGTGGTCCTCCGTTAGGGTTTCGGGACGAAACGGGAGTACAGTTTCCTAAACTTTAGGTGTTCAGAACGTCAGTAAATTCGTTTGAGAGACCTGATTTTGTGAGGCGACTGTTCTCACGAATTCTCGCTTCAACTGAAGCCACCAAATCGTCTGTAATCAAAGAAGGGCGACCGGAGCGGTCCTAAGAAAATGGTTCAAATGGCTCTGAGTACTATGGGACTTAACATCTGAGGTCATTAGTCCCATAGAACTTAGAACTACTTAAACCTAACTAACCTAAGGACATGACACACATCCATGCCCGAGGCAGGATTCGAACCTGCGACCGTAGGGGTGGCACGGTTCCAGACTGAAGCGCCTAGAACCGCTAGACGTCACCGGCCGGCGGAGCGGTCCTCATCCCTGGACGTTGTCACTTGCTTTCACTCATACCATGACCACGGTACACTTCGCAAATCTGTCGATGAATTTCTGCAGCAGACAGGTTCCTTGCTGACAAAAACCGTGTGACTGAGCGAACCTCACACGCGGCGGGCAATTTGATAGTCTCAAGCATTTTGAAAGCACAGAACAGAACCATACAGGTTAGCTACAGAGCTGAAACTGAGCACAGTTGTTCCCGAGGCATACCGGTACACGACGCACGCTCTAGTTCATTTATGCGCCCGAACTACTAGTGTCTACAGCAAAATGGACCTTACTTAAAAAGCACGCCTCGTAGCAACGAAGAAAGTATGTGACTAATTATTCAGCAGAACAAACAGGAGTTTCAACTCTCCACCCCTTATTGGCCTCCAACTTAACTCTCCAGCACTTCTTCCCTTCACCAAGAATTAAATTTCCTTACAAAATTCCTTTCTGTTGCTGTGCAGGTCTATCCATTTTCAAATAAAGCCACATTAAAGATAGAATTCTCCAGAACATTTTGGAACTTCCTTCTTTCATCGATCGACTTAACTGTTCCGTTCCTCAAGGTTTCTTCGCAATTATTTTTCTTGTACCAAATTTGTCTGTCCATCATAGGTGATTTTTCTTTTTAGAGATGTCCATTTCTCTTCAACTGAAGTGCCTACTCTATCAGTCCCGATCACAGTATCCACGTTCTCAGCTAACTTCAAACACGATTCATCATTCCTTAGACTTCTGCATCCCACTTCCTCCACACTAATTATTCGTACAGTTCTCTTAAACTTGATTCTGCTCTCCACCATCACTAAATTGTGATCTGAGTCTTTATCTGCCATTGGGTACACCTTACAATCCAATACCTGATTTCGGAATCTTTGCCTGACCATAATGTAATCCAGCTAAAAACTTCCGGTGTCTCCGAGTGTTTTCCAGGTACGCTTGTGCTTCTTGAACAGACTATTTGCTATTACCACCCGAAATGTATTGCACCATTCAATTAGACTTGTTCCTCTCTCATTAGTACTGCCAAGTGCATTTTCTTCCGTAACCCTTTCTCCTACTCCCTCCCCTACAATGACGTTCCAATCTTCTATGTTTATTAGATTATCCTCTCCTTTTACATACTGGACCACCTTTTCAATATCCTCATATGCTTTCCGTATGTCTTCTTCTCATTGCGACGTTGGCATGCATAATCAGCTGTCGTAGTTGGCGTTGGTTTGCTATCTAATCTGACAGGAATAACCCTATCACTAAACTGTTCATAGTTGCTCACACTCTTCTTTCACTCTCTGCAAAGAATCGTAACCCTGTTATACCATTTTCTGCTGCTGTTGATACTACCCCATACTCGTATAACCATAGATCCTTGTCTTCTTTCCATTTCAGTTCACGGACCCTCACTATTTGTAGATTGAGCCTTAGCATTTCCAGGCGGCCGGGGTGGCCGGGCGGTTCTAGGCGCTACAGTCTGGAACCGCGCGACCACTACGGTCGCAGGTTCGAATCCTGCCTCGGGGATGGGTGTCCTTAGTTTAGTTAGGTTTAAGTAGTTCTAAGTTCTAGGGGACTGATGACCTCAGAAGTTAAGTCCCATAGTGCTCAGAGCCATTTTGAACCTTAGCATTTCCCTTTTCAGATTTTCTAACGTTCCTAGTACGTTAAAACTTCTGAGACCCCACGCTCCGTCCTGTAGAACGTTATCCCATAGCTGATTATTATAAATTTTTCATATGGTCACCTTCCCCTTGGCAATCACTTGCCGGAGACCCGAATGGGGGAGTAGTCCGGAATCCTTTTCCAATGGAGAGATCATCATGCCAGTTTTCCATTTACGGGCCACATGTCCTGTGGATACATATGCCTTTAATGCAGGAGTTTTCATTGCCTTCTGCATTGTCAAATCGTTGATCATTGATGATCCTTTCGTCTTTTCGGGGCATTTTCCCACCCCAAGGACAAGGGAGTGCTCTGAGTACTACCGCGCCCTCATTAACGAGGCAGATGCCAGAACGAGGGTGACTTATTATACTAGAAGTCCTGGGCAGCCGTTTCTAATGATTTTTATTCAAAACTAAAGCAGTGCCTTAATTGGAAATCGGGCCCAGGTCGTTTTGGTCACTGGCCAAAGACGATATCCCTGTAGCACCGCGTCTGAGTGCTACTTGTTGCTTCTAATTTTCTACTTCATCTGTCTCAGTGCAACTTTTTGTGGGAAGTTCTTGAGGTAGATTCGTATTGTACTATTAAAAAAATTGTTTCTTAAAATGTCAGTTTCATGACACCGTTACGGACTGATTTTCTGGATGTGCTAAGGTTTTGTTATAAACCTACTATCCAATGTTTTTCATAATGTTGGATGATGTGTGTGTGCAACAAAAGAGGTTTCTAGTTAGAACAAGAGTTTTGTTTAAGTCAGTATTGCTGTGCACAATTTTGCTTACTGCCTACTATCTTGTATCTCTTAGGATAAAGCTTTAGTGCTAATTTGTTTAGTTTTCTCTGAGTAAGGGTTTTTCAATATAGCTAAGGCAGGATGCAATTACAAATCGTGAGATTTTGTAAGATATTTGGAATAGTGTCTTACAATTAGTTTCTCTCTTAACGAAGTTTTTTGATGTTGTTGTTTTAGTTATTGTTATGAGTAGATCAGAAGCAGTAAGCGTCCTCCTGTAATTGTTAATAAATTCCGAAGTAACGAAATTAAACTAGTTACGTACTTCTAATGTTGTTATGAAATCATGGTTCTGATTAATTTCTGCGATTAAGCCGCTTCAAAATGTAAAGTTGAAGAATTTTTTTGTTTCGAACCTAACTGTTTTACCGCTGTAGTTGGATCACTGGTGCACCCCTTGCACCCCCAGATTCAAGCACCTCTATTTCAGTACTCCGAAATTAAGGGAATTATTTGCATTTCTTGCAATGTTTTATATTGTTGAACAAACAGGTTACGCTTGTGACCAAAAGGCCGTCTCCCGACGGCAAGGGGGTCACGATGTGTCTTCCAGCAACGCTGAGGCCACGTTGGTCGTCATCCGCAAACCAGTCCTGCCACTGGGCGTCTACCAGCTGGGTCTCGGACCCCGGGTCGCTCGTCTTCTTCGATCTGCTGGTACTCCTCGTTCGGTCAGTGTACCCCCTGCTGACCGCGGCTTACGAACTGCCTCGGGATGCCGCCTGTGACGTGGAGGGCAGCTACGACTTCGTTATTGTGGGCGCTGGAAGCGCCGGTGCCACCCTAGCTGGCCGTCTCAGTGAGAACAAGAAATGGAAGGTAAGGCCATGTACAGCTGACTGTGACGTTTCCATATTTTATATACAAAATCTCTCCAGTCTCATTAGTAGCCTCGAGCCTTGATCTTCCATTCTCATATTTGGCCGACACCACGTGTAGTGAAACCAGCACGGAAAAAACGTGACAGACATTGCTGTATACCAGCATCTAAGTAGAGAACATGACACGTGCATGTGTTTGTACATGTTAACATCAGAGTGCCAATTCTCGAGTAGTGATAATCATGCATTTCAGCAGCAAAACTAATGTTGCCTGTCCATATACAGAGTGAATATTAATGAAACCGACAAAATGCAGTGACGGATTCCTGATTGGAAATGGAGAAAGAAAAGATCCTATGAACATGTGTCCGGAAATGGACGGTGTACTTCATCATCATCACCATCATCATCATCATCATCATCATTTAAGACTGATTATGCCTTTCAGCGTTCAGTCTGGAGCATAGTCCCCCTTATAAAATTCCTCCATGATCCCCTATTCAGTGCTAACATTGGTCCTCTTCTGATGCTAAGCCTATTACAACATTCTTATCCGAATCCAAGTACCTTCTCCTTGGTCTACCCCGACTCCTTCTACCCTCTACTGCTGAACCCATGAGTCTCTTGGGTAACCTTGCTTCTCCCGTGCGTGTAACATGACCCCACCATCTAAGCCTGTTCGCCCTGACTGCTACATCTATAGAGTCATTCCCAGTTTTTCTTTGATCTCCTCACTGTGGGCACCCTCCTGCCATTGTTCCCATCTACTAGCACCTGCAATCATCCTAACTACTTTCATATCCGTAACCTCAGCCTTATTGATAAGGTAACCTGAATCCACCCAGCTTTCGCTCCCATACAACAAAGTTGGTCGAAAGATTGAACGGTGGACAGATAACTTAGTCTTGGTAATGACTTCCTTCTTGCGGAAGAGAGTAGATCGTAGCTGAGCGCTCACTGCATTAGCTTTGCTACACCTCGCTTCCAGTTCTTTCACTATGTTGCCATCCTGTGAGAATATGCATCCTAAGTACTTGAAACCATCCACCTGTTCTAACTTTGTTCCTCCTATTTGGCACTCAATCCGTTTATATGTCTTTTCCACTTACATTACTTTCGTTGTGGAGATGCTAATCTTCATATCATAGTCCTTACATTTCTGATCTAGCTCAGAAATATTACTTTGCAAACTTTCAATCGAATCTGCCATCACAACTAAGTCATGCGCATATGCGAGACTGCTTATTTTGTGTTCACATATCTTAATCTCACCCAGCCAGTCTATTGTTTTCAACATATGATCCATAAATAATATGAACAACAGTGGAGACAGGTTGCAGCCTTGTCTTACCCCTGAAACTACTCTGAACCATGAACTCAATTTACCGTCAACTCTGACTACTGCCTGACTATCTATGTAAAGACCTTTAATTGCTTGCAAAAGTTTGCCTCCTATTCCATAATCTCGTACAACAGAAAATAGTTTCCTCCTAGGAACCCATTCATATGCCTTTTCTAGATCTATAAAACATAAATACAATTCCCTGTTCCACTCGTAACACTTCTCCATTATTTGCCGTAAGCTAAAGGTCTGGTCGTGACAACCTCTAAGAGGCCTAAACCCACACTGATTTTCATCCAATTTGTCCTCAACTAATACTTGCACTCTCCTTTCAACAATAACTGAGAAGACGGTGTACCTGGAACGACAATACATCGTCCCGGAACATAGTGCAGAGCTGCGCTGCATCCACGTCACACCAGACGTTCAAAGTGGCCTCCATGGAATTGCAAGGCACAATAGAGGTTACCATGCAGTATTCACATAATTATACTTTGCCTTACACCACGTTGGCGTGCCAGTTGTCTGGAGCTTGTAGTACGTTTCATCTCAATATCTTGTAGAATCCGGTCCTTCAAATCTGGTATGGACACATTCCGCCGTCTCCCTGCATGTCCGTCTGTCTGAAATGACCCATGATCACACAAACGTCCAAAAAGGCTTAAAATGTTCTGATGTGGTTGTTGTCTGCGAGGGTCCTTGTTTTGATATAGCTGTGCTGCCTCTCGACCGTTCCATCTACCTGGTCTACACAAACACCATCTCGGCATGAACACCGGCATGAACACCGGACCGTTCGTCCACTTACAGCACGCTGCGTCAATCACACGGTCTGCATACAACATACAATGGGCACACGGCACGTGGTCAAATATGTTCAAATGTGTGTGAATTCCTAAGGGGCCAAACTGGTTAGGTCATCGGTGACTAGACTTACACACTACTTAAATTAACTTAAACCAACTTATGCTAAGAACAACACACACGCCCATGCCCGAGGAAGGACTCGAACCTCCGGCGCGAGTGGCCGCGCAGTCCGTGACATGACGCCTCAAACCACGCGGACAGTCCGCGCCGCACACGTTGTCAAAGAAACTGTCATTCGTCAGCGCTGTCTACAGTGACAACGATGCATTACAGGACACATGTTCGTAGTACCTTTTTTCCTCAACTTCCAGTCAGGAATCGGTCATGTAAGTTGTCGATTTTATTAAATTTCACGCTGTTTAATATTCTCAGATTTAACAAACGACGTATCCCGATGCCAAGGTCATGAACTTGAGGAATAAGAATAGAATAGTAAATTGAAATCTTTATGTTGCGCAGAATATTTGCCACTGTTTGTCGCTAATCGACAGACTAGCAAAGATTTAATCATTCTCTATTCATTGATCATGTCTTACAATTAATATTGCATTGTCTCTTTTTACGTTATCCATGTGTTCGTTTGGACTTATTTTCACTTAATAACAAGTGAGAAAATATTATCAACTTTCATTATATTAACTATTATACAAAGTAAGGACCTCTGAGATGAAAACACAAGAAAGAAGAAAAGAAGGGAATGAAAGGAAAACCATTAAGACGTGGTTAAGACTGCGTGCAGTACATAAAAGACAATGAGATATAGTGTAAAGCACCTTATTGTGAAATACACTGCTGGCTATTGAAATAGCAAGGCTCGGAAACTGTACAAACAAACGTAAAATTCATGTGAAGTGTACTAGAAAGAAATTATTAGCATTTGAACACCACCACGCGAAGTACGCTGTGCGAACGCCTTCTACATTCTGTATGTGTGGAAATAGTATACACAGGCTTTCTCATTCGAATATCACAATTTACTTGTGTTTATTTGTGTGAACATCGTTCATGAAGTTAAACCATCTACTGTCATGAGTCAGTATTCAGCATCGCCAAAATCGTGATCTAACGAGATTGTCCTATGTCGTTGCACGAATTTACTCTTTGTGCTGCTCGGAATTCCACGATTGTCATGGGAATATAAGAGTGCGTGCTGAAAACTTATTCCTCCGAATTTTTCACGTGAAAGCACTTTAAGCTTTCTAAATAAAGAAGAAAGTTATTAATATTCTACACCTTTACCTTCATTTCTGCATATCTGCAACCTCGTGTCGCTATAGTTCTCCAAATTGTAGGGCGTAACAGAGCGCTGTCTAATGCAACTACGTCTGTGCTTGGGAAACAGCATGTTGTAGTCAAGTTTCGAATCCGAAGAGTTCGTTCACACATGGAGCACCCTATCCTTCAGCATGATAATGCTAGACCACAAACGAGCGCTGTGACGTATGCAACAATCTGAAACGAGCGCCGTGACGTAAGCAACAATCTGACGCCTTTGATTCACTGTCATCGATCCTACTCCACGTAGTCTCGATTTGGCCCCATTCGATTTTTATATGTTTTCAAAACTGAAAGAACTCCTTCGACGACTTCACTTTGATGATGGTGAAGAGGTGATACCAGTAGAGGTAACGACTTCGTCAACAAAGCCAGACATTCTAGACTGACAATATAAACAAACTGGTCTCTCGTTGGGAGAAATGTGGTCATCGGAGGGTGACTATTTTGAGAAATCAACATATAGATATGAAGAATATTGAAGTAGAATGTTAATAATGTTTCTTTTATTTGGAGAACTTTAAGAATTTTCATAACAAAAATTGGGAGGCATTACTTTTCAACATGACTCCATAGAATCAATGCGTTCAGGAGGGCCATAATTCCATACAAGATCGCATCGATCCCATGCCATTAGGGCCCGCCAGGACAGGCATGTGTTCTCGGTCGGATAGGATAGCAACTTCACGCAGCTAGTGTCGGGAGACTGGCATGTTCACAACGTTATCAGTATCCACAAGCACAGTACGACGCCGTCTGGAACACCACAGAACTGCTGCAGCCTCGCTTGACGTGCCACGTCCAGCAACAGCACTGGGCACGACAGAGGCACCAAGTCGTCTTTTCAAACATTCCCCATCATGACGAACTCATCCGTTGGTGTGATGTTGCACGTAGCCAATAGTTACACATTGCTACCATCTTTTGTTCGCCGAGCCGGTAATTTGAACAGTAGGTGTTACATTTCTGAACTGTTAAGGTCGTTGCCTGTGCCGTAGTTTCGAGGTTTCCGTGATTTTCTCTTTCTACAATTTAAGACAAGATCACATATTGCCCTTGCTGTCCTAATCTACAGACAGAGAGGGTATTCGACAGCTATTCTGACAAGCACGTTATCCAGCTCTTACCCTTTGGAAACATCGGTCTTTTCCCGAGATATTGGCATACCATCACTTACCAGACATCATCAGTGAAGTCTAGCATACAGTTAAAAAAATGTCACGTGGAAAGAAAATCGAGGATGCTCGCAGGTTTTTTGTTCTTTGGGGCTCGCAATGCAAACTATGCCTTGTAATGACATGATTGTTATGAATATCAGCCAACTACATTGCTCATAAATGGTTTTTATTTTATGAGTCACTCAGATGAGCCCACTTCGTCATATTTTCATCATCAGGTGTTCTGTAAATACTTAAGTAAATGATGGTCTTATCATAATGGTCTGTAAGCATGATCAGAAAAGTTATAATGCGTTCATTTTGTGTTTTATCTTACATGTAATTAGAACAAAAGCTACAATAGTAATAAAAAACTAACCAAAATTCCACACATCACTTATGTGTCATGGTAACTATGTAGACACGTAATATCACTGATCCACTGCCATCCAAGCTGTCAAGAGAAAAATAGCATGCATAAAAAGCGTCCGCAGTCAGATATACATCTCCAACGTACATCTAAGGAGAACTAATACTTCTACAAACAGACGGAACATGGTAGCAACGATACTACGTGCAAGGTAAAAACAACAAACGAATGTATTATAACTTTTCTGATCATGGTTACAGACCTTTACTTACTTGCGTATTTACAGAGCGCCTGATGATGGCAGTTGCCGAAATGAGCTCATCATGAGTTATTTATAAAATAAAAATCATTTGAAAAGCATTGTAACTGACTGATATTCATAATAATGCTCGCAAGTACTCTTTAAGACACATCTTGCTATACACTACGAGCCACATGTAAGATATTCAACCGTCTGACTGGTATTCGGGCATAGAACCTACCGTCAATGCACGATTGTCAATTGTAAAATCTTTAGGATGGATCTGATGTTTATCTAGAAAACATAGAACCCTGTGAATATTTCAGATCCAGTCGTAGTTGCAACAGAGAGATTTTATAACTGATATGGATGTGCATAATATGTGCCGCCGTCGATGGGATGTATGTCCGAATACTGGCCTTGGAACTGAATATTTTACATGCAGTCCATGGTGTCTTGGAATAAGCATGGAATGACGCACCCGCATCTTTCATCCAGGCTCAGCTGTAATAGTGCCTATGTTGTTGCCTGTGGGGACAGCCCTGTGTACTTAATTTCACCCACTGTATACTGCCGAATCGCTTACACATTTTATCATGTACTAGTAGAGAAACGCGGCGTTGTTCAGGTATTTATTTATACCTATGCGTCAACGCCCGTACCATGCAGAGACAGGTCTTGTTCTTAACGTTTATGACGTCACGTATCCTCATCTATCTGTCGTACAATGATAAAATTTGGTAGGTACATTCAGCGGTATATTTGGACACTGTCTGCAAATTTGTTGCGAATGGAGTTATTTGCAACGAAATAATAAGTTCAAACGTCATGCATGATGCGACAGTTTTACACGCAGATAGTGTTCGTGAAGTCATATCTCCTACAATGTTATAGTGATACAATTTTATATATATATATATATATATATATATATATATATATATATATATATATATATATATTGCAAATACATTCAGCAGCATATGTGGATACCGTCTGTGAAATTTATTGTAAAGAAGTAATACATATAAGAGTTGTGCATGATGCGATATTTTTCACTCATCTTAAAGTTTATGATGTCATGTTTCCTGAACTATGTGTCCCACAATGATGTAGTTTTGCGCTTGTGTCCAGTGGTATACGTGCATACTGTCTGTAAAAAGTGTCGTGAATACAGTTTGTAGTGAAGAAGTAATAATTTATGACGTCATGTCTCATGTGGTAAATTTTTAACAGCAGAAAAGTAGTAAGCGATAAACATCTGTTCTTTCAACATTTCGTAGGGGTCGTGATCGAAAAATAATTTCATAAGGGTTTGAAATTAAGGTTGGGAAAGTTGCTAACAGCTCTCATGCACGAATAAAAACTGCAATTCACGCGTCGGTGTCTACGCCCGTTTTTCACCCCAACCCCTTTGAGAAATAGGTGGTTCTAGCCCCCACAGCGATTGTCACCTGACAGTAAAGTAAGTGTGTACCAAGTTTGGATCAAATCTGTCCATTGGTTTAGGAGGAGAAGGTGGAAAATACACGTACCCACACATAGACATACGTTCATATTTATAGAATTATATTTATTTATTTATTCTTCATAATTATAGACTATTATCTGAAAGGCTAAAATCGATCATCAAAATCACGTTGGCTTGGATAGTAAGAAAATTATGTGTTAACTATTTGTTACTGATACTTAATATAAAAAAGAAAGAGGAACAAAAAAAGAAATGAAAGATAACTAAAATTGCTTCTACTATTACAAAAATACAAGAAATCCTTAACCACTTAGGTTGGTTTGTGGGGGCTGAAGGGACCAGGCCCTTAACCACTTACCCTACTAGTAATCTACTATAAGCACTATAAAATTTGTTCTTTGTTTGTTCATTTATATTGGTGCATCTAACTCTAGATGGTTGTCTCTGCTACTGGACCCGCCTTCATACTATCCCGGTCAACAGCCATTATCTGCAGGATTCCTCGGGCGCCGAGCAGCACGACAGCAGAGTTTCCACTATAGCAAGTAATTCCGCCCATCACTCTTAAAGTCCATACTTCCGTGATCATTTGCACCGGCCCAATGTAGATTCTTGGGGCAGTATTGCATTCGGTGGTCACCGACCTCTTATCTTCTATCCATCCACAAAGTAAGTTGTCTAGCGTGGGTGGCAACATGATGACTTATGGTTGAATGCCTCGTGAAGCCATCCGTGTCCTTCCTGGATATTGCCGAAAATGTACCAAGTCGACTAACCCCTTAGTGCTGCTTTGGGATCCAACGTGCTTAATACCTGACGTCCATTACACGGTGCATCTTCAAGGAGCGTGCAGTCCCACAATGTGTATTCTGATGTGCCCACACTGCCAAAGACGCAGCTATCATTCATCTGTCCTATAATTTTATATAGATACGTAGCATATGGGCCATGGCCAGTCGGGTAATGTACCTGTCTACTCGAATGGTTAAGAAATCTCATTTCTAATCGCTCCCTGATGTTAGGGAGAAATTCGTATGGTCTCCTACCTGTGTCTGAAGTCTCCCACTCATTTTGCCACATTTATAATATGCGATCTTTTATTACTTATTTTGAACTGCCTCGTTACCAGGCACCCTTCGAACTTCTATTTGATTGCCTTCCTTCAACCAGTAAAAGGCTCCCATTTTCCTAATTGCCAAGTCCAGTGGGCATATTCCTAGAATTACTAACAAAGCATCATTATTGTGCTGCAGTAGGCTCCCGTCCTTCTTAGTAGTATTCCTCGTTGCACTCTTCTCCCTAATGAGACTGGCTTCACTATGCACAGTCTGTGAGCCAGACCTCCATTCGTATAAAACAAAGTAAAGAAAAGAAACTGATGAAGTACCAGGAATCGAATCTGGGTCATTCCATTTCGAAGACAGCGATGTTCACTGTTCGGCTGCTTAACCTGTTTATGATCCAGTTCTAAATGTTGAAATCATGTTTTGCTCATCTCCTGTACGTTTTTGTACTAGGAGCAAACCAGGTGGCGCTGTGGTAAGGAACTAGGCTCGTGTTCAGAAGGGCAGTGGTTCATATCACCATATGACCATACAGATTTTAGCTCTTTCCCTAAATCGCTTGAGTCGAATGCACGACTGTTTCCTTTGAAATTAGGCGGTCAGTTTTCTTTACCGCCTTTCCACAATCCAAGCGTATTCTTCATCTCTGAAGCCCCCAACGTCAATGCGACATCAAACCCCTAGCTTGTAAGACGGCAGCAAAGCTAGCAAGTCTTCTGGCTGCAAAAGTGATCTGCACTGTTAGGACCGACTTAGAGAAAGATCGCTCCTCACGAACCCAGATACGTAGATGATTCTGTTGCGCAACGGACTGAACTATATGAATACAATCTCCATTGGAAAATCAGTCCCAGGTGTTGGTCCCTACAAAAAAATTAGAGGTTAGATAATTAAAAGTGGTTTTTCTACTGAATTAACAGTCTTCGCCAAATTTTTAACTCCAGCAGATTTGTAAGTACACATTGCTTGTAAGTACACATATAATCAAGAAAGCAATAATTACACACTGTACAGTGGGGGCCGATACTGAATGAATTTAACAGTATAAAATTTGATTTTTAATTTTCACTTGATGTCCCTCACGGCCTTCTGCCTGGCGACTAGTTTCATCACATCAGTCACTTTGCAAAACCGGACAGAACCACTTTGAAACTCACGTGTTGAAACATCAGCAGCTAAACTCACGTGTTGGTGAAGAGGTAACGCTATCGAACTGCGCGTCTACAGCTTGGCTGTCCATTAGGGAGGGTTGGAGGCAGTCACGTGGGGGTGGAACCGCGACCAGCCACCGGGAGCGGATACGCTGTCCGCTCTCTTCTGCTGGCAGCTTCCGAACCGACTAGACACTCCCTCTCCTGCTCTCTTGGGTAGCTGCCGATTCAGTTTCGGTGGCTTCTCTAGACCTGCCTTTCCTTTTTACGGCATTAAACACTCATGCACTTAAAATATGTTTGATATTTCACCTCAGTGGGTGCCCATTGCTTTCCTTTCCTCGCCAATCCTGACACATTAACAACATTAATGTGCGCAATAAATCACTGAGAGGAATTACCCAATTTGGACGTTGAAATACGCTTAAATCGGGGGTAGACTGGTTGGCAAATTCTATAAGAAAGAAGGAGGTTAAGAGTGACCACAGTTTCAATACATTATTCATCCACAACTAGGGTCAGGTGTGTAGGGATTAGCCTGATCTTGCCATAAAGACATATGAAATCGGCATGCGAAAGACAGAATCTCCTCGTCCGTGCATGAGCCCTCGAATCTCAGATCGTTTGTTTAGTCACGAAAGCTGGTTAAGTTTAGATGCAACAGACCAAAAAAACGCCTATCTCCTTTCCGTCCCAGTTATTCTATGCTGCCAAATAATATCACTCCGTCAGTTCACCTGATGATGGCGACATGTTTGATCGCCGAAATATTGTGCCCGTTGGACACTATAGACCGGCAGCACACCCGTGGATATTTTGAATATCACTCTAGTTGACGAGTCGCAGCGTCGAGTCCTGCAACCGTCGGTACCTTCTTCCAGCCACGTATCATCAAGCAATGTGGGATCGGCTGACACTCACAATCTCAAACATGTCGTCTGCCGTGCCTCCGAAGTCCAAAAATCCTCCTCTCCACGGCCCCAAGCCCCGAGAGTCTGCTTCCACACCTTCATCTAGATTGCCCATAAAAGATTAATTTTACGTCTCTGCTCTGCACAAAACCTGCGTAAAAGATTATTTCACCACTCAAAAGGCTTCCTTCCACATCGGCCAATACACTTTTTTTTCCAGCGAGCAACATCCCACCTAGCAAATGTTTTATTAGTCATCCAGTCAACTTCCTTGCGGCGTTCCGGCGAAAGCAGTTCTGAGAAAGCCGACTTCCGAACTCCCACTTCACAGATATCTTTTACGTCGCTCTGTGGTCTATCTTCCTGCGTCTGAAGTTTCCAGAAAAGGGAGTGGTAAACTCCTACTTACAGATTTTTTTCGTACAGCCAATGGTTTTCCATCCATCATTGCGAGAGAAAGAAGATAAGTGGAGTGGCCTCAGTCTGTCACAGTTCCTCTCCAATAAATGGAGAAGAAAAAATGTCAACAATAAACAGCCGCTGAGGTTTCCACGAGAAAGCAAGGATGGAAATATTCCAACCAGCATGGGATAGTCCGTTATTTGACGAAAAGCATTACCAACGAAAGCAACTCTCCACTCAGGTGTTCTATGACTAGAGAGAATAACATGTAGAAATAATGTATTTCGCGCTGGCTGGATGTGTAACACAGTCCATTAACCGGCTCTTTTCAGACGGCCTTCCGGACCCCACAGCACGTGGCTATGTCCTACGCCATCTTGACCGCTCGCTCCATGTCGGAGCCAGCCCAGACAATACCAAGTCTTTGACCTACCCGCATGTTTTCAGTTTCCGGGCCACTGCCCCTCCTCCCAGGAGCCCGCTTCTAAGAAGATGCCTATTGTCCCTAGAGATCTCCGGGGTTTGCTGCTAGTGGGCCCCGTGCCTTCATGAGGTCCCATTTAGGACTTTGTCAAACTCATAAAGCACATGAAGTACAGGATATGCAGTTAACTGAAGAGGCAGAAGGATATTGTGAGATGGGTTGGTATGGTATTTTCTTCCACAAAGACGTGCTGGAGGACACAGAAAGTCTTTTTATAAGTGTGTTATACTTATGGGAGATCAAAACTAATATAGAACATAAATATTGTATGATCCGAAGTTTTGTAGATGTACAGCTTACACGAATGAAAACTTTGTGTGATAATGAAAACTGCTCTGTGAAATATTCCCTAAAGTAAAAGTTATTCACAGTGGCTGCAAGTATAAATTTCACTACTTAATCTAAATGTTTTCTCTCATATAACAGTATTTCCAGGAGAATTTCGAAATTACAAGGAACATAATCTTAGAACTGCTGGCCACACTTCACCTCGTGTAGTTTCAAAATGCTTTGCCTTCCTTCGAGGCTCGTAGTGCAATGGTCATGCTGTGCAAGTTTTTTTTTCCTCTGAGAGAACAAGGAGTGAATAAAAATGGTGATATGGACATACGGCTGGAAATGGGCTACAAGGGATGTGTGGCCTCTTGAAAGTGGAGATAAAAGATCTTTGACAAGGTAGGTTTTCAGTTATCGGAATCACACATGAGAACACACTAGGTAAATGAGAATGTTCTGTACTAGTGTTTCAACTCGACACTCAGGAGGGTAGTAGTGTGGGCCACGACAACGGTACGCTCGCACATCAGTACCAGGGGCATCCGGTACACTGCTGTTGCCAACTCACTGTGGTGTGAACGTGTGTCATCTAGTGCAACGATAAGAGGCGACGGCCCGGTACACAGACCAGTATCAGGCCGACATGGTCTTCACACAAGGACAGACAAATGGTTCTGGCAGGCAGCAGCACGATTGTAACACGGAAAGTATCCCAGCCGACAGCAGCTGCACAATAAACTCTTTTCAACTGTGTCGTCGTTTGTGTGAGGCAGACTCGTATATGGGAACGGGTAATTATGAAAAGCAGGTGCACCCGGTACATACACAGGCCCTCGAGGAGCAAGCGTTGAACACTGTACAGTATGACCCCGGTATCAGTAGGAGAGAAATGGCTCGCCAGCATGTGGTAAACCTGATGACCTTGTGGAGCATTCTCCACAGCTGCCAGTATCCGTATCACTTACAACGCGCACACGAACTTATTACCTACGAACTTGCCTCTGCAGCGACGGTTTTGTCGCAGGTCCATCGCACAGGTCACGAAGGTACCGAGATTACCGTCCATCCGCGGTTTTCACAGACGACACTAACTTTATGTGGGGTCGTATCGTCAACTATGACCACGCTCACCTGTGGGACACAGAGAATCCCTGTGGTATAGTGGCAGCGAGCCATCACACTATTCATAATGTATGGACAAATCGACCACCTCATGGGACCAGTAAAATGATATGACATGATCGTATGGCACTGATTCCCGATAATCTCCACCTGCGAAAGTTCGTCAGCCAAGCTGCAAGTCTTTTTAGTGGACGTCACACTGGGCTGATAAAATCATGATATCACGAACGGAGAAAATCCCCAACCCTTCCAGGAATCGAACTTCGGCCCTGTGCATGGCAGTCAGAGGTGCTGACCACTCAGCTAAGACGGTGGACAGTAGGGCCAGTGAACTTTCCACAACGGCTTACTGTCTAGGCAAATTTGCTATTCTTGCAGAAGAACCATTTTCCCCTGCATGGAAGATGTGCCTTTGTTGGCACGAGGGGTAATATGCCTTCTACGTGATGGTTGGTGCTCCAGTTCATTGCCACATTTCCATGTGGAGGCATTTCGACAACATCTGCGCCAATCGATGGAACGGCCGACGTGCTCCGGTTGCATTGACCGCCATATCGCCGGACCTCAAACGTTTATAATTTCTACTTTCAGTGGCACCTGATAGTAGTCATGTAAGCGGAACATATCTCTGACTTACAGACACTTCGACAGCACATTCATACTGCCTGTAACAGCATTCGGTTGCAAGATGGCATGTCTGGAAACGTGTGATAGTTACTGCTACATCGAATCTGCGCATGCGTAGAAGACCGTGGGATCCGCTTCGAACGCTTTGTTAACACTGGTCTCATGGTAGCATACGGATCTCTGTACTGCACTGTACTGTACAGGCGTGATGAATTAATAAATACCCTACTGCATAGATACAATGAATGATCCATTTTGCTCCTTATACTCTGAGAGCGTTTCGTCCAATTAGCCCAAATTTAGAAAATTTTGTAATTTGGAAATTTGTGGTAAGGTCTTATGGAACCAAACTGCTGAGATCATCGGTCCCTAAGCTTACGTACTTTTTAATCTAACTTAAAGTAACTTCCGCTAAGAACGACACATACACTCATACCCGAAGGAGGACTCGAAACTCCGACGGGGAGAACCGCGCGGACCGCGACAAGGCGCCCTAGACCACGCGGCTGCCCCGCGCGGCTCGGAAAATTTTGCCAGGTGTGAGTACGACTCACGCACTGAGGCTTCAGAACAAATTTCATTACTTAGACACACAGTTCGTGCATTACGGGAGTCAGAATCTCGATGATTGTTGGCTGTTATCCACACTGATACTGGCAAGACATCGGTCGCAGGGATTCCAGGGCTTTCGAGAAAATTTTAATTTCAAGTTTGAAGTCGATCAACAAATGACAAAAGAAATATTTTTTTACCTGTAATATACATTACAAATTATCCATTTTCTAATTTTTTTCCCTTTCTTGTATTGTGAAACTTTTCTTCCCGCCAAATTTCTTAATTCTATTCAAGGGGAAGTACCTTATTGATTTTAATGAATGAGTTTGTGAGTATCAACACATGTGTTATAAATGGACAGACAGACAAGAATTTTTGAGTAAATGGGAAGTTTCTTGTAAGTTTTGGGCAGTAAGTTTGCAAGTATCAAAGTATATGGCATAAATGGTAATATCTTTTTACTGCATTGACATAGAACCTTCCCTTCATTACAACGCCAAGTGACTATAGACCTCAATATGTGTCATAAATTTCAACTTGAAAAAGTATACCCACCTGAGAAAAAAAGGGGCTGGACAAACCGAAGGACAGACAAACAGTCATGTAACAAATGACCAAAAAAATGTTCGTCTGATATAATTACAATTGACAATTTTTGGATTTTTTCCTTTGCCTGTGCCGTACCGTGAAAGCTCTCCTGCTGACATATTTCATGATTCTAGGACGACGGGAAGTACCCAATGTGTTTTGCTGACTAATTTCGCGAGTATCAAAGTATGTGACATATCTTTTGCTGACACTAACTTCGAAGCTTCACTTTTTACATCTTCCTGAGTTCATAGGCGTTAGTACATCTGTCTACATCTACGTGATCTTCCATTCTCGAATGCGGGAAGAACGAGCACTTAAATTTTTCTGCGAGAGCCCTGATTTCTTTTATGTTATCGTGACGATCATTTCTCCCTATGTAGGTGGGTGCCAATAGACTGTTTTCGCAATCGGAGGAGAAAACTGGTGATTGAAATTTCATGAGATGACCCTGTCGCAACGAAAAATGCCTTTGTTTTAATGATTGCCCCTCTAGTTCACGTATCGTGTCTGTGGCACTATCTCCCCTATTTCGCGATAATACAAAACGAGCTGCCCTTCTTTGTACTTTTTCGATGACATCCGTCAGTCCTACCTGATGCGAATCCAACACAGCACAGCGGACAAGTATAATGTAAGCAGTCTCTTTGGTAGATCTGTTGCACCTCCTAAGTGTTCTACGAATGAACCGCAGTCTTTCGTTTCAACATTATCTACTTGATCGTTCCATTTTAGGTCATTTGTAATTGTAATCTCTAAGTATTTAGCTGAATTTACAACCCTCACATTTTTGTGACTTATCTCGTAATCGAAATTTAGCGGATTTCTTCTAGTACTCATATCAATAACTTCACACTTTCCTTTGTTCAGGGCCAATTGCCACTTTTCGCACCATACAGATATCTTATCTAAATAATTTTGCAATTAGTTTTGGTCATCTGATTACTTTACAAGACGGTAAATGACAGCATCATCTGCAAACAATCCAAGACGGTTACTCAGATTGTCTCCTATGTCGTTAATATAGGCCAGGAACAATAGAGGGCCTATAACATTTCCTTGGATGACGCCGGATATTACTTGTGTTTTACTCGATAACTCTGCGTCTGTTACTAAAAAGTGTGACCTTTCTGACAGGAAATCACGAATCCAGTCGCACAACTGAGGCGATATTCCATAGACACGCAGTTTGGTTCGAAGACGCTTGTGAGGAACGGTGTCGAAAGCCATCTGGAAAATCGAAAAATATGGAATCAATTTGACATCCCCTGTCGATAGCATTCATTACTTCATGAGTATAAAGAGCTAGTCGTGTTTTGCAAGAACGATATTTTCTGAATCCCTACTGACTATGTGTCGATAAATCGTTTTCTTCGAGGTACTTCATAATGTTTGAATACAGTATACGTTCCAAAAGGTGACATTAATTTAAACTTGATACGCCTACTCGTTTCTCAGAAAAAGCGTTTTGAACAGTCAGACAGACAGGCTTCCTTTTCTACCTATTGAGGTATGGAAAGCTAAGAATCATCCTGTGTGTTAGAGGTATCATAACTGGAGCTGATCACTACCGGAGAAAATGTCAGGTATTTGCACTGGGCATAACTGGAACGGTTCTCTATGGATAGATGATGTCTTCAGTAGCACAGAGAGGTGTGTGAGTTACGGAAAACTTAGGTCGATAGGATGGTTTTAGAGGTTATCGCTGTTTGGAACTTATTGTAGGACTCGCAGTAATCGAAGATGGTGATCAATGATCATTGAAACTTCCAAATGAAGCGATCGTCGGTTCTAATTAAAGAGGAAAAAAGGGATTTTTGTGAATCACGGGTGATAAGGGATTTGCGCAAGAGTGAAACGACGAGTGTTGGATGAGCTGTGAGGATTCCTGGCCACCAGGTGCTGCTTCTGGAGGAGGGGTCGGCGCCGCACGTGTCCTCAGAAGTGCCCGGCCTGGTTTCGCCAGTCGCACTGCGCTCCAGCGGCAAGATGTTCCACACGGAGCCGGAAGCCCACGCATGCCGAGGACATCTGGGAGGCAGCTGCACCATCGTGACCGGCCGCGGTCTTGGAGGCAGCAGCAGCATCGACGACATGTACTACCTCCGCGGGCACAGGTCAGTCATTGTCAATGTCTACCTCAACCGTTATTGCTATTACGCTTTACCCTCAGTGCTTTGCTTGCAGTATTACTGTAATGTGAGTGCAGTGGTGATCTTATAATTCGGTTGCTTTCTTTGCCAAGCATGTGAACGAGGTGGCTTGTGCCACCTATTCTTCTGTACTGTTCGAGTGATTGGGATCCGCACCAGGTGGGTTTAAAGGAAGACAAATGGTTTCAAATGGCTCTGAGCACTATGGGACTCAACTGCTGAGGTTATTAGTCCCCTAGAACTTAGAACTAGTTAAACCTAACTAACCTAAGGACATCACAAACATCCATGCCCGAGGCAGGATTCGAACCCGCGACCGTAGCGGTCTTGCGGTTCCAGACTGCAGCGCCTAGAACCGCACGGCCACTTTGGCCGGCAAAGGAAGACATCGAAGCAGTTCAGAGGCCGGCTCCTAGATTTGTTACCAGTACGTTCGTATAACACGGAAGTATTACGGAGATGCTTCGGGAACTCAAGTAGGAATCCCTTGAAGAAAAGCGACTTTCTTTTCGAAGAAATTTAGAGAACCAGCATTTGAAGCTGACTGCAGAATAATTCTACTGCCGCCAATACAATTTCACGTAAGGGCCACGAAGACAAGATACGAGAAATAGGGTTCATACAGAGCCATATAGACAGTCATTTTTCCCTCGTTCTGTTCCTGAGTGCCGGCCGCTGTGGACGAGCGGTTCTAGGCGCTTCACTCCAGAACCACGCTGCTGCTACGATCGCAGGTTCAAATCCTGCCTCGGGCATGGATGTGTGTGACATCCTTAGTTAGGTTTAGGTAGTTCTAAGTCTAGGGAAATTAAGACCTCAGATGTTATGACCCATAGTGCTCAGAGCCATTTGAACCATTTTTGTTCCTGAGTAGAACTGATCAGTAAATGACTAGCAGTGGTACAGGGTACCCTCACCACGAACTGAGTGTTGGCTTGCGGAGTATGTATAAATTTATCAAAAGCGCTGCTTTCGTCTTAATTTATTTGTCATCTGTAGCTATGGCACTGTGGAAAATTATTGTTCATCTATACACATCCCAGCTGATGGGATATCATTTCTTTGTATAAGACTAGTAGGATATCATACAAAATGTTAACATCTGAAAGCAAATAGGCGGTTTTGTTTTTGTTCTGACTTCCCACTTTTTATTTTTTTATTTTATTTTTTTTATTTAATTTAAGAAGCAAGAGCCACTTCTGACAAACCTATCAGCCCGTAATGGAATGTGGTACCTCAGGACATAATCTTCCAAAAGAATAATATAACGTTTTCAAGATGACTTAAGGCCTCCAGAAGCAAGCTCATGGCCAAATCTGTGTTAATGTGAGTAAAACTGACCCTCTGTGCAAAGCTGATTTCTGTATCTCGATTAGCTACGTCTTAGATTACACAGGACGAAACGAAGCATAGATTTAGAGAAAAAGACAGCAGAATGATAATAAATGTTCATTATTGTGCTTTAAAAGCATAAAAAACATGAATACAAAATTATTAAAACAATTTTTCCCGGTATATACGTCATATGCTGGAGACAATTTTTAATTAAACGCCAGGGACAGGTAAAGGTATCAGGTCGAAATTTATTTCACATACTAAAGTCTATGGTCCCATGGCGGTGTTATAAATGTAAGCTTAAAAGTGAACGCGATAAAAAGACGCGGCCATTTAAGTCACTTATTTTGATACTCCTAAAGGATACTGAGTGTTGGCCCAAGGTCATGAAATTTGGCATGGAACAATGTTTCAAAGTACAAATAAAGGAAAAAATCCGAAAATTGTTAATTTGTGATTATACTACACGAAAAAAAATCTTCGGTCATCTGTTATCCGACGTCAGATTTGAAATTAAAACAATCACTAATTCTGCATTCAGGTTGATCGGGTCGCCTTTTTTAAATGTCAGTCATCAGGCATAAAGAGGGACGAAGATTGGATTTAACGTCCCTTCAACATCCTCATTAGAGATGGAGCAGAAGCTCGTATTGTCTCAAGGATAGGGAAGGATATCGGCAGTGCCCTTTCAAAGGAGCCGTACTGACATTTGCTTGGAACCTAGGAAAATCACGATGAACCTCAGTCTGAGTCTACAGACGTGAGTTTGACCCGTCGTCCTCCCAAATGCGAGTCCAGTGTGCTAACTACTGAGCCACCTCACTCGGTAAACATCAGGCAAGGAATGACCATTGCCCAAATGACGCTTTTCGGAATTTATTCACCATCAGATTTCAAGGTGTGATTACTGCTCGTATATATGACGTTTCAAATTGTATGTGACACAAAAATTCACAGACTAGTCTGCCTGAATGGAGATATACTGATTATTTTAATAATGGTCGCCTGCCTGTCGCATGAATTTGTCACATTTATATTACTGAAATTAAAACATTCTGGATAATATTGAAATTCAAGGAACCGATATCTTGCCAGTATGTGTCGATAACAAGTAAAAGTGATCGAGATTCTCGATTCCTCGAATGGATGAACTGTCTAGACACATAAGTAAGTTTGTACCGAACACTCAGTGCGCTAGTTCTACTAGCACTTGCCCAATTTTTTTATTTATATGTGTGGTCCGAGCCTTATCAACAAATATTACTTGGTTTCGTACTTATGTTCTGCACATAAGTGCAGATGTACAAGGTGTAATTCTGAAGTTTCAATACTGATACATTTCTGAGTAGGGGAGCGCGCGCGGACCGGTTCCGCTCGATGGGGGCCTCAGGGAACGAACTGACGCTGCGGCAGTTGCCTCCGGAACCCTGTAGAGTGCGCATCGCTTGCAGCGTGAGTGCGTGTCATTGACCTCGGTCGAAAAGTGGGAGAGGCAGAAATGGAGAAGAGTTATGCGATTAAGTTTTGCGTGCGACTGAACAAAACCACCACGGAGGCTCTCGGTATGATTCAAGAGGCCTTTAAGGAAGAAGCCATGTCCCACGCAATGGTTTTCATGTGGCACAAACGCTTCAAAGATGGCCGCGGGAATGGTGAAGACGACGACCGCTCTGGGAGGTCATCATCAAGCCGAATTTGGAGAGAGTGCGGGAACTTTTTAAACAATGACTATCGTCTTAGTGTGAGTGCTCCGCCGTTTGAGGGATCGAGTTCACTGCGTCCGCCCGGCGATCAGGGGTGATTGGATTCTCCGCCATGACAACGCGCCCGCTCACACGTCGCGGGCCGCCGCCGACGTTTTGGTCAAGTTCAATGACAACACTGCCGCAGCCATCCTGCAGCCCTGTCTCGGCTCCAAGTGACTTTTTCCTCTTCCCCCGGACGAAGACTGACCTAGGGAAGTGATTCGCTCCATCATCGCCATCCAGCAGGCTTCGACGAGAGCCCTTCACAGAATGATGCCCGAAGCCTTCCAGAAGGGCTACGAACAGTGGAAGACGCGTGGACAGCGCTGTGTTCATGCTGAAGGATCATATTTTGAAGAATTTTAGTTCGCTGTACTTAAATGTCCAATAAATCTCTAGTTCTGAGTTAAGTCTTGAAACTTTTGAGTCACACCCTGTACAGCTGCACATATTTCGTATATTATTGGGTAGCTTTATATTGTCTTCGTGAACTACAATACCAGGAAGTAGTATTAATGTTTGAGAGACACAGAGTCGCTTAGCTTCATGTTTGTGTTTTCCACGAAAACATGACGTAATGTCGCCTGGATCATATGTAACATTTTGTGATAGCCGTCGCTGCTGTATGTGAATACGGAAGCTAGGAATTGAGAGAGTGCTTACTGCATAGACCAAGCTGTTAGCCAATGAACAACAAGTTCTCAGGTAAACAGTCTGATCGTCGTGTCAGACGTGCACAATGTTTCGACAGCAAAACGAGTTTTCACCGTCAAAGGGCATTCCAGCTTCCTGCCATCAGACCACCAAGGCGCCGGGTGATGAAATATCGTTTTGCTATCGGAATAGTGAGCTTGTCTGATACGACGAGCAAGTCGGTTCGCCGACAACCTTTCCTTCACACTAAAATCGGTAAAAATGAAGAATTACACGATTTAGTTTTTGTCCAGTTAGTGACAGAATTGGTGAATCTTGGCTTTCAGATACGATTACGACAATTGGGAAGCACTTGGCAGCCCCGGCTGGTCGTATGAGGATGTGCTGCCCTTCTTCATGAAGTCTGAGGACGCGGT
Source organism: Schistocerca americana (assembly GCF_021461395.2). Classification (NCBI taxonomy): domain Eukaryota; kingdom Metazoa; phylum Arthropoda; class Insecta; order Orthoptera; family Acrididae; genus Schistocerca; species Schistocerca americana. The sequence goes on from NC_060119.1 coordinate 1,065,007,036, forward strand.
ATCGGAGGACATATGGGGGCTACCAGACGCACAATCCCACCACAGTCGAGGGGGTCCTCTAACCGTCACCACGCCGACCAGGGAACATCCGATTATCCACGCCCTGCAGCAAGGTACGCCTATACAATTGCGACTTTCTTAAGCGAGACAAGTACATCGCGAAAAGTACTGTAGTTGGAGTCACGGACGATGGCGGTTGAATTTAGGCTTGTTCTGCGCATCTATGACACTTATTCTCCGGCAGGCAATGAGCGTTCAGCATGTTCTGGGTGCCCTGCTATGAATGCCGTAGCTAGGATTAAACGTGACCGTAACGACTTGTTTAGTGAATTTCGATCCAATTTGTTGCGAGCTGTCATCGCTAATTGTAGTGCTAAGTATGAATTCTGCACAAGCAAGCGAGAGATATAATTTGCACGATTTACGCTTTGTTCAAG